>NC_084669.1:29852766-31237866 GCF_028389875.1 Rhea pennata | reverse complement strand
TTAAAATTTCATGTTGCATTTCATAAAGAAGAAACTTCTAAGAAGGTATTCTCTAAGCAGCATAAGCAACTTGGCACAGAGGATTGATAAGCCAGTTTGTTTCATGGTGTAAATCTTTAATTTCATTTGCTGCCCTTGTTACTCTGACCCTAGCAATATTCCATAAATATTTAGGCAGCTTTCCACCAGCGTGCTTTCAGCTTTCGAATACTAATGCTAGCTGTAGCGAAGACGAGAAGGAATTGCTGGAATGGACCAAGGGAACTAGCTCTGAATACCTAACCTGCTGTTTGCCAGACACCCTGTTTGCTGGAATTAAAGCAGTCATTATAGCACACAGGAACCCATCACATTCCTAATGAATTGCAAGGCCATGTTGAAAAAATACGTATCTTTACCTAAATAAGCATTAATGTTGTAACAACCAACCAACCACAACAAAGAACAAAACAAAACAAAAACAAAGAAAATCAATAGCTGTATAAGCCTAAGGCTAAAAACAAGAAAACAAGACTGGCATGCATACAGATAATCTTACCAGGGAGAAAAATCAAAGAGTTTCTGGTTTACTCTGCATCTCATCACGGTGACTGACAGAACATTGACAACTTTGAAAGTATCCTTTGATATCAACATGGTTAAAGCCCAGGGACCTGATCCTTACAACCTGTATTCCCCCACTCTGCAGCACCCCCCGCTTTTCAGAGAAGTCCCTCTCTTGGCAGGGCAGCAGCATGGCGAGCCTTCCCAGCGCTCCGGGCCAGAAGGGACACAAGCTTGCACACAGTCACAAAATGCCTTGGTCTTCCCTTGGTCAGCAGATGCAGCATCCACATTCGGTCTCCAAGGGGACAGGGTCATTCAATCCATGAAGAGGGACTGCCCTGCCAGCTGGCCAGGTCCATCAGAGACACCAGAGGTAGAAGCAATCATTTGCCACTCTCAGTGAGAAATGTGGAGCATAAGTAACTATTAGTACTGAAAAAGAGGCAGTGGAAGAGATGCCAGAATTCATCTCTACCTTAGTCCCTGCTTCTACTAGGATCCTTATCTGGGCTCTAATCATTTCTTGTCTCCACTACTGAAATTGCCTTTAAAATTATGTTGTTTTATTGCTATGCTTTCACAGCAGTAGAAAGGAGTTGAGAACAGCACAGCACGGTTTTGCTCACTCCCAAAAGCTCACATACACCTTAATTCACCTTGAAAGTTAACAATTCCCTCCTAGTTTTAGACATCATTCTTAGGCTTTTCCTGCAAATCCAGATCTCACCCCATACTTCCCCCTTGCCATACCCTGCCCCTTGCCAGGAATTATCAAGAGTGGAGATTCAAGTCCCAAAGAAGTGTCTTTCCTTTCTTTAACATCCACTAGAATTCATTGATGGAGAAGCTTTTATTTAATTTCAACGCACACCCATTTTAGGCATCTCCTTTGAAAATAATGACCAAAGCAAGGCCATAAGTGTCTTCCTGAACATCTCTGACTGCAAAAAAAAAATAAACGAACAAGCAAACACAAAGCAACAAGTCCAACATGATATTCAATCAACATGTAGGAAGAAACTATTTCCTTCACTCCACATTAAGCAGCACTAACACATGTTGAAATTGCTCTTCTTCAAATAGCAACTATATTGAGCTGATTGCCCAGCTTCTGCCGTAAGGCTTAAAACTGACTTGCTTTGGCTGTCATCCCCTGCCACCCCCTACCCCACAGCATGTTATTTCTTCCAGTGCCAAAAGCAGAATGAATTTCTTTACAGAAAGAGAGACTGGGGGCATAACTATCTGTAAATTCACTTGAAGTCCTCCTCTTCCAAAGGAGAGGTGGCAGGTTTCCATGACATAGGACACAGCAAGAATAGGATTGATAGCTCACCTAAATTGTTCTAAAAGTTACTTCTCCCTTTAAAAATTCAATCTAAGAAGAGGAAAAATTGTTAAGTAACTCTTAAACTGCTTCAAGACCAAGCCTGCCATAGTGGGGTACCATTTTATTCTTGGAGCTCTATGCATGGAAACAAGCAAAACATATAGCAGAGCTCACAAACACTATGGTTCACAAAAAAAAAAGTAGCCGCCTATCTTTACCATAAATTTCAGTCACCACTGAGATAACAAGTGCCCACTGAGTAAAGAGCATTAGCAGGTTGGAAACTTCATTGTTATTGAAGTAGGAGCACTTTATGGTAACTGAATTGCAGGTTCTCTTTTGTAGATGAATTTCAGCAGTAAACAGCTGTTATTCGCTAAGCGTTGCTACTAAGAGCATCTTTGTTAGCACTACTTCTCAGAGTACATTGAAAAACACAGTTGCAAAACAGACCAGAGCTTCAGAACCTGAACACATGTGTAAGAACCTAAAGCCTCACACAGCTGAGAACAAAAATCACCTTCCAGTGACTCAGGATTTACACCTAAAATCAGGATCTTACACCTACTGCTGTCTGAAGAAAAATTCTTTTAGCTAACACTCTATGAACTGCAAATTATCTACTCAAGGTAAAATGCTTATACATACAACCATTAAAAATTGATATAGTAATCAGTAATAACTGAATCACAAGACATTTTCTTCAAATATTGCCTGTTCAGTTATCAAGGAGATTTAATGACAAATCCAGAAGAGTTAACTGAGAATTTTTTCCACCCTGAAGAGCTTAAGATGACAGCAGACATTAGTAGCAGTCTCAAAACATGGCAGCTTCTTAATGACATACCACTCAAAAGCTCTCTGCCCAGCTGCTCTCGGTCCCCGCCTGCAGAAGTAACCCAGCTGTTCCCAGGCCTGTGCAAAGCTGCTAGCCCAGTACACACAAAACGCAAAGCGAGGCAACTTCACCCATTTACCTGCCTCGCACGCACTTCGCTTCCCCAAGGCACAGCCCGGTCCTTCCCAAGCCTCCAGCCTGCCGTCTTCCAGAGGCTCCCAGGCCCTGGGCTTCCTCCGCGCAGGAACGACGGCGTCTGGACGCCCGCAGCCGGCTGCCACGTCTTTCGTGTGAAGACTCTGGCAGTTTTGCTGTTGCTAATACAGCCCGAGAACCCTTTCCGTACCATATTCTGCGCACTGACTTGGCAGAACGAACTGCATGCAAGGAAACAAGCACTATTATTCCTAAAAACCATATGTATGCTACAAAGAGGTTTGAGAGAGAAAGAGCGTCTTTCGAGCCAGTTTCTTTTTCCTCATATTTCAAGACCAGGATTGCAGCAGCACTGAAAGTGAAGATACATCAAGCACTTCATCAACAGCATCAGCACAGAGGTGTCGGCAGTCTGGCTGAACTGGAAGGGAAATCGTACAGGGAAATCCTGAGAAAAGCCTGCACCCGCCGTACTTCCGCTGGCCCACCACCCAGCATGGGGAAGTTGCACAGCAGAAGCTGTGCTGACAACTGGTTTTTCGGTAAGTACTTAAAATAAGGTCTCATTTTCTTATCTCTAGTGATTTTTGAAGAGAAATTAAGGACATCATGAAGGTGAATCCGCGGTATTCATTTTGAAGAGAATCATCATTTGGCCGACACAGCCATTCTCAGTGAAACGATACCACTAGCCACATCTTTAGCTATTGCTAACCATCTAGTAGCTGCTGCTAGCATTTATTATGAGCACTGCACTGCTACTATCTAGCTTTTCATCTTAAGAAAGCTTTGGGATGCCTTGGAAACCAGGCAAAAAACAGTGGAAAAAATCCACGGCTTGAACAACCCCACCACTGCCCTGCGTGGTGCCCACCAGGTTAGGGCACGTAATTTGGAAGAGGAAACGCGGTGTCTAGCAGCTACTGAACAGCAGTCAGATCAGCACCCGCGGCTCCGTGACAGATACCTGTACGTGTTAGAGCGTTCCTGTCCTGGACACTGCTGTGCGTGATGCGGTGCAAACTGCACCGCTTCCCAGAGCACAGCAACACCAGCGCCTTGTTTTTCACACCCAGGGAAAAACGAGCTTCCTATGTCAGAGCTGATGCTGTCTCAGAGACCTTCCAGGAAACCGCTGGGAAGGCTCCTAAATCCACCCACCGTCGGCGGTAAGGCACAATGATGCATCTGTGATGGACTGTCTTGTGTGGTTTGCCTTGCCAGACCGCATCGTAGAGTTAAGTGTTTCAGCAAGGAGGAAATCCCACACCACATAATTCTCACTAAAGCAAGGAACACATGTGTGGCACTCAGTCTTTCACCATCCTGATCAGGCAAATGCAGCCTAAAAGGCAGATTTTAGAGACTCTGTATGACAGGTTGGAAAAGCAGCAGTTTCAATCTTTTAATTTGTCACCACAAGTTTTAAATGGAGCTAAACCCAATTTCCAAAAACACCTGAGCTGCCAGCAATAGTCTAAGAAAGGTTCAGTTCCTTGCTCAGTTCCCTTAAGGACAGGAGTTGCTTTCACTGCTTATCATCCCTGGCTTCCCTCTGTCCTTACACCACCAGCTGCATCCCCGAGCTCTCTTCGGGCTCCGTCAGGCTTGCGCAGCATCGTCCGTCTTCCCTAGCAGCCTGTATCCTCTCCCGTTTAGAGGCTTTTGATCACTGGTCTGCAGCCAGGGCAAGGAGGTTTCAAGTTTACAGGCCACTTTTTGCCAGCAACTACGACCAGCAGAAGATTGTGTAAAAACGTTAATTAAAGCAACAATATGCCCATCAGATTTTTTCCCCCCTACACTTATACCAGTTTTGGCAGACTGAGTTGATTCTATTAATCTCAGCTGTGGGATCAGAGGCACAGCCAGTTCTGAGCTGCTATCTTAACCTGAACACAGACTCCAGTTTAATCTACCATACTGTTCCTCTCCCAGAGGGCCCCCAAGTTCTGCACTTCAAATAAAGTTTGAGCATCAGACGCAAAACTACCATAAACCACTTGCAATGTCAGTAAAACATCACTGCAATAAAAAAAAATGAATGAAGTAACTGGTAGCATGTTTTTTAGACCCATTATATGGCATATATATGTGCCATATTTTGCCATTATATGCTGTTTTTCCAGCTAAATTACATTACTGTCATGCTCCTGGAATGGTATTTGACCTTCTCGTTATCTTTTACATCTGATTTTGTTCATGATTTTATATCATAGAACTGATCTTGTTCCATGAAAGTGGTCTTCCTGTGATTTATCCTGTGTGCTTTCAAACAGGTAAACCATACTGAAAAGATGCCATGACCTGCACCCATATTCTGTTAGATATATGAGAAGAAAGGAGCCAAGATTGTATTAAACTGCTTTTATCTACAAGTTCCAAATGAGGCAATGCTAGAAAATTGTATTTAAATTCAGCACTTAAAATTCCTTATGTCAGCATTTAAATTCTTTGAGGCATGAATGAGGTGTTAACTCTATTGCTGCCTTATTGTATATTATAGGAATATATTTTTGTTGAAGTAATTGAGTTTCATAATGGGCTAATTCTTGGAGAGTGGGAATTCAGTGAGCCTGAAATGTTTGTCTGAATTACTAGATTGCAAAGCAGCTGTACCTAAAACCAAACAAGGTCAAGCCAATGCAGGCAGTTCTACTAGGTAAGTGCAAGTATCAGACACGACACACAAAGCAAAAGACAAGCAAATTGCCAGCATATTTTATGATTAAAGCTGAAGAACATAGGCCGAGGAACTAGTCTGAGACCACCAACAAGTAACATAGCCAAAATTTCAACACAGATATTCAGGCAGCAATTTTGTTTCTTAGCTGCAAAATTAATTCAAACAGAAGGATAAGCACTTTGCGTGTTTATGTTACAGCAGGCATTATTCAGGTTGACTTCAAAGCTTCTGCTGTATGCACCCTTTCTCACTTAGGAAATTCTTCTTATTAATGTTTCTCCATTGTTTTTGTTTGATTTGTCTTATTAAGGTTTGAATTCACCCCTGAAAGAACAAATTTAATTATTCTACCCTTACTTTAATCAGGTCAAATCTCATTTCAAAAAAACTTAGTATAATTACATATACACATATCTATCACATGCCTTAACTCAGTGACTGCACAGGCAAGAAGCAGTTTACATGCTGGAACAGCTCCAAAACCTTTCTAAGGTTGCTTGATACAGTGGTCGGAACATCTTGCCGCCTCAGACTGGCACCTGGACAAAATGTCCTACGCAGCCTCCTGGTAGGAAGCAAGAGCAACAACAGGGGAGGAGCCGAGAAGCAGCACACATCATCCCAGCACACCTGAAGTCATATGAGCCTTCTCATCTTCCACACACTGCAGCTTGCTTATTCACATAGGTCACAGGACAGCAGAGTAAAAGCTAATAATTTGAGATGTCCATGCTTTACATCTGCCTCTTACTAATGCAAGAGCCAAGACTTAATTTTAATAATTGAGTTTAACAGAGTTCAAACTCAACATAAAGATGTGCTGCATGATGTACCTCACATTAAATGTTTAAGTAATTTACTTTCACCTTTAGGCTGCTTATATTCAGTTTTGCAGCCTCTTCTACACCATCTATTTCTGACCTGGGAGCAACTTTCCTGCAAATACAGGACAGCAATTTTTGAACACAAATAAGTTGACAGTGCTATCTTCAGATATTCAAATCAATATTCAGCTACATTTTTCAAGAGATCTGTAGTTGCATCCGTGTAAATCACTTTTCTACTCAGTCTATCATATTCATACAAGTTGTTTTATAGACCTGAAATCCCTCTGTGGTAGATTTTATTATTTGTTCTTTGTTACATTAGCACTGTTATGCCCTTGAAAATACCCATAGCGCTAGTTTTCGAATCTTTTCACATCATCTGTCTCAACAAGAGGAAACTACATTTTTCCTATAGCTCTTGAAAACAACAACAACATGGACACAGGAAAGTTTGTTAGGTATAAAGAAGATTCACACAAAAACATGGGAGGGGAGAAGGAACACAAACACCTCAAAGCAAGGCAATCTGAGAGGAGATATGACTCAAACAAGATTTAAGCCAGTATGTGAAGAAAGTTAAGAACTTTGATTTAGAGTCAGTTTCATAACAGTAACAGATACAGCAAGCTGGGTTGGGCACGACTTACCTCTCCTACCATCCAAAGAAGAGTTTCAGTTTTAGAAGTGTGAGGTGAGTAGCTATTAGAGAACACGCACACAGATCATCCTTAATAACAGTAATAGAAAGGACACACTTTTTTTTTTTGGTCAGGTGATAAGTAATAAAAGCCTAAGAGATAACGAATCCTGTGATTTCCACACAAACATTGGAGAAACTTTAAAGTTTGCTGTACATTAACAAAGGCTCCATTTTTTTGAATTTGGATTGATTTTTCATGATAGCAGTTAGACTGTTAAACAATTCAAAAATACTAGGCATCAGTCTAAGGTCCCTTATGGCACTCAATGGCAAAAACATCTGAACTTTGCTTTTTAAAGCTCAAACCCGTGCTATGGAACAAAGGGCAAGATGCAACTCCACGAGATTTCACGAGCTGTACAGAACATTGAAAAAGACTGTCCGATTTTAGGAAAACATTCAGGTAGGTACTTAACCTGAGTCAAGGTCAACCCAGTAAGACTTATTTGTGCATAAGGGTAAAATTAAGTTCATCATCCTGTTAGTACAGCAAAAGCATAAATCCTAGCACACCAGACCAAGACCACATCTTATTTGTCTATCCTCCCAACGAACCTGTAACAGCAAAGTACAGAATGAGCAACTTGCATGATTATTCCTACCGAAAGGTACGACGAAGTACGACAGAAAGATCCAAAGCAAGCTGCTCATTTCACTCGTGTTAATGAGAGTGCTCTAAAGAGCTTCAAGGTTGCAAGACCTACAGGCTAGCCCTTCAAGCTAGAATAAAAATCAATACAGCTTACACAATAATGCAACAACCTAACCAGCTACAATGAGGCTGGCTCAAGGATTACTGAAGTGAGGTATAAACTGAGCAAAGAGTTCAAGATGGAGAGACTCAAGCCTACATCAGGAGCATCACTGGTTATGGATTCCTTCCCCCAGCTACAACAGTTGAAGTGTTGTGTTCTCCTCCTTTTTCTTTATAACCCTTCCCTCTTTACTAGACCCATGACACTAGTTGCTGTATAAAACTGCCCCAGGAGGATGGCTCCTGTAGAAAACTGCCCCAGCCTCTGCCGGACTCTCACATCTCTTCCTTAGCAAGGGTGCCCGTATTCAGGCAGAGGCAGTGCAGATTGCAAGGCCAAGACCAGCTCTTGCTAAGCATATTTTAAAAACCCCAGTCCATGACTTGACTTTACCTACGGTTCACAATAGCCCTGCTAATAATCCACTCCAAAAGGCTGTTTCCTTCCACCACGTTATCCCTAGAAGCTCAAGCTGAGTCACCAACTTTACTTGCCACCCTAAGCTGAGGGAAGCTCACTTCTCTGAGCTGTGGAAAGACAGACATAGGAAAATCTGATCAACTAAAGCTACCTCTTAGAGCAAAGTCCACTTAATTTTGTTAGAGCAGGACAAGTTTTCCATAGAATTTTGTAACCATCACGAAGACTTCTCTTTAGGACAAAGTGCCTCAGCTTATGAAAAAATAACCACTTGACTTAATTCTATAGACTTCAGAGAGTATTCTGTATTATGCTACTGCCTTCATCCCTGTTCAACAAGGCTTCACTTGTTAAATGCTATGCAATATTACATATTTTTATTGAGGAAAAACACATTTCTTAAAGTAACTTTTCATCATTCACAGACCATTGCACAATTTATTACCAAAGTCCAGATACAGGAGTTTTTCCTAGTCAGTATGGCTTCCTAAAACAGACTGCCGTTTAGCACAAAAGACAATTCCATTTTTAAAATAAACCAGACCTAGTTGAGCTCTAGATGCATCTCATGTTTTACACTGCCCAATGATCAGAGAACAAGTTGAAAGAAATCTACGTTTTGTACTACTTTTATTTCTTTTGGCATAACGCCCATGAAAAGGATATTGAAATCTGCAATTGCATGGCATGTGTATTAGTCTCCCTCCCTCAGTGCATATATCTCATTATATCTAATGGTTTTATGCAAATTCCTGAATATCCAAGTCACACCACTGGAATCAAAGGACCAATAGTCCTAGGTTAAATAAAACATTAAGATGAAATTGAAAAAAATTATTCTGTTGACTTACTGCTCAGGAATAACCACTAGTTAACAAAATTGCTAGGAAAGATTTAATTCCTGGAAATTAAGCTTTTAAGTATGTAACAGCAAATTGCTTTAAGAGTCATATCCCCCAAATCAGTTGGGATTAGTAACAATCCTTAAGAATTCAACCCATTCATGTTTTTCAGTAATCACTGATATATATCAAAAGTGTAGAAACCTGCATAAGCAATTTATTGGCAATATTGACAAAAAATACATAAACACAAACTAGAAATGAAAGTCCATACACTTATTTCAACTGGGACATGTAGCTATTTAAACAGTCTAGAAGTGGCTTAAAAAAAAAAGCAACAAACTGTATGGCAGAGAATATGAATCAGTGGAAGGGTAATTGTCTGTTAAGAGCAATAATGATTCAGACATTATATCCGTGACTTCTCTGATACAGATTAAATAGAATAGACACTGTGGACACAAAATTTTACTTTCTGTAGCTTAAAATTCACTTACACACTTTGCTATCATACTAACCAAGACAATATTGTGATGGTCTAGTCTAACCTTGGTCATAAGTCTTTATCTCTGACAGAACTTAAAGTAGTAGCTCAGACTTAAAATGCATGTCCTTATCTAGAGTACAAGGGGATTTTTCAAGGACATGTCCCAAAACAAACCATCTTTAGATTCTTTTCCCCTCTTGTGCCTATAAAGAAAGCACGTTCAAATTCCAAAAACCATTTCAAAGATTATTGTTAGATAACTAAATCGAGATAGTACTTACCACAGCTTTAAGTGACATGGGCTGAGCTAATGAGATCTACAGATGTACATTTTATGCCCTGCTGAACCCAGTTTAATGAATTTAACACATTCAGTTGATATACCTTCTAATTTGCAAAGATGTTCCACCTCCACTTCAGAAACATCTAAGTTTACAGATCTAAAAGTAGTAGCACTGAAAATCACAAGTCTGATTTACTGGGAAACAGTTTGATTTTAATTAGGTCCATCTCATTGATTCAGTTTAAAAATTAAACTGCACATCCGTAAACGGTTCCCACAAGAAAACCATGAAAACAAAGAAATTGCTCTTAACTGTCTTTTTTCCTCTTAACACACCCCATATATTTTGTTTGAACAGTAATAAACATCCTGCAAATATGAAAGTCCTATTCAGAAAAAAAATCATATTTATATGCACATTTTCCAGCAACAAATGGTTTTGGCAGTGGTAAATGCATACAACAGCCCCACAGTTACCACTGTTACTTGTGGCAATTACAACATACAGCACAACAAGGTCCTCTGCACTGCTGGTCCTGCTATCACGCTTACGCTGTTTCTAGGGTAACCCACGTTTTGCTCACGACCAAACAACGCAGCTGTTTTCTTTAGAGACCTCAGGCCTGCAACTCGAACGGTTGAACACACTACAGACCAGTGCCGATTCCTGAAGTAGCATTAACAAATATCTCTAGGGCAACAACATGCTCTATTCTCACAACCAAATACGAATTGTGTAAGAACTTAAGGAAAAAAAGTCAGGAATACTTCGGCACTTAATTTTCATTTCCCTTCCCTCCTTGTCCCCCTAAAGACACAGGCTGAATGTTTTCCCTGCTCAGGTGTCCAGAGGCTATTCTCCACCTGCAGAGAAAGGTGAACTGTAATGAAAGTAATTCAGGGTGAGCACTGAATGAAAACCTAGGTTTAGATGTGCCTCACCTCAGTGAATGGTTGTGAGCACAGGTACACAGACAAATTAATTCACTAGCTCCAAGAATCCGGTCCTACATACGTCAGCGGATTGTTTAATACGAGCCACAACTCTGAAAACGAAAACCCTGGCGTCAAAGACCGCCCAACTGGCAGCTTCCTGAAGCGCCAAGCTGTGTTAGCTGCTAGGGCAGCTAAGCCGATTTTTTGATTGCCGAACAGGAGGAGGAAACTCCGAACTTCCCCGGAAGCACAAAGAGCTCGCGCCACGGCGCTGTCCGACCTGAACGCGATGGTTTGCAAAAGACCACACTGGAGATGCAGCTACTTAACTACGCACGTTCAGACTGATCAGGGTGAACACCAGCATCATCTAGATACTGACAACCTGCTACGCAGAATCACCCTGGGAAACCTTTTATCTCAGTGCTGAAGTGTAAAATGAAAGGCCAGTAGCTTCCTCCAAGAAGTCTTTCAGATACAGGGAGATGATGCCCACAAAACAGCACTTCTAGAGACTGAAACAAAGGCAAGAGCAGGCCGTTTCCCCCGGACGAAGGCAGTTTCATAAAACACTGCAGCATTCCCCAAAACATTCCAATCAAATGTGAAAGTGATTCTGTGCAAGGAGTTCAGAGAAACAGTCATCAGCAACTGGAAGTGAAGAAAGATCATTAAACCCATTGGTTTGCAGCCGGCATCTTCATTCCTTGAATATGCAGACTGTAAACTTTCAAGCAAGCCTGAAGGACAGGAAGTTCCCTGAACTAAGTTTGCATGCTTGTTTTATAAAACACAGTGAACAGCAAGTGACAGGTTAGGCGTGATCCCGCTCATCTGCTGCTGAACAGCACCTGAGATGGCAGCAGAGGGGGAAGGACACCTGAGGCTCCACTATCTAAGGTGGCTGCCTATTAAGCACTGATCTAGTTCTTGGCCTTTCAAGAAATTGCCTTAGCTTTGGGGAAAACACTTGCTTTTCCTAATCTGTGATTTTCCAGGATAACTACATCTTACCATAACACTAGAACTGCCTCTAGTGAAACTGTTCTGCCCATGAGAAAACTACAACTGCTTCAGACCTATAATCCTGATCTCACTTCTAAAAGGATTAGGAACATAAACAGTGAACCCTTTGGCTTAGCTTCCACACACAACATGCAAACATGTATACAAAGTTTTTATTTTTTTTATATATTTTTATATATACACACACACCCCCATGGTCAAGCTAGAGCTTTCATACAAGTTAGAAGAAAAGAATAAAATAACAAATCTATTGGTAATTATTTAGCAGAGGCTTAGCTACTATGGGGATGGGTTTCCTGTAAGTACAATAGCCAGGGACACAGCAACACACATTTTAACAACATGCTTTTATTTTTCAATTATGTTAACGACTGTCCCCTTCTAATGAACTGGAGAACTATCTTTATCCTCCTCTAATGCTTTTAACAGACCAAAAAACTAAAAGGATTCAAATAGACCTGACAGGTGGGAAGTACAAAGCAGAAAGCAGCTTCAAAGAAAAACATTCACCAGCATCTTTCTTACGTTTCACTATATGAATATTAAGCAAATATGCTATTGAAAGAAACACCAACACAGATGTATTTGATGAAGTCAACATTGACTAAAATAAAACTAAGGTTAGTATACTCTAGGGACAGTAAATTTTAATACTAAAATGAGCATTCAAGCTATTTATGATTACATACTGTTAGTTTTATTACAAATACTTATAGTGACATGAATTTTAGTATAGCATTGGTTGTAAGAATAGCCCCATAAGTAAAACTTCAATTGCATGGGCCTGCAACAAAGGCAGCACTTTTGGACTAGATCAACGCCCCAGACGCCTGAGGTTGGCGGACCGGAATTCTGTGCGCTCAGCAGTCTGTGGGACACGAGTACTGCTGTTTGTAAGCCATTTCCAGCTGGCCTAACAGTGGCAGCAGCCAGTCCCCACCAGCACTGTCCAGCTCACCTGCTCAGAACAGACACAGCTGAGGGGTTCAGTGGGATACAGATACCCACCTGCTGTTTGTGCTTCTGAAAATCTCCCACAGTGATAACAAAGCAAACCAAGGCCTTAGTCAATGATATTTCTAGCTACCCAACTCCCCCCACTCTTGGCCCCTACTACTCACGTATACAGTATCCCCCTTTCAGAAGTCCTTCACCTTTACGGTGGAGACTCGTATTCAAATCCAGAGCCGTAAGTTAGAGTTCATTGCTACGGTAGCACTTCTGTCACTCGCAAACACGCAGTTTCCAGACACAATGGCATTGGATAGGGGTGTGCCTTGAGCCACAAGTATATTAATTGAGGTAAGTAAAAATACAGAGCAGTGCTCTTCTACTTCCACTGACTCTTTTCTGAGGGGATTAGTCATCCTGTACTTACACTCCTTACAGTTGTGAAAATAAAGGAAATAATTAGGAGCATTAAATGCTGTTCGCACAGATCACGGGGTACTGAACACCCTCCGCTGCAATTGCGCCGATGAAAATTCGGGGCACGCCAGCTCAGGGGAGCCGACTCCACGTTCTAACACTAGAACGGGCATACCCACGGCATCTGCACTCCACTTTTACTCATCTCACTGAAAGACATTCGGCATGAGAAGCTATGTGCCAGCTCAAGCACGCGAGTATCACCGTAACAAACTGGCATATGGCTATTTTCTGATAATCTGCATTCAGCACCCAAGGTGAGCAACTTTTGATTCTTGCACCTGATATTTGACACCTGGATAATGCAATTTAGTCTGAGCCCAAAACAGCTTTCCAGAGGCCTGACATTAACTGCCTGGAAACAGTTAAAGGTTTCAAATACTGGAACAAATGAGGCTGATCCTCTCCCACTCTCCCAAGACTTTGCTCCTATGTTACCCCCAGCAGGGAAGGAGAGGTGTTGCAGCACTGCAAGTGCTCAGGATCACTCAGAGCAATAGGGGAAAACAGCAGACCCAGGTTCACTCCAGGCTTGTTCTAGCCTGTAAACTTCTCTCTCACTACCCCACAGCATTTAAACATCGGTAACCTCCCAGCTTCCTCCCAATGACAAGGTGAGCACTTTTAACAGCCACAGCAAAAGCCTTATCTTAGAGAAGAACCACAGCCACAGCAGAGGTATGGGTTGTGTTCTCTCCCCCTCCCCTAGGTGTGTGGGGCAGAAGGCAAAGAGAGCTGACCCATTTAATGTTATATCCTTACAACTTCTGCAGCTAAACTTCACCCATATTGACTGGTGAATTGACTGGTGAAAAGGTCCTCTCAGATGGCCTGCTGACAGTACTCCTGTCTAGGCTCACCAAGCTAGTACTAATTAGTATCAGATAGTTCTCACCACCATTCTGGGCAGTCTGCCTTAGGCGACCCTGCTTGAGCAGGGGTTGGACCTGATGATCTCCAGAGGTCCCTTCCAACCTCAACCATTCTGTAATTATTACCCTTTTCTCATCATTTTAGAGAAGCCAAGAAATCAACTGAAGCAGCCATAGTTCCTATGGCTTTTCCAGACAGCCTTAATGTCACTGCTACTGGAACATTTGTACCATTTGTTTATACAGGGAGGATTACATTTACCAGGACTCATTTCACCAGTAGTTAGAGATTATATCTTTTTCCACATATTGATGTAACTCATATCAGGAAAAGAAAAATTTAAGTCAGAGCTACAATGATACCCAAAATGACAGAAGCATTGGGAACTTCCTACTTTCTCTTTTTCCCCAAACCACAGCCACACTGATTTTGATATTTTAATACAAATTAAAGCAATTTCAGTTGCAGCATCTTCTCAAGCTGATCTGGCAAAATAAATCCTCTCACTGATGGTGGTTTATCAGACTAGCAGCCAGTTTAGGGGGCTATGCTAGTGAGCACTGGCATCAAGACCTTCAAGACATGAGCCTGAAGGCAAGAGGAGCAGAGAAAGTGGAAGAGCCACTTACCTAATTAAGCAGAGGAAGTGCAGCTCCCAGGAGAAGGGCCAGCAGAGCACAGCTTGGTGGAAGTGTTGCTGAGCAGCCAACTCCAGAAACAACTATGTATTCGAAGCCAATTTTACTCAGTAGGACCAGAGTGCCTCCAACACAGCCCTCTTATGCCAGTCAAGAAATGCACAATCTAGTTTGATTTCAAAATGTAATCTTTATCACGTTACATAGCTGTTCTGCAACAAGCCACCCTTGATTTTCCCAGATATGCTGTGGCCAGCTTATTTGACCTTTCTACACTTTGCATTTCAAATGAGTTCTCAACAGTAGACAGGTTATTGGTCACAGAAAATGCTGTCATCCCTTCTAAAACTCTACCCTCACTGTACTCTGGCATTTTCTAAACTACTTTTCTTGCTTATTAAATACCTAATAACTCTGCAAAAGCATTTCCTAATCACTGGTTGTCATTTGTCATTCCTACAACACAAAAATGACACTCGTATAAAACAATCTTTTGCCTGTCTCAGAAATCTGAAAGAACTTTGCCATGATGGGTTTGCCCAGAACATATCCTCTCATTTGACTGAGTCAAACAGCATTATTTTAAAGGTTGTTTGTCAGTTGAAAGGTTATTTTCCAGAAGTTAAAAATCAAATTCTGTAATTGCACTCTAACTACATAGCATTGCTCCAGTCAGTCTTAAAGTTCTACTGACTCAGCTTAATGCATACACACACTCAAAAAGAATCTTTAAGGTTGCACAGAAATATTTTTAAGTTATGAAAAACTGGAGAAAAAAGGATATTCCATTGTAACCAGCCAGTTCACGGCTGCTACGGCGATCCCAAGAAGGGCCGAGAGCAGGGCTTGGTAGCAGCCCTTGTTCTGCCATTCTTCACTGGACACACAGACAACAGATCAGGTTGGGGATCTCTAGCAACGTGGCTTCCAACAGAGCACTAATTAGCAGTGCTAAGCAGAAGGGAGAAAGGCAGAGATGCAGAATGAAGTCAGGAAGATAGAGAAAAACATGGGAACAGTGGGCAGGAAGCGTGTGGCTAGCAGCAAAGCAAAAATGGGAAGAAAAACAGAGGGACAGCAATGAACAAGTGCATCTGGTCAAGCTTTGCTGAGACAGAAGTCAGACCACAAAAGGTGGCCTGATCGCCCCTGGAAAGAGGAGAGTCCAGGAAGACATAGGACAAAGATCTCCACTTCCCTGTTGTCAACAACACTTTGGTACTTTTGTTTAACCCGATTGCTACATCCCACATAAAGCAGAAAGATGTTACAGCTGTAAGAGGTCTCACTGGACCAGGAAGGGAGAAGAGTTGTTCTAAGGCTTTGTATGATCGTCACTTCAGCCCTCAATTCATCCCTTATTTTCTTCTTTATCAGCGTTGCCAAGACACTGCAAGCTGAAAGGAAGATGACTGCAAAGCTGCTGATCTGATTCACTTCAAACCGTGGAGGAAGCTGTCAGGCACTAGCGTAACATCCTTCCTCTTTAGCTCACTGCCTGCAATTCCCTCAGAACTACCTGATGATTATGCAGCACCACCAGTTAGTCTAAAACAGCAGCGCAGGTGACACCCAAAGCTTCTACAACATGCTATGCAAGACTAACACTAATCAAGGTCTCAGAAGTCTTTTCCCAAGTACAACCCTACTACTACACTTGCTTTTCCTGCATTACATCTTGATGTTCAACATAAGATTTCAGCTCAAAATTGGCAGCAGCTACCGCAGGGGCCTCGAAGGTGGGCTGGCAGGGAGGGCTCTGCAGGAGAGGCTGCGCGCGCAGAACAGGAGGCTGCCATGCTTCCATCTTGCTTAGCTGCCGTACCATCGCAAGAGGAACATGCTCTTTGTCTGCACTGTACATTTATACAGCTTATAAAAATTTCTGTGCATGCACATGTGCAGGCAAGTCTGTTTTCTTGTCAAATCATTTTTTAAATTGTGCACTTGCTAAGCAAACCTGTGTAAACAATCAACTCCATGAGCACCAGAAGAGGAAACACCACCCCTGTACCAAATGGAGGCAACTAGGATCCTGCTTAGAATAAGCCCAAACCTCCTCCTTCCATTTCTATTTTTATGATGGGTGCTATATGTAAGAAAAAATTAACAACCTGTCATCTTTGTTCAATGCCTTTTGGTGCCCAAAATCTGCACACAAAAAAAAAAAAAAATGCAAGCAACATCCTTGCCTGTGAACGCCTTGACCCTATAGTTTCTTCCACCTTCTTCCCATGCTATGTAAGAGCCTCCACTTGGGCATCTTACTCACAACAAGGGAAAAAAAGAAAAAATCACAAAGCCAGTATCAGGACTTCACCAGCCTAGAGCCTTCAGGTTAGCTAGCTCTCAGCTACAGGAAAGAGCAAACTGGCAAGGAACTGCTAAGCAGCTTTCACCCAAGATCAGATCCTTCCTGTGACCTGGAGGACTCGCTGTCAGGTTCTGCCCATGAAACCCTCCCTGCAACATTTTCAGCTTGCAAGGGACATGATGCCTGTCCCACAGCTCTTGGCCACAACACAACTGAGCACACAGCTAGGGAATTTGGCCATGGCCAGCCCATACAATTCATTGCTGTTGTCACTTCACTAGTTGTAAACAGCTTAGACCATGCCAGCCTAGGTAGGCTCAATAACTCCATGCATGTGAGGTTTCCAAGCTTGTCAACTGAGAAATAGAGCAAAATAGGAAATATCTGACAACTATAAATACTGCTGGCTCAGGGGAGGGAGGAGAAAGAAGGGCAGAAGTAATGGAATAAAGCTTCAAGCATGAAGCCAATAGACTTGTGTCCTTGTAATTACTTTAATATCCAAGAAAAAACTCATTAACTGACTTGCTGAAAACTGAGACCAATGAGTCCATACAAGATAATTAAGAATAAATCCTAGAACAAATATTTTCTTCTTTCTCTGGTTTCATGTATATGCACTAAATATATACACACAAACACACACACGGGGGTGTTATTCCATACACACAAGAGGACAAAAATCAGCTGGTTCTTCCTTCTGGAAGAGACAAAACTGTTGCCTAGGCAGACTTTTGATCATCTTTCTCTGTCTTCAGCATCCCAGAAAGCCTTCTGCACAAAGTTTTTGAATTTGAAAAATATATAAAGGGATTAACATATATAAAACATGAATAAAAACAAGCAGCTCAAATCAAAGAGCATCCCCAGACTAGGTAATTCTGTATGTGGGTTGTTTCAGCCAATGAATTTAAATCTTAGTTTAACCATTACTTTGAAAATCTCTGATCTAATGTTTTAAGCCTTTGTCTAATCATGAACAATTGAGAGAAGTTGGTTCCCTGATTTCAGTCCAGCCAGAAACATATGAAAGCTCTTATGAACAAGTTGAGATCATGCGATATTCCAGACTAATTTTCACTTTTCCAGGATTTTTTTAAAAAAAGCTCAAATACATGCATTTCAGCTGCTTATGAATTCAGTCCTTTGTGTCTTTCATAGGTTCAAAACACAAACTGCCCTTATGTACATCCTCAAATTTCACAATTTGAAATAATTTGTTCAGCTTGAATTTTGCTTCACTGAATGCATCATTTCTCAAAGCCCTCCTAAAAGAAAAAAAAAATCCCAACCTCCCACAGAACAATTAGGAAGCAATTACTTAAACTGATTCTCATGGACAACAGAAAAATAAGCCTTCTTTTCCTGTTCTTTTTAAGAAAATTACACAGCCTAACATAATCCTGTGTCACACACCTATATTTACATAGTTTGTGTACCCAGAGATAATGTTATGGTCTCTGAGGTGCCTCTGGTTTAAATGCAAGATATTGGAGAACAGTATGAATTATCTCTGCAGTGATTTCATGCTGAAATTTGCAGTGGTATGTAGCAAACAGTAAAGAAAAAGAGCACGCTGTGCCTCCACGGACATGCACTGTACTTCATCCTTCATCCAGTAAATAAGTGGTAATATTTGTAATATGTTTACAGACAGAACCCCAGGCTCTGAAGAGGTAAGTCTTATGACAAAGTACTTGAGATGGAAAATAGTATTACTTGTGTTAAATTCAAAATGAGCATTTCGTCCCAGATTTAAAAAAAATGTCATTAGCTATCTGAAGTTATAACGGCATCTGCAAAAGAGTACCCTCCAGTAATTACTTTTACTGTAGCTATAGAAACAAGCAACAAAATTCTTTGTAGGTCACGGTTCTGTGTAGATACAAAATACTATTGTGTTCATATGGAAATAAAGTTATATTTAATATTTTAGAAAACTCTCAGTTATAATTATTTTTCTGAAAGAAAATTTTTCTTGTCTTATTCTCATTTTATTCTTTCCTCTCTCATTGTTTAGACTTTTGAGGGATGAGGTACAAAACATTGCAAGAAGAGAAAAATATATACATATTATGCAAAGACTTGTTGCATTGTTTGCAGTATTTCATGTCTAGCATAGATAAAGTTAGTACTCAGGCTCACAAGTTATTGACTTGGAAGTTATTTTCAAGATACCTCAAACCTGCTTCAAAACCTGAGCTAGAAAGGGGAAAATGACAGGGGGGACATACAATTCATCTTTAAATATTAAAGGTAGTCTGAGACCACAAATATTGGAATACCAGAATCAAAAATTTAAGATCTAATTCCAGGAAGAGGTAGCATTGGGAAGAAGTCTTAACTGCATCATGAGCATCTTCTGCTCATAATTTAATTTCTTTGAAGTGTAACTCTACCCATAACTTTGTTCCTAATGATTTTGTACCTACACCACTTCAAAATTAGTACTATAAATCTAGAATTTTCCTTTTATTCCATTTTGGTTCATTTTTGATAAAAATGATAAAAATATAGTTACTGGTGCATTTTACTACTGAGCACATAACTTAAAAAGGATAACTACTTCATAACCGTTTCTTTATTGCCACATACAAGCAAGTTTAGACTGCGGCCTGTTTGATGATGCAAAAAATGCTCGAGAACCTCTTTAAACATCCTCCTATACAAGTCGGAGTGACACAGGGACTGTGCAAGCAGAGGTGCCCAGGCAGAGCAGATGTCAAGACAGGCAGCTCTAGGAGCTGTGTCTTTCTTCTGTTGCTCTTCCAGCGCCGCAGACACTGAAAAAGTGGTCAATCCACCCCCGGTGTCACGAGATACCTTGGTAAGTGAGAGTTTCCCAAAGCTTTTTTTTTCAAATCAGAGTCACTTTACTTGTGTGGAAAACAAAGGCTGCTGGAACTTCTCCCGTAGGCAGGGCAGTCTCCTGTAGGGATCCCACAGTGTCTCTAAAGAAATGAGCCTTTCTTCTCGCCAAGGAATTTCCCAAGAAGAGGGGAAGAGACCATCAGCGAGGATCAGGCAGAGCAAGGCCCGGTTCCTCTGCCTCCCATAGCCAAGTAGGTGTCCTGCTCCACTCTCGCTCCTTGTAGGTAAAACTGTCAAAAGCCAGCATTTCTACAATAACACGCTTTGTTTTGTTTAAAACAATTCATAGCAGTTCATGCTTTCAAACTTCCCTACTCTTGAAATTTATCTTGTACTTAAGAAGCTGATGTACACATAACCCAAATTACCCTAGATCTCCTAGGAAGCTCATGAAGACATCATCTCTGCTTCCAGTCCAGTACATTGGTCATAATTTTAGCTTTTACTATTCATGCATAATCACAGGAAAAAGAGGCAAGACCTGCACGATGCTGACAAAAAGGGAACCCATAGCCAGCAAGCTCTTCTTGCCAGCCTGCGCTGGAACAAATCTCTATTTAAAGTGCAGACCACTGTCCTTTAGGCTCATTTTATTGTGCCTTTAGTCAGACTAGAATTTGTGAAATAAATCTAGTTTTCACTGACAGAATCAGAGAGAAATTCCAGCAACTGATGAGTCGAGTTCTGTCACGCCCAGGTCCAGATTATGCCGTTCTGGAAGAGCTCAAAAGCCTGGAGAGAAGCCACTTACCACAGAACCAGCACAACATCACATCGCTTTGCATTTTGTTGGGTATTTCTTTCCTCTAATTACATTAAGTTTAGACTTCCGAGAACAGAAACAAATCAAGACAGACAACCGCACTCATCTTCCGCGCAGTTTGTTAGGGCGCAGCGAGCCCCCGGCAGCCTGAACTTTCTCCATTAATGAAGTACAGGCAGGCAAGTCAGAAACGCACAGTGGCAATCAAAACACACAACGTAACACACAATGTTGTATGGGAAAAATTACAAGAATTAAATTTAAGTTTTTTTCCCTACATTCTACCTGCAGCATGAAGTGCCGCATGGGAAAAAAATGTGCAAAAAAGAAGAACTGAAGTGTTATTAAAAAGGCTTATTGTTATCAAAAATACCGAGGCCTTTCCTGTTACGTAAGCACTGTAAAAGCAAGATGTTCTTGGCAATCAGCATAGCTTCACTGTGCTTGCTACACTGGTTTCATTAACTATTACATCATGCTTAATTTCCATAATTGCCTTCAACTTCACTTTATAAGCTAGTCTAATTTATTTTTATGCATATTTCAGTTTAATGCAGTGTGTTCCCTACTGTAAACCCTTCGTGGGCCACATATTCATCCTCCACAACCTCATTTAGAGCTTTCCAAGAGCAAAGCTAAAAGGACAACGACTGCAGTGCCTAGGAAGCGACCTTCCCCTTCAGCTCCCCAGCGCTGCTAACAGCTACGCTCCCGCCTCCGGCCGCTCGCAACCGTTTCCCACGCAAAGCTGCTTGCTTTTTCAGTGAAAAACCTCCCAACCTGTTCAGGTCCTGAAACTGACCCAAAAGCAAGCTACGCTCCTTCGCACTCGGGCTGGAAAGGGGAGGAAGGGGGTTAAGTTACCCGGACTTCCCAAAAATCATGAGTGGTTTTAAGTACACTAGCCTTGAAGTTCTCACTAACAAGAGTTCAGCTTCACAGGTAGCTAGCTTGCATACACACTTGTTCACAGTACAAAAGGAAGCATTCTCTAGTTTTCTGCTGATTTTAAGTGTCTCATCATAGAGGCAATCAGGAATGAGTTTAATCACACCAGCAATTGATAAATATATATTTTTTTTTAAAGAAACATCTTTGGGCAGTTCAAAAATGCATTGATAAAAAGAGGTTTTTAAGGTCCTAGAGAGCAGAGGAAAGTTTAGAATTAACCCAGGTATCATCTGTTCTTTACCCCACTACCCAGCAGCGCAATCTCGGGGCAGTTCGCTCTCCTCGCCCTCTTCCAGCCGAACTGGCACAACAGCCAAAACCCTCCACAACGAGGATGAGGATGCAGTGCACCATGCCGCGTCTGCCTCGGGGCGCGGGTCCCTAAGGGGTATGGCAGATAGCAGGAGCAGAACACAAAAGGAATTAAATCCCCACAGGCGTTCACCAGAACAGTTAGATTGACGCTAAAGGAATAGTCAAAGTCCCAGAAAAGCACATCCTATTCCAAACACCAAAGGAAGGAAGGGGAAAAAAAAGTGATGGATCTAAACAAAGTCACTTATAGGTACAAACATTTTTGCCTGGATTGAGTTCAGAAAAGGCAATAATTCTTCAATGCAAGTTAAGTGGGTTCCTACTCAGCTTTCTCATCACTAGCAGGCTTTACTTATTGTAGCTTTTGCACAGCAGGAGCTTCCTGTCCTAGACCTTAGTAAAGTGAGCTTTATTCTGACAGTATTTATACCACTTTTGCAGGAGTTGACATTCAGCTATTACAGATACCAAACAGACCCCTTAGACAAGGGATTTAAAGGCTTGAAAGTCTCTCCTGTGCACTGAAGCAAGCTACTATAGGTCTAGTGTCTGCTGTACTACTACTTATTGTAGCTACACTCTTGGCAATGGTGGACCGATCGTCCTTTTCTCATTGCCTCCAGATACACACCTGTACTTTATAAGCTGGTTATTTCTTGGGCATAGCACGTAAGTGTGTTATACCATGGAGTACCTTCAGAGAGCTGCATCTATAGGAGTTTTTGCTTCTCTGGTGAAGAGTCAAGCAGCAGGTCCAGGGAAGGCAGCAGGGGTGCTCGGCACCGGGGAGGCTCGGAGCAGGCTTTCCCAGAGCCCTCTGCACACCGCGTGTCAGCCCCGGGCCGCTCGCCCTTCTGCTATCTCGCGCTCAGCCTTTCCAAGCTGAGGCAGGCCGAGAGCCCAGCAGCAAAGTTTTATGATGTGGAATTAGGCATGATCTGAAAATAGATCCTAAACAGTGGGATTGAGATCAGGTATTTTAAGGGGAAAGGCTGGGAGCTGCCAAGGGTCCATCAACCCCGAGACCATTCTAACAAAGGCAGAAGACAACTCTAGGACTTCTGCAAAGACTCAGAACAGCAACACATTACAGTAGCTCCTTATTCCAAGGGGACACAAAGCCAAGGCTGGGGCCATCTTCCAGTCAAGGCTTCCTTTTCAGCTCAGAAAAAGAGCCCAGAACTAACATCAAGAGTTGGCAACATGGCAGCATAGGAATCTTCAGATTTTTCTTTATTTCAATTTCATCAGCATGTTTTTAAGAGATAAGAGGTTTTGTTGATCTTTTCTAACATGGCAGTTTTACTCATTTATGTGAAACTACCTCACAGGGATTTTTAAAACAATAAAATACATTACATCTGTTGACATATTTGATATATCAATATATCAAACTGATTTGGGTCAAAAAAATGCTTCATTCAAATTTTTTCAAATATTTTTTCATAAATGGTAATGAGTGCTGCATTGTTTCAGTTTGACCCAAAGCTATTTCTTCCCCTTTTCAGAGTTGCTAGACTTAGCTAATAATAATAAAACCCCCAAAAAGTCTATCATACACCTGAGTAGATAAATGTAAAACCCACCAGAACAAAACAGTTGTCTCTTCCAGAAATTTATAAGACTAGGGGAAGCAACAGGTTGCAATGAAACTTGCTTCACATCTCCAATTCATCTCTCAGCCTTAACCATTGACCATCATTATCTTGCTTTGTAACTAATGCTTTCAACTATAACTTCTTCATCTACAGATTCTTTTTGTGCCTCTTCATTAGGAGAGTCTGCATTTCTGCACAAAAAAGACACAATCATAGAAAGAAGAATGTAACTACAAAGCCGCTCGCTTCCCTAGATTTACACCTACCAAAAAAACCCCGTTATAACATTAAATGTGCTCAGCCATTAGTTGATTAGGAATGCTGTTCAGAGAACACATGTTTTTTAATATTTCAACCCAGATTCACACATCTCAAATTCCTCTATAATACATGCTTTTACAGGAGCCATTTGCAAAGCAGGTGACAACCACTGTTCCAGCAAATCCTCTTCCGTAGTTTCTGCCCCGTCTGCAGGAGCAGACGATATACATCAGAAGCTAACAGCACAAAAAAAAATTTTTTTAAAGCAGGTTCTGAGGCTCCCGTATGCACATCCTCTGATCCATTCACCTGTAATGATAGGCTACTAATCCTATCTAGTCTTCATTACGCACCCTCAACATATGGCAGAGGACATGATATCGTCCCTTTTGTGTGCCTTGTATTATTATGCTTTTGTAAAGGAGGGATTTCTGAAGTTTCAGCTTTCTAAATGCCCAGTGTTGACTTCAAGCATTTTTTAATTGTAAACCACTTTCCATACTCTGCAATTGCACTTGATGGATCCATAGCGCAAGCAAGAAAACCAGCTCGTAAACGGATTCACTTATACCACATTGGTATTCGTAGATGGTAATGAGTGCCCCATCCTGTTCTTTATTATCATAAAGATGTCAAGAAGTTAAAATTGCACAGTTTAATCTTATAAAACAAATGTTTGGAACTACATAGTACAGTGCTCAAATCTATTTCCTATAAAATACAGGGAAATCTACTATAATATTCCTCATCTACAACAACAGAGGACAGAGTCCATAAAATTTACAACTTATTATCCTGTACTTATAACTATGGATGAGGAACTAAAGAAGGTTTTCCATATGCTGACTTACCTTGTATCACTGAATGACCTTTGAAGAAAAAAGGTTTCCCAGCTATCACACAACATTCACTTACAAACACACCACATGGATTAATTGATGTTTATAAACTACTCACTGCTCTGAGTATGCATTCAAATTGCACACACCTCCACAAAAAACCCTACAATGAAAAGTTATACAGCACAGGTTGCCTAAGCAGAATTGATTCAGCATCTTTGTGTTTGCATTATTATACGATCTTTAATTATACGATCATACTTTTTTCTCCACAAGCCTCCCTATGCCATCCATGCGCTCAGAAAAACAAAAACTCAATGAGTAGATTGAGTCAAGAAATACAGTATCTGTGTCTACCCTTTATTTTTCCACACTGTTCTAACTTGAAACATAAACCACAAAATAGGCCAGTAAGAAATGGGTGTTTAAACATCCAAGTGCTATGAAAATACGTATCACCCACCACACCCATTCTACACAGGGGAGGGCAAGGCATCTAGAACAAAAATATTGATTGCTCAATCCAACAGTTAACGCTGAGGACATGTGTCGGCTCATTTTATTAGCCGTTACATAACCAAGCTCAGTTCCCAACAGTATTCTTGACACTTATTAATGCTCAGGAGTTTTACAAATCAAACTAAGACATTATGGTAACACAGACCAATTAGCAAGCTACAGAAGGTATGCTGGGCAATTTGCTTAGCACCACATTGAAACTCCGTCGCAAAAGCACCAAAAAGGCTTTATACTCACTGCTCTTCTTGGTGATGAATTTTTTCCAACAAAAAGTTTTAGAAACAAGCAGAGATCTTATGCAACTTCATTAGGAAGTCCCTAAAGCTCCATCCTGTGCAACAGATGCAGTCCTTACAGAAAACATTTGATCAATTGAAACTTTTTATAGCAACAGATAGTCACAGGATTGAGACAGTAACACTGAATACTTGTCAGTGGACTTAAAGGCATTTCCTAGAAACAGGATGATGCACAAATTTGACCTCTGTAAGGGAGTTGTGATGGCATGGGCTGCTGCTGCAACAGGCAGACTCCTATACCCACCTTCACTCGACCTGTTTGCTCATCTGTTCCAAGCTTCCTTCCCAGTTTATGTTCAAGTGTGCCCAGTCCACTGCCCCATCCAGCAGTGCTCAGCTGCCCATTTCTCCCAGTTTCTATCCAGGACATCGTCTTTGCAGTTCTGGTTCAGAGCCCCAGTCCCATGCTGCAGCCCTGTACAGGAGGCCAGAGGCTGCCACCACTACTGCAGGGCAAAGGTTTGATGGGTCAGACTGTGGGTGGGGGAAGAGCTCGCTTCTGTAAGCCATGGTCATTGTGGCCAGCCCTCCACCTTGGAGCTGCAGAGGGTGGGAATCTGTATTTCCCTGTTCCTCTCCCCAGCTTCGCAGCCAAAGTCTGGGCTCAATCCTTACATTTAATAGGATTAATTTAACTGAATTTTGACCTCACAACCAGCAAATCATCTCTGGCCATAATAAATAGTCTAAATAAATCTAAATAATCTAATTGCCTTGTCTGGGCTTAACACATACGAACCCTCCATCACATTTCCCCCTGCAAGCACAGCCACAGCACCTTTTAAGCTGTCCAGTGCAGCTCTTCCTAGCTTTCACCCCCTTCATCATGCCCAAGCTACCTCCTCCACATGGAGAGTGAGGCAGAGGGAAAGTCTTCAGAATCACACAGGAAAAAGTTGCTCGTTTTCTGGCCCCACAACTACCATTAGTAGTATTTCAATCCAAGCAGAACAGAACGCTTCTCAAAAGAAAAACACTAGACCTTATGTCTCTGGTTTAAATCAAAAGCTTGCTGACATCCAGAGTTTTACAGTATTTGGACCAATCAAAGAGCAACCAAGCCTTAGCAGTCAGTATGTAGTTTGCCATGAGTGTACCGAATCCAGCCACCACCTGGTCGCTACACATTGCGGTAACCCATTTCAATTGCTGGCATGGTAAGGTCCCCAGAAGGCAGATCCTGCTCCCTCCTCTCCCATCCTGCAGGTCTGAAATCCCCATCAGCACCCTGGCACGTTCAGCCGGCCACCAGCACACAGATGACGCTTCATGAGGAGCGGTCTGAACCTCCCTAGGACACTTCCCTCCTCACACATGCCTCACAGGAGATACACAGGTAGAAGCCAGTTACTTTGGAAGGAAAAAGGAGATTAACAAAAGCAGAAGTGCCAGTTAGATGCTGAGAGTAGGTGAGAACTGGGCACCTAATTCCCATCTAGCATTTGAAAGAATCTCCCTGTCAGAGCTCAATTATTTGCCAAAGACTCTCCAGAAAAATCTGTATTCTGCTGCTAGCATTCCTGTTAACAGACTCCACGCTTCCAACTAGAAAGAAAAAAGGGCATTTCACCAAATGTTCTTAGGAAATAGTTATTGGGGGAAGCTTCCTGCACAGATTTATAAATTAGAAGTCATTGACATTCACCAAGTATGTGGCTTACAGTACAAGACTTCCTTCAGAAAGCAGCAAACACTTTTTATCCAGGGGACTAACCATAACAATTCCATTTTCATTGGCTTTTATTTTGTTTCTGAAATTTAAAACAATTACTTAGCTAAGTCTGAAGACTTTTGTAATTGATTACATTTTAGAAGTCATTTGTAGACATTCATTCAGATGTGCTTAATTACTCTAAACACTTTGTTAAATGATTAGACTTCACAAGACTTTGGCCTTTGAGGATTGTTAACTGCATACAAACTTTCCCCTCTATTGGGGTAATTAAAACCCTTCCACACCCACATTCAAGCACTGTCTGCTTCCTGACCAATACAAAACGAGCATCACTCAGTGAAGCAGCAGGTGCATCACGTGGGCATTTTTCACCTTTAAGAGAAAGGAGCACACAGGAAGGTCATTTCCCACAGATAAGTTGCAATCAGCACCCTTTCACCCTCACCACTCTTCCAACATGCGAACAAAGATCCCAGTCTTAGATGTCGTCAGCTTGGCACTATGTTTTTAGCAAAGCTAGCACTGGAATATGGCTTCACATAGAAACTGATGTTAACTTAAAAAAAAAAAAAAAAAAAAAGCTTTCTGCTTCAAAAAAAAATCCCCAAAACACCACACACAGATTATTCAAAACACTCACATAAGCTTCCGTTCTGCTCAACCCTGGTGCTCCTGCCTCAGCCAGATCTCAGGCCCTCTAACAAAAGGGGTAATTTTCATCTCTAGCAGAAACAGGCCAGCTTCACGAAGCCTTGCCAAAGAGCACTTTCTCAGAAACTGTCACAAGAACAACATCTCACCTTCCTAAGTATCTGAAAGAGCTCACTGAGAAACAACTCACTTCGCTATTCTCAGAAAGTCAGTCAGAAAGGTACTTTTTATTTACAGAAACTCTTCAGTTGCCAAAGCTGACCTCTGCTTTTCACTGTCCCCTTTCAAATCCCATTTTCAAAAAGATGAAATGCTGCTCAAAGACTTGCCAATTTGCATTTGGTAGACACAGCACAAACTGTACACAATTTGACAACCTAGAGTAAACTACAGAAAGGCAACTAAAAGCAAACTAGCATAGAAAGGAAGTTTTTGATATGTCTTCAATGAATACTCTTCTGAACATACACTGGCGTGTCCTAGGTCTACTGAAGACAGGTCCTGGACATACCACACAACTTCTTCTCATGCTAGCAGCTTTTCAGGGAAATATCTACCTTACCACACCAAATCTTGCGCTCAGGTTTCTTTTCTTTCCTTAAATACACCCATCATAAAACTGGACAAAACAGCACTCCTCTTGCCTTACCAAACTCCAGCTGTAAGCATAAAGCGGACATAGCCGGAGAACACGATCTCCCTGGGGTTTGGTTTGCTTCATTTTTTTCAAAGAATAGAGAGCGACTGTGGAACCAAGTCCTCATACACCTTCTCACGGAGGAGCCTGCTGTCAAGAGAAAAGCACATCGGTTCCTCAGCTCAACAGCTTCCTACAAAGCCCTGAGAAGCCATTAGGGCCTTTCCATTACTACACAGGGCTTTGGATTAATTCTTCAAAGATAAGAATACTGGAGGTGAGACTCATATCATCATGCATTTCAAGGAAAACAGCTTCTCACCCCGGGCCCACTAAGCACCTAACAACGCTCTTGGCTGGTCACAGCCCTAAAGCAGCTCCATGCCCGGAGCCAAACGATCCTTCTTTGCACCAGAGGACGAACGCACGCTGCCCTTTCCCAGGCAAACAAGCGCATTACCCAGAGCCAAGCTGAGCACTTCAGCTAGTTAAGGCACAGACACGCTCCCGGGTGTTAAACAGCACGACAAAGGGAGAAAACGCGAGATCGCACCGTGACTTCTGCTTGCATTACGATCCCTCTGCCCTTCTGGTGTTCTGTTTAAGAGCCAAGTAAACCCCTACGCTGCAATCACTCACGTTTCAGCACTGATTTATTAGTTCCTTTTGCAGTCTAAGTTGTCTGTGTATTGTCACAGTCGCACTTTACCTCTTTAACCTGAGCTAGGTGTTTTCTCGGGAGAAGAAACAGTCCCTGAGTAAAACAAAAGCATTTGAGGGAAAGCAAATAAAAAGTAAATAAAAGCTCCATCTGATGTGAACGGGATCACTGTGCTGTGCACTGGGCAGCAAGCAGGAGGAGAACCAAAACCTGTTGCTCTGCAGGAGTAGCCCAGTCATAACAGTCCCCGTGCCTCCAGGTACACAGCAAACCCAGCACAACAGATTGGATCTCTATGGCAACCTAGCTGCCTTTTTCTTTTTTTTAACCCAACAGCAAAGACTCATTTTAAAATACATCTGCTGAAAAAGCAGTTTTGCAGGCTTGTTTGGCAAGGTGTACAGAAATAAATAAAGCTTTACTGTGCATTATTAAAACAAGAACTCCATAGTATAAGCACCACTGCACTCTTACATACCTGCCACAAACACCCTCACAATCCAGTGTCCACAAATCACAGCCACCTGAGCACCTAACCTGACATCGTATTTTAAGATGGCCCTAAAGGAATATTGTGCATGGGAGGATATCCTCCTGAGTTTTGGCTAACTGTGCCACTTTTATAAACAATCCTAAGGGTCAGACCTCAAAAAATACCGGCTTTAACTCCTGTGCTGCTAATAGGGAAAAAAAATAGTTTATTTGCCCTAACCTTTAGCTAGCTTCACAATCCTAGCATACAACTGAAATGTTAGCAAAAACTTTAACAGCAGCAGGTAAATTTTCAAGCTGCCATCACTGTAAGCAGACGCAAATACATGCACAAGCATAGGAAGAGTTTCTTTGAGGAGAGGTCTTGTACATGCAAGTTTGTCACTATGCTGCCTTCCTGCACATCATGTCTATGGAGCAGTTAGACCCATTTGAAAATGATGTGGCCTTACAGAAACAGGACATCAGACTTCACAGAACACTTGGCAAAGTGACTCACTTCGTTGCCTAGCATCCTTTTAACATTTTAACTGTTTCCACTAGCTCACCATGAAATTTTGTACTTTTCCTTTTTTAAATCTTGAATTTCCTGAAAAAACTCCTTTCATTTTTTTGAATTGTGGCTGTCATTTACTTTTGACTTGTTCTTCCAGATTTAAAGCTGCAGAAGCCAGAAGGTGTCCTTTCCTGGTGGTGGTTGCCAAGGCAGACGAGCATGCTTTCCTCTATCAGCCATCACCTCCCAAGACGCAAATAAGGAAACGATGCATCCTTTGGCTGCCCAGGTCCGGTCTGGAAGCCCAGGAGTCTTTCCAAGCAAACATAAGAAAACTGTTCAAGCCTTTTTAAGGGAACACTGATCTAAGTGCTACCTTGCAATATCTCATCAACCCATCAACACTTTCCAGGAACAGAGAAGATTTGCACAGCACAGACTAGAAGAGTCAGCTTCACTCCCACCTCTCTTGGCTTCACCTGAATACCAGTTTCAATTTTTATTTATATTTTCTCCATTCTTGCATGATAACCGAGTCCACAGCTCTGCTGAGGAGGGAGTAACCGCAAAAAAGTCCCCGAATTCTTTATGCAGCATCTAATCAAATTATTCAGCAGCAACACTGCCCTTACTGCTTGATGCTATGGGAAGATAAACAGAAGCTTAGTTAAGCTAAGCCACAGACACCCCCTTTACAATCATCATTCAAATCTCAAAATTAAATCTATACATTTTTGAAGGGGCTGGATGACCTTACTTCTGTTTTTTCTAGTATGGTGTATAGCAGACTGAGCTACTTCATTTGAGCAAGAGCTGATCCTGAAGAAAAGTTTTCACAAGACATTGTTTACAAATGGCAATAAAGAGGATAGGATTTCGTGTGCGTCCACAGCATCTGTATTTTCATTTCAAATTAATCTGATCTAAACATTTTGAAAGATTTAGCTCTTCATGCTGCTCGCTAAGTACAATATAGCCCTTTTCTATTGGAGTTACAGCCTGATTTAGAGGCGTGCTAACAGGAGAGCCAGGGTTCTAGATTCGCAAGCAGCACCCAGAATTTCTAACATTTGACTTCTTGGCATTTTAATGCTAAGATGTACCATTTATATTTCATTTTCTTTTCAAACACCTCTAAGTAGCAATTTCCAAACTGAAGGATTCAACCTTTTCCAACACTGAGGGTTATTCACATGACCTCTGTAGCTAGATGGAGTTAAATTACATCCACATCAAACCCAAGGAGCATACGCTTGGGTATAGAGGGTGGGGGTGGGGAGTAGGGCCTGCTTTTTCTTAATTACTGTTATTTCACATAAGGGAAGTTTTTTATTTATATAAGCAAGGCATTCACGTTAATCTTCCCTAATCTTTCCCATTTCTGCTGTTTTTCCCTCCCAAAAGTACAGCTGAGCACAGCAACAGTAGTCCAAGTCACCATGCGAGCTACGAAGGTGCAGTGGCACAGAAGGTTACTCTGAAGTTCTAAGGAGACACAGTTTGCCCGTATTTTTGGATCCATGAATTCAGTATATGGTTATTAGAGCAGTGCCCTGCCTCCTCCAGAAGCAGAGGAAAACCTCTTCCCCACTATACTCTGCTAGGATGATTCAGCTTGAAATTAGAAGAAAATAGAAAGCTTTTACATACAAAAAGTGTTTGAGAGGTTTGAGCTAATACATTCTCCTGTTCCCAGAAGCTGAAGGCCCAAACAATAAAAACAACCTCACAGCCCAGGGCACAAGCATACAGACACACTACATCTCATGCAAAATATTCTAAGGACTCTTGGGTTACTACCTCAACTGCCTCTCCTGAGATATTCCTCTCTAATTCCGAGCTGCTCATCCAGTCAGATGGTTGGTACCTTAAGACTAGCTACTGTTTATGCTGCTGCCTGGTATCATCTCATTGTATTCTCGAGAATCGTGGTTACAGCAGCTTGCACTACTTTTTTTACACCTGGATTATACCTGGATAAATCTATGATGGAAGGCACAAAACTCACACTACTGCAATACATGGAACAATAATGTTAAACCAGTAAATTAACACATGTAAACACTATCTGCCAACAGCTCCAAATTAAATTGGAATTACAGTAACACATATGAAGCAGGAAGGAAACCATTTTACTAATTACTGAATTATGAGAAAAGACTTAAAATCTGTGGCCTTTAAGCACTGTATAGACAAGTAAGCAAAACCATTAGCTGCCATGACCAAAATGAAACGGATGTGTGTCGATAACTGCAGGCAATTTTTAAGCAGATTTCTTCCATGAACTAATTCTGCATGACTTAACTGAAGTTTTCTGTATGAACAATAGCAAAATTAACACACCTATTAAGAAAATATTTGCTAGGACTTTGATCCAATAAAGAATAGCATTATGTGTTTTCAAATTTTTCATGCATTTTATCCTGTAATTGTGCTGTAATGCTTCTTTACATTCAGAACTCCGCTTGGGATGGCATATTAACCAAAACAAGCCAAACTTTTGTTTTCTAGTTAGCTACCCCAGCAATTCTTCCTCAGTATAAGTGACTGGAAGAGCATATCACCTCACTTACACAGTGCTTTTATATCACATTTTTTCTGCATGCAATGCCACAGGTACCTCACAGCCCAGAGGGGAACCAGTCCAAGGAACCCAGGCACTGTGGCTCACTTCTGATGTCTGGACATGCACCCACTATAAAAGAATTTTTTTTTTTCTCTGAATAGTCTCAAAAGCAGAAGTGCTACCAAAGGAAAACCAGCTGCAGTTTGGCATGGAAGTTACATGGGAGAAAGCACACAGACTCACCACTTACTAGCTGGCCAGATGTAATAAAAAGCTCTTTTCACCACCACCAACCAGGCAGATACCTTCACTGCTCAACTTCACCCGTGTCTAGCTAAGAGGGAAGGAAATAGCCCTCCTACTGCTGATGAAGTGAGACAATCTTCCAGCATCTTACTATGCATCTACCATAAGCACACATGCAAAGGAAATAGTAAGCAATACTGTTTGGTATCAGACATTACTTCTAATCATTTATTCTCCACTCCATTCCAACTACAACCTTGAAAAATATGCTTAGTTTACATTGCTGGTTATAGGTTTTCCTTTATGTTCATCAGTTGTTCACAAGTGCCATAGGCAAAATGCATCAAACAGAACAAGTCACCTAATCAAACCAGCAGAGCTCATGGGCCCAACAGAAATCACACTTGGAGAAGGACATGTCAGCCAAGCTTCACTAACCTATTTGTTAACTATTTACAGGTCTTCATCCCATTCACTTCCCACTGGCATAAGGCCAGAGTTTGACTACTCCCATGATGGGGGAGAAGCAGAGGATAGAAAATAGAAAATATTTAAACCTTCCTCCCTATTCTGCCTCTGTGCTCCCATGTTCGGAGCACACTACAAAATAGTGTAAAACCCTTCAGCTAGAAAGGCTTTGCTAGCTCTTCCCCAAGGCAGATCAGAACCACAGAACACATATGGGTGCAATAAATACATAAAATGATGTCTCCTCTACACCACAGGTTGACCCAGTAACTGGAAGGTTGAGCTGAGGAAGCATGTTACACTTCTCCCAGAGGGGCAGCAAGACCTGGTAGTTGTTCAGTGTTCCTACAGTGAAGACACAAAGCCAAGACAGAGCAATATTTGGCTTTTTCTTTTTCCCCCTCCCCACTCCTACTCCCATACGTAATTCTCAGTAGACACTTTCAGAGAGAAAAAGTCTGTGTACCCATGCCCTAGCTACAAGGATTTTATTATACAACTCTGGGAAACTATGTCTACTCAACAGTAATGAGGATGTTCCTCTCATTGCAACTCACAGTTTGTGCACTCTCCCCCCTCCCTCCTCACAGAGGAAAGGAAAAAGCGGTCTACACTTTTTACTTGGTTTTAAGTGAAAGTGGAACATGAATTCAACCTCTAACTTCCAAGTTTCCATACTATAAGTGCACATGGTTCAAGTAATATGTGAGCATTAAGATTTTGCTCTAATTAGTTTGACCAAGAGTTGGTCCACTGGGCTTGGACTGATTTTCAAGGCATGTTGTATGTCTACTTAAAACTCACAGGGATGATAGTGAAAGGAGGAATTCTTGCGTTTTTCAACAATTCTGCTTCAAGGTCATTAACAGCTACTCCACACTAACAGAAGACTTCTGCTGCTTTAACAAAGGCTTTTGCTCAAAGGTGATAGATGTTGTTTTTATAGAAGCATTGTAGAAATAAGAATACATATGGGAAGTTGCTTGTATGTATTGGAAAAAAGGCCATTTATCAGACTACAATTCCCAAATAAGAAAACTCTTTCAGACCACTAAGCAGCCAGCTACTTGACAGAATAACTGGTAGTCCTAAACCAGCTGCACAGCTGGAGTAACACAAATCCTGTATTTTAAATTGGACTTATCCCTTTGCTAGTCAAGGAGTAATTCCTATTTTGTAATGCCATTGCCCAAGCAACACACTGGTTGGAAATCTATTCTCACAAGAGGCAAATTCTCTTCCTCAAGTACTGTTATGAAAAGAACACACTAGTCTCTAACTGAGCTCTTTAAAAGACCAGCTCCAGGAAAGGAAACTAAAAGCTATAGTGACATGAACTAAATTACATTATCAAAACAGTCAATAAAAGGATCACTGTAGCTACAGGCAGGAGAGCATATATGAGAAAGTTCAAGACAGTGCAGCTATACCGATCCTGCCCGCCTCTATTTGAAGGAGAACACTACATGGTTAGGGAACCAACTTTACTACAGTGTGATAAAGCCCACTGAAGATAAAAATCTGGAATTTAAGGGTTGCACCTGCAAAGTATAGATGTTGCATGTGTGTATTTTTCTTAAGACAGACCTTACAAGGCCTTCTGCTTACAAATCATAAATAAAAAAAGATGAAGATGAGCCTGGGAAAGAAAGCCACCACCTATTTTCCATTTTCTTTTAGTACAACAGGTGAAAACAGGCTATCCATTACTAAAGAATTAGAGCACTAATTGCTCCTTTTCTATACAGAATAGAGATTCCTATTTATAGGACCATAATTACCTAGTTTCATCACTAGTTGTGATCTCATGCAGGGTGGATAATATCTTTATAGGGGAACAGCACTCAAAAGTATTTGCAAAATTTAATCAAAAGCAAACAAGAAAGGTGGAAGGAAGAAGCTCGAACAAGGGAATCAACTGAAAATATCTGAAAGAGTAGCAGATTTATTCCATATACAACATCAGGGACTTCAAGTTTTGCAAGAAGCATCTAAAGATTCATAAATACAAATGCTGGTATATGTTCCAAGTCTTGGACTCGAGTTAGTTCAGCCAAAACAGGCCGAGTTCCATCTTGCATTAGTAGGTCAGAAAGACTAAGTGCATATGTTCAACACATGATAAAACCCCAGCTTCTATGCGGGATGAGCTAGAGCAAGGAGGTACATGATGTTAGTTGATCTTCCAAATGACAGTCTGCTTGCCAAAAACAATCTGTGGGGGCTGCTGAAAGCAACTAAGTTAATTCAGCATGTAGATTTTCAACCCAAGTTAGGTCTAATAAACAACCTCTACCTGCCAGAGAAAGTCTTTCCTACAATGCATTCATGAGGTACTAGGATGGCATGCAGATTCAAATGTTTCATTCTTCCTCAGGAAAATTCCCCAAAGGGTGCATCGCACTGGAAAAAACAGAGCAACATGCCATCTGGAAGCTCAAGAGTAGCATAGATGCAAATAATTAGAGTTCAAAGTTGCCATGAGACTCCCCCTTATGCCCCCAGGGGGTCCCACAGCTTTGTTTCTTCTAACTAATTCAGTCAGACACCTGAAAAACTTGTGAATGAATGCACAAGGCCAAGGCTGGCAGAGAGCAGTCCCAGACCCAGCAGGACTCCCTGGCCTGCCTGCCACCAGGCACCCCCAGCTCCGGTGGACCTCGCATGATGCACCGAGCAGCCACTGCTCTGCTCAGCAGCACAGCCAAGCGACCCAGGGACCCTCGTAACACAAGCCCTCTCCTCCCACTCCTCACCCCTTACCAGCAGCCAGACTCCGCTCTTCCACGCAATGACACAAGCTCAGGTCTTGGAAAAATGAAGTACAGAGCAGGTAAGCAGACGCTCACCAGTATCTACTTGGTGTGTGGGTCATGTTTTATGGAATGAGACACACATGGTAAGAGTCTCAAAGGCGAGTGGCAGTGATTCCTCACCACAGAGCACACATGCACATTTTCAAACTACACAGTGCTGCTGAAGAGTTTCACATCACTGTATATATTTAAGGATTTTCCTTCTGGCTCCATTAGAGCAGAAGAGGGGACAGGGGAAGGGAGGAATCACCGTGCTGCGGCATTTCAGTGCGCACAGATTCCACCATTTAAAGCCCTGTGCACACAGAGGTCTTCGCGACTAGGCATTGCCCTGAGGGCCACACATACATACTCAAACAGCCTGTTTGATTCACAGCTCCTCAGTGACGATGCCCATCTCTAGCTTGGCAGTTATGTAATTGTTCCCTTCAGCTTGTGACCTGATGACAAGCTAAGATGATGCGAACAAATGTGATGCAGTCCATCCCCTTTTTCTTAATTCTTCTGGGATTACCGAGTACCACCTGGCAGGGTTTCAAAGTGGTAGAGCTTCACAATTCAATTCTGCTTTTTTCAGACCCACAAATCCTGCTCTATGGTAGGGTAGATGGAGAGAAGCAATAGGTCAAGAGAGCAAGACTAGAACTAGTTCTTACAAAAAGCAAAGCAATTACACTGAATCTTACCCTCAAAGCTAGGATTTGAAACACCCAGAAAAATCACTTTGCCATTGTTACACGCCAAAAAATGTGTAAATTGCACTTCTAATATGCATGAGCTCACAGTTAATTAAAACTGAATCAGGTAATTGCTGCGCATTAAACAGTGACTTAAGCTGTACTGGAGCTGAATGGCTATACACTAAATACACATCCACTCTTCCACACACTAGCTTATGTCACAGCTGTAACAGGTTTGCAGTGGAAACCTGTGCATTTTCAAGTTTAGGAGGTTTTAACGAACTATCAAGCTAACACAACTTCACTTGCAAGATTTGATGCACATCTCATTCTTCACTCATTTGGTTAGTCATCTCCTTTACCACTGGAGGCGATTACATGCTACCTCACATGAGCGTTCTTGTCATTCCTTTCACTGCTCTGCTCGGGAATGTGCAACCACTCATCACCTCCATCACACAGAAACCCTGTCCAGGAAAGAACAGCTCCACGCTGCAAGAACCAGAGTGCTAGAGAGCAAAGTCCTCCTCTTTAAATCTGTATCTCTACTGCAGAATGAGCAGAGCTATCCAAGCAGAATTAAAATAGTATTTTCTGAGCCTTCTTTCAAGAAAAGCCATTCATCACAACCTGATAAGGAAGGGAATCATTAAATCTTAACACTGTTCATCCTCATTTCTTCTAGACCACAGACCAAGTTCAGGAAAGTGGCCTGCCTTGAAAGCAAAGGCAATCAAAGCAGCTGGAAAACTCCAGCCCTTTTTAAATATATATGTAGCAGCAGTAGGAACAGATATCAAACTGACTAGGGCAGGGGAAACAAAAAACCCACACCCAAGAAACCCTCACTGTACACAAAATAGTCCTAGCAGTGACATTTGGCAACTGTCATCTACCTACTCTCAATTAAGTGCAAGAGCAGGGAAGCAGTGAAGAAATAGAAAAATGTAGTTTAAAAAGCAAGTGACATTAGTACTGTCCAATGGATCGGATTTAAAAGGAAGCGTTTTAATGCAACTATACTTCACTAACACTATTTATTGCAGCACTTTCTGCAAACAGATCTCAAACTGGTTTAAAACAGTACCAACATCCCTCCTCCGAAGGGTAAGAGGAATGGCAGAGCAAATTGGGCATGCCCTGGAGAACAAAACCAACAGAAGAAAAAGCTGAGGAGATCTCCTCATTCCAAAGTCCTGTACTGGAGATGCTAAACCAACCCCAGCCACTTCCGCCTGCTGTAAAGTTAACTCTGCTGAACAGTATTTATGAACACACAGCTAGGACAGATTAAGTGTTCAGACAGAGGAGAAACACACAAAGCAAGTGTTGTAACAGAACAAAGGCAACTGGAATCTTTCCTAACCCTCTCAAGAAAAATGGGAAGTACTCCTCAAAAGCCAGGCAAGAAGCGAAGCCTAGCAAAACTGCATTTGAAAATACTCAACCTCTTTTCAGGTCACATTATGCTTTAAAATAAATAGCTTTTTATACCACACATTTCACAAAAGCTTTTCCAGAGCTTCACCTACCAGCGTACTGCTTACTTCAGAACTACAGAAAGCCACCTGCGCCCAAGGCAGCCAAGCTGCCAGCACACACTCCCGCCAAGCTAAACAAAACACAAAAGCACAAAGCACGTTCTCCGTCATGTAAGCTGGGTAGTCATGTAGTAGGTTTCTTCATTCAGAGAGAGCCTTCAGTCTGACTCATTTTCCAGATACTTGTATGCTTGCCGCCCAGCATTTCCTCCTGCCCCCCAAAACCGCACTCTTTACCAGCAAAGGGAAGTGTCATGGGAGAGGTTTGGGAATAGGTTTACAAAGCCATCAGAATCACTCAGAGCTTCAGAGAACATCCCTATATTATACAAAAATACTCAAGAATACTGAGGAATAACTCAGGTAAATTCAGTCCCCCATATAAATCAGGGGCTTCTCTGAGCCCTAAGTGATGCTGACTGGGAACAGTCTCCTACCTTCATGGCACAGCATGAACTTCTGAAGTGAAGGACACTCTGGCTGCATTAGCTTTATGTCCTACACTCACTGCTACTTGCAAAATCAGTTCTCAGCTGTCCTCTTTACACTAAGTCTTCTGGAATAGCTGTACACATTTTCCTCACAAAAGTGTCTGGTTCCTTCATCTTAAACAACAAACTTCTATCATTGAGCTCAATCCCATTCCTCTCCTTCACATCCTACATGAGTCAGTAGCAATACTGTAAGAGAAGTCATCATGAAAAGTGTCTTCATCCATTTCTATTAAATTGTTACATCTAATTAATAGACCACAATAAAGGACTTGCATCCAAGAGGTGCCAAAGCCACACAAAACACCCCAAGCAACTTCAGCTCAGCATGAGACTCTGTGCCTCCAAATACACTTAAGGTGCCCCCTATGCCAATGATGTGAAAAACAACCAGAACTAATTTTGCCATTAGTGCATAGCCCTGTAGCACTTCCAGCTCCCAAGTCTGAGTACATATCCCAGCTGCTTCCACTTTGGGATGACCTTGAGCACACATTACAGCTCCTGTTTTTCATGAGGTCAGAAGTGGTGCAGCAAAGCTGTAAAAGATCCCTCTGGTTGCATGATGCAGGAAAATCAGGACTGTAGGCATATTTTTTGATTTACTTTAAAGATCTAGTTAATGAACCTTATAATATAGTTGCATTTGTAAGACTCATTAGTTGACTAGATGCATACTCTCCTAAGATTTACTCATAGTAGTTTAGCCAAAAGTTTCTCTTTTGTTTTCCTCAAAGTAATCAGTAATTGTTAAATTCCCCTCAATCAACTTGAGATAAACTGTAGGATGCATTCAGAAAGCTGGCTGGATTACCAGTTAAAGGCAACGTGACTGCATTGCTGTTATTCAGTAGTAACTCCAGTACTACTAACTGCACTGCAAATGAAAACAGTACAAAGAGGAAGACAGAGGTTTCCTATTAAAACATAGGAAGAATTCTTGAGATGCTTTTGAAATTCAAAATTTTAATATTTCATGATCAAAGATCCCTTTGCACAAGTCATTAGGCCCCCTTTTAAAATACTTTGCTAACAATTACAGTTACTGGACCTCTGATTCTACTTTCAGCCTGAGGACTTCATGCTGACACCCCTTCTGTGAGAACTTCCTGAAATGTTACACCTTCTTTGCCAGCAAAGAAGCAACATTCAGACTGTAAAAGTGAAGGCTGAGCAACTCCAGCACTATTCTGTGCAAGGAAAGTTGAGAGGGGTGGAAGGAAAGCAGCATGACAAATTAAAACATTTTAGAGATTTTTTTTTTTTTTTAAATCATTTTCATGTACCATAGTAAACATGAAGTAGTAGTTAATGGTGACTGCAGAATTCAGGGAGTTACTGTTACAAATTTTCATTTTTGTATCCACACAACTTAAATACCTTAAGATGGGAGAAAAACAAGAGATGATAGTACGGATTAAGGAAAAAGCAGCATGGCTTGCTTTAAAGGACCCCATTATGCGGATCACTCCCCAGCAGAAGCCGGGAAGCGCCAACGTCGCACCGAGGGAGGTGGTTGGCCATGTTTGAAAGCTTTACCTCAGGATACATCTTGGGGGGAATGAAATTACTACTTTGAAGAAACAGAGACCACAGCCCTCTCTCAGCAGAGCTCACTACTTTCTTGATGGAGCATCTTTCATGCCAAGCTCACTACAAGTTTTAGCTTTAAATGGGGAGGGGGCAAGTGAGAAGCAGCCCCTGGAAAGGGCTTCTGAAAGCAGAATAGTTTTCTATTCTTTTGGGGTATTCTTTCTTAGTATAGAGCTTTCCACGCTTGTATAAAGAACAGTGAGAGACACCCACAATCATTCTTCTGGTAGAAAGAAAACTACCTAAGATTAATTGGCCACCTTCAGGCACTGAAAGAGAAGAGCATTTGAAATAAATATGAGTAAGAAAACATGAAGTAATTAGCCTTCTTGGCTCACCTGTCTCCCTGTGCTTACAACTGACCACACAGCTTTGTCACATCAGTGCAAACATAACTTCCATCAGCTCAGTATTCTCCCATGTTCTCCAAGATGGGGGTAAAGCACATTCCTGCTCCAAAACACCACCAGCAGGAATGTGAGAGTAGAGAGCCTACTTCCAAAAGGCAAAATTTCATCAAAAAATTGATCCTTTATTACAGAAAGTGCTTTTATGTCCCATTTCAGCAACTGGTGTAGATGCATCTCAGTGATTAACATACTGCATTAGCCATTTTTGAAACAGTGTTCTGGATGTGACATAACCATATGCTTGGCATTGGGGAGCTCAGCTTTTCACCTAATCAGTTCCCTGGATTATATTTTTCTTTTAAACATGTATCAGTCATAGCTAGCTGATTCACTGCAGAAATGGGTAAAGATCACCAACCGCTGAAGGGTGGGTAAATCTGATGAAGATGATCATTCAGAAATAGGCTTGCAGTGAAAGTCAAGATCGATAACTGCTCTGGAGAGCACAGCAGGAAGAGGAAAAAAGAAAAAAGTGAAGATTCTGTGTTATTCTGAGCATAATATTAAAATATGAACCAACTGCGTAATGGTTTACATTTGTACCTTTTTGCTGCTTCTTCCTGATGTCTAACATTTTCTTTCAATAGGAACCGCTTTTTTGTTACTACAGCTAACTCTTGCTCCAGTTGGGAAAAAAGAAACAAGCTTGTGCTGTGTCACACTGCGTGCTGGGAGCATGACCCACCACACACCCCAGCTCTAGGAGGAAGGACCACCACCACCAGCAGCCAAACAACTTCTCTAAGCCAGTTGCTCAGGGGCTGATGTCTTCTCCAGCAACCTCTGAAGTTCAGCCAAAGCAATAGGGCAGCAGTGCTGAGAGGGGAAATTAGCAGTAAAAAGTTAAGGCCAAAAACCCGCAGGCACAAAAGCAGTTTTGTTTGTACAAGAGTCAGCCTACAAGAGACCTTAGAAAACTGTGTAGCCCTCCAGGCTCCAAGTAAGCAAGGACTACAGAAAACAAACAAACAAGAAAACCACAAAGCCTTCCAGCAGATGAACTGAAACTTCCTTGTCCAAGTTATCTTAAATCCTGTCCCTACTGTACTGAGAAACTAAAAACTCCTATGGGTATTTTCCCAGTGCACAATGCACATAAGTCATTTTTCTTCAAGATCCTTTCTACCTTGGATAACAATGATATTTTAAGTGCACCTAGCAGCAATTCCTGTAAGATACCAGGTATATTCACACTCCTTTCCCCTTCTCACCCCAGGTGACCATTTCATGCAATTTATCATATGGAAGCTTGCCAAAGTATAGATCTCTTCATCATCATCCAATATCCATTGATTAATGGGCAGGAATACCTACCAATTTACACAGCTGCAGACTTTGAAATAACAAATTTTTGCAAGCTAACAGAGACTTGAATGCTTTTGAATTGCATGTAATCTCTAGTCATCTCAAGCTTTAGTTCTCCAATCCAAAAGACACAGCAACGTTGTCTTGGAGAGCACAGCCACTAATCTTGCACGCCTTGTTCCTTTCCTTCACTGCACATGAGGGGAAGATTGATGCTGTGCCTGCAGTGCAAAACAAATACTGACAGCAGGATTGCCAAGCCTTTAAAGGGAAAGCCTTGGCAGTGCAAATTCCACAAGAAAAATGTTAACTACTTCTTGCTATAGGTCACCGATTTTAATTTGATCCAAGTCAACAGCATGCAAAGGTTGTTACCATCCCACAACTGACCTCGCAAGGTGCTAAGCATAGCTGGGTCTCACCGAGTTGCATCCCTAAAGGCTGCTTTGCAACGCATCTGAAATGGAGAGCTGATCGCATATAAGCGTGCTGGGCACAAACCTGTAGAAAAGCAACATCCATTATGCTCAGTTTTCTGGAGATTAGCCAAAAAAAAAGAAGTTGCTCTAGGAAAAAAAAAAAAATCTCATCTCTACTACAACGATTCCCCCACTTTGCCTCAAGAAGTGAGGCAGCTCACTGACAGAACTTTAAAATTACATCTTCTTTGCAAGTTGTGATTTTTCCATTGGTTAATCAAGTGCTTTTTACAGAATGTAAAGATTAATGTAATAAAAGCTACTAATACAAAAAGCACCTTATAAACAAGGGGAAGTGGAGCTAAGGGAAGACATCGGAAAGACTGTAGTGTTATAAGAAAAAATAGGGCTTTCTATTAAGCCAAAAGAAAAGCAAAAAGGAGGATTCTAATTCTGATGCAGTTGAAACGTTTAAGCCATTAACCTTCATATTCCTTACATCCACGGGGTGAAGTGTATGCAGAAGCAAAATTCACACGACTAATGCCATACAACTTATTACACCACTCCATATTAACCCAGATCTCCTCTCAAATCTCTAACACAATCCCCAAGAAGATTCAGTTTTTTCTGTAACGGACATTTACCTAAATTTCTCATTCCCATCCCTTGCTCCAGTCCCAAATTCAGGCTTCAGGGGTGGTGGTGGGGGCACACCTTTTGAAGCCTTCTTGGCTACAAACCGATCACATTCAGTCTTGCTCCACTCACAGGCTAGAGCTCTAGCACCATAAGACCTGCAGAATTTGAAGTAGGAAGTGTCCAGTAAGCAGCAACACTTGCATCCACCTCTGGAAGGTCCCCAGGTACATGACTTGGAGCCTGTAACATTTCCATGGACTAGGAGATTGCATTTATGAGATGTTTTAAAGTTTATAAGTTGTCATTTTCCTCTCCCTCAGATTCCAGATATTAGAGAAGAGTCTTTTCTTTTTTTTTGGGGGGGGGGGGGATTAAAATCTTGACATTTTTCTCAGAGGGTTTTGCTTTTTTTATTTTAATATTTTACTGTGGTCTCGAGAGCAGTTAAAGATGCTTATTACCTTGAAAAATTAATCTTCATATTTGAAAATTATACTCTTAAATTCACTGGTTTTAAAATCTTAGCTACCTTATATTTGTGTACCAAGATATCCGCCCAACTTTAACCTCTTAAGAGATTAACTCAAAAACTGTGAAGTTTTTTTTTAATTTGGGAAATAGCATTTTCAGTACTTTACCATTACCTAAAGAAACCCAGAAAAGCTACCATTATATTTATCTTTCCAAAAAATAGCTTCAGAACTATTTTTCCAAGAAGCTACAGCCAATTCTCACATGCTATATTTAACTTAAACCGAGTATCTTAACCAGTGCTATACATCTCTAACCTAGCACAGTATTTTTAGAGAGTAGAGTTTCCAACAAAACACAATACAGACTCAACATTTAAGAACTACAGTATATGCAATTATATTCTTTGTATCAAACAGGTGAATAACATTCATACATTAAGAACTGCAAGTTTAGGAAGCTGGACTCACTTTCCTCATAGCACACACCAAACAAGTACATATATTGCTAAAAAAGCAGTTGCACTTACTGCAATGCCAACTATTGAAAAAAATACTTTCAATTCATTTTTTTTTTTAAGCATTAAATGAAACACTCAAATCTATAAGAAATAATGAACACAGCCATTACTAAAAATAAAAACAGTGAAAGTAAGAGTCCTGGTCTACTCAGAAAAGTAACAAGTAGCCTGAAGATCTGTGAATGTTCAAAGCATAAACATTTGCAATGCAGTCAAGTAGTGCTTTGCACTTGCCTGGAAACTGGGCAAGAAAGAGCCAATGTAACAGGTAATAGTGAAAATTACATACAGAAATCATTTTTTTTTCCTGATGACAATCTGTTTCACCAAATCCAGAGGTCAGCCAAGGCACTCCACCAGGCTGGGAAGGCTAGACCAAGCCAGTTTCCCAGCCACAAACCTGCTTGGTTCATACAACCAGCGCAGTCAAGAGAGAAAAGGGAGTGGGAAACAGGGGCAGCTTCCAGTAAGAGCCTGGAACAAAGTTCAGACATTCATTTTAAGATGCAAAACCCCAATACAACTTTCCCCCACCCCTTCTTTACCATACTTCCAGTTGTGGCTCCTTTCCTCAGGAAAGCTTCCATCTAAAACTATAGTTAAGCAAACAGTAAGCTCAAAGAGCAAAGCAGCTCCCATTGACTCCACACAACTCGCATGCTGACTCAGGCAGTGGACAAACACCCCTGGGACCGACCCCGGCGCTGCAGGGGAAAGCACACAGGGCCTGCAATCAAAATGTACCTCATCCAGCTTAAAGCGCACAAGTAGTTTTAAGCACATAAGACTGCATCATCATTCACCAGCAAAACTGATGTTACACTCCTTAAAGATGGCAATTGCTTGTTACAGGTTATTCACTGCCTTATCAAAGCTCACTAATAAAAACTCATAAATCAAACTGTCAGTCCCAGGTATTACAAACACTTCGAAAAATACAGAACTTGCTAAGCACTTAAAGTCAAGATACAACTACTGAATGACCACAAACAGGAACCTACAGCTCTGGTAGTACCCAAGACCCCTCTGGTTCTTCGGACTAGATCTTAGCGCAAAAGTCAGTATTTGTTTAGCTTCTTTCCACAAGCACTGTCAGAGACCCATAGTAGCTGAAAAACTGTAATGATCTATTTCTCAATATTCACTCCCTAAGAAGAGTTATGCAGTACATAACCTAGCTTCCAATATTACAGCCAAGACTTAATGTGTTGCACAAAAATGCTAATTCTAAATGCAGCTTGCAGATTTTAAGAGCTTAGCAGATACCAGTTCCCATCATCTAACAGCTAGATGGTTTATGTTCAAGGCTCTGTTAAACTCATGAGTACTTCAAACAGCTCAGCATCCGAGACTACAAACATTCGAGTGCTAGGCAATCTGCCACACGCACTGCTCCGTGAAACGATAGAAAGCTCAGCATCTCCCCCACCACTTTATGAGAAGGTTAACCTTTCTTGGGCTTGAATAAACCATCAGTATTACAGAAGTGCTTGCTCCTTAAGTGGTTTGCAAACAGTTAAAAACTTTATTCTCTTCCACCAAGTCCACTACAAAATAGCAGTAGTACATCTTCATTATTAGTAGTGACTGCTTCTCCAGCTATATTCCCCTCACAAAGGCGAATATAACTAAGTCATCTAGTTAAACAAACAATACCATTACCAATACCATACCAATTTTATTAATGTCAATCAATGCCCAACACTAAAGCCTTCTCCCTCCTCCATCAAGTCCTCTGACAAATCACCACACAGCTCAAATCCAGAGTAACTGTAAACTGTTGGCATCAATACTGTAAAACACTGAAGTATCTTTGAAAAAACCCTGAATTCGAGTAGCACTTTGCACATTTGCTTTCATTGCTCCAGTGACATTATCTAATTGTTCCAAATTACTTAGTAAGATCCAAAAAGCTTATTGACATGCTGCTTGTACAAAAATGACAATCAGATGCTGCAGTCCATTTATTGCCTTAACAGAGCACACTTTCCAAACCTTAGTTTTCAAAAAGCAGATGTGAATCACTGCTGTTCTTCTACAGCAGTGTTCACAAAAACAGAGTATAACACATAGCTCTGTAGGCAGCAGAACTAGTCAAGTGTCATTTCCCACTGCTTTGTGTCCTGGTATTAACCAATTTTCAAGTCTAAAGCATGAACTGAACAAATGAAGCTATCCCTGTGATAGTTTGCAAAGGTTCCTGTTAGCCTAGGTTACCTGGGGTGCGTGGAAAGGGAGCACGTCCTTCTGCAGCAGTAGCTCCCTTCACAGTAGATACAGATAGCAGGGTCCTTGCAATCCACCCACCTTGCCTTTCATTTTATCTTTTTCTCAAATTTGACTGAATTAAGCAAACCTGGAAACTACAGGGCAAAGGGAACTACAGACACAGTGGATGGAATTCCTTTGGAAAACACGTAATAGTGAGCATGCTATGAAAGGTTTCTCTTCGCCAGTAATTGAGCGTGTGTTAATATAATCCAGAAACATACAGTGACTATGCTATATATGCTAAAAGCTGTCATCAGTATTGACTTATATTTCACGTACTATATATAAGGTTAAATGTCTTTGACTATATGCTCTTATAAAACACAAGAGGAAGCATGTGATTCCTCCCTCTTCTGGGTATTTAGAATTATTTCACCTCAGAGGGGGACACAGAACCTATAAGCCTGAAAACATTTCAAGTTGTCCAGTGCTATAGTTAGGTCTCCTGCAAGACTAAGCAGCAGTCAGAAGGAAGTTAAAAAAACCCTTTCAGAGAACTGAGATTATGTTGTTTTGCCCAGGAATTGCTACTCTATGTTTTACTCCCTTAATATTTGGTAACAGCCTATGTGATGAGACAAAGAAAATTAGATCTCTATCAAAAATGCATTATTCATGAAAATATACTATTATAACTTCTAGTGAGGATACATATGTTTTTACACTTTGATTGACAGCAGGCTCATAAAATAGATTCTTCCTAGTTTTCATGTTACTTTAAGACACAAAGGCCCTTCTGATGGAGCTATCAAACATGATAATAGCCTGGATTTATGTGATTTTTCTCAAGATGCTGAATTCTTGTTTCCCATAAGAGAAAATGTTTTTTGGCATAGCAGAAGAGATGGTCCAACCTCCCAGAGAAAGGGCACCAGACATGTCATACTATATTCTAATTTGACAGTATTTCAAACTTGAACAAGATAAAAAAAATCAGAATTCATACTTGTATCCAGGGAAGATTCAGAGAAATAATGGAAGGAAAGGAAAAACAGCACATTAGTCCTGACAATCACAACACTACAACAGTTCTCAGAATAAAATATCACCCAGGAGGCAAATTAAGAACAATCTAGAAGATGTGAAGAAGAAAATTGGAACAGTATAAGAAATGATTAAAGTAATACAGTCATATAAATTTAACTACTACATTTGTGGGGTTTTTTCCCTAATCTGCATTTGCTCAGTCTTGTGGAATTCCAACCATTATTTTCTTTAAATATTCTTGTAGCTCAGTCCTAAAAGTGGCAGCCAAGATCATTAATCTTCATTATTAAAAAACATAGCACTCAAGAACATAGCGCACAAACTGCTGGAGCTCTCCCACTCTGCACCAAAACACTGGAGCAGGAACAGGAACCGGATTACCAGCATCTTGAGTTATCCTCCCGCAGTACCGCGTCCATAACACGTACCGCATGCACCGCGGAGCGCCTCGAAGGGAGGCGCTGAAAGCGGAATAAACCATCCTGTAATCACTTACAGTGCAGGTGCTCACCACTCTCCCGTAGGAGGCAAGAGATAAGTGAGTCTTACCAGAGGGATGACTAAAGCTGGTTGCCCCACATCTCAGGAAACACTCTCCACACACCACTAATCAGTGGAGTGTGGTCGTCATGATCACTCCTGTCCTTCGGGGCCACAGGAGAAGCAAGGTTTTCATTCATCCTCATTAAAATTAACACCATACACATACTCCTTTCCTCAACCCCAGTCCCAAGCAACCCTCTTTTTTCAACTGCACTGAAAACAGTGAATTCCCATGTGTTTATATATATATATTAGCAAGTAACTCAGCACAACATGAGCACATCTCACTATGTCAGCAGTGAATCAGCCCGTGCTGAGGTACAGAAGAGGGTTATGACATTTTCCTCAGGACCAGCTTTAACCCAGTGCTACAGCCCAAGTGTCCATTGGCAGCTTCTGGTGTGCTCCTGGAGAGCATCTGGTTTAGTTTCATCTGGAAAGAACTTGGCAAGCCCAGGCCAAGATCACACCACAACGCAAGTGGCAGCAAGCAGGGGAGCGACCGGCTCCAAAACTGTGTCCTGACTCAAACCAACATCTCCCTCCTCACCAAGTCCTAGCTGCAACTTGGATTTGCTTTTTGAGGTGATCCACAAAAGCATGCCGTAACTCCACCTTCATTTGTGCATGAAGGCAAGTACGCTCATAGCCCTCATCTCACTGGGATGCACAAAGGACAGGCTCTGTCCCAGCCGGGGTCCCCAGCAGATCAGTACAGGCATCACTCCCACTGCACCAGCCCACAGTACACCTGGCTTCTCAGGGCATGATCCATTCCCCAGCTTCCAAAGCATGAGTCAGCTCAAGAGTAATTTGCAAAAAGCTGTTTGTTAAGACCATAAACTTCTTAAAGTAAATTGCTACCAGTCTCTGCCTGGTAAGCATCACTTCCACACATGGGCTTCTACTTCTAAGATTCCTAAGGTAAAAACATTAAAAAAAAAAAAAAAAAAAAAAAAAAACTTCCAGATCAGATTGGTTAAAAAAAACACACACACACACTTTTGAGTCAAAACAGTACATTCAAATCTCAACTTTTTAGCTAAAACTAAGATTACTAAGTGCACCAAGACTTAAATGTACTAGGACCATTATGTGTAGACAGTCAAGAATTGGCAAAAGCTTACATATAATGTAAGTCTAAAATTGTATATATATGCACTGTGCATGTAATCCAGAAGTGTTATATATACTTGGAATGTATTTGTTAGAAAAGGCTGGCTTCCTTTTCCCAGAAAGAAGAGGGAGCTCTTTGTTAGTTTTCCCTCATGCACAGAGTTACAAGAAAACCTTGAGAAACCATACCTCTATAGTTATAAAAAAAATAAATAAATTAAAAAAACAGCAGTTCAGAAATCCAGTCAAAAGTTGACTTCAGTAATAAACTGTGTTCTGAAGTGTCAGGAGAAAGTCTCTGATAAGACATAATTTTTAAATCTAACTTCAACTTTTAAGAAATAAAATTAATTTTAAAATGATTTTGACATAGCACATAGTGCTAGAAAAGAAAAAAATGTTTATACAAGCATCCAAGTTTTTCACATCACCACTACTGGACAGGACACATCTTCTGATAGCTCTAACCTCTTATGCTGGACTATATCCAACAATCCAGGGTTAACCTATTATCCTAATTGTACATCTCCGTGATAGCTGATGCTTAGCCCCAAGATTTTTTACATATATCTGCTAGTGAAGCTGCAAGTCAGAGAATCCAACAGGAAAGAGAAAATAGTAGTCTCTAACATACCTTATATCACATGTCCTCTCCACATCTCCACTCAAAGCAGTAAAAAATAGATTCCCTTCCACATAGTGGTTCTAAGCCAAGGCTTTTATTTCTCCCCCTCCTTATTTTAGATTAGAGGAGCTACTGGCATTTATGCTATGTGCCTGAATCAGGAAAGGATTCATTTTATTGGGAGCTGGTATCTAAAGACCTACAGCTGCTTGGCTGGAGTTCAAGGGCAGCCTGCAGACACCACCATTTTAGGTAGCTACTTCCCTTTTCCTCCCCTGCTAGAGCTACTAGAGATGGGGTTTTGCTGTAAGTTTGGCTGATGAAAGAAGCAACACTTCGCAGCAAATAACCAGAGTACAGCAGCCATCCGTGGCAACTGCACCCACCGCTTCTTCCATCTATCACGAAGGATGCATTTTTGAGAGGTAAAACAACCCATCCTACCACACCAGAGATGGTTAACAAGGCTATGAGCTTTATCACTGTCAGCACTCCAGATAACAGCATTCAGTGATGAGCACCGTAGCTTATATGGATGATAAAACCATGTACAGGCAATGTCTACGAACAGTAAGAAATCAAATAATAAATTACATTCATGTACATACACCATCAAGAACTGAATCAGTCACCCAAAGCACAAGCTAAAATAGAAACCTCACTCTAGATGAGCTAGTGGGATCAGCTGTAATCCTTCACAGCTGGAAACATTCATGCTACAATACTTACAGAGCTCAAAAATACCATCCCAAAGTTCATTTACACACCAGCAGTTTAAGAACACTGAGCTCCTTTCCAGCTGATAGATTGCTCAGTTTTTGCAGCCTTTGAAGTAAGTCCTTGTAACTCACAATGTGCCATTAAGATTCACAAAAGGTGAAACAGCCTACCCAAACTGTATCACGGAACAGTTACTCACCAGCATTAGCAACAAGTTGACACAGCCTCACTTCTGTTTAGGGATTTAATTGCTAACTTCTAGGAAAGTGGACATCTTGTTTAATTTCATATTCCTGTAATTTATATGAATAAAATATCCAGTAGAAGAAGAACAAGATGTCCATTAAAATGTAAGGAAAAGGATACTTAATGATAAATTACTATAGGATACAGCTAGTGCTTGAGGAAGTTTGGTCTTAGTTTCCCAGTACCAGAGTTTAGCAACTGCATACTCAAGCTTTTTTTCTAAACCACCCTCCTAACTTTATTTCCTCCACTTTTTTAAAAGGGAGGATTCTTACAGAGAGTCACACTTACCAGCATATTGTCTTGCAATGTGTGTAGCATCTTGCATCTGTGGCATTATTAAAGCTTTGCCATTTGTCTTTCGCAACCACAGGTGAAAAAGGACTTAATAGAACAAACAGCAGAGGAGAATCAAACCATAGCATACAGGGTACAAAATCTCCCACTCAGTATGCAGAGAGATAAGCAAATCCAAGGTAATTTCTGGTATACATCTTTCATGATCTAGGCTGGCCATTTCAATGCTATACTGTAACCCACAACAAGTGTCACCAACTTATTTTTAATTTTCTAGAAGTGAAGACATAATGCAAAAGCCAAATTGCACAAAACAATATTCAAGTCTCCTGAAATAGCATATCTAATATCCCTATAATGCATTATGATCACTGAACATGCAATAAAGGTGCCTTTTGCAAGCACAACAACTACCTGCCTGCAGCAGCTACATGCTCACCACTCCTAAAAAACAGCCAAGCAAGAATTCAACAGTTACCTACCCAAAGGGATTGCTATATCAGTTATACTGGAAAGAAAAAAAAAAAAAACCTTTTTCTCCAGTTTTCTAGTTTATGTTTGACTCTTTGTCAAACAAATACTTTTACACATCAACCTTCCCACTCTGGGCTACCCCTAGGAAAAGCTTATGCCTTGCCCACAAATGCAAACCATGCTTCCAAACATGCACAAACAATACCCACAATTAACAAAAAGAGACCAAAGAAGCAAATAAATAAGCCTTATTTGTTCCCTGTACAAAAGTAGTTATATCACCTACTTCTGAAATGCAGAAATCCTGTCCAAAAGGTGCAGAGGCAGCAGCAGCAGCAAGCAAAGCACCCCCTCCCAGGAGGCCTCCCCCCTCCAGCTGCTCCTCTATATGAGCACCAAGCCCAGGTGTGGCCAATGTCCTTCTGGGAGCCTCCTCACACCTGCAGCTCCTCAGGCCCACACGCTGCCCACCTGGCTTCCTCGGCAGCCCCCAAACACCCTCCCTAACCGCCCCCCGTTGCCTGCGCAAGGCAAACAGCCGAGCGAAGCAGTGCCGCGTCTGAGGAACGTGCTAAAAGCCTGCGAGGCTCTGGGCTTGGCCCTGCTTCTGCTGAAGTCCAGGGTAACTTTCCCCACCGATTCCAACGTAACAGGGTTGATTTTCCTGCAAGACAGTTGAAATGCTCCATAGTGCTCAAAAAGGTTTCAAGGGCAAAGGCACAGCATTTCTGCTGCAGGGTGGCAGGATCAGTCCTTTTTACCAACAGACAGCTCAACTGGAAGAACAGCTGCAGGTGCAAAATCTCTTCTCGACTGAAGAAAAAAGCCTTTCCTGAGCCCAAACATCTGAGTTTCTGTATCACTGAGAAGGGCACAACTACAGAAGTTTTGCAACTGACTTTGCTAAAGCAGGATCAAGACTACTTCTTTTTCTCTTCTTCCCAAGAGGTCATATTCTGCCTCTCCCCTGAATCAAAAAAAATGACCAGAAAGGCAATAACCTCTCATTGATTTTATAGAATCCTTGTAAAAGTTTTCATAAAAAATTTCTTGTGGTTTTCCTAAGCATTTTTTTATCCTTGATACTGGTTTTAACAGATGCAAGAAAAATTTCGAGGAAGGATGGTAACTGAACCTATCTGCAAAGGGGGAAAGTCTTGATAAATCTACGATGCTAAACAAATACAGGCAGTTGTTTGCCCTTCATATCTGAAAACTCGGTTTCTTCAGTTTGTCAGATTTAATAAACATGATCCATTAGATGATGGAGAAAATGAATCTTCCTGCATTAAAGTAATATAAAAAATTCATTTGGGATGCTGGATTTCATATCAAAAACATGGCCCATTTCCAGGGGGAAGTAGTAAAAATTAACACCATTTGCTTTAGCGTAATATATACTTCATCTGGATAAGTTGTTCTTTATACATATCTAGATTTTACTTAATTCTTTGGATTAAAGCTCATAATGTATCATCTTCATCTCTGCACAAACTAACATACCCTGAAGTATATAAAATGCAGTAATTGTGTCAAGAGATTCTGAAAATAATAGCAAGTAAAATAATAAATATTTCATTTAATAAATAATATATAATAAATAATAAATACATGGATAAACTGTGACTTCATGTACAATAAGCTTGAGAAAAATCTGATGCATTGGCTGCATCCATCAGAAGTCCAAGGAGACATTAGAACTTCCAGGCATGAAGGGGGTATTAATTTGAGTTTCTTCTTCCCGGAGTGGATAAATAGGCAAAGTCATGGCTCTCTGTCAGGAAGTTCTGCATCTTTTTACCAAGCAAGACAATTGCACCCTGTGAAGGTTTCCATTTCACAGAATAAAAAATGAATTAAGATTTTTAAATGTGTGCATGACGAAACAACAGACCACTATCAGCAATCATGACAGACATGTTTGGAAGAGGCCCATCTCCACGGAAGTGGCTACAGGAGTGAAGGAAGGTTGCTTAGGGCAAGGAAGACAGAGCTCTTCCCAGCTGGGACTCCGCAACAGACCTGGTAGTTGCTTTAGCATCTTCTATCTCCAGTTCCTTATTTATGAAATAGTTACCTAACATCTGAAGGTATGAGGAGGTCAATTCATTTCCTTTTTTTAAATGCTAAAGGATATTTAGATTGCAGTGTCACAAAACGAAAAATATTACAATAAACTTCAAAGAAGTCACGATTACTACACTGTCTTATTAAGTAGCCAGCATTTATCCAAAGTAGGGTAGAAATCCCTCATGATGTGATTTTAAGCCTCTCTCTAATCTTCAGAGTCTACAACCTAAAACCTTGATCCAACACATATTCAGATCATGTATACTAGATCCTGAGCCAACATCCACGAAAGACAGTGAAAATATCTCATTCTTCTTCTGTGACCTTTCTTTTCACCTGAACTGCAGTAGAATCAGCATCTTATCAAACTCTAACTAACTCTAATAACCACCGATTTCATTTGTTCAGAAAGTAATAAAATCTTCACATAAACCATCTCAAGTGTTTACCATAATAATAGACTTCATAAGGAATTCTTCACCCCCACACACTACTGGTTTTAATATCAATTTATGTAAACCATATAGAATGGTGAAGAAAAATATATATAAGAGACTCGAACGTGAATTGCCTGTGTATCAGGCACCTGTGCTCTAGCAACTGCATCACTAACTATTCCGCCTGATGTCCATTGGTTTCTCCATGCCCTACAGAGATCCCAGTTGGTGAATACTTTCCCTAGATTTCAGGGAGAGGGGTGAATGGAGCCTAAACAAGAGAAAAACTTCTTGAACTGAATTTTGTTGGGACATGCCACTATACCAAATACTCCCTATCTCCCCTTGCTCTTCCCTCCATGCTTGAAGGACCTCTTTGCACTCTCCCAAGAAGTGTACGCAGCAACACTGTCACCCCAATTCCTATCATCACATTCTCTCAATAACATGGGGAGCGAGTCCTCTATCATTATCCCTCTCCAATACACCTTAAAAATAGCTTATTTAATTCACCTAGTCATGAAACACCCTTAAAAGGAAGTTTTGCATTTCAAGAATTGTCTTCTAATAACCCGGAAAAATAATACGAGTTTTCACAACTTCAGTAATTCAAGACTGCTTCGTACTCACCATTTTGATGGTTTATTTCACACTTAGGGGTCTGAGGACTGAGAGGGTAATAATAATACTAATAAAAATAATAATAAACATAAAGCATAAACCTGCAAACCTCCTTTATTATCACTGCCACCAAAACCTCAAAATTTCCAATCTATTTGAAGATGCATCCTCCTTTCTGGCTGCAAATAGCAAACTCCTGATGTGGTTGCCAAGAAACCGGTATTGCAATTCACAGAGTTCACTTCTGAGAGATACTTGCACTTACCAACATTCATGAAAGCAAAACTGAAGCAAATCCCAAAATGTGGTATAAATTCCTCTTATGACTTGTCAGCATCATCCTAAATCAAAGCAAACCTCCCAAATGCCCTATCCTCAGATTATTATGCCTTCCAAGAAATGCTTGTGGACCTCTGTTTCAGCTGCTTTTCTGAAATACTGAATCCATTTACCTGTGTACCCCGCCATACCCGAACTTCATGGGTTTCACTGACATTTCTTCAGGACTGGTAACATCGCCACTAGGGTCCTCACCAGCACCAAGCTCTTCTAACTAATTGTCCCACTTTGTGGATTACTGCAGCAGTTCACTGATTAAATCCAGAGTTAATCACGGTTATTGTGCTGTAAAGCACCTTGGGAGACATGACATGAAAAGTACTAAAAAAATGCATTTGAGTTTGATTACTCTGTATCTTCTCATACCCATTTGTATGTTAAAGACCCTCTTTTATTACTTTCGATATTACGTTTCATACCAACTCCAGTCTCAATCCAATTTTCCTGTGCCATTTGTAATTATTAGTATTACCGTTTGCAACTAGAGACTTTGATGAGACTTTGTGCTGGGCTCTGAACAGACGTAAAATTAATAGCACTTCCTGGTGAAGAGAATTTACTAGGAGTAACAGTTAGCAAAAGACAAGAAAGACAAGATGAAACATCTCAGTTGTCTGAGTCAAGCAAACAGAAAGGTGGAAGGAAAGCAGTTAAGTAATCAAAAGTTTTCACATGACTATTGTACACAAAAGCAGGTGCTGCTTTTTAACCTCCCTCCAAACATATGTATTTCACTAGCTCTCAAGCAAACATTGTTTTTTTCTTTTTCATACGCATTTGCTTTTATGAGATTAGGAATAAACAAAATGTAGCTAGAAATATTATGGGCAATTCTGAAAATCTAAATCGGAAGGTTGGAGATTTATGAGATTCACCAAGTCACTGCTTTACCTACCTCGTAGTATCTCCCTGCGACAGCACACCCCGACCGTGCCCTAGGGGCTCTGCTCTTGCTGGGTTCCGTAGGCACTTCAGAAGAGGACATCGCAAGATGCTCCTTCACGTACGTGCTCCTCTCAAACTAGTCCGTTCTGTAATGCTGCTTACGTGATCCTTGCCTTACTCAAGCAGAGAGGCATCATCACTTTCGCTTTTTTTCCACATTTTTGGAGTTTTTTGATTTTGTCCAATAAGGGTATCACGGTAGAGGTATGAAGGTGAAGAAGAACGTTGCGGTGTTAGCCAGCACGGCAAAAGTGTACTGAGTATGAATGGTAAAACACTGGAGTGTTCTGCACATCTTTCAGGACTAAACAGTATTTCAGAAAAGGTAAAAGGCTTCAGAAACGGTGTGATATACCAAAATTTTCCAAATATGCTTTCCAACACATTCTCTAAAGGACAAGATCAGATCACCTTCCTCTCTTCCAACAAAAAGCTTTTCCCAGAGGAACAGACATCAGTAAAATTGTTTGGTCTGTGTCCAATATTATGTGTATTAGATGACACTTACTCTCCAATACCTGTTTGCAAGGAAAGCCCAAATATTTGGTTCATCAGACCAAACAATCTGGCCGTAGATTTAGAAACGTATCCAAATATATACTTAAGTTTTTCCTTTAGGGAATGTTTCTTTTGTTTAATAAAGACAACAAAAAAATAGTTAGGAAAAAGTCAAGATCATAGCACAAAATTGGCTTGGTTTGGTTACATTGACTCTACCAGTTCTTGTATCCTGAATTACAGCATAACATCTAGTTTTAAAAATAAATAAATGAATACATGTCTGTGAAAGAATAGTTGTTCTTCTGTTTAAATTTCTTTGTTATCCCCAGCAAGTTATCTTTACCACAAAATATTACTAACTATAACCAAATTACTTTAATTTTACAACAGCATAGGGCCCTGCAGCATCAAAAAATTATCAAAACTTTCTGACAACCAAGTGGAAATTATAAATGCATAAAGAGAACAGTCTTACTTATCTGATTAATCCTGCCAATCTTCATGTATTAAGATTGTACATTTACAGCATTATCCTATTTACAATCTTTAAATTTACAAGGCTTTAAGATTAACCTCTAAATATCACAGTAAATATCAGTGACATGCAAAATTCTGTTCTTATAAGGAGGGATTATTGTCTTCCTCTTTAAGAGAGCAAGTAAAGGGGAAAAAAAAAGAAATCAGTTAACATCATTTGTCTCTAGACGTCACTGTGATGCCCCTTATTTCAGTTTCTGGTTTTTTTACGGCCTTCACCTAAAGCAGACCAGCAGAGGAGCACAACAGAAATTTAAAATAATGCCACAATGCATCAATACCAGTGATGTCTGAGGACTCTGATGCATCGCTTTTTAGTCACTAGACAAAGAAAGCAGCAAAAGGGAGCACGGAGAGTCATGCTGCAGTAACTAGCAGTCCAGGTTTATTAGTAAAAGATATTTTTCGGAGTCCAAAATCGCATCGTAAACCACAGACAGTAAAGAATATACAGACACGCAAAACAAGTGAGGTTTCTCCTTCCATTTTCATATAATTAAGACACACAAGAATAAAGCAGTAAAAACAAACTTTAGTTCTAATTTACCCATTCAGAAGCTATGCCACAGATTAATTTAGTTTATTAAATGACTTCTCCTAATAGCATATCCACCTGGTTTTCTCAGATCATGGAAAATATTAAATGATGTTTCAGTTGATCAGGGTCACCCTTCAAACTTATTTTTTCTCCCCGCAGTTGTGCCTTTATCAGCCTTTAAAGCATTCAAAATGAGCAGCAACTTGGGAGCTCCGCAAACACCGTCACATTTGTCACCGTTTCACCGAAGAACGGGCATTTTCCAAAATGACTCAGCAGCTGGCCGCTCGCTGGCCGAGGAAAGCTGAGTCACTGCTCCTAATTTAACACAAACGTCCCGCACCAGATTCAGAATACGCATCCGGATGTTGTTTACCAACCTAAGAGGAAAATAAGTTATTGCTGTGAGTCACGGAGGGAAGGAAAAAAAATGCAGAAATGAAGATGAATGTTAGGAGTACAGAACAACTAGAAATCATAAACAAAACTCTGACACACACAGAGAAAGCAGGAATCGAGGGCCAGGAAAAGACAAAAGCTGCTACAGGCTTGGATGTCTTTTTTTGATAACAACCACAAAGATTAGTGTTTGCTGCCAGCTAAATCACAGTAAAAAATCTACTGTCCTGTTCTTTAGCCTGGGTTATTAGACCGTATTGAACTGCGTAATTAGGCCAACACTAAATTACGCACAGTAACAGTTCAAATTCACTTTATATAAATACGCTAAATTAAAGTTTTTGCTCATGGAAAATCCGGAGAGAGAGATTTGTGAATCATCTTAACATCTAAGATGACATGTTCCCTTCCCATTAAAAAATTTCAGATTTACCATGATTAAAGAAGGTCAAATACAGATGAATCTCTCAGAGCCAGCAAGCAAGTATCAGCCGAGCTCCCGCGCTGTCAGACGGAAACTCATCAGCCCAAGCTGAACTGAGGAAGGAGGGCGTTTTTGGCACATCAGCCAAAAAGCATAATCAAGAAGCAGATTATAAACATGCTTGTTCTGAATGATTCATGGAGCATAATTTCTGCTCTTGTCCAGATAATTAGACGGCTTTCAACTGCCGCTCAGATACCTGTTTGGAGGTATTTTTCATTCTCAAACCTATTAAGCTAATAGATTTTTTTCTTTCTTTCAAATATTGACATTGAGGCAACAGGTGTTGAAATGCAAAATACGCTTCCATCAGTCATTAGAGTGCAAGATTTTGTGTTTTTTCCAGTACCATTCAAGAGGGAAGAAAAAGCCAAATCGCGGCAGGGTGAATTTCTGGGAGAGCAGCCTAAACTACGCCTCCGTCGCCCCTCCAGTCAGAAACACGGAAAAGGCAAGCAGTGGAGAAAAGAATGCCTCTAGGGCAAAATATATTCCCACTCTCACCATTTTTTGATTCTGACCTTAGTAATTAAGGAAAAATTACAAAGCAAACAAGCCACGATCAAAACTTTATTGCCAATTCTGCTTAATTGTACGACTACTTGGAAATTCATGACAAGTCTCAGTACAGAAATCTCATCAGACTGCCTATGTTAGTAGACTGTTTACAACCATTGGGCTTATAAGACAGAGAGCAGTTATTTTTGCACTTGGTGATGGACTAGTTTATTACATCATTTTAATTTGCATCTTGCTAAATGTGTTAACGAATGTCTTATATAGGGTAACTCACAAAAATTGTAATGAAAGATGATGAGCTTCAGATGAAAACGTTCTGCTCCTCAGTGGAGCTTAGAAAAACATAAAGTTGCTAACAAAAGGAGTGTCATAGATCCGTTGATGAAGCATGAAAAAGCTTCCTGAATGAATTAACTCAATCTCTTGGGAGAGTGAGAAAATAATTCTTTATTCAACATCAGAAGGTTCATCTTACTTTCAACCCTTCCCCAACTTCCTATTTTATTACATTTTTGTTATTATAAATTGTGTAGTTCCCCCCAACACACACATAATAAGGTATACCAGTGGTTCCTCTCCAGGCTAATATTACTGAGTTCTAAAATTCCTTCTTTAAAAATTCCCTTCACTCACAGGTGTTATACTCAATATTTGTAGTACTAAGTAACTCTAAAAAAAAAATCTAATTGCTTGACAAGGTTTTAAATTTTGTATAATTTTGTATAATGTTCACTTTGCACAGACTGCTTTACAGCTGTCAGTGTTACCCTTCTACCTGTTCTGGATTAAAAAAAAATGACAGAAACGTGAAATATCCTATATTCTCATCAGTAACTGCAGCCATCCAGACACATGATTTTTGTCATCTCTTCTATAAGGTCTCTGGACTCCAAATTAAGGGAAGAAAACCTGTCCATTTTCTAATCCTTTGAAATGACTGTTGCATCCGTTCTAAAACAAGGTGGCCTGCAAATCCTGATGCCTCTGTCCTCCAGCCACCTGGCGCGGAGAGGAGGAGTTTCAAAAAACTGTTCCAATTTTAAGCTATACCAAGTCACAGAGGGACTAAATGTCACATAATCCTAACCGCTGGCTGCGGAGTATTCCTGGACTAAAGCTCCCTCTTCGCCGGGTACCACCACGTCTGCCTCTGCGCGCACAGCCCTGCCTTCAGGTGCGTGTAGCCAGACGGCATGAGACTCGCTCAGGTCTGTTTTGAACGCTTTTATTGAAGTAGAAATAACAGAATTCGAGAGCACAATAAAGAAGAGTAGTATCAAACCTTGATCCTTCTCCACTCTTCCCCAGACTCGTGTTTCTAGACACCGATGGGACGCAGACATTGCAGGCCATTCAGTTTGTATTTTAAAGCAATAAAGTGGTCTGGGCTGTTACAAAGCTGCAAAGCAGTAAGGGTGTAAAATACCTAGATTCGTGTTCTCCTGGTTTCCTCCCATCAGCTCCTGGCATTTTACAGACATGAATTTTTTTAATGATGCTACCCAGCGGCGAGGGGACATTGCCCCCAGTTTACAGAGGCAGAACTGCAGGTCACAGGGAATGAATATCCTGACCAAAATTACCCATCAGTGTCTCTGCGGCAGAACTAGGAGATTCTGGTTGAACTATCAAGCTTTGGCCAAGGCTTAAGCTATAGAAATCTGCTTTCTCTCTCCACAGAACAGGGTAAAGTTATACAACACGCTTCCCTGTAGTGGATAGGCCCTAAAAACTGCCTTTACGTTAGCTAGATTGGGAAGGTGAAACCATGCACCCAGTTTTCATAAACTCCACAGTCTTGATGTACCCTACAGATATGAGAAGCAGAGAAAAATGGACTGCAGTGAAATTCATTCTGCCATAGCTAAATTGTCAGTAGTGTCTAAGCTAGCTTACTTAAACCAAACAGCTCGGCTGTATCTCAACCACAAATGCAGATATATTTGGGAGACAGGACTCTAGCCTGGGATATGGGAACCTGAATTAATCTTTTCTGCTCTGCCTTCATCTTCTCTCACCTTAGGAGAGCTAAGGTCCATCTCTTTTTCAGTTCTCCAGCTTTAAAATAAGGGTAATAATACTTTTCTGCCTTTTAAGTTTGTTTAGAGGAAAACTACAGTAAAAGATCGTACAAAGCTCAGGAAATATTGTGGTCAGTCCAGAGAAATACCCACAAAACATACTTACAGACATTCCTTTTTCCAGAAATCCGCTATTCTTGTCGAAAGACAGCTTATCACTGTACATTAAACGATTTAGTTTTTAATTTGTTGCATCCAAAATGGAAATACATTCCATTAAGCTTGTGTTGGATCTCTCTTTGCAAATAATTTCTCTCATTTATTTTTCACACAAGCAAACCTTACATTCTTTCTTCCCTCCAGTTACTTATCCGTAGATGACACTCACATACACGAGTACATCATCGCACGCACCACCTCCCCCCTCCGCAGGCTGCCCCTGAATTACTCTCTGGAGAGTCGTTGCTCTCCCCTGTCTCCACTCTTCCTCTCCCGCTCCAGAACATTGCTCGCCTCCGCTCGCCTCCGCCTCCTTCACCAGGGCAGCTACGCCCATCACTCAGCACCGCTCCGACTTCTAAGACAACAGGATGCCGATCTAGACAACTCTTGGAAAAATGACTGCACCTTCCTTTCGTTGCAATAAAGCCATCAAGGAAGGCAGATAGATGCGAGGAAAAAAAAAATGCTGAAGGCAGTCTCTGGCAGTCGTAGCCAACAAAAAGTATAGGACAACAACAGCAACAACCACCACCGCCACCGCTTCAGATACTTAGGGCAGCAGTCAAGAATCAAGGAACATCTTTTTCAAATCTCTTCCACTTGGACTTTATCAGATTACGATGGGATAAAAGCTTTAATATCCCATTCAAATGGCCTATAGAGTACATGTTAGTCTATCTTAGAATTTCTCTTCATTTATGCATTTACTTACAAGCAAAGCACAGAGAGGAAGAAGTGGATTCTGACAGTTATACGTGAAGATTACAGATCGTATACAAACCGTTAAGAGTGAGGATTTTTTCATTTACTGTTTTGAGGCGACTCTCTGCAACAAATCCTCACCCTCGGGATTACACATTTGCACAATGAATACAGGATTGTCTTCACTTACTGGAAATGAGACTACCCCCTTCATGCTGCATGCACCATAAATGGTTCGTTATTGTTAGTACTTTTTCAATTCAGCCATGGAGAAAATTATAGCAATTATTCTCCTTCATAAATTATTTTTCCTACTTTATGGATATGGTCAACCTTCTGAAACAAAAGTGAAGTTGCAGTCTAACCTAGGGGAAAGTTCTTTGCATCCACAAGAGCTCAGTGACAACTCTGCATGCATGTACTAGGAAAGCTTCAAGCTCTCTAGCTGTAATTATTTTTGAAGTTGATGAGCACAGCAACCAAATAACCTGCTCAGATTTGCATGGCTGAGTGCAGTTCAGATACACTGACTGCTGGGTGTTCAATTTATATTGAACCTATGTAAGCTCCTCTGTGGGGATTCCTAATCCTCAGAGAAGACACAAATAGCATGGTAGAACCTTTTGAACAATGGCCAAAGAATATTGACTTAAACATTGAACATCTGCAAACTGAAATTCTCAGGGGGGAAAAAAGTCTCTTTTTTCATAGAGATGGATCTATATTATTTTAAACCAAAAAGATACAAAAAAAAAAAAAAAAAAAAGATGCCCTCCTGTCATAAAAACCTGTGGTGAAGGCACCTACAAGGAGTGTGAGTGACCTATAGTTCAAAACTATTTTCTCTGCTCTGTGCTGAGAAATGTGCATTTCACCCTCTAAAATCCACATGGGTGTATCTATTCTGTGTTATATAAATTACTTTAAAATGATGCACTTTTTAAAGTCTGTATTATCTGATGAAAAAAATGCATAAGGAGAAAATCCTGAATCAGCTCTGGCTTCCTCTGGCTCTAAACAAAGGCAGGTAGTAGATATTTCCTCCTTGGAGATATTCAAAAGCTGTCTGGACACAATCCTAGGCAACATGCTCTAGGTGACCCTGCTTGAGCAGGGGGTTGGACTAGATGATCTCCAGAGGTCCCTTCCAAGCTCAACCATGCTGTGCTTCCATGATATTCCAAAGCTACTACAGGGGCAAAAAGTTGCCAGTAAATATAAGTAAGTATACACACATACACAGACACACATATATATGCTATAATTTTTTATAACTTATATAAGTTTATATGTAAATACACAAATAAATGCCATTTACTATCTCTAATTAGTCTGTGAACCTCTGCACAGAGATCACTGCCATTTTGACTGTACAGAGGATCATCCCAGGCTGATGCAGTCGTTTAGGGCCTAGGTTTATCGGCAAAGATGGAGTACTGAAATAAGAGTGGTTTCTAAACTCAGATGAATCTGGCTGTTTTACAGCATGCGGCAGGTTGAATGTTGTTGGATGGAATAACTCTTTTTTTTTTCCCTGTATCTTGAGTACTTGCAGATCTGCATATATACTATTCAAGTATTGTGAGGCGTTATTACTGCAGCAAACTACCTCTTCACTGAAAAAATGGGATGGTCCCCTTGGTCAAGATGGATGTAGGAAGATAGAAATTATTCCAAAACCCTTTTGAACATTTTTACAATTTTATATCCATTGTTACTTTTTTGGCAACTCACCTGCCTTTTGAAAATCTTAAAAGTTTTTATGTCTTCCCTCTGCCATTTGTTCCTTAAGCTTCCTACTTCGTTCAGAAAATATTCTATACTCATTTAGGCCTTCATGCAATTTTCTCACCCTTTGAATCTGATGTTACGTACCAGCTTAAAAGAATTAACCATTAAAAGCATTGTTAACAGATTGCCCAGAGAGGCTGTGCAGTCTGCGCCCTCGGGAAGGCTCAGAACTCCACTGGACGAGGTCTTGAGCCTGCTGCTCTGCCCTGGCTCTGCTCTGAGCAAGGGGAAGGACGAGACGACCTTTCAGCCTAAACAATCCTACGATTCCTTTTACTCCCTTTAAAATTAACTCTTCACCAGGGTGAACACCTCTTAACGAAAACATTTGGATTTAAGTTACCTCTTTAATATGTAACCATTGGCCCTATTTCTCAAGCCTTCCTTTCTTACATCTCTATTTCCATTTCTTTTAAAATAACAGAGTGACCAGAGCTGAAGAGTTTCAGATTATCACTAGTCACTAACACAAGCAGAAAGCAATTTCTTAGGGCTAATTTAATGCACTTTTGAATCCTGTAATTTATTTTGATCCTGTGTTCTCTCTTCCCTTCTAGGCATTCTGCCAAAGAAGTTAAAGAGGGTTTCTCTGGCTCGAGTTCCAATATTCTTCCCCACTTTGGTGTTTTGACATCTACAGACAGAGATGGATCCATGGCATGGAGCCAAACTGATGTCATTAGTAAGGATTAAGCCATGTGAAGCTGATATTAGAATAGGGAAAGTGAACACCTTTTACTGGGGCGAAGGATACCTTGAGAAAGCGGAGACGGACAGATACAGGAAGGCACACGTCCAGCGGAAGGAAGAAGTGTTTGTTTGTCCGAGAACGATCACACCCCGGGAGCTCCCCGGGAGCCCGGCGAGACGCCTGGAGAAGCTCGCCTCCCCGGCTGCGCTTTGCGCTTGGCAAATAAAACACACAAGGACACCCATTTTAGGCAGTTTTGACAACAGCCAGAATGGGGACTCAGACGATGGATATTACATCGTAAAATTACTCAAGAATATGTGGACCAGTAACCGTTTTAAATATTTTCTGTGTCCTCCCTTCTAGCCACGTATGTGGCAAATGGACCAGTCTGGCGATCCACTGGCTGCTTTTAAATAACTGTTTTCTTGGTGAAGAGCCCAAAGCGCTGTGAAGTGTAACCGAACAAACCAAGCAGGGAGAGAGCTTCAACCTCTCCTTCTCCCAGCCCCTTCCTTCCCTGCAGAAAAGTCGTCAGACACGTTAGAGACTGAGCTACGACACTGCGTTCCCTGGAAGCAGGTGGCATCTCCAGCGGTCAAAGGGAGGCTCTGCCTTGACTCCCATCCACAGCCAAGAAGCAGCAGGTCTCCTCGGCACGCGGGCCCCGGGCCGCACATCCCACGCTCCTCCGGAGACACACCGCTACTCCACGCGCTGCCACAGGACACCGCGTCGCAGACGCAGCGCGGCTGCCATTTTCAGAGTTGCGTGCAGGTCTCACGTCCCAATACTGGGAAAAGAAGGTAGTTTTTCAGAAAAACAATCCGGCCGTGTTTCAACACTAACTATTCAGCCACACTTGTGGCGATACCAGATGCTGGCTACTAAGTGTCCGGAAATGCTGTTTCTGACTGACGTGCCTTAAATGTGAGCTGAAAAGCCACATATCCCTATGTACTTATGGAAAACAAGAGACTGAATATACAATTAGTATGCACCTAAGACGGCGGGTTGTCACCTGACTGATCCAAGCAAGGTCGCTCCTATTACACTGAAGAAAATAGAAGAGAAAAAATGAGGAAAATAGAGCTCTTGAGTTCAGGTTTAGCTCACAACATACCAAAACAGGCTGAGGTGGCATTTGTTACTTTTTCTAGAACAGGAAGATTTCTGCTGGTTTTAGGCCAGAGTAAGAGTAGATGCACCCCAGTGAAAAAAGAAAAAAAAAAAAAAGGGAAATACTCCACACAACACTAGCACATATGTTTCATTGTTAAGGTTGTTTAACGTTCCAACACAGCTTGTTTTAATACTTCCATATTCTCTATACATCATGTAGTAACAAATACAAGCATATTAAGAACTTGGACCAGAAAGGAAAATACAGCATAAGGAAAAAGAGCTGTTAGAATTGACAGGACTTAGTATAATCACTCGCTACGTAAGTTATTTGAGCAATGGTTTTTTTGCATTATCTGAAAAGATATTTAAACACATTTCTATCCTGAGGGGGCCTAAAGAAGGTGGTTAAAGATCAGTTCAGTGCTGACTCCTTTTCAACGGCACAAGCAGTGACATAAGTGTTCTTAAAAACTTGATGCCCTTGATATTGATTGGTATTCCACTTGAACAAACAGATAATTACGCGGATAATTTTTTTTTCAGTGCACCTGACACAATTAGAAAAGCTGACACAGAATTTTCCTACTTTTCGATTTGCCTGACCCACCTATTTTCTTTTCTTTGGAAGCCCTGGGGAGAACGTATGGGAATTAAATTAAGACATTCTAGAAAACAGCTGAGAACTGTAATGAGATACACTTATATTCTACACAAGACAGAGGAGGGATGAACAGAAAAGCAAAATTTAGATGCTGCATCCTTGGCTAACTCTGCAAAGGTAGAGTTAAAGGTGTTTAAACGATCTTCGAAGGTTCAGTTATTCATTATACATGCTAATATAGAATCACAGAATCGGTAAGGTTGGAAGGGACCTCCAGGGATCATCTAGTCCAACTCCCCTGCTCAAGCAGGGTCACCTAGAACATGTTAGACAGGGAAAGACAGATTTTTCACCAAAATAATCTCTCTCACGCTTAAGGGCTGTTTTTCTTCTGAATGCACACACAGACGCATGCACACACATCCCACCTTGCATTTTCATGTCCTGAAGGTGCCAGGATGTACGTATGCAATTGAGATCATTAATTTATCCACATGACAAAGAACAGGCAAGAGCAACATGGCTCTGCTCAGTTGGACCGCACCTGGGGCAAGGACGACGTCTGGTGAGATGCAGGACCACGTGGCCTTTTAGAGGCTCAGCCTAGGAATCTGCCTGTAACGCTACTCTTTACGCCACGGCTGTCCAGTCAAGGCACTACTGCAAGGCCGACGGCCTCCCGGCTTTCCGACACGCTTGTGCTCAGCCAGCTGCACTAGAGCACGGCTGAGCGTGGTTGAACACCTAACTGCTAGAAACCGATCAGCCTGGCACAGGCTGGAGACAGCCACAGCATCGCCCCCCGACAGGCTTGTCTCGCCCTTAGCGCGAATACCCGGGACACGCGTTCCAGCCCCGCTAGGAACCTGCAAACTGCCGGGAATTACCCAATGTTCTCAGACCCTTGTGATGCTTTTCTGAAACAGCTTAAAATAGAGAAGGCAGCCTTTTCTCTGAACTCCCCTGAGCACTCAGAAGCAGCCTCTTGGTACTCTTAGAAGGTAAGTCTTATTTAAGTGCATCTTTGGGCAGGCAGATGTACTGAAGTTACCTTGGCTAACTAGGTGTTGTGATCCTGAGCGCGCTGTTTGAGCTGTGATATGGCACACCAGCTCTGGCTTGGCTACTCAGGTCTGCATGAGCAACCCTGTGTTTCCCAGCATCTGAAGAAGGGCGTTCTTAGGACATACGAGCAATCCAGGAGAATAAGTCTGCCCTGAAAGCGGCTGCTTTATGGTACTAGGCAACGACCGAAAAGAAAATTTTGACGTTGAGGTTTAGGCTAGAAACTGCTGTCCATCAGGGCTGAAGAGGAGGGCATCATTCCAGCTGTTGTGTGCTCTTTCCTACCAAGCTCCTAAGTACCAAAGGGATTTCACATATGATTTCTCTTTAACGTCATCACTGCAGTTTCTTTACGGGAACTCAAGCAACATTTAAAATGAATGAACGTCAGTATTTGCAGAAGTGCTTTTTGTTAGCAAGATCTCTAGGTTCCTTAAGTCATATCTGTGTCACACTAGGGACCGCAAGTCTGGGGTTGACTATGCACTTTCAGAGGCACAAGAAACATAGCATAGGTATGCTGTATTCTGGTCAGCCCATTAAACTGCTGTTGCTGAGAACTGATACAATCCCTTTTAACAGAAGACAGAGCATAACTAAAATTATATAGTCAACAAAACACCATATTCTGAACACAGACTCTTCCTTCCCCGCACCAAACTCTAATTTCAAGTATTGTCTTACTCTTTACAGGACAGTTTCTAAAACTGCCTGTCAAATCCCAAGGAACAGATATAAGCATAAATGCTACTCAAATATTTGCCTGACATTCCAAGTAAGTCTCACCGTACTGCAAATACTTAACTATAAATAATAAACAAATTCCAGCTAACGTTCTTTTCTTTTGCTATCCTCACGCAATGCCCAATTGTCTTCTCCAAACTAAAGAATTTACCACCCATTTTTTTTCAGTTTTGCCATAAATTCCTCTGTTACTTCCGTTATCCACAGGCCCAATTGCACAGTCTGTATGAGAGATGTACATTACCAAATCTTGAGCAGCCACTGTTTGCCCCACTGAGTAACAGGTAAATGACATCCCTTTCAGGTTATTTTACTTGTTAATTATCTTCCAAAAATGCACTTGCATTTTTATTTCTCACAAAAAGCATTCACAATGTGAAATGTTACATTAATTACATATCAGACTGTGTAGAATTAGTCATGTTACCTGACACCACATTTGTGTCATGTTATAATGTTTCAAAAGGCATCATGCTGTGATAAGCTGTACTCTTAGAAGAAGGTGACACTTCTTAGAAATGTGAAAAGAATAATAAAATGTATTTTCTTAGAAATCTGAATGTATATTCTAACATTCAGGCACATTAGAAAGCTCACAGGAAAATCATGGAAAATAAAAAGGAATGGATTTGAAATATTACCCTTTTTATTCATTCTGTAAACTAAAAGAATATTTCACGGAGTTCATATATTCCACTTTAAATGCCTACTAAAACATTACATTCTGGATATAGTATTGCTCCTCCAGAAAACAGCCTTTAAAATGTGCTTTTAAAATACAGCTGAAAAAAAAGAAAAAGAGCAGGCTTTAAATTCTTCTGAATTGACAGCCGGGTCTTGGACCTAAAACGCCGCAAGTATCGGCCAGGCAGACACCGCCTTTGCCCTGCGTCCTTCCCCGCCGCGCGGCCTCGGGCGCAGACGTGCAGAAGCGGGCGGCCGGGGCGGGATGGGAAACCAGCGTCCCGCCTGCCAAGCGCCTCTGGGGCCCCAGGCACTGGCTTTCCCGCGCTGCGCGGGCGCGCACAGCGACCAGCTGGCAGCCAGGTGTTGGCAGTGCTCAAATCCCATGCGGACGAGCTTTCTTCCGACCCACTGGGAGCACTGGTCTCTCCCACCCCAGCCCGCGCCCTGCCCGAGGGACGAACCGCCTTTGCGCGACTCTTCGACGCCACGCAAACAGCCACAGCTTCAACCACAAACGGCGTCGATCCTCCAAATCCTATGTCCAGGAAAGCAGCAAACGGACAAGCCAGCCCGAGGCTCCCTCAACGGTCTGGCGCAACCAGCAGGCGACTCATTTATCTGAAACTGGAACGGGTCTCCTTCTCAAGAAGGTCTGTCACGGACCTCAGTAACTACTCCTAATGGTACCAAGTCAACATATTGGTATTTTTTGATTAAAAACAAGTATTTTATTGATGTTTTCAAGGGCCTCTAGAAACTACTTCAGCCACCTGCGTGTAAGATATAGAGGACTCAAACAGCTTTGACTCAAACAGCTTCTGTTTCCCTGGTTTCCAGCAAGGTGTGAACAGTTGTATGAAATCACCTCTTCTGTTTCTTCAGAAAAAATGAGAGCAACAAGATTTCTTACAGGAGACTGAAGTGTCTGTAGAATCAGGAGCGTGCATCAGTACTTAACAATATCTGACAGCAAGAAAACAGAAGGCCAAACACTACTCTTTGTACCCATCTAACAAAACTGCTAATGGGCGTGGATGATGTGTTTTCATAGTAGTAAATATTTAAAATTCAAACCTATACAGATAATACTGTTTTCTTCTAATTTGGCTTGGGCCACTCCCACCCTTAAATAAGGTAGAAAAACTAAAGTCCACTGATGCACTTTTACTATTACTAAAAAAAACTCAGAACCCTCCCGGTGTTTCACTGAATTAACCGTCAGACAGTCCAAAAGATGAGATCCTAGAACTTCAGTTACTTCCACCTCCCACATGACAAGTTCTTCATCCGTTCACTTTTGGCAAAATGACTTGGAAATGGGAGCTTCAGTGGTACTGCCTACACTCAGTTTCACTCGCAAGAAAGCAAAAGTTCCACAGCTTCTCTATTTCTCTTGAGCTGTGTTAGGAGCTTGAAAGGAAAGCTTGCGTTAGTGGTGTTTTTCCTTAGCAGTCACCCCACCTAAACAAATTCAAGGGGAATACAGCACATTTAAATCACAAGGACATATACCACCCCCAGTCTGATAATTCCTCTAGCACTGGCAAAACACACTCATGGATCCAGAAATAAGATTAACGAGAAAAAGCAAAGACATTACTTCTGTATGCAGCTTTCAAATCAAACTGTACGTTGCACTGAGGGTGAACCAATCCTAAATATTATAATGAAGGTATCTGCTCTTGGGACACGGCCACCAACGTGAGACTTGTAAACAGATGTCCCTTGGCCCAGAGGAGCCCACAGCCCTGCGATCAGCACCCAGATGCCTTGGGCTGTGCAAGGGAAGCTTGGGTACTCACAAAGGGAAATTAGAGAAGTTGTGAGCTGATAGTACAAATATGAGCTCAATCAGTGGAAAGTATCTCAGTAAGGTCAGATGGGAGGGAAAAAAAAAAAGAAAAGAAAAAACAGAAAAAACAGAGCCCAGGAATGATCCCTTTCCACTCAATCCATCATTGATCGCAACCGCCCCTAGGGAGTGGGAAATCTGAGTTCAGTGGTCTGCTCCAAATCACGCAGAGGAACTAGCATTTGAACACAGGTTTCCTCCCCTCCAAGGCGATGTCCTACACAGGACCAGTGGCAGAAATGTGAATTGGAAAGAACTCTGCATACAAAACCTTCAACTCACCTGGGGCTAGAAACTACTTCAGTAGAGGTCATGAGAATCTTTGTTACTTAAATATTTAATTTACTTTCTATGTTTGGCCCTCAAAATGGTTGTAGTGACAAAGGAGTTTTCTTAAATCTTAAATCAAGGCTTCTCAGTGAAGTCCTCATACACTCTGAACATCTTTGCCAGTCTCTAGACTGTTACATTTCAATAGGCTTCATCACACTGTGTCATGCCCACCAGGCACAATGGTCTCTTATTTGCTAGTTTACATTCATTTAACATTTCTAGAAGAGTAAGAAAACTTACTGAGGGACTTCATAATATTTAAATCTGCAAGGGATGAACTCGATTTATTTTGAGGAACCAGGATTTTGGTGGTAGGGTGATTGTTGGGGTTTTCTTCTTTTGGGAGGGGAGGGAAAAAGAGGAGAGAATAGGAGAGAGTTGCAATGAAGAACAAAAAGCGTGCTCATGACCATATTTATATCAAGCAATCCACAGGAAATGATAATATTTTGGGAGTACCAACTGGAAAATAATTGCGGCATTTGTTCACTGAGGACACAGTCACCAAATTTAAGTCTAAGAATTAAATATAGCAGGAGGAGAGTTATTCAACACCATTTGCTTAAAAACAGAATCAATAGTAACAAAAATTGCCCCACAAAATACTTTTGACTTTTCTCAGCAAAAGAGCATGGTATGTAAATTTATTAATGGGAAAATTCATTTCACATGGGTTAGCTCTATAGGACACTCCTGTCTGAAATAATAAATGTTCAAGTACCTAATTACAAATGTTGCTATAAATAAGGTACTTTGTTCAATTATTTTAGTTATTATACTAAGTACAGCAATCATTATAATATGCTGAAATGTTGCAAGTGTTTAGATTTGGTAACTTTGCATTTTTATTCTGCATGTGAAATATAATGTTAACATTTAACTCAGTAAATCACTTTAATTACTTTTTTTTTTCCCCACTGACACATTCATCTCAAATTGCAGATTTCTTTCAAACCACAGCTATCCCTGTGACAGCAAGCACACCCCCAGCTGCAGAGCAAGGGCAACACAAGTGCTGCCTGAACGCAAAACTCCGACATGTCACTGTGTCAAGGTCAAGCAAGGTCTGCACGCTCCTCTTAGGCAGAATGTCTTGGAAGAGCTGCCTGTATGAAAATAAATAAGAAAACACAGGAAAACTCAGGTCTGCTGGAACGAGGGCAGCGAAAAGATGACGGAATACAGGTGGATGAGGCACCTACTTCACAACAGTGGCAGAACTTGACTGCAACACACCATGAACATCTAAAGAAAAACATTACTGTAAATGTACTGTCATTTGGGAAGAATGAAGGAAAAGTTCTTTAGGTTTTTTTTCTCAATAGCTACTACAACAGATATGAGGCACGAATGGTTTCAAAAATAAGATACTGAATTTTGAAGCCTATCTTTGGATTGCTCCACTATTCACTCTGGGGTTTCCCTTGGCCATTGCTGTTTCATCCAATGTCACAAAACAATACTTTCCTTTTTTCCCCCCTTTCAGTAAGAGCTGCTTTCCAGCAGGGTTTTACAGGAGTCTGGAGCATGAGCAGGACCAGCCCACTGAAACTCAGATAAAACCAAATACTCTTTGAAAGTGGGGACTCAGAATAGGAAAATAATCACATCAAGACAGTACTCCCTTGATCCTGTTTCTTCTAGATGGGAATTAATATGGTACTTGGTTCATGTCTCTAGTTTTATGTTGCTCTATCAAAGTGATACCACTTTCATATAAATACATTCAAACCACATTCATCTTAAAAAAAAATCCTAGCAGCTTCTATAATCAGCACCTCCATATCCCACATCCCGCCTAGCTACAGGAGGCTGTCTATCCAACAAGCAGTGAGCAAAAAACCAAAAGATACCGATTTTACAAAAGTTTCACATTCCCTATTTTACTTCCAAGTTATCACAACTAATTTGGTTATTGTTACATCATCTCCTCTTACTTGTCTGTGCATGCATCTAAAGGAATCAATCATAGTCTACGCTCAACAAAATTTGCTTAGCTTGTCTTTAACACAGGTTAAAGAGACACTCCTAAGCAATAATAACCTTCTTTGCTATCAAAAACAACACGGAAGAAGAACGCTCACCTCCAGAGGAGTCCATGGAGCATATTCGGTATTTACATCACTCCCCAGGTGGCCTATCTGCCTTGTGATTTTTAATGCATCTGCTACTGCAGTCGATTTTAGGCAGCCCTTTAACATGGTGTTTGAGTGTCAGAGACTATTTAAAACCTGTAAAAGCAGCGATGATTTCGGCTTGTTATTTTTTGTTTGGATACACAGCACTCAGTCTCCACTGACTAAGGTGATAAAACTATAGAACACTGTGACAAATTGACTGAATTTTACAAGCTTTCCCAAAGTGCTTTTCCATATTGTTTAAAGCTTTCCAGGGAAAACATGTTGGCAATACTAGCTGGGCAAGGCATTGACAGGCACAACATTAAAACGGAGCTAATACGGTGTTCTCTGTGCTAAAAAGCATTATGCTTTTTTGCCTGTAAGCAATCTGCTTCCCTTTATGCATCTTGTACAGCTTGAACTGAGGAGCAAGGAGAAGCCTGTGTGATAAGCAGCTATTCTTTAGAGCTTTCTTCCCTCCGATATGTGAATTCCTTCACATCCTTGCAGCAGACGAGCACTTTGACAGGGTCCTCTTCAGGGCATGTTTGTTTTGTACTACTGCTTCAGGCTCTGCAGCACCTTGTGGTGTTTGATTACTTTCTCCACCAACAATTTAAGTTCTTGCAGCAGAGTTCTTTCTTACACCCAGAAAAGTCCCCTAAGTTTCCCTAAGTTACAAAGGGGACGTCAAATAAATAAATAAATGGAGCAGATAAGCCAACACAATTCTCCAAATCAAGCAACAACAGAAGCAGAAGCAGCTGTACTTGGGGCAGTCTCTAGCATATCAGGTTTCTGAGTTCTGCACTGGAATCTCAACTCTACTGGGACTGGAAAAAATGTGAGTTTAAATTGCCTTTTGGTATTCATGCTTTCCTTCGAGTTGAAATGCAGACTTTTTCAAAACTATAGGAAAATAACCTAGACTATGTCCTCTGCTATGCTTTTTTTACAGATTTCAACTACTGAAACACAGACGAAGCCAAACAGGCAGCCTAATTCATATTCCAACATCCTCAGTCTAATCTGAAGATGTAGCACTCAGATGTTCATCACCTCACCAACTACAAAACACCACTGAACCAAAATCCTCTGCCAATCTGGCAATACTCTGCCCCAAATGCTCTAGAATATCATTTACTTTGCAGTATTTTTCAGCTGACTCAATCTCCCATTGCTTTTTTCTGTAGAAACAGATACACAGGATAGAGATAGCAGGCCTTTCATTACTGATTGGCAAGAGCATGCCTTTCATCTCGTATATTCCCTGATAAATGAATGAATATGATGAATATGATGCATATATTATGCCCAAGAACTACAGAACAGAAATACAGATTACAAGTTACAGACAACTTAGTAGGTTTTTTTCTTTTGAGTATTAACTCAGAACCTTGTTTTAATCCTGGTTGGCTAAAGCTCACGAATATCTTCCAAATCATGCAGTACAGCAAACACAATGGATAAGCTTGTTCTTCTCATCACCACTTTGACAGGTCTGTCATTGTTCCAAGTGCTGCATTTTGTGCTACCCACTCCTTTACTGTCTCAACTATCAGCAGCCACTCTCCACCAGAGCTTGCGAAAAGGTTCCTGGAGAAGAGGATAAGCACAGGGTAAACTTATATGTCACTTTAAACTAATGCTCTTGCTCAGGAAGCCAACAGTTTTCAGACCAGGGTTTCCTGAGCTGGATATGGTTTCTAAGTATTTGGTTACCCTCAGTAGATTTCTCTTCCATGAACTTTACCAGTCTTCCTTGTGCCTATGTAAACTTTTATTTCCACGGTAACCTGTTGTAATAAACATCACCACCTTTTGTTTGCTTCAAACTTGCCACCTTCTACTTTCATCTGACAAACCCTAGTGCTCGCAGTAGAAGAGATAGTAAGCAATGGATCCCTTGCCATGTCTATCTGCAGTTGTCTCTTTTCCAGCCTGAAGAAACTTCTCTAAATTCATTTAAATGGATTCATAAAGTGCTAGAGCATGGACAGAAGACAAGAGGTCATCTCATTGCATCAATTTACAAAACAAAGTTAATTAACACTTCAACGTTGCTAGATAACGTGGACAAACGCATCCACTGGAAAAACAGACAAATCACCGGACTGGTACGGGAAAAGGAACAGTGTTTTATTCATTAGATAGCTGTTTAGAATCAAGCTGACATTAGGCAAAAAGCCTAATGACCCACAAGCAATGAGCTTTGCGGTCCCCATAAAGTTGTTATCACGAATGCCCTCTTTGGCGAAAAGATTCCCAAAGAGAATTCCAAAATGCCAGAGAACGAATGAAACCCTCATCCAGTGATCAGGCACTGATATGTCTGGAAAGTATTTGGCTAGGCTGACATGAGGACATGGTGCGTTTCTTTGAAATTTGTGGACACACCAGCCAAAGTTAGCTCTTAATAGTCGCGGTATGCTTTTTTTACACTTCCTAATATAAGTAGGGTATAAATATGTGCATTTACATGCCTACACAAGCCCAAATATATCTGCCCGCAGAAAGTAATTCTCGTTGAAAGGTTGCTTCAAGTGTCTCATTTCTGATTTGAATTTGCTATTTACATTTTGCAACTGAATTCACTACAGGACTAGAGGTTCTTTGCTTCCTCCCACCACCATCAGAACAGAAATATATCTGCAAAAAACTGAGAATGGGGATGCCTTTAGAAAATGTAAATACTCTGTAGGTGGAATCACCTACTGGAATGACAACTGGCATGCCTCAGAGAAAAAGCACCTAATGCAAAATGTAATATATGTTTAAGTCTACTAAAAGTATATGAATATTTGATGTCTTATGCTATTCCTTTTAAAATTATCCCCAATACATTACGTATTTGGGCATGCAAGCACCCAAATGATTTTTTTTTAATGACAGCCTCCTTTACCTCTCCTCACAGGTCTCTCTGGAGCTCTGCAATATCACTTGCTCATTGCTAAAGCTCAGAAAACAAAAATGTACTGTTGAATGCAGTACTGCAAATGCCACTGAAAAAGGATTCCCCCAATCCGAATTTCAACTACCACGTCATTGATAAAACTAATCTGAGCTATCTGTTCTTACAGACTTCTCTTTTGAATTCTCCAACGATTCTTATTTGCTAGCAATATGCATTGAGTATAATCATAATGCACACAGACAAGGCTATGATCCTATCATAAGTATTTTTTGAAAAGTATCCTATCCTTACAGGAAATTTTTCTTCTAAAATTGTCTATTCCCAGCCAAGTCTTTTTTTTTTTTTTTTTTTTTGTCAAATATTTGGGAAGCTATACATCCTTTTTAAAAAATAAAAACATACATGCACAAAGGTCAGAAGGAATGGCCAAATTAAACAAAGGACTAGTTAAGTGCACCTGTTTTAAGTCTCATCTCTACTATAAATAGCTTGCTTCAAGCTTGCATCTTCAGAAGTAGGATAACATTCCCTTTTCACCCAATTTCTGGTTTTTACTGCAGGCTTTGCAGAGTTCAGAATTGCTCTGTTACTATATATTGATTTCTTTTAGGGCTTCTTAGTGTCTTTAAAAGACAAAAATAAATAAAAATAAAAATATACCTCTGTACTTTATGATCACCACTGAACAAATGATGAATACTGTTCTCTGAATAGGACCTAAAAGGGGCAAATTCATCTCAGCTGTAAACGCATTTAAGTATATGGAGTGATTCCAAGGATAAATTTGTCCCACTATCCAGAAAGGTGCTTGCTTTATTGAATTAGTAGAATTGAATGCACCCATCCTGTCCACATATTCATTAGTCAGTAGTTATGACAAGCCAAAAGCAAAATCTATTATTAGCACTTTCACTGAAATGCAATTTTTCACTTTCAGAATCATTAGCCACTGTCTTGAGGCCATTAATTCTTAACAAAAAACCAAAACCCAATTTTAATTTCAATTTCAGAAAAGCAATGCCGATACAGAGGATCTTGGAATATGCTAAAATTTAAGAAAACCTCACTAAAAAGGTTGATTCCTTCAAAGCCAATTCCGTATTTCAAGCTAAAAAAAAGCAGGTGCTTCCCTGCTGGATCTATGTAAAATCCTCCATGCTACAGTGCCAGGCGGTGGCCAGACACTAAAGCGGAATTAACCAATTAGCAAAATTTCCCATCTGGTTCAGGCTGGCCTTGCTGCGTCTCCACGCCTCACATTACCATGACGGAAACTTCTAAGTGACATCTTTAACAAGAAAGCATCTCTCTGTCTGAAACATCTTTCTTTTAATCTTTTCTATGCACGAAACTAAGCATGGTCACTTCTGAGAGAGCCAGAGCATTCAGAGTTGGCCCATTCTTAGCATGAAAAGGATTTTTTACACAGACTTTCCAGCAGGTCAGTTCACAAATTCTTCAGCTATGAGCAGAAGTAGAATATGAGGCAATGCATATCCCTTTGAGAAATGTAGTGGGTCATGACAAATGGCTTTAAATTATTAAAGAAAACAGAAAATAACAGACTTTAACATAAATATATCCAATTTCATCTAGCTGAGACTTCTCTAATTATTTATAGCAAGAATCTAATGAAAGATTCCAGACCAACCACTCTGGATAATGAAGCCTTTTACCATTACAGAATATATGCTCAGAAGACAGCAAAAGCACAAGTTTCTTTTTCCTGCAATGCTAATTTTGCACTGCTGTCAACTTAGAAAGGTATCCTGATGTTTGAGAAAGTTGGTTCCATATCTACCCAGGCTTTTTTTGTCGCTCAGATTGGTAATGATGATGTTAATTATTACAGTGATGCCAGTAACGTGGACATATAACATACAGAAAACCGGACTGAGACAGCCGAACAGCAGCCTGGTAGCAAGCTTCTCAATCATACTAGTACAAAATTTGCAATGGTTAATGGGAAATGAAAAGCTTTGATACCTAGCCTCTTAAGCCTCCTATCTCCCTCACAACTTCCTTAATCTAAACTCAAACGCAGCGTTCATGTCCCTCTGTTGACAAAACACCAAGCCCATAAATCAAAGCCTCCTCAGTCTCTTCCAGCTCGAAGGATGTGATATTTAAGCCTTGCACACAGCTTGTTCTGTGGTGCTAGACAAGATCTCCGCAATGCAGCTGATATAAAGTCAGGGAACGTGCTTTGTCTAAAGGGGCCGTGCATAAAAAATAAGGCACGTCATCCTATGCATTCGCTGCACACGCACCGGTGCAAGCCAGCAGGCTTAACTACCCATTCCTTAAGCAGGAGCACAAACACAAAGCTAGTTCAGCAATCGGATATCTATCAATCTTCTTATCATCGTTACAGAACCCATTTTTCAACAATAAGTAAGGGCAGAATATACCCTGGCTTGTGCTAAAACCCTACTCTAACTAGTATTAACTGTTGTTCAGGTAGATTATCATTAAGAAGAATTAAATGGCAATGAAATTCCTATGAGCAGTTCACTCAGGGGTGCCAAGATACTGAAATATTTTCATTGTAGCACACTAAAGTATGTAACAAGATTGGATTTACTTGCATAAAACTAAATTTAAGATACTGAAGCACAAGTAGCTGTCATATTTGAATCCAGTAAGTATTCAAGGAGATGCACAGACTGTGGGGTTTTTCTATGGTAGGACAGCATTTCTACACTGTAACTCTGCAAATCTTGTTCACAAAAATCTATTAAGATATATAACAAAACAATAACAAAGCCTCCTCTATTCAAAAAATTGAAATATTAGGAAATAAAAAACATTTATCATTTAGCAGCTACAAACTAGTCACTGTGACCTACGCTTTCTGAAAGTACATGATGTTACACATGTACATTTATGTACATGCATATGAATGACACACTAGATTAAGGAGGTTATTCATTATTTTAGGGGGTTTAGATTTTTTTTTTTGGGGGGGGGGGGATTATAGTTTTTGTTATCCCAAAAGTATTTGTGAAATTGGGAAAGTCATCAGATACTTTCAGCTTGAAAAATATTTTGGTAGGTTTGGAAGGTTTATGAGACTTGGAGAAGACAGATGCCTTTTCATGAAAAATAAAGTGATTTTAGTGCTTTGCTAGGTCATTGGAAGCTCAAAATCCTCATCCTGAGAGGATTTGTTTCCATCCCTTCAGAACATAAAACCTGCAAATTCAGATGTATCTTTTGATCCACCCTTCCCTAGGTTTGTATCGCATCGCTGAGACTAGGTGTATTCCGAGGTGGGCTTGTCTCTCACAAATCATTGAGGAAAGGGGAATAAAGTCTTGGACATTCATCTAGAAGACAAACTCGAATATTCCAGCAGAATCTTACATTTCTCATAATCTTGGTGCACTTCAGTGAAAAACAAGGCTGTCATTTTAGAGGATGTATACCAGAGATTGAAGGAATAAAATTAAATTATACTTAACACTTTGTAAAAGCTGTAATGTTTCCACATACATTCTACGGATCTTTGTTTGTTTGTTCATTTGCCTGTTCCTTGTCAAGAATTTTGCAGGAATAAGGAAAAGCAAAAAAAAAAAAAAAAAAAAAAATCTGAAATCTGATATCTGAAAATGAAGCTCAGATTTCAGTGCGCCTTAGCGGACTCAACACACATCGATGAAGTCCAAAGACAGGGAAGAGTTGGGATTGCAGCTGCAGTGGTATGCCGGATGTACCTACGGTAACCACCGATAAAAGAGGAAAAGTTACCGAGGAAATGAGTAGGTGTAAATCAAAGCCAAGAAGTAGGTCAGCTACTACTCCAGGTACGAAAGCACGTAAACGGCCGCAGCCGTGCTGGGAAGGTGCTGCGCTCATACGCACGGGAAGGTGCTGTGTAAGATTTGTTTGCCGAGGAGATTTCACATTTTGGCTAGCAAACCTGTCTGCCAGGACCATGGGCAGACACCCCCCTGGAACACTCCTAAAGGAACGGGGAACTCTCTCTGCTGGGGAAAGCTATCATTAATTTTGGTTTTTAAGGCAGAGCAACTCAGCATAAATTCGCATTTTCCTAGTGTGCCTACAATGCTTCATTTTATAAGACACCAGTGAAACACTTGAGGGAAGGGGGGAAAAAAAAGGCATAGTATTCTTATGAAACAGTGAAATACTGTTTAGAAAAACAAACCAACAAACAAAAAATCCCACCCGTGCCAAAGAATTTTTCACTATCAAGCTACACTAAATCCCTTGCAAGGATGCCTGGAAAAATGATATCCAGAGATTTTTTACTTCAGTTCAAATAGAACCAATACACTACAAATGTCCAAAAGGTAAATTCTTGGTTAGATACATCTGATAGATTTAAAATGCTGAATATGTCTCAAATAATTTTTAAAAAGGCTTTGGATGATTTTACTCTGAGCTGAACCTTACTCTACAAATAGTTTCTTTGACAAGTTAGACTGCGCTTTCATCCTACAGCCATTTATTCTTTACCTGAAGGCATGCAGGAAAGCGTAGATGTCAATAAAAAGAAAGTACAGAGGACAGAAATATGGCCACGCAGAGGTATACTGGGTCTACCCGGTCATAATCCTTACAACACAAACAACCCCTATCTTGAATCTTTCCAAGACACTGTCAGAACAGTAATACTCCGTAAACACACAGAGATTGCATCATTGCAAATCACATTTGGCAGGGTTGCCCCAAGGTCTGCGCACCACCGCTGCTGCGGTTTTGAAGGAGCCTTCACACAGCCCTGAAATTTCAGCCGTCCTTAGAAATTCTGAAACGAAAAGCGGAAGCATAACACCAATTGCAAAAAGCCGCTTTGAAAACATATTTGCCTAATACGCTGGTGCTCAGAAAACAAACCAGGCAAACGAAGAGAGGAGAAGAGAAAGGAAAACTCTTTGTTGAGAAGAAGCTACTTAACCGAATCAGCACCTTAGACAAGGAAACAACAGTTTCACCAAAACCTTCAAGGGCTGGTCAGCCTCCTGCGGACCCGCCTGGCACTCTAAGCTGCTGACACATCTAAACCTTCTCTCCAAAATTTGAGAGTAGACTCCAAAAACCTGAAATCTGATCCAATTCTCCCAAAATTCAGTAGGGAAGCGGGGGGAAGGGAGCAAATACTGCTTGTATACCCCACTTTGTATTCCATTTTTGCAAGAAAAAAAACCAAAATGAATACAGACCAGACGGTAATCCATGTACAGCTCTAATTTTGTCCTCCCAGCAGAACGTAAACCGCCAATTTTGTAACAGTATGGATGCACATAGCTTTCTAGACTAAGGCATCTACGTAAAAACACATTGTTAGAAATACTGCTACTTGTAACCATATACACATACTAGATTTGAAAAAGGCACTGAAAGATTGCATTTTTGCATAATTCTGCGATTTGGAAAAGGCACTGAAAGATCGCATTTTTGCATAATTCTGCTATTTCCAGAAAGCACAGTAAAATTACCCAGTAAGTTTCCATTAAACTTAAGTCCTCTTCTGCACCTTTGAAAATCCACATAAAACCAGCTTCTCAAGTTGTCCCATGCATCTGCTCACTCGGAAGGTGTTTACTGTCACTTTTGTTACACGGCGAACCTACGAGGCTTTCAATCCAAGTAAAAGTCGCTTTTCCATTTATAAAAGCTGGCACTGAACGTGACAACTGATTTCCACAGGGAGGTTTTAAATACACTTTATGTGGAGATGTATGAACAATTAATGTTTTTGTTGTCTAGCCAAATGTTTTCTTTTCTTTTCTTGATGAACTAAAAAAAAAAATAATAATTTGGAAACAAATGAAGGTCCTGAAGCTTGTTCTGCATCTCAAGGAAGGCATTCACGAGCGCAGCCACAGCTCCTGTGAGAGCCAAATTCAAATTCTCACTTCTCTTATTTGGAAAAAGAATATAGACGTAAGAAACAATGGAGCATAAGAAGCATAAGAAATAACCAAGCTGAATGCAGAAAAATCCAGGAATCAAGCTATTTTCCTTGCCCAATTTTCATTTAACTTACAAGTATTGGAAATCTCTTATATAACGAGCTCTTTGAGTAGCTAGGAAGACTACGTGTTTCCATTTCTTTCTCCATTACGCTAAGCTGCTTATTACGATGCTGTTCATAGATATTTTTAATTTTCTGAAGTTCTTTGGAAAAAAAAAAAAAAAAAAAACAGGTAGAAATACAGTGTCTTTCCATCGGCATAACTGCCTGGGAGTACTCCCCTTGCCTGCGAGAGCACACCGGCGTTGCACAGGGAGCCAGAGCCAGCCTCGCTGCGCCTCGTATTCAGCACCAAGAACAGACCTACTTTCACAGACCAGGCTGTATTTCAACCCCAATGTCCTGCTTTCTCCTCATGAATCAATCTCCGGTTAAGCCACCGAGGTCTGTACCCAACTAAGCAGCTCAAGCTAGCAGTATTTATTTTGCAGGTCTGAAAAGAAAATGCTCTTGTTGCTTTGTAAGCCAGGATAAATATTACACATCCAAACTTTCCAGCATGGCTGTATATGCTGGACTCCTTCTGGCAATCCTACAGGATACCCTGAAATATCAAATCAATCTCTGCCTTCAGGAATCAAGTGTGCACCAACAGCACCTCAGTAACACAGACTTAAAAGGGGACAAACAATCTTCAACAAAATAAGAGATGAAAATACATGTGGAAATATAATTATGTATTCCCTGCATTTTAAATCTTGTACTGGATTGGTAAAAAATTAGACAGATGAAAATACATGTGGAAATATAATTATGTATTCCCTGCATTTTAAATCTTGTACTGGATTGGTAAAAAATTAGACTTTATCAAACTCGTTACCCAAAATTTTTATGTGTAAGAAAGAGAGAAACTCTGACATGTGGGAGCCCTGTTGGAAAATCTCAGCACTCTCTACGAGAATGACTACTGAAAAAGAAATTAGTAACAGATACCTAGATGTTAGATCCTTGTAATCACACTTTTAAGATCTATTAAAGGTGCTGCTATGTCAGAGAGCTGCCCTCATTCATACAGAGGAAAAGGTCACATTCCTATCTTCTAATTTATTAACACTATACAAATAAATGTTTGAAAAGAGCATGAATATTTGATTGCCTATGCGACACTGGTGCCTTGGGCACTTTTACTACTGAATATATTAGGTCTGAATTTTCAAAAGCACATAAAAGAATGAGGTGAAATGAGAAATGGCTTGGGAAGGCAAACAGAAAACAGGGGAGGAGAGAAAGCGAGACAAGAGATCTTAAAGCAAACGAAAAATCTTCATTTTTGCCAGCTGGTGTGTATTGCATACATGAGTCTTTAACAGTACTCAAAAACACCGCATTTTAAGTACTGTTTATAGTAGGAGACAGTCCTAGCTCAGACAACTTAGTATCTCAAAAGGCAAAACAAATTATCTCCATTTATAGAACTTCATGTCAACTAGAGTCAGAAATAGCATCACATTAGCACAGAACACGTGAAAGCAAGGGGAGAGTCACCACCTGTCTTAAACACATGGTACATATTGGTGGCTTAAAATAATTAGTGGTTAGGATTTCTTTAAAATAAATAAAATAAAAATATACCATTTAATGAAACTCCCTTCCGGATGCTTCAATAAGGCAACCACACCAGAAAACGTGGTCCGCGCTACAGAGCATACTACATGCCAACAGCATGACTGCATAGCGGTGTGCAGCTTTCAGCAACACCACATTGCTATTGCTCTTAATATAACAGAAAGCTAATAACAATACAGACTGATTTCTCCCCCAGACTTTCAGAGGACTCTATTTTCCATTCCATGACAGCTGAAGTCAGCTCTACTCTCCCAAGGAAAGGTTGTGATTTTCTTTTTATTATTTTTTTGAGGTAGGGGAGGGAAACAAGGAGAAGGGGGGGACCTTCTCAAGCCCTTAGACTATTGCATCTTATCTGTATTCTGGTCTACTTTTTAAAAATCAAATTATAAAACATTAGTATTCACAAATAGCATGGCATTTATTGCAAGCTAAACTATTTCTTTAAAACAAGATAATTAAGATGAGTTGTAGTGTGTATGAAATGCCTTTCTATAAACGTTCACAGTGCTTGCCCTTGGACACAAGCTCATGACTGCCAATGAGCGCACCCTGCCATACAAAGGACTAATACACTTCCGTAATTTTCTGACAGCAAAGGCCATTGAATTAAATGGCTCATTGTTAGCATATACCCTTTTATTTCTATTTTGTTTTGATATGCTCCAAATGAAAGAATGCTAGACTAGCCAGAGTTGAGGCTTACAACAAACAAACTACAGGTCTCTTCTAAAACAGATAGCAGTGTTTCGCTGTGTAACTATGGTACACCTGAAAACGGAGTTGAAAATGGACCAATTTAGTCTGTCAGTACAGGGAGGTCCTGGGCTCTTTTCCTTTCCTGAGGAAGGAATCCAAGTGCGGGCACGAGTGAACGAGCGGGCTGCATTTCACAACACCCTCGCCTGACGTTCTGCTGAAGATCTGGGCTCATGCAGAACAGCTGCAGGCGTTGCAGGCAAGCCCCAGATACCCGAACAAAATGTTGCGGGGAAGCTTTCAGAGAGGGCATCATCTGAAACTTGTCCATGCCGCGACTGCCTAGCCAATGCCACCAGTCCCTGAGCAACAAATTCACTGATGGGTATCTGACGAAAAGCAAGAGTTATCAGGCTACCCAACGGTAAGAGGGTCGTAACCTTCCCTTTAGGGATGCATCATTACGAAGGCATATTACACAAATTATATCGGGGGAGAAAGCTAACCATAACCCTGAAGCATTTCAGAAGTCACAGAAAAAAAACATTTACAGCCCCAGCACTACAGAAAATCCTGTGTGTGTGTTCTCTGTCAGTAACGATCATCACCAGTGGCTCCGGTGGCCCCGTGTGAACTGCGGGGAATTCAGACACTGTTGCAATTAAAGCAAGCAAATGTTGACATTTTCTTTTTTTAAAACAACTCAATTACTTTCTCGTGCTACTGCATTCCTGAAATAAAGAAAAAATAGTGTTCCACTACAACTGGTCAAGGACGACCGTTACTACAGCACATTTCTTGGGAGACAGACCTTTCAACACTAAAGTCAGCAACACAACGTTCAGAGATAACGCTTTGATCATGAAATGTCTGACCTTAAAGCACTCTTTATGCAGCTGACTTCAAAAAGATTTTTCTCACATAAAACACAAAATATGATAGTCCACTGTCTTAAAACCATCACTGCAGGAAATAGTTTAATTTTGAGACATTTAAAATTTCTTTAAGTAGATAGCACCAATTACACTTATTGCTTCAGCCAGCAAAGCCTAAGCCAGCCAGCAAAGGGTAAAGGGAACCCAGGGACTGCAGGTACTGTCAGCCCAGACTTGTCTTAGAGTTAACAAAAAATTCAGCACAGAAGAAAAATATTTGAGATAGGCCAGCATACGTTTAAGCGTATCACGAAATGATTTTTGAGTTTTCGCTTATCCCTCACTCTTAAGAAGGTAGCTTCATCTAATCAATAGCAACTGATGCCATATCCTCCAAAACTTTGAATAACCCATGAGAGGTGTCTGTACTGTCCAGAGCTCAGCAACAGAGGCTTGTATTTATTATATTAGTCAAGATATCCCAAAAGCAAGCAGGTATTTGGTTAACAAGTAATTCAGAAGAGATCAATTTTTAGGAAGTGCACATCACTATTTGAGCACCAAAAGTCTTTGTTACTGCTTTGCCTCTCTGAGACGCTAACTGTCAAGAGTCAAGCCTGACTACCAGCCACCACAGACATATTTATTAGATTAGATTTATTAAGCACTTATCATTTTAAGTGAGTCTCATCCCTATATAAAAGCACATTAGAAACTGCAGCAACTGAAAGCACGCTTCAGAATGGGCAATGTATTACAAAGTCAATATAAGCTAGTTCTTAGTATATAGCAAACTTGACAGCTATGGTCCTCTCCAGTTTTAAAATGACAGAAGTGATGGGGCTGTTAGGACCACTCGAAGCCTTCTGCACTGTGGAAAACTCTCAGGCTTTCTATCATTCTGTATTTCCCTTTGCCAAATTTTCTCTTCAAATGGCATTTATGTTTTTGAACGCTCATACAAAACACACTTTCAGTCTGTACACAGCCAGCTTTTTCACAACGCTTTTCTTCCCCTGAGCTTCAAGTCATTCCAGATCCCTAGAGGATGTATTTTTTATTCTATAAAGGAAGCCCTACTATTTGTTAAAGAGATTACGGGATAATGAGAAATGGAAACCTGTTGAAGAGAAACTCCATTAGTAGCACCGAACCAAATCAACCCTTTTTGTTCCCTCATCTCAGATTAAAAGGAGCATGCCTAAATCAGTAGAAAATTCACAATCCAACCTCATCTGCTCCTGGCCTACACTGAAAACACTTCCAATACACAGAAGGCGGCTTGGGACATCATGCCCTGGCAGCAACATGAAGGTCAGACTGAAACGAAAAGTAATTAAATCTTGGTGGCAGAAATTAAGTTGTTCAAGGTCCAGCCCTGCTTTCATAGACAAAATCCCCACTGGTATGAACACAGCAAGGACAAGCCCATACGTAAGGGGAGAGGGAGGGAAAAAAGGCCTGTTTAGGCAAATCACCTAGAATTCGACCTGAGGGCTGGGACGAGCCCCACGAGGTGTGCTACAGGGCTCAGGGACCCTGGCGTCTCCTATACTGCTCGGGAGAGAGCAAACCTTGGTCACCACGAAGAAAGAAAAATGACTTTTTGTCCCGTATGCATAATGCTAACGGCACAAGGTCTCAAGCAGCCTGGAGACACAGCTTTAAGACAGAGACACAGTGCTCCTCATGTGCACACTCTCCTGGTTTATTGATACCGTCGGTAGCTTTCTTAGAAGTCCGTTCTGGAGCCTTTAGAGCTTTTAAATTGTTCAGCGGATTAATGCAATGCTCTTAATGTCTGAACTAAGCACAGTTCAGTTAAGCCATTAATTTGCACAGAAAGATAAAGTATTTTTCCTTCCAATCAAATTGCATCGGGCTGAATTTCTAGTTGTCTTTCTTAGCAAGGGATTTTATTGCCTTCGCTCATCAGCACGACCTCTGTGACACCAAAGTCTTCCCTGTCCTAAGTTTACAAGCTCACACGCTGTAGGGAGGTATCAGCAAGTGCTTTGACACTTATTCATACGAAGGAACACTCCTTGCCTTCTCAGGGAAGAAAAATCGGGGTGTGGAGGGAAGAAAATCCTGAATGAAAAACACTGAGCTTTTTCCAAAAATATTTTAACAATACTGTCCAAGAATAAAAACATCTTCTTCCCCCATCTCAAAACGTATTTCAAATGCAAATCAGGATAAAATACGTTCAAGATTCATAGTTAACTATACTGTAACATTTTCCCGGAAGAAATTCTCTCAGTTTCATCAGCATCTGCTTGGCCAAATTTGTATCTGAAACATCTACCAGTAACGTGGAGCTATTCTCCTGTGCAAAGCCCCAGTGCCAGACGCCTGCTGCCGCACTTCCCAGGGGCCCGGGAGGAGCAGGGCTGCAACAGGCACCTTCCTGCCGAACGCCGGGCTGCCAGAAGTCATCACGGCTCTTCCCGAGACATTAAGTTCGGATTCACAGCTTCGGTATCTGCAACAGCACCAGCGCTCACCCTTCCAGGCATCGGGGAGGAGCTGCCTAATGAAATCACTAATCCAGATCTAGTCTCAAACAGACAGCTTGGTTCCAAACTACGTTGGTATTTTCTACTTCAGAGGACTTTCCAAAGCGAGAACCACTTGTCTGTTCCCAGCCGTGCACGGATTCTCCTAGCACAACTATTTTTTCAAGTCTCTCCTTTCCAGTGCTAGCCATGTTGGGAATTATTTATTTCCTTGACGGATTGATTGATTGTTCCCTTCGCCTACCTGGGCTTTTCTTTTTGTTTTGTTTTGTTTTGATATTTTCCTACCATTCTCACTCCTGTTTATCACACTTTCTCATCTACTAATGAATTTCATTAACCATTCTCTTCATCCAGGCGTGTATCATATGCTAAACGATAAGACCTAATACAATTATCCCATATAGTCCTCTCCTTAAAACTAGTTGTACTTTTTATATATTTTGCAATGTTTTTCATCATATAACATTTATGGATTTTGAACCTAAATAAGAGAAGTCTCTCTGTCTCTAGGAACACAATTTCATAGACGAGTAACTACACTCAAGAACACAGAGAACCCAGAACATGAGAACACAGATAACCTTCATTTCATCTTCTGCTCATTTGTTCTACATTTTTCTGCATTTTCTAGTTACAGAATAGTTTTCCATTATATAGAGTAACGACAGCAGTTGCAGACACATGAAATTTCGTTTTGAAATTTCTAAGTTCTGTAAAACTCTAGCCTCTACATCCATTTAATTTATAAACATTGACATTTTCCAAGAACTTTCTACCAACTCTTCATCAACAGCTATTTCTACACCTGAATTGACATTTTTCGTTTATATCAGGTAATGGAAGGATAAAAAAGATTGTATGTGTAGTTATTTACTAAGAAGTTGCCACACAGTTTACTACGATTAGGTTCTGATGAACTTAAGGAATGAAAAATGAGTTCATAGGGTATTTGATTAAGTGACTTCATAGCTGGTGATTACTGAAATTCAATATTCATAACAACTGAAAACGGTATCCATGAAACTAATGCTTTCTCATTTCCTTGCATGTAATAATTTGTCATGTTCTTGCACACACTGCACTATTATTTTCCCACCAGTACACTGAACGCCATTCCCCAAAAATAGAAAAAGAAAAAATTATCATTATACACGAATAATTACATAGATGCTTCCAAGAAATGTTAACTTACCTATTAACACATCCTATTAACACATACTAAATCATTGCTAATACATTCTAAAAAGCAAACATTTTCTGTACAAAGCACCGGTCCTGTGAAAGATGCAGTTCTTGTTGTCTTTTTATTGTCCAAATATTCAAACTGAAATTTTTAAAGCAATTGTTACTATTTTAAAATATCTAATCACCAACTTAAAAACCTTTCTTTTCACAACTAAGATTTTTTATCATCTGAACTCTTCAAAGATTTCAAAATAACCTGAAGTATCTTATTATATAGAAATTAAAGTAGAAACAAGTAACTGTAAAATTAGCAACCTGTCCAAACTCATAGCATGATATTAAATGAAGTCAGTGACATTTAAATGACTGCATCTGTATTCAGACAAAAATAATTTCCTAATTAATTAGCTCTGCAGCTCTTGATGCCCTAATAGGTCAAAACTACAGTAATTCTATCTCACCAAACACAAATCCTTTACAAGGGGCCAAAAAATGAGTGACTATATCTTAACAGTTCTGATTCCTACACTTCATGTTCAGTGGAGAAGACCAAATATGCACTTTCACACATTTTGCGGGTGTAGGAAGTATCACTGGGAGTAGCATGCTACGTTACTATTAATTGCATTTACGCAGATGTCACTGGGCAGACACGTAAGATGACATGGTCCTGGCCAGAGGAAACGGCGCGCTAGCAGAGGTAGGTGCCGCTACGTGTTTGAAGAGCAGTGGATGCGGACAGGAGGAGCGCGCATCCAGAAAAAAAGCCCAGAGCTGCAAGAGGAAGGGCGAGGAAGGGGCTGGACTTGAGGCGAGATCTCAGGAGGGTCTGATAAACACAGAGAGCTGCAGACACGGGGATGAAACCCTCAATTACACAGAAAAAAAAAACTTAGCAGAGAGGATGCTAAACGTTAATCAAGCATGTGTGCAGCCTTACACTGTTATTCTGGCAGAGTATCTCTGCCGAGCACGCACGTTTGTTTGACTACTTTAAAATATGTTCATTGTTTCCTGTATTTAAAAAACAGGAAAACAAGTTAAGAATTTCTGGATGACTTGAAGTCTGAAATCCTACTTTTGTTTGAATTGTAAGGTAGGGATTCGCACCCATACAAAACATATTTGATCACACTGATGTCTTTCTCCAACACAAACCTCTTTCTTCAACTTTTATCACAAATTTCAACTGAAGAAGCCATAGACTGGAAAATGAACTTCCCTTGAAAGTCCCTGTGATTCAATAAAGAGAAAGTGGTAGCAAAAATGTGTGGAATTAGAACAGCTATGCATCTAGATTAACACTTAGAAATGAAAACCCCATATCCTGACAACCTGCGCCCTTCCAGGAAGCTCAGGAAAAGTTGTAGCCAGGATAGCTAATTCCTAATTCAAATGCAAATTGGAGGGGTGTCCGACTTGTGCTGCTAAATCTCTGTGTAACTTGCTACAACCATTTAATCTCTACTGCAAAAAAATGAGACACGGGATGCTGCAAAGAGTACATACGTTTTATCTGCAGGAGGGAAATGAAAAAGAAAGAAGAACGCAAGTCCAGAAGAAAGGATGAGTATCTCTCAACAGGAATAACTATACAACAACAGACAGCTCTAAATGCAATTAATTTCTATGTTAATATTTTGTTTATTAGTTTTTTAGGCAGTTAAAGCCTATGTGCTTCTTTATTTACAGTCAGGTAGGTTATCAAAACAAATTCTCGGAATATTGTTTTTGTCACTGACTCACTCCTAGATACTATATATTTACTGCTATATGAAATCTAGCCTGTTAGTTATTTGCAGGAATGGTGGCAGCTTTCAGAATATAAGGACATGGTATTCCCAAAGGTATGCAAGAAATGTGATTGCCATTCAAATAACGATACAGGCTTTGGCTAGATAGCAAACAATGCCACTACAGATTTAATAATGTACCGCCGTTTGTATATGCAAACCAAACTTTCAATTAAAGAAACCCTATGGCTTAACTATAATTTCACTGTATTATACTGTAACTGCTTGTTCTTTCCTCCCAGGCATATAGTGAAAGGTTCCCAAGACAGAATGAACCAACATTACTTCAGCAATGCGACCAGGCTGAGCTCCTGACTTAGTGAAGTTCAGTCACTGCTGTATGGATTTCCCAAGATGAGCAGCAAGACAGCAAGTGATCTAGATAGTACAGAAAAACTCTGCAACACACAAGTTCTTCTCAGTTCAAGCTAATTCTACCACATGGATTTTTGCTCATCATGAGGATGCAAAGGTCTCTTCAAACTAACCCACAAAGACTAAATATAAACACAAAGCAGTAGAAAATTCATGTACAGATTCTGACAAGACAGTCTTCACCATTTGTGTCTTTGAAAACTTTTAGGTGCTAAGAGCAATGAAAAGTAAATTCTAGCTCTGTTTTCCTTTCAGAAAAAAAAAATGCTATACAACATAAAAACCAAGAACAGACATGGTTAATCCACCATCCAATCGCTGATCTGTTTGCTGTTAACAATTTTGGAGCTTTTCAACCACAGTGAGCTGTGTTCTTCAGTATTCTTTGAAATAAAGCAATCTATTCAGCATTTGACATTTGGTTTGATCCTTTCACACTACAAACTGGTCTACTTCCATTGCCTTATTAAGATTTTCTCTTTGGGACTTTTCAGATATCAGCCATATCAAGGGAGGTCAAGTGTGACAGAAGTAATCAGATGAATGCTTCCAAAGATTAGCTTGCTTGAGATGAACATAGTATGGACTTCACCTTCTATTATATTGTCTCAGGGTTGACTGCATGGTTACTTCCTTCAGAATAAATCAATCAAAATTAAAACAACCAAGTATTTTGAAATTCTCCCATCAAACTACACGTTTATCAGACAGAATAAATAAAAAAAACTGATCAACCTCAAAACAATGATTTGAAGACAATCCATGGAACTAAAATTGCTGCAAACTATTTGTCTTCCCATTGAAAAGTACCATTAGCCAGTAAGCCAGACTGTTATGTGGTTTTCTATGAAAAGATGAACTGACAGGATTAATAAAACACTCGTATAACACACACTTGATAAACTGATTTCCAACACCCTTTTAAGACACTGAGAAATAGCCACTAAACAGATTATATTTTAATGAAGATTATTAACCTTGACAGAACGATTACTTTACTCTGTCCTTCTCCTCTCTCTGGGCAAGTGAAAAGTGGCACTGCAATACAACCAACTAAACATAAGCCCGTGTTGGAAACCTGTTCCATTAGGAACAAGTTTCGGACCTTCAAGACTCTTATACCTCAGGCCAGTAGAGAAATTGTAACAGCAAAGAATTTAACAAGTTCTGCTTTCTCAGCAGAACGTAAGCTTTTTCTCCATCAGTGAAGAATCATTGAGCACCTATAGATAAACATGAATCCACCAGAACCTAAGTGCTGTCACGCTGCCGGCAAGTAAAGAATGAGGATCACGTCAGCAGTCTTTGGTTTTCAGCCAGTTCTGATGCAGAGAGAAGCTATTTAATTATAGCAATTTTAGGATAGGAAGTGAGAAGGACTATCATAATCATCAGAACAGTCACAAAACTCAGATAATTGTATTCTGACTTATGCCTTGCAACGACAAAGGCTGGAAGATGATGAAATAGTCTTGCAAATGGCCAAATTCCACTAAAAATAAAACTGGCAAACGCTGCTGCTCTCACCAAGTGTGATGAGATTTTTAACACCAACAAGTAGCTGCAGTACCTATTTTCTTTACTACCCAGAAAAGAGCAGCACAAGAGCAGAGTTAAAGGAGAACGAGAACACGACAAATCCAAGTAACGGTGACTAATCACTGCAGTCCCCCGACGCACCCAGGGGCGCCCCTGCAAATGCCGCCCGTCCCTGAACAGACCTGGCCCGGCACCGCATCGCTGTGAAAAGCAACTGCGCTCAGTGACTAAAAGAGAGAAAGAGAGCGAGAAAGGAGAGAGAAACTACAACCTCACAACAAATGTTACGCCAAATACACCTCGCCTGTCTGTCCTATTTGCCTATTTTTGAGAATTCATTGATTCACTGGAACTAAATTCCTCCTTTTTCTGAGGAACTTGGTGATTTTGCAGCCGTGTAAGATACCATACAACACTATTATACCAAAACCAACTTTGAGTGATGTTTCCCTCACTCACGAGCCAGAGCGTTGGTAGTCTTGTCAGCTTTCACAACTGGCATCCACACATTCCCGTCCTGCAAGTTATGTAAACGTACAATACATCAAAAAAACAATCAGCCAACATAAAAATTTTCATGCCACGCCACGGAGAGCTTTCATGGTAACTGAAAAGATACACAGCAAATGATGGCGCAAAACCTCTTTGTTACAACAGCCTTCCACTGTCACAGTTCAAAACTTTAAGCTTCTCAACACTCGAGGAGAAGCATAGAGAAAGAAAACTGGAAGGAATGCATCACATACTCATTTTGCTTACAGAACTCCCATTTTCTCTGCAAATACACCTGATGTATAGTGTTAAACTAATCCCTATAATTTAGGCCAGAAGCAAGCAGCTGAGGAAGGGGAAGAGGTGCAGTCGCCTAGGTATTGTTTAGCTTTCCAGGTGTTTTGTAGATAAGTACAGCTATTCTCTCTGGAGACAATTACTGCCAAGCAAGACTTCAAGTGCAGAAGGGAATGAAAGGAAGGAATTTTGTTGCTTCAGTACAAATGCTTCTCAAATTAGCAGTTAGACACAACATTTATTCAAGATTCTACTCTGTCTTCTAATGCTTTGGTTCTCAAGTTTAAACACGTAAGTCTTTGAGAGCTTCTAGCTGTACAGAACTGCAAGGAAACTTAACAGACAAAGGAAGAATCTGAAAGCAGATTAGGGGGCCATAAAGTATTCTGCTGCCCCACTCCTCATCTCTCGTAAGTGTTAAATTACTTTTCAGATCATAAACATGTCTCTTGACTTCACCGAAAGAAACAGACCAGGATCCATCACAGGCAGCTGCAGCACAGCAGTACTACTGAACTTTCCTCCTAATCAATAAAGCAGCCAGCTAGCACTTCTGGTGGTTTTTATTGCTCGGAGCTCACCCTGTTGCTACCCACAGGAGCTGCAGCTAACAGATCAGCAACACCATTAGATTGCTACTCATTTGGCAAATGCTGCCAAAACGTTTTTCCTTCCATTTCCCCCCCTTCGTGTACTTCCCAACAAGCACTGTGATTGAGTCACCCTTCATCAAAACGCAGACCTCCAGGACTGCTCTGCAGCTACCGAGCTGTGAGAAGCCGCACGGGGCCATGCTGTACCCACGGACCCAGCCGCACCGTAACCTGCCTGGTCTTACCAAAGCCCCAGTCTGCAGGTGTTTTATCACGCCAAGACCACAGGGACTCTCCCTAGAGCACATGAAGAGTAAAATGCATTTCGCTGAGAAAGGGGTAACGTGCCTAGGTTTGCGTCAAGCCCCCAACTTCTTTATAAACTATAAAATGGTCCTAAGCATTGCCAAAGGCGACTCTTAGTTTAGTAAAGCTACCCCCAGCAAAAGAGCGTTGGTCTCAGCTACCCACTCCCTTGCTCGCTATGAGTTAGGAGGCTCCTCCAGTGCTTTACACAGGGGGTTGCTCTTCCCTCCGCACTCGTGTATAATTCTCACGAATGGGAGTGGGAGTTTTGTGTGCACAAAAGGGGAACATTAGACCCGCACAGACATCATGTTGCATTTTCTTAAGGACTAATCACTCCCTTTCAGCAACATCTACTCCTTCCTATTAATTTGCTTTCAGCTGATAAATCTCCAGAAGAAAGCACTGGTAAGGAGGGCGCTCCTCACCACACCAGCAAGCCTTGGGAGACAGCCAGGATCGCCCGCCGCTGGCCCTGGAGGAGCCTTAGCCAGCTCCCCTCCAGCACCTCGTCACCTTTACTGGGAATCGGGCACTGCAGAGCGAGTTAGGGAACAGCCCACGGAAAGCGAAAACACTCCCCAGCTGGCACGTCTCCCTAACAGCATCGGCCTCAGAAAGTGTAACTACGCTAAAAAAAAAAAAAAAAATACAAAACTAGTAAATCTTCTTGATGCTGAAGATGCAACAAGGATCACCTCATCTTGAAGATGTCATGGACCCATCTGCAGTGACAAAATACGGTACAAACAGTGGGTGAAAATGCAGTTTCTACTGTTTTAAATGCAGATTTGTGTGATTAAACTTCAAGGTCATTCCTCAAAGAATTCAATTGTTTCATTATACTTTAGTTCCTGATTACTCATTAAATAAATAAAAATTGGCAAGTCCGGAAGCTGTGAAAGATTTTTTTCTACTTGAATAAAGTGGAGCAAAATCCTTACCAAAATTGACATAAAAAATATATTAACATTTCAATGCAGAGGAAAAAACAGATTACTGAAATTATGAATAAAAATACAAAAACAAGTCAGCAAGAGGATTCACTTTAATATTTTTACTTAGAATTTATAAATTTAAAAAAACAGTAACAGTAATCAGGAAGAATTTGAGACTAATTTTGTTTTTCTAAAAGAATTTTCTTAATTTCATTCCTTTTCAGAATTAGTCTTCACAGTCTTAGTTAAACTCCTAGAATTTTGCAAAAATTCAAATTCTTTGGGGTTTTTTTTTGTCCAACTGTATTTATTTCTATATTCGATGTTCAGATACCACAGTGACAGATGTATATGGAATAAAGACATGAAACTGTCATAAGAGAAATAGCCTAGGGGAATAAAAGAGAAAGGACAGAAGATTTGAAGTGACATGAGAAAGGCCTAACAATAATGAACATAAAAACAGGAAACAGTTGTTCACATTTTAATATGAGTGGTAGATATCAGTTTTATTCCCAATTTGTTTCACCAAATTATTTCCTGACTTTAGGCAAAGACTGCCATTATCCTCTGTCTCATATTTATTCCAGCATCTACAAAATGGTATCATTCCTTCCTCTCTGTGAATATTATTCACTTCTGTCTACTAAAAGGAATGACCTGAAGATTCCGACAAGAACTTGAGTGAATACTTCATATGTTACCTACACTTGCATGCTTTGGCATGTAAAAATCCTGAGGAACGTCTCTGTGAACTACCCCGTCTTCCGACGCAGAAACGCTAACCCTACGCAAACGCCAAGCGGAGTTACGGCGTCGGGTGGACACCCGCCTTTGGGCGCACCCTTTACGGCGACATTTCGTTGGTCATCAAGTCTCAGCAGAGGTGGAGATCATGTGCCGTCACGTCATTAGTTACGTCCTGTGCCAACCTGTTACGTCCTTAGCCTCCTGAGGGCACCTACCATTTCAGTCTGGGAGCTCAGCACACCTCCAGGGAAACCTAACTTTGCAGACTGCACTGGAGGAAGTAACTACTAAGATGTGATTGCCACAAGGGATAAAAAGTGATGATGACTGGATATGGGGGGGGGGGGGAGGGAAAGAAAAGAAAACTGTTATTAACCAACCGTGGTCTCCTGGGAGTGAAAAAATTGAAGAAGAAAGAACGCAGCAGCCATGAGTAATCTGATGCATCACCTCCCAGGATCAATCGCATTGCCAGCACCAGCGGCATGCTGCAAAGCGGGCATAGTTTTTGCCTGCAGTAACCTACCCGTCACTTATTCACAATAAACTTCCTGTTAAGACAGAATAGCTCAGTCTCTGCAGTATTTTCCTCAAGTAGTTGACCACAAGTCCAGCAGTTCACCAACAAGAACGGTTGCGCGTATTGGCAATCAGATGGCTGGACTCACGCTCAACCTAGAGATCAGCCAAACAGAGTTTGCTTTGCGTGGTTTGAGAAATAGTTTTTCTTATACCACAAGACTGACCGAGGCCAAAATCTTTACCGATGCAGCAGACAACTTATGCCCCAACAAGTATCCGAGGGCTAATAAACTTCATTTTTTGCTTCATAAAATCTTGGATTCTTTTACCTTTCAAAGTCAACAGATTCCAACTGTTTGCTCCTTCCAGTCATTTGTTTGCTAACTCTTTGCCTGAGAAAACACAAGTCGCTACATTGCGGACATATTTTAATAATGCTTTAGCTGTTCTTACAATTAAGATTTTCTGAAAATTTTCTTCCATTTAATATTCTATTTATTCTCCCAATCAGAGGCCTCAAGCTAGTTCTACTTTTCCTTTCATTACCCACAGCAGATCCAGTCAGGCTTGAGTCAGTTTTATTCATATGCCATTTCTGATTGCAGTTCTACTACTACTGTATCACCACAAAACCTGTAATGTACTATGAGATATACTTAAGTCCTATCTTTCTCTCCAGAAAAGAAATGAAAAGCAAATTCCATGCCTTAACCACATTAATTCTGTCAGTGATGACAGTCCAGCATATACAACTTTCTGCAATGGAAACATTCACCTCTATAAACCAAAGAACTGTCCCAGGACGAGACAAGCTGCCAACTATTTCAAAAATAAAAGAGACAAGAGCAAAGCCAACTCCAGGCTGAACTAACAAAAGCCTGTTTGTGTGGTTAATTTTTCATGTTAAACAGCTCCTGCTCTGCTGTCAGTAAAACTAAGAATAAGACTCTTGATGATCTTTAGGCTTCTCACACCCTAGATATAGATACAATTTTACAGTTTAAGTTTCACACTAAAAATTCATATCTGGTTTTACCAACTTTTACATATGAATCAGTATGATACCACTATTCCTTTAATTAGACAAAAGTGATTAGAAACACCATCTTAACTGCAAAAAAACATTAAAATTTACCTGCCAAACAGATAATGGGGAATTAAATGCTTGTTGCATCTTTTTATATGTAGCATTAAAAATAAGTATTACTTTTTCCTCCCCACCCTAAACAGCAAATTGGAGGTGCCCCATAAAATAGCATAAAGAAACATTCTCACAGAGGGCAAAAATTAAGGGAATTTGATACAGCAGAAGGCCAGACATTATCTTGCCTTGACAAAAGAATGAACTTTCTCTCTTCTCTTCAGCATTAATGCAAAGGACACCACAGTTAATACCACTATCACACAGGAACAGATAAGCAGTCTCTTCAGTAATATGACAAATGTGATATGCTAAAATTACAATTGTAACTCTGAGCTCAATTGACCACTGTAGAACAATATTACTAGCCCCATATTATTTACTGGTTGTCCCAAATACAGGAAAGTTAAATATACATATAAGGTTATTTTGCGAATATCTATGATCTATTTATTTTCCTGACTCCCTTTTCAACGACTTACTTTTTTAACAATGTAAGGAGCAAATAAAATTTTAAATTCTTAAATCCATGCTGATTACTCCCAATTGGAAACTGTTTCCAGGATTATTTGCTTCATCACCTTACTATGAATTGAGGCGAGACTGACCAGCCTGTAGTTCCTCAGATTGTCCTTCTTGCCCGTCTTGCAGATAGGAGTGACATTTTCTTTCTTCCAGTCCTCAAGAACCTCTCCCAATTACAGTGACCTTTCTAATTCAATCAAGAACTCAATCAAGACTGATTAGTCTCAAAGTGACCTCGACCAGCTCCTTCAGCGCTCACGAATGCAACCCATCAGGTTCCATGAACTTCTGTATGCCCAGTTTGTTTAAATATTCCCTAACCTGATCCTCTTCCACTGAGGTAAGTCTTCCTTGTTCCAGACTTTCCAACCGCTCTCAGGGGTGTGGGACGCCTGAAAGCAAATCTCACCAGTAAAGATCAAGGTGAAGCAGGCATTGGGTACCTCGCCCCGTTCCATGTCCTCTATCACCAGAGCCTCTGCCCCATTCAGCAGCAGGTCCGAACTTTCCTTGCCTTTTCTTGCTGACATACCTCTCGAAACCCTTCTTACTTTTCACAGCCTTCAACAGATCCAGCTCCAGTTGGGCTTCGGCTTTTTGACCCCATCCCTGCACATTCAGGCAGTATCTCTACATTCCCCTTGGGTGACACGACCCTGCTTCCAGCTGTTGTAAGCTTTCGCCAGGAGCTCCTTGTTCATCCAGTGCAGGCCTCCTGCCACCTTTGCTTGACTTCCTGCATGCTGGGACAGACTGTTCTTGAGCCTGGAACAACTAGGCAGAAAACCATCCTTTCCTCCCTAATAAATAGTGAGTGTAAGATAACAAAAATTCAGAGAGGCAAGGTGAGACACAAAGTGGAATGAAAATGATGCTGATAATAAAAGGTGAACAAGTTTCAACTATCCTGCTTAAAAAAACACTTTGGGGATAGTTTAGGCTACAGGAAAGTTTTAAGCCAGAATAGAGAATAGAAGAAAAAGATTGGTACTGTTTGGAGAAATGGATAAAGGAAAGGAAAATAAGCAGTGGAAATACACAAAAGGCAAGAGAACGAACAGGAAAGAAGGAAGGAGGCAGAAGAAGGTTGAGAGAGAGAGAGGAGAAAGCAAGGAAAGAAGGGAGCAAGGAAAGACTTCTTGGAGCTGGAAGACGACAGAATGAAGGGTAGAAAATAAAAAACTGCAGATCAAGCAGCACTGGCAGTAGTTAGAGAAACAAAATTATCTACCATGTTTTAGAGATAATAGGAAAAAACCCAAACCCATAACAACTCTACAAAGGCAGTATGCGTAGTGATAATGGAAGGGACAAGATTGCATGCAATGTATTTTGCAGCACTGGCCCCAAGCAGACTCCCAGATGGAGCGATACGCAATGCCCCGTCACAGCATCCGTCTCCAGGACACAGTGGCAGAGCACCCATAGGAAGTGAGGAACAGCTAGCTGCTCCTCGTGCTCTTCCTGGGAGGAAGCTTTCAAGAACCTCCTCCTCGCTCTCCAGTGTCCTAATTCACAGTTATTAGAGACTTCATTTTCCATACTTCTGCTTAGCTCCAAAATTGCCATCTGGAGTGGGCTATTTCTTCAGGCATCACTCATCATTCTCCCAATTACGTCTTCCTAACCTCGAGTCTGACTACAAATAGGCCGCTGTCTTCAGAGCAAACAGACCACACAGCTCAAGGGAAGGCCCTCATCAGAATACCCGATGGTGCATATTTTCACTTCTCCTGGAACAACCTAACCCAGCCACTTTCACAGCCTCACAAGTCATGCAATATCCTGCAGGCAGCTGGGACTCCAGCCCACTAGCAAAGCATATGGCATACTCCTCAGGGCCACTGCGACCGTCATCGCCGCTCTCGGAGGCTTCCCAGTCACCTGCCACTTCCACTTTCAATGCATTTGTGGGAAGCAGAAGCAGCAAAGGAGCCGATGTCCCAGGCTGACCTGGAGGCATCAGAGAAGACATGACGAGCATGTCTCCTGCTCTGCCTGTTGGTGGGGTCACGGCGGCTCACAAAGCTGTGCCGCAGCCCAGAGACAGCTGAGAACGCCGCTTCGGGCTCCCAGCTTCTCCAGAGCTCCTGCATCAGTCGGAACAGGGCACGTTACCTTTTGCTGAAATAAGATAAAGCCAATTAGCTTCTGTCAGCACTCTCTTACCTCTGTGAGAGTAAAAAGACTCTGAGATCCTATTGATCCAGGAAGCACAGCCCTATTGGTTCACCTCCGCTTCTCTTTCCCCTTTTTCTACCCTAGCATAGGACTACTCGCTCTGTAAGTGAACATATCCTAATCACCAACCCTGCTCCAGCCTGTGAAATCACTATTTCATAGAATCATAGAATGGTAAGGTTGGAAGGGACCTCTGGAGATCATCTCAACCCTCAGCGTAGCCCGTACGGGGACTGAATCCGCAACCTCGGCATTAGCAGCACCACGCTCTAACCAGCCGAGCTAAACCTGCCCCCTAGAACGCAGTTAACAGAAAACGAGGGAAAGTCCAGTGCAAAATTGTGAACATGCAATACGTATACGTAGCAGTTAGCAGATAAGAGTTTGCACATACACAACACATCATAGGCATACGCAAAGCCAGATTTTTACAGCATGAATGTGCTTACAGATCGAAAAAACAAGGCCACACAAACAGAAACAACACAGAGATGCTATGAGATGAAAAAGGCTAGCAATATTTACAGTGCAAAGAATGCACGCTAACCAGCTAGGGTATAGGCCTGCAGGAACAAGGGGGAAGAAAGGGAGCGCAGCTTAACGAACTGGGTTTGCTAACCTTTGGGATTGAATAGTGTTTTAATCACAATATATTAAATACAAAAATTAAATATTAAATACATTATTTAAACAGTTACAAGATGTTTATTTTTCATGCAATGGTTAATACTTATGTTCCTATTCAATTTATTTCTCAAGCGATAACTGTACCATTAAACTGAAATCAAATACCCAGTTCTATGCACTTACATAGTTTAATTCAGTGACAGCCACCTTTATTGCATGTATTGTCATTACTACAATGTTAACATTGGCTAGCAGTTAATGTTTAAAAAGCATGTACTTTATCTTTCTCTATCTTAAAACAGAAGCAACTAAGTTTAAATGCCAGTATAAACACACTAACACAGTTAAAAAAAAGACAACAGAGTAATGAAGTAAAAGGCAAGAAATATAACTCGTGCAATTGTCCTCACATGAATTCTGCCCTTCCATGTATCCCACCTGTGCACAGAAGGGAGCACCGATCCCATGGAAAAAACTAGTATGCAATCACATAATTTGAAAGTTAGCAAAATACACAGGCACAGCCATCTAAATGAGTATCATCAAAAAATACATCTGGTAATGCTTTAGTTCCGAGGGCTGGATCTTACAGAAATTCCCATTAGCAATTATTTTTAAAATCTTTACCAGCTCTTATTCTGTACAGCTGTGCCGCGTGGTCCGGGTTTGCGCGAGCGGGAACAGAGTCACGCAGTCAGCAGCGGGCAGAAGGCGCCAGAGGAGGGACTCGCCGCGGGCAGCCTGAGTGCGGGGCTGGGGACGGCTCTGCCTAAACTCGCCCGCGGGTCTGTCCTCCTTTCACGTCTTCACCCACCGCTCAGTAAAATGGTCTGCCTTGAAATGAGATCGCGTTTTTGGTGTGGAAAGGAGAACCCGCTACGGCCTGGCCGCGCAGAGGACGCGACGCTTCCGCCTTACCGGAGGGCACGGTGGCACGTCGGGAAGCGGAGCGAAGCTCTGCCCCGCGCCCCCTTCCCCGACTGCTTACTGAGGCTCCCGGGGAAAGCGGAGAGGGAGAGGCACGGACCGCACGGATGGTTCTACTGCCTTGTAGGTCAAGCATCCTGCTGAGACCGTTTACGCTCATCTAGTATTTTCTAAGCAACACAAGTCAGATTACGACTTTAGTTTATCACCCATTAAAAAATCAATTAAATAGAAAGACAAAAAGATACTTAGCTCCCTTATGAGCCTTCTCCTTCTGAATCTCCAAGGCTGCTGATACAGAGATATTAGAGCTGGTAAAGAATTTGATGGAGTTCATTGCTGTGTTTCATCTTTTAAATAGCACTGCATGTAAAGCAGGATAAATATAGGGTGTCACACGTCCTTTAACCTGTATTATCAGCTACAAACATTTGCTATTAAATGCTGTTGTTATATACACTTCAACCATGAAAAACCTAAGTACACAAAATTCAGTAGTGTAGTTTCTCATCCACAAATGAAGCACAGGCATAATATACTTTTCAACTGATTTCACAGAAAAACAGCTTTTAAGTGCTTCAAGATTATTTCTCTATACTTTCATGGAATGTAGAAAGAAGAAAGAAACCAAAAACAATATAAATCACTCAGTGCTAGTACTTTACCGTATCAAGTTTTCATTTGTCATCAGATTTTGCAAAGCCTGTTTTGAGACCTCTATTTCTTGCTGCATTACTCTTGAAAACTTCTTGAAGTAAACCAGTGACCTTTACTTCAGAGTCAGTGGTCCTCCTGATTCTGTCAAATCAATAATTTCTTCAGATAGTTAGAAGAAAACTAACTTCTATTTTAAGAACTCTATGTTAAAGGGCTTAAACATACACACACACGTGTATATATATATATATATATGCACACACACAGGCTTTATTATGTCTTTTACTGAGCTGAAGATACCAAATTTCTCAAGGGTGTCAACGAATTTGTTTCCCAATCCCATGCTATATGGCAACTACACTGGCACAACCGAACAAAAGGCTTTCTGGGACCTATTTGTAAATAAATTTGTTTCTTCCTTGGTTGTTGTAAACTCTTTCAACCAACAGATCAACAGATAAAGACAGAATCTCAAAAGAAGAAAATGGGTAAAATGCCTCTGAAGAGTGAAGCAAAAGGTGATGTTTTTTGACAAATAACAGAATTTCTTTTTAGGCCTGGGCACTATAATGAAAGGTGCATGATTTCCAGTAAGATAGGAAATCACAGAGGAAAGAAATGCAAGGTTATATATTGACTTGGTAAGCCATAATTAGAAACAAGGCGAGAGCAGCTAAACAAGACTCTTGACAAAGCAATGGAAGGGAAGGAGAGATGCCAAAATGCAAGGAAAAAAAGAGTACAGCACCCTTCCAATAAGAAAAACTTCCTGTGAAGCATTGAAGGCAGAATATTTTTGTACTATTATCATGTGACAGGAAGGTTAAGTTAGTAAGAGCTACCCAAATGTAAAAGTAACCTTAAAAAAAAAAAAAAAAAAAAAAAAAAAAGCCTGTAATCATGAAACAAAAAAGAAAACGGTGAAAAGATGACGTTATATCTGTTATACCTATGTATTGTTCTGATGTATACAACATTAATGAATATATATAAAATGTTCACATCAGTTTTCTCATTCAGGAAACATGCAAATGTTGAAGGTATGATAAATTGACCGATATACACACACATTATTTCTTAATTAATTCTTCATTTTAATTTCCTGATCTTTGCAATTGCCCCTTAGGAGCTCTACTAAGACCATTTCCTTAGCTCGCAAGTGAATGTGGCATGTGAGACTGCAGCGGAAGTTTCGGTAAAGCCAAGGTATGGAGCACCCAATGCATCTCCCCTAGGCACAAGGTCTTTTCTTCCTAGCACAGAAGAAAATCAGGCTGGTTTGACCTCACTGGCAGATACGTGTCTTCTCAAACTGCAGGCGTTCACAAAGAGCTTGTGTGTTTCAGAAAAATCTTCAGGAACTGAAGTGAACTGCCCAAATCAATAATTTTTTCCTTCTTCCCCTCCTTAGCTGCTTTGAAAGATAAGCAAACACTGTGTCTTCTTTCAACTTCGTTACTCTCCACAAGCTTCCATAGGAAAGCTATTGCTGGTTCTGAGGTGCTGTCAAGCAGCTTTTAACCATATCATGAAGTTAAGCTGATCTGAAGACATTTTAACCATTAAAAGGGCTGTTCTCTCCCAAGCAGGCAGAAATCTCACCCCTTTGCTGCTAGCATTAATTCTGCTACTCTCTTGTTTATGTTTGATCATTTTAATGAAGATTTTTTTCAGAAGTGACAAGAAGTGATAAATCTCCTTTCTGTTGATATGGAGACCAAAGTTTTCCTTGCTCTTCCTTTTGCCACTTACACAGTTATAGAAGTATTTCTTATCATCCTCAACGTTTCTTGTTAGTTACGTCTACTTTTGAGACTTGGTTTTCTAAGTCCATCTCTGCAAGACTCTATAAGCACTACTCTTGTGTAGCTCTTCTTGGTAAACCAACTCATTTCCTTTTCTTCGTAAAGCCAATGGGGAGTTCATGATTTAGCCAGTTGGTCTTTATAATAATCTTCCTCTGCAATCCTTCTTCTGCACATGGGCAATTCTGAATTATGCTGTTAATATATGTCTGTCTTCCTTAGATTGCTCCCCTTCCCCCGCCATGAAATATTGGCCCTTTTAAAGAAGTCTTGTCATCTAAAAACTTTCATTTTCTAAGGATCATGAGCTCGGTCACTTTCGCAGTTCTCACCCAACCTAACTTCCTCATCACTGGATTTTTTCTAGATGAGACTGTACAAAGTTGGAAGATCCACTCTTTTTCTCCCCAGGTATGGCCTTGGATGTGGACTTTAGCTCAAGATTCATTTTCAGGTGGAGCTGCATCGCTCTGGCTCCATCCACACATTCTCCAGCCTAACGGAATCACAGAGCATAGGGCTCCGGTGCAACGAGGAGCTGCCACAGACGGCCCGTCAGGGCTGCAGACAAAATACATGGGGATGCTTCTAAAGGTAAATCAAGAAAGAATTGACTGCATCTACAATAACAGTAAAATAACTTTGCCTGTTCCAGTGCAGCAGCCTTACAACGAGAGGTTTCAATACACAAATTGCAACTCAAGAGCCAGGTGCGCATTTATGAGCTCTGGGCCCTTGAAAGATGCTAAATTCACCATGGGAAATAAAGATAACTAGCCATGGAGAAAGTTTGCTTTCATCTTGCAGTGCGCTCACACAGAAGCACCACGCACTTGCGTCTCCCTCCCTCCTCTCCCGTCCCCTGGTGCTCCCGCAGCCATTGCGGACCATTTGAAGGCTTTAGGGAGTCAGGTCCCGACTTGCACATAGGTGAGGCTCTGCAGGACCACCTGCCCCATCACCTCCTCCCCAGGAACGCGCAAGCTGCTGCACATCTTTCAGCAGATAACAAGCACCGATGAAAACATTTCTCCCGTTCCCTCAGCGCAAGAAGGATGGGCTCCTGCTCCATTTATGACATGAATAGGGGTTTGGGCAAAACGAAGTATCTGCTATGGTTGGTTGCCATGGTGACCATCCCCTTTGGAAGGCCAAGTGATTCAGTTTGTTGACAGAATGATTTGTAACTGAGTTTCAGAGAAGTGTGCTGTTCATCATATTTTGACTGAAACAACTCTTTTTTAGCTTTTTCTTTTGCCTTTTCTTTGGATTGCAGGGCAATATGGCTAAAACATGAGAAAATCTGTTGATGTTATTTACTGTTCGGAAGCCCCTGGCACTAACGAACGAGGAGGAATGTCGCTCAGCACCAAAAATGTCTTTAGCGGTTAGCATTAAAATGCTCTCTCCTGGCCCCACAGGACCGAGGAGGAGAGAACTTATTTTGGATGCACTGCGCGCTCCAGTCTGTCTGGAGCTTCAAATCCTTAGCCAAAACACAGGCTTCCTGGAAGCCTGACTGCGCCTGAGTGCAGCTCGGATAATCACTGGAAGCTGCATGCTTGGGACACTGCCCCATGCGAGAGGGAAAACAAGGCAGTGCCAAAAATCAGGTTTTTTCAGCTCAGTGCCATGTGTCAATCACAGCCGCTTACTGAGCAGAGCAGCCTCTCTGCCGAGGGCAAGGGCCCGCTGCAGCTCCTCGGGGCAGCCCGTGCGTCCCAGGGACGGCTCCTCCGCCACGCCGGCGCTGAGCCCCGCAGCCACGGGGCCCCCGCGCACTGCGAGGCGGCAGAGCAAGACACGTCCTGCTCTCCGCTGGTCCCAAACAGTCAGTCCTGTCCACGACCCGCTCCGCCTTTGTGCCACCGCAGCTATTTGTGCGGCTGCACGGCCGTCTGGAGCCCAAGGCTGAAAACCAAGTCCAAAGTCTCACCACGTGGCTTTGCAGGCAAGATGGAAAGGAGCAGGTAGAACAAACAGGCTGCTAGGCTTTGATTTCAATGTCAGCACTAAGCTAATGCCCTCCCTCCTCCCCCAAGGCCATTTTCCTAAGTTATAACTGGAAATTCGGTATGTGAACTTTTATAGAATTTGAATCTAAAACTGATAACATCACTTTAGAATATTTTGTGCAATATAAATTATCTTTTCAATGTTTTCCACTTATGTGATCGTATTGTAGTTCTTTCTTCTTTGACATTTTATTAACAGGAACATATTAATGCAATGCGATCATCAAGAGCCCTCAAGTTTGTGAGGAGCTGTTCCTGATCCCGCAAGCTGGTTGTCTATTTTTCTTTCGGATATTGCAGTCAACATTCTGGAAAGTATTATTGTGCCAGATACAACAGACTCATTCTCATGCAGAATTTCATAGCAGGAGACGATACCTAAAAAACTTAACAGGTGCTTGGCTGCCACCAAATCAGCCGTTACTGAAAAACCTTGTAACTGTAAAAACAAAAAATCTCAAACAAATTCTGCTAGAAACTCTGAGGCAGCTTTCTGGGATTTATTATTTCAGGAGTTGATCATTTTGGACTGGAAGTGAGATTCCCATGCAGCTTTACAAGGTTCAAAGACTCCTTCATTGGAAAAGGACTCTTGGATCCAGAACCAAACCCAGAAAAGGAGTGCACCAGAGAGCATTTACTAGCTCAGCGTCTACGTAACTTAGGGGAACACGGAAAGGCTGTGTCAAACTTTTTGTTCTGTTATTCCTAAATTCAAGGCCATTGCCCTCCTTAGTGGCTTACAGAGTATGCCTTCTCTCTCAATCTCCTCTTTGGAGGAAAAAACAAAAACAAACAAACATAAAACAGCACATCAGCACATAAAACGGAAGTTTTCAAAACCAGACCTTTTTTTCAGGGCCGAGTACAGCAACAAATGGAGAGGGGGTTCAAGTTATATTGGAGTCAACACTATCATAAAACACACTACGACCTAGAGACAGGAGCACAGCAGGTCAATCGCAACTACCCCACAGATTACAGAACACCCATCTGCGACATATAGAGGGATAACAGAAGAGGATTCTGAAAACAAAGAGTAAATTTGGATTAAAGGCTTGGGAATCCCCCAACAACATCATTTGCAAATAGGCTAACATACAGAAGCCAACATTCAGCATGCGTGCTGGTCGCATTCAGAGAGGCACCATAAAGCTCCTCCTGGGAAGCCTTCTGGTTTGAAAGAATAACCAATAGATAGGAAAGAAACTGATAAATGCTTGGTGTCCAGAGAAGGGCACTAACACCCATCATTTCAAATAAGGTCTGCCGCTGAACACTCCCGAGCATGTCAATGCTCTAGCCTCATTGCACTTGACAGTAAACCCTCCAAAAGAGTTAATTAGGACAGGAGTTTGGTATTTATCAGGGAGATGCCATTCCCCAGCATGTTGAGTTGCATTTACTCTACACTAACACCAAGCATAAATTTCATCTTTATTGATTTATAAATACTTCACACTATGTAAAATATTGTCAGAGTATAATTCTCTCTCCATAAAATGGCAAGCAAACGTCCAGCCATCTGTTTGGCTAATGAGCACAATCACCCAGGCTACTTTTCAAGCATAACGCATCCCAGTTTCAAACTGCTTTCAGTGTAAGCACCTGTTCATACATATCAATTAAAATGATAATTACTCTGTTAGCAAATATAATCAAAATAAAATAGTTACAGCTCTATTGTTTAACCAATTAAGACTGCTGAGTTCACTGATAATACATCTCTGTGCTGATTTCTTTTTCTTTCTGACCGATCCTGAGACCAGATCAATTTCAAACTAATTCTCAAATGTTTCAACATTTGAGAACCTACATTTGTAAGAAGGACAAAACCACAGACCTGCCTCTGGAGGCAAATACTCTCCTAAAATGTATCTCTTATAATGGCAGATCACGTTGGCATATCTTGTCATCAAAAAGAGAGGAAACTTCCATGAAAGACAGGCCGAACTTTCCAAGACAAATGAGCGTGCCAGAAAAATGCCAGAAAACAAACAGTGAAACTAAACAAAATTTGGAATTCTGCTCTCTGTAGACAGTTCTTACTACAGGGTAATTATCAGACTTTTATTACTAATGATTCCTAGCTATTAGCCATTAACACATTATACAAATTAAGGTATGACTTTTACAGCAAAACTGTAAAAATGTTATAGACAAGGCACACACCCTAAGGATGGAATACCAAAAGCTATATTAAAATGTCACCTAAACAGCAAGCAAGCCTCTTAAAATTAACGAAGAATCAATACATTTTAAATTCTGTTTTTACCCTCTGTAAGCAACAAAAATATGTTTTTTTAAGTAGGTACAAAGATCTCAAATCAGGAAACAAATCCATGTGTGCATTTTAAAGAGCCAGAACTTCCAATAATAATTTATGAAAAATAGAATTTATCTTACCTTTCTAGCCAAAGAAGAGTCATGAACACAACCACAACTAGAAGAAGCTGAGAAGCTATGTGCTGAACCACTGATAGTTTTATACTGCAAAGGAAATGGACCTCGGGCAAAGGGAACTCTGGTCTAATGCTCTCCCACATGCCAGCTGACACTAGTTGCAAATTAGAAACTCATATGTCAAGCACAAAAGTTGAAAAAGCTTAGAAACATTAAGAAAATGAATCTTACAAAATTGAACAAAATTATCAGGAGAACAAAGCTGCTGTAGAAAACTGCAGAATTACAAATGCTTGAGACAGGACTCTCTTGAACATCAGTTTGGGCTGGATCAGCTTTGGTGGGCTTTTCTGACACTTGTAATCATTTTCCTAATAGGAAGAAAGGTAAAGGGGGATGGGAAAGTGGGGAGGGGAAGAGGAGGAGAAAGAGAGGAGGGAAGTAGAAAGTGGACAAGGGAAACAGGAAAACAGAAAGAAAAGCAAAAAGAAAAAACTGAAGAGGAAGAAGTATCCCAGGTGACTCTCCTCCCGACATTAAGACTTCTGCTTCCTCTCCTTCCTTCCTGATCAGCTTTGATGCACTCCCAAGACTGCATCTAGCTGCCCAGAGTGTTACATGCTCTGATTTGCAAATCTTAAGAAAGTTTTGGTAAAAGAAGAGGAGCATAAATCTTCCCATGTTAGTGTCCTTTTGAATACAAGTGCCATTTCTGCAGCTAAAATGCCCAGGACTGGACTACTGAATGTGTGCTGGAAAGAAAAGTGCAAAAAATGCTCATACAGTACTTGAATTCACAGCCTTCACTTTCACAGGCAATAATTTTCTGCACAGAAAGCAGTTAGAAACATTACATATCATTTCTACAAAATGAAATGCACGAACAATTGCTGTTTCTGTGTGTTACTCTGCCAGTTTTGTTCAAAAAATATTTTAATGTAGAAGAAATTCTTCAAAAACTGCACTGTTTGCTATCTCACAAAATCCTCTTTCTGAAGCGTGATTGCACAATATACATATATGATTACATACCTACTACATATATGATTACATATTTATAATATACATACATGATTATATATGGACCTATGATCCTATGTTGCATCCAGAAGTAGGTATTTCAGAGTGCTTCGATCTGGGTTTAGATACAAGTCTCTTGTCAGTGTTCACCACAGTGAAGGCTGGTCTCTGTTTTCAAAACTAATGGAGATTCACTGTGCCATTCTCAACTGTGATATGTACTGAGCTGCAAAAAACTCTTTTTTTTTTTGTTGCAATCCAAACAGTTTAGCAACCAAAAACTCCAAGAGCCTGAAATGCTCCTGCAAGCAGTGCTGTATGGGCACCCCATAGAGTCATTAAGTATGAATGTAGGGAAACCTTTTCACGGCAAAAGCATGTCCTCACCGTGTTTATGTCCATTAGTTGACTGCTATGTTAAACACAGGTCAAATACAAGACCTGACTCATATATATGTGCTGTAAAATGGACTTCAGATACTGCTGGAATTGTGGTCCTGCCACACTTGAATCGCCTGCTGTTGATGAAAGTGATTGATGTCGAAAAGTAATTGTTATGAATACATACTCTAACTTCTACATAAATTCAACTCATTTTAATGTATACAGGGAAGACAAGGTCTACAAAACAGTACGGTCTTCTAAATAAGCTTCTTCTCTGCCATCAGTTGATAGAACAAAGAACTGCATGGAGAAGAAAAGCAAACCCAAGTATTAGGCTCATAGTGATAGTGATGTATGGGCTAGGGGAGGAATACTTGTGTGTATGTGTAACATTCACACTGCTTTTCCATACATACTAGAAACTGAAGCTAGCTCCCTTAATAAGCTGTGAAGCAGCTTCATGTTTTCAGTTTCTTGTCTGAACTGACCTCTTGTAGCCAATGAAACAAACCTCTGATTGCCATTCCATTTTTTCTAAACTTCTTTCAATCATCTCTTTTTCCCCACCTTCTTCGACTCTCACCCTCATTAGGGGGTCTCATTCCACTGAGGTTAAATGAGATGATACATGAGGTGACTCAGAAGGTGACATCTCTCATGTCATTAAACTCATGCTAGAACACACACGGATCGGGTACCAATCCAGTGTTTTAAATAGCTTTGCTAGTCAAAGTTTGCCTTTCACATCTGGTCTCGGCTTCATCACCTTATAGAACTTGATACATCTATCAAACAAGAAGAGTATTTTTCTGGTTTATGACTATACACTTATTTTTTCCTCCAGGGAAATTCACTGCAAGTATTGTTGCGCAAAAAGAGCACTGGGATCTCATATACATTGATGTGACTAGCAGCGCTTTAAGAGATGCCACACTTCACCCATAGGTACCTTTTCATAGTTCACTGAAGTCTGTTATAGATACTAAATATTTTTATTCCTAGGTTTACTCACACAATCCATCAGAACTTGACATCAGTAAACATGACTACATCACCCAATTGCAAACGTTTCCAATATAGTAGAAGTGCTTGGAAACTGACAGTGATTTTAATATTAGCTTTGACCAAGACAAATTCTGACACGACTTTCACCATATATATAATTCTCTAAAGACCCTGATAGACAGAGCCCATTTTATGTTCGCAGAGCACCAAGTGCACCCTGTCATTTTGAAAGATTTGTTAGCTTTAAGTCACCCAAGCCTTCATGACAAAAAGAGGAATTGTCCAGAGTACAAGATACCCTGAATGAAAGAAAATTGATTTTTAAAATGGATCATACTTACTTAGCAACTTTTACTTAAAGAATTGAAAATGTTTACTAACCCATTTCCACATAATTATTCTCTGATGAAACACCCAAGGGAATAAGCCGCCCTTTGTGCAGAGAAATTGTCAATAAAAATGGAACAGACAGTTGTGGTCATGTGGCAGATTGGTATGAAAAATAAATGTCCCTGCTCTAGTCCTAATATTTAAATTGTCGACTTTTGTGCCCTTATATTCTAACAGCATTCATACCCAATTTAAATTCAAAGAGTTAAAGAAACAACTTTCCACGTGTGAATCCTGCCACACTATCACTTATTTTCTGTCAATTCCTCCTATTCTAAGTTAGATTTTTAGCTTTACATTTGTCCACGGATTTTGTAATTGCCTTTGATCAACTACACAAACATTTCTGTGTACTGCACATTTGATTTTTATTGCTTCTTGGTCTCATGAACTAATTTACGAGATTTTATTCTTTCGAATTTCAGATCAGCTTTCACTCAAAGGTAATATAGTAACATCAAATTGCATTAATAATGTTAATTAACTATTTCTGAGAGTCAGCCTAAGAAAAGGCATTTGTGAAGGTCCTAACCAGGTCAGTGAGCATGCTGAAAACTACACTTCTGACCTCAGTGTAATTTGGGCTGGGTTCTGCCCATTAGAACAGGCAACATGTTGAATTTGATATGTCCAGTGTTTTTTGCAGCCATCTGAAAAAAAACTTCATCATATTGAGACACCATTACCCTAAAACAGGCCGTATAGACAAATCATAGCACTGTCTGAGGCGGCTAACATCCAATCATCAACAGATTATCTACTCATATTGTTTCTACCAACCGACGGCATTACTAACCAGAACACGTCTCTGGTATTTAAATAGCCATATCTTCCTTCTCCCTCTGGAACTGTGGCTCTGCTTGTTTTATCTGCAGTCTGCCTCCTAGGATACGGTGGATTACAGGAATAGAGGGGAAGAAAAGAAGAGAGGAGAAATAAATCAGCATTGGTATTTTCTCCTCCTCCTTCCTCAAATATGCAAGTTTGGAATTAAAAGAACATTAAACATTATTTCTATCCCCATAATCAACCTTGATCCTTATTTGGGACATTCCTCGGCCATAGCTCCCACGCTAAATCAAGAGAGGGAAGCAGCAGGGCACATCGTGTTGTCCCAGGTGCCCAAGGTCAACCAAGATGACAGGGTAGTATTTTAGAATTGCCTTAAGTCTTTTCTTCCAGGCTTTTACATCTCACACAGGTTTTTTTTGGTTCTGCTTGTTTCTCAGCTGCTCTCAACTACAGCTTGAGCTCTTCCTTCAGCCAGCTTTGGAACATTACACATCCTGGTAGGACTCGCTCCTTTTCTTTTTCAAAAGCAATTTTGCTTCTCATTCCCTTCCCATCATCCACCGAAGCAGTGATATTTGCCGTTCTGTCTTTTTTCTCCTTAGAATCATAGAATCACAGAATCAGTAAGGTTGGAAGGGACCTCTGGAGATCATCTAGTCCAACCTCCCTGCTCAGCAGGGTCACCTAGAGCATGGTAGACAGGGTTGCATCCAGGCAGGCCTTGAATATCTCCAGAGAAGGAGACTCCACCACCTCTCTGGGCAACCTGTCCCAGTGCTCTGTCACTCTCACAGGGAAGAAATTCCCCCTCACGTCCAGGCAGAACCTCCTGTGCTTCAATTTCTGCCTGTTGCCTCTTGTCCTGTCACACGGGACATAGTTACCTTTTGCTCTCTTCTGACTATGAGCTTTACCATGGTTGATTTACTGTTTCTTAATTAACACCGTACCTAGACCCAAGCAGCATACATCCGCAACGCAGCCTGGTGCCCGCGTACTCATCACTCCGTTTAAACAAGGCAGCTTTACAGCGTCACCTAACACCTGGGTGACAAAACAAAAGTGATCTGCAATGAAACGGTATGACAGACAGTTAATACATCACAGATATTTATTTCTGTGAAACAACATATCACCACTCGGAGCAGAAAAAACTTAACAGCTCTCAAGCACAAATCCCAAACATATTCTAGGAGAGGGATGTCATTTTCAAGCAGAGACTGATCAGCTGAATAATACATGTTCACACAATTTCTCTGCACAGAGATTTTCAGCAAACTGATTATCTTTCAACAAAGAGACTAATAGGACCACGAGGTGCTTTCCTCCACTCCTCCCCCTCTTGCTTCTACGAGGACCTGTGGAGACTCAATTACTCTCGCTCCTTCGGCTCAGGGTTGTTGCATGGGGTCGCTGCATAGACAAATGATAATGAATAATAAATTGTTGTCCTGCTACTTTGGCTTTCCTATCATATTCCCAGAGATAGAGGGAAGGGAAGCGATTCCACATTCCATGCTTATAATGGACAGGGATACTCCAAAACAGAAGCCTAAAATTATTTTAACTTTGCTCACATGTAGTCACGAGCAGATCTCTACCTATCCTGTGCAGCATTCAAGTAGAAGGTTTAGCCATTTACAAAAATCTATAATCAATTCTTCCATTTCTTGCATGAAAAATTTTGCCTCTGCTTATGAAACACCTTTATGCTAAATAGCATACACACCTATATTTATTATAAAAGGTTTTTTTAATCAAAATTAACAAAGACGAAAACTAAGAGCCACTATCAAACACCTAATGGCTGCTCAGATAGTGTCTCCTGAAATTATCAACAGACATGAGCTCTTTCAACAAATTTTTTTTCAGAGCAAATCAAAATATTCTAAAGACAAAGAACCCAGATATATCAAATGCCATTTTGCACCACTTTTGTTTATGAATAATAAATAATCCAATTTATTTCTCACAAAATAAAATTCTCAGCTGCAACACTCGCACATATGTTCTAGCAGTGTGTTTTATTTAATTCCACAGATTTAATTAAATGTGTCATTCATTTCTCCATTGTGGTAGTTCAGTCAAATTTAAACTGCTTTCAGACCTCATTTGCAAGAAAACTACCTTAAGCCAAGGATTTGCTAAGTTCACAGCAATAGCTTGAGAGGTCTTCACAGGCATTTAGCATTTCTCCCATCTATTTACAAGGAAATTGAGATTGAACAGCTATGTGCACGTACATGTGTAGGTAAGTACCAATTTATCACAGAACTAACACAGAACGAGTCGACAGATACCTTCTCCCCACATACACAGTGATGGATGATGCCTTCATGACATGTTCCTCCTGGTCTTGGTAGTTTATAATACATTTAATCAAGCCTGTTGCTCAACTATGCTCAGTGATTTCATTTCATTTGTACAGTTGGAAAGTGTCTGCTGCTGGCAATCATGTAAGAGAGTCTGCTACTGTGAGTGACTGCAATGGGGAAGAGGCAAAGGACATAAAGAAATTATGAGGGGAAGTGCAGTACAGCACTTCGTTCTTTTATTTTAATGAACAAGTCCTGAAAGCCAGCCTATCGAGGAAAGTCCCTTTCATGTTACAAGTGATGTGGCTTGACTGCTGAACGATTCAGCTCAGCCATCATCTGCCTGAAAAATCCCATTTCTAAATTGGGTGGTGATTGTCAAATGAATCCTGGAAAGCATGCTTCCGAAGAGCAGGCTATTGGTGAGACCGCACAGCAGAAAGAACATGCTGTGAACAGAGTTCTCGGTCACCAGATGACTCACTGCGATGTCAAACTCTGCCCTTGCACCAGTGAGGCAAAAGAGGCTCTCAGGAGGCAATAGAAGAGTTGTTAGAAGGTGGAATCGGGCCAGGTTAGCTTCCCTTAGAAGAGTGCAAGTGTCATGGCTTTCTAAAAGGATTAGCTACCACCACTGGGTAGTTAGGACCTTTCGGGCTTTCCAACCTGATGTGCCAAAAGTCAGGATTTTTCCATCTCTCACCTACTGCACTATATTCTTAAGACCTCGGGACAGCCTGCATTGAATCCTTCCCATCATAAAAAGGCCTGCGACCCTTCTCACTAATCCCACGCATAGATCAGTTATGACGATATAGATATGAGGCACCAGAATAATCAGGGGATGAGCCATATGTATTCAGAGCACGCCCAAGATGAACTGGAAAAGGCTATGTCACTCCTCTCCGCAGAATATTTACCAGAATCTCTAGAGTTTCCTCAGTAAGATTATCTGAAGTGAAGCTCTGTAACATCATCTGAAACAACATATGTTCCAGACTTTCCTTAGGAGGAATTTTACAGATGGACGGTGACAAGCTTTGCATAGCGGCCCTTCCAAACAGCTACACTATTATTTGTGCTACGCAAACATACTCCAGCGCCCCACGTGATGCCTGAGAGTCTATGAACCCAAGAGATGTCCAGTTGGGTTAGACACGCAGCCTTCAGCCCTAACCCATGCAGTGAGTCACCCCGTTCTGTCCTTAATCTTGTCGAGAACAAAATCACACAGTGCCTGGAAAAAAATATATACATATCCAAACATTTCTGTCAAGACCTGCAGCTGCTGCGCATCTATGTAGCTTCTCTCCCATCTGTAGCAGGACTAGAAGATTTTTAATCCTTTGGTTGTTCCTCTCTCAATCATAAAATTAATGATGCATTCACAACTGTAAAATCGACTTCTAAAATTACTCTGTGCCTTTGATTACAGTGTTCTCCTAGTTAAGTAATGAAGATAGTAATTTCTTCTTTTTTTTTTTTTTTTTTTTGTTCTATTTTGGAGAGAAATTTGGGTTCTTTGATTAAATATTTACTACTATTAAAGCTCTACTTCTCCTTAAAAAAGGAGAAGATTCTACGAAACAAAAATACCTCCTCCTTTAATCTGCATCTATTTCTCTACTTCTTACAAAATTTGCAGGTTTTTTTAATTCTCTGGTTTAACCTAACTGGAAATCATAAGTGAAATGCTTAGACAAAACATTGCATAACTACTGGCCAGTGGAAAATGTTAAATTTTACTATCTGAATCTGAAAGAGTAAAATACTCTCTGAAAGTGAAAAAATTTTCCCAGGTAGAAAAAAAGAGAGATCACTATTGAAATAAGAAACTGTCCGAATAATAAAAAAAAATCAGCTGCTTTGACCTTAACTTCTCCCTTGGGCTTTTTTAACTTCGGTATTATTTCCTTTCAAACACATTTGCCATAGTCTTCCATTATATTTTCCCCCACTAAATTTAACATGGATTGCATTATACACTGTAATTCTGTAATTACAAGTTTCAGTGGGGAGATGACATATAATTAGATGTAATTATGCTCATTATGTAAATGTAACACTGTAAATTAAAATTTAAAGAAAAGCAACTGAGAAAAAAATAAAATCACAACAACAACAAAAAACTCGATCCACGTGGTAATAAACTCAACAAAAGGAAAAACACTGATAAACAAAGTAAAAAAAATTGTCCAGTAATATAAGCACCTCTTCCCACCCCTCGTTGGATTTTCATGTTATTTAGCGTACGTATCTATTTTACATTTTAAAATATTTACAAGAATAGCACTAGGTCAGACTGCTCATCAGACCTGAGATTAAAAGAATTTAGAATATGAATCCTGCTCCTTCCCCAGAGAGAGGCGGAGGGGGTTTTGTCCGCCGGACAAATCCATGGATATATTTATAACTGATACCTGAAGAGCCAATGCCTTTCTGTTTTACACTTTACCCTCCCTTACTGCACTGTGGATTGCACAGGCAGACTCCCACCTCTGCTATGAGAGTTTAGGTTCTCAGTAACTCTGAAAGTTAATATATTTGTCTGGCTTCACACAACAGCCAGCCAGCTTAAAGCTACTCCCACCAAACACTGGCAAGCATACCTCTGAGATAAAGTTTAAAAAACACCCCTCCCCTAAAACTCGAGGGCGTTCGTGGTTGTTCCGCTGCGTCCAGACAGAGCTGGGTGAGGCTCAGCCCTGAGAACCTGCTCCAGACGGCACTGCAAGGCGCTGCCTTGGCGTCGCACCGTACAGCAGCTTCCAAAACAAATGTGCGTGTGCTCTTAGAGGTCTCCTTGCCAGTGGCTGGAAAGCTTAACAATATTTTGCCTCTTTTTCCAGGCCGACATTGCCAGTTATAATGATAGGATGAGGTGCAGAATTCAGCACTTCAACTGGACGAGCACAGCGGGTACAGATTTTGAAGTGTTTAGCTTGAGGCACCTACCAATTCCTAAACCTACGGCTGTACTCTGTTTCTAAACTGCAGGTCTCAAAACCTAAAAAAAATAAAAATAAAAAAATTAAAGCTTAGCCACTAACATTTAATATGGGCTTAGCTAACTATGCAAGTATTGTTTAATTGAATGACTGAGCTTTTGCAAGGTGAGATGAAGGACGTTTTACTGCCTGTTCCTACAAGAGATGCCAAATTCTTTCCAGCTCTCAGGAACCACAGGCGGCCGGATGCTCTGTCTTCACGCAAGTAGTTTCAGTAGCAGCAGGGGCTGCTCACTCCATTCCTGCAGGTGACAGTCTTTTTTGCAGGAGTCGGCCTGTAATACTGGTGAATTCTCCACTGCTGCCATTGGTAGGAATTTAAGACACCTGGTTATTATTGCATTCAGTATCATTTAAATAAATAAAAGCTGTATCCCATAAAAACATTAATTATGCAGAGATTTTAACACCATCCTTGGGGATTCTGAGGTAGAAGTCAAGGCCTGCAGAAAACATTTGCTTCCAAGACCAAAATGTGCAAGTTATGATTTTGTAGCAGCATGTGGGTGGCTGTTGGTAAAGTAGCAGATGCATGGTAAAAATCTAATATGGGCTTGAGGAAAACATTTGTTATTTCCCATAGAATAACTCTTCATATGCTCACAGTCAGAATATCCACATGGTCCTGATCACCAAAAAATGGGAGTTGTTTTCACCCTACAATACCAAACTACCCACACTATTATACAAGGCAAAATGTGGAAAGGCTATTGTTCAGGAGTATCCTGACAGCTTTGAAGAACTATAGATTTTTCATGTTTCAGGACAAAAAAAAAATCAGTCATGCCTTTTGTTTTTATTACACTACACATGAAAAACAGCTTTACTAGCTCTCTTTATTGTTCAAGTACATTTCCTCGGGTGCTCTTTTGTACAATATATGGCTGAATTTGGGTCTCTGAAAACTAGGAGGCTAAAAAAAGCAAATATATCCACCCTGAGGAAGAATTTACCATTATTTTTACCCATACACAAAGCCTGAACAAAAAAAAGCTTTATCTGGAGAAATACAAAAGTGTTAGGAGATCAGAATCTAACCTCAGGTTCTAGAAGCTAGCTGGTATTTATGCCTGGTCCGAATTCAGATTTAATAGAAATAAGAATAAACCATCACCTGCTTAAACTCACAAAAAAATGTGTACGAATGCACGCAGTTCAAGTTAAACCCCACACCAGAACTCCATGCTGAAAGCCCTGACTTGCTCCGCTGGACAGGGTTTTTATCACGCCACAAGTTTCATTAACCCCATGCACACACAAATTTGGAAGAGGCTTGGACAGGGAGATCGTGCCTGTTGACTAGTTAAGCAAAAACAGGCAAGATCATTGCGGTTCTGTTACACTGGAGTTGAAAATGCCATTAGGCTGCTGAGTAAACAGTCCCCTTGTCCCTCCTACCTGCACTTTTTTTTTCCTTTGCTTATTCTCAGTTTTGTTTCTTCTTTCTTGCCAGCACCCACGCTTGAATCAGCCCACCCACTTTTCATCTGCCAAGCAATCATCCTTTGCTCCTTAAAACATGCATCTACTTGGCAAAGACTCCCAATACTCTTCTCAAAGAATACTCTCATCCTTCCCTATTCAAACAGCATGCCAGTATCACACACGTATCTACAAATGCTACAGTAGAAAGCTTAGAGCAGCAGCTCCAAATGGAATAAAACTATGTCCACGCAAAAATGAATAAACAAACATGAACATGCAGTGCTGTATAAAGAGCGTCAACCCTTTTCCAACCATATTCATCTTGGAGAGACAAGTCTAGCGGGGAACTGTTACATACAAATATGTAGCAGGAAAGACAGGAGAGCAAAATTACACTTGGAAGAGGACGGAGATGGGCTGTGTACCTGATGCTGCCACTCCACATCTGTATTTATCTTTTGTCAAGAAGACCAATTCAGCTTGACATCAACTTCATAAGATGCATTCGCTCCACTACAAGATCCATTTTACACAACATTACACTTTTTTTTTTGTTTTGTTTTGTTTAAATAACAACAGATTAGAAACACTTTGGTGCAACACAGATCAGACTTTAGAAAGATATTACCTAGGCAATGAAATCACCACGGTGTACGTACACATAGAGTTGGTAAACTTAGGTTATTGATAAATGCATCACCTTCGCACATACAATGATCTGGCAGTGAGAGAGATCGATCCTCTATCACCACAAGTCCCCAAGTCCAAAACTGCTCAAGAGCTACAAACAAACAGTCATCTGAAGCAGAAGAGAGGAAGAAAACAATCCTCTTTATGGCTATTACTAAGCTTTACTGAACTCAAAAAATCCTGAGAAAGAACAGGAAAATCCCCAGGCTCTCATTCCTCAGAATTTTTAATGGAGTTAAGACTTGAAAGGACAGGGATACATGGGAGAAAGAAAAAGCAGAGAGTTACTGCCAGAGACAAAAGAATTCTGAAGCAGCAGGTACCTTTACTACCGTGATTTTTTTGAGAAAAAGGAAAGGGATTATTATTTGAGGGATGATGGACTGATTCTGCAAAGTCAAAACTCAAACTATTCATCTCCAGTGGGACAGCAGATGATCTACCAGATAGCCTCCACAAAAAGTGAAGGTGATCATTTGCAGTAAAGCTCCAGTTTCAATAATCAAAGACATAAAGTATTAATAATATATTGAAACTAATAATTTGAAACTCCAAAAAAATTAATCTGGGCACCATCTTTCCTCCAAGTTTTCTTCAGTAGGCCAAAAAGCCTACGTATTTAAATCATGATATAATCTCATAACAGGTCTTGCAAGGAGTTTCACAAAAGGTTTCAAATAAATCAGCCTCAGCTCTGATCTTTGCCCCTCACTATACATGCTAATTTAAGTTCTCAGTGACCAGTCAATTCTCTTGGAAGAAATATCGCATACAAATAGTGCTATACAAGCAACAGTTCCACTGAGAGTCTGAACAGTTTGCTTAGTACCAGAGCTATAAATCCAAGTTCTTGATGGTTAGAAATTCCTCAGACTCCTGTTAGCAACACTGCCACACAGGCTATGCTCCCTCTACTTAAATTCATCTTTCACAGGCTATCATTGAACTTATTACTACAATCACAGGCTACTCCAAATATCGGAATTATTTTATGTAAGTGTTCAGTCTTACGAGTGTCATTCTTCAGTAGAACTTGGTCAGTGGATCTCGCAAGTAAGTGAAAGTCAGCTCTGCAGCTAAGTAACTGAGAAGATCTCACACACGTAATTACAGCTGACAGGCTTTCCATACACTCCCTTCGTAAACTATAGAGTATCCCTGAATAAAGCTCTATGTCCAGAGAAGTTCCCTTAGTATTCCAGACCAGGGATCTGCTCCTGGCCTGTCCCATTCACTGCGCAAGACACTCGGGGCTGTTCTCTCACCCTCACATTGTTCCGTTTAAGTTAATCATTTAAAAGTAATTAAATTCAATAAACCATGACAGATTAAATAAAAACTAATCAAAGCAAATGAATTACTTGTTTCATACATGTCTGCTGTTTTGGGTGACAGAACAAAGGGAACTATATGATGAGAGTAAACAAAAGTGAGTGAACCAGGAGGGAAAAAAAAACCCTTTAGCAGTTGAGGCACATTACAGCTGACTAGCGTTTCTGTCCATTCTTCTGCAAAACAGACCCTGCATGAGCTAACAAGCCAATCTAATAACACCTAGCAGGGGATTGTAACAGCAAGATCAGGAGAGGGACCAGCAGCAGGGCTGCTTCTGCACAATCAAGAAAAGGCTTTATACTTAATTAACAAAATTTATCTCAACAGTGCATTCCCAAGGAATAGTCTGATAAGGGCAACCAGCCTCATGAATCAATTGGTCATTTTTTCTTACAAATAGGTTTAAAAGAATAAACATGGGATAAGCTTTTGTTAATTACTCCAAGGATATGTTAGGATCAGCATTTTGTTGGCACTAAACTTAAAAGTTTGATAAGCTCCTTCCATTCCTCTCCCAAATAATCCTTATCCTGGTCAAAACACATGCCTACAGTAAGGTTAACATATGCACATATGTAGATCAAGTCATAACTACAACGGACCAAAATTTTTTGGCGTCTCCCTGAATCTGAGCTGTAATGATTGCAGCATGTTCATGGCAGAAGGCAGAAAAGCAGCCTCCCAATCTGTGCAATGGATCCAACGAGACACAGAGAATAACTGTTTAAAGCCTGAAGATAAATGTGTGGCAGTTAGTGGTAAAAATAATTTCATGTTAGTAAGATTAGGAAAGTTGGTAAATGTCACAGAAGGGTTAGTGTCAGTACTGGAATTGAATGTTACAACTTTCTATCTCCCAGACCTATGTTTAAATAATACTTCTAGTAATTCTTTGCTACTGTTTTGCTTATTGCATCCCAAAAGACACCGGCAAGTTCTTCAAATGCCTTTACATGTAAGCACAAAATAAGAAACGCTGAAATATTTACAGAGAGAACAAGCACACACATACTACTGAAGAGTCTCTTGACTGGAACAATCTAAAACAAGCACCAATCTGTACAGCTGGATGGTCTGAAATTAAGAGAGGCTACCATACTCACCTGTAACTATAAGAATAGTGAAAGTACAACAACGATAATCCTTTAATTCGTATTAGTATAGGACGATAGAATCAGCATGCTCACATATGATCTTGGGCTTTTTAAGGACCAGGGCACTCACCACCTTGGCAAGAAATCTCATCCTCCCTTTCACCTACCGTGGACAAAAGAAACCCAACCAACCTGTCAGTTATTCCAACAGAAAAATGCCTGCCTACTAAATCCTCCTGTTGCTCATCTCTCCCGGAATTTTCACAGGTGCTGGCAGCTTCACTGTCCGCTTATTTTGTCTATTCACTTTAAAGTATAATGAACGAGCAGCTAAATGGCATAGAAAGCTTTCTGGTGATACAGAAGTCTCTAAGCCTGGCTTCAACCAGTTCACTAGATGGATAACAAAAACTTTGTAACCACTGCTAACCATGTAACAAAGTCTCCCTAACTTTAGGCTTCCATAATATGGTTGATAAGATTGGTGAAGGCCCATAACCATGCTAGACCTTCTTGTGACAAGAGAACTTCCTGTAAGAAAGTCTTCTTGGTTGCTGCATGTTGCTTTCACATGTTCTGATTTGCTTCATAAACTGGGGTATTTCTTTTACAATAGTATCTGCAAGGGGCTGCTAAATAGTGGTAGCATTTTGCATGATCAGTTTAACTCCTTTGGCTCTGCTGCACTGAGAACAGCAGAAAGTCTCCAGCTGCACAGTTCAGAACTGCCATGCATACCTTTCTATCACCCAAATACTATCATCCTTCAGATAGTCTTAAACTAAAAAGTCAAGAAATTTTTCATTCAAAGTTACTCCTGAAACGTTTTACAAATTAAATGCAAAACTACAGAAGGAGGCCTACAATCTCATCGATGATGAGAGGTCCGTGCATATGATGGAGGCCATACAGTCAAAAAGGCTCCAACACTCATCACACGAAGGCCTTTTCCCATCTGTACAAGAGCCTTACTGCAAATGTGAACTCAAGACTAACGACCTGCTTCTCATCACCACCATCGCACTATTCCCTCTGCAGAGTTTCCCTGCTAGCTAGAATTGGCTCGCACCATTGGCTCCAGACCATGTTAAGAGTGGGCAGGAGATACACCGGGTACATGATGAATCATGAAACAGCTCTCCACCTAGGAGTAGTTGTTTCTAGCAGGCCACACAGTGTTAGCATGCTGAACAGATCCTTCCCCTTAATTCTATAACGTGCTGTATTGATCAGTGGATGCTTGTACTTGCTGGAGACTTGGTTCTTCTGCCTTTAATGAATTCAATTCTCTTAGCTGCAGCTAAGTAGCTTGGTATCTTTTTATTACATAAAGTCAATCTTCTACAGGCTTAATCTTACATGGTTTTGATCATCAACAATGTGCTGTTTCAAAGAACTTTGAGTTCATTTAGAGGGATTTTCCCCACCCCCATATCAGTGAACACGGGAAGCCCTATCAGATTTTTTCTTCTTGTTTTCAGCCTCTCCAGAGCATAAAGGAAGTAGTTAGTCCTGAATAAGCTGAACATTTCATTTAATGGAATCCATCCTTAAGGAGCAGGGATTCTAAGAGTTCGTCTAGTCTATCAAAAAGCCACTTGCCGTGCACATCTTTACAAGACCTGGAACTGCACTGCAGCAGATGCAAAATCTATTATTGTACCTGAAAAAAACAGACACAGGTAAAATACTGTCTGCTTTTCATGATAGCATCTAATATTATCACAGATGTCCCTTCCACCTTTTTGCAACAACTCTTAAGGTAATCTAGATTCCCTTTCAATTCAGAGGAAAGTGGACAGTGCTGATGGAAAGCTATTGGAAGCTGAGTAGAAATTAAAATTGTACCAGTCACTTAAATGCCCTTAACAATGATTCAGTACCTATAAAAGCTAAAAAATGCCCTACAATCATTTCTTTTCAGATGATTCCTGAAAAAAGTTGAAAAAAGGAGGAGAGGAAACAATTTTTAAACTTTCACAGTAAATATCATATGAGAAAAAATAGACATCTTGCATGTATGCGATCCTCATTTACAGAATTGTTACACTGCACAATGCATCTAGTTCACAGAGGAGCAGACAAACTGTCCTGGAGTTTTGCTGCAATTAAAACCAACATGATTTTCATTAATGTGGAAAAATAGAACAAAAAATAGGATTTTATGCTTTACTATCAGTGGTGCATGAATGCATTTAGAGGCTTGACATCTGATACTAATAAAATAAGAAAGAGAAACTCAAAGGGTTATATAATTCTACTCAATTAGAATATACTGTACTGGTCACATTTGTTAACCAGAAGAATATAACAACCTTTGTACATGTTGTTTCATCAGTATATCACATCACTGGGTTTCTTTTAACATACTACAGCTCTTGCGTGGTGATTAAACTACTTCTTCAGTTTCATGCTTTCAGTATCTGCATAAATTATGTTGCAAATCCTACCTTGAAAAATACTATTTATTCAGTTTCATTTGAAAGAAACGGAGAGGTTTATCTAATCTTGCAGGCCTTAGTTAATTAAAGCATCCCCACCTAAGGATGCACACGAGCAGGTTTAATAATCTTCCTAATCTGCCATGTGAATAGGCTGAAGTCAAAAGTTGGAATTTTAGATTTCTAGCTAACTTAAAAAAAAAGGGGGGGGGGAAAGAAAGACTAGCTGTATGTCCTTCACTTGGAAAGAAATGCCTGTATCCTTCAACTTTTTCAACACACTTCTCCAAAATCAGTAGTTTTGACTACGTAGTAAAATTTGCAGCTTTTTACTAATACGACAAAATGCACTGTGAACCTTTCTGAAAACTTTAACTACTCTCCTATAACTAGAAAACAGCCAAAAGAAGAACAGAAATGCACTGGAAAGAGAAAACCTATCTCCTAGCACGGGTTTGACTATCCAAGGCGTTATTTGAAACATTCCTCCCACTGCAGCAATAGAAATAGAGAGAGAAAGACGTGCTGCAGGATCAGTAAGTGGTAGCAGTAGAAACGTTTCTTCCTTTGATCTGAGAGAGCTAGAGAGCACCAGAAAAACCACCAGGTCTGTGACTCATACAAATACTGTAAGATCATTTTTGAGCCAAAATTGATCTTCAGGTTTCAAAGATTTCTTCTCTTTCCTAACAGGTGCTTACGGTCCAGTTTTATAGCGAGTGATGCCAACAGTAGAAGTACAACATGAAAACTAAAAACTGCTGCTCCTTATAAAAAAGAGTACAGATGGTATATTGGAAGAACAGTCTGCTGAAGAGTTAGAAAGGTACACAAATATCTCCGAAGCATGGAAGTGGTGGCACGATGAGAAATTCTATTTATTCCATGGCATTAACTACAAATTCCTTTATTAGGACCCAACAAAAATGAAATTTGAATATCTTATATGAAAGATCAGAGGAAAAAAAAAGTATTTGCAGCACACAAACTGTGCAGAAATGTGCATCTGAACCGGGAGGAACCTGGCTGAGTTACAAACTCCTCTGCACCTCTGTATTTAAAGCGGCCACCCAGAGAGACCAAAAGATTCGTTCTTCACTCCTTTCTAGCTACAAACATGCAAAATATTCATTCTAATTTTAAGTTCTTACCTTTACCTAAGTTCTGTTACCTCTGAAATTCATTCTAACAGCATGTATTTAAATTTCTTCATGGAGCTAGGAAAAGGTGCCCACTGTATTACTTAAAACACAACAGGAGCACAAACACAACAAAAACGCAGTTACACAATGTACAGGAACACATCACCAGCCAAACTGGAAACTCCATCTCAAACCTCTACCTCCTTCCAGCAACATCGGCCATCCAGCAATTCACAACACACAAAAAGAACATCTATTTCCTGTGCTTAGTCTGCCTTGATGATTTTTACGGGCTTTTCCATGTTCTTTCTAATTCAGAGGTCGCACAGCAGCAGATTTTTTAGAGAGAGGCAGATCCATTCTCATGGATGAATTCTGCAAAGCGTTCATACGCAAGGCCTGCGTAAGTCATCAATACATACCGTTCACGATCAGATGTAATCGCCCTTCGAGGCGGAGATGACTGAAAACCTGAATTTTGAACCACAGCCATGCCTTTCTTCGCTGCCAGGACGGCTACTGCAGCCTTCTTATTTAGTACTCTGTGGGGCAGGACATGGACTTGTGAAAGGACTGGGCAAGAGAGATGAAAAGAAGTTTGCGATCCAAGTCTCTGTGACCTTTTTTTAGGAAGCCAAAGTGCAATTTTCATCTTTTAAGTTACAGCTTAGCAAAGCAGTAATTCAGAATTTGTATTATGAGAATTCAGAAAATATCACTCTGAATACCCAGATTCACGCCAGGAAAAAAAGAAATCAATTATTCCTTTTGACTAAAGTAGGTGGCAGAGGCTGTAGTAATTGCTCTTTAAATACAGTACACCATTCCCCACACAGGATTTAATCTTTTAGACTGAAAAAAGATTACAAGTCCCGGAATATCCCATGTATATTTATCATGCTACTCTGCGCAGAAGGGAGAGTTAATATCTTATTTGGTCTAGACAGACTGGACAGAAAGTAGTTGTAGATTTTGTCTGGTCTCTGCTGACCAGGAGAATCTGAGCAGATAACAATTAAACACGGTTTCAGTGTGCAGCTATACCTTACCAACTCCCTCAATGAAATGTGTGATTTGTAAGTATTTATTTTAGCAATTACTCTTAATATCAAAATCAAGTAGAGTGTGCTCCAAGCTTGTATTAAAATCAATAGAAAAAAATCACATGTAAATACAACTAGTTTTCACAATGGATATTTTTTTCAAACATGAAGTAACCTCCTAAATATAAAAAATCTGAACTATCCTTACTCTGAATAAGCTCTAGTCTTTGCTTACTATTTTTGCATAATGCAGCAATATTTGACTTTCAATTCAAACGCACGTGACTGATGTAAGTTACCAACACTGGAAATCTGTAACTTTAAAACGTTTGTGATTTTTGCACAGCTCTTCAGCCTGCTGTTCCATTAATCAATGCCTACCACAGACCCAATTCAGCAAATGCAAGTGTGCACAAGCTTATAACGCACGCAAATGTTAAAGAAAAACAAATTTACTCACATGTCTAAGCTACAAGGTGGAACGCGACAGGCAAGAGGAACATGCAAACAGAGCGCACCCGGCCCCGCGCCCCGCCGAAGCACCGGCGCCAGCAGGACCAGGACCAGGACCAGGACCAGGACGAGGACGAGGACCGAGGGGTGAGGCGCCGGGCCCCCCAAGGAGGCGGGAAGACCCTCCTGCGCGGAGCCGGGTCGGGGCAGGCCGCCGTTTGATGCCACCGGCTACGCGCCGCGGTTACAAGACGCCCAGAGCGCACGGACGCCACCGTCGTGCCGGTCCTCCCCCGAGAGACGTTCGGTTTCGCCCACCGCCACCAGCAAGCAGTCTCCTGTAAAACCGCGCTTACGGGGCTACCCGTGCTCGTGCTACGCTGCACAAACCAAGCAACCAGCAGTAAGTGTTTACATAAAAGGCTGATTCAGCGCAAAACACAGTACGAGACTCCGGGAATTCAGAACTGCCTGCGCAGGAGCCAAGTGCACATGAAATACTTTGCTCTCCAGGACTTTAACCTGAAACTGATCGAACAAGTAAAACTGTCACCTTCCCTTTAACGGTGTACGTACAATATCATTTATATTCGCTCTCCCTTAGGTATAATAAGCTTGGTACCACATAGGGGTCTTAACAAGGGAATTCAGTAGAACTTAGAGGCTTGTAACTCCTCTCTTAAAAAGGTAATCGCAGTAGAGCTACAGTCATAAAGCCTTATGGTGAGATCTTCCAGCAGGTTTACTCCTGTGAGCGGTATAAAAGAACAAAGGTTAAATATTCTCAAGATACTGCGTTCTGAAGAGAGATTTAGACATGTCTAAAAATAGTTTGGCCTATGACAAGCCTAAAAACGCACATCCACATATCTCCAAGAAACTGAATGACGCCAACAACTTGCACTTTTGCTCCTTATCTGGCTGCATCCAGTTGTGAAATAAGCTTTTCACCAGTGCAAATAATTCAAGGAAGATGTAAAATGTTTCACACAAAGACTGCAAAATGGGAAAAATTACAAGATTTTTTTTCAAATTTTAAAAATCCCTGTATTATATATTTTTGGAGAAAAGACCAACAGGAATTTGCAAAGCCTGAACACAGCCCAACAGCTTAGTCCTCTTATTCTCGGCATGGAAGAAACACTGTTTACAAAATGATGCCTTCGGACTCGTGTAGACTTAACATGCTAAGAGTATTTTTTTCATCTGTCTTATAATACTGAAGCAACACTAAATGAAATAGTAGAGGACAAGTTATTAATGAATCTTATTATCAAATCTATATTGCATCAGCTAGTAATAGCCCAGAAAAGATAAGGAACTCGCTTCCTAGAAGAAGAAAATCTATATTAAGTCAATCACGGAAAAAAAAACATTACAGAAACTTCATTAAGGTCTGCTTTAAGTTTTAGGTTACACATGGCTTGAAGATCAAGTTAAATGTTCATTAGGACCTCTGTAGACTTCACTGATATGCTTCACGGTAAAGTTAATGTCAGTAACACAGCACACAGAAGTGAGCTAGCATGACTACAAAGACTAAATTTTCCTCTAACATCAAGCATAAGAACATGTAAAATTACAACTTTTCATAGTATTTTAAAATCCGGCAAAAAGCCAGCACATATTGAAACTCATCTGTTCTCTCACTGAGACTCAGTAACACAGTTTAATGCACCACACTGAAGCATAACCCAAATAGACATACATTATTTCTTCTGCTTCTGGCATGAAGCAACTCTATTTTCTTGTAGCAATACACTTGCAAGCTGTTCTTTCAATAGGCCATATACTTTTATTGCCCAGTAAGATCACTGTATGTCAAGTAGCTTTTACTCTACCAATCAGAGCTACAAAAGATTTACAGATTGGGAACACCTGCAATTAAAGGACATCCCAGACCCATTACGTGCCACTGGAGCAAAAACTAGACCTCCTTCACATCAGCATACCAGAATATCTCTCCCTACATCATAGCTGTGCACAGTTACACATAGAACCAGACAAGCCTGCCACAGAATTGTAAATACATTTCTGGTGTAGGAGGAAAATTTCACCTTTGCTCCTTTGGATTCACCTCTCCAGTATCCACACATTAATCAGGAGTTAAAGAAATTGCAGTAACACAAGGAGTATCTCAGAAAATAATGTGGTAAGTATTAATCTATAATATCATGTCTTACAACCACAAATGTTTTAGATGTCTATCATAATGCTTCTAGTTTGAATTTCAATGTCTTGTCTACTCTGAGCAACAGATGTACAGTGCTTCTGTGCACAGAAAATTAGGGCTCTAATTTTACTAAAAAACCTTGTATAAGAATGGAGAAAAGCTCAAGGATTAATCACTAAACTACATTTTAATATCCATTTTATATTACTGAAGCCAAGAGTTAATTGATAATTTAAAAGGCTCTGAGTGAAATGAATTCAAGTTTGGTCATATTCAATCTTCAATTAAAAAAAAAATCTACTGAATTATCTAATTTTGGCATAATTTGACTCCATTAAGCAATCTGTGCTGAAAGCAGTTCTGGGATTACAAACCCAGCAAGACCAGCACAGGTCCCGCACGAGCTGGAAGGTGCAGTGGGCGGCTCTGGACTCACACGGGCGGTCAGCCTGCCGGCCGGGCGCTGGGAAGCCTCTTCAAATTCCTCACAAAGAATGGAAAACTGAGGACAGCAGTTTTCTTCTTGATCATTTCGTTTCATTTCACGTGAAAACACCAAACTGGCAGATAGCTTTCTATTTTCTTTACCAAGGAACCGTTTTCAACTCTTGACTTTCAAAAATCACGAAGAGTGGTTAGTCAGGTATCAGATTAATTGCAAGTTGACTTCGCATCCACACAGACAGGGAAGAGTCTCAGTTCAGGCCGTTCACTCCACGCGGGCCCAGGAACCTACACGAAGAAATCCAGCTGCAAGAGTGGGCTGACCCTGCATTTATTACACGTATAATTTCATATTAAAAGAATGACCCCATCAATCTTTTAGCTACCAGAAGAAAATAAATGCCTTTACTGAAAGTCAAAAAAGAAAAGAAAACCCCAAAAAACAAGAAACTACAATGTCTACATCCAATTCTTATTATTCACAGGTTCTTTTTTTTTATGTTCATAAGATTTAAAAGATAAGAACAGCTGCAAGTTCACAATTTATCTATTTGCAGATGTATACATAAGATGGGATGCTGGGGGAAAAAGATTTTTTAAAAACATTTTTCCACTCTGAATTTTTCATAACATACGATCAGAAAATTGAAGTGAACTATTTTCCCCTACTTTCCCTACATCTATAATCTGGCGAGTTCTGATTATATCTTTCCTTTTAGAATGGGACTGAAAATGCACAGTTTGTTTTCTGCTGAAAAATTCAGCTTACATGCAAGTATGTATCTGTACAGAGACATTGTCTATTTTATGTGTTTGGGTCTGAAAACTGGTACTGCAGAACCAGGTAAGATTCCTTGATATTATTTTGAATGTCTGCAAACATTAGGCAGGATTACAGCACTGCTAACTCCTGGACTAACTCAACTCCCCTTCAGCAGAACTATTTCTGGTTTCAAGTATTGCCCAGGAAGTGTAGAGCTGTCAGAATCTACCCCCTGACAACATCTTTCTATAAAGAATACATTTCCAGCTCTAAAGTTAAAAACAAATGCAGGTAATATGCACTGCATTATATACTACCTGTTGATTAGCAAGAGAGCTGAAATTTCACAAGTCGGACACTGAATAAAACACAGAAAAAGCAAGCCACATATTAACAAACTCCACATCCCCATCCCTCCTCCACGTCCACTCTTATTCATCTTTAAAGATATCAGTCAATATAGAAAAAATCCTGGCAGTTTTCCACACTGCCCAGCAGGCTGCCTCCGAGGAGATCAGTCAATACCCCAAATCTGCAGAGAACAAAACAACACAGAAAACAGTAAGAACTTCCAAAGGCAACCAGCAAATGCCAGAGTTAAAAACAGACTACTGCGATTTTGCAGTTCCTATTCCCTATGGATTTCCCCACATTTCCTTTATTTAGTCTCCTTAATAACAGCACAGAAATTCTTCCAGCAGACAGATTTTAAGTGCCTCCTCAGGGGATAAAAACCTGAATTGGAAATTAGTGGGTTAAAAGCTCTGCAGCTCTTTAGTTCAGATGGAAGCTTGTAAACTATTCAGAGTCCAAACAACCTGCTTCCTCGCTGAAAAGTGACCTGAATAAGACAATGCTCCACTCTTAGCAGCAGCGGTCTAAGATTAAACGGTAAGGGCTTTTCTTTACTAAAACCAACATGCACGACAATGTTCAGACCTACAGTCGTGAATCAACTGCAGTGTTAGTGCACCGACTGCAAGATGACTATACCAACCAGTTCTGTTATATCCCTTCCAAATTCAAAATAATTAAGCCAGCAAACTTTACAACGTGTTTTCAAGATATTGATGGAGATGTGGAAGTCAGAAAGGAAACTAATACAAACACTTAAACGTTGCAAAATGAACACAATAAAATTGCTTTTCTGAAGAAACAAGATATCATTTTTGTGTTATTGACAAATTAATGCTACTATATCAGAAAAAAACAGTACTAGAATTAAGAAAAAAATCCAGTAATTAATAAATGTCTCTGTGCATACAACAACAGGGGCTTGGATGAAGAGCCAATGGTCACGGAAATGATTGCTCAAATAAAGGATGTGGAAAGTTCATAGGGAGTGGAAGTAAAGGAGCCTCACTGTTTTTCCAAAGTACAAATAAATTTGGAATATACAGTAGACAAGTAGAGAGTCACAGGCAAGTCTCTCTCTTCTGCTGAGACACTGTGATGCCGTCTTTCCAGACCTCTAAACTGGGGAACCCTTGCAGCTCTCACTGGCATTGCTTAATCCATCATCACCACAATGAAACTATTATTAATTTTGTCTGATGAGCTAAGGGGTATTAACAGAAGTTACAAAAGCGCTTTCTTTATAGTCTTGATACAGCTTAGGTAATTAAACCAATAACTCCTCCATTTCCCTTTAAAAGGCTGGAGAGGGCACTCACGACGGGTAGAAAGAAGGGGCTCAGAGGGTATCTGGGTTCTGGAGGAGCTCCCCTGCCTCCAGCACCTTCTCGCCCCACGCAGGACATCACCTCCCACACCCCCTCACCCAAGGCCCTGCACTAACTGGACACAGAAAAGCTTCCGGGGGGACTGAAATCTCCCAAGCAAAGCCGTGCACATGTGATTTCTGCAAACAGTCACTACAGTTAATCTCTGCAGTGCATTTCTTTTAGCTGGGTCAACAGAACTGATCCTGCGATGCAAGATTTACTGAAGAACTATAAAAAGTTACAAGATTTTAGTTCTTACAGTTGAGAAGATGCAGAGGATTTCGTTCCCTACCAAAACAGGTGTCCTGCAGTAGACTGATGTGCAATGGGAGCACCCTTAGGGCTCCTGGGATTCATGAGTAAATACCATTTGTAGCGTTACTATTTCCATTTCGGATGCATCAGGGCACTGGGCAACACTGCATCGCTCTTCTGCCCTCATTTTGCTTGGCATGTTTGTAACAAAAGGGCGCTGGATGAAAAACAGAAAAATACTTGTGCGGAGGAACGAGTCACTAGAATAAAGGAAGGAAGGAGAATCCCAGTATATTAGTTGCACACTGTCCACAGAAAATACCATTCTGAAAGCTGACTTCGGGCATGCAGAGGAGGAGGAGAGTGCTATTCTTCCCAATCATAATTCTGATTACCATTAATAGGTCTTATTTTGGTCATGACAGGTAAAGAGATGCAGGAACCTAACCTCACTCAGGCAGGTACAGAGAGACCAACAGCAGCCTCCTGTCAAGAAATGCAGGCAACCTTAGCAGCAGTGAAGGACAGGAGCGTTTCACCTCCCTTTGGCCCTCCTACTGCAATTAATCTGGACTACCAGAGCTCCGGTGAAACTAATTAATAGTTATTAAGGAACACGGTTAATGGCACTGTGGGCATGAATCAACATAGGCATCCCATTTGTAGCTTTGCCAGAAATAATGCATTTTTTACTACAGAAAATTTACAGACCTTTTCTTTCCACAAAAATATTCCCTCCCTGAAGGGAATACTAGAATGCCAGGCTGTCCGCATGGAAAGAAAAACGCTGAGATATTTCATTTATTCATGCTCATTTACCAGTTGCAGTTTTCAGAATTATAGCTGGAGCTAGATTAAAAAAAAACATCTGGTACAGGACCGAAACAAAACACCAGAGAAAAACAATGCATTTCTGAAGCAGAATTTTCTTCATAAAAGACTATCAACCTAATGTTTAATGCAAGTCATATGTGGCATATTTATCCTTGTAACAGTTTTTCCTTTTAATTTGGGGAAATTTTAGCGTATCTAGAGACAGAAGAAAGCTTGCAAAAGGCACAGAAGCTTCCTAGCCATGCCTTTACGTAAACAGCAGTTACAGAACCACAGACTGGTTAAGGTTGGAAGGCACCTCTGGAGATCACCTTGTCACCTTGCTCAAAGCATGGTCAGCTACAGCATGTTGCCCAGCACCATGTTCAGCTGGGTACTTAAAATCTCTAAGGATGGAGACTCCACAACCTCTTCCAGGGCTTGGCCACCCTCACAGCAAAAAGGTCTCCTCTTCCGTTTAAATGCCATCTCCTGTATTTCAGGTTGTGCCCGGTGCCTCCTGTCCTGTCACTGGCTCCGTCTTCTTCACTCACCTCCAGCAGGCATCTATACACATGGGTAAGAAACCCCTGCACCTTCTCTTCTCCAGGCTGAACAGCCCCAGCTCTCTCAGCCTCTCCTCCCATGACACATGCTCCAGTCCCTCCACCATCTTCGCAGCTCTTCGCTGCACTCGCTCCAGTACATCCTTGTCACTCTGGAACTGGGGAGCCCAGCGATGCACACAGCCCTCCAGATGTGGCCTCACCAGGGCTGAGCAGAGGGGAAGGATCATCTCCCCGACCTCCTGGCAGCACTCTTCCTCACGCAGCCCCAGGTGCTGCTGGCCTTCTTTGCCACGAGGGCGCATTTGCTGGCTCGTGGTCAACTCGTCCACCAGCTTCTTTCCCACAGAGCTGCTCGCCCGACAGTGGGCTCCAGCCTGCACTGCTGCATGGGGCTCGCCCTCCTGGTGCGGCACTTTGCCCTTCCTTTTCTGAACTTCATGAGGTTCCTTCCACCCATTTCTCCAGCCTGTCGAGGTCCCTCTGAACAGCAGCACAACCTTCTGGCATCCTCTCCTCCCAGTTTTGTAGCGTCTGCCAGCTAGCTGAGGGTGCTCTCTGTTCCATCATCCAGTGAAGATGTGAAGCATTTGTGGACACCTGGGGGTCACTGCTACTGACTGGCCTCCAGCTGGACCCTGTGCCATGGTTCACAGCCCTTTGAGCGCAGCAGCAGTTCTGCAGGTTGTCAATCCCCCCCCCCAGTGTCTGCTCACCTAGTTCCTACTTCATCAGCGTGTCTATGAGGATGTTATGGGAGACAGTATCGAAAGCCTCTCTTAAAGTCAGGAGAAACCTATCCACTGCTCTTCTCTCCTCCTCTGAGGCACTCACCTCATAAGAGAAGGCCATCAGGTTGGGTAAGCACGATTTCCCCTTTATTAGGGTTCAGTTCTCCAATTAGAGTTAAGCCCTGAGCTAGGTCATTTCTAAAAGCAAAAAGTCAAAACATTTTATTTGAACACATACGAAAATGTTGCACTTCTAAAATTCAGTTTCTTTCTGCTAAAACATTCACTGCACTTCACCCTAAATTTATCTATTTTCTCCTTCCCCAAAAACTCCATTTTTTACTAAAAAGAAAGACTAGAAGAAAGACTTAAAAAATTAAAAACAAACAAAAAAATCATAAAAGCAGACACACAAACATGCAGAGGGAGAGCATGATATAATCATAATCCTCCTGATACTTACTGTATCGCACCAAATTCCCATAATTTAACAGCAGGAATTATTTTATAGTAAAGCTAATGTGGGTAACATTTTCCCCTCTCAGCCAGAAAAGTAAGGAGAATCAAATCAGAGTGCAGTGGACAAAGTCTGCCCAGTGACTCTCATTTCCCACAGACCTTTCATATCCACCAGACACTACAATTTGTTCCCTCTGGAAACAACACAAATCTTCAGAAGACTGGAAACCACAGTATAAATTTCACATACCATAACGCAGCCGCATGACAACTACTGCATGGGTCTGAACTTGTTAAATTCCAGACCTTGCAAACAATCCTCTCATTCAATGACCACAAACACAGACTCCAAAACCTCAATCAAACTGAGAACATTAGTCTGTAGATGTAAAATTCCTGTAAACACATATCTGGACTCACAGAGATGCCAGATTAGCTTTCCTGCAGCCATTGGGACATATAAAGCTGCAAATTTGTCTCACACACATGGAGAAATGAAGTTCCAGTCTTTGTGCTAAGTAAAGAACGAACCACAGCCCACTGTGCAAGCCCAGTTTTCACAGTGGACTGCTGTCAGTTAATCAACAGGCAACCATCAGACACACAGAAGTTGAGAGCATTAGCACCTACCTTACCTTGGCCATGTATTTAAGGAGAACTTGGTCCTACATAGCACAACGTACACAGACAAATGCAGGAAATAAGAACTAAAACTTCCTATTTTCCTACCTTTTCTCCTCTCCCTACCAACATACGCAGCCGTTTCCTGGAACTCACTAGGGCTGTGCCCAAAACATACTTTCTACAGTGCATGAAATGCCCACACTTGCCAAGGGAAGGAACTCATCTCAGGAAGACCAGAATCCTGTATCTCCCTGTCCTTCTCAAGAGCCATTTTCATGTACAACTTGGAGAGTGATAGATTTTGAATCAACAGTACTGCATAGGTTTGATAATTACCACGGTATGCCCCATATGAAAACAGACACTCATAGTTTTCCTGCTTCACAAAATAAATCAGGAGAACAGTTGAGCATTTCGTATTTACTTATAAAATCCACACAGCCAGGTTAATAACCTGAAATACTTTGCTACTCTTTTGGAAAACTGGCCATTCAATTAACTTATTTCTTCAAAATAAAATTAATTAAAAGCCACTATTTGCATATTGAAGTACATTCCAGAGCACCTGTCATCTCATGCTGAAGAGCATGCAGAATGTACTACTACTGCATACATTTCTGAAGAGCTCGTCTCTCCCTTGTGTCTGCAGATAACATAGGCTGTCTAAAGATGAATAGCAGAAATGGAAGGGGAAACCATGGTGCTGGTGGAGGCAAGAGCCAAACTACAGACCATAATGGAAGTCTTTTTATGACTATAGTGTTTGTTGCTGCAAACAACATAATTCAGTGCTCATTTGAAGTGCATCCTTTAAAGAGATCCAGCTGCGTTGATGTACTGAGGGGGAAAAAATGTTACAGGATGAGACATATCAGTTCTTCCACCATAAACAGGAAATGCAACCTAGACAGAGAAGGAGAAATGCACATTCTGAGATATATCAAATCTGAAAGCACAACTAATGTGCAGAAGATGCATATGCAATGCTTTTGAGAACTGCATCATCTGGGTCAGTTTAAATGGACTGTAGTCTGACTTCCCACGTAACCACATTTATGAATGTCCAATCAAAGAACAAGGGCAAAGAAGAAGGGTATGGGGAAAGGGTTTCCACCCTGGTGAAGTCCTCAGATTTCCCCTGAATGAGGAACACCAAGATCTTCTTCTGATACAGAGGCCCTTTGCAGTTTGGCAAAGGAGTCTAAAAAAACACTTCTCAGCACAGGAATGAGGGATGACATGGGAGGGAGCAAGATTAAGAGTGGCCAGAGAGACATCAATACATCCGAAAAGGGAACTTGTTCAGGATTTTCAGAATATAAAGTTTTCTGGGAAAAGGCTGTTACTCATACGTTCATAAAAGGGAGAAAGGAAAAGAGATGATGTTTGTAAAGGAAAAAACGATCATATGATAAAAATAAATATATGTGCTTCCTAGAGTAGTAAAGTTGCAAAACATAATGAGATCTGAAGGGAGATAAACTCAACCACCAAGGAAGCTGGAAAGGCATTCTGGCAACTACCACAGACATACAGCAAATGAAGATCAGTCTAAAAGGTAAACTGAAATGGTGCAATCTTCATTTATTTTCGTTCGAAAAGTCACAGGCAGATATTAAGGGCCAAACTGTATCTTGACAAAACTCTCTGAAGACAAAAGTAAAACACATGGACACCAGGAAGGATTGGGAAAGGTGACAGAAAAGAACTGTAAGGTTGGTGGACTTGAGCAGAGTCTTTTCATCAAATGACAGCATACTGCCACTCTTGAGCTGTCCAAAATAATGAAGCTAGATCAATATCATACAAATCCCATCCAGGCCAGAGCCTGCCTCCTCTGACACTTAGTAAGTTTTCCAACGAAGAAAGATCTTCTGAACATCAGTGTCATCCACAGCAAACCGAAGAAAAGCCGGGTAACCAATGGTAAGACCCAGGATGGTGAACAGGAAAACTGAAAATTTTCTCATCCATTGAAGTCCTGCTATTTTTCTGTGATTAATCAACTAATTAATTATTACTGATTGCTCTACATAAAACCGCAGCCAAATATAGAGTTGAAAACATCCTCAAAATAGTTGCTGCTAGATGGGCTAGTGGCTACAGCTTCACACCACAGCCTTGACGGCTTCGTATTTAATTTGGTAGCTCACATTCATCAATACTTTCGTCAGTATCATACTATCACATCAATATCATATTACCACATTTATCATACACGCTATCAATATCATTCTACCATGTCTATCAATATCATACTATCGAATTCTCTTTCAGATTCGAGAACTGATACCAGTAAGGAAAAGAGAGTAAGAGAAGACGACTTCTGGTGCAAACCAGGGGCAATAAAAACAGCAATTTGAGAAACTCCATCCCTTTATTTTTTCCTCTGTCTCTCTCACACACACACGCACACACAGAACCCAATATCTGAAAACACATCTCTCAGGTCAAATGGTGCAAACACTTGTTTCCTGTCATTTTATTCTAATGCAAATGCAGAACAGAAAAGCATTTCAAGTTCTTGTAGTGAGGGAAAGATATCTCTGAATAAAATACTTAAGAGTGTGCTGAATATTCTTATCAGGATTTCTTAATTAATTCTTACAATGCTCCTCACAAGTATGGAAAGCAGAAAGATTACATTACTACAAAGTAATCATATCAGTATCCATATAGTGATAGACAGTAAAATGGTCTATAACAGCTAAAATACTTCTATTTAAGAAAATACAGATTTACTGGAAAGTCACTGCCTTTTTCCTATTTTAAATAAAGATTGAGATTTTTAAACTGTCCTTAACAAGTCTGAAACTTAAAACCAATCTGAACAACCAGGGTATTTATACATATCTGGCTGCCTTTCTGAAACAGGCTGTAACAAACTGACATTCCTAAAATGACAAAGTCTACATGTGAAATAAGTCAGTAATAGTATCACCTTACCTTTCAGTGTTCCTCTAAATCCCTCCTGATAAAAGCCCTTTAGGGATCTTTCACAGTGAACTGACACACAGCTATTACACAAAAGCAGAAGATATATATCAAGCTAAAAACTTTATCTAACCCAAATCCTCCTCCTTTCCTATGTGATTGGCAAAAAAACACAAAACAAAACAACAACAACAAAAAAACTATGGTCTATTTTAGTCAATCAGTCATTAGGGATAAATGAGAAAAATAAATCCTCTCCCCTGCAATGCTTTTCTTCATGATGAGCTCTCATAGCCCCATGCCAGCAGTGACCTCCTGTTCTTTTCGAGTAACTTCATGGAGATTCCTGGGAATTCCCCTCAGTAAGGATGCTATGAGCAGCTGTAAAACAGACACATGCTTCCGAGTCCCTCACATCACTGAGGATGTCCACAGAAGCCAACCCTGGAGGAAGCAGCATTGACTCCCCAGACTATTTTTAAAGGGAAATCCAAAGGCATCCCATTACAGGTAAAAAGCATGACAGCCTTCCTCTTCTCCGTACTCTAAAGAGTGCTCCCTAATCAAACACACAACTCAGGTATACAGCAACCTCCCTAGTTATTCCTACCACATTCGCCACCCTCCTATTTTATTCTGAGCTAATTAGTTATTTCTGAGCAGCAAACGTTCAGTATCAAAATATTCAGAGGTAAACCCAACCACAGGAGCTAAACTATATCTTCTGTTTGCAGTGGCAGAAAACCTCTCTGATTCTTACAAGTTCTTCTTTAGAAACCTCTAAACAGCTATCTAGCTGACAAAAACAAACACATATAAAAGCAAATGACAGTTTTGGATTTATATTTAAAGAAATATCTCTAATACACCTTATGAAAACCTTTGTTGTCATTGCTGGTCACAGAAAAATGTATGTGCTGAAGCACTTTGAAGTTGCCTTACTATATTTATCATTGATATATCAACTCATATTAGTTACTTGAGACAAATGTATCTACCATCTCTCGCTTGCTTCTTTAATGCTAGGTGAATTCTGAATGTAGACAGAGAAAGAATAACTCATATATGACTGGGTGCCTTCCCTGCTTTCACCTCCTTTGTTTCTGGAAGGAAAAATGATGACCAGCGCACTGTGTATGAGCCTAACTCTAAATGCAGAAAATCTTCTGAAGCCTGAATCTGCTGTTGCTGGTGGGGTTTTCCCTCTGATAACAGTACTTAAAGGACGTTCTTGAAAAAAAAGAGAACCAGCTGAACAGTTCAGATACTCAGGGTAAGCCTCCTTTAATTCAACTCACTAGAGCTAGACTGAAGATCTCACCTAACATTTTTATGAGGCTTAGATTACATTTGCGAAGTTGGATGCACTGATTACGACCAGGGCCAACAACCATTACCATATGGCCCATCTGCATATTTGCTCCTCAAAGGGGGGGTTCAATACTCTCTGAGAAATAACGGCACTTAGACGGTCATATAAGCACCTGACTGGCTTCGAGCTTCCGTTCCCATGCAAACAGAAACGCAAGGCTCGATGCCGGAAACGCTGCTGGACCCTTGCGCCCTGGGAGCTGAAGGCCCAAGTGCTTGGAGCACAATGCCAGCACGGTGGAGTCAGAGCCAAGAGTGGTCCTCAAACCACCGTTCAGTGCCCACCAGCGACTGCAATCTGCCTGCCTTCACTGTAAGGATTTTGTGAAGAAACTCCTCTGAAGGACAGTCCAGGCGTTAAACAAGTTGCATCTTTTTGGAGCCTCTTACTGGGAAAAAAAACATTATATGAAAAGAACAGGCTTAGATCTCCTAAGAGACAGCAGAAAACAAAGACAAATGCTAAAAACAGTGACTCATCTTTCTTTGTGTATTGTTTCCCACAGCTAGGATGGAGAAAAAGACTCCAGAAAGAAAAGGAAGTGTTCTCTAATCTGCACATAATCTGCCTAATCGTGAGCAGCTATTTAAAACAATTACTAACTTCAGAGGAGTGAGAGAAACATAAGCAAACTGGTTGGTCCAGGTTCTGGAGCTAGCTAGCCTCAAATGCTACCATCCTTGTTTAAGACAGTCAGAAGGAAGTTTTGCCCGCGTACGCAGACTTCAGCAGCAGTTCCCAAGGAAGAGAGCAGATGGTCAGTAGAGCGCAGCCATCAGTACCCCGGGCCGCTCGTTAGCGAGCAAAGTCAAAAGGAGAATTTGTTAGACGCCGCTTGTGACTGGTCCATGGAGCCGCGCTGGAGCCTGGCCCCGGCAGGTCCCGGCCGCCGCCGCTTCTCCTGCGTCCCTCCTGCGAGGAGGGCTTGCACAGAAGCAGCAGGAGCAGCCGCCAGGCCAGAGCAGCTTTGCACCGGTGGGACAGCATGGCGTGCTCCCGACGAAGCCACGGACCCAGCAGCCAGGCTGTGGAGCACCCCGAGCACCGCCACGGGCAACGTGAGGCCCGCTACAGCTTCTAGACAGAAGTCACACATTCTCCATCTGTTTTTAATCCTTCTAAAATACAATGAAGTTTTGTTGTACAGTTAAACTAAAAAAGCAAAAAAAAATCTGGAGAGTATTTTAGTTACTGGTCTCTCTCAAATATTTTTAAGATATAAAACAGGAGGACTACAGAGGAAAAATAAAAGGTAGCAATTTTTCTCTACGGACTGACACTGCCCAAGCCTTGTTAGCTATTTATATATTAGTTAATACTTCAGAACTGGTCACAGTTTTCAGACCAAAAATGTTTTTTCAGAATACTTTCTGTGCTACATTTAGTCATCTTTGTCTATGAAAAAATTACAGGTTCATAGCTCTTCTTTATATACCGCTCTGCCCACCAAAAACCTCCGCCCCGTCTGTTGCCATATCTGTTTCTAGATCCACTGTCTGAAGCCAGACTGAACTAGTAAGTGCAACAGGGCACTTTGCAGTGTGTAGATCCTTTCTCTTGCTACAGTTTAAGGATATTCCTGGGAAGGGATACCAAGCTCCAGTCGGACGGTTCCCATTCTACTGTCACACCTCTTTGGCTGGCTCTCGATTACTTCTGCTTAAGTCAGCTGGGCACTCAGAAAGACATCGGATATGGACTGTGAATCTGACAACAGCCTCTCCTTGGAAGAACTGATGCCCTCAAAACCAAATCAAATCTTTGAGAACTGTGAACTCCACAGGTCAGACCCTTTAAAGCCTCTTTTTAGGAATTATTTGCCAATCACTAGTAAAACAGGCAATGAATTCCTAAAGCTGTGTTTTCTGTAACTTTTAGAGACAGATTTAATACCTACTTTGGTTCCATAACAACTGTTGCAACAGAAGCTTTGGGGATTAATGAAGGCAGTCAAACATCTTTATTTCCTATTTGTTCTAGAGGCAACTGAATAATTTCCAGCAAATCAGTCACTCCAATATAGTCTTTATTTCTGTGTCTATAGTGAATAGCCTATATCAGGCTGCAGTTCTTTCTCTTAGATATTAATTGCTTCAAGCCTGCGCAGATCAGCCAAGACCACTGCAAATCAGAGATACGTCACTGAGCTGGAAGCAATCACGCAAGTGATACAGTTTTGTTTCTGTCTCGCTAGCCAGCTGCGCATGCCATCACCAGTGAAACGATCGTCTGCACCCGAGTTAAAGGAGCACAACTTTGAGACACTCCGTATTTCCTTAACTGCGCTCATGGTGCAGTTCCCTCTTTGCAACTATTTTCTCGGAGGTGATACTGTTTGGAAATACAGGCTCAGCTCTTGCGCAGGCAGAGAGGACGAAGTATCCCACAGTCTGCTCGCAGGGACAGCAGTTAGGGCAGAATTGAACTGCGATGCCACGAGGGTAAGACGTTGTTCCTGGTGAGGGCCAAGCTGCTTCTGCCACAGGAAAGAGATGAAGGGACAAAACACAGGCAAAGTCACAGTGGCACAAAGGGCAAGTTTAAGGAAGGCTGCTCCTTCCTTAGTCCCACTAGCAGTGCCGTCCCCTCATCCAAGCCCTTCTCGTGGGGCAGCTGCTGCCGCAGTACAGCCACGCTCATCACTAGAGCTAAGGCTCACGGTGCTCCTGCAGCCACTGCCTTCAGCAGCTCTGGTTTTGCCTGTCCTTGAGCCATCCTGCCTTTAAGCCCATGCACGCGAGGAGAAGCTCCTCACATGTGCAGGATCTGCCTCGAAAGGATGAAGTACAATGTTTCATAAATACCTGCAAAATGCTTCAAGTGACTGCAATAAGTATAGGCAATACACCAATTTACTTTGTGGTATAAGGTGCTTCCACAGTAAAAATGAAAAGCCAGACTAATTTCAAAGGAAAGAAGAAATGAAATGCACCCCAAACCAGGTCCTCATGTGTATGCCAAGTACTACTATGTACTAAGGTAGAGGTGATAAAGCTTGCAACCTCTGCCTATAGGTACTCTTGAGACTAGATCGTTCTGTTTACATTATGTTGATCACAGGTCTGCTCTGAATGTATGCAAGTTCAAAGAGTTTTCTATGCACAAATTCCCAGCCTGCTTCTAAAAAAAAAATATATATATATATATATATATATATATATATATATATATATATTAGACTATTCAAAATTAAGCAGTTCCAATTCAGTTGTGATCCAGAACCTCATCTGTAACAAGTCTAAGAATCAAGCCAGGAAAAAGTTATCAAGGTTACCACTGATATCTGAAATGAGATCTCTCTGAACAGAAAGAAAGCAGGTCCTGGTACACGTATATTTAATCTTTTTAGGAACTTTTACGGACTGAATAGGGCTACAGAAGTATTCAATTAGTTTAATTAACTATGGGGAGGATTAAAATATTACTATATATAGTAATTTTTTGAGATGATTTATTCCTATTTCTGAAAAAAGTTAATCAAAATCCTCACAGAAATAATGCCTTCTGAATTTTACTTCTAAGTAAATAGCCTGAGTTTTTATAAAATCACAAAACAGCTGCTGTGTGCTGTTAAAGGCAGAAAACAGAAGCATCTTCAAATGTCCAAGTGCAATATACAGAAGCAAAAACTTGCAAGGAACCTACTGCAGTCATTTCAAATACGGCGGATGGGGAGGAACAGGCAGCTCCTATGACTCAACGAGTTAATGCAAATACAGACGACAACATTAGAAGTACTCAAAGACGCTGCTGTACAAGATAGGTTCCACTGTAGCACGCTGCATTAACAGCAACAAAACCTTTGAGAATTTTCCAGGCCTTGTCAACACAGAACACTTTGATGACTGGTATAAACAGAAGATGAAATAATCACTCACTGCAAGTCCTGACGTGCAGCTATTAAAGATTTCCAGTCTGCATTATGAGGGGGACACAGTCATGCTTGCCAAACAGGCCAAAATCTGAGCTTTCGATCATCAGACTTCCCAAATTCCCATGTTCGTACCTCCAGAGACCTAAGGTTCTCCTCCTCCTTTGCACTGTATTTCTCTCCAGAAAATAACTGAGACTAACAAGTTCAAGAAGGTTTTTCATTTACGTGTCAGCATTAAGATAACAGCTTGCCATTCAAGAATGGGTCAGTCAATTTTTCTAGCCTTTGTGTTTAGTTAATGATAGAACAAATCCTCAGTACTGCAAATCTCTTGGCCAAATAAAATAAAGATTTAATAGACCCTTTTAAAGAAAGTAAACAGCATGAGGTTAATTACAGTGAGCATATTTATGCTCCATATCTGGGCGACAGAGTTAGAAGGATCATCTAGGTTTCTAAACCCAATTCTCCGCAATGAAAGAAAAAAACGCAATGAAGAAGTCAAGAACACACCAGTCCTGTGCACCCCAGGGAGTACGTCCTAAATCTTACACCACTCATTTCAATTTCTGAGTGAAAGGAAGAAAAGCAATTCTGCTGTCAGTAAACTATTACCCCTCTCAGGAACCTGAAATTGAAAAATCTTGAAAACCACTGTCCTACAGCCATCCCAAAGTCTATACTAAAAGACCAAAGGCCAGAATTACAATGTGACACAAGCAGAGAGCAGAGGAAATTAAGGCCATCCTGCTGGCCTCAAGAATACCAAGAAATGGGTTAGGTCAAATAGTTCAGATAATCCTAAGAAATAATGGATTATATATACACAACATGGAAAGCACAAATGAATTAAGTAGCAGATCCTCACTTTTCCAATAGTGAGAAAAATTCCTATCCCAGCCCAAATCTAGTTTAACTCATTTCTGCCGTTCAGTAAAACACAAAGCAGTTTAGCAAAAAACAATAGCCAGCCTAATATACCAAACTTATTGCCACTTCCTTTGGCCAGTCTGACACTTCGGGCAAGCAAAGCATGAGAGGGAAGGGAAATAAGAAACAAAAAAAAAAAAAAAGAAAGAAAGAAAGGAATACCATGCAGCTTACATTATGTTTCTAGTGGAAAATTCCTTCTCAGGCCCGACAGGCATGTCAGAAGGCAGCAGGTCGGAAGCAGGTGGTCATCACAACAGGAGCACTATGAATAGGAACTAGACCTAGTCCCAAGGATGCCTACAGGTACTGGTCACAAGCTTAAGATTTTATCTTCCTATCCCACCTTATACAGTAGAGCTTGGCAAAACATGAGAAACCACACTGAGCCCATCATTAGTCTTCACCGAGCAATTCTTAGCCACTAGCAACCAGAGTTAGAATCAAATTTTGATGACTTAAAATTAATCCAGAAGCCGTGTCCAGAAAATCAATAGTCCTTTCTCTGTACCACGATATCTAATACCCTCCACCAGTTTACTTTCTAGATTAATATTTTTCTATATGAAAAGAGATATAATACCTTTACAGAATATCTCTGTAAAATCTCATCAAAAAGAGAATGCAATTATGGGGAAAATGGAATGATCTTTTCTTAAGCCAATACACCCATCTTGAAACAATCTTCAACATACTTAAGAACATTTCAAAGAATTTTATCAGCATTTTAGAAAGAAAAAGAATACCTTGAGGCCCAGCCCTGTTAGAATCACAGAATGGTTGAGGTTGGAAGGGACCTCTGGAGATCATCCAGTCCAACCCCCCTGCTCAAGCAGGGTCACCCAGACTGAGCCCTGGAGGACGCCACTAGCCACAGGCCTCCAACTAGACTCCACGCCACCAATGGCCACTCTCTGAGCTCTGCCTTTCAGCCAGTTCTCAATCCACCTCACTGTCCATTCATCTAACCCACGCTTCCTGAGCTTGCCCAGGAGGATGTTACGGGAGACAGTGTCGAAAGCCTTGCTGAAGTTCAAGGTAGACAACCTCCACTGTTCTCCCCTCATCTACTAAACTAGTCATCCCATCGTAGAAGGCTTAGATTGGTTACGCAGGATTTCCCCTTTGTGAACCTATGCTGACTACTCCTACTCACCTTCTTATCCTTCACATGCTTAGAGATGGCATCCAGGATGAGCTGTTCCAGGGACGGAGGTGAGGCTGACTGGTCTGTAGTTCCCTCGCTCCCCCTTCTTGCCCTTTTTGAAGACTGGAGTGATATTAGCATTTTTCTAGTCCTCAGACACCTCTCCTGTTCTCTGTGTCTTTTCAAAGATGATTGAGAATGGCTTGGCAATGACATCTGCCAGCTCTCCTCACCACTCATGGGTGCATTGCATCAGGGCCTGTGGACCTATGGATGTCAAGTTTTCCTAAATGATCTCTAAATCATAGGTGTTTCCCATCTTCAAATGAAATCTCAGTATTATTCCAGATGAACGCACTGCAGGCACTATGAAACAGTATATTTTATAGATGGCCACATTTTTCCCATGTGAGCCATTATTTGCAGATATGGATATCCTGGAAAAAAAGTCTGGGAGGAACACATACTCACTTCATACTAACAACGTCTTAATAAGAAATTCAAATGACATTTTTAAGGTTAGATTTATGAGACCAGGACCAAAATATACTTGCACTTGTATCTCTCTATGATTTCAAGAAGTTAATGATTTTGTTATATCGTATCAGAAATTTAAATGATTTGACAGAAATTTTTTTTGACTCAATATAGCTTCACCAGAAATATTCAAAAATAAAGAAGTTACATATTCATATTTCACATATAAACAAACTTTTTTTTCAGAAGTTGCTTCATTTTCCACTTCATGCACAAGTTTTAGACTTGTGCTTCATGCACTAAGTTTTAGACTAGCTTCCTTGGCTGGTATGCATTTTATCAACTATATTATAAGCTTTTCTATTAATTTTAAGGCTATTTATTAAAACAGTAATAACACATTAAACCTTGAAGATCCCATTTAAAACTCCCAGCTTCAAAAAGTACCTTCCAAAAACCTGAGTATTTCCCAATTAATCTGAGAGTCTGACAAGCTATTTGCAAGTCATACATTCAATGTAATCTTGAAGAGATGGAGAAACATATTTAAACACAAGAACTCTCTCAGTCCATGTATGTCTCTGTATTTTCTAAGTCCAATACACCTCACCAGCAAAAGTAGTATGGTTGGGAAGAGATTTCTGCAAAAGCCATTGTTATTTAACAGGTAAATTAACATAAACTTTCACTATGTCTTAAGGCACTTATCAGGGTCACTGGAGTCAACAAAGCTTCTCTAACTGTCACTGCACTGTTCTACATTCAAAGAAACTTTATTTTTCTTCAACCTCAGAGAAAGCAATCTAATTAGTTCAAATTGTCCCAGGAAAGGAATTCAAGCAATGCAGGCTCAAGTCTTTTTTCTACATTGCTCCTTGACCATCTTTTGACTTAGAATAACTTGAATTTTACAGGTAGAGTGTCATTTGTATGTATGATATATTTTTTCTCTAGGGCCACCTAAGATACTTCTGTGGTCTCATGTACTACATTTTACAGTGTATGAATTTTACAGTTAACTTATGCTACATGCACAAGTTTTACACAGAGGTAAACTACACCCTTGGGCAGCTAGCGGTGATTTTTATGAAAAAAATAGCCAACATCATGCTTTATAGTGTTAAAAGTTACAGAATGTAACCTTTTTTCCCCTGCAAGCCCAAAAGAACATCATTAGTTTTAAACACATTTTTACTTTTTATAAACACAGTAGAGATCTGGAATAATCACCTTCCCTATTAATTACCTTAGGTAACAGTATATTCTTTTATTTTTCAGAGAAAATAAATTTCAACTATAGCCATAACAGCACAATTAACCACCCATCCTGCTCCAAGCATTCCTTGCACACCTTCGTTTGGAAAATGTGCCACTTCCATCGACTTCACACAACCATCCAGAACTTCTAAGGGCAAAAGAGAAGTTTCTACTTTACAAATACTTCTCCTTGCAGACCAAAATAATAAAAGATGGGTTAGCAGGATTACCAAATACACCTTACAGCCTCATTGCACCCATGAGTGCAGGACATGCACTACTTTTGATCAACAAGCTTTATTTCTTGTATACCCATTAAGGGCTTTTCTGATACCCATTAAGGGCTTTTCTGCATATTGAACAGCTTACAGGACTACTTCTCCTTGAAGACAGTCAGTGCAAGAAAGAAAATGAAAAGACACAAAATTATTGCAATATATAGTGTCTTCTAATCACTGACATCTTATAAAGTATTTTCTGACCAAATTACTGTTTTAGTTTGTATGCAGTTAGCTGCCAGTATGGTGTATAGCAAATACAGCTGAGTACTGTTGTCAGCTATAGCTTCTGATGTCGCTGAAGATATCAGAATTAGGAGAAATAGTTTACAAATTTCATTAGGAACCGGAACACTGAACCTGTTGTCCATATAAACCAAGGCATGGCACTGCAGGCTGGGAGGGAAGAGGCTACTCATACAAGGGCAACCACAGATGAGGAAGGATATGCCTCACTACCGCAGTTCCTTCAAAAAACTTGGGCTTTGATGAAGGACCCTAAACCCTAAAGAAAGCAGCTACAACCATACAGCCCCTGACTGGGCAGCGAGACACTAAGAACAAACCGAACGGTAACAGAGGTAGCCCCTCCTGAGAGAAGCATTAGGTCACTGCGAAACAACCTAATGAGATGGCAAAATGCCATCTGAGAACTGGGATGGCAAACGTGACAGATACTCAGTAAGAAGTAGAAACAGCCCTTCCCCTGTGAAAAGCTGTCCGTCTCCACTCCCTGCAGGGCTGAAGGCCCACTTCCACGACGGACAAAATCTGATGGATGCCTGCTGAATTTTGAGGATTTTACCCAAGGCGTCACTGGTTGTTCCATTGCCCAGACGACTCGGAGTTTCAGCTGACGTTAGCTTTTTTTTTCTCTTTTCCAGTGGTGTAAAAGCAAAGAGCATGCAGCACAGTCACAAGAAATCTAAACCGACCCCTAGGCATTAAATCTTTAGAAACCCATTTGTGAACCGGTCTCGCCACCGGCAGCGACAGGAGAGGGTGGCTCCAGCAGCCCGCTTTAAGAAGGCTGGCGCCAGCGAAGCTTAACAGCCGCGCTTCTGCTCGCGCGCGCGGCCGACCCCGTGAGGACCCCGCCGGAGGGGAGGCAAGACCCCCCGCCAGCTGAAACGTCCTAACATACTTCAGGGGTATATAAATTATGGCTCACCGAGGACACTGCTTGTCTAAAAGCCAATCTCTGCTGCAAGACCTGCCCTCCAAACCGTTCCTCAAGGTTTACCACAGTTCATCAGCCACCCTACAATTTGGTTAAAAGAGAGAAAAAAGCTAAGCAGTGCTGAAACGTGAAATTGCTTTTCACGTGGACTGCACAACGCCGTAATGCAGAGAGAGGCACTCTCATTTCCAGCTGCCACGGACAAGTGACTTTCTACAAGCCGAAGTTCAGTCAACCTCGCCTTCTGCTGGGCACCACCCTTCCCCGTCCTGTGAGTACGCTCTGGAAACGCCCTTTCCTTTCCGCGGCAAGGAGAACGCCTGCCCCAGGCTGACCGTTCGTAGGCTGCTCGCTGGCCAACGCCGTGGCAGCCCTGCCGGTCTCCGGCCTCGTCAGAAACCCAGGCCACACCGGGCGAGCATCTCCTCAGACCAGAGCGAGCGCAAGCAACCGAAGTACTGCAGCCAGGCGAAAACAAGCCAGAAGAAACGAGCTCTCTGACAATATATCTTAAAACAGAAGAAGTTGGGATGTTTCCCCTTTATTCAGGAGCAGAGAGGTTAAGAAAACAAAGGGCAATGGAAAAAACTCCTACAGCGAAAGCACTACCGGGCAGAAAACACTCGCTGCTTCCTAAACACCGAGCTATGGTTCGGAGCAGCCATTCACCTGCTGACAAAATGTAATTCTCATTAACTTCACAAGCATTTGCTTAGATGGAAAATCCTTTTAGTCACTTCCCAAACAAGAACAAGGCAGTTGTCAACGAGATTTTGAGGACATAAGGAGCACTCTGTCAGCGATGCTCCTGGTTCAAACCTCAGGCCCGGATGAGCAAGATAAAAAGCAGTGGATTAAATGGCTTGACTAGGAGCAGGATACATAATGAGAGCTGGGACCCATCAGGAGTCTTTTGGTTTGAGCTTGTTTTTAAGAGACCAAGTCATTTCTTGGATAATATTCTGTTGAATATAGGGGAAAAACTGTTTTCTTACTGTCCTTTTTCTCCCCCTGTGAAAGGTTGCTAAGGAAATGGTTCTCAGTACGGTCAGGCAGTACAAACCCTGCTGTGTGTTTTAATGCAGCCAAACACCCCTTGAAATTAATGCTTCTTGGTTCTTTTTACATTCAAGTGTAGACTGTTAGCGCTCTCCAATATTAATTCTTACCGCATAGCCGTATATCTCCATATCTAATATAATAGACAGAGGGAAAAAATGGACAGGCACCAAGATGCCACAACGCGGTTAAAAGAAAGGAGCTTCACAACCGCAGAGCTAGCACAGGGAGAGTCATCCTGGTAAGCCAAACCTTTCAGGCTACTAAGTCTTTCCAAGCACACAAACCCCTAGATTCAAGCACAGAAATGAGGTCTCCAATGTAAAATTAAAAGCAAGTCATTAGGAACTACATAAAAGAAACCCTTTCAACAAATTTCTCATTTTAGATATTTATTGCCTTTAATTTACATAAATAGAAGAAATCTTGGTGTACTCGTGTATCATTATTATGCCTCTGAAATTATTACACACCTACATATGGTACGAAACGGGATCTCAAACTTGCATGCTGTTCAGTGGTCTCACTTCAATTTGCTAATGGACAAGAACACTAATAACCAAAGAGGCTCACTAAGGACCAGCACTAGCTGGCCTATTCCTCAGCAGCGAGTGAAACAGGAAGGGTTCACAGATGGCGCCTACATGTTACTGCAGAGCCCGCACGCGTGTCCTCTGCATGGAGTGCTTCATCCTTTGGCTTGAAACCTAACATCTGCCAACAGGTGGAGGGAAACGCACAGCATTTCTGCATGTCACAAAAGTTGCTCCGTAGGAGAAAAGTTGCTGCATATTCCAGTACATCAAAAAAAAAAGAAAAAAGAAAAAAGAAAAAAAGAAAAAAAACTGTCAAAATACAAAACTGAACATGTAAGCTGTTTTTCAAGCCATGCAAAATCATGTACTCAAATAGCTAAATTATGGAAAAATTTCTTGCCACAAAGGCAACAGCTGTGTTGGCTGTTTCCATTCTAGCGGGGCACTTCCAGATAAAAAAAGATCTCTGCTAAAAATAATAATAATTACAAGACTTACACAGCAGTACGATTCCAATCATGCATTCTAACTGAAATGTTTCTGAGGGGTAAATTGAAAAAAATTCTCTAAGCACTAGATAGCAGAGATAAAGACACAGCAGGAATTCCCCTCAGAAGGCACTTATTACAAATAAAAGTAAGAAAGTAGGTTGATCTTTACCTAAAAGACAAAGCAGAGCGTGACTCTGGTTCTTCTGAAAAGGCAAAAAGTTGAATCTCATCTCAAGTAACTGTTTTAGCCATAGTCTTATGTGCAATAGCCTTTCACTCAGGCACTGTTGTAGTTGTACAACTATGCTTTTTCTTCCAGTAAAAGCTATAGTAAGCCACAAGCAATTTTAATAAACATGATAATAACCTCCCTGCTCAAAAAATGTGCAGCTTTAACTCCTTTCACTGTGTGGATCAACTGTAGCATGATAAATCATATCAAAATATTAAATTCATCTCATTCTGCAAGTATTAAAATGTAATTTAAAACACAATACTTGGACAGTCAATCCTCTAATCATCTGTAAGACTCTGAACACAGAATGGCTCAAGGCATATCCCCTGCCGGACACATGACAGTAAGTCTAGTAATTAAATTATTTGCATGAGTATATGTGCATGCATGTATATATACACACACATACAGATTATGTTTCACAATTTAGGGTCGTTTTCTTTATCCATTAGTTTAACAAGATCAGGATGAGATAGTCTTGGAGACTCATTTCACATTTACAGCTCCTCCTCTACAGTCACACATGGAAAAAGCTACTACAGACGCACAAAGTGCTCAGGACAGAGGTTAAAAATATAATTTCTTAATGGAAAAAGAAAAGAAAAAGACAGATAATCTTTAACCCCAAAAGACATGTATTACTTTTTTTATGAGCACTGCTTATTTCTGAACTTTCGGGATCATTTTAGCACGCTAGCTAATGCAGTAGCGCATTCCTTTTGCGCAACGAAACCGTGGAATAGGAAAGCCAGCGCCAGCTCCCTGATAAACGAGCAGGATCGGCAGCGGCAGCAGCGGGGGAACCATGAGGCACTGTACAGGAATTGCAGCGTAACCTGCAGCCGCTCCGGCGTACGAGGCTCTCGACACGGACGCGCGGCCCACACCCCGCGCGGAAACGAAGGTATCATTAGCAAGCTGGCGTATGAGAAAAGAGAGAAGAAACGCGCTTAGCCGGTCTGCAGGCAGAGCTTGAGAAAAACCTTCCAGACAGTATCAAAACCTTTCTACTGCAAAGGATGCAACCACCTAGGGACGTCGCACCCCGCTCCCCGGGCAGCTTGGCCTGGGCTGCGCTGATGGGGACCTCCCCAAACCCAGCAAACGTGGCAAGAGAGGGGACCAAAACTAATCCCCACACATCCTGGAAACGAAACACACGAGGGCAGGGAGGCATTTCGGAAGGACCGTCTCCAAAACGACGGAGTACTTCGCACCCGTAACCAAGCTCTAAGCAGAGCTAGGAAAACTGCAGCCACAAACTAACAAATTGCAAGTGGAAAGAAACAACACAACGAACATGCATTTGGATGTTTGCCCACGGTTTGTAGCTTGCCTTCATCCTCAGCAGCAAAGGGACTCCTTTACGGAATATCGACTTACTTCTTCCCTGCCGAAGGTATCTGCGGGTCCCTGCTTTTAACGTAACAAAAACACAGGAAACCGAAGAGATGGACGTTTTAATTTGCTGGGGTTTTTTAGCTCTGTGAAACAATCCGGCTTATAATATACCGGGCCATGCAACTGGAGACCGTAAAAATGCAAGCACAGTGAGGCGAGAGCGTCACAGATGTCTTCACTGTGGCAGTCCTTAACAAGTCGTGGTTCAGTCTCGGAGGGCACAAGGAGGTAACACTGCTAAGCACATTCACCCCACTGAGCAACAGCTTTTAACTGCAGCCGACTAGCAGGAAAAATGTGTAGTTACACAGCAAGGCCTCTCGGACCATGGGAGGGTGCCCCCACATACACTCTTTCTGGTTGTTTCTAAAAAGCGTTGAAAGCTCAGGTTAAAACCAGCAGTAATGTAGGCAACAGTAAGTTCTTTCTGGAGAGCCCGGAGCGCAGCGGTCCGAAAGCTCCAAGCAAGGCAGCGCATCCTCACGAAAGCCGCGTGAAACCTGTGTGCATGCAAGCTGCTCGAGAAGAGCGGGTAGAGGGAAGGTTATGTGACACCGAGCAATGCCAGGGAAACCACTGCAGGCAAATTAACTGACAGTATATTGATATAAACCAATACTCTGCAATTCTAGCTGGCAAGAGATGTAATTATTTTTTTATGTTTTCTATTAAAAATCTAGGTACAGCCTATGGTGCTATTGCCAGCTAAACAACAAATTCCCCAATCCAAGGAGGTCAAATCAATAAAACTGTATTTTTAAAAAACTAATAAAACATATACGCAACGCTTTATGAATTTTTTATCACATTATGCATCTCTATCTGTATGTTTTCCCTTTCTTTCTATTCTTCCAGTCTTGTACTAAAACATCCTGACTCTGAACAACCACCTTCACTTCTAGGGCATCTGAAACTAAAGCTAGCAAAACAAAACGCCTTACTCCGTGTTTACGCAAACAGCTAAAACAGCTACTTGACGTAACTTTACAAGGTGCTGGATCCAAGCTTATCCAACGGCAAGGGGAGCGCTACCTCCACGTTCGAGGGTATCTCTGCGCAGCTGCCGTCAGCTCTTCCTCCTCCACATTTAACAGCCATGCAAGCTTAAACCCTCCTGACAGAGAAAACAGTCCTACAGCCTGCAGTCTGCATCCGGCTAAAATCAAGGTGCATCTGATCCCGCCGTGGGGACGCCCGCGCCACCTCGAACCAGCGCGCCAGGCTGCAGAAGGAGCGAGGGGCGGAAGAGCCGACACGCGCGGGCGCACAGCCCCGCCGTCTCCCAGGCCCTCCGCAGCTCCCGACCGGGCGACCGCGCGCGTGCGGCTACGTTACGCACAGTGTGCACGTGCTCCACTTGGAGCTTTAGCCAGGCAAATAAATTTAAGAGTACCAACGGAGCCAGTGAGTCCTGTTCTCCAGTTCTGTATTTAATCTTAGGTGCCTGCACACTGATCAGTTTATACCGCCTCAAAGAATAAAACTGTCTGGAAGCAACACTGGTAGTACCTTGAACTATATACACTAAGCAAAGACAGCTCAAGAGCTATCCCAAGCAAATACCCTTCCCAAGTCCTGTATACAAGAGCTGAGGGAACGGATTCACTCAATGGTATACAACACAGACACCCAAAAGATCAGCGCAAGTTCAGCCGCAGCATTAGCTTCTCAACACCCCAGTTTTGGCTACACACATTTGACCCATTGCTGACTATCCCCCCTCCAAAAGCAAAATTTTTAGAAATTCACACATTAGTTTTGTTTGGGTTTCAGTTTAAACAAACGATCCTATTTTCAAGAATGTTTTCCATCCACATATCATACACTTCTCAGTACCAATGGCAGGCTCAAAAATCTCAGTTTGAAGTGAAAGCTTTAAAGCGTTTCTCATAACTTTGATCGTCTTTGAATTCTTGAATCACAAAAAGGATTGCCACATTACCAGGTTAAATACACACCCCACGTAAACAAGCTCTCATTACTTCACATCTCGATCACTTCGCACAAATGGAGCACACAGCTCCTTTGGAGGGAAGAATATAATTTAACATCGTGTTCATGACCTCAGTTGATTTCCTTAAGAATCTTATAAAAGGAATAACAACTCCTCATATATAATTTCTCCCATTATAGTCACTGAAAGAACAATCTTTCCCTCAAGTAATTGCCAAATGCATAAAAGCAATATTCTACAAAGTACAAACACTCATGATCACAAATGGACAACAAAGTCCTATTTTATGCACACACCAAGACGCATATACTCTTTGCTGTTACATCCCTTGCTGCTGCAATTCCCTCCATCCACTTGCCACACTTTGCTGTAAAACTGGAGTCTGATGGGGCCAAGCCAATCTTTCTGATTATCAGCATGACAGGATCTTGCTTCTGCAATGTACAGTAAAATAAAAAACAAAGGCAAAACACTCACAATTTTACTTGTTAATCACTGTTCTCTGGCATGCTACAAAACCATTAACGTGAGTGTCCGCCAAATCTTTGAAAAGGGACCTTTGAATTTCATTTCCCTGTTTCAGTCACCAGAACCGATCGCCACAATGACCTTCTCTCTCTGAAGCAAAGTCTCTAAAGCTTTTTCAACATGCAAAGACACTTCCGCGCACCTCCCTGCATTGAAAATTACTCCATTGTGAAAGACAAGGTGTTTTGTCTCAGGCCATTAGTTCTGAAATCACACCGATGCTACTGAAAAAATCCTACAGTCACTACTTTTCCACGCTTTCTACTCGTGCAGCAGTTCTACAACTGCCCCATAAATATTAGGCCGAACTCTTGTTAGAAACTACCACCATCAGTAATTAACATTTTGTTACTGGGTAAAACACCTTGCTACACAGAGTGATGACTTTCCATAATTTTACCAGCAAAGTATCACTGACATGAGGATCCATGTGCTTGTAGGATTCATTTCAAAAGGACTTAAGGGACAATTCACAAAGTGAATTCATAAAACTGTGCAAAAGGCAGATCAAATAAAAACAATACTTGTGATTTGTCTGATTGCTCGAGCTATTCTGGCACAAGAATCACAACGGTCTATTTTTATTCAAAATTGTAGTTTTTTTACTATAAAAAGTTCCATCGCTATGAAACTAATGCTTGCAACATTGATTTCCATGGCACTGCTTAGAGAGACCCTGCAGAAGAGTAACATGGGTGTCAGGGCACTTTATGTAGCTGCAGCAACACTCTGCGAGCAGTGCGGGCAGATTTGCTCCGGGTCATTTTGACTACCATACACAATACTCTGCCGAAACGAGCAGGGCATCTGTACAGCGGCATTCAGCGAGATCGTGAATAGTCAGAATGACACCGAGTAACACCGGGCAGAAAGACACTGCGCGGTAGGAACCGCCACCTACTTGTGCGCCCCATGTATCAATCTGTCAGCATGTTGTATAACAGTTTCAAAAAAAGGAAATTAAATCTTAAATAAAAAAAGGCAACAAAGCAAGCAGGAAATTGAGTAAAGGCTGACACTCTTCTTAGCTCTCCCACCGTGGCAAGGTTTTGACTCACAGATAGGATCGCTTTGCAGCCTTCCCAGAAGAAGGCTCTCTGATACACCTTAATGAAGTAGTGGTAGAGAACAACTTCTCTTTGGAATTGTCAACATCCATCAGCCACTTCCTCAATCCTCCGGCACGCTATCAGATCCTCACAGAACAACTCTAACGGTGATACACACGTGAGCACTGGAACGGCCTCCTGGAAGGGGCACCAGGCAACACCTTTATTTACATATATCCAAGTAGCACAAGCGTTCTGTAATGAATAGACAAAAATTTTACCCATGGCTTCACCACGATTTTCAAAACAGAATTTTTATTTTGAAAGTAGTCTTTCTTAAATGCAGTATTAACCTTTGAGATTAGCAAACAAAACCAAAAATAAACACAATCCTACTAGATCAAAAAGAATCTTCCAGCTGGTCATGCTTTTCTGCTCTCAACAAAACCCAGCAAAGGGACTCTGTCCACAAGGCTGTCAGCTCAGATCCCAGCGCGTTCAGAATAGTTTTATAAAGTTTTACTTCTGAGAAGAGACACTGTAGAAAGCAATTGTTCAGGCAGCCAACTACTGCCACTGCCATGAATATGAATAAGCTCCAATATAGGACACACAGCTTTTGCAAATGTAAGGAGACCCGACTGTTCAGAGTCAATCTTTGCCAATAAATCAACTCTGCCATTATTTACAGATTTTTCTTCAGTGTCTGTGAGGAGGGAGTTTTGTTCTAAAGTCTCATTTTCATAAAGCTTAATTTTTTTCATACCCTCCCCCTTGCTAAGCTTTCCAAGCAGTAGGGAGAATCCTATTATTAATGGGATCAAACCCTTGGAAAGGTATGTTTTTCTGTTTCTCTTGCCTGTGTATGGTACTAACTAGTACCTATGCTGAGGCAAAAAGATAGCAGAAGAAATTGTTTGGAGTTCATGAAAATTAATATTTAGTGTAATTTTGTAACTATAATTTGCATGTACACAAATTGTACACAAATACATATGGATTAATGCAAATTTTCACACAGGGAAAAATTCACTCTGTGCTCTGTTAAACTAAGGGTAAGGCTGGTGATGAATCTTTTTCTTTTTTTAATATTCTCATCTGGATGTATGAACAGCGCTCTGTTACGAGAACAATTACTACTGAAAAACACAGCTTCTGAGGTAACACAGGCCATAACCAACCCGTTCAATCGCAAACTGTCTTTTTTTTTTTTTTTTTTTTTTTTTAAGAGTCTTAACTTGTAAAGGCAAGCTGATTAATTTGCGGAGGGGAAAAAAATAAAAAGGAAGGAAAACAAGGAAGAAGGAAAAGGCACGCTAGTTGAAACGATTTTACCTACGGAGCCGCCTGGCCGATCCCGAGGAGCCGGCGGAGGCTCGGGCGCGGGCGGGCGCCGCTGCGGGCGCTGCCGACGGCGCGGCGCGGCATTGCACGGCGCGGCACGGCACGGCACGGCGCAGCACCGTCGCTCCCCTCCCGCCCCTTTCCTTGTAGCACAGCGCCCACCGCCGACGGAGGGAAAGTTTGGCGGCGAGCGGCGGCGGCGGGGCGCGCTCACCTTCCTGCACCGCATGGAAGGGGTTGTTGGCCTCGATGAGCTTGATGGAGTAGGTGATCTTCTCGCTCTGGAGGATGTCGTCGTTGAGGTTCAGATCCGACACCGCCTGCTTGAACACCTCGTCGTCCTTGGCCGCATTGCCTTCGAAAATGGCACCTGGCGGAGGAAGGCGGCAGACGGTGAGCGCCGACCCCCGCCGTGGGGCGGCCCGCCGCGCCGCGCCGCCCCTCCCCGTGGGGCCGGGGCGGGAGAGCAGCCCCGCGCTGCCCACGGGGGTTTTCCTCGGAGGCTGTGCACACGCGGCCGCGCCGCGCTCCGCGTCCAGCCACCCGCAAGCGGCCGCGCCGCTGTCCTGCGCGCGCACTCAGCGCGCAAACATCTGGCGGCGCGTGTTATGTAACGCCCCGCGGCCGCGGAGCCGCTGCGCGCACACGCCGGGCCCGCTGCCCCGCTCGCCGCGGACCGCAGGAAGCGTCGCCCCGGCGCGGGCCAGCGCGGCCGGTTCGCCCCGCACCGCGGCCCGGCCCGTAGCCCCCTGCCCCGCGGCCGCGGGCGGGCAGCGCGCTGGGGCCGGGGCCGGCGCGGCGCCCCCGCAGCCTCCCCCGCCGCGGGCCCACGCGCGACTTCCCCCGCGCCCCGCTCCACGGGCCGCTGCGTGCCCGGCCCGAAAGGCGGCTTCCCGCCTCCCCTCCTCACCCTCCGCGAGTGGGTCCCCCCCGCCCCCGCGCGTCCCCGCGCTCCTCCCTGCTGCCCCTTCCCGCACCAGCCGAAGGTGACTGCAGAGCCGCGCCCCCGCCTGCCGCCTTCCCGCGGGCACGGCCGGGCCTGCGCCCCGGAGCCCCCCGCCCCGGCCCCGGCCCCGGCCCCGGCCCCCTCCGCGGCCGGCCCAGCCGCCCGCGGGCTCTAGCGGGGGCTTAGTGCAGCCACAACAGTTGTGTGCGCGCACACGCACACGGACACACACACACGCACACGCGCGGAGCCGCCGCAGATCTCACCCCCCCCCCCGACCCTTTTCCAGCCGAGCTGTGCCCCGCCGTGCGGCTCGGCGGACACCTGCCGCGGCACGGCCCGGGGCCCCGGGGGCCGTCTCCGCCTGAAAGTTTTCCCCACGAGCACGCTCCGAGCCGCCTCTCTCCCGCCCGCGTTTTGGGTGCGCTTCTCTCCCCGGTGGGGGGGAAGGGGGGTCCCCAGGCAGGCGGGTCCCGGCGCAGGGCTCCGGGCGCCGCGGGAGCGCAGCGCCCGCCCGGCCCGGCCCGGCCCGGCCCGGCCCCGCAGCCCCGCGCGGCGCCTTCGCCTCGCCCCCAACTTTACAACCGGGGGGATCCAGCCGCCTTCTCCCGCCCCCGCTCCCGTTTCTCCGCGGAGTTGGGCTCGCTTGCTGCCGTGACACGACCGTGCCGAGCCGAGCCGAGCCGATCCCTTCAGTTATTTATCTACCGCCTCCCTCCCCCCCCCCCCGCCCGCTCCCTCTCTTACCAATGTGGATGATGGAGTCCGCCCGCACCGACACGCACTGAAATATCCAGGGGAAAAGCCAGAGCATCAACACTTCCATTTCCAGCCTCTCGCACAGCACATCAGCCCGGGTTTGGGGGAGAGGCGGATGGGGGAAAAGAAGGAAAAAAAAAAAAAAAAAAAAAAAAAAAAAAGGAGCAGGGGGAGGTGGAGCGAGGCGGCGGGGGAGAGGCGGCCGGAGACACCCCTCCCTCCAAACAAAATCCTCAGTCCCCCCAGTACACCACAATCTTCTCCAAGATCGAGCGAAAGGGGTGAGGAAGAGAGAGGAGAAAAAGAGGAAAAAATAAAAATAAAAGGGAAGCAGCAGCAGCAGCCCCGCAGGAGCCGGGCTGAAGCCACGCGGCGGTGGAGGCAGGCGGGTCGATGCCGGGCCGCGGAGCGCCGCGCTCGCTGCGTGCCGGGGCGCCGGCGGAGCGCGAACTGCGGAGCGGAGCGGAGCGGAGCGGCCCCCCCGCGCCGCCGCCGCCGCCGCCGCCGCCGCCGCCCGCCCCCCGCGCCACGTGACTGCGGAGCCGCCGGGGCTCGGCGCGGCTGCGGCCCGGCGCCGCGCGCACATGGGCGCCCGCAGGCGCGGAGGGTTGGGGGGTTTTTTTTTAATTTTTTTTTTTTTTTTTTTTTTTTTGCGTTTTCTACACGCACGTTCCTCCCCGCGGAGAAGGAGCGCGGCGCGGCTGCAGCGCCGAGCACGCCGGGCGGCGGCGGGCGCAGCCCCGGGGCCGGCGGCCGCGGCGCCGCCGCAGGTAAGGGCGGCGGAGCGGCGCGGAGCGGCGCGGAGCTGCAGCCGCCGCCGCCGCCGCCGGGCACGCTCCGCCCGCGTTGCACGAGCGCAGCGCCGGGAGCCGCTGGGATTTTTCCCTCGGGGGCCGGGGGTGGCAGGGGGCAGCGGTACCGCAAACCGCCTCCTGTTTTGGTTTGGTTTCCAACGCAATCTAATTCATAAATTGGACATGCTCAGGCTCAGAAGACTAATTCATCCCCTCAAACAAACGCATCAGTGATTGCAGGCGCCCAAACGTGACGAGCGTCTCAATATGCCAAGGATCCAGAGAAAACAAATTCATTCAGGAGCCCGAAACGTAATTACAACTACTGCCAAGAAAATGAGTTGAGAGCAGGATGGTACCGAGATTATTGAGCTGCTGAGGGGCTGAGGCACGGCCCGCTCCAGCGATACATATAGATACTGTCAGCATTTGGACGATACGAGGCAGAGCGATTCCTGGAGGTCGCCGTCTCGCAAGCATGAGTCTAGTAATACAGCGCCATGGCCTGGTCCTGCTCCCGGCGAGGGGGTGCCGGGGCCCAGAGACCCCGGGGCAAGGACGAGCCCGCTTCGCGCGAGCCACCTGCCCACCCGGGGCTTAACAGGGGCTTCTCCGCTGCAAATGCCGGCGCAGCCCTTTCTCCTCCTTCTTCATACCAGCCCCGCCACCTTGTACGGGCACTGCTAAATTCTCCAGATACTTAGGATTATTTGCTTGCAAGAGAGATTGCTGCAATGCATTTATTTATTACAGAAAACATTCTTTCTCATGCAGAGCACAGTACAGCAAAAACGCTTAATGCTAAGGAGTAGCAGACATACATAGGCTTTACAGTGGTGGGGGAGGCAGGGGGAGGGAACACGTGTGTAGATGGAGCGGAGTGAAAGAGAAGGAAGCTAAAACTGAAATGATAGGAACAAGAATCCCTGTTGATCCACGAGATTCAACAGCTTCCTGTTCAGCGGTAGGTACAAACACAGCTTCTGAACAGGGAAAAGCGGGGGGGGGCAAATAAAACAAGATATACTTTTAAAAAATAAATCACTTGCTAACACTTACTTACAGTCCTTGTTTTAAATACACAATTTCACATTGATCAATGCAGAATGATTAAATACCATACTCCATTTTTCATGTAATAGAAACACTTAATTCAGGTAATTGGCTTCTGGGACAAAGATCAATAGAAATGTTCCTTATTTGACTACGTTAGCAAGTCGAAATTAATTCTAATTTACATTCGTTTCCAATCAATATGCACTTAGCGACTTACACAGGCTCTTTAAAAAGTTAAACACCTGTATTGACCACAGTCATATATATGACAGTAACAAGTACATGTCTGGGAACTACAGGGGAGGAACAGTGTTGCCACAGAACCGGTCTCTGACTTCCACAGAGGAAAGGAAGATTAAATTTGTTTGTATTTGAAAAGCACTTTGGGATCTTGGCCAGAAACTTCTAGAAACATACAGCTCTTATACCCATGATTTATTTACACGGACATCCAAGTACTGGTCCGAGATGCCCCAAGCCCTTGGGAACAGGCTTGTCTCTTAAGTGTGTGAGGTGAGGTCTTCACCTCAGCTGGGACACCTCTGGCTGCTGTTATAATAATAATAGTGAAGTAGTAATACTAAACATTAGAAACCCAACAAGCAGTGAATTAGGCCTGCTACAGAATTTCTGGAGAATTTCAGAAGCAAATACTCCACGCACAGAAAATAATCCAGTCCCAGCCAAAAGAAGGAAAAGGGAAAAAGAACGGAAGAAGCCCCAAACACCGTAAAATAGGCCAACAGAAACAGAGGCCAAAAGGGTGGGGGGGGAATATCTGTCACAGCCAATGGACAGTAAGACACAAGGAAAATGCCTGGAAGAAATCCCAAATGCCATCAAACCAGATTTGGAACGTGCAAAGTGCAATGAAACTGAATGCAACAGCTGCAGAGCTCATCTCAACCCCAGGTACCAAGCTGCGCAGAGCAGCTCGCGCTCCAGCACCTCAGCTTTTCCTTGCTTAACTTTGTGCAATGACAGGAAGAGTCAGAAGAGGAGAGAAAGCAAAGCCCCAACCCACAGCTACATAGTGCAACTTCAGTAGCATCTCTGCAAGATGGAGTGTGCTGCAACATCAAAACTTTGTCGTCTCTGGCTTTAAACTTGATTTAAGTCAGGCTTTTGAAATTATTGCCACGCAGCTTTTCTTTTCTTTTCTTTCTTTTTTTTTTTTTTTTTTTTTTTTTTAACTTTGGCTTGGATTATGCTTTGCATAATGCTGTTCATTGGAAAGAACTGCCTTGCCTCCTTTCCTTAGTACTTCCCTCCTTCCAAAAAAAGCCATCTATGTTGGATTTTCTAAGCCCAGAATAAATGAGGGAGTTCATTTCAATTCCGCCATTCATCATGTGCAATCGGAAGTGCGCTGACATTACGTGGAGGGTGTATATTGTTTAGATGCAGCAGTCGGCACTAAAAGGCTAATGCATTTGCCAGCATTTTGCATATTAAAAACGTTACAATTTGCCATGATATTCGATCATCGTTGTGTAGGGGACACCTCATTATGCATTAATACATAAGGTACCACTAGATTTACAGTGCAAGTGGAAGAATGGCATATCGTCAGAAATATGCATGATAAATAACAACTCAAGCAACAGTCGCTATTCAAAGTTCAATTCCTTGGCAACAGAGAAAATTCTATGCACATCTCTAACAGCTCTATTACCTTTGCAAGCCGCTGTAGTGATTTTAAGCTAACCCATCATGAGATATTACTGTGCTTATTTCTGTTGTCAGAATGAACAGGGAATGAAATCTGCACCAAATGGCTTTTGCGGCTGCACCAGCGTGGTGGAACGAGGCCCTGAAGCTACACTGCGGTTGGGACTGCAGAACGTCCCAGGACGGTGACCAGGAGGCTTGGTAAGGCGGCCGTGAGAGCCTGGTGCCCAGGGCTCTGTCCCTCTCTGCTGCCACCATGAGCGCTAAATGCATTTTGAAAAGCATCATCAGAAGTGTAGCTGCAGGAAACGCCTGGATCTAGCTGGGATAGGGCTTCCGTACCTGGAAACTGGGACAACACTCAGCACCTATAAACAGGGGAGGAGCTCTGGGGGGGAATTTTAGATGCTGTCTAGTAAGTGGAAGAATGGGGAAAAGACTCATGATCTGGATGGTCTAGATAGGGGAGAAATAATCTGTTTTAAAGCTACCCCTAGAGTTTTTTCAATAATCTTTTAACTTTAGTAGGGAAAGGGAAGTGGGGGACGGAGGAGGGGGAATTCTCCCTCTCCCTGACAGCACAATCCCATCATGGCCCTTGAATTTACACCTAGCTGAGATGGTCCCTAAAACATGTGTGTGTAGATCTGTGTGTATACACATATGTATCCTAGCAACTACTGTCCTCCCCTTTCAAAGGGAAGTGGAGCTGCTCCTCTGCAGTCATACTCTATCGGTTGTACCGTATACAGGTACAAAGATGCAGCAAGTACCTGCAACTGTTAACACTCGGTTTATAGGCAGTTTATTTTTTTTTTAAAAAAAAAAAAGTAAACAAAAAAAATTCTATACACTATGTTTAAAATTTCCCTGCTTCCCAAATAACCGATAAGAAGGTCTACAGTTAGCACAAAAATTGAGTTTCATCACATTTTGGAATAAGCAACTTTGTAGTTCTGCTTTTGTTTGGAAAGAGTAATGCAAAGACCTACTATACATCCTTAAGTGGATTTTTGCATTTAAGAAGTGACCTGATTGTCATTCTCCTGTGATGACAGCTCTAGGTCTCAATTGCTTTATTGAAGCTTCCTTTAGCTTAGTAAAACCTTCTTTTTTCTTTTCTAGGTTGATAGCATAGTATGATAATCTCTCGGGAGTAATGGACTCGGCTCCCTCTGCAAGAGGAAGCTGCCGAAGAACGGAGTTCCTTGTGGGACAGTGGCATTAATGTGTTATGTGCCTCTAACAGCCTGACGCTTTGCTGCAGTCAATACTTTATTTGGACTGGCATGCCATGCAAAAGCCCTTTTATTTCCAGGTTTTTACCAGGTTTAACTCAGCAGAGTACACACAGCCTACATTTGATTTAATTCATGCTTATGTTTGCTTAATTTCATCCGTTCAGTATCTGTTGCATCTTGGTAAGATTCGAATTCCCTACTCTTCTCTTCCACTTGTACCTTCTCATGCCCTATTTTTCTTTAGCAGGCATTTTATTCAAAATAAATCCTTGTGTAGGCTTTTCCAGCCTCGTACATTTTCCTAGTTGCATAAATACTCTCTTAATTTAGTCCAAGCAGGCTGTGTCACCGTTAGTAAATTTTATCTGTCTTGGCATTTATATTTAATAAACACTTTGATTCAGAAGAAACTCAAAAGGAGTCTGCTTATTCACAATATTTTACTCTCATCGCTATGTATTTTGTAGAGCGCTCTAAAGCGCAGGTGGCCGAAGAAGCCATTACCGCAAGAGATGCAAGGACGACCCAGTTTCAGGGAGGACCTCTCTCCTTTGCTCTAAGCGAACTCCTCCTCATTACATCCACTGGACACTAAGGAGACCCGCCTAGAACTTGACGTTTTCTCACTGGAAAGGTCCTCACTTTGTAAGCTAGCTTTCCTGAGCAGGGATCCTTTTCTGAAAAATGGCAATCTGAGCAGAAAGAAGAGGTGCAATTGCCGTCTTTGCTACAGCACAGATACATGCCGTACAGATACATCCTTTCCACTTAAGGACATGAACTCCCAAGGTAACAAAGTCTATCAGTTACTCATAATTTAACAGCGCCCATGCTATCAAGATAATCTCTGAATTAACCTCATTGGCACCCATTTGAAGAGGGAAACGGTTACAATTTTCTCCACCAAACAGACATAGTACTCTCCAGGAGAGCGCCTGCTCCTGGATGTTAAAGATGAGCGAGTAGAAATAATCCTGCATCCATTGTCCCAGTATTTGAAAGTTATTTAAAAACATCTTGGGCGCTTTGTACTGGACCATCTAAAATGCACGTAGTGTCCAGTCTCTTTTCTGTTGAATGAGCTGCCTGCTGTGGACTCGGAGACCATGCTAGGCCACCTGTCCTTCTGCCACCGCAGCCACCCAAAGGCCCATCCAGAAAGGAAAGCACAGACAAGAAAAAACCCAGATCTCATTACTCATGTAACCACCATAAATACCTACTGACCGATCTCATGTAAGACCATTGTGTTTTCTCAAGTAATAATAGGGCAGGAATAACATCTGCATTTTATAGATACTTCACTGTAAATATTTCCCAACACAAATAGCACACCATCCACAAATCAACACAGACAAGAATATACCCTTACTCAGAACTGATCTGAACTGTGGGATGGACATATTAAATAGAGACAAGAGCGAGTCACTGGAAGTAATCCTGCAGGTCATCTCAGTTAGCCCAAAACGCTGCAGAAGTCATTTCCTTGGTATTTCCCGCCGTACCCACCCTCGTGGTAAGGACACCAACAGCAGACGCTGCTGCGCGGCGAGGCAGAGCACCAGGGAAGACTGACCGTGCGCGTTTGAGAAGCTGTGCCCTCCAGCCAAGACACGGTAACCGACTTTGCGTTTGCTTCTAGTTCATTGCAAATGCCACTGAGAAGTGACTTAGGCAAAAAGATTTTGCTGCAAGCCAGGAACTTGACCACTGTCCTTTACAGCCTCTCAGTCCAGGAACAGGGCACCTTTTCAATCGCTCCGGCTCAGTCCTTTGCCATCACTAAATACTGATGCAGTTTGTATGTGCAGAGTCCTTTAAAAACCTCACGATGAAAAGTACTCTAAGTGGAAAGTAATTTTACCTTTAAGAAAACCTGATCTTTCTCAACAGTACAATCTAAAACATACTCTATTTAATGACTGTCTCATAATGCGCCACTTCTCCCAGCTGAGACAGTCTCTCTTTCGGCTTGTACTGCTGTGTCATGGAGTATATTATTTTTTCAGCATGCTTTTGCAACATCTGCCTTGCAACCATTTGTACAAACAAGGGCATATCTGCCTTTTCAGTGACTCCATTAGCATTAATAGCAGTCACAAAAACAACACGAGGAGAACGTATTCTCCCAGGGATCTGTGTTCTCTTCAGGAAAAGGCTGCCCATGTTGGACTCAATAATTTACACCCATTTTTCCAGGAATGGATGAAATGAAGATTTTATAACAGAAACATCAAGTTGACTCTCATGGCATGCATGACTTCAAAATTTATCTCAAGAAAGCCCACACTTATTATTTTGTCTCATTAAAAAAAAAATAGTACATTAGACTCTCATGGTATTCCTCAAATTTTCTACCTTTTTTTTTTTTTTTTGGGGGGGGGGGTAGTATAACCCAGCAGTTGGAGCAGCAGGGCCTTGATTCCTGGGCTCCATTCCCACCACTGCCACTGATTCATTTCGTGGCTAATCGAGCGGGCTGTTGCATGACCGTTGTACTCAGTTCTCAGTGTAAGGGTGAACAAGAACATCAGGTTCCTTCCCGCAGCTACCACACCCTGTCCCACGTCTCCGGGAGGCGCAGGGGAGACAGTGTAGGCTTATCTTTGGCTGGACAAACCGAGTAACATCAGTAATGTTATGTTACATGAGTAACGTCAAGTTCATTGATTTTACAGATAACATGCAGTTTTCTCATATTTAAAATAATTAAAAGTAGAAAATACTTCCTGCCTGTGGTCCTATTCCATGCGGTTGAGTCTGGATGCAAACCTGCTACATCTGTACTCCTGCCAACTTGACTGACAGGACTTCAGTTGTCCAATGCTTTCCATTTTTAGTCCCAGATGGGGAGAAAAGCGTATAGCTGGGGGCGAGCAGGAAAAGCCCTAGAGATTAGGTCACCCACAACTGCAAGTGGCCGAGTAGTCACAGTCGCCTGTGAGCGAGATTCAAGTCCTTTCTTTAATTCTGGAAGAGCTGGCTACTACGCCTCCCACCTGGGAAAGGGGTGTCCTCGTCACTAGGTGTGGGGGAAGAATGTACATCTCTTTCTCAAAAGAGAGAGAGAGAAGAAAAAAAATGAAGTATTTTCATTTTGGCCTGGTGAGAAAGAGGGAGAGGAGAGGAAGGGACACAAACACACCGCTTCCTTCCTACGTCTAGGTTGTACAGGATGTTTCTGTGCCTCAGTGGAGCAGTAGGAGTCTAAGCCAGCTTTCCTTGTGTCAATAAGTTTGTTCCTGACAGGTTGTTTTTTTAATGTATGTTTTACACTGCTTTTTGAAAATTAGCTTTTTCCATGAACGCTCCGGCCTATGAATGCACCCAGGCATTCACAAGCTTTCCAATAGTCTGTCACATCTTAATGGTGTATCATCTCTTCATCTCTCTTTATTCCTTCACCACTTACCCTTTCCCAAAGCCTCAGTACAAGACTTGTGTTGAAAACATAAATGTGTATCATAGATAGGTTCTCAGCGCTCTTTACAATGTGGCCAGTGGAAATAGGTGAGCCAGGACCACATGGCTTTCCACTGAGCATCATTTGGGTATTACTGCTACAGTACAGATACTTAAATCACACAGAAAAAGGTAAATTAGTTTAAGAATTCATGAACACTTAAATTCCCAGTATATGACACCTGAAAGCGCTGAAACCAGTCACCTCTTCCTATTGGATCCTACTAGAAATGAAGTTAACACTGAATCTACACACCCAATTATTAATTTGCATACCTGAATTATTTTACACATGACACACTAGTTCTTGGATAATGAGTATAAAGAGGCCTTCCCCCCCCCCTTTTTTTTTTTTTTTTTTTTTTTTTTTTTTTTTTTTGATTTTCTGACAGCTCAGAGAGATTGTGATAAATGGTCTATGCAGAGGTCTGGGAAGGTAGAAAGGATGTGACACTTCAGCTAGGCAGGATTCCCCAGGAAGTGTAGTTCATGTCATAGCACCTTTCACCAGCCAGTGTTTCTAAAGCTCCCATGTTCACCAGTATCTTCATAACACCTTTAAATACACTATCTTACTCTCCACCTAACGTGCACTGCAGGTATTGCTATGTATTATACTGTAGCTGTATACTACACAGCTGAATGCAAGTCTGCAATTCAAATGGCTTTGTTTGCTGCACTGCCGTATTATCACACATGGCTTTATCATGCAACATTGATTTTTAAGCAATGGCATTGATTAGGAGTCTTATTTAAAAAATGCTGGCAGGATAGAGCCTTTAGATAAGTACTTTAAGACCAAATGTAAGCTGCATTCCCCAGCAGCTCTCTTTTCTCTACAGACACTATAATAGAATCACAAGTAATGCTGCTGACTTCAACACATATTGAGGATTTACACCAGTATGATTTCAGTAAAATGAGGTCTTAGCACTTCACACTTACACAACTATAATAAGCTTTAGAATGCTTTTTCTTTTAATGTAAAATCGCCCTTTTTCCACTAGCTAGGAAAGAGGCTTGTTTTCCTGAGAGATAAGTTTATTAAATTGAATTTGACCTTTTAGAATATACCTAGGCAGGGATTTCTGCTCCCTGGAAACACAAGTGATTTCTTCATGTACTGCTCTGAGAAATGCAAGACTCTACAAGCAAGTAAGCAAACCACCGTTGGAAGAACAATTTACGTTAACTAAATTATACACAAGGAAAAAAAATCAAGCCCAAACCTAAAGAAAATCCTTGCAAGTACTTTCTAGATGCCATACTTCACAGTATAAAATCATTACAACACCATTTTTGTGCTTTCAAGCTGTCCTCCACATCTATTATTACCATAACATCACTTGACCCGTTTCCCTGGGGTCCTGCTCGTTCTATTCCAAAACAAGTTTTCCGTGCTCTTCCCAAGACTTCCTTGCAGCTTGTGCGGCTTTTGTTCTCACAGTCCTCAACGGCTCCCGGGTTGGTTGAAATCTCCTAGTAAGTGTTACCGCTTCGATACCTGAATCCCAAGTCACTAAGTGGGTTTCTCGCAATAACCCGCAAGGACCATGCTTTCCCAGCTCTGGCTCGTCCCTTCCAGGAAGATTCTCCAGCACACCAGTGAACTCCCTCGTCTGGGCAGATCTCCATGCAGATCCACAAATCAATTATCTGTTACCCAAGTAGCTGAACACCCTTTTCCTCACACAGCAGGGGAAGAAAAGACAAGAACAGGCAGTCCTTACCTTTCTTACCACAAACTTCTTGTTTCACTCTTGGGATTTATAAACATCAGGAATATAAAAACCTCAAGTACACAGTGACCTTTACGGTAGTCTGTTTCTGAGCCCTGTTTGGGGTGTTGCCTCTAAATTGTTTTTAATCACTTGTGCTTTGGGGTCTCACCACTATGGGTCAATTATGCTTTGATTCTATCACATTAAGCAAAGCAGGCTTCCCTTTCAAGGGACAGACGATTTACAGTCAAGGTCCAAAGAAATCCAGTAGAAAATCTAGTTCAAGGGAAGATGCACCCATTATTCAATCACTCCACAGAGTTCCTAACATTTGTTTACCCAGTAAAACGCATGTAGGAGAGACGGGAGAGAGAGCAGCATATGCCGCCCTTAAACTCTTCTGTTTATTCCAAGTCTCTCTTTCCAACCCGCACTCCTAGATCTTCTCTTAATTAAGTGCAGATCAATCCGATGAAATGAGTCAAAGCCTTAGTTGCTCCACCACCTTCATCTATGTCAGCTGAATTGCTGTAGTAACACAGGGCTTACAAAGAGGGGCGCAGAAGGACCAGCAGCAAGTGTTACAGCCCTCACAACCCTGGTAACCTTCTGTATTTGATGTAGGAACAGTCCCATGCCAAGACTCGCACTTCTTTCAGCGTAGGACCAAACCCAAACTATGCGATAATAACAGACCAAAATCAGATTGGCCTACGATCACTACAGTAAAATCATCACTTCTCCACAGGTCCCTCATTTCACTGCCATGGTATTCAGAGTCTCCCCACCCAGAAGAAAGAAATTGCTCTCAGCACCGTCACGGTTTGGAGAGCACGCTGGATTGATTTGCTTCAGCAATTTGATCTTCTCCTGCTGCTTTGTAACCACCTGCTTGGCTTGCTTCTGAAAGCTCAGAAGGTTTCCATACTGGAAACCGGCTACCAGCCACCTTTGCATTATACACATAAGAGAAGCCTCTAAATAAATGTTACAGCTACCTTTTAGTAAACCTCTACCTCCCCTAATTCCACAGCAAAGAAAAAAATGCAGTTACAATGAAATACAATTGTATCAAAACATGCCCCTGCAAAACCATGCTGCTTGGTACATTATATCAACTCACAGCCACATCCTCTCAGCCATTTAAGAAAAAGAACTCACATCTTTGGGACTTTTTTAAACCTCACAAGCATGAACAATAACTGCAGTATTTGGTTTAACAGGCAGATCTTTTTCCCCAGATTTTTTTAATATTTGTACTCCAGCATGCCCAAAACAAAGTTGTGGCTATGGCTGACATACATATATTAGTAACACAGAGCTTTTCTCTTCCTGCTCAAAGTGGAAGTGGAGATCTGTGCATGGATTCTGTGTAATAATCTGGGGAGAACAGCTTCACATTATAATCTGGGCTCTTTATTGCTTTCAACAGTGGCAGTTCTGCTCCCCAAAGCTGAAGCCTTGCATCGGTGACATTGCTCCTCCTGTTTTCCCCACCCTCACACATTATTCAGTGTGGGCCTGACAGCAAAACCATGTGAGAAGATGCAAAATCTGTCAGGTCCTTCAAAGTCTCCGGTCACTATAAGAATCCGGATTTTGCTCATACTTTCTATATCTAGATCACTGCTAGTAAAGGCCACAAGATCAGGAGCTTCCACCATGCGGATGAACACCCTGGCTCTGTAGGCCAACCCCAGGGCCAAGTGCCACTAGACGGAAAACGACCCTGGAAGTTTGCCTAGCGGTGCTAGACCGCGCGCACACGATACGCCGGCGAGGCTGCCCAGTTTGAGGTCAAGCCGCACGTGCACGCTTCCTGCCTGACACCTGCTCGCCGGGAGCACGGGAACAGAGCCTCAGCTACTCTCACCTGCAGCGCTGGAAGCCTGTCTGCTTACTCCATCAGTGGCTGGCAACGTATTTTATTGTCCTATGGCCAACACAGCCTAAGAGGTTGTCTTTAAAAAAAAATGCAATGAGCATTTTCCTATATTTAGGCTTGTATACACAGGTGCCAAAGTTCCTGCTTTCTGCAGTTAGGAGTAGGGCACGTGATTTTCCATGCATGGGATGCAAACATCCTTCTGTTGAAGAAAGAGGCTCCACTCCAGCTCAGAAGGTTTTCCATTAACACACACCAAACTTCTATATTGCTTATAGAAGGGAAGGAGATTGCGGATACAGTCTGAGACTAAAAGGGTCTCAAATACTGGTGAGCAAACAAAACCAAGAGGCAAGCAAATTTCTCACCTGCTGCTACCTGTGACCTTGAGGTCATGATTCTTGTTGCAATACAGTGGAAAAAATCTGTTTTCTGTATTTATGGATATCATTTCAAGGCTGCACGAGGGGAAAGATTTGAACACACATACTACTAAGATGCTTTGCTGTACAATTTTACCAAACTAGTTAAAGATAATGCATTGATCAGGATCGAGAGAATAACTACAATTAAATCAACAGGTTCAAATGATCGCATCACTAAGTTAATACCGCAATAGATAACCAAATCAGCTCACAAAAAGAACAAGCTTTCTCACTCATAGGAAGAGGAATGAATTGCTTTGGATTAATGCTCTACAGAAAGGATTTAAAGGAAGAGTTTCAATGCAAGGCCCCGGCCAGCATTAGGTTGTATGTGGTTCAGGCTGGTTAGGAGCACAGGCAGCTGCTCCGTATACTGTTTCAGGCTTCAAAGGATAGTAAGGAAACAAAGTCAAGTGGCAGCAGCTATTCTGACATTAGACCCGAACCAAAAGAAGTTTCCTAATGCAAGGGATGGGAGTCCCCTGCCCGGTGAGGCTGCACGTACCGAAGCTTGCGGGAGCTTCACTTTACCTCCTGCTTGAAGCTTCGTTGTTATCATACACTACCACACAGTGTTGTTTTAACTCTTATTTTATAATAACCTAGCGATGACCATCTAGCAACAGTTAATAGCAGCTAATAGTATAGCCTTTCCCTCAACAGGATTATTCATTTTGGATGATTTCCTCTGCACATGTGTTTATTGTCATGGAATTTAGTGTTTTCAAATTGTCAGAAAAGAATTAGGAATATGTTTGAGATGCACATATATGCGCACACACACTGCAGTCACCTGTGCCTTTCATTCTCTTTAAAAACCCATCCAGAAAGGTAAAATATAAAAGGTCTCCATGCAGATACAAAAAATAAAAACAGATTTCAGCTTTCCAGGGCCTTATTTCTTAGTCTCTAGCTTGCATGGAAGCCAGAAAATCTTCGTATCTGAAATGCACATGAAGTCTTTCCCCAGTCTGACTTCTCAGCAGTTCAGATTTTCACATCTCCATTCCATTTTAATTTCCTCACCCAGTGAAAAGTTTATGAAGAACACTTTAGCAAAAAGTGTGGATGCCCCTAGTACTTTGACAGTAAAGTTAGAATGATGCACTAATGCAGACCTTCTCCATGGCCATGGCACAGAAGTCCTGACCCTAAGGAGAGGTTTAGAGAAGCCAGGTAGTTATCAGGGCCAGTCTATTGCTGCAGACATGCTGAGCTGAGAAAATGGTAGTGGAAGCCCAAGTTCCATCCATAAAAAGCCATTTACGGACACAGGTCTAGATCCTTCTTGTATAATCATTCCTCCTCGTGTGCTGCAGCAGCATTCAAAATAAGCATCTGCTCTCTATGTATAAAACTAGGCAAAACAACCCAAGAATGTCATGAGCCAAAGCAAATGCTGGTAGACACCATCTTTCTTCCTGAGGTCTAAGTCTCAGATGTGAGTGTTGAATTCTTGCCTAGGAATCACTAGGAACTGCTGATGCAAAACCAAAACTTCTACACGGCTGTAGCCTGACAAAGGCCTTAAGTAGCTGATGGGACTTCAAATGCACAAAGGAAGGAGATGAACCAGATAATAAGGGCTCTTTTCTCTTTGATATCTTCTCTACTCCAAAGCACACTGTTGATTTGCCATTCTATTTTCTTTTAACAAGATGGTTCAGCCCATTAGTTCTTACTTGAATAAAAACAGCACATTATTTTCCTTTTATAAAAAACAATAAATAACCTTAAGGGACTTACATGAGAGAAAGCAGAGTAACTTTATGACAGAAAGCATCTCATAACAACAGGATACATGATAATAGTCTTAAGGTGACATCATCATAAAATGTAAGATTTTTATATAACACCCCTTTAGATTGTTTTTTCTACATTCCCATTCTACATGCTCCCATAACTATCTTTTGACATTTCTTCTGCACAGCTGGTTACACCATCCATAAGCAATCTCTGCCTACCTGGCATTATTATTATTTTAAAAGCCATTTCTTTCACTTCATTTCAGCTAAAACTTATGTTAAACCTAATTGCCAGTTACCACCCTCCCTTCTAAAAAAGGGAAATCTGATTTCCAACAGTTTGAAATCCATCCCAATTGTAAACTACAATATAATCATAATGCCAGTATATGCACATTATAGGAGTATAATTAGCAGAAGACAAAAAAAAAAAAAAAAAAAAAAAGGGGGGGGTGCCATTTGCATTCTCGGCATCTAACTTCAAATATTAACTCACAAATGAACACAGCTTTACAATAATAACACTGTGTATGTTCCAAATAGAATTACCAGTAAGAGGCAAAAAAAGTATTAGTTGCTTCCTTATGATTAATAAATGTAGTTAACAGAGAAGGAATATTATTCTTGTCAGGTGCTCATTATGTATTTGATAATCTCTATTTATAGGACAATGAAACATGGGGTTTATAAAATGCCATCTGTTGGTTTCTTTTCAATGTATAGGATTTCTGATGGTTCAGGAGCTGCAATTTCAGTGCTGTTGATAATGCTACAACGTGCAATTCTAAAGCCTTAGGTTGTGAGAACTTGAGCCATCAAATGCCAAGAAGCAGGCTGAATAGATGTTCTGAACAGTGTATCTTCTGTCTTTTGAATTTAATCTATTTTAAAAGCAATTTACACTTTCATGTAATTGATTTCCATCAGTCATTCAAAAAGCATAACACTCACAGTGGTGTATTGCAATGACCCACAAGTGCGATAGAAGTGGGTTTGTTCTTTGATCTCTGCGAGAGAAGGAGTCTTATGAGAGAAGCTCACAGAAGTCTAAAAGCTACTACAAGCAAAATGGTAACTCCTTTTCTTTAAGATATTGTCTTAAAAAAAAAAAAGAAAGAAAGAAAGAAAAGGCCTCAAAATGAAGTGCTTCTTAAAGCAAAGAGAGTTAGACAGATCCATTAAGTTTGCCAGTACCCAAAGGATCCATCAGTATCGTGTTCTTGCATATTAACAACGAAACCAAAGAATTCATAATGAAGGTTCATACTAGAGTATCAACTATAGTAAGTTTGACTGTCATTGACTTCCACGCTTAAATCACCAAAATGGCCCCAAGTTCAGAGTTTAGTTTCCCTTTGAGCACAAACTGTTGTTTTTATTGTAATTAACGAAACTGTGATTGATTGTTTAATGGATCACTGTGTATTCATACCAATGTAAAATTGGAGGGGGTTGTATCACTGGCTAAAGGCCTGATTACGACTACTGAATCCAAGAGAACCACAAACACTAAGCTCTTCAGAGAGCAAGCAAATACAGAAAGAAATATCTAAGCCCTGCAAGAGAGAATTTATACTTTGATAATTTCTTAGGGGTATCAATATAGGATTTTTCTTTCTGCTTTCAGTTCCCCTCTTCCTTCTCGGCTGTGCTCTCTGTTGTTACCCTCCACTCCTGCCTCACCGTAGCTCTTCATTCGTCCCTACCACAGCCTGCCAGGTAACTAGAAGCATCTGCAGCCTGCGACATGAAGTGTCTTTGACAAAGCAGCCTGGTGTCTGAAGCAGCAGGATCATATTGCCTCCCATCCAAAAATGGTAGAAAAGGCTGCATTTCCACCAAATCCGACGTAGCTGTTTGTCTCTTCACAGCTCTTAGTGTCGAAGCCTTGAGTCAGTCGGCCTAAAGGCAGTCACCGAGCACCAACAAATACAGCGGCTTCATGAAAGAATGCCCCAAAAGCTGTCAACGTTGATATTTCAGTGATTTTCCCAAAAGGCAGACAGGCATTCTCCTTTCTCTCGGTGTTTCTACACTTCATAGGAAACACTGGAATTTGGCCAGAAGATCAAGACTAAGTGCATAGGATGATCTGGGGGGCCTGGGGGGGTGGATATGGAGAGACTCCTGTTTGTGCCCTACGGATGAATCTAAATCCAGCAAATCCACAAGCACACACTTGTCATTTTTTAAAAAATATATCTAATTCAGATGCTTAATGAAACTGTATCATTCTTCTAGATGATCCACTACCAGTGAGGTATTCTTTTAAAATTCAGAGAGTCTTAAACGAATGGCAGACAAGTTTTGCAGGAGATCAGGGCGATTCAGTATCCACATCAGCACAAACCACGGCAACCTCACTTAGCTTATGAAATGACACAGGAACAAGAAGAGAAACAACAAATAACACCAAGAGAAGCTGAGATGAGGGACTAAAATGCTTTCAGGTGGCACAAATAATTCTAAGATGCAAATTGAAAAACATTGCCTGTAATTTACTTAAATGCCACTACTTAAAGTTTGTTCAAACTCATTTAAATGAATGGTGGTTGACTCTGGATGCAGTGAATAAATAATCAATGTACCCTCATACTGAAATATGCCTTAAATGGAAACACAGATAGACACTGTTTCTGTTTCTTTGGAGAATATATAGCCATGATTCAGTGTAGGCTTGCTAAAAACATCTCTTATTTTTTTCCTCTTTTCCTTTGTTAGATTAAGAGCTGGTATTACATCAGTTACCATCGAATATTTCAACAATAACTATTGGTGTTTTTGTTGGAACAATATTACAGGTTATACAATATTTTTCATTCCTATATTTTACTTTTTGCTTTTGTGGTAGCCTAGAATTTCCACGTGCTTCAAAATGCTTTTAAAAGGCACAGAACTCCCCAAATGGAGCCTAGAGGACAGTATTGTCCATGCTGAGCCTCGAGAGACAGGTCTTGAAGTATTCTGAGTCATTTTAACTAAATTACTCTAAAGGTCACTAAGGGGCACGTGGACTTCAGTAAGCCAAATTCTGAGAGGTTCCCGTTGCCTGGAACTTCCAAGCAATGGGAATCCTGTAACTAGGCAGCGACAAAAATTGACTTTGGTTTATTGATTTCAACAGAAAGGTGAATAGGAGCTTACCTACGTCGAGAAAGAAAGAGGATCTCCACCAGTACCGCACAGAGTGCCCGGCTTCAGCACTGCTGCGCTGAGAAAACAGAAAAGCAGAGTAGCAGGTACTTTACAGCAGGTACTTTACATTTACAGAGTATACTCAAGCCTCATCCAGTCGCAGCAGCAGAGGTGAAGAGCGCGCACGGGGCTGCAGTCCAGGCAGACGCTTGCTGCTTTGATCTCTCCCTCACCCCCTTTCAAGGGTTCCCACAAACCTCAAAGCGGAGCCATCTGGTTAATAGACTTCCTGCCCACACATCCTCTTCCCTCAGCCCCAGCACATTATGCCTTGGAACCTGCCATCCCTTAGACCTCTTTATGTATAAATATATATATATATATACACATACATACATACATATACATACACACAGTTTATATATATATATATTTAAATATATATATATAAATGTAGTGTATATATAAAGAAGAATATGTGTATAGTATATATTATATATATGTGATTATATATATATATTAAAAAAAATTTATGTATGTGTACGTGTATAAATACCTTATTTTCAAAATATGAGTGATCATAGTATAATGGCTTAGAGAAAGCCTGTATCTATTTGTAAGTCCAACAGTTTGACAAGGAATCTCCCTACTACCTGTAAGAAATCTTCCTGAAGAATAGAACAACCTATTAATGTGGCCATCACTTACCCTTTATGTTCACCTGTTGAAGTCAGATTTGCATAGGGAGACATCTGTTTCTGCTGATAGCCTTAGCGAATGTGGCATACTCAGTCCCTGAATGGGAGACCGAAACCGGCTCACTTAACCTGTTCCTTGAAATAGATCAAGCAGCCTTGAAATAGCCAGCAAGCTGTGAAGCAGTATTTCCGTAACACAGAGTGGTGAAACAGATCCTAGGAAATACAGAGAGGTTATTACACTGTTCTTAGAGCTAGATGTAGTAAGTAGGCTTACGATCCAATGTTCAGGCATGTTTCACATTTTCCAGTTGGAACAAATAACGTATCTTTAGTAGGCAATACAAAAACTCTATTTAAAAAGAGTGCAACTGATAGATTGTTTTCTGATAGTAAAAGAGAAATACGTTATGCTCTCAAATGACTATTCCTATTCATTAAGCTTGACCAAAAATGGCTCTGCTTTTTGTACACTCAGAGGCAATAGATTTTCTTTTGCCTTAAAAAAAAAAAAAAAAACCTTTTTTTGCACTTTAAGCGTTGTTATTCAATGAACATCAATAAGACTATCCTCAGATTTCTAAAGTGTGTAGCAAATATAGGCCTTTAAGAAAGGGCATGACTTCACCCACCCCATTTGGTAGACTAGCTACTAGACAGACGGCTAGAGTGGACCCCTCCAGGAAACCCTGCTGGGAAGCCTTGCATTTTCCAGAGAAACATTCCTTCTGTGCAGAGTGCATTCTGAGATCTGCAGAGTGCCAGAGAGACTATGAAAAGGTAGGATTCACAGGTGTAGACCTGGAGCCTAGAAATCAGCCTGTCTTCCAAGAAAGTGCCTTTTATTTTGTTTTCTTGCATAGAAGTGCCATATAATTTAATGGAATTTACTGCAAAGGCAGGGGAAAATACTAAGATTTCAGGAATATAGTGTAAATAGATAAAGCCAATACACAGCTAGGCCATAGACAAAAGGCCGGTAGGAAGGAAAATTCTGAACACTTATCCATAAACTCACAGCTTAATCTTGTTGATATAAACAGCCTTTCTGTAATGGAAGAACTAAGTTAGAGAAAACTTGGTCTATATCCAAAATCCCTATCCAAACACATCTTGAAGTTCAAACCAGAATGCTTCATAATGGAATATTCTGTGCAATTAAATATATGTCCTCACATAATGACATATGTGTCTAAGCTACAGCAATTCAGAGCTGGGTTTAGGTTTAGAGGTTGAACAACCAGAATCCAACAGTATTTGATTCTAGAGTTTAGATTCATCTCTTGCTGTGGCAGATATACAATCAGGACATTTATTACTTATTACTACTACAGAGTTCAACAGTCTTAAAATAAATAGTGCACCATCAGCTAAGTATTGAAATAAACATTTCACCACTTTATGCATCATCAACCTCATTTCATTGCCTGGTAGGTCATCAACATTTTGATTCACAGCCCAATTTCAGCACGAAATGCGTAAGTGCCACATATCCTAGACCAGTTTCACATGGACATTCATCATCACAAATGGCAGGCAGAATTTTGCAGAAGAAATTTGGGATTCTGATAGGATATTCTGGGAACATTTCAGTGTTGTAAGAAAAAAAAAGGGAAAATAATTGCAGGAGGACCATGTTCTAGTACTTTGACTTGATGACAACTCTTAATGCAGAACAGTTTTGAGTTTTGCATGGCATTGCACAGAATGTTTTCTAACATATGGTCAGTTTGAATCTCTAGGTTGAGATGATAAAGAAGAAGTGAGAAATTTCTGCTCTCTCCTTTACCTCCGTCTGGTAATTTCACAATTGAGTATTTCGTATGAATTAAAAGTCTCGGCCTTGGTGGGGATGCTGTGAGTAAACCTAAACAAGTTATTCAGTATTTGTGCATCCATTTCAGCTTTGTGAAATGGGAATAGCAATATTTGTATTTTTAGTAATTTTAATACCTGCAAAAAGTGCCTCAGAGTTATCGTTACAAAATAACCATTTTGTCCTCCAGGTCTCCACTCTGTTCCTACCTTACTGCAGCATAATTAGCTTTACAATATAATTTTAATGTTTTTATCCAGTCTGGTTTTATGTATTTCAAATTAAATCGTTATCATTGGTGATCAGCTATCTACCTCAAGTGAAACAGTTTTCCAGCAGTGCTTCTAACTTTAAGCTTTGCTTTTTCCATTTAAAATTCCCAGGAAGGAGTCATTAACACATTTCTACACAGACAAGCACACTTAACATGCTCAGGTTAAACTTAAAGGTATAAAATCCCACTTCTCTGCAATACAATTTTGGAGGAACACTCTTCTAAAGTTTAGCGAAAAGGAGGAATAAAAAGGACTCTGTGCAGAACAATGTCTGAAAGAGTGCTACCTTCATCATGCAAGCCCGAGGTGAAACAAAGCTGGGACTTCATGTTCTCCTTCATGGTTATTTCCATGTTGCCTCATAACTGTGCTGCTACTGAAAAACAAAAAACAAAACAAAAAAAAAAAAAGAAAGAAAGAAATACTCCAGAATTTCCAAGCATAAGTAGATGCATAGTCTTCTGTGAAGCTCCAAACTCCTGGGTATTCTGCTAGCCCTTGTCTGTTCTAGCCAGTTAGTGGCTCACTAAAATTCAGGGAGTGGTGGAAACACCTAATCTAGCATCTTTTACATTAGACCTGTGTGATCATCTTCTAAAGGAGTCCTAAGGAAAAGTATCAGACTTGTGGCTAGCGATGACCATCAGTGACTCATCAAAGATAGGTTGAATACAGCTTGGAAAGAAGCTTACTACTGAAGTCATCACCAGAGGATCATAAAATAGCTAGCCAAGGTTTCCCCTTCCTGAGGCAGACCGTGAGACTGCTTTTAGCATGTAGATGCCTTCCATGTCCTTGACCCTTGCAATCTAGGTATGGGCCTAGACTAAAGGAAAGGACTGCCTGGTTAATTATCTCTTCCTAGTAATGGATCAGGATCGGATGCCTTGTAATAACACTGCTATTATTAGCTTCATTGGCTGCCTTTGATACTGTCACAGAAGCACACAGGTTCTCTCTAATCTGATTTATCCTGTCCAGAAAATAAATCGACTTCCTTACAGTAGGAAGACCTCAGAGTTGAGTCACCTACACACTTCAGCAGGTAGCAATAGGGCCTGTCCTTCAAGTGAGAAATCAAGCTCCTGTAAAGCTTTTCGTTCTCTCAGTTCTTCTCACAACTGGCAGAAAAGATGGGGGTAGGGAGAGGTAAGTTCAAGCCAAGTGAAAATTTGTTTGCCCCAGAACTAAGCACAGCAAATACCAGATTTAGTTTTGAAGCTAAATGTCATACTGAAACAAAAACCTGATACAAAGTGCCAAGTGAAGTGGGCTGACCAAAAGTATCTGGGCCTTTTCCCCCTCCCAACCAAAACAGCTACATGGAGTCAGATCAAGGATCACAGATTGTTTCGATTGACTCAGACACACATTTTCAGGGGAGGAAAAAAAAAAAAAAACAAAGAGGAAAAGACTTTGTGCAGTTTAACTTTTGAGTAGCTTCATCCTTTTCCCTTTGGATATTTCAGTTGGTGGTCGTGGACAAGGCCTTTTCTTCCACAAAAGGCTTCGTACGACCAGCTCGAAGTCGTGAGTCTGTGACAAGGGCACCAGGCAGGAGAGAAGATGCCTCTTTTTTTGATTGTGTGTACTGATTTATGTCATCTGCACAGCTTTGTCTCATCTGACTTGCACAGTGCCACGACGCAGGACTAGTGTACGCACCTTGCTGGAATAGAGAAGCAGGAGAAGGTAAGATAGGCACTGCTCAATTAAAGTAAAAATAAGGGCGTCGCAGTGGACCAGTGGAAACCAGCCAGAGGTAGCTGTACTTCTGCCCGAACAGGGGGTGAGTTAATTTCAGACATCGTATTATAGCACCGGCTCGGTCAACTTTTCTTACCCCTCGTATTTTGAATGCAGGTTTTGTCGTTATTATCCAGACTTTCGTCGCCTCAAGCTGTAGGCTGTTTCAGCACGTCCCTGGTGGGACTCCACCCGAGGATCCCTGAGTGACTGACGCCCAGTTAGTTACTGCGCTGGCATTTGCTGATACCGGCACTCAAGTACCAGCTCTCTGACTGCACTCCAATACCAGCTAAAGTAAAACGCACTGATCGAGACCTGTACAACCTTACATAGTCAAAGCCTATCTTTCTAAAGAAGTCATTTTGCTCCACTTGCCATGTTCCTACAGCTGTGGTCAGCAGAGAAAGGCAAACTGAGTGCTCCTTGCACACCCACAGGTGTGCGTGCTCACGTGGACTGCCCATCCTTCAGAACCGGCGTCTTTAACCTGGGGGATTTTGGGCTGCACTGCTTAAGACAACAACATGCTAAGGCTTCAGAGAAAGGAAGTTTGCATTTTCCAGAATGACAGAAAAGTAGCAAGGAGCTTCTCTAATTGCTTGCTGGTTGAGTTTGTATTGAAACGATTACTGCCATGGTGCTGAGAGTTTATTTTATTATTAATGATTTCTTAGAGCTTCACATAGGTGTTTTGTTTTAAATCTAAAATAAATAGAGTGCCTTAAACTAAGTCTACTGCTAATATCCAATTCAGAGTGCACACTGACATGTTCCTTTTGTGTTTTTATCAAAATATAAAATTCCTGGTAACCCAGATTTGATATTTTATGCAGAACTATTTCAAGACAATCTTGCAATAATGCATCTGGTTCATCTGCTCCTTTCCTGGTAAATACCAAGCCCTTTTTATAAATAGAGACATTCTGAGTAGAAAGCTGAGGAGCTGCAGTGCAACAGTGCCATCCCCTGTCCGCAAAACTCATTGACTTTCTCAGAAAAGCCAAGGACTAAAACACCCCACAAATGCCTGCTGTATCCACACAGAAGGTTACTTAATCTGAGTGCAAAGTGCAGTGCATCACAGTGATGCTGCTAGGATATTTCATTGTACAACCTAAACTCCAAAAGAAGTTCCTTTCAGATTAGTGCCGTCAACTCTGTGTCAAAGTAAATGGCAAGAAGTTCCACAAATTTTGTATTTAAACTCCCTTTTCAAAATATTATCCAGCATACAGTCTGAAGGTGAAGAGGTAATTAACATCTCTTTGTATAGTTAGTAGAAAGTAGGAAAATCCCACATAAATCCATAAGGAAAATGTGTTCATCTGTACTACTGCTTTTCATGTCTGCTCCTGTTTCCACTGGAAGCAAGGAGCAACTATTTTTAAAAGTCTGTCCAAAACCAGCTGTAATACCTCACACTCAACATACATAGTCTAGAAACTGAACTAGAACGAATATTGCACTACAAACCAGGAGTCCAAAGAAATTTAAAGACAGTTAGTTAGGAGTATGCCCAAAAGCATTTCTTCACAGGATTTTTAGGTGCTATTACATACCCATTTAGTGCTGCTCATTTACAGAACTCCCAAAGGGACTTCCATGGGTTAAGGTGAAATAGGTAGGACACGTTTGCTCTTTTTCCTCTTTTTTTGTCTGTTTTAGAAACTCACTTTCATCCTTTCCCCAGGAATAGCACAATAGCAAGAGAACAAAACATAAGCAACAAGCTGACCTTGAGACTAGTTATGCACAGTTACCAATTGCCTGCACTTAGCAGTGGGATCTGAGGCTGATTGCTCTTTAAGGAGTGCTGCTAGGAATGTAAGTGCCATCTACAAGTGTCTCCTCCTCTGGAGATTTTTCTTTTTCTTTTCCTTTTTTTTTTTTTTTTTTAAGGATACTGATGCATGAAATATGCTTTTGTACAAAAAAACCCAAAAACAAAAATCTTAAGCACAAATGCAGAAAAGATCTTTAAAAAATAACTTTACTATATTGCACTGTTAATGTTGATGTCCTAAACATGCCTCAATTAAGAGCAAGTAAAGCCTGAGCTGTTTACATAACCTCCTCCAGTCTTCTCTTCTGCCAATATAATATTAATTCAGTCCTGCAACCAGCAGCAAGCCCTCCTTCTAGGGATGACATCTTCTCTCTCTTACATACTATTGATCCTCTAGCACAGGTGACTGTATGAGCACTTTAAGAGAATCTTAACCCTTAGATCTCAGAGTCTGTTTCATGCATCATCAACCTCATTTCATTGCTTGGTAGGTCATTAGTGTGATTGTCTCAAACAACAGCATTCAAAACCATCCACAAATCTGTTTTGTTGTGTTTTTCATTTCATCTTTATAATAGTCACTTCTACAGATCAAGTATGGAGAATTATAGTCTTTTAGATCACTGGAGTTCAAAGTGTTGCCCGTTTCCATTAGTTTCTCGGGAAGCTGCTGTTTGCAGCATAACTGCTAATTTTGCAGTTCTCATGCAGCTACTCCGTAGTTCCCTCGCATGGTTAGGAGTAAAGGAAATGCCCAAAGCCTCCCCCGCCTTGGCTTATCTACACGCACAGCGCACCTCCCCTAGGGCAGCTAGGCTGGGATGCCACTGGTGCCCAGCCAGGTCGCACAGGTCCTCTTCACGTTCCTTCAGGGCAACAGGAGAGAAGCATGCTGGCAAAGGCAAAAAAGAAACACTGCTCTTCACTCACTGCTGCCCCTAAAACGCTTCCGAGAAACCTCAGCTCTCTTCTTCGTGGTTATGGGCCCTTGTAATAAAATGATCTTCTAGATTACCAGCCAGCATGCCAGGTTCAACTTGCTCTTAGCGCTCTGCTTCCAATCTGCAGCTGGTGTTAGCTCAAAGCTCACACTATAGTGACCTCCTGGGCTATGTGATAAAATGACAGACACACTGAAGCAGAGATGAAGAGCTGGGTGGACTGGGGCAGGCAGCAGAATATCTCAACAAAGAGACTGACTAGCAAGCATTTGTTTAGGTGGAGAAGTTACTGCGATGCAAGCAATGGGACAAATGTACCACAGCTCTTGCTACTCAACACTAACACCTGCAAGAACACAGAGTACAGACACACGAGGAGCAAGAAATATGAAGAAACTTTCTATTCAGAGTAAAAAGCTTCCACATCCTCACTTACTTAGTTGCCAATCCATATAGATAAGCCTGAAATATTTTATCTGGACCATACTGACACTGGGAACAGCTTCTCACAGCTATGTAATGCCTGAGTATGCAGCAACCAAGTCAGCCTTCACTTCATGGTGAGCAGCTTATCATACCAAAACTAACACTAGAGTCAGGTCCACAAGAAAAAGCACAGAAAAATCTAACCTCCAGAGGTAATAAATTGCCAGTTAGCTTGTGGTAGCTAATTTCACGTTAGAGGTGATCAGCTAGCTCTACGTTTTGTGCAGGCTGATGTGATCTCTCCCTCCTCAAACATTTTGCAATTACCCTAGAGTTAACTATCATTAACTAACTGTTCTTAACTGCTTAAAAGCTCACATTAGAGAGTGGCTTTGTGGAAAGTCTCATTCTAGCAAGAATTTAAGATTCACCTACCCACTTAAACACAAAGCAATAACTTGCCATACAGAAGCAACAAAACTGCGGACAAATTGCTTTGATAGAGAATTAGCCATGCCCTCCATCTGAAGAGAAAGATTCATCACAGCATTATAACTAAATGAGGAAATATTGCTATGGAAGGAGTCATCAGGTGGTGCTGTTAGAAATGCTCATTTTACTAGAGAAGCAGCATCCCTTCTTTGAAGGGACACTGTCTTGTTAATGGAGCAAGGGAGCTTCCTCTCTGTCTTAGAGACGATCTTGGAGGAAGACTGTGCTGGGAGAACCAAGAATTAGTACTTCTACCTAATTTCCTGACTATGATTTCTTCATGGCATGCTTCTGACCATCTCTGTTGCTGGACTATATTTATACTAAGATTTATTTACCTTATACTAAGAAAACCCATGGATTTTAACTCCAACATAAAGAGAACTGACCTAGGAGGCCTGAATTTCAGGATAATACTGAGGAATTCATAGTAGCTAGTACATCCACTCAGATGCTAAAGATGAAGCCTCAGCTAGGTCCAGGACCGAAGAAATGCCAAGCTTTTCCCAACAAGTTAACAGCATTACTTGGTTAGTTATGAGACTGGTTTTTGATTCGTGGGGGGTTCATTTGCTGCGTATACATATATGGTAGTTATTACACAAAAGAAAAACTATTTTCTGAGATATTGGATGAGAAGTTTCTCCCTCAGATAGATCTTTGATGGCCTTGACATTTACTTCTTCAGTTCTTACCACAAGCAGCGTAACACAGCCGCCTTTGCAGAAGAAAACACAAAGCTGGAGCCTACAGGGAACAATGACTTTTCTTGGCTGAACACGGAGAGCCGTGCTGTGCCAAAAAATCGCCCTCGAAGCTGCCAAAGGCATGGAAGGCCTTGATCTCTTCCTCATTAGGAGGCCTGGAAATGCCTTTTTCTGAAGCAACTAGTTTTCTTTCCACTCCCTAGAAATATAACCTCAAACGATTGGACTGCTATGAAAGAGACACTTGGATCCATGGTTATGGAAATTCTTCTTTGGTACCTTCTGTGGTTAATTTCAGGTATATAATACTGCTAAAGGAATCCCAAAGAGCTCCACTAATTTAGCAAACTGAAAAAATGCTTCAGTAGAAAGAAGTAAAATGCAGAACCCGTTCCAGCAGATCCTCTGTTATATATTCATTGCTGCTATTTTCAAAGTGAAGAAAAGTGTTTCCTAAAGAAACAGCCCAATGAATGTTACATGGGCAGTTCATTTCCATACGCAGTTGATTCTGGATAGAATATTGTTATTTTTGTGCTGTGTAGAACAGAGCCTACTTTGCACCAGTTCTCTAACTGTATGATTTCCCTCAGAGCTAAAGGAATCTCGCTGGCAGAGAATTTAGCCTTCAAAAGAAGTCAAGATAAAGACAGCAGGAAAGAAGGGTAAAATATCCCAGAAGTATAGCATGTGCCTCTCTATATTTCATCTTTAATGTATTTGTATCATGCTAACATCACAGATTCTGCTCCAGAAATTGGAAGACAGAGTTCCTACTGCAGAACCTATCAGCAGCAGCATAAAAGGGAAAAAAAAAGAATAAAATGTCTCTCTGCTATCAAGAGGTTTGTAAAAGTTTTTAAAAGTGCAGTAGACATGATAAGCCAATTCAAGTAGCAGATGCCAAACCCACCACAGTAATCACGTTACTCCCATGTAATGTGACACAGGGTCTTCCAAGACTTTCTGTGAAAGGTCAAAAACTTCGCTTTGCACATTCTTTAAATACAGTGTAATGTGAAAAGGTAGAAAGAAAAATGCAATAAAGCCCCCCTCCCCATACAAAGCCTTTTGTTAAGCTGTAACATGACAATGTTCGAAGTATGGCATCTGTCAGTCTTGATGGCAAATATTTACATATCCTAAACAACATCATGTTTTCAAGAAATCCACTTAGTATCCTTAAAATATATGTATGTATACATATAAATACATATGCACACATGTGTGGAGGGGTATGGGAAGGTGTATACAAATATAAAAATACACTTAGAGTTACATCTGCTCTTCAGCTGTCTCAGCGAAGCTTCCAAGCATGACATTTCTGCCCCAGTCAGTGACACTGTCGCTTCCCCATCCTGTCCCAACAACAGGGATCTGGAGCTGCTTCAAATTTAGGAAACTCCAGATTAGTCCCATAGCTATTTTCAAAGTACATTGAGCTGAGTGGAAAGAGGTTTGTTCGCTCTATTCTTTTTATTTATTTTTATTTTTTATTATAACTAGGCAAGGGGAACAAAGATGAAAAAAGGCAACTCATTTATTTCATTAAAAAAAAAAAAAAAAAAAAAAAAAAAAACCTACACAGGGTGTCTCTCTCATTAGTAGTCTCTCCCACCTGCTCGGTACTAGCGTTTAATTAACATACTTCACAATTTGCTACTTGCACTTCTCAGCAGCTTCAAACCTCTGTTGACTCACCTCTCTGCAGCCTCTCTTTTACGCCCACAGCAGCTCTGCTTCTATCCAGTTAACCTCATTTAGGCCGTTTCAACACCGCTGCATCCTCAGGCATTAAAAGTCAGGCTACTAAGAGATTCACCAGATAGGTGCAGTAAAAACCATGCTGAATTAATGCTTCCAGCATTAACAGCTTCAGAAATGGGTGTTGTCTTCATTTTTATGTGATGCTAATGCCAACTTGCAGCCCTTTAATGGAGGAATTTTAAAAATGTTAAAGACCTGTAGACAACAAACCCCTAAAACGTAAGAGCTAATATCCAAGTGATCAGTGGAAAGTTACAGCAACAATTTCCATACAAAACAGCGCTTAGGAACAAATGTCTGTTACAAAATCTTCTGTATTGGTCAATCTTAAGAGAAAGATCTGGTCAGAGACTTTTGCAGAAACAACTGTCATCCTAGCTCCTATCTGGCATTAAATAACTTCAAACGGTAGCAAAAGAGCCTAAGGGTCCAATACTGAAGATTCAAAACCTGAAAGTGAAAAGGAGGTTGCTCTCGCCCGGAGGTTGCTGCAGACAACCGATCCACAAACGAAACGAAGTAATCCAGCCCCAAACCTCCTCCTAACTAGGGAGCTGTGAGCCTTTTTCAGCGGTTTTATCCCGCAAGAAGATGAGAACGGTCCGGTGTGGCAAGCACTGGAGAAGCAGCACGTAGCTCTCCTTTCACTCTTTACAGCCCTGGCTCGCAGGCAAAGCATTTTCTCAGGACTGCAAACAGCCTGTGCTTTGGATTAACCTGCAATGATAGCGGTAACCGAGCATCTTGGGACCACCTCGTACCGCCAGACCCCTACGTGGTCCATGGGAGGAAGTCAAAGGCACTAACCTTTACCAAGGCGTGACCTGGAAACACTGAGCAGCTGGTGGTATTTCCTGGTGTACACTGAGCCTTTAGAGGAAACATACAGCACAAATGCAGGATTCTGACATTCATCTCATTAAATAGATGTTGCTTAATCCAAATACGTGTAACTGCTATTGAAAATCTCTCCGCTTCGGAGACAAGAAGAAACAGTACTGAAGCATTAGTCAAACCCTGAAGGCCCCCATCCCACTCCTTCCTGAGGAAAGGCACATCCCCCAAGCTCTGTAACTGAAAACTGTGATTTTACTACTACTGCTGAAGACAGTTAATAGCAGAAAGCACTTAAATAGCCTTTGAAGCTGTCATTTGTAACATTTACCATAAAATGTACTATATAGCATTGTATGGAAAAATGTTTTCCTTGCATTTTACGCAGAATGAACCCTCAAGCTACACTTAAGAGGCTCTTGCTACAGCTATCAGCCACCCTCACACGTGGGTTGGTTTCAAAGCTGTCATTGCAGGTGCCGGTTTCAAGTACCAATCTAACCCTTCGTATAGCCTAACCCAGCATTCAGCTCGGTTTTCCGTCTTTATAATGCATCCTGAAGGTGAGCGAGGAGTAATTCTTAGCTATGGCTTCAGAGCACAGAGTATAAGATCCAATATTTAAATTCACATGACAATAAAAGCAGAAGCCCTCAAAAGCCTTGTGTGTTGGAAGAGCCATCTTCACATGCTGGGATTCCTGAGCGTAACTGTGGCTGGCTTCCTTCTGTTATTTTTCTCTTCTGGCCAAACCATGCTGTGATCGAAGACAGTCTCGCTCCATTTTCCATATTCTCCCCCCCCCCATCTTCTCTGTAGTTCTCCAAAACACATTAGTAAGCAATTTAAGCATTGATTCTGCAAGGATTGTGAAAACCATGTTACCTCAGGCAACAGAGAAAAAAAAAAAAAAAAAAAAAAAAAAAAAAGGCCAGAATACAAGCAATCATTTTCCCTCTCTCCCCTTTAAACCAAACTTAAAAAAGAAAAACTTAAGAAAAAACACATACACACACACAAGCAAAAAAATAATCCTAAGAAGGGAAATTAAAGCCGAAGTGTTCTACCAAACCAAAAATCTGCACAAAAATCTCCTTGCCAAGCTGCGAACATCTATCCCTAATATATGTCTCCATTCTCCCCTGTCCTTCAGGAGCATGAGAAACAAGGACCCCAGAGGAAAAACACATCCAGCACAAGACAGAAAATGGATTTGTCCAAAAGCATTATGAGGCATCTCAGAACCTTTCCTCTCTACCTGCTCCCCATAATACACGAGAGAAGGTCAGAGTGACCCACTTCAAAAAATGGGGAAAAAAAGGGGGGGGGATCTTGATTTACAGCTGCGTCATAAATTCTCCGCAGCTCAAAGTCCTTCTTGTTCCGTAGGTCCTTCACTGCAAGCTTTCAGCAGGGCGCTTAGACGCCTGTTTAAAGAGGGAAAAAGCAGTTGTCAGGTATCAAACGTCCTATTTGGGAAATTGTCATGGAGTAAAGCTCCTGATACCAGTTTTTTGACTTGAGATTCTGAATCACGAGGAATAGGATGAAGAAGTCTGAGTCAAGAGACTAGATACGGTGAGTCACCAAACATGCTCACTCTTGTCTTCAGCATAAACTTAGCTCTAACTAGTACCTGTACAAAAAGATTCAACACAGCATGTCTACAACAGAGAACACTGTGTTGTGCTCGCTTCTAAATCCAGAGAAATGTGATGCAACCGCATCTTTAGCACAAGTTTAATAGTTTTTAGCAACTGACTTCTCCAGAAGACACAAAATAAGTTGACATGATATACTGCAAAATCAAAGTTTAACAAACAAAAAAGTAAAAAACAAACAAAATCAAGTGATCAAACAAAATCACAATCAAGTGATGGCAACTGGTTTTCTACTCTGGAGAAAATAGGGAAATGGAAATAGTGCATTTATGCTAGCACATTTATAACAAGTGAGTTTCCATGCAACATATTTTATGGCTCAACTATGGTGTCAACAAATATTCACATCAGAACAGCTTCACTCCTGCTGAAAACACTCTTTAAACACTTCTTGTATAGCTGGAGTATTTAGCCTGTCACTTAAGAAATTGCCTTTGCTAAGGAATTTTATATCTACGCAAAAGTCGTGATGATCAAGTTACTGAAACTGAGCACTTATCTACCAGAAAAAGCAAAAAGACAATTGAGTTTCCAAGCAACAATTTTGCTGCTGAGACTCATGGATGCTAGAGCAGAAGGGAAGAAAAATGGCAAAATTCTGGTAACTGGAAGCCCCCGCGTAACTGGCCACCAGCTGTGTTTGCTGCACGCAGCTAAAGCAGAGCTGGCATGCTACTGTACACATCTTTGGGGAGTTCTGTTTCGTTTTTCCCTTTTGTGGGTCTGCCTTAGTGCACTGCAGAGGCACTAGACCAACGTCCCTCTAAACCAATGTCCTCTTCTTTGGAGGGACAGCCTTTACCTGGACAGAAGTGACACTAGCTCCCTCCCGTGACCCACCTCCACAGAGGAACATGGCTAAAAGGGACAGGGCGCTCCAGTGTTCAGACCTAGATTTCCTAGTGTACTCATGGGCTAACTGCATGATCTCAGCCTCATGAGCTGATGCTCAGATGCAGCGCTCTAAATTCTCCTTTCTTTAGATTCTTCTGTTCCACTAGGCGTGCTGAAAACACATGACCTGCCCCCCTAGCTCCAGCCAACCACCTCAGCTGCTCCATCCTCCTGCTTCTGTGAGACTAGAGGCTTTCTCCTGCAGAAGAAACTGTATTTCTAGTCACACTGATACGTTTTCTTAATGAAAAGGTTTTTGTCCTTAATTTAGAGAATCCACGCAAGTAAAGGTTAAGTAACATGAAGGTGACTGAGCGAAGAATTTCATTCTTCAAGCTAGAAAGCCTCCAGGTTACACACCGCATCCGTGCGAAAGCCCTCCGCAGCGGCAGACCTCCTGGGCGCCAGGCCCCGCGTGCGACCGCGCTTCCCGGGGCGGCCAGCGCTGCGCGCTCGTCCCGAGCTGCCCTTCCGCGGGCTCCCGCTCCCTGCGGCGCTTTTCAGCAGAAAGCCTGAGCGGAAACAGCATCCGCCTGTCTTCCCAGGGCGCTCCTTGAACAGCTCTTTCCAGGCTGATCACTTTTTTTTTTAACAAAAAGACAGTTTTCTTATTCTGAAACTGTGTAGTGGAATTAAGCTTATTCCTGTTGATTAACATCAGCGCAACCATTGCAGATACTGTTAATCTCCCAAATAAAAGGCTTTTGCAGCAGGGTGAACGTAGTATGTATTCTCTCTCTTTCTACAGATCAGGCACTACAAAAAAGTGTCAGTTATATACACTGCATCCCCCTTTTTTTTTATTATTATTTTTTTTTTGCACTCCCACCCTGTCCAGTTTTAGAGAGGAAAACAACCTTGAAGGGATTAAACAGTTTTGATCTCCCCCTTGGTTCTAGCTTTTCTCTGTTTTGGAATTAAAAAGAAAAAAACAGTGTTAATTTAAAACTAGACTAAGAGGTGGTGGTGATGAAGGCACATACTCTAACTCTGCTCACAGCACAACAAACTGAACAGGACTTGAATTCTCCACCTTTGGAACACAAAGTAACTATAAACCCCAAAATAATCCAAAAAAGGAACACAGTGCAAACTGACTCACTGAGGAATGAGGTAAACTGGCCAAGATAGCAATCCACAGTTCATGGCTGAATTTCCAGACCAGCTGGAGGAAATTTGCCCGGTATTTCTTTCGCATTACATTAACCTACAGCTCATATGAGACTCATTTTCACAAACGCCATATTTAGATAAGCATATATAAAAAAATCCACGTGGGATTCCCTGCAAATGGACAAGTAATACCTACTCATTAGGTATTACTTCATTAGGATGTGCACTTAGGAGGGAAATGGGGTTCAAAGTCTGATTTCACAGAGGAAAAAGATTACAAGAAGTGAACATTTGCTAAATTCACTTCCACAGCCAGGGAGAATAAGACAGTACACGCAATAATCCCATGCTGTACTTGCCGCTGGATGACAATGATTTTTTTTTCCAAGCGGGTATCGTTGTGATAACACATCTTCCACGTGCTCTATCATTCTGACAACATAACTCATAGAAACACCCTAATCAAAATAATATAAATTCAGCTAAACTGGACAGTCATATAGATAAGCTCCCATCCCCTCCTGTGAATAGACGTGCAGCAGCTAGGTGGACGTAATTTGTAACACACAGGTATGAGCCAACGCAGAAGAAGCTACATCCCAAGAGTGACAGTAAAGGACATCAAGAGTTTGGGATGTTTATTTTTGGGAGGGGTAGTAGCAGAAGCAAAGGCAAAAGGAGAAAGCAGATGTGTTTATAAACACATGCAAGTTACTCCTGCAATGCCGTTCGGTAAAAGTGCTGATGAAGAAGCCCTTTTCATGAAGACGACCGTGCCTCATCTCTCCCTGGTGGCACTGCACAGTGCACCTCACTACTGTTGCAGCATTTCTTAACTTTTTGCCCTAATGAGATATAGGAATCGTTACTGAAACCAGTCACACATTTCTGCACTATCAGTTTTTAATCTTGCATCCAGTAAATATTTGTTTTTGTTAGCACCATTGACCAAGTTACATTCGATAAACAATGAATACTGCAGCATAGTTTTCTCATCAGTCAAGCCACATAAAAGGCTGACCTAGCAATTTAATCTCCTTTGGCTGTGAGCTGTCTAAACACAGTGCTTTTTAATGAGACAGCTTTTTTCTAGAAGTACACACTCCATCCATGTCTTGTCATTAATTTGAAAAACTACATGCATGATTCGCAGTACCTGGGAAACATGAAACTCTATTCTTTAGAACTAAATTACTATTAAACTATTGGAGTGGTCACTGGCAAAATAATTGTCAAAGCAGAAAAATAGAATTTAAGGGTCATTAACATGTTTGGTTTTAAAATAGTTTTTTGTTTGTTTGTTTTTGAGACATTTCTGGATCCTAGTTTTAAAGTTAAATAATAGCTGAACTACTCAGAACCAATTATTTCATCATATCTATTGCAGAGGTATCACATTTAAAAATAAAAGCATGCTTTTTTTTCCAGGTTTCCTAGCGCTGAACAGAACTCCACGTATCTGGAAACAGGTGTAGGACATCTCTGTGCACACAGGGTCAAGAGTCTGGGCAATGTCTTTTAGTGACCACGTCACTTCCTAAAGAAACCAGGCTTCTCTGTTCCACCTACAGCATAGCAAACTGCTGTGCACATGCCCCATGTCTGCCCTGCTCCATGTTTGCGTCTGTCAAATCCAGAGTTCTCCCTCAGGATCTGGAACAGGAAGGTCAGTCCCAAGTGGGTGGGAAAGGAGAAGGCCGTTACAGGGACCCAAGGCAGCTTTCTGACAGGAGTAATGAGGGCAAAGACCCAGCCTTAAGTAGTTTTGAGACGGAGCCTCTGCCTGCCGTGAGCTCTGTGTTACACAGGTGCTGACAGTCAACAGCTTCTTCGGTCCCATGATTCAAGAAGGTATCAGTGCAATCCGACAAAACAGTCATATGGCCAAGACCTTTTCTCTCCAGAAACCATATTGCAAACTCACTAGGTCCTCAGGTCAAGGAGTTTTGTAATGCTGACTTCAGGTTTTCACTCTACCTCAAGCTCAAGCAGATACTCACTGCAGTTACAACCACGCTCCCGGGGGCCCCACTACCAAGGGCTGGTGTTCAGCAAAAGACCGCCAACCCAGCTGGCTGGGAGTAAGGCATCCTGCTGGCTTCAGACTGATCCTCCACCGTGGAAGTGAAAGCCTTTGGTAATTTTATTACTCCTCCAAGCAACCCCGTGTGCCTCTTCCCTTTCCTCCCGCCCACCTCCAGTAAAGAGGAGCTAGGCAAGAGCAGGGTAGAACTTTGCTCTAGGAAAGTTCACTTCGAAGTTACACATCGCTCATGCATTACACGTAGAAATCCTTTTCATTTTATCTAGTAATAGTCGAACTATCTTCTGACCTGAAAATGTTAGCAGGAGACCTTTTGAATTTTTCATCATGGAAACCTATTGTAACATATTAACGTTTTAATCCATTTACCTTCCCAAGCAAATTTTAAAATGTCAAGTATTTTACACAAAATGTACCGCCTTGCAGAAAATTTCTACTAAAAAATGTCGGTGTGCCATTCAGAATTATTCAAAATAAATAATCCATTAGTGCGAATGGCATGATTTCCAAAGGTCTTAACTTGCTAGACAGTGAGTACAAAAGCTGAATTTCCATTTAATGAAAAAAAGTGTAGCTTCAAACTTTCATTTCATCCTAGTTTGGGGCAAAAAGAAACTTAAGTGAGATGGAAGCCCTATGCCTCCCCCCCCCCAAAAAAAAATACCGCTCAAACACTTCTGTTCAGAATGGGAGAAACCCAAGGGGCTCTTTTGACTATGTTATTCAGGGCATGGGAGCAGGAGTAGCTTAGGAATGTAGGGAGGGAAAGAAAAAGAAAGAAAAAGAAAGAAAAAGAAAGAAAAAGAAAGAAAAAGAAAGAAAAAGAAAGAAAAAGAAAGAAAAAGAAAGAAAAAGAAAGAAAAAGAAAGAAAAAGAAAGAAAAAGAAAGAAAAAGAAAGAAAAAGAAAGAAAAAGAAAGAAAAAGAAAGAAAAAGAAAGAAAAAGAAAGAAAAAGAAAGAAAAAGAAAGAAAAAGAAAGAAAAAGAAAGAAAAAGAAAGAAAAAGAAAGAAAAAGAAAACAAACCCTCTTCACTCTCATCCCTCTGTAAATCCAGAAATAGAGAAAGAAGGTGAAGAAGATGGTCGAGAAGCATGCAGGAGAAGCAGAACTGCTCTGTGCTACCTGGGACCAATTGCTGGTCTCTCATCTGGGAATATTGCCTCCGGGGACGGGCCAGTCACGTTATCCCTCTCTGAGCCTCCATAAACACTTCAGTTCTCCCAGCTGTCTTCTTTTTTCTGTGCTGAAACCAGAGACATCCTAGACAAAAAAAAAGAATTAGGAATTACTGCGCTGGGAGAACAGATACGTGTCTGTCCAGCAGTAAGTAGTCTGAATGAGATAGGTCTCATTGCCAATAGTTGACTATTCAGCAGTCTGTGGCTCACTTCCACCAGAAAGCAGTGATATGATGACAAACATGAACCTAAGTCCCAGGAACCTGGGAAATACTGTGATCACAAACCACCAAAGCCTTCACCCCCCACAACAGGAGAGAGAAAACTCCTCACAGCCATCAGATGCCCCTGCTCTCCAGTCAGTTTTACAGCCAGTGTGCTCACAACCTGGGCAAGGAGCTGAATTAAGCTAAGATGCAGGAAATGTTAAAGACTGCAGAGAAGAGGAAACAAAAAAAATCTCAGAACAAACATTTCTGAACTTGGATTGAAACCATATAGAAAATCCAACTTAATTCCAAACCATCCCCAGAATTTTGCTGAAAGATTGTAATTCATAATGCTAAAAACAACTTTTGGTTTTCATTTTAGAACTCAAATCCCAGTTAAATGAGGAATCAAAAAAACATTCTGTTTGCTCCAGCTGGAAGCAAAAGAGATAGTAAAACACTGGATTTCATATGACACCCTAAATAGCTCTTATGTTCCCATATAAATACTCTGAACAATGTTGAGAGTAAGAATCTTTTGTGCCACTACCAGCTATTTCACCAGGCTCCCCTACAGTGCCAGGAGATGAAATACTTAGTCTTCACATTAAATGCAAAAAAATGCAAGAGTTCTCTGTTTAGATACCATCCCATAGCTAAATCCCCCGGATTCACACCGGAAAATTCTCAAACAGTCTAGCCCGACTCACATCCTCAGATGCAGGAAAACCCCAAACCCCGGCAGCGCGGTGATGGAGCCGGCCGCGTTAGCCGCCGCGGAGCTTGGCCCGCGCACCGCGCCGGCCTCAGCGCAGGGCGCGCACTCAAGCCACTTCCACCCCACGCGGGTCTCGGCGTTCAGGTCGCCAGTGCAAAGTACACCGCAACCTTTGCCCGTCTCTCCTCTGCTGCGGCTGAGAAACCCGAATTAACCTTTTGGAGAACGAACATCTACCGATTTCCCCGGGTCCGCAGGAATGGTTCTGAATTACCGCTTGGGACTGCTTCTGAAATGTAAAAGACTTCTTTTGTCCCTCAAGGGCAAAAAGGAGGAGAGAGGAAAGAAATCTGGTTGTCTTCATTATTTCGTGTTTAAAGGCCTGATTAGCAATTATCTCAGACTTACTAAAAAATAAAGTTGTCAGGCATTTATTAAATTAACTCCCTGAGAGACTAGGTCTATACCTAGTAGTACTATATGCAGAGTAACATCCTTCTGGCTATCCGCCGTCCATCGTAATTTTGGAGAGTTATTTTCCTGGCTAGTAGCACTACTTTATGCTCATTGATTTTTGGTAACCATTAATTTTTTTCTAAGTAGCAGCTCCTTTGCATGATGAGAGCAAGGAAAAAAGGGACGAACAAGTACTGCAAATGCCTGTTTTTCTAAGATGGCCCAAATTTGCTATTTCAGAGATGCACTTCTTCAGCGAGACGCTGACAAGAAAAAACATGAAATCAACAGCATGTTTAGACACTCATGGCACACCTGGGACTCGTTTGAAGACTAAACGCAGCAATATTTTTGCCATGCAGATGTGTAGAAGGGGTTTTCATCACCGTCATCTGCTTTCAGATGGGTGTGGGTGTTCACGTGAAGAGCAGCCACTGAACATACCCCAATAATCCGCATGGAAACTGAAGGTGAAGAATTACACTCTCGGGAGCTATTTTATTAACTTCAGAGATTTGAGTATGCTATTATTCACCTAGGATACAAATTCAACCATCTTCTGGTAGGAAAATGGGGCTCGGAAGGAGCTGCATCCCGCTGGCAGCAGTTTTCCAACCGCCTGGGTGTCACGTTGCCACTCTGACGACACCGATCTGTGAGGAGGTTGTGTCGGCGTTAGCTTTCGCAAAGTCATAGCGGCTTTGACCGCTGCTTTTGGACACCCGGAGGCCAATTTCTGTCCTTGTTTTTGCAAAGTGGTGTACAATTACCTCCTTTGAGAGCTCGGGGAGCCCCTCTCCGGCGGGCCTGCGCAAGCCCGGGAACCTCGCGCTCCGCCGCCCGACGCAGCGCTCGCGAGGCGCGCCTTCCCTCCCGCCGCGATTCGCGGTGGACGTTGCTGCCACCAGCCTCGACGAAGCGGATTTCATAGTGAATACAAACAACTCGGTTAAGGCGTCGTTAAGCTCGTACGCATAGGCACACAAATACGGCAGGAAAGGAAGCGCTGAATGTGGGAAATAAAAATAAAATTAAAAAACCCCACACTTTCTTTCACTGTCTGGTCTGCTGCCACACTCCATACAGGAGCGCATAGTTGTTTAAAACAAAGTTGTGCAACATAGCCACAAATTTGAAGACTATCGTAAAAGAGACACACAAAAGGGCAGAGCTGGAACTAACCATTCACTCTTCAACTCCCCCTAACCCAGGCACTGAAAACTTCTTTTCGCATGGGTATGGTATGTTTAAAATAGGCAGGCATTAGAAAACAGAGTCATAGAGAAAACTGATATCCTTAATATCATAGGTACCAGTTGGCCAGTTCTTACTCCAAAAAATCGTTATTGACCCAATCAGGGCCTCACAGGAAATCAAAGCAGCACAAAGTTCCTACGTGTACTAGATCCAATTCCAAGATGAGAAACAATTACAAATTTTCCCAATACACTTCAAGAAAACCTCCCATGGATTTCCAGCTCTGCAAAAACAACAAAAAAATTTTTGAGTTACTAGTTATTTTGCCTTACTAGGCCTAGTAACATGCAGTAAGACTTCATCTCACTGCCATCCCAAACAACAGGGCTCTCCCCAGGTTAATTAGCAGTAGCAGGGGTAACTCACAATTAAGATAATATTGAGAGGTTACCACAAAAGACTGAAGCCCTCAGCTGCATCTCGTGAGAGGCTCAGATACAGTAAACCCTGCAGAGATCCCACATGCAGCATGCCCTGTTACGTACCGTATCAGGCAAGTGGCAGTAAAGCAAGGCCAGGGGGCTGTAAGTTGAGGAAGAAGGTTCAATGCTATAGTTTCCTCCCAACTTTTTCATGCAAACAGCAGGTCCATAAAGAAACCCTGCATGAGGACAGAACTGTCTACATACTTCTCCACACTGCAGAAGTACTTTCATAAGCAAGGCAGCAGGTAGAATTGGGATGTTATGTGGGGGTGCAGCTTGTTATCTTCGCTGTTGACACCGTATCAACAACTCATGCTCCTAAAGTGATGAATGTGAATGCAATTAGCACTCCTTTCCCTCCCTCTTGAGAAGTATCTCTACCTCTTTCCAGATTCATGGAGATATTCGTACGCTCTGGATGTATATCTTATATCTAATCATTCATCCACCTGACCCTTGCTGGGCCAGGAAATAAATGGGCTTCATGGTAAACAGGTTCTCAATGTGAAATCAGGAAGGCACCATGAGGTCTGAATTACCCTCTTCAAGTGGAGTCACCAGCTGCAAGTCACACAGGGAGTAGCAGCCCTGTTAGAAGACAGCTGTGATCTCCTTTTTCATTCACCTGTCCCTGGGCAATACGTTTAACCTTATCACGAGGAGCTGCAGGGAAACTTGTCAGCTCATTAGACTCTGAGCTCCTGAAGTACTGTGGAGGTGTTACTTGCTTCTCCGTGTAGGTTACATTTGCACCTACCTGCTGCCCTGTCCCATAGCAGTAATTCTTCTCTGTCCTTTTTTTTTCTTCTCCCTCTTAAGTTAACTACTAAGGGTAGGGTCACTGGAATGCATATCCCAAGTTTTAGATAACCTTGGGGCAAATGGTATTCTCAGGTCCCCAATGATTCTCTAGTGATTGTACAGGACAGGGGTATCAAAACAGTTTGGAGTTGGTGGGATGCTGACCTCTACAAAATACTGAGAAGATGCTGGATACTTCACCTCCTTTCAGCACGCCCAGCAATGAACCTGCCCAGCACCTATCAGAGCAGGTTTCTTCTTGCAAAATGGATTCATGAGGAGCTGTTTCCTCTGCTCAGACCTGGAGGCTGAGGCCGCAGGAGACCCACATTAGGATGTCTCCTTTGTTTACACTGACTCCAGATCTGTTGTGTCCCAAAACCCTGCTTTGCCATGGGCTGCCATATACTCTTGATTTCTTGGATAGAAGTGGGTCCACCCCATAAAAGTATCCAAGTATTCAGTAGGGTGAAGAGTGGGAATGACACTGTGACGCAGCTTCCTAGACAGCAGAAGTGCCGCTCGCCTGTGGAACTGCAGGGCTGCCCCCGGTTCAGATCTTCACTTCGACTCAGAATAAGGATTTGAAAATCTCAAATGAATTGGCTGGAAGAGGAGGCCCCACTGGAGCTAAGGCGTGCTTGTCAGATCAGCCCCCCGGCAAAAGCAGCAGAGAATGATCTATTTTTACATTCGAGTGCAGTTCAGGTGCGGCACAGCGCAGAGCAGCAAATGGCTGCGAAACACAGACAGCAACAGGATGAAGGAGCAGCCGAGCACCGGTTTTGCAGTGGAAGACAGTGAGGAGTCCTACTGGCTAAACGCAAAACTAGAAACAAAACCGTACAGGACTGAATCTGCACTAGAGATAATTAAGCCCTGTGGAGAGCACAGGCAGAGCTGCCTGTACAGGCTAAAACATAGTGCGGTGGAAAGCAGAGAAAAACGCCTCACGCCATAGATAGCCCTGTCAATGTGCCTCAGAGCTGATCAATATTGCATATTCTCTAGTGCCGGAGTATCTACGAAGGAAGAGCAGGGAGCAAAGGAAGAGCGAATCTCATTAGAAAGCAGGGTAATTTGCACCCAGATACTCAAAGGTTTTAGACATCCGAGACCTGCTGCCTCCAAGAAAACAGCTGGCAAGAAAACCACGTCCCCTTCACACAGCATCATTCAGAGCTCTTGCCCACCCCGGTCTGGTCAAACTCACAGCATCCCTACATCGGGGGGGGGGGGGATCGAGCTAAGATAAGGTGAAAATGAAAAAAATATCTGTAGATCTTATGTCCTTTGAGAAGTTTGGGAATGTATTGAACTGTGACCTCAGGTTAATTTGGGGCCAGCCACCTTGCAGGCGCCTGAGTCAGGACTGTTAAGCACCGTTCCATTATCAGTCGAACTGTGCAGAGAAATTTTTCTTTGCCCCTTTGTTGCAGTCTCTCATCTCGAATTGACAAGCACCGTGTCCCTATCACCATCCACAGCAGCAGCTCCTGGGTGATAACTCTCCATGTTTACCTGTAAGAATGTCACTTGTTCGTGCTGTCAGTATTCAGGTTTTATCGTCGGTTCAGTGGCACTGAAATTGAGTTCTGAATAAATGCTGGGAAGAGGATGCTGCATTATGTGACAGCAGTTAGATGCAAGGACAGCAGTATTTTTATGATTGAGAAGCCAGCTGCAAAGCTAGCATTTACTATCCATTTAAGTCAGCCACAACCATAGAAGAAAACCTGATGACATGATGATAGCCAATTTGATTGCAGATTTTACGTGCACAGAGTTATGAATATGTTCGATGATTCTTAAATTTTGCCCATATCCCATACATGGCCTGCACAATAAAAATAGTGAAGTATATATTATTTTTCAAGCCACATTGCTCTCTGCAAGAAAGCAGACAGTCCAAGACTTTCCACAGCCTCTCTGAAGTTTTTTTTTTCTTCTTTTTTTGCTTAAGTCTACTGAAACCAGGAATTTTCACCTGCACCTTATTAGGCTTTTCAGATGTAATAAACTCAGTGGCTGACCTTAGTACTCAGATAGACAAAAGCCTGACTATCATAGAATCACAGAATCAGTAAGGTTGGAAGGGACCTCTGGAGATCATCTAGTCCAACCTCCCTGCTCAGCAGGGTCACCTAGAGCATGTTAGACAGGGTTGCATCCAGGCAGGCCTTGAAGATCTCCAGAGAAGGAGTCTCCACAACCTCTCTGGGCAACCTGTTCCAGTGCTCCGTCAAGAAATTACAGCAACTGAAGTTCCAGACAATAAAGGTAATACTAATAAATGAAGCAGCCCATAACTCCAGGGCAGAAAGAGGTGCAGATACAAATAGGAGATAGAAAAATTAAATGGACAACTTATTTTCACTTTTTACAGATGACTTGCATATAACCCAGAAATACACAGTATGAACTATTCTCTCAAATCCGAAGTGAAGATACAGAATACTTTAAAAAAAAAAATCTCCCTAATGTTTCAAGTGTTTGGATTAAACATGAGAGCAAGAACAAACATGAATAATAGAATCTCCCCACTTTAAATGCTGTAGTCCATTAAGCTTGGAGAGGGCTTAGTTTAGCCCTTGTGGGTGGTTTGGCACCAAGCTCCACTGCTCCATCTGATGAAGTGACGGTAAGGTTGCTTTTGGTTAGCCAGAGCAATTGGAGTTGTAGGATTTGAACTTCCATTACTGCCTTGGTGGTGGAGTTAGGAAGAAGGTAAGCGTACCTGATCCCTTACAAACTGAGGCTCACAGCTGCTATGGTCAGAGCTACGTAAGCAAACTTGGGTCAGCTTACCTGGGAACACAACGTCCGTGCAAGGTGTGCAGCCGGTTACTCGGTTTAAGCAGTAAGAGTAGATCAATACCAGCATTAAAACGGGTCGCATGGAAGAAAACCTGCAGCACTGAGCCCTCCTTTAAAAAGCTGCCATAGAAGAGGCCAAGCAAATCCTTCTTGTTAGTGCTCCATACAGGAAATTTCCTGTACTAGGAAATTTCATACTCCATACTGGAAATTAGTACTGATCAAGAGGGAGTCAACATGTTGTAGCTAGTTAGAGGATTACGGTTACGTTAATTCTTAAAGTCAGTGATGCAGGATATTTGCTAATTGGGCAGCGAAGGTGCTGGGCTAAACGAGGTCTCAGAGTGCCGCTCCCTCCGCTCTGCAAGGAGAGGCGAGAGGAAGGGAAAGCGCCTCGACAGGGAAACGCGATCTGCTCACGAGGACTTCTGCGCGCCCGAGGGCAGCGCAGGACTTCCTCCTGATGCAACGGCTCCAGCAAGGGCACGCAGAAAGCGTTGCGGTCACCCTAAATCCTCAGATAAAAGCTTTTATTCAGTCTCCTTGCAATTAAAGCTTCTGTGTCTGGTATTCCACAGCCATTTGCAGCCCTTCCCTCTTTTCTGCGTGACACCGAGTGCTAAATGAGAGACGTGAATGGCTATTACAGCTGTGCCTGCAGACATCCAAAGCACTCGTCTCAGGGTCTCAGGGTTACACATTTTGTTTCGAGTTATTGGGCTAGAGTTGGCATCTTTTACTATGTCGCAAAAATCTACTTCCCACTTACCTGTGACATATAATAAAAAGCTAAGTAAAACCCGTAATATACACTATTAAAAAAATCTTTTCTTGTCTTCCAATAGATAGTTTGATTGTCAAACTAACAGAATCCAGAAAGGACCTGACATGATACAGAAAACTTTGGAGTTATGCTCCAATCAGAGATGATTTTGCCTATCTGCAGGGACTAGGAGTTGTGTTTTTCTGTTTTTATTACTACAGTAGCTAGGATGGAACCAGTATAATTACATTTCTTCTGCTCCTACTGCTTATTCTCCCCCCCCTGAAACCACACTCCCACGATGTAACAGGCGGCTGCTGCGGACGGGGTTACATCCCAAGTTCACCATGACCTCAGGCAGCAAAGAAGCAGTAGGAGCAGATGAACTCTCAAATACTGAATCTCTTTTCCATGCAGAAGTATTTGATAATAATAATTTTTAAACGATGAAGTAGGGGGAAGGAGAAGTAACATAAACATGTGGCAGCAGAATGGCTTCAAAAATATGCTTTTCTAAGTTTACCAGCAGGTGTCAGTAACTTTGTAAGGAAGTTCCTCGCTGCATGACGGAATAGGACTTCTCCCAGACATGAAATTCTTTTGACAGGGCATCTACTGCTAGTAGTAATTCACTTGGGAATGTAATGGTTTCTTTTACATTGGAAGATTATGTGCTCTTTTGTTAGGATTTTTCTTTCTTCCAGTTTTACCTGTAGTCTTCTGGAAATATTCACACTGGATTTCCACTCCTTTACTAAAAGGCAGAGATGCTCCAGGGCTGTAATAGATTCCAACACATCTGTGAAATTCTGGACCTGGAAAACCCCTTCCCCCTGCCTGCCCCAGAGAAGCATGCTGTGCAGATGGGAGGGAGGCTAAAGGAAATTTCTTTCTGGTGTGTAACTGTGTGAGAGAAGAGAGACTAGAAGGGGATGAAGGAAAGTAGTGAGGTCAGGGAGGAACAGCAGAAGGTGATCATGGAAACGACATCGTCCGTGGCAGTATCAGAAGAAAAGAGCACAGGCTGCACGGCCGGTGTGGAGTCATCAAGCTCCAACCAAAGGGCGCTGGGCCTCACTGGTAGCACGCTGCAGTGACTGAAGTCTCACCACCATTTCTGATTAGACAGGCACATACTGAAGAGGAACAAGAAACACCTTCTGTAACTTCCAGAAAGGGGGGGGGGGGAACTAAGCAGTATGATCCATCTATTTTTCCCAAAATGTCAAGATGAGAAGGTTGCCTGCCAAAGGGCAGGTGCCAAGTACTGTTCTCATGGAGCAACTTCTGAGTATCTCAACAGCAGTAACATAAGGTATGACTGATAAAGCATAACTCCCACAGGAAGGGTAAACACATCTAAGGAATTTGGGTAATGTGAGACAGAGACGTTAAAGAACAGAAACTAGGAATAACTGAGCATCTATCACTTGCACTGCTCAGGGCATGGGGGTGGCACGTGTACTCCTTGATGATCTGGATATCGAGACTTCAGAGAGAGGACTAGGAAACTGCGGTTTGTGTCCTGTGACAGCAGGGCAGATCTGGAAGAGCCCTTACAGGTCCCAGAAAGTCTGGTTACGCATCAAAGCAGTCATCACAGAACAAGCTCTGTTTATTTAGTTAACTTAATACTATACTTGAAGTCCCTGTTCTGCTGCATTCGGCTCATTTTCACAGTGTCTGAGCAGCTAATAAGCTTCTCCCCCTATCTCTGAGGTAGGGCAGTGCTCACACCATCAAATTAAATTAATGATGGAGTAGCTGACAGCAGGCAGGTTCTCGGTGCATTCCCGGTCCCTCTCAGCACAGAGCAGAAACAGCAGCATATGCCAGCCCATGCTTGCTGTTCTGCGCTGTGTCCCAAAGGACTCACGGCCTCAGAAAAAGGGGTGGTAATTTTTGGCCAGAAGGCAGTAATTTCTTAAGCTACTAGAAGCAGTTGGTAGCTGCTCATCTAATTACAGCCCATGCGACTTGGCCAAGGTCGCATGGAAAGCTTGATGGGGGTCCTTGGGTTTGCAGAAGTACTCTGCCTGCTGCTTATCTTTCCTCCTACATCATGGAAGAGGTAGAAAAGCAGACAGCAACATCGTGGTGTGGTTCGACATCAAAAAAGGAGGCTTCTGAACCACAAGGTGCATTGTAAGAGCCTCCCTCCAGTCCTGAAGTTCTCTCCTTCCAAGTTGCAGCCTCCCAGGGTACCTTTAAAATGCTGCAAAGCAGCAACTTCTCCTCCACCAAGTATTTTCTTTGTCTCATAACCTTGTCAGCCAAAGCAAACCAGTAAGAAATGAACTGTACTTGCATCACTGACAGCATGGAAAAAGTTTTAGAGGAACATATGGTAAGCAAGCCATAATTAATGTTCAGATTGGGTAAATTAATAAACATAGGTTTAATTAAGGGGCGCATTAAGAGTTTTTCAATTCGAACAATATTCTCCTCAAATGGAAGAGGATAATCTCCTCCCTCTCCTGCTAAACAATGGCAAGAACCACCAGCAGGAAACCAGACTTGGGTTTCTGTTGTTATAGCAGCTGCTACAACAATCAGCGAGCGTTTCTGACAGCGGCACAGCGCATCCGTGCTGGTACTGCCCTGCATTTCCACAAACACAAACAGCCTTCTTTTTACAAATGAAAGGGCTCACAATTTCCACCAGAGTTGCCCCTTCCTGATATTTGGGGCATGCAGCTTAGTTATCCCTCTTTCGAAGGGCGAGACTGATTTCAGCTTGTTATATTGACAGAGTTTGAGAAGGAAGTGGAAAAAAAAATCAGTAGTTTAGCACCAAGCTCTACTGCTCCATCTGATGAAGTGACGGTAAGGTTGCTTTTGGTTACCCAGAGCAATTGGAGTTGTAGGATTTGAACTTCCATTTCTGCCTTTTACACTAGTTGACCTAGTTTTGGCATGTAGATTAGTGTCAGCCAAGACCCCCTCCCGTGGTGCTTCCTCCTCCCTCATTTACTGCCGCCCAGAGCTGAAGAATAAACGGCACACAGGGACTTGCACTGACCTTTCAGAGCTGGGTGAAGTTCAGTGGCAGTTGAGAAAAGGACAAAACCACTGATGCGCAGTACCTAAACAGTAGCAAATGGCTATGGCTCGGGCCGTTGATGCTCCCCGAGGCTGTGGAAGAGCAGGCCGTGCCAGCTAAGTCTTGGGAGAGCGTACGCCCTCAGCAAAGATCATCACCCTACATCTGCAATCTGAAAGCAACTTGCAGGTGGTGCTACAAGCTAGCAGACAGCAATGGAAAAACAAACAGTTCACTTCGTTCAAGGGGATGCAACTTCCAAGGATGGGTTTTCAGAAGCAATGATACATTTTAGCTAATGTGCTTATTCTACTGCACAGGTTTCATAAGCCTACAGATACCAAGATTATAAAACTTTAGGATGCAACACAAGCACAAAGATAATAGTATAGACTTTGCCCAAGGCAAAGCATGATAAATGGCCCCAGCAAAGCATCTTTGTCGCTGACTACACACACAGACATCATCAACAACAAAAAATACTACGGAAATCAAAATTCTGAAAGAAACACAGAGCTGGGAAAAGGAAGCTTTCTGAGCTACCACGCTTCAGGCAGCCTTTGTATCTATGATTAATTCCATGTTTCCCCTCAAGTTTATTTTAGAAAGGGGAAAAATGGCTGTAACTAACTCACTAGAAGGCAAACACTTTCAAAGCTTTAAAAGTGAGACTGCTCCAGATCCCAAATATTTAACACTGAGTGTGTGCATGCATGAGTAATTAGCAGCTGGCTTCAAACCAAAGACTGAGATTTTAAAAAATCATTAGTGATAAAGTATCTTTATTTTGGAGCAACGAACTTAACATCCCTGCCAGGAGCTTGTTTTCTGAGGGTTAGTACTTCCTCCCCCAGGTTATAGACCCTGGCAGCAAGTCAAACGTAAGCCCAGAATTTTTTGGCTGGAGACCTCAGCCAAAATCCTCGGAAAGCAAACAGCCCATATTTCAGGGCTTCTCCCCTGTATTGTCCCATGCCACACAGAGCCCGTACAACAACGGGGACTGAACAAAAATACCATTCTCAGCTGGGTTTCCTCTGCTTTCATGAAGATTTGGGGGGCAGGTTTAGCTCGGTTGGTTAGAGCATGGTGCTGCTAATGCCAAGGCCGCGGGCTCAATCCCAGTACGGGGCTGGACTAGATGATCTCCAGAGGTTCCTTCCAACCTTACCATCCTATGATTCTATGTCAGCTCCTGCAATGGAGGGAAAAAAAAAAAAAAAGAGAGAGAGAGAGGAAAAAAAGTGGAGCAGCCCTGAGGATCTAAAAGGGAAGTAAAGGATGAATTCATTTTATTGTGATGAACTGACTCTCTTACAATAAAAGCTACACCTCAACTGAAAACGACGCATGTATTACAAGCTCACCCTTGTGGCTCAGGTAAAGACACTTACACAGCAGTACTATCTGCAGTCTTAGGAGCTCAGGCCCTCACTGCAGTAAACCAACACAGCAGCTTAGACCCACCACCTCATCCATCCTTGAGCTCCTGCTGTCGCATCTCCTAGTGTAGATGAGGCAGTCACAGCAGCTGCAAAAACTCCAAGGAGCAAAAGGAAAGAAATGCTGAGCCAGAGGCTCAGCCACAGGCACGTCCGTATGACACGGATGTGCTTCCAACGCTGTGGTAACAGCTGAGCTGTGGACCAGGAGCATCTCATCACACAGAGAAGGTGGACAGGGGCCCAGCAAACACCACTGCTGAGTTATGTTCCACAATAAATACAACACAGCTGCCCCGGAGACAGAGGCTTCTTCAAGTCTCCTCCCCTCATTCGGTCAGGACTGCTAGACCTGTTGTTTTGGCCTCTCATTCAGCATCTAAAGGAGGTTCCAACAGCACCAGGATTTTTTACTCACCTGGTCCCTCTCCAACCTACTCCGGGGTCAACACGGTTTTGCCCTCTAGGCTGCAGGGTGCTAGGGAGGGTGAAATGCAGGATCTGCTGGAGACCCTGAGCACGTCTCAGGTCAACGCGCCTTAGTTTTCCCATGAGATATTGACCTATCTGGAAAGCACTCGATGTCTACGTAAAACCTGGACGTTCACTGTTTTGTTCAAACGGCCTTTCTTACCGTGGCTTGCTCACCCCCGTGGCCTGCTCCTTCTGCCACTTGGCAGCGTTGGTGCACAGCCACCCACAACACACGTTCCTGAGCGAGGAATTCCTCCAGAGCTTGAGGAACGATGTTACTAGAGGTCTGATTCCTGCAGCGAGTGCACTGCAACCATAATAAACCATATATCTGCATCAGGGGATTATGTCCATGACTGCAGGGGAATGGACCCAACTAACAGTCTTTCTCTATCCCTAACTGCTGTCATCTCTGGAGCAATTCTGCATTGCAAGAAAAAGGTAACTCCAGAACGACATACTGATGCTTTTTTTGCCTTTTAAAACAAGTCACTTCTTATTTTATGGCTACACCAGATGCACTTTCCTCACTTGGATTTAAGGAGGACAAGCTGGTTATACTTCTCTTTATTTTTTGCCAAAAGCTTTATATTTTGTGCTTGATGCTTCAGGACTGAGCTGTTATCTAATTCTACAAACTATGGTTGATCTGTTTTGCTTTTGCTGAGTAATAGCTTGGAAAAATAATCCCTGTGATCCTGACCAGCTATTGGGCAGGATTAGAAAGTCAAAGGTCTGATGTACATCAGTGTGTACCTTTATCATTAATTCTGTATGCCTCCACTAGCAGACAGTAATTCAGATGATGTTCCCTTTGAATTTTTTTTTAAACTACTTCTCCCCCTTGCAGTTTTATCCTCTCTGCATGAAAAAAAAAATATTGAGAATTATTAATTTTGAAAATAGAGTAGTTCCCTTTCTACTGGCTGCCGGGCAGGAGCAGCCCCTCGGGACTCTTTGGGTGCCAGGGGTAGTTCAAGGGCGTAGCGGTGGACTCGAGCAGGGCGGTTCGTGCGACTGATGTCTCTGCTGACTCTATTACACGGATACACAGCCCATTTCGGGATCCAGTGCTATCAGATTAACTGTCCAGAGCACGTTTTTAAGTCCTTCCTTTCCTCTCACAAATTCGAAGTCGTCCCCCTCCTCGCTGAAGAGCTGCGTTTCGGATCTTTACGGACTTCGCTGGAGTTAGGCAGCCACACGCAGAAGCAGAATTTTACTGTCAACAGCAGTCGCTTCCCCGGTCTCTTTGCTCTCGATCGGTCCTTAGTGCAGGGAACTGAGAATTTACTGACTCCTGCTTCAGCAGGGCCTGAAACGAAGCGTGCCCCCTGCGTGCCAAAAACCCGAAGAACCGAGCAGGACGTCCCGAGCGGGCGCAGATGCGCTTGGTGGCAGGGAAGCAGCTCGGTCCTGCAGCCTTAGCTGCTGACTGCTTCTCATTGCTCTGGAGATCTCCGAATTGCGCCGGATTGAGGTGATGCAGAAATACTGCGCCATCATTTTACACAGTCACAAGGGAGGCTCGGAAGAGAAAATGTCTTTGCCCAGCTGCCTACTTCTGTCCCTCGGGTCTCCTGACTTCCTGCAGCTCGGGCCAGGCTACCATGCCGCCCCGGCTCCTCATCCGCCCGTCGCAGGATCTCTTCAGGACCCTCCTTCCGCGAGATCCTTCCCCTGTCCTAGTCTTTCTCTCTCTCTCTCTCAAAACACTAACACTTGCCCGGTTTCCCCCCTCAAATAAGCAAACTAATGCATTTTTGTTGCTGCTTCTTTTCCTCCCTTCTAGCTGTTGCCTGCGATCAGAAGACCCCAGTTTCAGGCTGATGTAAATACAACTTGCCTTAAAGAACTTGACTGCCCTGCCACAGCCTCCCCCTTCCCGTAGCAAAAAGGCCAGCCCCCTTCTCGTTTTCATCAACGTTTTCTTAAAAAAATCCTTTCTTCCCGTTATTAGTTGCCCTTTTATTTAACGTTTTCCAGACAGGTATCCTGTCTTAAAATTCCGACAAGGGAGCAGATACAACTTTCCGGGCAGTAAGTACCGGGGAAAGCAGCAGGGTAACCCAGCTCCATCCCCGCGGCCGCCCTTCGCTCTTCAGCGCGGGCCACCAAGCGTCGGAGCTCCCTCAGCGGCCGCGCGTGGGACCGCTTCTTCCGAGTTCATTGATTTTGGGGGTGAGCAGCAGGACATTTTTAGCGTATACGCACTGTTCTTTTCTTCTGCACTAAAGCTAGCCGTCTGTTCTGCCAGAACCGCCGGAGTTGCTTGCTGTCGTACGAACTGGTGCGCCGTGTGACGTGTCTCCCAATGCCTTAGCGACTAGACAGCTGGAAACAAGCACATCTTCTGCTCCACAGTATTTCTTCAACTGCTTCTGAAGGCGTTTAGGATTCTGGGACTGTGGAGGGCTAACTGAACTGAGGTGCGTGTTTATTTGTTTCTCTATTAAATGGCCTAAGTACTTCCGAATGAAGCAGCCAGAACATTAGGAAAACGAATCCTTCTCATTAGCAAACAGCAGCCGAAATAATTCTGGCGCCTCCGAGGAAGCGGGATAGCTGCAGGTGAGAAGCGGGAACTATCCCTCAAGCTTTGGTAACGGTCAGCTGCCGCGATAGTCGTTTTTTTGATCTCCTACACTGCTCCACATTGTCCCTTGCAAAAATAATCCCCAAGGGATCTAGATACTTTTAAAGTATACTTTTACCTGCACCTGTTTCCAGCAAATCCAAACCTCATGTGGTTATCTACCACAGCAGTCAGAAGGGCAGTGTTTGCGCAGATGGCAGAAAGTCCAAACATTTTCTTTCCCTAGACTCCCTAAATCAGGTTTTCCCTGATTTATCCTTTTTTAAAAAAAAAAAAAAAAACAACAACCTTTTTTCCCTCCTATATGCTCTTCCATTAGAAATCTTACCCTTTATTTAAAAATAAATTTAAACCCATGCATCTGAGACAAAATTTGAGCATAAAAAGCAAAACATTGTATAGGTTCAGAAAGCATGGCAAAAGAAGCTAAGACATATATTTAAATCTCATGTTTTCTTCAGACTTATCTTGGAATATACATACAACAAAATGCCTGGTTTGCTCTAAAAATAAGCCACAATAGCGTAAATACAAACCCACCGGTTTACCCATCTAAACTGCCGAAGATCTAGCGACACTGCAGTAACACCACGTAAGGACAGATGACCATACCCAGCTGCCATCAGCATTTGCACCTGTGGCAGAAGATAATACCATTTCCTCGGCAGTGGGCCCTGCCACAGACACAACATCTCTGTGGAAAGAGGTTTTGAGAAACATCTGGCACGTGCTGCAAGCAGTCATTTGACTGGCCTTCTGTTGGGCTTTAGGGCTCCATCCTGTACCCTTAGATTTAAGAGGTTTAAGTCAGACTAAAAACGAGCTGAGTTAGGCTCTACTTGACTGACTCCAGGCAAACATCATCCTAAGCCAACATCATCTTCCAAGTAACTAATTTATAGGGCTGTGCTGGATATAATACAATATTATAACAGTCCTTAAATAAAAGGTAGCAGGAAAAAAGATAACATCCACTGCAGAATAACAGAGATTTATATACTCCAGCCAACCCCAGATCTATTATTTCCATAAAATATCGGGAATATTTGAACCTCTGAAGTCAAAGCAGTTACACGTAGAATCAATCCAGCCTTTAACCATCACTTAGAGTTCATCTTTTTTGTAATTTTTCAGGTTTCTCTCCCTGGTGTTTATAGCTATCCTGGGGCAAGTGCTCACAGCAGGAGGTTTGTGAGTCTTACACCGCCCCAGATCACAACCTAAGTACGTTGGAATTGGATAAACTGTCCTTGAAGAATCAGCACAAGTCAAGACTGCGGGATGGTTCCTACCCTCTTCGTAGGAGAAGTATTTCATTGGATAACTTCAGGTCGCCACTCATAAATCACAAGCAGCTCAGCTCTTTGGAACAGAACGAGCCACATCCAGCTGGTTCCCCTGCACACAGTGGGGCAGCATTTCGGGTCAGGTTCACCCTACCAAATGCACTGAATTCCTCAGCTCTGTTGAGGAATTTGCGATGGCAATACAGAGGGGGCAAGTGAGGTGGATCGCAAAAGATCAGAAAAGGCCAAATCGCTGTACTTACTTCTCAGCTTTCGCACGTCCCAGTGCTTACCAAGCCAGGCTGGGGCACGGCTGCACAAGGCTAAGTGGTGGCTCTGTGGCAGGGCATTTGAAAACCTGAAAGATCTCCAGGGAGAGGAACGGACCAGGCAGCAAAGGCTGCCTATAGAAGGCCAACAAGGTCGCGGCAATGCGGCTGGCAGGGCGAATGCTGCCTGCTGTGCGGCACGTCCTTCTTAGCAGGTCTTCTGGGAGATGCCTCGCAAGCCAAAGGCCTTTGCATGCCCCACAGCCAGGGTGCATGCTCTGGATGCAGACTGAAGACTTACTTATCGCACGTACAAAATCTCCAAGTCTTGGCACAGCATCTTTACATCTTTATGTAGCCTTCCATGGAGGAAAAACAAAACACACTAGAAATAGTGCTACACATTCAGAACCACTAATAGTATAAATTCTGCTTATCTAGCCTTCTCAATAGTGTTCTTCATCTAAAGTTCTCAAATCACTATACAATGGATGTGAAGATCATAGTCCTCAACCTCCCATTTTTTTGCATCACATGCTTAAAAATTAAACTGGCTGGCTGAGTTCAGCCCAGACTTACTGATGCCAGATAGACTACCATATCCTGGCTCATAATTAGGTCCATAAAAGTTTATTCCCACTGCAAGACAACTGTATTTCTCCACCACAAAGCAACATCTCTAGCACAGTTCTGTACATTCCTGAATGTTTAAAAGACAATAAAAAAAAATTAAAGACACAGAATGAACTGTCAAATTATTCATGTAACTCGAGAGTTAACATAAAAATGTGCTAGAGAAAACGCACCAGCTGAAGGTGCAGTCGTTTAAGCCTAGCAGATCCTGACGCAGCAAGCTATTCAGGCTTGCAAACAGCTCCCATTGATCCCCGCCATAATATTTTAGTCATCAGAAAAATATACAAGCTTAAAGCAAGCAAGCTTTTAAGTATACCTTTAAATCAAGAAAATGATTTTAAAAGGCTTTTTATCCAGGAATTATTGTGCTCTGTGCCAGCTAAAATTGCACAAAGGGCAGGTGAAGGATGCAAAGACGACAAAAGACAAAAGATCATAGGTAAATAACATTCAAATACCTTATTCTAGGGATCCTGTAATTATGAAGTGAATCACCATGAGTGCACACTGAATACCTACATTATTTCCTACCTGTTGTAGTGATTAACCAGGTGATCAGACTAGGAACTTTCTCTTGAAGTCTCCTCTTTCTGCAGAATATATACAACTCATTCAGCATCTCTGAGCACTCGGGGGAAAAAACGCATCCGACCGTGTCAAAAATAACACACGGCCCGAAATGGCTTCAGCAGTTTGCCTTTGTAAGCTTTCACAAGGTAAAACCGCTTCTTACTTTAGGGTCACAGTTTGTATTTTGACTTTTTACAGCTCGCAGGAGCGTGTTTGCAGCCAGGGCTCTTTTTTGCCACCCTCCTCCTAATTACCGGTAAGGATTTGACATTCAGCTCTGCCTCTGATCTCCTAACTTAAAATAAGCCCATGGAAATCAGTAACACAGGGTCGGAGGCAATTCTCGCCCAGCGCAGCCTGGAAGCCGGCCCCGCGGCCGGCCAGCCGCCCCCCGGGAGCAGGTGGGTCCCCTGCAGTCGTTAAAAGGCGAAGAGAAACCCCAAGGCCGCGGGCGCGAGCGAGAACAAGCGCGGAGGGGCGGCGCGGCCGTGGCGGCGGGAGGGCGGCTCCGGGGGGACGAGGCCCGCCGCACGCCCCACGTCACGGGGCGCCGGCCCCGGTAACCGCGCGCTCACCCGCTCGCCGACGCGCGGCTGAAACGCTGCAGCTGGTCCCAGGGGGCCCCGAGGGCTCCCCCGTTACACGCGACTTTTCACCCGCACGCCGAGAAACTCGATTGCTCCTCTGAAATCATCCTGGATTACATTCTTACGGGTGTTAAAATTGTGCATCCTGAAAACACTCAAGCAGTAAAATAAACCCGTTATCACGGTTTCAGGAAGACTGCAATGAAAAAATAAACCCTGTGATGAATAGCTGGCAAGGGGAGGTATAACGAACCAATACAGCATGGTCTAAGGATTGCAGGTGACCTGGGAATAAGCGGCAGTAGAGCAGTTCACGTTTTCCCTGACCACGGTCCTTGCGACAATAAACCCTTCTTGGAAGAGAAATTGCTCCTACCCCTTTTCCCAAAAGAACGGATCACCGGAAGTGAAGCAAGGTCAAAATCAATTTATCTACATAACTGCCTGGTATAAGAATGATGCATTTTATCAGCATGTTCTCTTAACGACACAACGTGATAGAAACAGTTATTTGACTGGCAGTTTTGCTTTTCCATCGCAAGCCAGGAGGCAGCTTTTACACAAATGCAAAAAACATACTGATGTTGCTCAGAGAGATTTAAGAACAAGCACATACAATTTCGTTACCCACCTCTGTGAGAGAGGAAAACTCTGCCTTAAAACAGAAAACAAAAACACCCACAACCCACCAATTTTCAAACTGAAAATGGTCACATACTATTCAAGTCCAAGATGCGAAAGAACACAGACAAAAACATCTGGTAGGAATCAGATCCGATTTCAATGCTCATGTTCAGTAGTCTTCTGATGTTATAGCAATGTCTTGCAATACTACATCCTATACTACTAGATACAGCACATTTCATCATACTGCTCAGAGCCTTTCATTTTTCTAAAAATACTGAAAAATATTGATGCTACTTAGTTGTTTACTTTTCTAATACACTTTTATTTTCTGACCTCTCTTTCCATGAGCAACACGAATTACAGCAGGTCCAGGGCTTGATTACACAGGCTACCCGTGCAAAATGAGCTGGGGTACGAATTTATTGCTCATTAGCTACTCCGCAGGCTGCCTCTCCGTGGGGACCGAAGTTGCAGCTGTTAAATTCAAGGCTGAATGTGTACAAACTCCAGTGCTTTGACAGTCTGAAATTCATTCGAGATTGAGCACACAGGGTTTTCTCTGGCAGAAAGCATCGTTCCCTATATAAGAGAGACTGTATATTAAGTCTCTTTTCCCAAATAATGGAATTACTACATAAATCACCCCAAAAAAATATTTCTACGCATGCTTTTGTTCTGGAAACAAAAACATCATCACTTGTATCCCCAGGTGGGAAGTTTCTGCCCAAACGTTTTGTTTTGAGTTGTGAGCCGCTGAAGCGACGCGCGGGTAGCAGAAAGCGGCCGGGGCGCGAGAAGGCGAGCGCGGCGGTGCCGCGGCAGGGACGCGGCGCGTGCCCCCGCGGAGCCACGGCGGAGCCCCCCGGACGCCGCACGGACCCGCGGGGTGCCCGACGCCTTCCGTCCGAAGAGGCGCCAGCAGCACCAGGCTCAAAACCTGCTGAGGCCGGCAGACAAAGCCGCTCGCTGACCTCCAGGGGCTCGTTCGGGGCGGTAACGCCTGTTTTCGGGGGGCCTGCGCGGGCTTTTTGCAGGTTTGGTTTCCGCCGCGCCCGAAGCAGCCGGGCCGCATCGGGGCGCCGGCCCTGCTCGCGCGGAGCTCGGGGCGCGCGCGGCCTTTGCCACGCGTCTGCCGACGCCGCGGCCCGGCGAGACGGAGCTCAGTGCCCATCCCAACAGCTGCTTTGGCAACGCAGCGGCTTGCACGTGCGGTTTTCCAGCTCAGCCGTGGAGAGGCAGCAGCGTATCGCTCGCAGGTAAGGAACGCTTGTTAGCGTCCTTACAGCTGTCCTGCTTGCGGCGCGCGAGTTGCTGTTATTTCGCGTTGAACGCGCCGTTCCCACGTTTCCGCGAGCCCGTAGCCGGCGCGAGGGAAGGCAGGCGGCGCGTCCTCCCACGGGCGACCCCGCCGAGCGCGTGGCGGGAGCAGGGCTCCCGCGGGCCGGCCGCGGCCCGGGCCGGAAACCGCTTCTCGCCGCTTCTGCTGAGGACGCTGCCCCTCTCTGCTGCTGCCAGAGCTGGGTTAAAGCGCCGCAGAATGAAGTAATCCATCTCTGCCCTCTTTCTCCCGCTCAGAAGTTTGTCAAGTTCCCTGTTTTTTCTCCAGCTCATGAAGCAGGGCTTGTGATCCTTTTCCTCAGCCCCAAGTTTGTTGCAAGTGGGGAATTTGTCCATGAGGTTGCTGCAGTTCTCCAAAATCGAAAAGCAACCAACCAAAAACCAGCGCCCACCCCCCAACATCCGCCAGGTGCATTGCGCTGCTGGTACCCTGTGCGGTAACGCAGGAGCTAAACTCCCCCTCCCGATCTGACCGTTTTCCTTTTGTTCTTTTTAATATTTTCTCCCGCTACAGAAATTTCTCTTAGGAGAATGATTTCAAATATGATTCTTTGTTTTTGCCCCCCCCGCCCCCCATGTTAGTCGCATAATTTTTCGGTTAAAAACTCTAAAGATTTATTTGTACAACAGCTATGCAGCAGATAAAACAAATTCATTGGGGAAAAAAAAAACACAGAATTTCCAAGGACTGTGGGAGTCGCAGGGTTGCGCGGTGGGAAGCTGCGGGCCGTTGCCGCGGCTGATCCGAGGTTGCTCTGAGCTCCCAGCTCAAGCAGGCTAGGACCTGCTGTGGCCCCTTAGCACCAAGCCCTCGGGCTGTGCGGCGTTGACAGGAACCGCCTTTGGGAGAGCTCAGCTGCACCCGATCGGCGGCCCCGGGCCGCGGCTCGCCTCCTCGCGGATACGGGGTCAAACCGCTGACGCCAGCGAGCCCTGCACGGAGAGCCCCATCCTCTCCCAGCCTGCGCGCTGGCACCGCTGGTTTTCACCGTTTCACGTGCACGCACAGGTGTAGTTAACAGTTACGTACCAAAGCAAGCAAAAGTCACCGACGTCCCCCAGCTAAGCCTTGCTAAGGATCTGGACCCAGAACTCGGGAAAACTGAGCACTGGAGACCTAGAGGGGCTTGGGAAAGGGACAGCAAGCCTGCCGCGGGTCCTGCCGCGGGGGAGCCGTCTGGGGACACCCGCTCTCGCAGCGGAGCTCCCGCGCGCCTCCGAGCCGAGCGGAAGGCAAGCAAAGCCAGCGCTCCCCACCCCAGCGCGCTGCCGCAGAGCAAAAATGAGGCGAAAAACGGCGTTTTCCTGCAAGTCTCCTACAACTAGAGCTACTAGGAGAGCTACGTCTCTCCTCAACATCTGCTCACGGTAACACTTCAGTTACGAGCACGCACCGCTGAAAGGCTTGAAGGCTCGCTGCCACGGCCAGACACCCCTGTGTTTTACTGCCCGAGTTTTCCTGCCTGCCGTTTTCCGTTCCGGATGCCACGGTTGCCCCAGGGAGTCGCCCGCTGGTCCTTTCCCCCGCGCGCTGCCGCCGTCCGGGCGCCGGGGCGCTGCCCGGCAGGGGCGCGGGCGAGCCCCCTTGCCTGCGGTTCTGCCCACGGCCCACGTCTATTTAAAGGTAAGAGCAGCTGCGACCCTGATCACCACGCTAAAACGGGATCGGTAACTCAGCTCAGCTGCGACTGAGTCTTCTCAGACGTAGCCTACTCGCAGGCCTTCCAGGAGACACGACTAGATACACAGAGTTAGCAACAAGCTGCTTGTAACCTAGGGACACGGAGGATAAGAAAAAAGGGGACTCAGCAGAAATAAAACCTCTGCTTTTAATTATTGCTACCAAGCTAACAGATTTATCTCTCAGTCCTTAGAAAGGTCCAGCTTTGCTTCTAGATGTCAAACTGTCAGGTCAATGAAAGCACCAAGTTCTTCACGCAAAACAAAGAGATCAGATCCCTGTTTTGGGAGTGGGGCAGCACTGAGATTTCACTGATGGCACAACCTGCACAGCCGTCATAGGAGGTCACCACCACAAAGTATGGCTCTGTAATACTGTCCAGTGCTTCTGGACCTCCTACTACCCTCCTCTCATGAGCAACTTCATCTTCACCAAGTGATGAGAAGAGGGACAAGAAGAGAGACGAGGAAGGACTGGATTATAAGCATTTCTCCTCTAAATCAGTTTTCTTTAAAACAGAACAGTGGAGTTAAAAATGGCTTGGACAGAGGTCAAGGAACTAAGTATAGCTACAGCCAAGTCAGCAGTATTGTGGTATAAAAAGATCCCACATGCTTGAGTTTCAAAATAGAAACTGCATGCCTGGATTTTAATGGGGATTTGCTCACTGCCTGTACCGCGCTCTGCTTGGCGTTCCCGGGGATCGGGAGCAAAATAGGAAGCAAGGCACATACCCCGCCTCCGCAGCTACCTAGCCGTAAGCGCCCTTGACAGCCAAGCTGCTTTAGACGTCCAGAATCCTTCTAAGCTTCCAAAGCGAGGAAGGTCGCAAGAGATCCTTTTCTATTGATCTCTCTTCCACTGGAGTCTTAAATCTGCAGCACAGTGGGATTTTGACAAGCTGCCCTGAAACTTCAGGCATGCTTTAGTGGCTGCAAAGGAAGCAGAGCGGCCACACGAAACATCCCGCCTGGCACTTGGCTAGAACAAGCTAACGTTTCTGTTCCCGCAAAAACAGAGAAACCAAAAAAACTCCGGATTTTTAACTACAAACAGTCAAGAGTGACCTTAGGAGGAGTCCAGGGGAAGCACACCTCAGCGGTCAGAAGCTGCAGACAGGGCTCTTCTGCATAACCAGATTGCCTGAACAGGAGAGGTGCTGACACCGTGGCCAAGCTGGAGATCTCGCACCCTCCTTTCCCACCACGGTCAGAGAGGACAGGGCAGCAACCTCGAAAGATTAAGAAACAAGCAAAAGGGAAAGGAGACCGATGGGATGGATGAACCCAGGTGCTGCTCGTTCCAAGCCCGTCTCTCTGCTCGCCCCCCAGGACACCACGCGCAGAAACCAGCCTGGAGTCAGCCGCTGACCTTCGAGCTCTCTCCTCTCCCTTTTCCTGCCCCTGGCAGCCCCAACAAGCAGCAGCTCCCAGCCCCCAGCTCCCTCCCTGGGAGGGACGCGAGTGGCTGCAAGCATCAGACGTCAGCCAGAGACCTCCGGCCCAGGAGCGAGCGGCCAAGCAGCACCTTCGCTTTGCACGCCGCCCGGCGGTCGCCTCTACGTTGCACCGCGGGCTCCTTTCCTTGGGGAGCATGTTCTATCTTCTGCTTCTTAATGACTGATTGCTCGAGCTCCAGCCACTCTCCGCTTAGCTCCTGCGGCGTTACGTCGGGCCATTTTCTGTTTCCAGCAAAGAGGGACATCCTGATCGCTGGTCTATCACCCAGCCGCCTGCTCGTTGCCCGTCTGAGCACCTCACCCACGACGGGGCTGTTCTGAAGGCCCAAATCGTGGTGTCTCAGCCTGCGCCTCCCCGCGTGCTGCTCCTCCAGAAGAGGAGCGTGGCTGCCTCCGCCTGGGGGCAGGGATGAGCTCTTGCAGGAGCGCGGCATCAGCTGCAAACGCGGGGTACGATCCTGCTAGACGCCGTCCGAGTCAGCGTCGCTCCCGTATGTGGACCAGTGCGCGAAGTCCTGGTTGAAGCCCGACTTCCCTAACCGCGCGGAGATCTGCATGCTGCCGGGGGTGCGCGCAGGGAAACCAGTGCCGGAGCTGGGCTTAGCGGCGCTGCGGGATCTCCCCGGGCCACGCAGGACCCCCGGCACCCGCCTATGGGGCCGGCAGGGCACCTGACAGCTGCTGACACTTTAACTTCAGCTGCCAACAGGATCGCCACTTCCTGCTAAGCTTCACATTTCTCTCCTCCGCTGGAGTCCACACAACCCACTCAAGAGGAGATCAGGAAGGAAAAACCCCAGAAGAACCACCACAGCTGAAATTCAAAGTTCCCAGGAGCTCCCCAGGAGCAAGCTGAAGCGGGAGCAGCGACTTCCAGAGCCCCCAGCAGACTGCTCCTCATAGACCTGTGCCATTCCTTAAATCCATTTCTATTTGGGTCCCCCTGGGACTGTGGGGCAGTGACTTCTGCAGGTTAATTCTGTGCTCCCTTAAAACGTGCCTTCTCCGGCTGGTCTGAACTCTGCTGCCGGATAATTGCATTAGGCTCCCTCTTGTAAGGGCAAAAGGGAGCTCTCGGAGAAATGTCCTTTCTTATTTACCTTCTCCACACCATGTTTGAGGTTACTCTTCTCCATCATCATAAGCCTCATTATTTGCAAGCTAGAGAGTCCTGGCCTATTTAACTTCCCCTAGCTGTTTCGTAAGCCTGATTATTTGGGGTAGAAGGCAGAAAAAAAGGAAGATAAAGAAGGTGCTCTTCTCTACCTTCCCCTGCCCTGCTCTCTCTCCCATGCCATATTCAAAATATAGCAGCACCGTGGATGTACACTGTGAGACAAGGATGTTTTCCACTTTCTCCTTCCATTCCTTTCCTTATAACTCCTAATGTTAGAGCTGTCTTTGCCCGTTACTGTCTTGTGACTTTTTTTTTCCTGCAGGCAACAGTTACAGTCTAGCTTCTCACAGGCATGGAGTTATTTTTCCTCACATGCACTGTCTTGCACTGATCAGTGATAACTTTGATCTGGCTTTTCATCATGCAGTCATTTACCAGATCCTCCACAGCCCTTCGCGCTCGCTTTGTGGCTGGCTCTCGCGCGTCGCCCGCAGCCTGCTGCCCTTCCCGCCCGCGCGGTCCCCGCGCCGGGTCAATCCCGGCCCACGTCCCGCTCACCCAGCCTGGCTCTCCTCCGCTGCGGGGATGAAACCGTTCTTCCTGCTCAGCTCTTACTGTTTCAGCCCTTGGCGATGGGTATCTGTCCAGTGGAGGACTTTTCTCTCTAGGCATAGCTTAGTTTCAGGAGGCCTTGGTAAAAACTTTAATTTTTTTTTTTTTTTTTGCTTTGACAAAAACACCTTATTTTCTTCGCTGTGAAATCTCCGCTCTCGGAGGTTTTCAAGACTCGTGTAGACAAAGCCAGAGCTGACCTGATGTAGCTTGGTGACCCATCTCACTGCGAGCACAGGTCTGGACTAGATGACCTCCCAAGTTCCTTTCAACCAGCACTTGCATGATTTTTTTTTTCAATTGGCTGCGTCCCAGCTATCTTCTCGCTCACTCATCAGGAATTTTAAGAGCAATCCTCACACGTTTCTTTTCTGTTACAGCAGCTGATTTCCCCAATATTTTAGCATGTACCTGCTCAGTGTATACCTTGTTACAGTTCAGACCTTAGCAACTTTCTTATGATGAAATCAAACTTGCTAACTTACAGTTTATGGGATTATTTCTGAACATCTTTTGAAAGCTTGTGGTCACAGTCTTTCCTCTAGTTCTAAATTTAAGTGACACATTACAAACCACAGCCATTTGCTGATTTACTCTGAGGCTCTTCCTCCACACTAGCTGGACCCAACAGCCCTTGATACCCAGCTCTCTGCATTCCTGCACAGTTTACGCTGCAACATTAGCATCTCCTCGACACTTTTCCCTCCACCAAGTTTCCAAGAAGACTATTTTTATTAATATTCTCTTTGCCTTCAGATTCTTTGCAAACGGTGATAACCAGGAAGACAGCCAAGCACCGTGTGCCTGCCACAACACTGCTGGATAGCATCTCTTTGGCAAATCATTTGTTTTAAGAGAGCAGTACTGTAAGCTAACTACAGCCATCCTGTATTTGCAGTCTGCTTCGTATAGACATCTGGGGACTTCAGCAGGTGTGGTGGCCTTCCTCATGTCTCAGAATCCATTTAAAAATAGCACCCTGTGCATAAGTAAAACCTTATTTTCCCTTACCTTTTGCAAAACCTCATATTCCCATCCTAAATCCTTACCTTATTACCAGCAATCGATATGTTTAGAAGGCTTCCTCTGAACCCCGCTGCTGGCAGTCTGTCCTGATCTCAGAGCACAGGAGGTCCCCAGCTGGAGCTAAAGGATGGCATAGCTGGTGTGGCAGCTCACGAGTAATAACACGCACTTTCTGCCTCCCCCACATAACGACTACAGGTTGCTGCGAGCAGGCTTTCTGGAGCCAACCACGCACGCACTTACCTGCTCCGTGCTCGCTGAAGCACGGCAGGCAGTAGGACAGGTCTCCAGACTTCCCCCCATGGGACCAAGCCTCTGATCACAGAGGACTTGCAGCTGCTTCAAACAAGCCCTCAGCACTCAGGGCAGCTGCTGCTGCCAGCTGCAGGGGAGAGCAGGGAAGGCAGAGTTACAGCAGGGCTGCACTATGCCTTTAGCAGCTACTGACCTGTGCTGTATTTCTGCAGCGACACTGGAGCATGAAGCCCACTAGAGACATACTTGTCACTCTTGAACTCTCCCTACGTAGGCAAAAAGCACAGAAGGGCCGTAACCTGCCTTTCGCTCATCGGCAGCTTGGTGCTTGTGACGCTGGCCGTTCTGAAACACGGAGAGCGAGCGGACGTGGGATCTGTACCCTTTACGGCATCTCTGCTGCGGTTACTCTCCAGTAAATACTCATTTTCACAATTGGACACCATGGCTGGTGAGTCCACTTCTGAATAAACCACCACTCTGCAGAGCGGTCAGTGGTGGGTAGCGTGACATGCTAACTGAAGATCGATAATTCCACGAATGCCTACGATTTCTGTGGGGCTGGCTCTGGAAATCATAATAGCAAGTGCCATGGGACAGCCTGGACCTTAGGCTGATGGAAATCACTGTCAGTAGTCCAAAGCAGAAGCTTCCTTTTCTTTTCTTCTTCTTTTTTTTTTTTTCCCTTCTTTTTAATTTTTTTTTTCCTCTGCCCCCAAAGCTTTGCTTTTCCTAGAAGAGTCTTCAGGAATAGGTCAGTATGAAGATTTCAATTTTCCAGAGCAAGACTCCGCTGAGTTTGTTCCTGTTGCAGAAGAACAACGCAAACAATTCTGTGGAGGAAGGAGGCCAGTCCTGTTGTAAAATCTGTAAGTGGCAATGCTGAAGAGAGATGGGGAAGAGGTAGCGAGGATGCAGTAGAGATTCACTGGCCCTTCCAAGGGAAGGGCTCGGTAGAGTAGCGTCAGTGCAGCTCTGGAGCCTGCCACCACGTTTGCCGGTGCACGCTGCGCACCGCCAGCCCCAGGGCAGAACACCGACCTTTGCAGTGTCTCGGCAAGATCCCCGTGTCGCAGCCGAATTGCTCAAGGCCGAGTAGTGTGTGCACTACCACTGTAGGTGGCACACTTTGCAATATGCTGGGAGATAAGAACTTAATCCTGGACAGCTTGAGATACTGCTGGAATCCTTTCCAGGAGGCGAAAGGCATTCGCAGGCTCATTGCTGGCTCACTCGGAGCCCCTGAGAGCTCTCTGTGGCACACGATGCTTTGTAAGAAATTCTTGACACCTCAAAATAGAAAGTGCTGTGCAACCACAACAGCCCCAAGTGTCGGTCCAGCTTCTGATGTGTTTGTTACAACTTGCATCATCAGTTTCTTCAGGCTTTCAATTCTCTTCACCTCTGATTTCATCTCCAGAGAAAGCTGGTTAACTAAAGGTACTCTGCGTACTCGCTGTCGGTCACAGCTGACCACAGCCAACCAACACGGTTCAGCACTAGCACAAATACAATTTTCTTCCAGAAGTCTGTAAATCTGGACTTCTCACCTAATCTCTCAGACATCAACAATTCCATAAGATCCTGAAATTATTTGGCATTTACTGGTGTTGAGGAAACACCAATTAAGCAGATTAGTATGACTCTACAGAACAATGCTGCTCTTCCTGATAACCTTGTCTTACACACCCCCAAGAACCTGTTTGAAGGAGGTGAACTCTGCACCATGGAGACCACATGGTTCCTTCTTATTCGGGAAGTCAAGTTGCGCACTCACAACGTCTAAGTGGAATCTCACATAAGAAAGTAGTTAGCAAAGCCTGGGCACATACAACAGAGCTCCTTTAGGTCTTTTATGTGCATCGTTTGCAACGCCTTACTACATTTTTTTTTCTAGATCTAGTAGATCTAGGAGAGAGAGTATATTCCAGTGGTGCTGAGCGCTTCTCTCCCTGGAAGGATGCTAACGATGAATCTGTATCCAGGGGGCTTCCAGTGAAATCTGGGCCCAGAAAATGCAGAATAGAGGTTGGGTGTTAGCAGAATCTGATGCTCAGCAGCAACAGCCTGAGCAGGTACCTTCATCTTACACTTCTTTCTGAACAGCTTGAGCAGTGCCCTCAACAATACCCATGCAAACATGTGCAGCTGGCACCTTACCCAGATGCTGGCTTCTTCAGGTCGATTTGGCATCATTGCTCTGCTCAGCAGAGCTCAAGTGCACAGGCTTGGTTCTACGGGCCTCCCCACACCTGCCTTTGCTAGGTTTGATCCCACACCAACATTGCTTTAGGAGGACCTTCAAGTCCTAGGCATGGACTGAGCATTTGCCAAGTTGAGTGTCTCCCAGAAATAGATATAGGCTGAGCTTGGCTTTAAAGAACATCAGCGTAACACAAGACAGACTAAACTTAACATCTGGCTTTGAATTCAGCATTTTGGAAACCGTGCCAGTGAAAATCCTCAAAGAGGAGGGTCAGACTGTGTAGAGAGTGATTCAAGAACCATTTCATTTGGTCCCAGCTAGCAAAGTTTGAAAATCAAAGCACATTCTGAGGGATTTCAGAAGATTTTAAGACATTCAAACTGAATTTTGTATGTTAAGCCAACAGCACAAACCAGTTCTTGCTGAGAACTTCTGAATACTCATTACAGAACTGTTAATACAATTACAATCCAGTTGCAAAATATTTTAACTTTGTATAAACTTCTTAACACAGACTGATGACAAGAAGATGGCCATACATTTATATCTTATTCTGAGGAATATAAAAAATGAATTTAGCACTCTCTACAGAATGACTTTTTTTTATTTACAGTCTTAAACTGAGTGTATAATAGACTAGCAAATCATTCTAGAGTACTATTTTGTCCCAGTGATTTTAATTGATGTTCTACAGGAATACTTAAGAGACACACCAAGTCCTGTGTGACTTGTTTTTGACTCACATTGGAAATGATACTTTTAAGAACCATTACAACTTAACCAAACAAGGGAGGGAGGAAATATTATAATATCTGAGATAAGTAGCTATCTTAAAATCTTAATCTCATCATAATCTAAGTTATCATAAATAGTTATTTTGCAAGATCAAGTTCTAGTAAAATCAGATGTATGACATACGTAAATATATACAGCACACAAATTCCCATCTAACTTTCCCAATAGGAGGATTCAACTTATACCAAATGTACTGCCTTTTTTCTTTTTTCTTTCTTTTTTTTTTTTTTTTTTTTTTTTTTTTTTTTTTTTTAAGAAAAAACATGTTAGGGCAAAGGAGACTGCAGCCTAACTTCATCACTTCCATTTGTTTATAACGCTCTATTTCAAACACGATAGCATTTTAAATTTGGATAAGCTAGCTTTGCGTTTGATTTCCCTGTTGAAATTAGAAGGCAAAAAATTAAAAAAATATGAGCCAGCAAAATGGTATCAGATGTTATATAACAGTTTATATAATATGCTACACTAAATTATTTTAAATTTGAGGCTAGGTAATCTGAAGATTAACCTTTTGAACATTTTGAATTCATGCCTCAGAGTAAAGCCCTGACACAAGCAATCTCTTAATGTTTTTCCTTCCGGTTCGTATTTAAATTCTATTCAGATACAGACCATAAATTAAAACAGCAGACCAGAAAACAACATAGGCTGGACATTTTAAAGCTCTTTTTGCCCCGGAAGGCGCCTCAGAAAGCCAAACGTGTGGGACAACAGGCCAACAGCGCATCCATAAGACCAGATTACGTACAACTCCGGGCCCCTTCCTAGAAGCGAGGTGTGTTCTCAGGTGCTGAACCACCTCGGAAGCCAGCTCTTTGACCTAACAGCAACTCCTTTCTTTCCTTTCTCACCAGATCTTCTGGGGATGTATCCTTTACCTTAATTTTTATTTTTTAGTTCTACTAGGTAGTGCTAATAGCAGGGAAGCAAAGTAATTATACAGAGAGATGTATGCATATGGGTATATGCACAGATGTAGACACACACAGACACATCTTCTGTCAAGGTTTTCTTGAACGTCCTCTTGCAGACTACAGGCTTTCTACCAACGTAACACTGCAACGCAGAAGAACACCAAAGAGCAGTAACAGTCAGTAGGACATAGATCACAAATATTGACGAGCCTTTCTCCCATCAAGCTAGTTAAATACGTTTTCTTTGGTCAATTACTGGCTGGAAAATAAGCAAGCTATTTCTCCAGTATCTTCTCCTCCTCTCTCTCCGTTTAGTGCCCCCTCCCCCCCGACCCCAACATAGATCTTGTAATTTTCCACAAGTTTCGGTTTCCATTAGATTGGTAAAATATTAGGGAAACTGAAGAAGAAAACAAGGTAATTTAAGGATCTCTCAAAGTAGTCTGGTTTAGACCTTTAACAGAAATATATACCCAGGTAGTAGATTATTACTTCTGTAGCTCAACGGGGCTCTTTGGTGCACCGTTGACTTAAACCTTTCTTCTAATAAAACATCTGCTTTTCAGTGTATTTGTTCCGTGATTCTAAGGGTAAAAACATGTTTAATCCTAAGAAAGTAAAATTACAGAGCTAAAAAGTTCCGGGAAAACAGCAAAACCAAAGACGAACTAACTCAGACTCACTCACCTGACCAGCAGCAAACCGTCGTCCTAGGACCCAGTGATGGGGAACGCAGGTAACTTAGTGCTTCACTCTCCAGGGTAATGTTAACAACTATTCCCTCTCTGCCTTTTTAAAAATAAAAGGCAGAGGTAAAACTACATCCCCTGTTGTAATACAGGAAGTTGTCAAATAATTCCTATGCTAAATGCTAAATCTAAATGAAATTCCTACTATTGTTTTCATTTACTCCGAGAAGCACCAGTCATCCTTCCCATATTACTGAACTTTACACTGCAGAATTTTGCCATACTATTAATATTTATCCAATGATGGATCTTCCACTAAACTTTGGACCAACCAAACAAGATAAGTAGTATGAGACAGCAGGGTAAAGAGAAATAGGTGCTACTGTCCGGACACCTATTATTTAGAAACCCAGCTTTTGACACGTTTCAAGAAATTCTTTGGCCTTCACTCCTACAAGCTGATGAAATAAGAGTTCATCATATAATAGCAAAAGTTGGGAGTTAGGAAACATAGATACAATTTGGACGAGGGGAGGTGAAACAAACGGACGTGTCGGTCCTGCAGATCTGCGGTGTTCTCTCCAGCGTAGCTCACCAGAGAGCACGGGCTGTCGCAGAGCGGCACATCGCACCAAGCGCGAGAACCTGAGGCTTAACTTGCAGCTGCAAATAAAGTTCAGTTTTCACAGACTCAGTTAAGATCTTTGAGGCATTAGTAAATCAATCCACCTTTGGATAAGGACTTCAGGCAGCTGCATTATTTATAACGGTTTCACTTCTATTTACAGTAAGATGATCTGTACTACAGATGCTGCAAATGTCTAAATAAGATACAGTCCCTTAAAGGGTGGGGGGGGACCTTTAGGGCAGGTAAAAAGAAACATGTACGTGGCTTGTGTTCCACACAGCAGGAAAGGTCCTACAGTCTTCTTTACCCAAAGGTTAACTGAAGTATTATGCAGAGGAGGAGGAGGAATCAAGTTGGCCTGGTATTGAAAACATTTGGTTAGCAGAGGTCAGGGTAAATTCCAATTTCTTTAGCTTCAAAAAACCAAGTACTGAGCCACCTTATATGGAAGCACTTGATACAGAAGAATGGCACCAACTCAGAGTCCTCTGTATCTTTTAAAAATCAAATATACACCAATTGCTTAACCATCAGAAGTAGCATATTAAGGAGAAAACAAAAGAAAAAGAAAACACATGCGCTCTTACAGAAACACCAGATAGCTGAGACTATTACCAGGGAAGCCTAACTACATCCACTTTGACTTCTGCTTATTCAAAGGAGGGGTTCTTGATGTCCAGAAAGAATAAAAACGAGGGAACATGGAACACACTCCACTACGCCTGACACCAAGTAAAATCTCACTGTCAATCAATTCAGTGAGGTACCTGATTTTCAGGCTCTCTGGCTAAGAGCAAGAACTTAAGATACCCTGGTAGAGAGAAGTTTAAAAAGGTGTTAAAATACTAAAATTGGCACGAGAATTCCCACGATTCTCTTGTCCTCGTAGGAGCAGCCAGAGGGCGAAGCTGTCTCCCCAGCAGGACTCTCTCCTACGGCAGCCGCACACCCGGCACAGGTACCGACAGCTCAGAGGCAAGAACACTGCTTTCTTCAGCTTTCTTCTGAGAGATTCAATCTGCTGATAGCACCTAGAACAGTTCCATTAGGCCAGCTGGAGAAATTTTATCCAACGCTACCTCCCACTTCTACATTAAGCTTTTGATAAATCAGCATTGTGTGGAGCATGCCAGACTTTGTCATTAGGCAAACCATGCATTTCAAAGCAGTCTGAACTCCCAAAGTGAAATAACCCACATTAAGGGCTATGATTCCCAGTTCTTCTGTAGGAGCTCCAAAATTGTCCCATTAATCTAAATGTATTGATGTCCTCTCAAAGCATCCGTATATAATGCCTCTATTACACACCTACTGACAAAATAACCACGAGGAAGTGTTACTGGATCTATTAGGAATTTCTGGGAAAACATCTGACTACGTACAGCTGGCATCTCCCTCCTTCAGTGCCACACACTAGTAACATATTGATCCAGATTTCAAATTTCAGCAACATCCCTTTATAGCACAGAAATAAAAATTTCATTATGCTGATGTTCGTTAATAAAGTAGCAGTGAGATGATGCATCACTTTCCACCTGCTCTACAGCTTATGACTGCCTGTATTTTGTACCTGTATCTAAAAGGATTTGGAAAAATTCCATTATTAGTTGATCAGGCATCATTCAGATTAATAGATAAACACAACAATACTGACTTTAATTTTCACATTTTTCACTCAAGACATCATTACCAGTCTCCAAGATGCGGAAGAGACTGCCACAGCAAGAACTGTTCCATTTCCCCTGTACTTCAGCGTATTAATTCTTCGGAGCTGTTATATGCTCCTCCACAAACTGAAGGAGCAATAGATAGCACCTTGTGTGACAAACTCCAAAAATGCATCAAAAGACTCGGTGCATCTTTTCCAGAACATTTCAAGGCCCAGCTGGTTCGGTTAACCATTGCCTGGGGGTCCAGGAACTGATTGCTTGGGCGCCAACATGTCAACGCACAAGTGGAGCAAGCCCATCAGGCTGCTCCTGCTTCTTTTTCTTTCTCCGCCTCCTCTCTCTTCCCTCCCTTTTGACAATTTACCTCACACTGCCTTATTCCTGCAGTCACTAAGGGGGGTGTTTTATTACATTTTAAAAGACAAGGTATGTATTGAAAGTAGCAATTTTATTTGAGTTAAAATTATTTACAAAAACCCAAAGACATACTTCATGAAACTGGTACAAACTATTTTTCCTGCCGTTGGCTTTTGCTCCAAAGATCACAGCTGAGAAATACTGTATAAAATAAAAATAGGATTGGATTCAGAAAAGTACTCTACTGTTCTAATTTCCAATTGAGAGTATTTACACAAATATTTACAATGGAAAAAAAGTTACTTTAAAACTTTAATTTGCAAGTTGGCCTCAAGTACCCTTTAATGCAGAGTTATTTGAGAGTAACACACAAAAACGCACTGCAGTTCACAGGGTGATTTCTCCCCCCACCCTCAAAAAAAAAAAGAATCTGCATTTGTCAGTGCTTGACAATTAATTACATTAAAAAAACTGTTAAACACTGAGGTAAATCAATTTCCAATTACCAGTGTAACAAAGAAAGGCAGCTGTCCCTGCTTTCCCCCATCACTGCATCACTATTTATCTTCTATTGCCATCTCTCCGTGGAAAACTATATAATCATTTTGAAATCCCACCAGAAATGAAAACCTCAAAAAACAAAAGACTAGATGCACAAAATATTCAGTAATTTTCTCCTGATACAGACCTTTTACATACAGCTTTTCTCTCTCAGTAATTAGGCTTTTTTTAAACAAAAGGGAAATTGACCTGAAAAACTTTTCTAAGTTACACTGGTACACTAACTTTTTAGAAGGTGATGAGAGAAAATGCAAAAAAGTTATGACCAACATAGGATTTTTGCTGCTAATCAGTTACTTCCTTACAGAATTCCCAACAATCTGCATTATCAAAAATAGGAAGACATAGAAGGCAGCCACTGTATGTAAAAAATTTACAGCTGGCACTGATACAAAAGCACAAGTTTGTAACTTTATACACGGAGATAACAAGATCTAAAAGCAGGTTAGATTTCCTGTTATTTCCCCCTCATTATACATAGAACTAATATTTTTATGGCTTCAAGTTTTACAAATTCAATGGAATAACATGATGTAACTACCTATACAGGTATTTTAAAAGTGTTGATGAAGCAGATCTCAGAACAGTCTGCAAATATTCAAGACCAGCTTAATAAAAATAATTACCAATTCTGTTGGTCTGAATAATGAGTGCAAGAAAAATAAGCATTTAAAAAAAAAATCAGGTTTTCTGGGATTCTTTGTTCCACTTAAGTCTTCAAACACAATGCTTCGCTGTGAACTAGACCTCAGACTGAACAAAATCTTAGCTATATCAGCAGTTTAAGGCTTTGTGTTGTATGCATTTAAACTCTGTCATACTACAGAAGAATGAAATAGAAAGATTATGTCAGCTGGAAACATTAATCCCCATTGGTGTTTTAGCTTCTTTAAAATTCTTCCCCCTAAAACATCCAAATTCTTTGCATTGAGCATTATAAAATACATCTTGAGTGCTTCCTTGAAACAAATTAAAACAACATTTCAAAGTTTTTGCTTATTAGAAGTGTAAACTACTCTGGGATTGATTTTTTTTTTCTTTTTCCTTTTTTTTCCTTTAAAACAGGGCACAACTTTTTACAGTAACTATTTCTTTTGTGAACCCTCAAATGGCTTTATGTGTTCATGGGTTTGCATGCCTCTTGGAACTACAAAGTGTTATGGTCTATCAGCTTACAATATATGGGCCATGACAGTTTTAGAACTGAGAAATAGTTCGACAACCTAATTTCAATCAAAACAGTATAAAAAATAAACTATCCAATCCTCGCCTCTTTGGATTCCAACAAATTTTAAATATAGACAGTAGTTAAAATCACAAAAGTATTTAAAAATTTATATTTTATGATTTTGGAATAATCTAGTAATAAAAAGCAAGAGCAAATTAAACTCAAATAGGAGCGGTGCTGCTGTCCAGAACTTCTTTATTAGAACATTTGTTTGATACCTCAGTAGCTAAGCTGCCTTTGCACCTGGCTGGCATGAAACAGTGGCTCAACAGTAAACAGCAGTTGCACTATCAGCAGCAAGTTTTTCCCCTTGAAACTTGTCATCAACAAAGCAAGAAAAAAAAAAGATAGGGAGGGTAAACCCTGCCAAAAATATTTAAATACTGCACTGCATCATAAACAGCATGGTTTCTTTATTTTCCTCAAACCTTTTTCCCCTCATTTTTGATAGTTGCAGATTGATGTAGTAACTGTCTTTTAGAAAACGCTGAATGCATGGTTAAGAGACCAGGTAGCCTTAAAAATCCAAACACGAATGACACAGATGAATGCTCTTGGTATATCCTTCAAGGACTTCTTTCATGACTTCTTCCTTTGTCTAAGGGTAGCTCCAGCATTAGAGTGCCTGCAGCGGAAGTTAAGTATCTAGCAGTGTTCCAAGTATTCAATCACCCTAGAGATAGATTTCTGGCCTGTTGTTCCAACAGCACACTGGAAAATGTAATAGAAAACAGAAGTAACAAAAAAGCATTTGTAATATCTCTTTAAAATGTTTAACAGCTAGGTTCACTTCAGATTTTTCAGTATTTAGAATTATATTTCAGCAAAAACAATCAGCTTCAGGCAGAAGATTCGAAATATTTTCCTGACCAGTCATATTCAAATGAAAAGAAAGTAGCTTCTGTCCATTTACTACTATACAATGACAGGAAAATATAATTCAATATTTAGAAACAGATAATCATCCTGTGCTCTTCTAAAGATATAGCTGAAAAACAATAAAAGCTTCTTAAAAAAAAAAGGCTATTAACAGAAAACAACTGCAAAAATAGCTACATTCTGCAATATTTCAAATACGTATTACTTACAGTAAGATTCATAAAACTGAGAAATTTTTTGAGCATTTCAGTCATTATCGAGAAGTCCCCTTCAGGTAAATATTCCCTCACAGTAGTCACATTGATCTGAGAAATAAAACAATCTGTTTTAATCTAGGAAACATTTTTCTAACACCAACAACTATCTTACTCTGGATGAAGGATGCAGTAAGACATAATAAATACACTCTTAGCACTACAACTGCTTGTTGCTGCCATTTCTGTAAGTCTCTTCCAAACAAAATTCCTTCCTTTATGGTGTTTATTTCTAGGGAACAGCAATTACTACAACTTTTTTCATTAAAGATCATTACCCACTATCAGACCTCCCAGGGCCCGCAACGTAATCAAGAACCACTCACAAAACAACCCCTTCTCCTCACAGTTATCCTCCTGACATGGACAGAATCTCCCTTTATAACTGTTAAGGGTTCAGCATTATTGAACTTACTCCTAATATTATTCCAAAGACTAAAAATGACACAGATGTAATCAGTTAAAAGCTACAGATCAGTATGCTGAAGATCACTTCTGCCTTTACAGTAAGTCCAAACAAGTCTGAAACTCACTTTCATTTGAGTATATTTGAAAGGAGGGTATGAGAAGTTTTCAATTGCCAGAGCTCTGCATTTTTAAATTTAAACTTCAGCTTTCTATTATGTTTTCCAATCTGAGTCAGTGATCCTCAACTAATGTGTACAACTTCAATGGAAAAAATTAAAACAGACTATGATGAAAAAACAAAGTGCCTAAATGTTAACTTGCTCACTGAAACTACTGAAAAATGCATCAAGTTTTTATGGCTAGCAAACAGGCAAGCTAATTTTCTTTTGGCTTTCCAGAGTAAGTTCACCTGTAAGCTAAGACTCAAAGGGGGAGAAGGCACAAGAGGTTAAAATTTCAATTCCAAGGGTCTTTTTTTTTGATTAACATATTGATGTTCAGAAGGTTTGGTTGGTATGGAATACTTCTGAAAACTTTCCAGAGAACTACATACAGAGCAACAATGTAGCAACTCACATAGAACCCTAATTTAATAAATCCATTTCAAAAATGCAAATTATTATTACTTCACAAAAAAAAAATTCTCTAGTTATGAGTGAATTATCAACTTATTCCCTTACTGGACTTTCTTGGCAGAGACAGCCTAGAAGCAATGCTGTGTACGAGGCCACAATGCAGTCCTCCATGTGCTTCCCAGCATGCTGAAGAGCTGTAAAAAGAAAAAACAAACAAGCTCCCAACTGAGTGTATTGAATCCTCTAAGCAGTTTCAAACACAGCTGGTATCTTTTACTGTACCAATGGTAACAGATATGGCACTAATGACTATTTTGGGGCAAACCACAAATAGCTACAGACACCAACTGACAGAGCTACAAAAGGGAGGAAGGAAATGCACAAAAGGGATCTGAAGAAACATACAAGCAAGGCTGGAGAAAGTAAGATACTACATCTACTATTAGAAGAGTAAAACATGAAACAGTTAGATGAGAGGGACTTGCATTTCTGACCAACTCTATTCTTCAGAGACAAACAACATACTCAGCTTAGAGGTACCCAAATTCCTGAAAAACTACCACAAATGCTGCACACTAAGGCACTAAACAGATACCTGATATACAAGCAGAGTGAGAAATATGAAGAGACAAAAAAAAGATGGGGACTGAAGACAGAAGCAGAATATATGTAAGTATGTCAGAGAGGGGAGACAACAACTAAATTGTACATGAAACGAGAGCAAGTCACAGGACACTGGAAAACAAAATTAAAGGCAGGTAACCTTCAAAGACTGATTCATAAGAACATGCAAATTGCCTAACACCTATTCATTTCAGTGTATTTCTTACACAGAATGACCCTAAAAATAAGGATTTTTAGAAGGAACCAAGACATAGTACTGTTTTTAAAACAAAGGTCAAAAAAAAAGAAGAAAAAAGCAGCATTACTTCTTGCACTTCAGCTCTGCAGTGCTTCCATTTATGATCTGTAACAGGTTCACCTGGGAGACTATGCTGAGGAAATTTCAGCCCAAGAGACTGCACGTAGATGGGAAGTAGAGGATAAGGTGGCAATTTATGCAATTAAGAGTTGCTTTTTCTCACCAATCCAGACAACATACCTTTATTAAGATCAAGTTCTTCATCATCTTCTTCCTTCTTATCTTTCTCTTCAGCACTATCTGGCTTTTCTGTGGAGACCCACTGTATCTCCCCACTTGTCTCTTGCCATTCCCCACTTTTATCATGCTGAGCAGCAGGAGCTTCTTTAATCAATTCATCTGTCTGGCTCTCTGCCAGCTGTGCTGCTCGCTCACGCTCAAGAAATAGCTAATGGAAAAGTTTCAGGAGAATTTCTATTATAAACCAAACGCAGAACACACTGAATTATATTTGAAAGTTTACTTCCCCATCACAACCGACCCCTTAATGTAGTTCTAGTTCTCAATACGCTTCTTCACAGGAGCATTTTCTACTTCAAGGAAAGGATAATATAATTTATCACAACACTGATGCTGTGCTCCATAGACAAGGCCTCCCTCCCTCTCCAGTGAGCCAACTGGCAGGCTCATCTTGGGCACAATAAATGTAAAATCATTTTCTTGGAGACCCAGCTGAAAGAATGAAAAAAATTGCCATATTTTTCGAAAAATTTGTTCTCTACCAATCTCCACTTTCTTTTCATGCTAGTTACCCATTTGCTCTCTCAGCTTTTCTCCATGATAAGTAAAAAGCAAAAATTGAGAAGTGTAATTTAATATTACTCATCAAGGATGTAACCTCAGCAACAATCTCATATTGTACACTCGCATCTTATGAATTAATTCCTGAACCACACAGTACATAGTTTAAATATTATTTTGCAGAGCTGCTTTACTAATATTTTGATTGTTGATTTTTTGTCTGCTGTTGCACAGTTATTCTACAGAATTAAATGGAGGTATTGCTGAAAGTGCTCATAATTCCCCATCAAAATAAAAAGGAGGTTACATTAAAATCCTACCGGAAACTTTTATTTTAGTTTGAATGTTGGAGCTCACTTGCCAAAATTATAGGTGTATTTATTCTCTAAGAAGTTAGTCAATACAATACTTAAAAACACCGTTTCACATCCATATGCTCAATATTCGTATCTTACTGCTTTATAAAGCATGCCGTATCAGTTTTTAAAAATAGATTTCTTAAATTCACATAAAGATAGTACTTTAAAAAATTCATGGAAGCAAAGTAGGTAAGATAAGTGTAACTTGCAGCTTTTACAGCTGGTTTAAACAACTGTAGAAATAAACTGTATAGGAACAAGAAAGCTTTATGGAGGATGAAAGAAGTCTTTGGATGGCTGTAATAATGATACCACTGTCTTTTACCAGGAGAGTTGCTTCTGTAATAGACAGTGCTGTAAAAGCCAAAGTTGTGAGGCACCCCCCCTTCCTCTACAAGGCTGTATCACAGTCTCAAAACACTGAACAGAAAAGTCTTACAAGAAGTCCTCATTGCTGAGCTCTCCCTTTCTCCTTCAAAGTCTGAAAATGAAAACGGTAACTACTACAGGAAAAGCGCATTTGATTCATTTCTTACCTGCACTAAAGCCTGAACAGCATCAATCTGTCCAGTTATCTTTAGGCTATCATCTCCTTCTCCCGTACAGAATGAGTCAAAAGAACACGATGTTTCCATATTGACAAGACAGTGCCTATTCCGAGCACTATATTCTACTAGATTGATCAGCAGACCCAATCCCTGCAAGAATTGGAGAATCAAAGAGGATTACACACATTAAAAAAAAAAAAAAGCAGTAATTTAGTGAATACATCTCTACATCTATCAGCTTTAGATCTTGTCTTTCTGGTGATATGTAAATGCTTGCTAACACACCCTTAGGAAAGGGTTTGATAAACTGTGTTCAGGATTTAAAGAAATACGAGGCAAAACAGATGTCTGCATACAATTTCGAGACTTTTCTGATTCTGAAAACAGAGACATTCTCACTGTTTTTAAAGATGAGATCTTAGTTATAGACTAGTCATTCAGGTACCAGGCTTTCAGCTTACATTCTTGAAAGACCTTTTGAATATACACCTTTATTGTTGCTACTTAGACCATACAGGTCCACCTTACACGTGCTGAGAGAGAAAACAGATATATTTGACAAGGCCTATCCTAAACAATAACATCCACTTTATCTCTAAAATGTAAGACTGTTATAAACAACACAATTTACAGACTTGTTTACTAAGTCTCTTCATTCATCTAACTGGACTTTTCCCACCAAACAGTTTTTAATCAGCTAGTACTTACTTCGCCGGTTTCCCATATGATACTGTATTTTCACACTGTACTGTAATTTTTTAATAGCTCTTAGGTGCACACATATATTCCAAGCAGATGATGACCTGCTATCTTTAAAAGCTTTATTGCATCATGCATAACCCTTCAACAGAGGCGGGCTTATGCTGTTAAATAGTCTGATTTACTCTCAGAATTCTGCCACATATGACCTGTGAAAATCCTCAGAGTTTAGAATCAGCAAATGTTTCAGCAGTTTCTCCTTGGACCTTAGAGAAACCTGCTCAAAGTACTTCTCTAAGAATAAGGTCAGTAAAAACTGTACAGTCTGATCCTTAATTAGGAACTGTAGTAGTTAAATATGTACTAGAAGGCACAAATCATCTTATGTTATAGTGAAGATAGTATCTTACCAGCACCCGAATATCAAATCTCTGTTCTTGAGGTAGGAACTTTGGAACCTGAAGCACACAATTCATAGCTGTGCCAATCAGACCATCTTGTTCACCTGTTTTTGTACTACCCCATTCTATAAACAAGAGAAGTTAGAAAGTGCAGTTTTAGAAACATTCATCTTTATAATTGTAAATACATTGATAAAACTTTTTGGTCTTAAAGACTCTCTGAACCCTCTGGTCAAAACACGTATCTTGTTAATACTTGCCATTACTCATCCAGTTCCCCAAAACAAAGTACTGATTACTGCAATGCAAGCATCTACCACACAAAACTGCTTTATAGCATTATACAGGGGAAAATAATTGTTGGTGGGAAAAGGATTTATATTAACATATTATTTGATATTGCAGTACAAGGTACATTAATATTTTTCACTTTACCATTATCATTTGTTAAGTTGAGCAAGACACCAATGATGGCCCTCATACAGTCTTCCACTGCTTTACCCACATGGTTAGTTACATTCTGGTGAGGCAGAGGCTTATTGTCGGGTAAACAGATACTGTCTTCAGCACGATTATATCGCTGGATTAACTCCTCACAATGCTGCAAAGCTCTGAAGATAGAAAACACAAAACAAAATTACCTGGACAACATGTAAGATACTCTACCCTTACACATGCCTCATCAGGAAAACTGTAAAAAAAGAATTTGTGCAGAATTTTTCTAATATAAGTTTAACATGCCCAGCTGGTAGGGACAGATGATAAAAATATCACATATAAAATCTTTCATGAGGCTAATGGAAATTGTGAACAAACAAACAAAAAAAAGCTTTGAGGCTTAAGAGTTTTATCAGTTTGAGATTTCAAGACCAAAAACTCATTTTTCTTTCTAACTACATTGTGAGGTCTATAAAGAGATACCACCTCTACAAATCCAGCCTCTTATATCCTCTGACCACCAAGGCACCACACTGTTCTGGCAGTATTATCTAAATACTCTCTTGTCCTGTTCTCAGAGTTCTCTAAGTTTTGTAGTAAATAAAATGACACGATTTTTCAGCAGGATATAAACTTCAGCTTTTAACAGTACTGGACCACAGGCATGCTTCTAGTGAAGAACAAAGCTGAAGAAGCAGACGTAAAAAATATATATTGGTCTAAACAGCATATTGAACACATTCTTAAAAAACACTCAAAATATCTAATCTACAACCATGAAATTTTGTTTGCAGTGAGGTGTGCAGAGTCAAATTTTCACATTAATTTGCTCTTTTATAAACCATGTGAGCAGTGCAAGAGGGATGCAATCTCTGCCACTCAACTAAGAACTCACTCAGATGCATAAACAACTTAGAGGTGTTCATACAAGGGAAAACAGTACAGAATGCTATTTCAGTGTTCTAATTCTTAGTTACACCAACTATCAATTCTTCATTGGCTTCGCTTCAGTAAACACCTAAGCATACTGAAAACATGATAAATACAATTATCTTCCAGAATGTCCTCTTCTGTATTCATCTTACCTTGGTACTGAAGGAGCTGAATCCACATCTTGCAACATTTTCAGTACCAATAATGGCAATACTACATGTTAGTGCTCAGGCAATTACCAATACTTCATCTAAAACACCTTTATCATTACTTCACGAAAAGCAACAGTCACAGTTACCTTTTTTTCCCCCACGAACCTCCTAATATGACAACATTTTCTGGTTTATTTTTGGCATATTAGGTACAGCATTATGCAAAAAAAGTCCTTTTGTTACAACTTACTTGGCTGAGGAGACTATGAGTTGTGAGTCTTTGTATGCTATCAGATAGCTTTGATTTTCTGGATTATGCACAGTTACCTAGAAAGGGGAAGAAAAAGTAGTATTATGAACAGGACTTTTTTCCCTTGGAAGAAAGGCAGTATTTTTTCCCAATTCTCTCTTTATTCACTTTCACATTTCTTGTTTATTATCCAGTGCAAGCTTTCCCTTATCACTGTACCAACATTTCCTTGAAGTTTGCACTTTGTAACCAGCCCCACAACATTGTGGCACTGAGGATAAAATAGGCTCCCTTGATACAGTAAAACCAGAAATTATGGAGCAGAATGTTCTGTTACAGCAGAACCCTCCATCTATATCCTGGCACTATGGAGTCCCAGATGACCGGGTAAGTATGTACACATAAATATATACAAAATAACAATATTATATAGTTTTCTTCCATGTTATTTTTAAGACCTGATATTAGCTCCATTTCTGAGAGCTCATTATATATCCAACCATAAAAGTTTTTCCTACCGAGGGAATTCAGAATAAATTTTCAGAAATAAAACAACATCCTTTTAAATTTTGGCTTTTTTTTTTTAATCTTCACTTGCAAGTTTCTACAGATGTTACTATATCACAATCCATTCTCAAGTTCAAATTGGGATATTCTGCCCCAATATAACCCCCAGTTTAAGCTGCTGCATGGCAGCCCCATTCTCTACAAGGAACAAACATCTTCAAATATAAAAGCAGAAATAGAATTTGAAAGTTTTTCTTCTAGCTTTGCAGAAGACAAGTAAAGCACCAGGTCTCATCATTTTTAGGTGGCCACCTTTGCATTACTACATGAGCAATTGTTCACTCTTTCCCAGTTTCTAGCTTACTTTTACAGTATCTTTAGTTTGTCCTCCTATTTTACAGGAGGAAACAAGTTAGAGCTGTAGCTCTCGTCTTCTGATTCAGGCTTAAGGTATCACCATCGAGATTCACTGACCTGAACTGCAAACCTGAACATCACTTTTTGATGTGCAAAGTACTATTGCTAAAACATGACAATATTTTTCTGCCTGCTTATAATATCGCAGTACAAAAAATAATAATATCGATAACAAATATGAAACTTGGGCACTGTAAACAAACATATGCTCACAGTTACCTTCAGCTAAGCTCCACGACATTGCTACATACTTTAATTCTGTTCAAAGTTCTCATCATAAAACATGTACCATCCCAATAAGCTCAACTGACTACAAAACTGGTTTGACTTTCAGGGCAATTTGTTCTCTCAATGCTTAACAGAGCTGAAGTTTAAAAGCAGTAATTCTTACAAGGTATGCAAATTTACTGATTCCAGGAGAAGCACATTATTATGTATTATCACTAAACATACACTAGAAATTGAAACTCATGCTAAGAAAGCAATATGCATAAACAGCTCCTTTTAGATAGAACTTACGAAAAAGTGTCATTCAGGTATTCTTAATAGTAATTAACTTGCAATACTGTACATACATTCAGAATAATGGAAAAAATTCTCAACCATACCACTCTAGGAACACTGATAAACATCAGAAAGCTAGCATCATCTTTTTTTTTTTTTTTAAAAAAGTATCACATTGTTACTCACATAACCATATTATGTATTTAAAGAACATCATATTGAAAAAGCTGATTGAAAAACTTTAAGAAATGCAATACATCTGCTCATACTCACGCTTTCTAAGACCCGTAAACACCTTTCTGCACCCCATAATGAAGCAACCAATTTCTCTTCATTTTCATCGCTGCTTAGGTGATCCACACATTCTTTAACTAGATAGTAGAGAGAAGTTGTTTTCGACTATCACTAAGGGGTCTTCAAAAAGTAAATATTCAAAACTACCTATCATGCTCATTTCACACTTTTCAAAACTGTAATACCACAAAACATTCACGAAAACATCATGAGCAGCATTCCAAATATATTTTTTTTTATTTAATGAAGTAAATAAGAAAAGCTTGCTCTACAATTTTGTGAACCAATTACTTGTCTGCAGATTTTATTTTCCACTGACAAGAAGAGCTTCTACAGGCCACAATTACATCACTTCATTGTAAACATGTCAGCATATTTTAAAGGTATCTTTGATTTTTCTTTTCCAAAACAGTGTGGCATGCACTCTCCCCACACCTTACAAGCATGAATCCAAAAGGAAGTTAAACAGTTTCATCTTTTCAATCCTTCCTTTGCCCACTCCTCTGCTTACTCAGTTTTAAGATCCAGCTCTATTCAGCTCAGATTCATTTTACAAATGCATCTTCTCCTATCTTCAGGATACTAATCCAAACAAACACCCAACCTAAACAAGACATACCTAGTAGTAATAACATCAATAATATCACATTTCTTCCTGAAAAACTGACTTTCTCTAGGCTATTCAGTAAAGAAGCGTGACGAGGCCTAAAAACAATTCTAGACTACTGCAAAGCAGATTTTGGAGTACTTATTCTGAAGAATGTGCTGTATATAGACAATATAGGTAACATTTTGTATTCTGTCTAAATTTAAGCTGGTTTTAATTTCACATTTCATACAAAATATGCAACATTATACACATTCTGTTTAAGCTTAAAGCTACTTTCAATCCCACATGCTACACATTAAAGTCTCATATATTTCCTAACAATCCTAACAACAACAACAAACCCTAATAATAATAACAATAAATCCTAATAATAATAGAGGTAGGTATTTTAATAATTCAAAAATATTTTTTCCTTTTTTTAAATCAGAGGAAATGGACATTAAAAGCAAACAGCTTAAGATTCACATGTATATTTCAGGTTGTCAAAGTGACATTTCTAACATACCTTTATCTACAATATGATCAAGACCACCTAAAAGTCGCAGCTCTTCTTTAAACCAATCCCCAGCTCGTTTTGAGGTGAGAGACAGCAATGTCTCCATTGCCAAATGCCCAGTCTGAAAGAATTAGATTCTAGAATTAGTGAAATCAACATACACAGCTACAACCAATAGTTCAAATCATAAAAATTCACCTCCCCAAAACCATAAAAACAGTTTCAGGTTCTGAGTAGAAAGACCACCAGAGGGAGCAAAAACAGACAGAAAAATGTGCATAGCTTCAAAAAAGGACTTGGTACTGATGAGAAAGATATTTTGCATTTTTTTATTTTTATTTATTTATTAACTTTTTCCATAATTTTATTAATGTTTTTGAAAAGCTAAAAAGCCTTCTTTCATCTGTTTCTCCCGTTATCAAAAGAGACAAATAGAGGAAGGAAGTAGACAAATCGCTCAGGCAGAAAAAAAAAAAAAAAAAAAAGTATGCCAGTGAACACTGTTTCTCTGTCTCTCAGATATACCAGCTTTGCAGCTTGCAGAATACATTTGACTCTAGTGTAGATTTGTTTTGGTGTGTTTTTTTCTTTTAAGCTCATAAAAGACAAAAATGAACTGAAAGACTGTAGAGAACTTATTATTGTATTTACTTAAAGGAATACATATCAAGATTCTGCAACACTGAAACTACATCCATGCAAAATCAAGTTGAACAGATTTCAGGCAATTATCTCACATAATCCCCTGCCATGTTTTAAAGCAAAAACAAGACCATCTCTAAAGTCAAGACTATTTAGCTAATTTTTCTTCAAAGAAAGTCTAAGGGGGAATGTTAATGAGGTAGCATTGTGGCGAGCGGAGAAAAAGAAAGCCAGACATACACACTTAAAATAATTTATGTCTTCACAGAAATGACTAATATAAGGCTTCTGTAGTATCTGGAAATACACACGTAAATCTGGGCTACTGTAAGCCTCGTAATTTCATGTGTGCCACACAAATATAGCAAAATGTCAGAAGTAAAAAGGGAGATAAGATCTCATTAAAGTCAACTCAATTTAGCTACTTTTCAAATTACCTCCCTCCCTGGCACATTTGATTTGTAATGCTTCAAGGACGGCTGTGCTTATTCTGGGCTGTGCAGCATTTCCAGAAGAGCAGTTCAAACCTCAGAACCTCCTGGGAAAAACAGCACTCACCAGGCTTGAACAAACATCCTACTGTATTCAAAAGCCAAGTTATAAACTGCGTGCTCCCCCCCCCCCAAGAGCTTTAGCTCCTTTCTATTGTTATAAAATTAAAATAAAATAAATAAAAACCCAAATACAAGAAGAAATTTGAAGGTTAGCACCTTCAAATTAGCATGCTGGCACTGACGAGCATTTAGTTAGTATTTGTCCACTAGTTAGTATTTAGTTAGTATTTCTCCATAGTATTTTAGTTAGCATTTGACCACTGCCCATGGACGTCTCCCTGGGTCATGAAGTGTTGTGGCAGGGACAGGGGCAGAGGGGAAAACAGCACAAATCCCCTAAATGACTCAGGCCATTTCCCCCTGAGCCACCAGCACCTCAGTTCTCCCTGGCAGAGGGAGCAAAAACAGAAGCTGCAATTACTCCGGCCCCGGTGTCACTGTCAGGGGAACAGCAAGAGCCGCTCAGCCCTCCCCTGGGCTAGGGGACGCTAAACACACCTGGTTACAGGGTTCCCAGCGCAACACCGAGAAGCTGCACGCACAAAAGTGTTAACAAGGTAAGAGCAAAGGATAGTTTAAGTGACTGGAGCCAAACAAACGAGCAAAGTGCTTTAAGGGAGGAAAGGGGAGGGGGGAACCCTTCAGACCGCGGCTCTACAGTTTCCCAGCTCTCTGCAGCCTTCCCATCCGTTTGGGGGATTTTGAAGATTTCTTCTATTCTTACAGAATGAGCTTGAGACTGCTGTAAAACGCATATCTGAAGCCATGCGTAATCTAATCCAGGTTGACAGACGCTTAATAGAAACTCTCCTTTATAGATCTTAAGGGCTACAAAAGACTTAGCTGACTTTCTGAGTATCTTCATCCTGTCCCTTGAAAGCTCAAAGCCCGCGCAACATTTAAAGTATAGTGCTTGCTTTTCCTAAAAAGGGCAAGGACTTAAAATACCCTCAGAATATTATGTGGTACTTACACCATCTAAAAAATATCTAAAAAACAAATTTTTAATAATGCATCTTTTTAAAAGAACTAAAGCTTATAACTCACTTTTGAAGTAATCTATTCTATTCACATGTTTATAGTAACTAACAAGAATTAACACCATCCCAAAAGCTCGAAACACGGCCCCATGAGACTTTCAGCATTATAGTAGGGGTGAAAAACAGAATTATCTCTTGACCAACTGAAAAGAAGGTTTTTGGAAAGATACAATAGATGGGAGCTAGCTATGCTGACTGAGAGAGAGATGCCATTTGCTAACAAGAAGGCTAGATTCCTTAGGTTTGATCTTACCATAAACAGCCAGAAAATTTGAACAAATTTGATGTACTGAGAATAATTTTGATTTCTGGGTTTAAAATTTCAGTGTTCATAGCAGTCTAGAAAACAACCTTTCAAGTACCTTTGCAAATACTTAAAAATTAGCCTGATCGAATTTCCAGCTAGAATCGCATAAATTAAGTTGTCTGTTTAAAAAGACATGTGGTACTGATCATCTTCATTTGATCTGTGATTCAGAAACTAAGGCTTAACTGGTTAAGCACAAACTGGAATCATTAAGACATCTGTTGCATTCATTCTGTTTCTCAGTGGAAATGAGTCCAAAAAAAAATTTTTTTGAAAAATTCTTCTAAAAAAAAAAAAAAAAAAAAAAGACGACGATGACTTCCATTCTCTGCCTATCATCTGGCACAATACAGACATCACTTATTATAGCTTGTGACAGAGATCTATGTAACAGCAAAGTTATCTTCTACTTAATAAGTCCATTATAGACTTAATTCTATCATGATCTGGAACCTAATCATCTCACTTGGCTTGCATACACTCTAAGTGTTCTAGAGTCTCTGCTTCTAGATGATGGGAGGAAACCAGTTGCCATCTGCGAGGTACTACAATATTCCACACATTTACAACAATAGTTTGATTTATTTTAAGAATTAGAGATGCCTCAGAACAAAAATCTGAAAATGCCAACATGTGGATAGTATTACTCCTTCCTTATGGACAGTTTCCTCCCTGCACAGAAAGTTCCTTTTAAGAGTTACTCTCTCTTAAAACTCATGCCTAAGAAAACACAAGAACAGAATTAAGGTTTATACAAACATCAGGCCAGCTGAGACTACGGGCATGAGAAAAGCTCCAGCAAGAGACAGGGCTCTGTGTGGTGGGATGCTTCAGCAGTAAGGAACCTGTACCAGCTGTTCTATGCTTCCTAAAGAGAGTTAGCTTACATTTTGCAGTGCAAAGGATATCCTGGCACTGACAGACTGAGCTACGTGAGCTTTCTTTGCTGCCAAAGCAGCACAAGAATACAGGCACTGATTATACCAATTCCTAGCTAATCACCACCTAGCGAACAAATTTCATTCTGTATTGATATCTTAAGATTGTATCATATGAGTTAACAGAGTAAGTGGAAAGCAAAGGAAATCAACTCCATATTCATTCTTCTGCAGATTTCAACAAGCAGAAAAATAATGACACTCCTAGGCTCATCTTTCTTAGTTTTTTTTTTTTTTTTTTTTTTTTTAGAAAACAAGCTTAAAACTGAAATGCCAACACAATTTCCTTGTATCGTCATAACCAACAGTTATAACATCAATAGTATCTTCCTTCTCCCAAAATTCAACTCTTTATATTGCTACATAATACTGGCTTTTCATACTAATTCAGTAATCCATTCCACAGCTAGAATTTTTAAAAAAGACTCCTTAGCCCGGGGGGGGGGGGGGGGGGGGAAGGGAAGATCACTACAAAAGATGATGTCGCTTCAACCAGACGTATTATCTTTTAATCTAACCTAAGGGAGAATACAATCTAGTTTAGAGACTGACAGGACCTGAAGCGTTACTTTTAGAAATAAAGCTTTAAAAAGCTCAGTTCACGTACTCGACAGGAAAGGATTTTTGGTTTCTCACTTACGTACTAATTAGACCGTTTAGAATATTAAGAAACTGTATCACAAGATGCTGAAACTTTAATAATATACTAACATCTGTTATACTGAAATACAGCAAAAGCAAAAACACATTACATTGTGCCATCTAGGACCATTCATCTAGTCAATCTATCATCAATTCTTTAAATATACTGTTTTCAAAAAATTTATAGCTTATCCTTTATTTTTCAATGCTAGCACCAAATCAGGGCCTTTTTTTTTCCCCCCCTTTTTAGGAGAAAATCGAAAATCAGTTCACTGTTGCAGCTGAAGATGCATTTATAAAAACAAGGATGCTTGAGAAAGCAAGTAAAAAGAGAGGTATCCACATTTACAATAATGTATGTTCTGCACCACACTGACCAAAGAGAAATCAGTTTCTGTAAGACAGATTTCATAAAGCTGTCCCCACACCAAATTCTTAACAGGAAACACTCTTATTCTCATTTAACAACCCCTACTGTTTGTGAACATATGTACACTAAAATTCAGGCAAAGAAATAAAGTCAAATAATTCAGATGTGGTCCTTCCACACATAGTAATTTGAAGTGCTACCTTTACGTAGTTACCCTTACCTGGAGCAGGAAATAGTGCATCAGACAACTGAAGAACATAAAGTTATCTTACTAATAGCCTTTTAGAAAATAATTTTTGAATTTTAAAAAGAAAATACTCGCAGTGCATTCATGTCTACATAGAAAGTAGATAATGTCATCACTTCTGAGCTGCAAGATAGAAATTTAAGGTTGATGCTTACAAATTGTTTTATTAAACGCTCTACTACTCACAAGGCTTCCAAACAACAGCATGATACCCACCGTGATGTTTTCAAGATCAAGATGTTTGTTGTGAACAGTTTCACATAGTCTCCGAATTTTTTCCTTTATTTTATTCATGTCTTTTTCATTCAGCAGCTTGGCAGAAGAAGCATCCTGTTCCAATTCCAAAAGCCGAATCATCAGATCTAGACTAGCTCTGTCTAAATCCATGTTCAAACGATCTCTGCTCAGAATGTACATTAGAGCTGCTGTACAAAGCGACAAATTCTTGGGTGGGGAGAGGAAAGAAAAAAAACAAGTCAAGTTTTAGTAAACATCTAGGAAAAAATTTTCACAACTTTTAGTGAATAAGCTGGAGATGTATGGAAGAGAAATCCTGCCAAGCCCTGACCTACACTGGCACCTGCATGATTAGTTATTATTGTACGTAAACAGATTTCATCTAGCAAGTTATAAGGCAGTTTACCTAACCAATACAAATGAAAAATCATTCAACACATTCATAAAATTCTGGTAGAAAAGCAGGGTTTTCTACTTTTATGACTCGCTGACAAACAGCATTGCAGACAGACTAAGAAATGGCAACTCCAACAGTTATGGAATTATGGAAGAGAGATGGCAGGAAAGCAAAGTAAAAATGGCCAAGAACAAGGCAAGGAAGATGAAAATTCTGGTTGGGTGGGATAAGCTGGTGACAGAAAGCACCAGGAAAAACGCAGAGATCACAGGGATAGTGTTTGCATGTGAAGAGAAAGACAGCCTTGTGAAATGCATCCCAATTTTGCTGAGTAGGTCTATCAGTCAATAATTTATCAGAAATTCCCAGCATAAATACACTTCATTTCTAGAGAAGATGCTTTTCTTTTTGAAAGCAGTCAGAATAGAAACAACTACCACTTCTCCCAAATTAGTCCTTAATAAGCAAACGCTATTACCTTGAACATCCCTATCTTACAGAGGATTAATAGTGTAACAGGGACCTCTTAGTGGCTAAGTAACCTTCAAGAAGGAATTAAAGTTCATCTTTGTGAGGATTGAGAAAAGCAAAGACAGAAGGTGGTTGTCAGGAAGAGACAAATTGCAGTAAGAGTAAAGAGACCAGACCAAGGCAATCTGTCCCTAGTGCTAGTAAGCACAGCATTTGCTCCAAGAGACCCATCTATCCAGCTTAGTCCCAAGTGCTAATACAGAGAACATTCATGGAGAATTGAATTCTGCTAGACATAATACTTTCAGAAATCTTCAAAGACATCTGGAAAATCTAGGACTGGCCTCGTCAGGTGGTGGCAAGGGGAAGAGTGAATGCATTAGTGGACAGAGAACATTAGTAAGGAACTGGGGGTCAGTTTTCCTTGAAATGACTGGTTGCTGTTGTGCCCAGCTCTCACAGAAGAGACAACATGCTGCACGCATGCGCGTGCATGCACACACACAAAGTAAACTCAAATTGTCGAAGAGCTTAATTCTGGGATGAGAGCATTGCCTAGCTCAACAGGAAAGACCAAAATTTATCTCCTAACAGATTAAGGCTCAGTCAACCACCAAAGCAATCATTAGCTGCCTGCTTATTTTAGAAGCAGGTGATAATCGTACCTGGCCATATTAGGCAGTATTAGCATTTCCAAAGCAGGAAAGGGCAGCTAACAGCCTACCAAAAGGCATGCTAAAACTCCTTCCTGTATGAGTCAAGGAAATCCTTGAGGGCAGAGGTAAAGACTTGAATCTGACTAATTACCAAAAAATACATTTAGAATACTGAAAGTAGTAAGAGTTTCTGAATCTACATCTCCTTTCATGAATACAACCTTAAGCTACAGGCCAATTCAAGACCTTAGCTTGAGCTCAGGATCTTAGCTGCGAATATCATTACTCCAGCCTTGTCAGCTGGACCGTGGAAGGTAGCAAGCAATTTATGCAGCTAGTCTAGATGAACAGAGTATATATACTTTTCCATTAATCTCAACTGACTTTTTCCTACAAGCTTTGCAGTTAAATCATTTAAATAATATAGATCATTTACTCTGGATTTACTTGCATCTGGCTTAAACTACAGGAACTTTCCTGTTACTGGAAGGCAGCTGGACTCTGTTCCTGCAGAACAGCAATGGTTAAACAGGATTCCCACATGCATTCCAGCAAAACCAAAGGTGACTAAGCACTCTTCCACCTACCATTATTCAGCCAACATGGAAGCTGATAAAGCAACAGCTGTGAGGAACTATCTTCTAGTGACAAGCCTTATCCATCTGAGCTGCCTGGTAGAAAATACTTGAGCCCCTAAAGGGATTTCTGACAAGTGGAAACTACGCAGCAATGAAGAAAGAGAAATTGTAGAATTTACAGTCTGGGCTGCCAGCACCGAGGCATTTCAGAGTGCCAAGAACTGCTCTTACATCACTACTCAGAACTGCTTTAGCAGCACTCTGAAGTCTGATGCGGATGATCGGACTAACTTCGTAAGTCTCTGTTCCAATCCCGTCTGCCCCCGGATGGAGGGGGGCTCCTTGCAATCCAGCTCACTTCCTGGTCTAATAGTCATGCATAGTGCAATGGGCCTCCCTCCACAGCAGCATCTGCCAATATTTTCCTGCAGGCCTTCCACCCAGCTGTTATGATACTTCAGTTGGATGAGAAGGGACTCAGACCGGGGAGAAAGACCATCAAATACTTCAGGTTGCCTGAGGACTGCCAGGTAGCAAAAAGGAGCAAATTGGGGATGTATGTGAAACAAGGACTAGATTCCTGCTTTCTGTGTTATTAACACTATTGCAAGCTGGCCAACAATTCACCAGATGCTAAAATACAACAGGAAAATGGTGATGTTCCAAAAGCAGTCAGGACCTCCAAATTTGAAGGGTGTTTATATCACAAAATGAGCCTGCTTCATTCAGCTACATGCCAGTAATATGGTTTTCTGGAACTCATTTTTCCTAGGCCCTACCAGCAGGCTGGTTTAATTTTCAATATAATTCTACTTTTGCTCTGATCACCTGTAAACATAGATCTGTTAAGAACAGCTAACCATACTGTCTGAATTCTGTCCCACACTAGCACATAGAGAATGTTGAGCTTGGGGCAGGGGGGAGAGGAAGGAAATCACTGGTACAATTAGTTTTTGATCAATATCCAAACAAACAACACTCCCCCCCCCCCAAAGTAGCAGTAGTGAAACTGTTCTCCCCTCCGCCACCTTTTTATTCCTGCAACACTTAAAACATGTTCTACTTCCAAACAAGTGTTGGGGGTAGGGGGAGGTAAAATAAATAGAATTTGCTCTAGATAGAAATGTTAAGGCACCCTTAACTACAGAGTTGCAATCCACACTTCCACAGAATTCTGATAAACAGCCTAGTTGAACATACACTCCAGAAACTACAGGCCAATTACACCCACTCTGATCCTTGTCTTCTCTTGCTAGTTCTATTTATACTCCAACTTGTGGGAACAGATGGTTATTTTCTAGGGTTCAGCACTACATTTAAATTATTCTATTTTTTTTCCATTATTCACAGGCTGAAGACATTACAGAGACATTTCTGTGCTTAATTACTGACTGTAATGAAAATATATATTTTTCCTAAATTAATATTCTAATACTCCAAAGAATTTAGAGCATAGCTGGAGAAAAAAAGTCAAAGCTGAAATTGCACTTTAAAGAAATTTGGAAGAAAATTAGGTGGAACAAGTATCTTTCACATAAAAAAAAAGTATTTGGGGATGTAATTCAGTAAGATAATTAGTTACTTTATTTTCCTCGATGGTTAAAGGAATGGCTTCGCAACTGCAGTTTTATATCCTTATGGAAATAAGGAAGCATCCTAGCATCCTACTTTTTCAGCATATTCCACTGTATCCACCCAGTGAACACAGTATATACTCACATTTGTTTCCATTAGCACTGTCATTGTGCCAGTTCTCTCCCTTTTCCAAAATACATTACAGAAAATTTTCTGTAATAAAATAATTCTATAATACTTCTTTTTTCCACAGAGAAGTCAAAGTTTTATTATGTAGCTTAAATGGATCCAAAGCCACATAAGTTCAGTCCAGTGTGATTTATTACTCAAGTTACCTTGCACTGAGATTTATCGATCTTAAGCAAGTTAATATTCTAGTGAAACAATTAGTAAATGAAAGTGTAGTATATAAAGACAGCAAGGTTACACAAAGGTCATTGTTGTTGAAGCATATAGTCTTGTGTAATTGGAGGATATAATTTAGTATTTATTAATAGTAGTTTGATAAATCCATGATTTTGTAATATTGTATAACCTACATCAAGAATGCACTGTCAATATCAGAATATTAACTTTCAAATTTTTTCCCTTATAAAAGGCAGCACTTCAAATACAGTGAAAATAGTGAATATAATCAATGCTTTTTGTTACTGCAGACTAATAATAACATGCCATTTCCTTCTGAGCTGCATAGGCTAGTTCTTTTGAAAGTGAAAGAATAATGGTAAATGTTAAAAGACAGCCTAAAACGTACTGAGCAAGCCTGTACATTTTCCAAGGAACTGAAGCTGTCTTCTGCAGATCTCTCGCAACTCAGTAGTGGTAACTGCCCTAAATAGCATGACTACACTCTATTTCTTTCTAGTATCATTCAGCACCATTTTGACGGCTCACAAAATAATGAATACATTGAACCTGGTTCCCATGCAGTGGAGTTAGCCACTGCTAATTTTTGAGGAAGAGAGAAAATAATCTATTAATCTAAAACTAGTTACTTAAAGCTCTATAGCTTTTTACCATCCACAGTAAGATTTGTACAGATTCTAGATTTTCTTCTGTAGTATCTGTAGTTCTGTTATAGCCATTACATAAAATAAACAAGTCTAACTGGATATACACAGCTACTACCCACTCCAAGTAATATTTTTTGTGTTCAGCTTTTGTAACAACACTTCTTAAGGGACACCCCACAGAGGCATAGTTTTCAGGCACTTGAAAAAAAAAAATAGTGGCATTCGCACATGAAAGAAATGTTTAATATTAATTGAGCTTGATACATGAATTGAGTTTGTAAAATTGGAATAAAAAGAAAAACACACACTGCATCAGTTTTTAAACTCTCAGCTCAAGGTAAAGTAAAAACAGAAAAGTTTACCTTTCCTAGATTTTTCATTATGCATACTAAAACCATCTTACAACTGCAATTACAGCAAAGCTCAAGGATACATGTACAGCACACACAAAAAGCCCCACAACTGCTAAGGAAATCATTCATATGTTAGCAAGAAAGAGAAAAGCACTTAGAGCAATCTTAAGAGATAATTAATTTATTTACTCCAAAGTATTCGCATAGAAACGAAAATAAAATAGAACAATTAAAAGGTTTAAGATGGACTACGAAATAGCAATCCAAAGCACAGCCATTTTTTTTCCGAAAAGTTTAAGTAAGCATTTCTAAATTTAGAAACATGGAAACAGTGGACGGGGAATTTGTCACGAGACCCATACATGCTCTGATTTCCCCACTTCACTACAGATTTTAAAAACGAAGTCAATGATACCAGACAAATACTACAGTAGAACACTTCTAAGGCTTGACTTTGTGTATTTTATTACAGCTTGACTGTTCCACCTGCTTAGTGTGACTTTTATGCACAGATAACTCAACATATCAAATACCTGGTGGTGCTGGGAGTCATCCAGTGTTTTGAAAACCATGGCTACCATCCCATGTGCTCTCAGATGCATTCGGAAACTGGGCATGGCGCACTTGGTCGCCAAGCTGATTACACTACAGAAAAATAATTCTTAATCAGAACAATTAAAATCACTACATTTGCGAAAATGACAGATAAACAAATCTAAGAAAGATGACTGACCACATATCTCAGACCCCTACAAGCTCTGTCAAGATGTTCCTTGCAAAATTCATATAATCCAACTTTGTAAGTAGTGAATAGAGCAACAGTTCATTCGAAACTGTCTACTTCCTTATTTTAAGGATAGCTAGAAACAGGGTTTGAAAGGGTAAGCTGAACTTATCTTTCAAATAAAAACAGAAATAATTTGGAATAGCTAAATTGAAAGTAAAAGTTTCATGGGTTAAGCATGAAACAAATTTAGAGGAACTCGGTAATTTATTATGGATCAAGGCATGATTAGAAATTATGAACACAAGCTTTCATCACTATCTAATAGTTAATTAGGCGACTGATCAGACCTGCTCATGCCTGACAATACTTTTACAAGAAAAGAATCTTTTAGTACTTATTGCTGCATTTATGGTTGATGGAAACATTACAGATTTCAGGAAAAATCTGAAGTTTAATATTAGTCTAGTCAATGACCACGGTAAGAGTTCTACTTTAAAAGAAATGTTCTTTTCCTTAGAGATTATCAAGTTGCCCATCATACCTAGTACAGCCCAACACAGTCTTTAAAAAAAAAGATTGCTTTTTAATGTGGAGTAATGCAAGAGTGATAGTCAATGAAGTCTTCCATGACAACAAAGGGATCTTTTTTTATAAAAAGTTCATATGAGATGGTGTTTTAAGAATAAGCAGTCTTTCTGTCTCCAATCACAACAGCACCAGTTAAAGCTTACCTACCAGTTTCTGATTCTTTTACGTCTATTGCTATCCTTACACATTGATTTCCTTTGGAAAAATACTTTTCTTTTAATTTGTTAACTGAAAGAAAAAATTTTATGGTGTTTATTTAAGTTACACTCCATGATATAAATTTGGAAAGTAAATAAGTCAGTTTAAGATCCTAGGAAGCTTGCCATACAAGCAAGTTAAGTGCACTGACTGTGAAAAACAATCCTAAACTGTCACCATTGTATTATTTTCCATAATAATGTACGTACAAACAGGGTTACAGGTTTCTTGAATTTATACTAAAGCAACAATATGCACTGCTATTTCTTGAAGAACAGGGAGAATAAATTATTTTTAAATTAGCTCTCAAAAACGTATAGCTTTTTCTCATCCACAGTACTCTCTCAAATAAAGCACCTTCATCTATTTCTGTGGATTCAAGTTTTTCTTCTCAAGTATTTGTAGTTTGTTAAACAGACAGAAGCTTACAAGAGAAATTATTTATTTAGTTACAGATCACCATCCTGATTATTTAAGTCCAGAGAAAGGAAATCAATATGAAACATGAACAAACTCTTTCAAAGCAGAACTACAACATTTTTCAATACTAACTTAGCACTACTGTTTAACTTCAATATAAAGATGAGTACTCCAGAACATCTTAGGAAAGCCTCCAGTTAATACTGAGGCCACATTACTCGCACTGGATGTTAGCTATGTTATTTATCAACAGAAAACAAATAAAAGGTTAGAATTAAGCAGTATCTCAGTATTGTATTAGTTTTGCATCATAACCAGCAAAGTTATCAGAAAGTAGTTTTAAAATTTGTAATAAGAACAGTAAGCTCTGAAAAACGTACTCTTACTGTACAATTTCCTTTTTGTCTTCCTAATCACACCATTTCTGATTATTGACAATTTATCATCTTGACAATTCTTTCCAAGTTCTATTCTTTGTAGCAGAAATGCCAAAGTGAACATTAAGCTAGGTCACTTCTTCAATCAACACGCATTTAATTTACTAGTTCTTCCGAATACAAGTTCAGTTTTTTATGTTAAGGTATCTTACCTAAGGCAACGTGTGTTTAGGGGCTGATTGCTCTTCAATCCACTTAACAAGTACTCAATATCATCTGTGAACTCTTGATTTTCACCAAATTCCACTACATCATTGAAGTGCTTTACATGCTGAACAACAGTGTATAACTGGAAGAGACAAATATTTTAACCTAGGTAAGTTGCTCTTGGGATGAGTTACAACATTAACAAGTACATTTAAAAATCTATTCAGTTTTGAGTGTAAGGAAATATTAAGTAGTCAGTGAAGGCCATTCAGCTATTTAGATAAAAATATTAGTTTTAATAGGAAAGCCAAATTTCATTTTGACACTGTTCCTTCAGTGCTTAGAATTACCAACAGTTCTTTATCTTAAAAATTCGTTTAAGAATACTTACTTCTTTGTCTTCTTTCCTACATTTCAATGCAGTTACTATCTCTTGATAGGGCTGAGTAGGTATTGTCACAGTTTTTATCACTTTGGGAGGTGGTGCAGGAGCCTTAAAAACTCCATCATCTTTATGAATTGCCTCCTTTGAAGATAGCCTTACCTATTAATAAGAAAGTGCTAAAATGGGCAGATGTTTTGAGCATGTAAACATACACTGAATACATCAGGAAACAGAACAGGTGTGCATTTGTCAAATTCACATTTTGGGACTAGTCAGTCATTCCCTTACACTACCAATATGTACCTAAGCTGTGTGATAATGTACCTACTCTTAAAAAAAAAAAAAGTAATATGTCAGAAATTATATGCATTTTTAATATAAAACAATTTTGAACAGTCAGACAAGCTCCAGTGGAATTCTGAAATTGGGGCGGGGGGGAGTACTTCACACTGATTCTTTAAGCTTTACGTAAGTAGAACCACCAACTTCAGGGTCTAAAAACAATTACTTGTTAATAGTTACAAATCTCTTACCCCTTTACACTGGAGCTTCAAGAACTGGCCGAGTTGGTTGCTATATTGAACCATCATCACTGGTCCTGATACAAACACCAATTGAGCAATCACTGTCTCAGCATAGCTTAAACTGTAAAACCTGGTGTCTACTGTTCTCATTTCTGACTACTGGAGGCCACTGGACCGTTCTATTCTGGGGGCAGCTACCAGAAGCTGACTGCTCTGACTTGATATGATACTCCAAAATGCATTGGCTATAGGTGGAAGACTACCAACATTTTTTTTGTTTGTTTTTAAGCATTACAATAATTGCCACACAGAGAACCACTGTGAAACCTTCAAACAGGTAGAACAGGCTCTTGTAAACACATGGTATTCTCCATATATTGACCTTAAATATTTATTTATTTGCATTATTGATATTTGAGGAACAACATATTACAGCATGAACTATAACAAAACCAATTCTGAATGCACAACAGACAGTAAAGAACTTGCCATTAGGTCTAGAGTAACTATTGACAAATTTCCAGTCACCTCAGGCAAGTATTACACATTTCTCCTTGACATACTTCTCTGTATTGATTCAAGGCTAGTTTAAGCTGAACTATTAGCTCATCTTCAGACTACTACTTTGGCCAAAATTCAGCCACAAACTAGAGAAAACAAGGTTTACAGGAACAAGACATCCAAGTGCCAAATCTAAACATGCAAAGGCTAATGTCAGTGGTCATTTACTCACTCTTAGTGTCTAAATAATATCATGCACTTGGTTTTCTTATACAGGAAACAAACATTTTCAGAAGCGTCCACTGGAAATCTAGAATTAACACTAAGGTATAGAGAACACAAACTGCAACTCACTCCAGAGGGTACCGTGAGGGAAAGCCTTCTTGCTGTACATTGTACAGCAGCAGTTAAAATTAGAAGAAAAGCCCCCCCAAACAACCCTTGCTCTATTACTGGAGTATTCACCACATACTGCCTCTATTAGTGTACAGCACTTCCATGTTTGTTCACGTAGGCTCCAGTGGGGCAATGATAATAAACACCCTGGAAAGCTGGCTTAGAGCACGTACTGGAGGACTCTGATGCAACCAGCCCATGAGTGCAGGAGGCTCGCTGAAGCAGAACCACCTTAACCCGAGTCTTGGTTAAAAGCCTCCCCTTCAAAGCAAATTGCAGGGGAGCTTGGAGAGGCCGTAAGAAATACTTGGTGTAAGCAGTTTGCACGCTATGGTTTCTCACCATAAACCTAAGACAAATGTATCCGGATCTGCACGTAGCAACTACCTACAAAAATTAAAGAGGCAGGATCATCTGTGCAAGGGATTAGAGCTGAACACTTGGATCAAGGCTCATTTATTTTGTCACTCTTAAATTTTGGCCATATATACATTTATCAAGATTAAAACTGTGACTGAAAAATTCAGGATTATATCATAACATCAGGAGCAGCTACAGATAAATCCCCCTGACTGGTTTGTTCAGGCAAATCTCTGTCATATTCCTGAATTAATGTTTCGATGATTCCAGTTACAAAGCGGAAGTTTAATGAAAGATGAAATGGCTTGCCCAAATACAAAATATAAGACATTTTCTTAACCTGAAAAGGATGTACTCAAAGACTCAATAGCGTCTTATAAAGATTGAGGCCTTTGAAGGGTCTGAACATATCAAAAACTACAAATATCAGAAGGGGTGTTATCACACAGTTAATACTACATAAACTAAGATGGCCTGCCTTCAGGTTAGATATCAGATACTTCAAAATCATATCAATATATAGATGCAGTGAGAAATAAAAGTTTTACCCAAAACACATACAAGTTAAACAAAGCAAGGGTTTTACGGGCTTTCTGATCTGCTTTTTCCTGTAAAAAGTAGAACTCCTGGAACTAGAACTTCTGATCTCTCCTCAAATGCTAGCACTAATGGTTATTTTAAAATGAGAAAACCCTGCTTCCCAGGCAGCATGGTTAACATTGAAGGAAGGCTATTCCAAATATTGTACAAAGCAACCAAAAAAAAAAAAAAAAAGCAGAAAGCTAAGAGAAGCTAGTCTTGGAACAAAAAAGTGTGAAATTTAAAAAATCAGCATTATGATATCTGCATTTTGATTTTCTGTTCTCAGGCAAGTCATATGAACAAAATGAAATTTACTGACTATGTACAATGCGTAATCAGTAACAGCTTTTGCACATGTATAGCCCAAGACCTCAGATTCTTGTTTTAGTAAAACTCAATAAATAAATAAATAAAATCACCTTAAACCTCTGAACAAACACTGGCTTTTGAACAAAATTAGTTTCCTTTAAGAACACCTCTTGCTAAATTTTGTGTTTTGTTAATGCTTGTATCTGGTATGTTCACATTAGCCATTCCACTATATACAGAAAATAGTCTCTTCCACATTTTCTAAAGGCCCAAGTAGTCAATTCACAATACTTTGCTTCATTAGAAAGGAGAAATAAACCAGATCTTAATTTGGAAGTTTCTCCTTTCTGACTTGTATTTCACAAATTCCCAGATATATTAGCAAGATAACTCTAAGGGCTGCATCAAAAGATGAGATGGAGCCCACTGTTAGAAAGCTCAACTTCACCATACTAAGGAACACATCTCTATTGTAATATTCTTAGGTATCTGCATATTGAAACAATATGGAAAATACCACTCTAGAGTATTTCCACTGATACAATTTCTTTACTGTCAAATACTCAGTGGCTCACATGACATTTTGAACTTCATTCCAAATTACTATGACTTTCCCAAATACTTTTGAAACCAACAAAAGTTCTTGGTATCAGTGATCTTGAAGGAGATTTACTAAACTTAAGATAAACAGTCTACTTACGGGGACACTAGGTGTCTTCAAAACTGGTGGTGCTGGCAGAGTCTCTGATTCTGGTTGGTTCCAGTGTCTAGCATTATATACAGCTTTTGTTGGAGACTAAAAGATAAAAAAAAAAAAATTTAGGCAAATCTATCAATAGTCACTGTGTACTTCAAATAGGGATACAGTAAGTATCCAACTAAGCAAAAGTAATTGAGTTTCACTCTTTTCTTTTTGCCTACCCAACAACAGAAATTTTCACTCACATTCTCAACATAGTACCTGTTAAAAAACCTGATAGACTGAAGCATCTAATGGATGGAAAGACCATACACACCATGTCTTTTGCTGTTTGTATGTATTTCAAGATTTTTCCAGTAATTCTCCTTTTAAAATTTATTCAAAGAAAACATTTAAAATTTTTCTATAAAGAAAAAGCTACCAGAAAAATTCTCAGCAAACATCATACCAGTAGAAAATATGAATAAATGTTTGATTCAAAATGTAAAATCAATTTATACTTTGATGTTTGAAGGGACAGCAAATACTCAAATGAAATGCCTTAAGCTATATTAATAAATAAAGCAGCTTCTTTTTCTGCCTAAGGTGTGTCAAGATGAGTTGAAGATGAAAACAATTTTTCCTTTAACTTTTTAAAGGAATACAGTAAGTCTTAGAAGAAGTTAAGACAACTCTTCAGTATCTGAGTTTACCAGCATAATCCCATCAAAACAGTTGAGACTAACATAACATTACAACTTTCACAGTTTTAAAATATGCCATGTATTATATAAATTGTATAATATAATTATGCAACTTGCCACACAAGCTTGCATAGTTTAGTTTTTTTCCCCACAATGAAAAAAAAATGTAAAAAGAGATGAGCTTTAAGAACAATTTCCTGTCAAAATATAAGGTATCAACTACATAAAACCAATATGGGCTCAAAAATAACCCATAAATGGATACAAAAAAATCTTGCAATACTAACACTTCTGGACTTCACACCAGCCTATGAAGTGTAAAAAGGTTTTGGCATGTCAAACACTGTAGAGAATCCGTAAGTTGAAAGTTCCTAATTAGCTATAGCAATGTTAAAACTCTGCATCTCGCTACCTTCCTCCACTCTTTACAGGAAGAGAAGCTCCAACAAAACTTTGAGGAATATTAGCAAAATTCTAAGCTGTAAGTTTTCAGAGACTGAAAGATGTGTCAAGTCCTAAATCATTTCATTTTCCAGGTAAGAGAAAAGCTTCTTCCCTCCTCCAACAAGCTTTTCCATTGTCAAAAGAAACTTACCTTGGTCGAATCTTTTTATTTATCCATTCATTAAAGAAAAAAAAACAAATACACAAAATGGCCATGGTTTTAACAAGTACAGCTATTTTTCGAAGAAGCTCTTTTGAGCAGTAAGTTCTTCATGTGATGGTCATATGAAGTCCTTCAGCAGCCACACAGCCACAGTGGCCTTACACAGGAAGGCAGAGATAAGGTTTTTCCTCTATTTTTTCTATCACCGAATTATTTCAATGTTTATTATTTTTAACTTTTAAGTAGCAGAAAAACCAGCTTGTATGATTGCCTACAGTCTCACCAAGCAAAATCAGTTTTAAGTTCATGTACTACAGTTCTGACTGGAAATGGCTGTCTGAAAACAGTGTTACATAGATCCTCATTTGAAAATGGAAAAGTGCTGAGAAAACGGTAAAAAAAGATGAACTCTTTTCCTCTGCAGATTTCTGAGTAACAGATTCTTGTGTTGAATTTGAATCAGATCGCGATAAACAAATGAAAGAGCTTAGTAACAAAGATGTATTCTATCAGCAAAGACAGTGTTTCAAAAATGTCTTCAATGGGAAAAAACACCTGAGTATTTTCTGGTATTTTCTTTTTTCCCTTGAATTATTCAACTATTCCACAGTTTATTTCATGCTGCAGGTTGGGAAGAGAGTGCAAGTTCCTGGTGCCACTTTATATTCTGGCATAAGGGATAATTAAAGGAAAAATCCATTGTATTAAGCAACAAGCAGGAAAACACAGAACGCATTTAGTATCAATTTCAGCTTAGTATGCGGTCTGATGAAATGATGATGCATAATTCTTCTTAACTTTACAGGGAAGCTTAACTACTACAGTTGTGACGAGAACGTAGTACATTACAGCTGCCAGAAGTCCTATTAACATGGGATATTCTTTATTAACAGTCTCAAATCTCAGTTATAAACTCAAATAGTAATATAGTTGTATCCTTTAAGCAGGGATAGAATAACAACCCTGAATTTCCTGCCTGGCAGGTATAGCACGCTGCCGTGGAAGCTTTCCAGGCTTCTGCGATAGCAGCGCGCAGCTCCAGCGTGACGCAAACCCCGTGGCCGGGCAGGAGGGGATCGCTGATTTATGCCGATCCCGTGAGCCAACGAAGAAACAACGGGGCAGGGAGCGGGGCAGGCTCTGCTACTGCAGCAGGACCCCCGTCTTCAGGGAGTTCAAGGGACGAGTACCCCGGGTGGCTGCCCCAGGGGGGCTCTGCCCCCCTGCCCCTTGCCGTGCAAGGACGGGGCCCCGGCAGGCGCAGCGAGAGCACGGCCACGCATATGGCCGGCCTCCGCTCGCGCTGCTCTACAGCTTGCCTCTGCTCTATCTAACGCAGTACAGAGGAAAGCGGCATTTTACGTGAGAAATCAAGCAATGCCACCAAAAAAGCCCGTTTTGAAAAAACGAGGAAGTCTTCATTTAAAAGATCTCTTGTAACAGAACCTGAACTGTAACTGAAAAGTCAGAATTAAAAACTCAAATGCATATGGAATATTGCTTCTAGCCGCTATCCCCCAAAACGTCTTCCACTTCTAGATCAAAGCAATTTCACCTGTGATTCCCCGCCTTCCCAGTAGTATTTCATTAGATAACACACACCCATCCCAGCTTCCCTCACATCTGATCCTGTCTCGCTCCAGTTGCCTAGAGCACAACAACTAAAACTACCGCAGAATCCCAACATTACCTCTCCCAGAAGCATTCTCCAGTCCATTCTGATCACTCGCCCAGAGACCTTCAGAGCCTCTCTTACAACTCACACAGGCGGACACGGCAGATAGACCTCTCCCTTACAGCTACGCAAAGCAGCCTTCAGTCTTTTCCTTGCAACACACAAAGATGAGTTCTCAAACCAGCTGCAGAGGAACAGCACCAATCCTGATCGATCAGGAATCCGCACCAAGCGGACCCGCTTCAGATTACTGCACGGCACAACTAAAGCCAGGAAAATTATCAAAGATCAAAGACTGGTGAACAAAGACTTTTCAGAAGGGCTTCTTCACACCAAAGCAAAGAGTTTTTATTGTTTATTTTTGTAAAAAAACCCCTCATACTTGTGATGAAAAGCTTCTCTGAAAACACAATATTGATTTTTAAGCAGCTGTCACGTAAGAAAGGGACTGAGTTTCTCTTAAAGATAAAACAATCTTGCAACTATTCAAACAATGCAGATTTTTCTTCAAGTATTCTTCCTCTCAAGATTAATTTATAATAGATGCAAGTGGAAGCACATCACTCCCTTGAATTCTGTGGTCTTAAGACAACTAAGTTCCAGAATATTAATCAGGTGTAAGAGCTTTTACTGAATAACAGGGCAGAAAGTTTCCTTTTTTCATATGCAGTGTTGTATAGAACTGACAGCTGCTTACACACACACACAGACGTCTGAAAGTGTGCAAATAATTCAGCAAAGGTGTAAAGAGTATTATGACACTACATGTAGTTTTGGGGATGAGTTGGGATGCAAAATACAGAACTAATGCCAGGGTTTTTTAATTTTATTTTATAAAATGCATAGGGCTGACAATTTTATAAGATCATCTTCAAGTGGCAGAAACTATGGGTCATGCTTAACCTCTCATCCTTGAAAGCTTCAAAGCAGAAACTTCAAGAGTTGGCCCTATGCATACTTATGCAGCACTGCTTGCCATTCATAGATGTAAGAACAGCAGAAAAATAGGAGCCAGGGACATGAGTCATGCTGAAAATACTGGCAAAACAAGAAAGACAGCAGCTATCTGCAGGCAGGAACACTTTCCAAGATAAAGGACAATGAAAAAAAACATTTAATAGATGTCTTGATAAATGTATTTTTATATCAGAAGGGCAGTCAGGAAGACTACGTGCCAGATGTTTGTCAAAACTACAAATAAATTCCCAAAGACTCAAAATAAATCAAAATACTTAATTATTTACCATTAAGAATTCATAATCATTAAGGGCACTACCGTCTTGAATGTTCTAAAGAGGAAAGAAAATGTGACAGATATGTTAAGCAACATACAATTATTCATAATGTATTATTTCTTTTGAAAAGGAAAAGGAATGAAAGTCCACTCAAAGAAAAAGAAATTTCATTTCAAAACAGGGAGATGGAGTATCAATTCAGCAAAGGCTGCGTAACACAAGAAAGTTAATCTGGACTCCAGATAAGACAGCAGTTGCCAAAGGTAGTTAAAAAAAGAAATAAAGCAAATCAAGACCAAGTCATATATTCAGTGTTCAAAATGTGAACCGCATCTCCAGTATTTGGATCACGGTAGATGATGAGTGCCAGTAAGCCACTTCCTAGTGCCATGGACCACTTATCACAGGCTGCTATACCACTTAAGACAATAAACAAAGTAAGATTTAGTTTACCACTACCTGCACAGCAGAAATCAGTATCTTTGGCTAGTACTGTGTCCTTCCAGGAAGGTATGCCCTTCTGTTCGCAAGCATAGAACAGTTGTTGTATTTGAACAAAAATGAACGTGAAACTCTGAATTACTGGCAATAGCTCTGTGAACACATATCAGCACAGTCCAGCGCCATGCCAAAGTCCCACTGTTTTCAGTTACTCTTGCCGAGCCCACCTTTCCTTCAGATTTCCTCGTTTGAAGTCAGTCCCAAGTCAGGCAGTTAAACATTTCTGAGCACAAAGCACAGCATATCTTTACAGTTTTCCAGAAGCATTCCTACCATGACTACCACTAGCAATATCTTGTTTTACTCCAGCTAAACAAGAAAGGAGCTAGAGTTTCACCAATACTTACACAAAAGAAATTATGTTCTAATGGGAAAGATCTCCTTTAGTATTTTCTCAACAAATCTTTCTATTAAGACTAAACAGATATCCATTAGCTATTTTAGTGTTATGTGCTAATAATATTTGGAAATGAGATTCAATTATCCTGCAGTGATCATTACTGCACTCAACAAAGTAAGCAAAAAAGCAGTTAAAATGAATCCCACTAATCTGAATGTCTCTAGAGACAGGCTTGTCATGCAGACTTTAGAACCACTAAAGCTGTTAACCACAGAAACAGACAATATGGTTGATCTTGTATACATACATCTTTCAACTAGTTTGTCAAAAACAGCAACTATTTGGACTATGCATACAGTCTGTGGCTTCTGAGGAGGCTGAAAGAAACGGAGATGAAAAAGGAAGAAATATCCCAAGGAGCAAGTCCAAAAGCCAGGCAACAGTCTACTTCAGGCTACCCAAAGTATGTTTCTTGCATTATCTCCTTCTTCTCTAGTTCCTTCTTCCTTGTTAATCACCCTCTTCCCTACAAACATGCAGTACACAAAAACACTATGCATGTACATAGCTAAGTAAGTCCAAGTTAGTTGTCTCACACGGCTTAAGAATATCAGCAGTAGACAACACAATAGGTGAAAAAAAAAGTCACTGAACTTTTCCTTGCATTAGACTTCTGCAGAATTGTAAAATGTTTTCTGAAATGTTTTCTGTGCCCTAGAGGGAACAGTTATATGATGGGTGAGACATCTAAGTGGAAACATGAAATTTTGATAAACATGAGATTCACTCTCTAACAGAAATAGCTACAGGCATTCTGTATGCTGCTTACACTGACGATGCCCCAAACTGGTCAGTTCTGAAGTAGAAGACAGACAGCTGCAGCTATTAACTCAGCCTGACTCCTACCTTCAGTCCAATTAAAAGGGGGCAGAGTACAATAGTTCAGACACATCATTACAATATTGGGAACCCAGACCTTGAAGAAAGTTTCCGCCTGCAAGCAACTAGATCAGTGTAGTCATTGATAAGCACATCCTTTGTAAAAAGCATTTAAGAGTGGGTGTGTGTGTGTGTGTGTGTGTGTGTGTGTACATGCGTAAAATGGCATTTCAATTTAGATAAAGGAAGCATTTTTCAAGTAACTCTCCCAGTTGCCCTCCATTACCATATCCTGGCTTGCATCACAGGGTCTCCAAGCATGCCTACCTGATTCCTTCTGAAGGCAACCAAATTGGAAGATGCTTTTCTGGAGTATACCTAATTTGTTTCAGCTGTTCTCTGAAGAGGATCAGAATAAAAATAATTCAAGTAAAAACTCCTAAATGTGTATAATGCGGGCAATGGGACCTCAGCATCAACTGTTTTGCTCTTAAAATTTGCTCATGTTGCACCATGCTACTGTCTAATGTAAATATAACCATACATTATGAGTTGGGTGAACCAATCAGGCTCAAACAATATGGGAGCGCTGAAAACAATTTCTCATATTTATCTGCATATAAGTTAAGTTCCCACTGGGGAACAAAACTGCTATATTTTGCTTTCAGTTTTGCTGCCATTTTAGAGTTGTTAGCATGATTGAAGCCTTGTGCAATGGAGCATTTACCCTATGTGCTTACCCTGCATTCCACAATTACTAAAACATTGAAATTGATGTAGTTTTCTTTTGTCTTTCTTTCTTTTTTCTTTTCTTTTCCTTTTTTTTTTTTTTTTTTTTTTTGGCAGGGAGAGGAGGGAAGAGAACCGTAAGGATGCAGAATAAAGTCTCCAAGGAATAGATATTTGTTTCAAGGTTCTTATTTGCATTTAGAAGTTTTTCTGAATGGCACGCTCTCAAAATATTTTTGTGCATCTTTGCTTCTTGGCTATGAGGAGTTAATACCACTAAGAGCTATAGAAGAATAAAACAGAAGTCTCCCACTGTGACATTAAACATTCAACTTGATTTCTCTGCTTCCTAAAAACTGTAACTATGCACACAAGGAGAGTTCTTCCATGCTTACTTTCAATTTGTTCCTCTTCCTTCTATGAGGAGGCAGCCTCTGTCACCTTCAGGTCACACTTCATGTCCCGACCTTTCTCGGGCAGCACCGCAATTGATAACATCTTTCTTGACACGGCACGGGAGAAGCAATGCGCTTCTCTAACATTGCTACAGTAGTTCTGAGTAACAGCTGCACGGGGAGGACAGAGGAAGGAAGCAGCTTCACCAGTGGGAAAGATCTCCCTCTGCACCTGCTACTGTGTGGAAAGCATCCTCCTTCACTACAGGGACACGAACAAGTGGGAAGATAATGATTTTTGAGCAGGAGCAAATGATCAACTGATCAACTCCTGGCATTTGCTTTCACCTTTGAGATAGCTTCAAGCTTTTATGCTCCAACTCAGTATGCTCAAATTACAGGGGCTACTTCGCTCTTCAAATGAGAAGACTAACCTAAAAACCAGACAGTCCTGATCAGAATTTGGTTAACTCTAGCTTAATAAAAACAAAGTGGTTTTGGTCTATTTACATTACCATTAAAAGGGAAAAAAAATCCCCAAATGGCAACCAATAGGAAGCAAGTATTAATTACAGAAGAATCTGGTTTTGCAAATATTAAGTGAAATAATCATATCAATATAAAGTTTCAGGTTTAACATTCTTTTTAACAAACAGATTTCACTTTTATTCTATCAATATAAAGGTTGCTTAAAATACACAAGCTGTTTATCATTGGCCAGCACTTAAAACATCTCATCGGTCATGTACCATTCTAGCAAACGGTTATTGGACAAAAATCCAGAAACACTTCAGTTCAGGATTGTGCTGCTGACAGATGGTCTGCCCAAGCTAGTAAATGGAAGCACTATAGTGCAGAAGCAGCAACATGCTGTCACAGGTTGTCAGATCGGACCACCACTGCTCGTCAAACCGCTGATGAAACAGACTGCTGGCTTAAGGACAGTCTCTCACACTAAGCTGACAGAAGCCAGATGCTTCGAGGAGTATTTTGACTGTCAAAATTCAGCCTGACTCCTCAGTCAAGATAACAACAGTCAATCTTGCCTATCAATAAAATGTATTTTTTCTAAATTAGGATGCAAACAGCAGCTTAACATGTGTAATATCAGTTGTTTTACACCATAGAGAAAGAAAATGCTTTGTTGTAACTGTTCCTCCTTTTTCTTGGACACACTTTCCCTAATGGTTATGCAAGTTAAACATTTAGTAGAGGGAATCATTCCCAAGTAATAGTAGCTAAGGTAAATAAGCAGTTCTCTGTAAGATTAGTTCTGACTAGTATACTCCAGCCCTACTACCAACGCGGTGGAAAGGGCTGCAACCGACATAACGCTACTATAGAATTAGGCTTCCACTGCTGCTTCTCCAAGCAGCCAAGCCATTGGTAATAATTAGGCAGAAATAACTGAGGCTGTGCACTTGAGAGATTAATCTTCACTTAAGTTAGATCTCAAATCTAAAACACCTTTTTTAAAAGTCTGGGGAAACGCAAATTCATTTGAAAGCAAGCAAAAATAAGTGTCACTTGCAGGATGTCTTTGATAAAAATCTACTGTAAAGTATAATGTAAGCAAAGCGGGAAAGCTACAGATAACAGCACAGCCTAGATTTTCCCCTCCCTCACACACATCATTGCCATACTAGCCTTAAGATTATTACGTCAAACCAAGAGCCACAGTTTGTTTCTTCAACTCTGAAGCACTTTCAAAGACTTGATCTTGGAATCAAGTAAACCTAGATATAGCATTTGTCTCAAGCTGACACACACACATTCTTCTGGCTAGCATGAAACACCCATGGAAAAAGCTTGTACCTGCAAAAGACCTCGTATGCTGTATCTTTAAACTTGCATCACAGCAAATACTAGTAATAGAAAAGAAATCACATCTAAGCTTTATTTTCAAGAATTGACACCACCTCACAGTGCCTAAAATTTGTAATAGGAATATGATGACTCAAGAGGACCAACTCATGAAAAAAAAAAGCACAAAAGATAAGGAAAATGTTTATTTCATAATCAACTATGTTGCAAATCAAACTAAACTTACGCAAAAGGAAAAGAAAATCTTTCTGCAGGTTCAGCACATAGATAGCCAGTCTAACTGGAAATTAGTGCTCTTCACACACTAGTGATTCACTACATCCTTCAAACTGGCCTGCCAACAGCAAGAAAACACACATTTTTGAAAATCTGCATGCATTTCTGTACCTTGCTGGGCATGCAGCACAGCAATTATTTGTAAAAGATGAATAAGACATGAAGAACAGTGATTACAGGGTTATGACTGAACCAAATTTTGTCTAAGTCACAGAAAGCTCACAAGCAATCTTTTGGCTAAGTTACACCCGAATGGAGCAGTGATTTCACTCACGTATTCAACACTACTGTCATGACTAACTCTATTAGTGTCACTTGATCAAAGTAATACATGCAATCCTTCTAATGCCGGCTTTGTTTAGTGAGCATTTCTCAGTTGCAATGTTGACTTAACCAGGTTAAGACAACTTAATCTCTCTTCTTCTGTTCCCTCAACTGCAAAGATGCAATTGTTTTTACAGTCTCCTGGTGAACCAGACTAGGATTCATATTAGATGTTTCCCTTCTGTGGGCTATTTCTCAAACACAGATCAGTTCCTTAATTTAGCTCAGCATATAGCATGGTCAAACTGCAGGAACAAGGGGAAAAGAGGTGAGCAGGTGGGGCAAAAGGAGAGCAAAAGACTGCTTAAACAAATATTTATGCCTGTATATTTTTTTCTTTTTTGGACAAAACTATTCCTTACAGTCTTTTTTTAAGCCTAGTGCAACAAGAGCTCAACTTTTCACATCTAGTGCACTAGTGAAGTAACTTTAACACACCACCACTATTATAAACCAGTGAAATAAAGTGCCGCACACAGAAAAGTCCTTTGTTCAATACTTGAATCGGGCGCAAGGGAAGCAGTACGACACTCAAGTTGGTTGTAATGGCATTTTTCATACCTCTTCGTATACAATCCAACACGTACACAATGAGAGGGGGAAAAAAAAAAGACTGCTGTAATGTTCTTTGTTTCACTGTGTGCACACAGAAGAAAGGCCTACAAAGTTGCTAAACAGACATAGATTTACTAGAAGCAGAACACTCAAATTCAGAAAAATTTCCCCTTATTTAAGATAATCAAATCAAAGCAAGAGAATATATTTAAGCTAGCTTAATTTTTTATACACATTTAGGTACCCACTTTTACAATAGGAATTAAGGGAAAAATACAAATTTTAACTGAACTCAGAATGCATTAAGCAATTGACTAACGTTAACATCAGGTTTAATTTGAACATTAGTCCATGAGTCAGCAACAAACAGTCCACATGATATCTACTCTTCCTCGCTTTTGTGTACTTTTTATTCTTTCCAGAAAATTTCAAGATTTTATAGATGCTAAGTTGCATTCTGTCAATGCTAGCACAAATGCTAGCACAAAAGTGTTATGAAATACACTCAGGGCAAAGAATAACAGGAGCTAAGAAATTAATTCCAAAAGACTCCTTTTAAAAGTTCATCAATTCTAAGGAACAGAATAAAATCCTGATACAGCAGTGATCCAATACCTTGGAATTTTATGCTGCTATTTGTCTCCTATCTGAGAAAACACAGAAGATACCTTTGGGTATGTTTACTTGGAAGACTCAACACTTCTTTCTAGTATGCCTCCCTTGCCCCACCTCACACACCGGCAGTCAGTCAGTCTGCCATCTGTCTTAGCAGCACAAATGCAAGGATTACGGTCTCTCCCACGCCTTGCTTAAGGCTGAAAAGCTACCTACCTTGTAGCTGAGTAACAGAGCAACTCTGTTTACATCTGGACCCTGGAATATTCACATGTAGTCAGTATTCAAGTTGCCTACATTACCTTTCTGTGCCACAGGCAGAACTAGGATCAGCACACCGATTCCTCTTACCGGACATTGCAAGTGTAGGAACAGAGCGTCATCCCCAAAACACACTGCAGTTCAGAGGATTTGATGCTCCTGGATGAAATGCTGGTCAACAGAAACACTGACCGAATATGTAGTTCTGGCACTACATACCTGAGATGGTATGGTATTTAGACAGTACCAATTTCTAGAACTATAAATAAAAGATTAAGTTTTAGGATAGACTATTTCTCTTTAACTTCCATTTTTAAGCCTTTCTTTCCCTCCTAGGCTCATACTTAGAGGCACAGATACTTGGCAAAACACCACTGAGAACTGTTCCACATTATTCCTACAAAAATTAATTTTCCTCCTTTGCTCTCTCTGCCTGAAACTCATGGTGAAAAGGCAGGAAGAAGAGATCTCAGGAAAGGACCTTATGGCTGCTTCTTAGGATTTTTCAAGCTTTCAGTCTGACTAGATTCATACCATAGCAACAAAAAAAAGAGTTCTTGTATATCTCATTTATTTTGCCTGATAACTGAGGATTTGTTTCTTCTGTAAGAAGGGGGATTAAGCTGGAAGAGTCCAGCAAGAGAGGTGCACCATGACCATATGGGGTTCTCCAATTTACTTGCTTTAGAGCAAGATGCTAGTTTAATTAAAAGTTTTAACTTCAACAACTGCAAACAAACTTTTGCAGACTCATGCATGCTTCACACCCATAATTTGGGAGTTAAGTAATGCCAATATTTACATACGTAAGTACATAATTATGTTACCATGCACAATATTTTCCCTGTAACTCAGACTCAGGACAAAGAAATTTAAGTCATCTTTAAAAGCAGAATTCATTCAAGTTGAGACTTTACATCCCTGATGTACACACTACTGTAACTCTTATGCTCATTATTATCCATAAGAGTAGTCAAAGGTTTCAGTGAGACTCCTTACATGAACAGTAGTTTGGGAGAAGTTAACCATTAATGTCTGCAATCTTTTACTACACAAATGCTCAAAGTTTCAAGAATTAGACTCTACCATCTGAATGTAATAGTCAGATTTCAAAAGTATTAACATGAGTTAGGAGTGAGAGAGTTGCTAAGTACAAACCATGGGGGGAGAGAATCAGCTCTCTGAATTTACTGAAGTTTAACCATATCACCTGTTGCTTCCTGAGAATTACAGAGCTATTTCTTTTTCAGCTTAATGTGACACAGCCAGTCATACCTCTAACATCACCACCTAGCAGAAAATATCTGCTAGTTTCTGCAAGAAAATAAAAAAAGGTAATGAAACAGTGCAGCAAGTTTTACATACACCCTTTTAGACCAGGTAGTTGGTTTCAGGTTAAGGTATTTTATGTTAAAGATTTAAAAATCTTTTAGAGGTTGTTTTTTTCCCCCCTTATCTCCCAGAATAAGAATTCGATTAAAACAGAATTGAGATCAAGAGTTTATATTTATTGTTTATGAAAACAATTAGTATCTCTAATCTATCACCAAAACAAGCTTTACAAGTTTCTTCTTTTAAGTAGCTCCATGTAATAAAACATATGATTACAAAACATGCAAGTTCAAAAAGCTGAAGTACAATTACAGCCATTTCTACTCAAATATCAGTTTCATCACTGCAGAATCAAAGAGGTTGTTTAATCCTTACATGTTCCACTTCAATTAAGTTTATTCCTAACTGTGAATTTTCTAGATTTCTTTCAGTCTTTTTTTAATATATATTTATTTATAGTAGGATATTGCTGTAAGGTATTTAGTCTAATTTTGTGATAAATATGTTCAAAATTAAAGGAATTTTCATATAAACCCTCAAGTACTTAAAGTACAAAAAGCTGAAGCACATTAAGTTTAAAAACCATATTCACCAGAACACCTACAGCTGTTCTTTGCTGCTGAAAAATACAGCAAGACAGACAGCTACAGTTTCATTCACATTCCCTGCACTTCTGCCTCCCAGTCTACTGTGACCGGTTCACCAATGGAAAGCTCTAATTAAAAAAAAAAAAAAGAAAAAAAAATCAACTGAAGCTGACAAAGCTCTAATTAAAAAAAAAGAAAAAAAAATCAACTGAAGCTGACAAATTATAATCTTCAAGAACTTGTTCTGAGAATACCCTCCTCACCCACTGGCAGCCTGCTTTCAAAATCTGAAAGCAAGAGGCAGTGACTAAGAGCTCCCCATTCTGTTCAAAGTCATGAAGCAACGACTTCTCAAAAGGGCAACACAACTGAAAGTGCTCATTGGTCACGCTTCCCTTGACATGAAAATATTCCCTTGCACACTTTGAGAAATGTAACAAATTTGCCATCTTTCATTCACCCACCAGCCCATATTTTAAAATGGAAAATGATTATACATCAACATAGCTGAGGAGGATAAAAACCAAAAATATCCCAAACTTTCAGCTCTAGAAAAGAAGAAAAAACCATTACACACATGCACACACTTGGAACAACTTCAAGAGAAGCCACTGTCCAGAAGTAGTAACTAGCTACCTTTATGAAAAAGGCAACTATTAAGATCGCTTAGAAAAAAACGACAAAGGAGAATACTGCTTTAAAAATGCTTAGAGCTTTTGAACTATTAACACACTCCTCTGCACATATAAAAAACACTTCTACTTTAACATGAAATTGCTAGGTCTTCCAAACCTTAAGGAACTCAAAGAGAAAGGAGAAATGCAACTATTTCCCTACTCAGTTTTTCCTTTCCCTTATTACACCAGTTCTGGATTTCCACAATGTTAAGAGAGCAAAATCTCTTCACCAGATAATGGGAATTCACTTTGCAAAAAGCATATGAAAAGGCCTGATATAAACGGGTATCCTCAACAATCAGGTAAGAAAAATACTCACTGAATAGAAGTTACATGGATCCTACTATTGCATAGCTTCAGCTAGTAGCTAACTAAAACTTCCTTTGTACGTGCGTTTTTTAACTAATGTAGAATACCAGATAGAAAAAGGACACTTAGCATTAGCAAAAGGAGTAAGCTTGAAACGGCAGATTCATACCTAATACAAAACGGTTAGAGGGTGTGAGGTAGGTGTTACGGGTCTACGGTTTCTTTTCTTTCCTATTTAAAGACATTTAACTTTTCCATATACCAAATCAAACGCACCAGTCCTTCCAAAGACTATATCCACACCAAATTCCAAGCTTCCAACTTCAGCCCTGTAATATGATATATATTTCTTGGAGAATGGAGAAAGGAAAACAGTGTATAGCATATAATGATGCTTGAACAATAATCTGGAAGGGAAAGAATTACCTTTGCACAATCCCTGATCTCAGATTTGCATCTGAAAAGTGAAATTCTACAGTAATCCATGCAGAGTTTTTCACTTGAAGGTTTTACTTTCCAGATGTAAATTGTGATCTTAACAGTAAAAGTCAACACATTATCTCAAATGCAGCTATATACTGGGACAAAAGGCCTTGTTACATAAGTAGAAAACCTAACGCTGAAGAGTTAACTAAAATAAGAGCTTTGTCTTGGCCTAGAAGTATTATTACTCACCCGCTTTGGTCCACTAAAAATCTTCCTGGTGTTTTCCTTAGATTTATCACCTTGTTTGTTTGTGGACTTTTTATTGCCTTCAGGCACACCAGATGCATCCTCTGAAAACTCCAGAAGATCTGTAAGAGATAAATATAAGCGTAAAACACGACTGTAAGGGAAATCGTTGAACTGCTAGAGTATTTCTCGCATCTGAAGTTTCCATATCTATGGCTTCTGAAGTTAGAATAATCAATATAATCTTCAGATATAAAATTATTTTTAAATCTGATTAAAAGTAGTCCTGGACAGAGCTGAGGTTTACCGGCTGGACTGTCATAATAGGTAGATCATATCATAACAACATACACTGTCACAATTTCTACAACATTCCTTGCCTAATGGATCAAATTGAAGTTATTCCCCCACTCCACATACATACTCTGCTGAATCCCCTGGTTCACCTGCTTGTTTAAGGCTTACAGACACAACTCTGAGCAAAGAAATTAAACAGTACATGAGATTCTTCAAAAGTGCAAGAATAAAAGCATTAGAAGAAACTTTCCTACTGCAAATACAAGACTAAAGAATTGATCTTACTCATTTCTTATGAGGGTAGCACGTTTATATCTACTTATTCTCCTGTGAACAATACAAAAACAATTGCAGCCATCAGCTCAGACAAGAGGCAGCTACAAGCAACTGTTTGAACAGCTTGTCAGTATATCCAATAATTGCCTCATTGATATTTCTAATACCCAGTTTTGGACTGTAAACCTACAGTTCACTGATCTAACTAAACCTTGTCCCATTTTTTTCTTCTTTAAACTTGTGTTATATTTGAAATGTCAGCCCTTGCAGAATAACTTATGTTCTTTCACTTGGCACAGGCCAGAAGTAACCATAAATTTCAAAAAGGAAATAGAGACAGGCAGAGTGACACACTACATCTTTAGAACAGTTCAGATAACTCATCTATGCCAAAGAACCTGCTGCTATTCTAAACTGCACTGCAAAAATACAAGCAGGTTGGATCAGTTACTCTAATAAACTACTGTTTTCCAAGTGCACGCACATCCAGTAAACAGATCTGGTCAAATTCCTGGGTGAGGAGGCAATCAAAAGCAAACCAAACGCTGCCTAAACAGAGGCTAATGGACTTCAAACAGCACTTGCAAGTACACAAAACTTCATCCGAAAATGATTGTATATCTTGTTATAGTCTAAGAAGCTGGGGGAATGTAAGTATTCTTAAAAGAAGACCCAAATGTATTTTAAACAGCAGTCCATCTCAGGAGCCCTGTCAAGGCCAGGGCAGGCAGGACGCACCACAGGGCACCTACCGGGACCAGCCTCTCCCACCCCAGCACACTGGCTTTCTGCCCAGTTGTACAATGTCAGCACAAGGGCTTAGGAATACGCTATGAACGAAGCTTTTTAAAAAAAATAACTGTGACTTTTTAAAAGACATTTTGTTAAAATTAGACTAAACGGAGGGGGGGGTAAAGGGGGGAAGAGATGGAAAACCAATTACTATCATTAAACTAAAAGCAAAACTGCTTCCAAATCTACATATGGAATTCAACCTAGGCCTTCACTGGAATTAACCAGTTAAAGGAATCAAATCAAACTGCTCAGAAATACATCCACACGGATTCTAGAAATACTTTTAAAGCCGCCAGACACTGAATGCAATTCCCAAAGTAAAATAAACCAACAGACCTGGATATCCCTCCTGACCCCCGCCAATTGTAGTTAAAAGCTAAAAACAACTCTCACAACTACAGTAATTACAAACACGCAAATCATTCTGGAAACACAAGATGTCTTTTCACACCAAATTACCATAATAATTTGTGACTTGCACTGTGACTTGGAGCTGGTATAGTGCTTAACAATGATCAACAGTGCTCTGTAGCACCTAAACCGTAATTTTAAAAATCATCTAAGCTCCTTCCTTTGAATTCTACCCCTATCTGATACTGAAATATCCCACACAAATTAAGTAACTTTCAACTCAAAGAAACTAGTCTGATAAAAAGTTCCAACTCCTCCTACTTATCATATGATAATTTTGTATCTTTTGATGCTATTTGCATATCAAATAATCTTATGAAACTAAGTACAAAAGTATCTGGAATGCTTTTACTTAGGCAATGCTCTCTGGTGCCTTCTAGGTATCCTAAAAGCACTTTGCATACATACCCCACCAGATTCTCAAACCTAAACTAAATGGAAAACAACATCTTTTGTTAATATCAACTGAGCCATGAGTAGCTTGGTAAGCAGTGACACTAATGAAGACTTTTCTGCTGACCCTCTCTTATATAGACTTTGCAACGCCTAAAAAAAAGCAGTAATCATACTGATTTCTTTTCAGTATGGAAAAATATAACGCCTTTTCTCCTCTACCCAACCATCTTCAAGGCATTTAATATCTTGGAGCCCATTTATCAGACTTGGTTAAAATCAGAAAGAAGTTCAAAGACTAACTAGAAGCAACACCATAGTAACAGCAGAAGCCTAATTTCTTACAGAAAACAACCCAGTTTTATTTTAGACCTGACAGTAATTCTGCAAAAGATTTTTCAAGTCCACACGGGACTCTGCCTTTGAGGATTTTGATGTAATCTTAGCTGGCTAAAAAAGTTGACCCTATTAAGGGTATTGCAGAGATATAAAGAAAGAAGGAAAAAAAAAGAGGGGGGAAGCGGTGGTGTAGTTTGCTCATCAAAAGCAAATCGAGCACTAGATATTCTGATAAACAAAAGCTATTTTATTATACACAAAGACTGCAGGAATCTCATTTTGCTCACTGAAAGGAAAATGAGTGCATGACATATGCTTAGTTATACATCAGAACTGACTTACAAAGCAAAATGTTAGCTGTAACACACACAACAATAACACAATAACTGCTACTATGATTTAAATCAAGAATACAATAGTTCTTGATTACTGCTTAAGAGATATATAGTAAAGAAGGACATAAGCGGATAAAAACAAACACGTTAAACAGGACAGCTATTTTTAGTTTCTCTGAGGGGTATGTTTTGGGGCAATCGTGCCATGCTATTTCTGCTAAACTACATTAAGATAAGCAAATGTTTAATTTTAGTCAGAACGTTTTTCCCATTTTTTTGTGCTTGCTGCTTTCTGTAATTTTATTGTCATTGGCCAAAAAGAAACATAGTATAGCAAATATTAATATATGCCTAAGCTGTCCCAGTTGAACAGCTGGGCAATGAAACGTTGAGTCCACAAGTTCACAATATATTAGAAATCTTACTGACCATTCACACCACTAAACACCACAACAGGGTCTTTAGAAAAAGAAGAGACAAACTGGTAGCAGTTATTACTGGAAGTATAATATTTTCACCAAAATGAAGGGCTTTTGTCGTAACTGAAGCTTAGAGTTCTTTCTGGTTAAGGTTTATGCTTCCTTTTGATTAGCTCCAATTTCCCTTGGACACAGCTCTGCATTGATTAACATAGTCAAGTAATTAAGTCACTCTCCTTTAGTATCAAAAGCTCCTCTTTACTAGAGTCATCCTGTATTCTGGCTACTGAAATGACATGGGTACTGTTTCAGACCAACAGGTTTTATATCTAGTAAGTCTAATCGGTATTTTTAGCCCTTAGCATTCTGGCAGGCTGCAGCTGGGAGGCTCAGGAGTGAGAGGCCTTTGCCTCACTGGGCTGCTACACAGACATGTAAGAATTTTAGATTGCAACTGAAAAAGTAGAGGTTTTAACTAGAACTGAAAGCTTCACCAAAAATCTCAAGGCTCACAGAAGTTATGAAGCGCCTCCATTAAAACAAATAAATAGATAAAGCAGCCTACGAAAAGCGTTTAGGAACCTAAGAGCATCTTCATGAAGATTTCTGCAGGCAAGCCTATCAAACAACACAGAAGAAACATAAAATAAATAAATACCTCACCACCCCAAAACTTGCTTATTCTACCACTTCTACTGAAAAGTCCCTTTCAGGATTCATGCCTGCTGATATTTGGAGTTAACAGGGCAGTTTACACTTCAGTAAACTAACTTGGGAGATTTCAAAGGGCCTAGGATTCTTGTTTCCAATTGCTGGGAAAGATTTTCCTCCCATATTGATACTGTAACATAGGAGATCGTCTCACTAAATCCTCAAAGAGAAAAAAGCCACATAGCTTTGAACTCCAGAAAGCATATGCCATGCCTTCAAGTCCTTTGAATGATCTTTACTAACCACATCTCAACATGTTAATCTGACCTTCAGTTCGGGTTTTTCTGTTTGTTTGTTTTTTCACAGGGGGACATAAAAGTCATTGAGTTATGTTCTTTGGGTGATCCTACCTTATCATCATTATCTATACAAAAATGCAAGATCACTTGTCCACATCTTCTCAAGGAGATATTTTAAACACAAGGACTTCGAAACCATTCAATCATCTTATTCCTTGACATACTGGCATTAGTCAGCCACCAGCACTGACTGCTTTACAGTCATTAATTGGTAGTTCCTCAGAAAGAATAATCAAAATTATGTGAAAATCTGAAGTGAGATACAGATTACCACCAAGGGAATAAATCCACATGGCCAATAGTGTTTCTATAAACTAAAATAGGAAAGGAAGAACAAATTTGCCTAATAACTTTGAGAGCTGGAAATCAGAGACATAATCTAGTACCTATCTTGTCAACCTGGAATTGGTACACTGGATTTTTATCTGTAGGTCTATATTAGTACTAAGAAGAATAGCATAAGATTAACTAGGGTAGAATTACCACCTTTCAGCACTGTTTGTAATTTTAGGAAATAAAATTATTTTGCAAGATAAACTTCAAAAAAAACCTTTGAGATTAAATCAAACATCTCGATTCTCCATGGATGCAGAAGTGGCTTTTCTTCAGTATGTAAAGAAGATGCCTCACAGCAGTGTCATACACCCCAACTTCAGGTTTAGATCCAGAAGCATTTATTAAATTCTCAAGAGACAGAATAATTCATTACTATATATTGAAGGACTTTAACAGGGATGTTCTGAGCTGTCATGATACTCAAGATTGTGAAAGGTCTGAGAGAAAACAATGAAAAACATGTCAGGGGCTTAGAAAATTTTAGGGCAACAGACCTTCATAATCTATGTTACACTGATTGAGACTGTGCAATGAGTCAGGGAATAAAGTTCAAGTCACCACTGGATTTTCAGAAAGAGAATGCAAGTCGAATCTCACCGGGTACGATGTAACAAAACAGGAACCGAGTGAGTAAAGGAGATACAAAAATGAAAAGTGTACCTCAAAGAGGGTACTGAGAGCCAGTTCTTACCTGAGAACTGGATAACCACATTTAAGAAACTAACAGAAACACATATTTACACCTATTTGTGCCACACGAATCTTAGGAAAACATTTCACAGAATTTTGAGATACCTAAGAGTATAATAATCCCTTTGGTGAATGTAGTGTGGAATACAAACAGTAGGTATTTTCAGACTCCAGAGAACTGCAGCTGAAAGGATTATTTGATGGATTAGCATCTCAGCTGCACTGATTGTGTAAGGGATTTTTTTTCCCTTGGAATAATGATCTGAACAAATGCAGACTAGTCAGAGAGGGGAGCATGGATGGAACACTGCAGAAGTGGTCCTGCAAGATAAATCCATTTTCCAGAGACTGGAACTCAAGCATCTTGACAGAACTAAAAAAAAATCTTTAGAACAAATGCAAGTTTGTTGTTTACAAACAGAATCTTCCCATATAAAATTGTTATCAACTTAGTCCTTTTAAAACTCACCAAAAACATTAGCAAATATATACACCTTTGACTAAAACGTCTAACAGATAACCCTGTTTTTTTGTTTTTGTTTATTTGTTTGTTTAGGGAAAGCTGTAACTAGAACAGCAGGCACAAACATTCTTTCTGGGAAATTTATTTATTTATTTATTTATTATAGTAGAAGCAGCTATTTGAAGGAAAAACAGCTTTCCAGTGTTCACAAGGCTACAGTTGAATCCTCCTCTTTCCTCACTGCAATGAAGCACTTCTTACCAAAATCTTAAGATTATAATAATTTCAGTGAATGGATAAAAGCTCCTCTGTGGCTTCTTGATTCAGAGTAGAAGGTCAAAAGGCTCCCTAGAAGCCATCTGAAATACTTATTCCTACATACAAAGCTCTTTAATACTAAACTTCCTCAAAAAGAAAAAAGCTGAAAGAAACCCTTCAAAGTTGTTCCCTTTCCACTTCGCTAACAACATACCTGGACCTCAATCAAATTCATTACAAGGAACCCGTAGATCATCAGGAGACAGCCTAGTTTTTCAAAAGCACTCGCACACCAGAATTTACTCATCAAATACTGTCTAAACAATTATATATTTAAGCTACATAGAAGATAGAAACATCTGCTTTGCAGCTGAAAACTGGAAGTAAAAGTGATTCAATGTGCAGAAAGCCAGCCATCACTTAAAGGAAGCATGAGCATGGTGTTTCTGGGATCCCAACAGCCTCTCCCCCTTGTGCCCGGCATCAGCAGCTAAGACTGGACTGGACAAAGTTCCAGTCTGTTTACAAACATGTTCAACAGCACAGAACAAAAGATATATTTCAGCTCTGTAAGTGACTTTTAAATAGATATTTCTCACACGAACTGTGAAATTTCAACCAAAAATGTTTGCACTCAGCTCAGTAATTTTAGGTTGATGTGCAGCTTTTGTGGAAAGATCTCTGCCTTCTAGGGAGAGCTATTACACACCCAACATGACAAAAGGGAAGAATCTTATTTTCAGAAAGAAAGCTCTCTACCTGTGGCATGAGATCAAAGAGTATAAAGTATTTTTAAAGACAATTATGGAACACCAGACAAGACTGCAGCAGAAATAAACAGAGTTAACTTTTAGATTTCCAAACCAGTAACATTGATCAGACTCTTACGGTAAACTTAGGCAAAAATTAATAATAATAATAAATAATCAACTAAATATAAATTTTAAATATGTATCCCAGAAGAGTTCTCCTTACCTGCATTAGTACTGAGCTGGCTATCCTGGGGACAGTTTTCACTGCCCTCAGAGGTTGACTGTAGCGAGGAAGATGGTGCAGTTCTACTTCGTTTTTTATTAGCTTTCCTTTCTGCTAACTGCCACTCTTCATCTTCATCCTCACTTTCGCTCAAGTCGTCAAACCCGAAGTACTTAATTTTGTAATTGGAACTTCCAGAACTTCTAGAGGCGCCTTCATCTCCCCCTCCCTCATCTTGATCATCAAACCCGAAAAACTCTAATTTGACATCCTTTTTGGATTTGGTATTGCTTGGTCGAAATCTGGTTGCAGTTTTTGTAGTAGCAATATCTGCTTTCCTCCTTAAACGTCCAGCTTCTCCCAAGTCAGTAGGGGCTGCTGTGGTAAATTCATCAATTCGCTCCATGGTATCCTGTATGGTGACATTACAAACTGATAAGCATGACGGATGTAGAACAGTGTAGTCTCTAGTCCGTCCAACCGTCCCTCTAAAAGTGGTCCCACTACTTAAAGAAACTTTTCTTGCTGGGTTCAGACCATCGTTATTTGACTCATTGTTCGCTTTGGATAAAGACTGGCTAGTGCCATCCATTAGCTTGTCAAAATTTGTTGCCCCCTGTTGTTTTGCTTTGTTGGATCTACAATATGTCCTACAGTTGCTTGGCCTAGGAATAGTTTGCACAAGTTCTTCACTAATGGCTTCCTTTGGATTTTCAGTATCTTCTTTGTCACACTCCTCATCCTTGTTCTTCATCTCCAAGAGATGTTCATTGTCAAAACCTAATATATACTCTCCAGTTCTGGTGTCTTCAGTTTCATCCTCCCATTCATACAAGTGAGTTCTTAATGGCCCCTTAGTCTGAGATGTTTCTGATGGAGAGTCTGCTGCTCTTCCGATATGGGAGTCCCAAGAATCAGACAAGTCCTTGGCTTCAATGTTGTATCCAGAAACGTCTGTAGTTTCAGCATGGGTTTTGTTACTGTCTTCAGCATTCTCACAAATGAAATGACTGTTCTTCTCATTATCTTCATTAAAGGTCTGCATTTTATCTGCAAGAAAAGACAAAGATATTAATGAAAAAGCATGAGGGGGGAAAAAAACCCACAAATATCGCCACCATGCTTACAACCCACCAACTTTGGGTAGTCACAGTATAACATAGGAAATACTTATTGCTCAATGACAGAACATGCTAAAGGGATCCTTATTCTCCTAATTTATACTCACACGCTTTCTCAGCCTTCCAGTTTAAAGTTCTTCCTATAATAAAATCTTCCTACCATCGATAGCAAAAATATGTCATCTTGAAATAAGTGTCACTTTGAAAACATATTCATTATGAAAAGATAACCAAACAGTAAATCTTAAAATACAACCAGTTATTTATACAACCTACTTAGAAGGGAGAAAAGTCTGCAACAAAATATTTTAAGTAGTCAAAACAGCATTCAGTCTGTTCCACGCACAAAGTGACATGATAAACAATTTGGGATAAACAGCATTTTCTACAGCATTTTCTAGTTGGAAAAAGAAAACGTTTTCCTTTCTAGAGGCAGGATACGAGTATCATTTTATTCTTAGTTAAACATTCACTGCAAAAAAGAATTTTCATCTCCCCTATGCCTTTACTATTGTTTTAGGAAAAAAAAACAAAAACAAAAACACCTCAAGAAACAGCAACTGTCCTTGCCCCAGAATGAACAAGCTAATGCTATTCTGACAACAACGAATCTTTAAGTCAAACTATTCGAACTACAAGAGAGTTGCAAATTAAAGCTTTGTAATATAAGTCCTATAGTGTCTGATTTAGTATTATCCCCAAGAAATGGCTTAAAGAATTGATTAATCATTCAATTCCTCTAGGTTTACCTATGAAGCCATACTTAATATTTGTTAGTTCCATACCTCAGGTTATTCTTGTATTTGCAGTCATCTAAAAATGTTCTTTTTTCCATCCTTCATGAATAAGACCAGCTTATAAAAGAAGAGGATCATAAAAAACAACTGCCTTCTTATGAAGCATCACAGGCTAGTGCTAGGATTCTCTCTATTATCAGAATACCTACTGTTCACATTTTTGAGTTAAACATGAGTAAGCTTAAGCCCAGAAAGGAATCTTCCCTAAGTGAGATCACTTCTCCTCTGCTGTGTTGTATACAAACCACTTCCTAGGATCACAGAAATTTCCTGGAAATTCCCATAGAAATTTTCCAACAAGTCTTTGGTTGGCCTTGCTTCCAGTAGTAGTTTATAGAAAGGCTTCTTTGTTTCTTGTGTGTTTTAATATAGATTCTAAGACTGCCTCACTGTGCCTGAACAGTTGATGTTTTGTGAACCCTATTGGATTAGATAATCTCTTATGAAGCTTTCTGCAACTGCAGAGAACTATATCTGATAACCGTGGTCTACACTAGCATGGTTTTTAACCTAAAAATTACTGTTAGAATATCATGAGCATAAGGAGGGTCTCTGTCTGCCCTGAAGGGACCAAATTCCTCTATTCATTCCACTTGTTAAAATGTCATCAAGAGGTTCCAGTCCAAACCATGGTTTTATCTATAGCCTCACTATTTCCCTGCAGTTATCCTTCCCATTGTGTCTAAGTGCCCCATTATTTCATTTATAACATGCTTATTTCAACCTAAAATTTCAGCAAACTCCTTTGATTCTGAGTCTGTGCTGCAAGAGAAATAATGAGGTCCTGCGCGTAGGATAAGGATTCCTAAGAACAATCGGCAGGGTAGAAAGGAAATGTCCAAAGAACCTCCAAGCATAAGTAACCCTCATCTCCTGAAAGACTCCTCTACCCCACCTCTATCTTGGGCCAGAAGCACGTTTTATTTTGCAGCACACGTTCTCACTGATCGAGAGTTCAGTTCTGATGCGAGTAACATTAAAAGGCCCCGAGGCTGCTAAAGCTTTTCCTAACTGTCTCAGGGCCCTGCCAAGAACGGCATTTTCCATTCTGTAGCTAACTGAGCTCAGAACAAACGTAACGTAACGCTGCAGCAGATGCGAACACACTGCGCTACCCACTGTTACCCCACCACCAACCGCCTGCTGCCAACAGCCCAAAACCTGGGCTGGGCTATACAGGGAACATTTAAACAGCTCCTCACTTCTAAGCCAGAAACTCACCTGTCTTGATTTAATTAAGGATTTTGATACTTGAAAAAAGTAAGCAAATTAGACTAAAGGGAAATAGCAGAGTATGGAGATCAGTAGAGGAAGAGAACAACACACTCGCGAGCAGAATGCATTTCCCCCCAAAAAAGCTACCGTTTTAAACACACGCAAGCTTGCCTATTCAAAAACTGTTCTGAACACTTCCAAGCTCCATGATAATAGCGGACTGTCAAAAATCTAATATAACTTGCGCTATAAAGTAAGCCTAATTTCCAACTGATCATTTGCTATGCATCTAGTAAAAATCAACACACTTGAAATACTCAACTCACAAATTCCTAATGGATTGTGTGGAACAAGATTAAGCTACAGATTTTACGTGAGAAAAATTCATTACAAGAGAGACAGACAGAGTTGGAACATGAACTTGCCGAAAATTTTCCTATAGTTTATTACCTATCACAGATCTTGGGGTCTGCTGTAGATGTTTAAATAGTCAGCTAGAAAAAAAAAGCTCTTCACAGAATAAACAAAATGTCGTATTAATTTCCCTGAAGATCAGTCCTAGCCATGATTTCCATGATGGCATCTTGATTAATCTTGTTTCAGCATCAACATGTAATAAGAGAAACTTTGTATTCCCATTTTAATTTGATATGATAGTGATGATCCAAGAGGCCCAAACAAAATCAATTTTCCCATCATCAGTCCGATAGTGTACAATGTTCTTTTACCCAAATGTCTAATAATATAATGCAACTGAAAATTATCATAGTACTTAGGCATGAAAAGCAAATTAAATTCACAAAATTCAATTTTTGGAACTTTTGCCTTATTTTGTAGCCTCACTTCTACTATTCCATAATTGAGTGCATATTTAATTAATAAAGTCCATGCAACATTTAAAATGCATACATTTAAAATATGGATGTTTGTCTAAACAATATTTTTTCCTTACTGAATTGGAAGAAGTTTCAGCGTGCATATCTGGAAATGGAACACATTTCCAATCCATGGATCTTTGAGATTAAGAAGTCACATTTCATAATAGGATGAAATCAAATATCATCTTCCTTGAGAAGGAATGAGCTACATGTGTGCATACACATTACAACAGCTATATAATTCAGGAACTTGCTTTGAGATGAAGAAAGCTGAAATTTAATGTTGCATTGTCTTAGCTTGAATCATCATTGTCTCTGCTCTCATCTGTACTCTCAAGCACAAAAGATGAAAAACATACCAACCCTAGATAACAGACTTAAAAGGCAAAATAAATAACTATTTTTTCATCTTATGTTGTCTGCATAAAAAAATTACATATTTCTCATATACACAAATATCATTGACAAAAAAGTAAATGGAAAAAAAAACTATTAAGGAACATGTCTCAAAAAAATATAATCAGCTACTCAAAGTTTTTTTCTTTTAAACACGTGGCTACTACCACACGACAAAAAGCATTACTATGCTATGATATGTTCATGCACAATCCTTTCAAATTAAAACAAAGTTTTTAATATTTAAAAGTAGTATTATTCAGGGAATAGGCACACATTTACGCCTTTCACTTAAGATTATCTCATCCAAATTTTACTCCCTGCAATTTTCTGTTTGCAAACTTAAATGCATTGCAAAGTTATCGGTTCTAGAGCACTATTCAGCAGTTGAAACTATTTTACTTTTTCAGTTCTTGACAGGAAGTTAGTTTATCAGTAATTAAGAGCTAAAATTGACATCTACTTGGTCTTTGCAAGAAAAATAGAACCCTTCAGCATTTCCTTTTTCTTTAAGGAAAGGAATTCTAACATGCATTAAGTATTTTAATTAAAAAAGTCCAAAAACCAAATAATTAAAATTCACTTTTACTGAAAACATTCATGTCTCAGTTTATATGTTGCAGTTACATATACTGAAAAAATATTCTACAAATTGTACTAGAATATTTTAGAATGGGCTAAAATTAGCCCAATATTTGTAAGACTGAGTAAGCAATGCAGTCTCATCCAGTCTTCTGTAACCTATTATGGGAACAAAACATTCTATTCCCTTATTGCAGCAGCCTCATTTGGACAAAATAAAGCATCAGTTGAGAGATGTGTTATGACATGTACATACTTCTTCACATCTATTTTCTCCATTTCAATGTTTCTGCACTTGCTGCACGGAGGTTAGTAAATTCTTCTTTGCAGTGTGGCTCCACTCTCACCTCCACATTTCACACTTCGCCAGTCTGCCTGCTGTTCTCCTCCTGTCACTCTCCCCAGCAGTTCCAAGTACAAGATTTCCGAGCTGAGCTAGCTATTAATTCCCTCAACGCCAGTCCCCACAGCCTCTTCCTAAGAGAAGTACTAAACAAGTGCACGGGTAATTCAAAGAATTAGTGTATCTGTATGATTGTACACTCCTATCAGTCTGAGTTGCAGCACACACACATCTAGCCCTTCCAGGCCTGAATTTCTCATGTTTCTCTTCGTTCATAAGATAGAGAAATCAGTTTCTCTGCTTAACTGAGCTAACTAATACATAACAAATCCATTCCATCCTCATCAAATGGTTCTGCTGATTCTTGGTTTGGAACAAAGACTACATTTCAAACACTTCCAAAAAATTATCTTATCTAGATACACATCGTAACTGCTCTTCCCGGATACAACAGTAAGACTTTGATGTTTGACTTGGTATACTCTATGCCTTTTAAACATATGTACTTATAAGTTAGAATTTTGATTTCTGTCTCTGAAAAGGTTAAACAAGTGTTAGCAAAACATGCTGTCTTATTTCTCTCTCTTACTGAGATAGTAATTAAAAAAAGCATGTGAAGTCACTCAAACTGCAGACAACTGGCAGCTAAAAACACCTACACATTCATTTTGGGCCCATCAGACACTGGAACTGTAGAAAAATCACCTGGTACTCCAAAAATCTTAGTAACTACATTAGGAAGAATGAGTTGTTCATCTCTAATAGACAAGCAAGGCTGCTGGAAAATATTACTGGTAAACTATGTCCTGCACACAAGATAAAAAGTTTGACTTTAAAACTAGATCATTATAATGCATGAGCAGAAAACTACACAGTGACATGTAAAGAATGTTTTCATTTCATCAGTGGGTCAGTAATAGTCAACAAACTGAAGCTTCTATAGTAGAAATTACTGCAAGTCACTCAATTGCCCAGAAGTGTACATGTGTACAGTACCAGTGATTCCATTAATATTGATTAAAAAAATACTATATCCAACTGTAATATCGATTACAACTGAAGCTAGCAAGAGTCCAGGAAAGATGTCAAATGTAGTTTTATTTACTGATACAGAAAGTACAAAGAAAATACAAGATCAACTACGAATGACTGGATTTCTGTAGTTCAAGAGTCATGTAATTTCTCCTCCCCATTTCAACTGCAATGGGGGCTCTTTGGGGGATCCAACACCAGGTGAAATCTCCTAAGTAATTCAAATCAGCATCATCATATAATATATAATCCACCTGAGCTTTTTATTTTTCTTATTAGCACAATATACCCAAGAACCATAAGAATCTTCTGAAGTCATCACGATTTGTTTGCTCTGTTTAAATCTCTAGAACTTAATTACCAGATTATGAGAACCAATCTAAATTACTGACAGGCAAATTAAGTATGACAGCTAAGAGAAAAACATACACAGATACATACACACATCTCTCGCTTTATTTTATACTCTAGTTTACTTCAGTAACAACCTAGAGATATCTATCTTAACAACTGCTGATGAATTAAAAAGTGAAACTTCTCCTCCTCCTCCCCACGACATACATTATGAGATGTCTTCTTGCAGACCAATGTACTTGACCAAACTTCACAAAAGGTACATTAAAGTAATTACAATGATTATTCTCCTGGTCAGCTTTGTATGATGGCAATTAGAGACAAAAATACACAAAAAAGTGTAGAGACAACTTCCAGTGCACTTCTAACCATTAAATTCTAGTTAAATATTTTCTTAAAGAACAAAATGTGAAATCCAACAGTCTTTCCACAGCAAAAGCCATGCTGGAATGCTTAGGCAGGACTGACTGACTACTAATGTAAGCTTATTCCAGTGCTGGCAAGTGTCAGGGAAAAAGAAAAAAAAAAAAAAAAAAAAGAGGAACCAAAGCAGTCTCTCCATTCATATAGCTCAAGAACTTCACCTCTCAAGTTCATGAGAGAAAAAGAAAAAGAAATTGCTAAAGGAACCAACATGAAGACCAGTTTCATGTTAAGTTAAGGTAAGTTATCTTTACAGTTGGCTAAGTGACTCTAGTCATTTTATGTATTGTATATAAAAATGGCAATAAAACAGGGACAAATGTGTAGTGGTTTTAAAATCACTAAAGTCTGAGTACTTCCAAAGCTAAACTTGGAATAGCCACCATTGTTCAGAGCAGTGGGCAAAACGCACTATTTCTTTCTCACCTCTGAAAGTGAATGGTAAACATAAAAAGTTATTGGTACAAGTGATAGTAAGCTGTGACAGCCATTGACCAACAACTGGAAGAATAAAGCAGTTTTTTTTTTTGCAAGACAAGCAAGTTTGATCCCAGAAGCTAGCAGTAAACAACAAGAGACCATAAGGAACAGACCAAGCAAAAGCCAGCTTCACTACCAACAACCGCAACGGCCTGGCAGAGTCTGGAGTGGCCTGGCTAGGGTGCCCAGAACAAAAAACAATTCAACAGGTAACTAGTGCAAAGCTTTCTGGCAATTTAGAAAGGGGAAACAGAACACCAGAAGTTACCTGAAAGTATCTGGGGAGGAGGGATGGAAAGGTATGTATGCACGAGGGAAATCATTAGACTTTTTCTCCACTTGCCACATGGTCCCAGAAGCTTGAAGCCTTTCCAGGCTTTGTTACACATCTTGCCACATTTGTTTCATTTTGTCAAACTAAAGCTACTGATCTTTTTTGCATAGACAGTTTCACAGACGCTTACGAGAACGTTTCGGACAGTTCAAAATGATTTTTTTCTTCTCATCAGTATCATTTCTGGTGACATATTCAAACATTTACAGTAACAAAACTATATTGTTATGACTGATCATCTAACATTAGACTTTTAACATTTGCATACACATTGCAAGCAACAACTCTCGTTTCTGCTCACAGTTCATCATAATGGCTTTTACAGCTGTACTAACTCAAACTTGATCAGAATCTGCTCTAGGCAGGGCCCACAAGCCACTAGTCATATGCATGTTAATGGAGAATGGGGAAGCTGCAAAAACAGTTCTACACAGTTCTCAGAGCAGTTTCAACGCCTGACAGGGCCTTCTTACTTAAAGATGAAATATTGAATTTTGGAGAAAAGATAATGTTCTTTCCATCAATTAAAGAAGTCTCAAGAGTTAGCAGCCTCATCATCTGTTCCTTTGGGTATGATATATACCAGGATGGAATACTAAAAGTCAGTGGAAAATATCTTTCGAAAACATAGCACTCTTCTTGGCAAAAATATTGGCTAAACCAACCATTAAAAAAAGGTGCCCCATTCCAGCCTCAAATTCATACTTATATTTACCTTACAGGACTATGCTGCTTGATTCTAAGAGTCTGAAAACATCAATCTCAACTCTATAAAAACCAAACCATCATTTCTGGTGAAACACTAGCTTTCTGAAGATGAAAACTATATTCCTGTGTTAATAATTCAGAGGTGGAGATTCAATACCTTTGCCATTTAAGAGTTACTTTGAGCACAACCAGTCTCTCAGTCCGAGAGAATGTTTTTCCTTAATGTGCATTTCTGCTCTTAACAGTTTCAAGGCTCAGGGAACAAACTAAGCCTGTTGCCCACAACTCCACAACCTCCTGAACACCAACCTGTTTGACTGGGCAGGAGACAGTGCATGTAGCAGATCACATGCAGCAACATGTGCTGGCTAACCAGCTTTCTGCTGCCTTTTAAAATGTATTAGGAACCAAGTCATATCTGCATTTTCCTTAGGGGCATGCGGTGGAGGGGACCGAAGGTATGGGAACAGATGAACCAATACAAATATGCTTTTCCTCTACCATTTTTCACAAAACTTGAAACAAGTTATCTTTGAAATCTCTCCTTGTCGCTCAAGATTTGACTCAAAACGGCTAACAAATACAAAAGTTACTAGAAAGGCAAAGAGAATAAAAAGACAAGCTACATAAGCCTGGCTATGCTAAGAAATCAAACACATCTTACATGTAAAATAAATCCTTACTTCTTCTATTCATACATGGAAGAGTTTTCAGTATTAAACTGTAGTCCCATTACCTTGACCTTCAGGATAGTTCTCTCTTATTTCTAGCAATTTTTGGCAAATGCTAACCAAAGTATGCTCTAAGCTACACGAGACATCTATTGCCCTCTCTGGGATCATGCTGAACAAGAGCGTAGGCACCTTCATTTCTGTGTAACTAGCTGCAGAAACCTCCATTTTAGTACTGAAAGGAACATAATTAAATTATTACACATAAGAAACACACTTAGAACATGGCTTCTTTTAGTATTAACCACAAATTCATAGAACTCCTTCAGAATACTATATAAAGTTACTCATAGGCAATGAAATCTTTAAGAGAACAGGCAGGTAGGTAGCACGGTGCTAATTTTACGTTCTTCTTTTCCTCTTCATTCCTCAGTGTTCTTCAAATTGAGATTCAACCTTACCTAGTGACACCCGAGTACCAAGACAGGTGTAAAATTAAGAAAAAAAGGTATTAACAAGATTAAAAAAAAAAAAAAAAATCAGTATCCAAAGCTTTCACATGCCTTCAGCTCTCAAGGGTACATACATTAACAGGGTACAGCAGAGGAACAGGCCACTGACACCGGATCACCGGACGCCTGTGCAGAGAACAGTCTATAAGCTCATTATGTGCAACAGCTGTGCCTGCTGTTCCAGAACAGCCAGAATCATTTGGTTCAGCCCTGTTGTACTATCATCAACCTGCCAGAGCATAAAGCTATATTACTTTACCCTACACCTTGAAGCTGACCAAGCTAAAGGGGAAGACAAATCTTTACCAGGTGCCTGTTACCATATTCTTCATTTCTGGGAAGAGAACAGAACAAGATATCCGTGGTATCTTCTCTGGGTTGGACAGGAAAAAAAAAAAAAAAAAAAAAAAAAAAAAAAAAAAAACAGCAGACTAACCAACTGCAGAGAAGTCATTCTTTCCTCCTAATCAGGAAATACTTTCATTATAGTCTTTCCTCTTCTACTCTGTACTGGAAATCAAGTGTTCCAGCTAGTAAGGAGAAGAGGTTACAGACTAAACTCCTTCACTCCATTTTCTGCTCACAACTGAGCAGCTGGGAAATACAGAAAATGCTTATAGATATAAAAACACAATTTAAGTAGTAGTCAGAATTCATCCCCTAAATCTGTCACTACTCATTGCTACATGTAAAATCTGGAAAAGTGTTGCTTGTTAGCAGGCATAACCAGAAGATAAGAAGCGTGATAGCCACAGAAAATTACCCTCCAGATCAGTTTCATGGTTGCCAATCAGTAAAATAGCTAAAGTTACAGAACCACCACATCCATAGCTATGGTTACAGATTTTTAAACAATACTAGTTCTTTATTCTCTTTGAAAGAAAATGAGTTCCCATCATATGCAGCTTGGACAGACACTGTTCGTTTCTTGACAGATGTTACATTTTATTATCTCTTGCAAAAAAAAAAAAAAAAATCCATAGAAAACCCTGAAGTGATGAGATTTAATTTACTGCCATCATTGAACCATTTTACTGAAGGAGAGTTTGCTTTATTTCCTTTCTGGGCATCCAGAACACCAAAATTCTGAGGTAATCTATATAGAAAGCCTGAATAAAAGGAAATTTAACAAGTTTATGTATGATATGTGTTCTCTATCCCATTACACCATTTCAGTTAGCATAGCTATTCTTCTAAATGTATGATTTCTGAGATAAAGCACCTTTTATTTTTCCAGTCACCTAGATTACTAGGTAGCAACACAGCCTTTCATTTCGGTAATGCAGTTTTCAAAATCTGTATTATACTATTATTTTAATTCTGTGAACCTAACGGATTAATCTCTGTGGAGCTGCATGTAACCTGTACTGGTATCTGTGAATTCATTAGTCATTGTATAGCCAACAGTTTTTCTTCCATTTATCAAAGTATAAATGCACTTCAGCATTATGTCGCACTTTTGGCCAAAAGTCTATTAAAAAATTATTACATAATAAAAATGCAGAAACAAAATATAGATGCTTTATTACATGCTATTATGGATCTGTGGGTTAATCTGGGCAAATTTCGGTTAACCTCTCTACTGCTTCTCAGAACATGAAATGCTGTTAATATGACACCCCACCAAGCTGTAGCTCCAGTCTGCAAAAATGTTTCTCATCTTGGACTTCTGTTTAAACCATAAAGAGTAATTACTCAGATTTTTTTCCACTAAGAAAACATGCAATCAGTAGGCATTCTGGAAGGCTTATGCTGCTATAAACATCATAGGCCTATGTTCAGTTGACAGAGGCCTTATATATATATATATAAAATCTATACATGAATTAAGTCTTATATACAGGTGCAGGCTGACGGATCACTTCCCCTCTTCGTGCAGAAAACACTGACGGATCTAATCACTTCCCTTTACTCCTTTTTCAAGTAATGATCTAACCGTTTTCCTCCCCTTACCTACTTTAGCTAACAACCATTAGACACTCTGCCTAGTTACCAGTCTTTCATCATACCTTATATCACTGCCGATCTCAACAGCACCTTCACACCAACTGACACACACTTTCGTTACCAAACTCCACAAAATGCTGTCTCTAGCACAACTCCATTCCCAGCAAACATTTTCTTTATTATTATTTTCGGGGGGGGGGGGGGAACAATCCCCAAATTATTTGTTTACCCAATTACTAAAGCCACTTTCTCCTCCATTTAAAAAACATCTAAGAATTATCCTAGGTTGCTTGTCATCACCAATATGCAGCCTCTTAATTCCAATCAAATTAAAGCCCAGTGTCTTGCCGTAAATGACTCCTTACACTTCAATCCTTTTTTTTCCCCCCTATCAGTATTTTTGTCCAAGTTGCATCTATGTATGGTCTTACTAGTCCATCCTCCACAGCTTATAAAGTCACTCCTCTTTCTCATCTTGCTTTAGAAATTCTCCTACCCTATCTCAAAATTAAAGTTTGTTTTTCTTCTGACAAGCATATGCCTCCTAGAGACCATACGATTTTTTTTAAACTGATTGCCTCCCATCTGTATTTGTCCACATTCGTAATAATCTGACTTATAACACAACTCTACAGACTTCAGTATTTTATTATCTAAGAATCTAAAACAATACATAGCATGTTATCAATGCTCGTGCCTAATTTACATGGCAAGTCCACAACTTTCTCAAATAAAGGAAAATTTGTAGTTTTTACTAATACTACTAGAAACAAAATCTTCCTACAAAAAGAAAACTATTTTGGGTCTTACAGCAATTAAGCTTTGAAAAATTGTTAGTAAGACTACTTCTTGGTCAGAAATAAAAACTAAAGTGTTCTCAAAGAGGTGAAAACTTGTGTATCAAATCCAGCTGTCAGTAGAGTTGGTACACTGCATAAAGCAAGATATTTCAGAGACTCAATTAGCTTTATCGTGTGTTCACTTCTGATAGAGAGCCCAGCAGAACAGACACGTTATTCCTCACTAATAGCTCAGAATGGCATTGCTTGCTTAGAGCAGCAGGAGAAAGCCGATCCAGGAAGCCAGCTGACTTCCTCCTTGCAGGGAAAACAAGACAAAGCGCGACAGGCAATGCAAGGGGCTAGTACAGGGCAAAAGGCTTGTCTTCACCTACCTCAGCAATGCGAGCCCTTCTGACAAAAGTAATAGAGCCTCATTATAATATATTGGCACTAATAATAGTTGAAACAAACTTCTCCTTTGACTTCTAAGCCAGTGTGAACTCACACATTGAAACCCCGTACTGAATAATTATTTAAAAAAGAAAAAAAAAGATTCCTAAATGAAGATATCAACTAATAGTTTGAACTCTAGAAACAATTTTTTTCGTGCATTTGATAATATCTCAGCAGCTCGAACCTAAAATTGTTTCCTTACCAGAAGTTACAAGACTTTTCTGCATGCTTTGGCCAGCTTGAAAAGTTAACACCAAGGTGTTTTCCTTTTAAAAGCACTGAACAATTGTTTTGAACGCAAAGTTATTCCAACTCTTTAAACATAAGAAGCAGTCAAAATTCTGACCTTTTTTTTTAAAAAAAACTGTCCATTGTACAAGTCCATATAGAACAAATAATTTTCAAAGTGTAAATTCTGAGAAGGAATTGAGAATGTCAGAAGGCAAGTTTAGATTGCAAATGAAGAGTTTCACAAGATCTATGTGGACATAAAAGAACTTCACTAATAAAACTGCTTCACAATACCTATAATTCAGAAAGGTTTATGCTAGATTTAGCAATGAAATGTTTGCGGGGTTTTTTTTTGATTAAGATATGGTGTGCATTTCCTTCACTCTAGAAAACTGTTGCAGAACTCAGAAATTTCCTCCTCAAATATTGTTTTCTCCTGTATTGCTACTGTATTGCTCTTTTAGCAAATCAGCATAAATACCAATATTTAAACTGTATTTTAGACCTTTCAGGTTTTTGAATGGTCTCCAAGGAATAAGATTAAAAAAAAATTAAGAATAAAAAAAAAAATACTCACACAACTTCAAAGAACTATCCAAGTAATGCCAAAGTAGAATTGAGAAAAATGATAGTAGTCTGAACCTGAGCTAGCCACAGAGCAGGAAAATCCTGTGTACACAACAGGACAGACATCTTAAAAAGGGGAGACTTAACAAAAGCAAGAGAAGAAAATTCAGCTTGTGAATAACCCCCAACTACCAATATAGCCAACACTACTGCCATCTCAATCAACCTCATAATACTGAAATCCTACAGGCATAGAGTTTCTTGCCCCTTCCCTGCTATCAGTTTCTTAATGCTCTGAGACAGCTAGAGTACAGCTGCAGTTCTTTTTAATCATGGTTACTGCCAGCTGTCTCCTGGACAGCCCAGTCCACAGACCTCCTGCAGTTTCTCCCAACTTTTTGCCCCATTTCTGGGCAGAACATGAACTAAACTGAAATTGTTCTTCAAGAGGTAAATGAGTTCTACTAAACAACTCTGCAAAGGAAGAAAAATAAGATTACTCAAGTCTAACCAAAATCTTGAATGTCCATGTCACTGCTAAACACAAACCAGAAGCTCTAAAACAATTTAAAATGGAGAGCCAAGCAACTTTTGTTAATGAATTATATTATCAAGTGGTAGCAAAATTTCGTTTGAGAAGTTGAAACTTAACTCTAAAGATAGGGCTTCCCCACCCACATAATCAAGGCACAGACACTTTGCAGACATTCAGTAAGGTACTATCAGGAGAGTTTGTAGGGAACAGACCTGATGAGTTGAACTATTTCCTTTCAGGACAACTATTTTCTGTTAATTACTCAATTCACTCAGTACTTCCTCTGAGCAACTAGATTCTGGTCATGAAGCAGTTAAGCAAAGTTGTATATCTCATTCTTGCACGGCATAAGCCAATTATCAAGTAGGACTGCATCTGCCATTTTGACCTGTTACTGATACACACACAAGCCCCAAGTGAAAAATGAGGCTGTTTCTAGGTAGTTCTTAACACAGTATTTTTAAACCAATTATCTTTGCTGAATCTCTCCAAACAGTTCATAACTGAACAGCAGACAACAGCCAAATGTTTCCTTACACAGTCAAGAGCAAAAGCATTTGCAGAACAAAGACTTGCTTGAATACTTGTACATAATAACAAGTGACAGTAGGCAGAACAGCTACTTTCACAAATAACTTCAAATGTTAGGCAAAAAGTACTTGTGAAACTTGTATTTTATGTGCAAACATCTGTCCTCTTATTCTTGAAAGAACTCAAAATACACTGCCTAGACAACAGCTCCAAAATCTGTAACAGTTAACACCACAACACAGTAGAAGTGGATACTACTCCTACACTACTCTGAAATGAGATTTTAGGCCATTCTATTTTCTATTTCTCCACAGTGAACAAAATACTATTAAAAAAAAAAACTCATAGGCTTTAAATCAGATAGACTTAAAGCAATACACATGCAATTAAAATTCCTCTCAGCCAAAAGTATTATTTACCTTAGTATCAGGTATTCAATAAGTCATATTATTATGTATTCCAGGCACAGAAGTATGAGGTGTGCGCTCCAGAGACATCATCCTAGCACTTCTAGGACAGTCCATTGACCTAAGTGCCATCTCCAATGAACTGGATCTGATATCTTAGAGTAAAACCTCCACTGATGACAGCTACACAACAAAGGATTAGGGTACATAAGGAAAAAACAGCAGGCGATAAGTACCCAAGCATCTCTGTATCTGTAGTTGAACACAAGCTATTTAAGAATGTAACTTCAGGTAACTGAAGTTGCAAGAGTAAAGAAATTATGGAATCCAAACCAAAACACACTATAAACTAACAGGAAAAAAAAAACTTTATGGAATTTTGTAGAAAGTGCATGAAGCTTTCATTTTAATTTTCAATTAAAAGTACTACGTTATTTTCAAAATATTAACTTTAGCTTGTGTGTTAACAAAAAGTTATTAGAAAGTTTTTAAACTAGCACCTCACAATTACCACTGCAAGACTGTAAGTATTTTTCTATTAAAGCTTATGTGGATATAAATTTAGTGTCAAAACTTACTTGGGTTTGTGCCCTATAAAAGGAGGCAAACACTTTCCTTTAAACAAGGTATTTCAGAGAAAATAGTAATCATTCCTCTGTGGTTTTCCATCTAATCCCAACACAAGCCTTTTTCTCTCTCAAAAAAACATTACCCTCTACCTACTGAATTCTTGCATCTTTGCCTGGTATGAATTACTAGCTTAATTTTCAAATGAGACAACTTTTTAGCTATCAATTTTTTCTACTTTGACAAAATCTGTTATCTAATAGTAACTATAAATAGTTAAAACTGTTACTATTTCTGAGTTATCTGAACTCCTACTTTCTCTAAATTACCTCAGGATTACTCATGGACATGTTTTATACAGTATTAAGGTTTGATCAAGCAATATTAGGGTAAGATGAGAAGAAGCTTTCTATATTAAGAGCTTCTCAAAGCCTTTAAAATAAGATTGTTACAAGTACTATAAGCTATATATGAAAAGGCTACCCATATAAAAATATCAGTAAGCCATACCATTAAAAAAAAAGACAAATCCGCAATTGTATTACAAGGTGGTACAACTTAACCAAGAAAGGGACATCTTTTTAATAGCAAATATTAGTTAATTTTAACTGAAGTTGCAACACCTTGATTTTAATGTCTAAAGAAATTAACATTGAGGCAGGATAATACATTTGAAGCAAAACTAGCAGACTAAGTTGCAGCTCTCACTTTGCCCACAGCCATGCTAAGTCACAATTTTCTCCTTATCTCAAGCTAAGGATTAAGTCACAATGATGACACATGCTATGAGGAAGTCTTGAAACCTAAATTATGCAAGAACTACTCAGTAGCAGCACAAGAACCAGCAAATTGCGCTTAAAACACGTTAGCAGGCACCTCAATGAACATCAGGTTCCTGTACCAACATGGCTTCCTGTATCTAGAGCTAAAGCCCTGCATTTAGGTTTACTCACATACAATAAAGGTTGAACTCACACTAAAGTTTAACTCATATGAAGAATATTAGTATTTTTCTATCCACCTGTTTATTTTTTTTTTCCAGAAACCATCAAACTTGCTAGCTTAAGGACCTACAAGCCATTTACACAAACCTGGTTGAATGTGGCTGAGGTCAAGAGCAACCAGGAAAGTGAGAATGGTTCCTGAGAAAGCAAGGGTACACTTTACCTTAGGAAAATACATAACAAGAAGCAAACCTTTCATTATCATTCAGATTCTTCTTCCTCCATCTCCCTCTCTCCTTCCCTCCTCCCCCTCTAAAAAACCCCAGTAAGATTACCTCCCTCCAGTTCTGAAAGACAATCTTATACCCTCAAATTTTACTTAATGGTCAGCATAACACAGAAGCCTTTGAAGTACTTACATTTATGCTGGGTAGTTGCACTACTGTCTCTAATTGCTCAATGTTCTGACTAATGTTTTCAGAGAGCACTTTATTTACTTTTGGTAAGTCTACCTACCAGCATAATAGTTGCTTAACCTACCAAAGTTTCATTTACACTAAATATCCCAAATAAACACTATCACTAAAACAATAATCTTGGTTTTCTTACCCGTATTTAATGCCCTTCCTAGGGATTTTACACAGATTCAGTTTCTATTTAATTTATGAAGAACAAAATTAGAAGTGGGTTTTTTAATCTTCACTTGACTAAACGCAAACTGTTCATTATAATAAACTCAGACAGAATGGCATCATCAGATGAGATTTACCCTGTCCATCATTCTGTTCCTGACTTATCTGCAATCAGTAGGAAGTACTTTGAGAAAGCATGCAAGAACAATATTCCTTCAGTAAACTGTCATGTAAGTAACTTCCTCATCTACATCCAGACCACTGGATGTAGATGTTATGTTTAACAGCCACTGATGTACTTATCCATCAAGTATCCATCATCATCCTTTGAGACCATATACATTTAGGGCATACACAGTACTTTCTTGAAAAGTTCTAGAATTTAAATAGGCATCAAATTAAGAAGTATTTCCTCTTCTAAGTATTTTACTTTATTTTCCACAATACCAGAACCAGAAAGCAGCAACAAAACTGCTGCAGCCTGTTCCTCCTGGCCTCTAACGCATTATGAATTTTTAGAGCTCTGATCACATTTTCTCCCCAAAAAACACAAATATTCTCTTATAAAACAAAACAAAACAAACAAAAAAAACCCACTGTTCTAACTAGACTCTCCTACATGGAAACCACTTCACTGTAACATCCCCTGTGCTGCACTCTATCAAACAGCAAAACTCATTACTGTTTCATCTCCTTTTAAGTATTGGAGGAGAAATCTCTTCAACATCTTATAAAGACAGAATTCAAACTTAACAAAACAAATTTGATTCTAGACTGAACGCAGATAATACTTAGAAATAAACTGCAGATACCTTATGAAAAATAAAAATAATTTCAATAGCAAAAATAGCAGGAAAGTTGAGAGGAAACTACACAGCCTACCATTTTTTTTTGATAGACTACCATTTCATCAACATATTTTTGTTTTCTCTTGTATTGTATCACTAATCTTACACAATTCATTATCTTGTCTACTGCTTAAGAAGTGAAATTTCTGATCCCAGGGATAAGTTAACTATAACTCAGACTCCAAAATTATGTATGTTCTTCTCATTAAAGTTCATTATGACAATCCAGAGCAAGTCAGTAGGTGTCATCTTCATTGTCTACCCAATTTTAGGAGTTCAGGTTTAATCAGCCCATTATATGAAAACTTCTAATGAAATATAATGGCACCTGATCTTGCCCAAGAATGACTCGAACAAAATTTTTATGTTCAGCACTATGGGGTTTGTGCATTCCCACTCAAAACCAAAAAGGTATCATATAAAAAGACATCTTAGGCCTGAAAATAGCCCCTACTAGAAGTCTGACAGGGCTCCATTTCATATGTTTAAAGTTTTTTACAGTATCTTGACAAAAAGTGTATTAATTAAAAATTAACACAGTTCTGTGCAACAAAAGTTCAGAGCACCACTTTTTCCATACAAATCGTTAAACAATCAAGTAAGTAAGCTTTATCCCCATTTAACTGCACTAAATTAGAGCCAGTATCTTAAGAACATAACGTTCTATCATTACCAAACCTTCACTCTTTATAATACTACATACTAAAAAGACATGAAAACACTGAGCTCAGAACAAAATAAAGGAAAGGAAGATAATTATTCCAGTCTATAGGGTGCACTAACATACTATGCTGAATTCAAAGCACCATATCTGAATTTGCAGACGTAAGGAATAGAGTACTGAGGATCCGAGACCAATACATAACAAACTATAGGCACAATGAAACAATGTAAGATGAAATGAAAAATGAGCTGCCAAGGTTCCACTAGAACATTTAACCAACCTCAGAAAGCACTAATCCTAAATGTAGATCAGTAACATTAAAGGGTAGCAACACTATTTAGACAGTTGTGTAAACGTACCTGCAGTTACGAGTTTAGCACTGCTGCCTTTGCATTCTTCATCCTCCACATTTTTGCTTGTGCTCTTTTCCTTTAAGCCAGGAACAGTATCATCAAAAGGTATGCACTTGCTGGACACAATGTTTTCTCCACTGTCTGGCTGATTAATTCTGCTATTAGCTTCAAGTAGAGAAGTGAAGTCCTCAGACTGAGCAGCTTCACTGGGTTCCAGCTGAGAGGAACTTTTACCCTGTGACACATTCTTCGAAGACACAGGAAGAGATTCTTCATCACTGTCAAATCCAAATGGATCCTCTGTTACCTCATCTTCAACTTTGGGTTTTTTAGGAACTTCGGAAATATCTGGTTTGACATGGGGCCTCTTCTGTCCTAATTTGGCCATGAAGGTGGTTTCTCCCCATTTCGTACTAAGGGTGGTCCGTTTGTTGGAAAACACTTCATCAAACTTGGAACTGCCGTTTCCCCCTTTCCTGCTGTAGGTCTTTCCAAATCGGGATGTCATTTTGGCTCCTGTTTCATATTCTCTGGTGGAGAGGAAAGAAAAAACATAGCTTTACTACCTCTTTAGTACAAATTATCGCACTTCCACCCTTTACTGGACTTCGGAGCACCATTTACATTTCACATTAGCAACAGATACATCATCTCTTCCTTTCTACAGCCTGAATTTATTTACAGGTGAACACCATTATTGGTTAACATTTTCTGCAACAAGTTTTATCTATCAACTTAACCTGAAATTCGGTTACTTACACATTTATAAAATAAAGATATTGCACAATGAATCCATAAGAAGAATCTGCTATGACTACCTTATTTTTGCTTTGTGCTTTCTTCTAGTTTTATACCTCTAAGTATAGATGGCACTGCTTTCATGAAACATCAGCAGAAAACAAAACAATATTTTCACCACATCTGAAAGTGTAGCAGTCTGCTAGAATCCAATAATGCAGCATTGTTTTAGAAAGGCTCTGTAGTTAAAAATAAAGGGACTGTCAAAATACTCCAACTTGCTACAGACGCTTTAAATACAAATTCCTCATAAATAACAACGATGATTTTACCTCATGCTCCTCTTAAATGCTCAGGCCTACTCAGTAAGCATATTATTTGGTAACATGCTGTGGTTTATCACATCTGCACAGTCATAGCCAATACCAGTACACAGCAATCCCTGACAAGTGGGTCAGATTTGGTGGAGAGACAGAAACAGACATTTCCAGATCAGTTTCAAAGATCATGAAGGATACCTACTGCAGATAAACCTAAACATTTACTGTTTACTGGCTGTTACACCTGCAACCCAGTTCAGAGCTTGCTCTGCCAGAAGAATAAAGTTTAAATATAAACAGACTAACAGGAACATGTTTAAAGATCCCTTGATGTGTTCTATTGGTGCTTCTGTTTGATTCAAGAAGGAAGCCAAACCATTTTTTTCTTTTTGCCGAAAGGAATACTTGACTACTGGACAAACAATAATATAGAACATAAAGCTAGCATATCTACTTTATAAACCAGAATCTATCATTTAGTTTTTTAAAAAATCATTATTTTTATGTTTTCAGTCTCAATATGAAAAGGAAATTGAGGTTTTTTTTTAAGTTAGTATGATTCTAATCAAGACCATCTCTTTTTTCTGAAAGTAGTAGTAAAGAAATCTGTTAGGAAAAGAAAAAAAAGGCATTTCTTCAAGCTACAGAATCAAGGAAACAACTTTTGAAGTGTCAACTGTTTTCATATATAGTGAAGGATACAAAAAAGGTTCAAAATCTTCTTTAAAAACATTCCTCATCACTCCATACATTTGATAGGGAAAACTCTTTTTATTCCCTTAAATAAGAGTTATCCTGTCTTTGTCATACTTTAGTTTTCATCTTGATACATATTGTTTCTCAGTCTGAAGAACTGAATTTGCTTCTGGCAAAAAAGCCAGACTGTTTTCCAGAAATGTCATTCTATCGCTTCAGCCTAGCGAGATCGTCTCACTAATAATAGTCTCCCTTTATCAGACCAGGCCAAGTTTCACTTATGATACAATCCAAGCAATTCACAGGGTCATCTGTGGGCACAGGCGTATTAAAAATGAGTTTTAGAAGTTTACCAGCCAGATGGTGTTGCAGTGCAGAAGATCCAGGAACAACCACGCTGGGAAACATTCATCTCCCCAGCAGTTTAGCAGATGGATGGTAAAGGCATATGCTGCTTATGTACTGGCCAGAATTCTGCTATGAAACACCATTCTGCAGACTTCTCATTGCTACTTAAAATTAAACTGAACAGCAAGTGCCACCAGCACAGCTCCTATTCTTTAGCTCTGTCTAACTCCTATTCCCATAGTGTCAACTGTCTACTGTGTGGTGCTCCAAAAGCTTGGTTGTCAGACTACTGTTTCAGCTTCCCTTAGCTCTAATTTCTTATTTTCCACAAGAGTGAAACTAGGATCTCCCCATATATTTTAAAAAACAAACAGCAAAACAAACCACACTTACTAGTTTTATTTTGCTGCTGCCTTAAAATATGTCTAACAGAAATCAAAATATTTCATATTAGGCCAGTTTTTACAGCTATAAAAAAAAATCAAATGAATTATTTAATAACATTTGAATTTCTATGCAACTCTTATCAGGAAAAATTCATTTCACTCACCACAAGCACATTTTCCTCCCTAAATCCTAACTTTTCCAACACTTTGCATTTTCAGCACCTGCAAAAATAATGGCAGGTTTAAATTACGACTTGCATTGTTCCGTTCTAGAAGAGATTTCTGTAGTCAGAAGTAGTTCATTTTTAGTAATTAGAGCTTTACAACCTAGACTGCTTTATTCACAAGGTTAGAGGTTAAAACTGTCTCTAAAGCAGGTCTGAACAAAAAGACTAGTACTCAAATATATACGTATGCTATATGATGTAAATTGGTTAAACAACGAGCATCTGGGGAAAAATAAATATCCTATACTATAAACCCACAGCTTGGACTATGATTGAAAATAAGAAAAGACACATGTACTTCTTTAAACTGGAATATCAACAGAAAGCGGTTTTTATTTATTACTCACAATTCTGCCTTGTTTTTCACCCAGTGCGAAATAACAACTTGGCCCATTTCACTCCGTTTCCCTTCCCTGCCTCCCTCCGTTCCGCGCACCGCACGGCAGCAGTCGGAGCGGGGCAAGGAAGGCAAACACAAGCACGAACTGAGAACCAAGCCACCCGCGTTTTCCAGAGCTGCGCGGGCAGCCCCGCTGGACATAAACAGCCGACAGCTGTAAAGGAAGTACATCAGTCATCTTCGCCCGCCGCTCCTTCCTGCGCCGTCCCGCTTACATAACCGAAGGAGGGGAAAATAGGTTAAGCGCACGGAGGCAGGAGCAGCTGATGAAATCCCACAGTGACAGTTTCTTTCTCTTTGCCTTTCCCCCTCCCCCCTCCCGCTCTCTCCCCGCGGTCCCCGCCGCCCGTCCCCTCCCGCTGCGCACGGGGGCGGCGGCGGCGGCGGCGCCGGGCCCTCCCCGCCGCGCGGCCCGGCCGCGCCTGATGTCACTTCCCTCGGCCCGGGCCCCCTCCCCCGCCACGGAGGGGAGCCCGGCCGGGCCGCGGCACCCCCGCCGGGCGGCCCGGCCCGGCCCGGCTCCGCCGCGCCGCCGAGGACAGAGCCGGCCCGGCCCGGCCCGGCCGCCCTTCGCCCCCGGGCAAAGTCCCGCCGCAGCCGCCCCGCGCGGGGGGGTCGCGGTCGCTGCCGCCGCCGCCGCCGCCCCGGAAGCGGGTGCGGGCCGGGGGCCTCCCGGCGGGGCCTGCTCCGCCGCGGCCCGCGCAGGCCTCGGCCGGGCGGGCGCGCGGGCGCCGCAGCCGCAGCGGCACCTACCTCGGCGTCGGCGGGGGCGGCGGGGCGGCGCGGGCGGCGCCGCGGACGGGGCTCTCGCCGCGGCTCCCTCCCGCCGCCGATCCGCCGGCTGCGGCAGGCGCTCGCCGACGGGGCTCGGGGCTCGGCGGCTCGGGCTCCCCCGCCCCGCGGCGGCGGCGGCCTGGCGGGCGGGTGCAGGCGCTAGGGCCCCCGGCGGCGCCTCCTGCGGCGCCGCTTCCTCCGCGCCGGGATTATCGCCGCGCTCGGGACAGGGCCCGGGACCATCTCTCCGCCATTTGCCCCGCTCCTTCCGTCACTGCGCGTCCCGCACCCGGCCGCCGCCCGCAGCCAATCGCACCCCGCCTTACTCAACCGGCCGCCGCGCCGCCGCGCATGCGCGCGCCCGCCCGCCCGCCCGCCCGCGCGCCGCGCCGCCGCCGCCGCCGGGCCCGCCCCGCGCGGCGCCTGCCGGGAGTTGTAGTCGGCGGCAGGGGGCGCCCGCGGCTGCGGCCCGGCAAGTGCGAAATCAACAGCGCGCAGCCGGCGCGCGGGAGCCTCTTCTCCTTCCGGCCCGGCCCGGCGGCCCGCGGGGGTGCGCGCAGGCGCCGCGGGGCGGAGCGGGGCCGCGCCGGCCTGCCCGAGGCCTGCCGCACGGCCGGGCGCCCCTTCACTGAGTGACAGCGAGCGAGCTGCCGCTACTTAAGTCACTCAGGAAGCAGCAGTTGAGAAGATTTTGCGGTGCAGCGACAGTGGCGTCCCGAGGCTGGGTTCTGTTACCCCATGTGCAAGCACCCAATGGACACCCGGGGTCAAGATACCTTTTTATTTCATTTCTGCGCAGAGACGGGTACTAGGTGGTAGATCCACAAAGCTGGCACACCTTCTCCCCGTCTCATTCTTCACTTACACACACTTTTCAGGAAGTATTCTATACAAATTTTTCTCCTGGTTACAATTTCATTACAACAGGTATTCGCTCTGCGCTTGCACTTTAACATTCCCGTTAATTAGCATAGGAAGCAGAGAAGAAGGCGGTAGCATCATTATCATGTCATTTCCATCTCATTATTCCAACAACAGTCACTGGCTAGCAGCAGTTTGTTTGAAAGCCCTCACATGCTCTAGCCCCCATGGGGGGGCTTCACATCTCCAAAGCTATTTCTAGGCTCAGTGGAATCTCCACATACAGTAGTCTAAAGCACTGCAGTGTGACAGTCATGACCCAATCTCACATGACTAACAGAGGGTAAGATTAACCTAATTTATGTGCTGGCTATCCTATTTTAGGCCTCAACAAAAGGCTATTAAAGCTAATAAAACCTTTTACTTACTTGAAAGCTAACAAATTGTTGTATTCAAGAACAGGAGAAATGGGCTGATTTTTCTAACATATTATTTTACACCAAATAACTTAATAAATTAGCAAGTAACATGTTAAGCTTTACTCTTTCAATTTTATCTGGCTTACCTCAAATATGCAAGTACCAAGACAGGGCAAATATAAGCCAAATCCTATCTATTCTTGGCAGTAGATAAGTTTACTTCTCCTAAAGGAAGGAATTTAACAGGCATCTTGCTCCTTTTGTGGAATTCTATTATTGATAGTTGCCATCTCCCTCTACAAAAAGCAGATACACAGAACACACTCCATTTTGGCATTTGTCTCCAAGTAGTGAGAGGTAAGCAGCCATCACAGGTCTTCAAGTTTCCCCATCTTCTACAGCTTTCCTAGCACATACTGTACCTCCCCCCACCTCCTAAACTAGCACCATCCCAGTAACAATAAAACAGAAAACACTGAAAAAACACAGTTCAAACACTTCAAGACCGGAGATAAAAAAGTATGACTTCCGTCATTCTTAACAAGAATGACTTTTAAGAAGGACAGGATAGTTAGAGACGTACCTCCTCCTGATGTATGGTGACCCCTCCCACTTCTGCTTTTCACGTTCTATGCTGAGATTGCTGTGGTGGTACATTGCAGACTTTTCAAAATAAAGTTATAGCCAAGGATGCAGCCTTTGGAGGATTCAATATTTCAGCAGCTGTTACAACATTTTAAAGTGTTTTAACTTAAATTTCCCTCCAACAGAAAATGGAGGCAGCACAGTAGGAAAATGGAAGATTTCCCACTTTGCAGATACTTAGGGGAAAAATGAAGACAGCAGCGTTCTTCTAAAAGCTGTCAGGAGGATTTATCATTGTTTCACTTACCTCATGGCCAAAACTAGCATTGGACATATATCTGCTTAAAGCAAGGCTGCCAAACAGATTTTTGTAAGAATCATGGCAGTAAGTATCCTTTATATCAAGTATCTGAATTAACAGCATAATGCATCCTCCACGCACTCCTTTTCCCACAAAAGGAGAGTAAGCTGAATAACCCATTTCCCCCGTTTCCTACTAAACACTGCTCCAAAGACAAACTAACTCACAGGAAGGGTCTCTCCATTACTCCTAACATCCAGACCTCTCCCCTCAGGACCGTGAAATCCCCTAACCCCTCTATGCACTTCTCTGTGTTCTCTTCTTCCCCCCTTCTGTCTCAGCCTAGCCACTCCTGGCCTCCTGTGTTCCCCCCAGCTTCCAACAATTCTTCCTTCCTTCTCATCCAGGTGGGAAGGGATGGGGGAAAAGATAATGTCCTGCTGCTCTTGCTGCATTCACAGCTGCTGCAGAGAGCTTTCATGTACTAATTAGTGCCACTTAAAATGTAAAACATTTCAGTGTGTTTTGCTTTTTCTTTGCAAAATGTCAGTCTCCTCCTGTTCCTGTCCTTCAGGAGGTGTCACCCAGCATGCCTGGGTGAGAGCACTCAGGGCTTTGCCATTCGCTTCACTGGGGATGAAATTTTCCCCTTGCTATTTGCATAGGAAAAATGAAAGGAGGGTAAATAGATACATTAAGTACCTAATTACCATATTTTAGTCAAACTCTCTGAAACAGCTCTGAAAATAGTTATTTATACATTAGTATCACTACTAATATGTGGTGGAAAAAGTTCAGTAACAATAATGGTAGTCTGAGAGTGGGTGGAAAAGGCACTGTGCTGAGAACACCGGTGGCTGGATCAGGGTGGACTGTAAAGCAGAACTTATAAGGGTAGGGAGGGAGAGATTTGCAACTCAGTTTGTAAGGGAGTGTGATTTCTGTCAAGAAAATGGCTTTTTTTAGTAAGTTGTTTCACCTGAATAGAATGTTGCCCATTTCCTGATGCTGAACCCTGAGAAGAAAGACCATGAGGAATTCAAAAAGGGAAGTTTGATACAGTGTTGGATCATTTTTTTTGTATCATACCGTAGCTTTCTCATCACAGGAGGTGGTCAAGATCCAGCATTAAGTTTAATAACCAAAAGATTAAAACAAGCACCACTGAGTGGAACAAAAGAATGCTTATAGGAGTGCAGCTAGGAGCTATTTCTCTGTGATAAAAAGAGTTCTCTGGATCATGGCACTAATGAATCAGACCCAGGTAGTCGGCAGAAAAAAACTGTGCTCCTCCACCTTCCCTCCAGCCTGCACACCCATCTGTTGCAATCATGTGAGAGGCTGCATCATCTCTACAATGTAAAAGCCTCTGGAAATACTAGTTCTACTCGACAAACCAATAGTAGTCACTCACCTACGGCTAAATTCTCAGTGTTTGTTCTGTGCAATTTTTTTTCCCTAGGTGATCAGCCTGCAAATCTACTGGAAAAACCTGTGGTGAGATACTAGTGGGAAAAGCAGAAAATAGCTTTGACCTTGTTATAATTTGTCAAGATCAGAACTTTATTCTGCTGTGGAGTTTATCTCCGCAAGCTACACTAAGAGAATAAACTGCCTGTGCCTTTTTCTACAAAGGTTTTACAACATGCCAACGTGTTTTGGGAAAGGAAAAAAAAATGTTTGCAGTGAGGATGCAGCCTAATTTGGAAGTGATCCTTCAAAGCAAAGGAAGCCTAGGTTATTTGGTAAGGTAAAGTTTACATTATTTTGTTACGGAATAAAAGGGGGCTGAGCCTCTCCAAGACCTGAGATCTGTTGCAGCCTTACCAGAAGACCGAATTCAAAACGAACCTTACCTTTCAGCCTTACCTGAAATTTTCTTGTTGATATATGTTATCATTGAATGCTGAATCTATGTCTGTCTGCATGATGGCAGCCCTTAATGCAGGCTACCAAAATTCACTGTCTGAAAAAATGTCTGCTGGGGAGCAAAAAATATGGAAATGCAACAAGCAAGTGGTATTTTAAATCTTCTTGCTGATTAAGAGTTCTTTTGATGGGACTTGCATTGTCCTGTTCTGCTCCTCCTCCAGCAATAGGGTACCAGCCATTTCTGTTGTTTATTTTCCTAATTTTCCTCCTTTACCCATTAAAAATATGTGCACATATGTAACCTAAGCTAATGCATTATATTCCTTTGTCCTCGTAGTGTTCACTTTATTAAGTTTGTGTTGTTCTTTTTATATAGATCCTATAATCACTCAGTTCCCCTTTTGAGTTTTTATTTACAAAAATTTTGCTTTCCACCTTTGTATTTCCCAAGTTTTTGTTTCCACATTTTAGAAAGAATAGAACTTGGCTAATAACTGAGCACTTCTACAGCAGTTACAAAATATTAAACCATAGAAAAGTCAGGTCAAACAATTAAGCTGCTGCACAGAGAGCAGTAGACATGTCCTTTGAGGGTTATATGTGATGATACCAAGAACAGCAACATAAGCTACAACTGAAAAAGCAAATCCACGCACAGCTGAAATCCTGCAGCACTAAGGAGGACTGGATAGATGTTTCCCTGAACCTTATGGAAGAATTAAAGCACTATATAGCAAATTAAGCTTATAAAATGAAAATTAAAAAAATAATTGCATCAAGATTTTCTCACGAAGAGGGAGGAGCTAGCAAAATACCAGCTAGAGGTCTCATTAGTTCCCTGCTAGAATACAGCCCTAAACAAGTTACTTTCCCCTTTATTCAAATTACAGTGCAGTACCATAAGGGAAGCTGCAATGTCTCCTGTCTGTTGCATAAGATACATCCAGCACCAGTACGTTGTGCCAGTTCTGCAATCCTGTCTGCATCTGACAGGGTTCACTACGTACAACATTACCACGCTCTGTGTAATGGTCAAAGATCATCCTCTGTGTGCAACGGAAGAGTGTGTTAATGACTGGTGACAGAGCACTTCAGAATTACATTTGAAGAAGATAGCAAAAGGCTAAAAAACAACCTACATATTGATTAGTTCTTTAGACATATCAAGTACTCATTACTGGATCAAGAGACATTCAAAAACTAGAGAACAGGCAGTGCATTTACTGTCCAAAAATAGATTATTATCCTAATAATATACTGGCCTGCAATGGCCTCCTTATGCTCTTTCTAGTGGATGTGTGATCTTGAATTTCTGAGATGTTCACTGTTCTGTGCACAGTCATTTCTTGGTAAACATTTGAAAAAAATGGAAGAATGTACTGATACAAGAGCTTGGGCTTAAAGTAAGGCTGCTTTAACTAACTCAAAATTCCTCCTTGGAGGTCTTCATGAAGAATAAGCCTTTTACCATGTCTGTTTAGTAACAGAGGAAAACAAATTAACTCTTTTTTTCTATCTTTTGATGTATGATATCAAATGGTTGGAACATATTTAGTAGCCATAAGGATCTGGCTGTTGCTATTTTATGCCTTCCAGACAGCAAATACCTGAGTGTGTTACAAACAAAATACCTTTGCTGATCCCCCGTCTAGCAGCCACATGGCAACAAAGGACTACAGTTCATTAAAATAAGAGAAAATCACTTCATGCTCATCTTAACTCAGTCCTAAGCAATCTCGTTCAGCACTGTGCTTTGTTTCTTGAAATACAAGGTCTAGCATGTGAGACAGATTTTCAGAGAAACATCTATTTAATAAAGTATACGCATAAAACTAATGACAGGTGATTATATTGATTACTTCTGAGATTTCCTATTTACATTTGTTGGAATTTACTTTTAAGACTGGAGAAAAACAAACATTGACATCAGAATAAGAGCATATTGCTTATTTCCAGAGATAGGTATGCTCAGACCTCAACTGTGGAGCTCCTGCTAGCTTTTCTACCTAAAGGGTTTATCTCAGACTTGCGAAGAACTGCTTTGTGGTTGATGGTAGGAATCCTTTCAGTTCCCAGACTCAGTACAGGTGCAAATGAAATTGAAAATTTGGGTCTTTTGCCTTGATTTCCCTTGTCCTTCCCCACTGATGGGGCAAGGGTGGAGTAACCATACGGTTAGCTTCACCATTGCGTCAGGTAGTCACTTTGGTCAGTAGCAGCTTGGACCAGATTCAGGCACCCTGCAGAGGAAAAAACAGTTTCAAAGCTCTTTCCCAATCCACTGGATTATCCACCAACAGTTATCAGTAGCTGAGAAACACAATTGAAAGAGCACTGGTTTCAATTCTGTGTTTTTACTGGATGTATGTCGACACATGTAAATACCAAATGCCCCTCTGTGAAATAAAGGTCTGATTAAGTAGAAATTGAACGTTTTAAAGCAGCAATAGTTCTCTGCTGGACTCCAGTGACACCTACTGGTAAGTAATGAGGTTACCAAACATTCCCTGAAAATGTAGCTGCATTAATACATGCAGCTGCCCTAACTAATAGTTATTCTGGCAACTCAAGCCAAAAAATACGTACAATTTGGTGTTTTAGTTGCTTATTTTCTTCTTCAAAATGGTATTTTGATGCCATCTGAGTAACTAATTGGACCTGCATTGTTATCACTCTGAGGATATTGTCAAGTCATAGATTTCACTATTGGTAGCCATAAATTAAAAACAGCCCCAAAGATTTTTAGCTTACTAGAGTACACTGGGACAAGTCTCTGTTTCCTTAATCATTTCATTAACATAGAAAAGAGTGAATTTAATACAATTTGCTCTCAATTGTATACGTTTTGGCATAGATTCCAAAAGCTTAAATCTCATCCTCAATAGCTCAATGTGCTGAGATTATGTTTTTGCTTCTGACAGATGCCTGCTCTGTGTATTGCTAAACTGTTTTGTCACAGAAGTAATACTAGTCTTACAGTTCATAGAAGCATTTTTCAACACTGAACTTCTGCCAGCACTTACAAAAATTAAATGCCAATGTTTCCACTGAAAGACAGTTGGGAGTCATTTTTCCCAGCTTCTGTTTTGCGTCTTACTCTTCTGTTAGGTAATACAAAACTCAACTTTCTCATCCTGTTACTGTGAAATTTGATGATGAGGTCTAGAAAGTTTCCCATCTCCAGGGACATGATTCAAATAAGGTTTTCCCAATAGCTTTTGAGCAAGGAGTAAAATGGGTATCTCTTTGTAATATAGTGGAAATACATACAGTTCTTACATTTCTATACAATTTTCTGATCACATAATGTAACCAAGCTAGCCAATTTCCTTCTCGGGTACTTGAGACATTTTGTTTAGAAAATGGACATGCTCCTGTATATCTTTCCAGTTATGCCCTACAATTAAATAATAATAAAAAAACAGTCTTTTGAGGCTTTATGCAGTTGTTATAGGGCTTCTCCAGAGAGTGAGTGTAATAGGCATGACATGCATTCAGATACAGCAGCTGGAACACGTGGTCTCAACTCATTAAGCAAAAGCAGTGCTTACGCTCTGAGCGGCACACTGGAGTTGGTATGTCCTGATGGTAGATGGAGAGACTATGTAAGCTATTTCAGTTTATGGGCATGAGTATTAAAGAAAATTTGCAGTTGAGTGCTATGTTCTGAAGTTGAGAGGGACATAACATATGCAAGATTTTCAAAGCAGTCTTGCCAGCTGACAGGCAAATTCTGCTTTGACAGATGTCTGTCCCATCCATGCTCTATCAGGACACTTTGCCCTTACTGTCTCTGGCAGGCTTAGAATTGCCTGTTTTTGCCTTCTCAAGCCTACAGGCACTTTCAGACACTGCTGAATAAATCCAAATGCCTGAAATAAAATTTTCAGCTCTCTATTACGCAGATCCTCTCCTCAGTGAGACTGAAACTTCCTGACTGAAATTGGTAAAGTTTCCCAGTCTCCAGTGTAAGCTCTCCCAAGAGAGAAGAACTGCTGCTTGGAGGGGTATGTGGCGCACAGTACTTGCCATCTGGCAGTGCAAACCAGTATAGCTCCCAAAGACACCAATACAGGCAGCTCGGACAAAGGAACACACAGATCCCTTGTGTACCATAGTTAAAGTTGAAAAATTGCTCCCAACTTAGAAAATACAGATCAGGCAGACTTGCACGGGCACAAATATCTAGGTTATGGAGAGAGCAGAAAGTCAAATGCAAGGCAGACAGTTCTGTGGTAGAATATTTGCCAGTTAGATCCTGATTCCAGTACTCGATAATAAAAATTTCTACACTAGACTATGAGAAGAATAATTTCTAAAGGAAATACATTTTTATATGTCAGTATAAATCTGTCAAGTGATAGTTTAATATCAGCTTTACAAACTTGCAGAACTGGCATACACAGCATGAAAAGATACTGGAAAAATAGCAGTATATTGCAGCTTGTAGCTCTAGTGAAGAAAATGTTTGTTGTTCTGCAGCTTGCATGCATCAGACATCAGCACAGCAGAGCCATGCAAGAGGCCATGAAAATCAAACATACATTCTGCAGCCCCTCAGACGTTACTCCCTGATTTCCTGCATTCAGGCCTGGGGTCAACTTCTCTGAAGTGCACAGTGTATCAGACAAACTTACATGAAGCTGTCATGGCAACAAACAAACAGGACACATATACAAAGAATAAGCCTTTAAAAAATAAGATTTTTTTTTCATAACTTGACTAAACAGATTCACAAAATAGAATATAATTACTATACCAGGAAATAAGCTTCTTCTAAACTAGAGGTTAATTTATCTTCATGTAGAGGTACAATATTTCATTTAAACTGAGGATAATCCATTCATGCCGTTGTGGAGGATAAGTGGGAAGCTCTTCTTGGTGACCGAGGGAAGTCTAAGTCACCTGTTTCAAAGATTTCCATTTAATACAAATAATTTAAATTCTTCGTTATTTCAAAGAAGGACAAACCTAAAGCCATCTTCTGTTTGTACAGATGCAGTGCTGTCTTCTTGAAGCTGCAGGCTTAGGGGCAGATTCGTCATGCAGTTGCAGAGCGAAGTCAACAAGCCTACTCTGTTCCAGGGCTGCTATTCAGAACCTCTTGGGCAGCGATGAAAAAAATCGCATTGATTTCATGCTGGTTTTGCTGCTCTAGCAAGACATGAGCAGCATCAGATAAAGACCCTGTAATCACAGATGGATTGCAGTGAGGCAAAAGCATGTTGGGAAAACAAGGCAAATGTGGAAGACCCGGTCTGTACAACTTTATAAAAACACTTTTACTTACCTTTGGGCACTTTCAGTGCCACGGCACTCTGTCTCTCAAAACAGCCTTCATCCTGGCTGAGCTGTAGACACTCAGAGCTCCATGTGCAATTAATTACAGCATGAACAGGAGCTCTCCATCCCCCGTGAAGCATAGATTTTAAACATCAGCCTCTGTCCACCAGCACTTTGCCTATGGCCCACGTAGGGGTCTCAGTATCATGTTCTGTCTCTGGTATCACTGCAGATCAAACAGCTGAACTACAGACCAACACACTGGTGTTTTACAGTAGGGTCTGGCTATGGACTTAGCTGGAATAACAAGAGAAGTTCTAACTGCATATACAGAAAAGCTTTTCACTATGAGGACAGGCAGGCAGGGGAACAGGTTGCCTAAAGAGCCTTTACAGTCTGCACCCTTGGAGCTTTGCAAGAGTGACTAGCTATACCCTGAGCAATCTGACCTTGCTTTGAGCAGGAGGTTGGACAAGAGACCTCCTAGGTCCTTGATTGTTCTGTGATGCTGGGATAAATTCCATAAGCAGGTAAGCGCCAAGTGGTTCACATGTCTTGAAAACAGCATATATACTAAGAATTACACATTAATATGGTACCTTTAGTTCTCCATACAAATAGCTGCCTACAGTAGAGCCCACAGGATATCTCGAAACAAACATTGTGTAGGTTGGGATGGCTGCAGTAAGTGAATAGAAAATACATGTCTTAGCAGTCAGCTGAATATTCAGATCAATAGAAAAGTGTGCTGTGAGTCTTTGCAGTACTCCCAGACAGAGAAGAGGAAGAACTGTTAGCAATTTGGACATGACTGCTCTGCCTTTGCTATTAACTGGTGGCAGAACAAGCTCTAGTCTTTGTTTTTAATGGTCTTGAAAACTAAGCTCCATTTAATAGATAGCAGGATGATCATAATCAGGATTAACCATACTGAGATACAAACATACTGATTTAGATAAAAGCAGAGTTATGACAGAGCTGAAAAAGCAAGCTTTTGCAATGGCATCTGTCATGATCCAGTGATCAGAGCTTTACAATATTCCTGCTTTAAAAGATACTCAGCAACCCAAACCACATCCATGCTGTATTAAAGCCATCTCCTGTTGATTTGTACTGCTTGCCTGTCTTCCTCGCTAAACTCCAGGAACCTAGTTGGTACTGTTCTTTATGGCACAAGAAAGTTCACAGGGCTAAGCATGTCTCCTAGTAGCTTTGATTGATCTGAAGAATTACCCTCAGAGTGATAAAGAAACCAAGTGATAAAGGAAATCATGTTTGATTCCAAATATAATTTTCTCCATTTAAAACTAAAAGGACATTTTTTCCAATGTACCAACTCCACTGACTTGACTGGGGCCATACCTGTACCATGGGCAGGAAGCCTGTGGTCTGAGCAGGCATATTCAAGCTAGCTATTCACTAGGCAGAAGACTCTAGGAGCCAAACTTGCCTTCATGTCCCTGCTGCTGGTACCCAGTGTGGGCAGGTGACAGCAAACTGGTATGACTCCAGGAAGGATGCCCTCACATCTGTCTGCAGGACACAGACTTGAGAAGGTGAAAGTCAAGCACAGATATTCTACTTCCTCTCTGCTCATGTTTCAACGTCCTCAGAAGTGTTACAATCAACATTTACTGTTCTGCTTGCCGATAAGGTGAGACTCCAGCACATTCCTTCCTAGGAAGCAGGAACTGAACGATCAGATCTTTTCACTGACAAGACAAAGAGCCAGCCTGCTGGTGAACAGATCTATTCAACAAGACATTAAAAGGGACAGCCTCTTACTTCTAATCACAACTATATGCTTGTTTGAATGTTTGGTTATCTCTTTAGGGTGGCAGCTAATCAGCTCACAGAAGCAGATCAAAAGTTAATACTTCAAACCTGCTCAGAGGAAGTTCATTCAGTTCCATTTTGAAATCCTGTTCTTTTATATCCAAACTAAGATTATTCTGAGATCAGAAAGATCTGTTAACACATCACCATAACAACATTTGTAGCACTTTAGACCAAAGATCCATCTAATCCAATATCATGCTTCCTGTCTAGGAAACAGCTCAAAAACAGGGCAAGCACATAGTAATCTACAATTATTACATGAGTACCAGGCTCTGCACCTCGTTCCTGCTCCCCTAAAGGGTTTTGGCTGCCTGTGCTCAAGGACAGCTCTGAGCCAGGGCTGTAACACTGCGTCAAGGCTTGTAGTGAGAGCTGTAAGAAGCCTCATCAGGGCTTTCTCCACTTTGCTCTGGAGCTGCATTTAATATCAGGCCCTCACATTAGGTCCTTTCCAGTAGAATGCTGCAGGTATGCTGACCTGTGCCTTGCTGATCCTGACTCAGCTTCCTCATTTAACAGGTACCCTTTGGACCTGCCTCATCACTACGGACTTGTGATGACTGGGGCTGCCCCCAATTACCATCACTGGCCCTGCTGTGCTCTTCTTGCACAGGTCTTGTTGGAGAGGCCACTGCTTCTGCCTGCCTTGCTGTCATCCGCTGCTCCATGCTGGCTATCCCTTGCAGAGCAGCCCACTCTTGCTGAACCCTGACAGTAATGTTTCTTTTGAACAAAACAGGAAACAAGATTCTAACGAGGCTCCACACATCAATTCAGTAAGGGCTAAGGTGAACTGATAAGTCCTTGGTGAATGCAAGTCCCCTTCCATGTTCCACATGCAAGCTTAAAATGCCAATTCACACATATTCTAGGTACAGGATAATTTAGGATAACTGGCCCATAAAAGCAAGAATGAATTCAAAAAGAAAATAAAGGCACCTCTACTGTTTTCTTTAAGTGTCTACACATTGCAAAGCCCCCTACATGCCTCTAGCACCTTATACTACAAGGCACATTTTCAGCAATCAATAGGAAATGGAGTTAGCAGTGAAGCAGTGATATTCATGCAGTGCAATTTACCATAAGGCATCTGTCTGTACACGAATTAGTATTTTCCTTAATTATATGCAATAGGAAATCCCAAGATTCTCAGCTGTCCCTATGCTATAAAAAGAACAGAAACTGCATCCTGCACAGGCAGCAGTAGCACTTTACAAATAATGCAAATACAGCTGGACTGGGGATTGCCGTATTCATACTATTGGTCCCACTGCACTGTAGAGTTTGTGAACACACACCACACAACACAGTTCAACATATACTATGATACTCAGTTAGCTCACAGCTCTCACGCAGAAAAGCACTACCAGGGACAGGAAAGCAGATAACAGTAGCAAGTCCAGAGAAATACATGACTGCGCAACTATGCTCACCTCTTAATATATAACAGCTTGCCTTTTTCAAAGCTCTTGAGAAGACAAAATCATAAAGAGGATTTAGTCCTACAGAGGACCACGTAAAGCAGACTTCCAGTTCATCCACTTCATGAAATTTTGTTGATGCTGTTCTTGAACAAAAATGCAGTCTACTTTTCTGTACTTCAGATGTTGCTATCCAATAGCCAGTTACTTGGCACAAAAAAACCCTGAATCTTGGCCTGCAGAAGCCCTGAGGTCTTGTGCCGAGGATGGGACATCCACACAGAGGCATAGTGGCCTCCATTGGGATTGTGAGTGTTGACACAGACCAGGCAGTGCCACGCTCCTCAAACTACAGGACAGTGTCCATCTGCAGTTAGTTGCACAGGTTCAGGAGCAGAAAACACAGAAAAACTATCAAATACAGCAACTCCAAACATGGTCTACAGGCTCCTCCATCAGCCATACAGAGTATGTTCTCAAAATGACAGCTACAGAAGAGGTCACATTGCAGCTTGCTGAAGCCAGTATCTCTGCTATAATCATGGACACAGGGATTCCAAGCTAGCAGACCAAGACCCTTCTCCATTACTCTGACAAAAGGAAAGTGTGCAGCCTTTCCTCATCATCCTTTCTCAGTTTGTTTCATCTGCTCACTGCTCCTGAGGCATTTCACACTCACATTCATCTCCTTTCCACATTCCTTCTTTTCCTTTCCTACTTCTGTATTTTCTATCTTGCCTCCTCTGCTATGTTAAAGAGGAAGAAGAATCACTCTAGAAGGGAGAGCACAACTATCCAATTTCCTTCATCACTATTTAGCTCCCATCTAACTAGATCTCCTGGCTTGGCCAGACAAACAAAAACAGCCCAGACTCTTCTAAAACACTGAGGTTCAGTTCTTTTATTTGAGGAAAAAAAGCACAGCCAAATGAACTAACTAGGCTACAGTTTTTGCTCCCTTCTTACAGGCAAAACCCCAGCAGCAAAAGTCTACACCTGCATGATATTTCTTGGCTTAAGTTAAGCCAATAATTCACATCAAGCTTACACCTTCCTTACCAAGGACCCTCAGGAAGGCATTCATTTAAATGTTACTTGATACTTTCATAAAATACATTTATCTTAATCAAAAACTTCCTTTGGCTTTTTACAGCCCACAATCTCCCAGAAACATTTCATTTTTCTTTAAGGAAAGGAGTTAAGTAATTAGATTTCAAAAGGAAGCACAGTCAATTCTTTTCTATGTAATTGTATCTACAGTCATTTCCTTATAAACGCAGATGTAGTGTATTTTGCCATGGTAAGTTTGAATATCTAAATTATATTGTTTTTTCCCAACTGCCTCAGTTCTATAGTTCATGTCTTGGAAAGTGACCAAGTAGCTCCTGACACGATAAACTGTAACAGCTCTAAATGTCAATGGGAATCACTTCAATTCAGTAGAGTTCAATGACTCCACTTCTCAGGCCAGTGTTCAAAAGATTTATTCTTCGAATATGCCTTGACATGCCAGACAGAATATTATAGATCCCATTATTTGCATATGTCTGTGCTATGTACATTTAATATTTACTTGATAGCTTGCAACTTATCAGTAATTTAAATCTAGTTGTATTTCTACACTGGAAAAAAAGACAAATATTCTTAATTCTGATTAACTATGAAGACAAAAATAGACTTTTAGCTTAGGCTTTCCTACACATTTTGAATAAATACTAACCCAAGCTAGTACCCAAGTGAAAATCCCTTAATGCATATATTGCTTGCTCTTTCATATTTCTACCTGTCTTACCTATCACTCTTCCTTGGATGGAACCTCAACACGGTAATGCACAGCCCAAAGCTTTACCCTAGGAAAGGAAGAACCTCACATGTCTAATCCTCTGTGTAATCTTCTCCACCACTGCAGGACTGTTCTTTCTGATATTGTTATGGCAGTTATATACATTGATATGGTATAATGGCATATCAGGCTCTAGGCCTGAAAGTAGTCTTGCTACAGGGACTATGCTGCCTCTGGCCTCACCCAGCATTCCCACATAAGGCTTCACAGCTCTATGGTGTCCCTGTAGGATTTGCACAGCCACTCTAGCTCTAGACCCTGGGGGCTTAGAAGCTTGAGGCAGAGCAGGGGAAAGGGACCAGAAGAGAGCGTATCCCACAAAGCAGAGGACTCCATAAAGCTTTCTCAGAGCAGGTGGAACAGATCATTTACAGACTGTGGTACTACCTCCCCAATGGAGGCACCAAGAGCTGCTGTTACCCCGGAGACCCTCACTTGAACACAACTCAGAGGTGCAGAAAGGCTCTGAGAAAGACAGAGCAGTGCAAACACTACACGCAAAGCAATGTCTCTTTGGGACAACATTAGCCTAACACACAAAGGAGGACTGGTGATTTATGTTGAACATAATTTCCTGTGACTATGCTCCATAACAAATTACCTGTGATATAGAGTACACAGTGCACTGGGAAAAGAACAGTTCCTTGTGGGGCAAAAGTGAATTCACCTCTAAATGCAGAGGACCTCTGTAAGGGGGAGGGACAGATTGAGGCAGGTGGTAAGGCTCTGGGAACTGCACTCTCAATCCTGCAATACTGCTCAGCACTGAGACTACTCAGGAAAAATTGTTTCCAAGCTATAGATATGCTTTCAAGATCAAGACTCATTTCTGTGTTCTTTAAGTCCCTGCTGCTCTCTGGTTATTGCACATCAGCCTCCACAATAAAACAACTGGGCTTACCTGTCCAGTGTACATACATCAGAAATCTCATGCCATAACTAGATACAAATGCTAACTCAGAAAAAAACAAGCAAATAAGTGTCATGATGTAGTAATGTGTTCACTGCATTGCCATGCAACTAGTTTGACACAGAAATACATATGATCTGACAGTAAACTAGTAAACAAATTAGTGCTAGGCTACTTATTTCACTAACAGCTTTGTTCTTGAATTGCAATTTTTATAACATCATTGGCCTTTAAGGCAACAAGCACATACAACTGGGTTTTCCTGTTAGTTTTACATCACTCCAACCTTGGTGACTTAAGGTAGGTCTTACACCACAGAAGTGAGAAATAACATTTTGCTATGTAATAGCAGGATCTTTCTACATACTAATCTGAAAGAAAACTTGATTCAAAACCTATACTGAAAATAGATCATTGTGTTCTCCTAGTTTTCCCTCCAAAAGGCAAAAGGACATATAGTTTACCTTTTTCTTACTCTTTAGCATGTCTAATAGAGTCAGGCAAGGTTGACTGAATCACTTTAAATACTTTCTGTAGTAGCACCTAGGATTATTATCACTAGGATCTCTATGAATCTTGTTAATAAAAGACTTCCATAGGCTGTAAACAGCAATTGGTCTGTTCTGTATAATTACACTGCTGAGGTAGTTTCTGATGCCATAGTCCATACCTGAAGGGTCTTTATCAACTACCACATCAAGTAATCCAGGAGCACTCCCAGGCTGTAAGGCAGAACTAACTGGCAACTATGGTTCTCTGCCTTCTTGCTCTTTTCTCCCCTCAGAAAGTTCACATCCAGAAATCTATTTTGCTACTGAACTTGCATCCTCCCTGGCAGCAGCCATGAGACAGAGCTGGTTTGCTTCTGTTTTTCTCTTTCTAGAAAAATTTCCTCTTCTGTGCAAGCAGGGACACACACAGGTCTTTTGGACTAGGCTGGGACTCAGGCAGCCTCAATTTCTGCTACAGGCTTCCTGGGTCACTTACACAGCCCACTTATGCTCTTCACATCTTGTTTCTGAGCCATGAAATATAAGTATTACTTCTGCCTTCCTATTACCTTTTATCTCTTTTCTATGTGCTTTGGGGTGCGGGAAATCCCCTTTCCAACACTCCTAGAATGCAAAACTGCTGGGTTTTGCTTTCTTTTACATCTTCTCACTAAGAAGTGAGAAGTCCTTTCAGTGGTGAGAAATGTTGCACTGGAAAGCAGGGAATGCTACTGCTTTCACTTCCTTGGTAGCTTGCTTTACAAGAACAGTATCTGCTCTGGCAGGCCTCCCTCACGCAGTGCAGTGGCATCTTATTGCTACCAGAGGAGTAGCTACTTCCAAGTTAAGCATTTGGGCCCATGATGCAAACCTTTGCCTTTTTACATACATTCTGCTTGTCTTATCTTGAAAAGAAATATAACTACATAGCAAACCAGTGCCATAGAGATTGTCTGTTACTATTTCACTACTAGGATTTGAAAACAGGGGCTTAAAAGTCTTTAATAAAACAATTACATTGTATTTGTTTTCAGAAGCAATAAAAAAGTAACCAAAGATACAAAACCATGTATCTCCTGCACAACTGGGAGAAAAATAGTTTGATAGGCTTATCTTAATAAAACAAGACAGATGTAGCCCTGTCATCCCTCATGCTCAGTCTCCTTTTTTTTTTTTTTTTTTTTTTTTTTTAAAAAAAACACTTATTTCTGCTGTGTTTTCAGCTTTCTGAACCAGCTCAACACACAGTTGCATGCTTGTTTCTGCTGGCCCCAGGAAAGGGCACCTGGGCGTGAGGAAGGAAAAGCCATGCCTTTAGAGATCAACATGAGGAACTATGCCTTCAGGAATGCTTTAGGAAGCAGTATTAGGAGGAACTGTCCAATAAAAGAAACTAACCACAGCCTGAGGAGCAGTAGAAGAGGACAAGTAGAGGGATTTCTGTAAGCTGTGCTACATCAGCAATAGCAGTACCAAGAGGAGAGTTTACACTGAACAGAACTACAAAAAGTGAAGATGCTTGAAAGTGAGACAAATTCATTCTACAGCTGCTAAACATAATTTTGCCAGGAAGCAGCAAGGGCCAGCTTTACCCTATGGGACAGGGCTAGGAATGGTAACACAGCTGGCAGGGCAGGGGCCTCACCAGCTAGGGCCCCATCCCACAGTACCTGAGCAAAGAAAGCAGGGCAGACCCAGAGACAGCTGCCAGGTTTAGCCAAGTATCCAGATCATCAGGCAGGTTTGTGGCGATGAGGAACAAGAAGGCAGGCCAGGAAGTCAAACCACACGGCAGGGTCAGGTCCAGTGAGGGTCACCAGGCTCAGGCACATCTCAGCAATTGCTGGGCAGGTCTGCAGGAACCTGCTCAACTTAATGATAAATTGAGAAATTAGCGTACAGGTCAGAACCCAAAGCAACAGAACCTGTAACTAGAGCTGAGCTGAAGTGAAGACCAGCATTCCTGTAACACTTCTCAGAAAAAAAACAAAAGCTCAGGTCTGAGCTTAAATAGAGTGCCTGGCCCATGGACGCAGGTTGTTGTTGTTGGTAGCAGCCCCAGGTGAGGCTGGTCAGGGCCATTAGGGCCTATTAGTCACTCAGGGCCCTGACACATTTGATTCATTTACCCTAAACAGAAAATGCAATAGAATTGTTCAGAGAATCCACAGCTTCACAAACACTGCATTTGTGCGAACCAAAGATAGTTTGGTAGAACTGTACCATCCCAAATAGACATCTCAGGACTACATAGACCTCACTGCTTTACAGTTGAATTTTCAAATAATTATTGGTGCAGTTGGTGCTAGACATGACTTGTACTTGCACAACATGCAATCACATTCCTCTCAGCTTTGTGACAGCTCAGAACATTTTCTTCTGCCTGTACTCACTTGCAGTCATTCAATTTACTGTTTGGAAAATGGCAGGAGCCCCACAGTATGTTCCTTGAATTGGTGTAGCCAGTGCTCTTCCCCTCCAACTGCTATTTTAAGGAATATCCCAAAGTGCCTTGCTGAACATACTACCCATACATCCTCCCCAAATCAGGGATCTGTAAAATGTCGCTGACACAGGGACATCCAAAAACACGTGACTACTGAAAATCTTGATTATTATCCCTATTTATGTTATTTTATTATTTTATTTTTACCGTGTCTCTACCACAGGTTACTGTGCTGCGCAGAGAACAAAGCCAGCCATAGCAAAAGAAACTACGAAGCAATGTGAGCGTGGTGCTGTGTTCAGATAGTTAGCACTGCTGAAAAACGATGCTCAGCAGGAGTAATTAGTCTGGAAGAAGTTCTGTACTAATGTCTCTGTTCTGCTTCCAGGATCCAAACTAGCATCGCTGCATGGTGCTCTTTGTGCAGTGCTGGCATACCCTCTGTTTTCTCCTCAATTTAGAGAACTCTTGCTCTGTTGATAAACTGAGTGGAAAGATGAACAGCCTCACGTCTATTTGACCTGACAGCTTGTTAAAGTCTGGCTTATAGAGAGCAAAAGAGAAGCTGAAAACCACTTAAATATCATTCACTTCAGGAGCTTGAAGAAAAAGTGTGGTGACCTTAAACACAACAGGAGGAATGTTTGAGAATGTAATTCAAGCATGTGTAGCTAGACTATAGTTTTGAAAGAACTATCTTCTTTTTAACTTAGGTGATCTGGAGTAGCCAGCATGGATTCACCAAGGGGAAATCCTGCTTAAACAATCTGATAGCCTTCTGTGATAGAGTGACTGGCTGGGTAGATGAGGGGAGAGCAGTGGACATTGTCTACCGTGACTTCAGCAAGGCTTTTGACACCATAACATCCTGCTAGATAAGCTCAGGAAGCGTGGGTTAGACGAGTGGACAGTGAGGTGGATTGAGGACTGGCTGAAAGGCAGAGCTCAAAGGGTCGTCATCAGTGGTGCGGAGTCTAGTTGGAGGCCCTTGGCTAGTGGCGTCCCCCAGGTCTCAGTACTGGGTCCCATCCTGTTCAACTTTTTCATCAATGACCTGGATGAGGGGGCAGAGTGCCTCCTCAGCAAGTTTGGTGATGACACCATGCTGGGAGGAGTGGCTGATACACCTGAGGGCTGTGCTGCCATTCAGAGAGTCCTGCACCTAGGGAAAGATAACCCTAGGCACCAATACAGGCTGGGGGCTGACCTTCTGGAGAGCAGCTCTGCAGAGAAGGACCTGGGAGTGCTGGTGGATGACAAGTTGACCATGAGCCAGCAATGTGCCCTTGTGGCCAAGAAGGCCAATGGTCTCCTGGGGTGCATTGGGAAGACTGTTGCAGCAGGTCGGGGGAGGTGATTCTGCCCCTCTACTCAGCCCTGGGGAGGCCTCATCCTGAGTACTGCGTCCAGCTCTGGGCTCCCCAGTCCAAGAGAGACATGGAGCTACTGGAGAGAGTCCAGCATAGGGCTACGAAGATGACCAGAGGGCTGGAGCACCTGCCCTATGAGGAACGGCTGCGAGAGAGCTGGGCCTCTTCAGCCTGGGGAAGAGAAGACTGAGGGGGGATCTTATCAATGTGGATAAGTACCTGAAGGGAGGGTGTCAAGGGGACGGCGACAAACTCTTTTCTGTTGTCCCGTGTGACAGGACAAGAGGCAATGGGCAGAAATTGAAGCACAGGCAGTTCTGCCTGAACATGAGGGGGAATTTCTTCACTGGGAGAGTGATGGAGCACTGGGGCAGGTTGCCCAGAGAGGTGGTGGAGTCTCCTTCTCTGGAGATATTCAAAGCCCGCCTGGATGTAACCCTGTCTAACATGCTGTAGGTGACCCTGCTGAGCAGGGAGGCTGGACTAGATGATCTCCAGAGGTCCCTTCCAACCTTACTGATTCTATGAACTTCTTACCTTACCCAATCTGGCAAAAAAGGTAAAAGACTACCTATGGAGATATTAGCAAACAAGTCACTCTTGGTGGAAGCAAGATTGCTTTCAAAGTGTCAGGGCCCAGAGTGACTAATAGGCCTTAATAGCCCTGACCAGCCTCACCGGGGGCCTCCACCCCTGCCCATGGTCTAGGCACCCTATTTAAGTTCAGCCCTGGGCCTTTGCTCCTTGTCTGAGTTATGCTGTGGGGCTTTAGTGTTGTTACTCTTAGACTTGTGCCTCGTTCTTCTGAGTTCTGTCCTGTGGATTAGCTTCCCAGCTTGATTTTTAGATCTGCCTACTAATGGCTGGGTTATATTTAATCCTCTCTGCTCTTATTTGACCAGCTTGTGATGGGATTTTCTAGTCTGCTTCAGACTGCCTCATCATAGTGAGCTTGTGTGAGGACCTGGTTCCTGGCCAAACTTGCTGCTATCTCTGGGTCTGCCTTGCTCAGGTACTGGGGGATGGGGCTCTGGCTGGTGAGGTTCCCTGTCTTGCTGGCTCTGTTACTGTGCTCTGCTCCCTGTCCCTTAGGGAGCAGCTGGTCCTCATTGCTCCCTGGTATGAAGTTTTCTGTGCCAACTTAATTTTGTTTGCTGAAACTAACAGTTTAAGTTAAATGTCTTTCCTGCTTCCTTATGCTTTTAAATGATTTGTACTAATTCATAACACTTGCAACTAATGAAGCTAATAAAGCTTTCATAGGTAATCTATGCTTATAAAGCTCTTACATGGAAAAGAGTGGGCTTGATCTATTGATAGTGCTTATTGCTTCTGCTTCTAGGATTCTCTGAAGACTGATTCAGATGACTCCAGCCAGCTTTCTTAGCACTGGTAACTACATATTAATTTAGATCATAAAGTTAATTTTGTTAATAGTTTAATAGAAAAATTTTGCCTTTATATCAGGGAAGCTTTTATCAAGATAAGAAATCACTTGTAATTTGCACTTGATTGTTCTATGACTAAATTTGTGTCAATGCCTATCCTATGTATGAATGGCTAACTTCACAGTAATATCAAACAAGATTTTTCCACTCAAGTGATGAATTCAGAACCAACTTCATCCATGCTCTTATTCATCTCACACTACTATCTCAATATCCAGTGTAATTCTTGGAGGCTTTCAAAGACTGAAATAGCCCTACCTGAGCTAGCTACTAGCCCATAACTGCAGGGTTCACTAGCTTAAGAGTTCAGACAAAGATACAAATTGCTTTTTTTAATTCAGTCTTAAATGATGGATATTGAGCAGGAGCCATCAAAGTAATGTTCACGTTACCCTGTATTGGTTGATTAAATCTAAAATTGTCCGCAGCAAATACAATGTAGAACTACTATCTGAATTAAAGCCAGATTCCCTGCAATAAAGCCTTGTTCAGGAAAGGCAATTTATGTTCTAACTGAAGTTTTTATGAAATGCATGAATTGGTTTCTCTTGTTCTAATGCTGTTCTTGTGACAGTGCCAGGATTCTTGACAGATTAATTGGCACTTTCTTTGCTAATTGGAGTTTATAGTCTAAATTGGACAATGCTGTAATATCTTGAGATAAGAACAACCAGTTGGGAGTCTTGATGCTTACTGTGGACTACAGCAATGGTTCTCACCCATTCTCTGTTGAAGCAAACTGGCCATAAATAAAGGAATGTCATGAACCCTACTGCGACTCTGTGCTGAGGGTCTTTAAAGGATAAGTGATTATTACATGGTGTCCTTTGCTAGTAGTTCACAGGCTACAGACTTTTTTCATGTCCTAGTTTTTCCTTATCAGAACTGTCAGTTTATTCAACTTTTATTTAATAACTAAGAAGTGATCCTGCTGCTCTTTCTTCCTCTTGCTGTAATCAAACTGATAATATGGCTAGGAAAAATGTGTGAGCATATGTTACTGTTAGTTATCCATACTGTTTCAGGATAGCTGAAACATTCCTAGCTTGACCTAGAGCCAGGTGGCTTGGAGAAGTAACAAAACCTGTATGTGCCTCACTTAAAATTAGCTCAATTGGTTAGAGTGTGGTGTTGCTAATGCCGAGGTTGTGGGTTCAATCCCTGTATGGGCTACACTGAGAGCTGATTTCCAGAGGTCCCTTCCAACCTTATCATTCTATGATACTGTTTCTTAGACAGCTAATTAATCAAACAATCTAATTGTATTAATGCTTGGTACATCATGATGAAATGTCTTTTCAAATATTGAGAATTTTTCAGGTGAAATGGTAGTCAATAAGGGAATTATGAAGACATACAACTGCGATTATATCAGATGTTATATCTAAAGTAAAATGTTGGTAGAGGTATGAGAAACATGGACCTGTAAGTTCTCTAAAGGGAAAGGATAGGCACAATAGGAGAATACTACTCTTCAATACATCCAGAAGGTTCTGTGTCTTTCATTAGAGATAATAAAGAAATAGAAGGTGACTGCAAGGGAGATACAAAAGAAGAGAATGATGAATGGGCAGGGGTCTTTAAGACTGAAAATTTCCTGTGGTCCTTTAAGAACAGTTTTTGCTGTACTGTGCTAGAAAGTCTTTTTTACTAGGAGCTATCATTTCACTGACAAAGTATTTCCTACAGGGTACCAAGTGCACATTGGCTATCCTGCTGCGAAATGTGACAGAAACATGATACTAGTTCTGCTGTGTGATAACATAGGTTGTAATGGAATTGTGCCTTGTCTAGGCTTTGGATTTTTAAAAACTAGTAGCTATTCAAATGAAACGGGATTCAAAGAAATCAGGATTTGTCTTTTTATTTCACACAGTCCCACTTTCTTTGTATTACTGACTCTAAAATAGCTAATTGCTTGTGAAACAAATAGGAAACTTTGAACAGCTGCCTATGGCTGAGCACTGTCTTATCTCGGAGTAGTTATTTCTGCTGTTATTGCATTTCCTTGAACAATGTAATCAAATCAACAACACAAACCCAATTTAATTGCTTAGTGTTCAACAGACTGTAAAACAGACTGTAGTAGCTTACTCAGTGCCACCAAAACTTTCTTTAACTTAATGCCATTTGTTAAGAGCTAGATAAAATACCTATGTTCTCTGTAAATAGAGCCATGCTGTTTTAGATTAAATTTGCAAATAACCTGTTCAAAATCTATTTAATGGAAGAGCTATATTTATGAAATGGCTTCTATATTGTTGTATTCCTTTAGGACTGAGTATAGACTTTTTTAAATTGCTAATCACTTTCAGAGCAGGCATATGCATTCCAAATGATTAAAATTCAACTAATCTAATGCAACAACATGCAGTTATGCCTTTGCTCTGTAGGAAAATTCTTATTTTTATTCTGTTGCCCTTAATGTCATGCCTGATGATGTCAGCTTCCTTCACTAGCTGGTAAAATGTCCCCTAGTTTGTGCTAAATATTATAGTGAAAGTTTCTTAATGTGCTTGGTACAAAGTTGGTGTGCTTTTTAGTCTGGGTGTGCAAAGAACTCCTGAACACAAAGGTAAAGTGAAACTGTGACTGTTAAAACCCTCCGAATTATTTCAAGCAAGAGCTGTTAAATTCTCAGGCATTAGTCTGCTGCAATAAAGCCTACCCCCTCTCTTCTATGAAAAACATTTTTTTTTTCTCTTGTGCTTTGACAATTTCTTATAAAGCTAGGCATATATTCTTCCACAGGGAAAGGGAGAAAGCAAAATGAAGAAAGGAGATGAGTGAGAAATAACAGAAATGAATGAAAAAATCACCTATGGGAGGAAGGAAGAACTGAAGGGGGGAAGGAAAATGAAACCAAGTTGGGGAGGGATGAGCAGAGAAGGTGAAAGTGAGAAATTACTTCACTAATGCAATATTTACTATAGTACAACAATAAAAGCATGAGTCAGGTAAATGGTTTGAACTCTCAGCATTCTATGAGAAGCTATCTAAAGTGATTCTGTGCATGATTTGAGGGCTACTATTGACTCATTAACTTTTTTCACACCTATACCGTCTGTGGACTATTTGCTTTCCTTGGGACTCAAACCCTGAGGGTAACATCTTTTGAGCTGGCAGACTGGCATGTTCAGTATTATAAACTGTTTTTGTTCATATAAACTCCTGGAAGAACATAATTCTTCCCCCTGCGCTGTGTCTTAACACGGGATTTAATGCATGTTCAGGGCTGCCTGGAGCCCTTATGACTGAATGCACCTGACAGTTCTTGCTTCTAGCAGTATGCTGTAGTCCAGTTCAGCAGACCAAAGCTGGACCTCTAGAGCTTGAGTACTCCTAAGTTATTTACTCATTTAGTGTTGAAACAGGCATATCAATGTCCACTTTCCTAACAAATAAAGAGGCTGGTAAATGTAACCATACTGTAATCTACCACATACATAAACAAGCACCATTAAAATCATCAAGATTTACCATATGCTGTAATGTTAGGTATCCTAAATCTGTCATCTATAGCAGTTTGATAGACATTAAATGATCTGGGTTATATCAGACTATATTACACTGCAACATACACTATGTTTTATAATTTGTATATCAAAGGAAGTGCAGATGATAGAGTGAAAAGTAAGATAGAATAGTGAAGTTTTAAATGTACCTGGTTTCACATGTCTTGGTGATCTGTTTCTCTTTCGCATCAGATCTTGTCACCTGATTAGTCACTGTTTTCTGCAAAGGAGGCCTGGGACTGAGCATTCCCCGTGCAACTGAGCAGAATGGTCCTCAGGTGGGGGCAGGCTGCTAAACAAGGCTTTCCTGGTGATATCTATGAAGGAAGATTTAAATTACCAGCCACAACTCAGTCCTATCTATCTTTTGTTCAACAGATCGTCAGTGCGAAGCTGTGCCCTGAATTTAGACAATGGTAGCCTACTGCCTCTATCACACTATGCTAACTAGTATCTTTTTCCCTTCATCACCTAATATTGACAGTCTCTTACTAAACAATAAGAAGGGGAAGAGCAACAAGTCTTTTCTGTATTTTTCTGTCCTGAGCTATGCACTGTGTAGCAGTGTTAGCTATGAAACACTGGAAGATTTGTTGCAGCTCTTCGTACTCCCTGCCTCATGGCACCCTCCCTGGCAGCTAGGATTTGGTGACCAGAGGTGACTGTCTGGAGCCCTCTGAGAACAACTTTCAGCTGCATCAGTTCATTACCTGGAGAATTGTCCTAGGAGGTGGATTGACTTAGCTCTTGCATGAAGTCCTGTCTCTTTCCCCCCTGCTAGCTGTCATCTCCACAGCTTTTGGACCTTGGTTGAGATTCAAAAATAAAAGGGTATCTAGGCACCCAGCTTCTACATAAATGGCAGCCCTTGGCAAACACTCATCTAAAACCATTTTGTCTCTAAGCACAAACTACTCAGCCTGTGCTCTTAGAGCTGAAGGTTCCAAAGCAATGTATTTCTAGGCATATGGTTTAAAAACATGCTTGTTAACTGCTAGAGATATTTTGGATCTTGAGACTTGACTAGAATATTGACAAGGACTTTCCCTCAGGAATATTGTCTACTTTCTTGACTTTCCTTTCCTGTTCTAAGCTAAAAGCAGGGATAATCTGACAAATCTTCAAGAGGTGCAATCAGTTCATATGAATATGAATGCATAAGTAATATTAACCTGGAAAATTCGGTCTTAAACATACTGAGCCATAGTATTTCTAGCCAACAACTTATTAGTAAATCTAAAAAGTCAAGACAAGATCTGATTTCCTTCTATTGCTCTCCTACCTCCAAATGCAAAGATAATTTAATCTGAAATATCACTTCTGATTCTTCTTCCAATCATACTGTGTTCTTCCTTGGTTAAGCTGTGGGATTCTGCAGTATGCTCAGAATACAAGAGTCTACTCTCATTCAAACCTGGTTTGTTCTTTTGCATGAGATCTAGACTGGGTTAATCCCTACAAGCTGATCTTGTTCTTTAGCTCCAGCATTTGTGGCTCATGTTTTTAAATCCAGTGGTACCATGTTCCTATGCATGAACAACTGAAGTATGTCATCACAGAAACATGGAATTAGAGTAGTGAAAGCAAATAATATGGAATGCAATGGCACCTTATTTGTTTTAATCCCTGCTGATCTGAGTCATTCTGTTATTTACTTAGACTGTTCGGTAACACTAGCTTCAGCATTCCTGAGTTTTGCCTGTTTTCCTTGAAAGCATGAAGATTGTCCTTTAAGATTGCTTTTGGAAGAGATGCAGTAATTTTTCTGAGTGTTTTTTTTATCACTGCTATGGGTAAGTTCCTAAGAACTTGTTTTTGCTGGCACTCTCCCATGATGCAGACTTCCAGGTTTCCAGGCATCTGAGGAAAGGCATTTCTTGTAATGTAACATTCCAATACTGTTTCCTAAAAAGGAATCTCAATACACAGAGTACAGTTGTCTGCCTGGTGTTAAATCTACAACATTAAAGCAATAAAGGCTACAGCTGTGGTGGTATGTGGAGTCCAAGCAAAAATGGAAGGTTCAAGACTAGAAGTCCTGTTCCTTAGGTCCACTTTTACCAATGAACAGAAGGAATGGAGATGTTAAAGCCAGACCTTGAAATAATAAATTCTTTCCTATATTTATTCTCCCCCCCCCCCCATAAGCTATGTCCTGAGAGTGGATTCAACTCAGCAAGAGTTATACATCTGCTAATCATCTACGCTCTCTGTAGTGTGTAAACAGGCAGATCCAGAAGGTGATTCATCCTAGCTAATCTTAGACATACCTAAATGAGGTGAGTCACTTGATGGAGGTGTTTAAAGAGGGCACACAGCTGGTTCAGAAGAGACAACTAAGTTTTTCATGGCTATGGACACTTAAGATGAATTTCCACTTTAAGGTCTGCACTATCTCTGCATAAAAATCAATTATCTTATTTCCTGTCAATTCTAATGCTTTTTTTTCCTTATAACTTTTCTTTTTTACAGGGACAGAAAGCTGCTATTGGAGCAATGGCACATGGATTCTTTCAGTCAGAGTTGTGATTTTTAGTATTTCCTGTGGGGATGCTCCATGATATCAGACATGAGTGTCTATGGTGGGTCCCAGCTGTAGACTTCCTCTTCCATTGAGTAAGATGGGCAAAAATGAAACCATGCAAAAGCTTCATAAAGTAAATTTTTATAAATATTTATTATATAAGTATTTATTAATACCTTGTGAACAAACTTAAAACTGAATGAACAGTACTTGGCAGACAATACTTATGCTGCAGAAGTCAGTTACATCAAAAGGATATCAATTATTTAATGTACAGAAGACTTTTCTATCATTGTCAGCCTTTAGAAATTATAATAGGATAGAGTGAAAAAGAATGTTTAAATCTGACCAGTGCTACTACATACCTGGGGAAAGCACTACTCTGGGTAACATATATTACTTCCCCCATTGCTCCTATATTATCCCAAATTCATACTTAGAGCATTATCATTTTCTCAAGATAAGACATTTTACCTGGAGCCCTCTTCAGTTTCAACATGGTATATCTATTTGAAATGCAGTAAATGGACAATGAAAAATTCATGTAACAGCTGACAAGTGATGTTCACTACTCCTGTTTGTTGATAAAGTACAGATGAAATGTCAACTCTTCTGTACCTGCTTTTTGTACTAACAACTGATGTTCTTTAGAAAAAGCTGCAATCTGTTCAAGCCTCTGGCAAAAGATGATAAACAGCTGTTATAAACAAATCTTCAAGACTTCTAGATAGCATGGTCTAGCCTGAGGATGAACCTCCTATATAGAAAAGGTTCTAAACAGCCTGGGAGGTGTTGTGCAACACAGAAAGAGGGAACTTTATTTCCTTGTGTCCTATTCAATTCAGATAAGCATCAGATAGTGAAGGGAGGAAATAATCTTGAAGCTGGAAGAGCCTAGGAAGATAACTGCTGCTCTTGCTTTCCTTCAGAGCCAGGGCTACATGGACCTGGGTTAGAGAAGTCCAGGCTGACATTCTCCTCCCCTGCAGGAACAGAGATGCTGCTGAAGGACCACCTGCCTTGAATTGAGGCAGGCTTCAATACCTCTCCATCTTGAGAGGCACCTATAGCTTGTGTTGTCTGACCAATTTTCCCCTTGGGAGTCATTGATGACTACGACACTGGTACCTCCTGGTATCTACAGGCATTGATGCCTATCTGTTTTCATGCCTCTCACAGCATCCCTTGTGATGGGACTCATAATAAGGAGCAAATCAATGGATGATCAATATGGAGCTGCTCTAGCTACTCAGGTCAGCCTTTCTCAAAACATTGTTAACTTGGAAACTAGTGCTATTCTATTGCTGATCTTTCCATTGCATGCTAGTGACCTGAAATCGTAGTAAGCCACAGAATAGCTTATGTATTTTTCCTATGACCGATGCTATGCCTCTGAACTCAGATGCAGGCACAAACATGTGGAATGTTTCTTTGCTCATAGCAAAGCAGAAAGCTATGTGCAAGCTGAATCTGAGGGATGCCTTCTGTTCTTCATTGTCACAAACAAATTAATTTGTAAACAGTAATTACATAGCAAGAGCTTCAAAGAACTTATTAATGTAGTAATTCTAAGAATATAGATCAAAAGCAATTTCATCTTTGCCTGTGTTACTGTCCACCTTCTCCCAACAGTATTCTGAATTGAAGTATTATTATGATGGAGATATTTATTCTAGACAAAACATAGCCATAACATCATATAATAAAACTTCATCTCAGTTCTACAATCCATAGACATAAAAGCCCAAATACTAACACTTGTTTCTTTTTTGCATAACCTCATCAGTTGTTTTTAATTCTATGCCATGATTCATAGAATCATGGAATAGCTGAAGTTAGAAGGTACCTTTTGGAGCTCTGGATCTCTTGTTACTTGAATGAAGGCAGATCTCTCCTTGGTATAGTAGAGGACCCACTAGTTGTGCACTCCCTTCTGTATTACTTTGCCCAAGGTGTGTGCTGCAATGGGCTGTACTGCTAAGCAGAGAGTGAAAACTCAAAATGCCCATCAATATTTGATTTAGCTCACCAAAAGATGGTGTGAGAGACACAGAATACCAGAGTTGCATTCTGTTGCAAGAGTATTCTCAGGAAATCTCACTGTATTATGCTTTTTCATAGCCTCCTTTTGGCCTCTGTCAGAATGGATGTTGGAAGAGATGGACCTTTTGGACTGACCTGGTACAGTCATTCTGGCACTCATGTTCTTAAAGGTATTTGTTGAATACTGTCATTTTTTTCTAATGTAAAGCAACCACTGATTTAAAATAAAAGTAAAATCCTTGCTCAAGACTTCCAAAATACAGGAAGATTCTAAATCCAAATTTTAGAACCTAAATAAATGGCCAGATGGTAAATATGTATTAAGGATGACAGTGCAAAGTAGTAAGCATTCTGCACCCTAGGAAAAATGCTCACTTACTGAGCTACCTGAGTAAGAGTTTAATACTTAGCTTGTCATGGCCCTGAGTGCACTAACAGGCCTTAATTGCCCTGATCAGCCTCACCTGGGACCCCTGCCCATTTAATCCCTCTCCCTACACACACTCACTCACTCACACCCTGCCCATGGACCCAGGAACTCCATTTAAGCTCAGGTCTGAGACCTCAGCTCTTCCCTGAGCTCTATCACAGCCATGTCTGGCTCGGCTGGTGACTGTCACTGTTCTGACTGTCACTGCTCTGACCTTGACTTGCTGGCTTTGCGCTCATGGCTTGACCTCAGACCTGCCTCATTGCCATGAGCTTGCCTGCTGATCTGGACTCTCTCTGATACTGGCTGCTCTCCCTGCACCTGCCCAGCTGCCTTGCTCAGGTACTGTGAGATGGACTGTGGCTGGCAAGGCTCCTGCTCTGCTGGCTTGTTAGCATGCTCAATGCCCTGTCCCTTAGGGAGCAGCTGGCCCTTGCTGCTCCCTGACATAGGCTAACACCTAGGTCCTAACTTTAAATTTTTCCTTTCTCAATTTCTGTTCACTTGCTTTAGTACTTAAAACATTTATCTGAAAGGAGCCTGCTTTGGCATCTGTGCATCTTTTGGAAACTCTCTACTGCAGAATCTTCCTTGGGTGGTTTATACCAACTTTGCAGCTGCTCTGTGATAGGGAGGCAAGAGCCTTGAGTTCCAAGAGTGGAGTCAGAGTCATGTTAATTTGTGCTGCCTGAGATGATCTACAGTAAAGCACAAAGCAGCTTAATTCTATAGGGCAACCAGACTGGAACCTTATTGCATGCTCAATGCGTTTTGAGGAATATCTTGGTCAACTGTGAAATTAGAATCTTAACAGGTATACTGTTCCTTACATGTGAAATAATTATGCACAGAAAACAGGTTTATTTGGTGTCTAACTTCAAAATGCTGCTATGAGATTTTTTTTACTGATCCCATCATGATTGCTTTTGACTTCTTGTCTGTAAGAAGCTAGAGAAATTAGAAGAATTAGAATGGGAATTAGAAACCCTATAAATTAGAAGCTGTCTAGATCGTTGCAGCTATCTGAAGGCAACTTATTAACTTTCTGGCTGAATTTTTTTTTGGGGGGGGGGGAACAAAAAAAGATAAGCATTTTGCTCTTATTAAATTATACTTTGTTACTAAATGCTGCAAAATGGGGAAAATGGTTCTAGTTTGCCTCTAAATTCATTCTTCATTGATGCTTTCTGCGGTTTTAAGTCCTAATACTGAAACTCTGCTTATAAAACATTCCTGTAACAGGAAGACAAGTAGCTGAATCATTCACTAGAAGTGAGGTAAGTCTTGTCTAAATCTGATGCCCCTTTTTATGGGATCTACTTTATCACGAGGCAAGAGCTCAGGCATTGCATACTGGGGACATTAGTAAGCTCCAGTTTGTACAAGAAGGAAACTGTTTACAGTGTACAATTCCTTTGGGCAATCGGATCCAAAAACTCAGTCCATATTCAAACATACATTAGTACATATGTAAAGCATTTTGGTGAAACAAGCAAATTGTGTTGAGCAGAAATAATACAGTACTCAGCTTTCAAGATCACAACTGTGATTTTTCAGAAACTTTCAGTGAATAATACCTAATGTAAGTAGAGGTGACATGTGACATCTCTCTGCTGTGCTGCAAAATTACTACCCAGCTCTATTTCATAATTTGCAGCATCATCTGCATGTCCTAAACATGAATGCAAGTTCTGTATGGAACAGGTACAATCAAAAATAGAGCAAAGTGAGAAATAGCAGTTTGGCTTCCTGAGGATCTGTGCCAGTGCTTTGTTTTGCTTCAGAAACTTACTTATTCAGAAGGATTTCTGGTTTGCTTTTTAAACTTGGCAAAACAACTTCAAACAAAAACCTACATTAATGTTAAAACAAAACCTTGAGTTTCAGTTGGCTTTGTGTTAACCATATTGAATTACTTGAACTACTCACCAACTCATCACCAAAATTAAGCAGAGTACATATGTTAAGGAAATTTACGGCACTACCAGAGAACAGAAGCCCAGTGTATTACTGTTTGCGTTACCCTCATGCCTAGAAACCCTACCAAGTCAAAGCATTACAGCAGTAGAAAATAAAATCTCCACTCCAAAGAGCTTATCAAAGTATAGAGGCAAGAAATGAAGGCATACTGGCAGGAAAGTAGCAGCTAACAATAAAATGTTACTGATCAGGGCTGACAATATAGCCAGCAGGCTGCAGCCCAGCCATTATCAAGTGTCTCTTGCTGCCACTGCAACCAGCATGAGGAACCGATGAGGACAATTCATGCATGCTGAAAACCATATACAGTGATGGATGGAGATGAGCATCACTTGTTGATGGGATGTGAAAGCTGGTTACTCAATGCTGTCTGAAAAAGATGGTAGGTAAGCTGGAGATACGTATTGCTGGTCCTCACTTTCAAGGCTCTTGATGGGTTAGGTATTTCCTCTAAAGGAGGGTGCATCAAAACAATGAGCTCAGGACTGGACTGAGATGAAAAGGGCTCAGCCTAGGCTGGTTCTTGCCACACTGTTAATAAGCGTGCACAATCATGCTGGCATGCTTCCACCCTGTCTGCACCCTCCCCATCTGCCCTGTGTGTTCAATTAATCAAGGTCAGAAGGGAAAAAGATGTTGCAGTAACTGAAACAAGTTAACAAAGATTCAGATGCTGTATTTAGCAGAGTAGGTACTAATAAAGGCCCTATTGCAGAGACTTGAATACATAAGAATCTCTATGCATTTAGGGTCCTCATTTGAACGTTAGAGAAATCTGAGCCCAAGGTGATGATGGGCTGGATGATGCTCCTAGCAGGGGCTTATAAAGAAACAGGCATTACGCTTTACATAGGGACACTCTGATTATAGAGCTGCAGTGGATTTTTTTTTTTTTTTCTAGCTTAAGCATTAGTTCTGTTGGTTTTGGACTCTGCATGCAGGATTTCGAGTTGCTGCAGGGAGAAACTCCTCTTAACGTCTGTTCTTAACAGTCATGACACAATCCTGCCCACATATTGATGTCTGCAGTAATCTGAGCCAGTTCTTGCTTCTGCTTCAGTTGCTGCTGGCCATTTAGTGTTAGGCTGGGCACTCTTCACTGAAACCTTCTCTTACAGACTTGGCTATTCTGTTATTCTCTTGTAACAGAGTCTCCATACTATTTTTGGAAGCAATTCAAATACAAGATTTTTAAAATTCAGTGATACTGAGCAGTCTGTTTCTCTTGCCTCATCCTGCCTGGATTCTTGAAAGCACTGGGAACAGCATGGGCTAGAGCAGCAAAGCACAGGGCATCTGCAATAGCTATGAGCTGCAGAGAATCGTGCTACAGTCAGCAATAAAGTGCCTGCTTATTACAGCAGTAATAGAATTTTGTCCCATCAGTGAACTGATGATCATGTCTTGATTCTTTACAGAATCACTGTTTCTAGAAAGGACAGGATTTCTCACGTGGACCTTGTAAGACATGACAGTATGTGCCAGGAAAAATAATTGCATAATTGGCAGGGTAGTTTATGTATTCACAAGGACTGCTTGAAGATGATAGTGCTATTATCTGGGAATAAAGATGGTAATTCTTCAATATGAAATGAGACTACATTTTCTTTACCTTCTGGTTATCATAGTTATTTCTCAAATCCCAGGATTTTCATTCTGATTTTTGTGGGGGGGATATAAATTGCTTTGCATTGTTCTTCCCTAATCTTTTCATGAGAGGCCTGGATGTCTCCCTTTCTGTCCTATACCTTACCTACCAAGATATTTATACAGCCCCATCTGCCCCAGCATAGGTTCTAATCACTGGGTTCTTTCCATTACAGAAGTAACTACTGCGTAAGCAGAAAAGATGAATAATAAAAGCTGATAGTACCAATTTCTTCCTGTGAACAGTATACCAACTGTCTTTTAATGTTGACCCGAACTCGCTTCTGCTGTCTATCTGTAACAGCAGTCAGTACTTAATGGGAGAAAATATAAACAGATTTTTTTTGGTAATTTTCTCTCTCAAGTTTCCTGTTCCCCTCCACCCCACCCCCAATAATGCCTGGTGATCTGAGTACATTCATGCTGGGCAACACGCTATGCTGTTGTATTTCTGCATAAGAAAACTTTTTGTAACACCTGCTCCCGGCAAAGACAACAGCACAGCTTAGATCAGTAGCCTGTGAGCTAGCTCACTGCAAACTGAGTTGCTTGTGGTGCACACCTAACTTCTTATGGGTAGAATAGCAAGCGTTTATGTCAAATAACTGCATGGAAGATGAAAAGACTGCTTATGCCGCAATGATACAGCAACTTATCTATCATTTATATGATTTTTTTTTCCCTGCCTGTGGCTGGCACCAAACTGCACCAACACTATCAGCCTTTTATCACCTGTGTGAAAAGGGCTGGAAAGATGTGAAAGGGCTGGAAGCAGGAAAGTAACCAAACAGACTTTTCTGAGATTAGGAGTCTGGCTAACCAGAGTTCCTTGGTGAATGGTAGGCTTTGCACAGAGGTTAAGCCACAGGAGACAGGGGGTGGGTGAATCTTATAGCTTAGCTCCTAGAGCACATTAACAGGCTGTTTTGGAAGAACTGCAAATTAAACTTAGGTGGGCTGGAGAGTTCTCTGTATAGTTATATTGAAATTGCCTTCAGACTCTGTAGAAGAAGAAGGGTTGAGGTGGGGGTAACTTTTCAAGTTGTAAAGCTGTAAGCCATCAGTGTAAGCTGGAAATATTATTGGGGAAACGAAGACAGAGCAGCTAACTGGACTGTGTCTTTCCATAGTGGCAACCTAATGCTAAATTCATGTCATTGAAAAGAGCCTGATACAAAATTTTCTTAGTGAAAGGTGGATTGTTTTTACTCGTTTTGGTAAGCCTCAGAAATCTTTGTTTGAATGGGCACTTCTAAAACATCTCCCCTAGTCTGGCTCTTCTGTACTCAGTCCAGCTGCTGGATTCTCACTTTCTGTGGTCCAAACAACTCTGAAGAGCTCATGCTTGCTGACTGCACCCTGCAGTTCATGCTCTCCTTGTTCATCATAGGTTTTGGCTTTTCTATAAAAATTAGAACTACCTATGAGGTGAATTACTATTCAGTTCTACAGCAGAGCAGAAATTGTTGATTTACTGTTTTGTATTTTGTCTATTGATTTTTTTTTGGGTACTCCTAAGAGCATGCTCCCATAAACTGCTGCAGAGAACTTTGTACTCAATTTAACTATTTTATTTACAAAGGGTGTTCTTGCCTCTGTGTCCCTGGCCAAGTTGCTCTAGGCATGAACAACTGAATTTAATCTCTATGATTAATAGAGCACAAAAGATGCATGTTACACAACTCTCTTCCAATTTTATTATCTGGGATAGCAGAATTGTAGCACATTGTCTGGAAACACCCTAGGATGTGAGAAAATTCCCACCTCACAGATTTTAGCTGTTAAGAGACAAAAAAAATACAGAGCATGGAAAATGGATTCCTATATAAAACGAACAATCAGTTTTCATCTACATATCTAAGTTTGCTGCAGATATTGATACAAAAGTCCACTTTGGAGAGAGATGTATTTTCTGATGTTACAGCCACTGAGTGATGCACAAAATCAGATATCCAGGGCTAACAACAACTCTGTATGACAGAATTTGTTTTGATGTTATAGTATCTTTGCCAGCTGCTGAGGATGAGAAGGGCCTTTTTAAATCAAGGACAAAATCCAGTATTTGTAAGTTAAAGGGCAGCCTTTTCTGGAATCAGAACAAAGGCTTTTGAAGAAATGAAGATGGCTGTCAGTCCCATAAAGCAAGAAGGAACCTGATACTCCTCTAATACCATGATCTCAATTTCCATTAGTAAAACTGAGGTTAGCATTGTTATCCTCAAAACATTTTACAAAGGTATCACTATCACCCTCCCCATCATAGTAGGGGGAAGACCGAGAAACTTATTAGTAAACTGTGTAAACATCCAACTTCTGTATATTCCTAGATTGTGGTAACTCTGATCCCAGAACTATATCTGCACTTGAAGAGTGAGAGTTAACAAAAAGCTTTGTTCAGTAATTATCTGGAGTTGTTTTTTTCTGGTTTAATATACACTGTTTCCTCCTGCTTAGCTCACATTTTTTAAGCACTGAAATAACATAAAAAATTCAAGACAACTTATTTTTATGTTCACAACAGGAATGGGATCATGTGCCAGCAGCTACCAACCTCCTTCATTTCATCTAACACTTTTCCCTATTGCTATATACATACAGGTATACTGTGGTTATATACAGAATTATATATAACATTTCTTATAAAACTAGGGGTTTGTCATGGCAAACAGTCTAGAATTTCTCTTCAGAAGAGGTCATTGTCTATACGACACTGACATCATTAAAGTGGTCTTAAAATGTTTTTTTAAGGCACTTAGCTATGTTTTGGAAAAAAAAAAAGCAGCAGCTTACTGGTGAGTTCTTAAATAAGGGTGATGAGAGTAAGCTGGGAAGTTTCATAGTTCAGTAATTCCTATTTATGTCTGTTGAACTGAGGGAAGACAAATCTTCTACAAACAGCAAAACAGGGAAAAAAACATCCCCCTCATGAAAGTCAGAGGATCCTATTAATAAACAGCTTTTTGTGATAGAGTATTTGCTACAGGATTTTTTCAGCTTCCAGCATAGAATAGTACGCAGTCCATTAGTCCAGCCAGTGTTCAAAACTGCATGCTGTTACCTGAGCTCAGGTTTTTTTCCTATCAGTGCCAATGTCCATCATCTAGAGGTTCTAATTTTCCATATACATTTTAAGACTAGAAAAAGAGGCTTTCTCTATCTTAAATTTCTAGACTCTTGGAGAGAGATTGTTTGTAAAGTTAAACTACTTCAGGAGATAAGTGCGATAAGGGTGTACCCAGGCATTGTCAAATAGAGCACATAAAACCCTGAAGACTGAACAAGATAAAAGTTTGTAATTTCAGAAATTACTGCTTGTATGTGTAATTGAATTTAGATGATGCCTATGTCTAGAAGTGTTTGTTAGTTTAAAACTGCATATTAAGCAGAAGCAAATCTGAGAGAAAGTTCTATGAATGACTTGTTACTATATGTACCTTTGCTTTACTTTCCGAACTAGGTACGGCAAATATGATTACTCATGCTTCACACCTTGTGCAACTCCAGGACATCATTCTTCTAAGGAAGCAAGGTAACCTATACAAAATAGGTCAGCTGAATTATCTCTAGCAATTTGCAACAACAGAAGATCACACAACTGTCTAACACTACAACATTTCCATTGAAGGTGAACCTCAGTCTTAGGGTCTAATTTTCAGAAATCATTTCACCTGCTGTTGCACGTGCTTAGCATTCACAGAGGCAGGTCCCAGAGGCAAGGAGCAATACCAAGTCAATAGCCCACGTAGGAGTATCAGCCCCTCTCTCTGGGGGAGACTTTATTTCTTTCCATTATACTATATATTTTTTCATAACATCCTCTCAGAAACCGCTAAACTCATCAAATTTATCTGCCTGGAAAGGCATGTACAGCGAAGCTGAATCTAATGAAGCAAGAAGTCACATAGTTTCTATAATGTCTGATCTACTTTAAAAAGGATTACACTTGCTGCATGATTTGATTATCATGCCGAATATGTTATCAGTTCACCCGGAAATGCTAAAGAAGCCGATGCTTCCAGGCTAACTGGAAATGAAACATTTTCAGCACACTGACTTGTCATAGAGATGAGAGGAAATAAGAAGGAAGAAAAATGGAATCTGTGACCCAGGGGAAAAAAAACCTAATATATAGGCTGTATGTAAACAGCTGGTTAGCCACTGCTCAGAACTGAGAGATACAGGAGAAAACTAAGAGGATTTGGGCAAAAAAAAAAAAAGTATACAGAGTCAAAGAATCTCTGATCTACTGTTTATGCCTGTCCTTGGAGGTATGTCTTGAAATTTGTCTCACCAGCTCAATAATAGCTAACTTCTATGGATATAAAGTTCACACAAATAAGAAATCTCCCATTCTTGCCTTTCCCTTAACTATTAAAACGTACCTCTACTCTTACTTTCCCCATAAGCCTTATTTGAAGACAGTCGGAGTTTTTTGCCAGTTTCACATTGTGGCTTTTGGTAAAGTATCCTACCTTTACAGTAGGAAAATGCAGTATTAGCTTCCAAAAAGGGTCTTTTTCCCTCAAGATATCAAACATCAGTTTGCTGCCTCCTGTCTACAGTGTTGATTGAACAGGAAGCTACATGCTCACTGCAGCAGCCAAACCATCTCCGCAGGAATACGCAGTGATCGATTCTGAGCTCGTATTCATGTCTTTTGAACTTCATACCACTAAGTCACATCCACCATTGCCTTGATATTTATGTGGATAAAGTCACAAGTGGAGGTAAGTGGAAGAGAATGACTACAGAATCACATAGGGACTAAGCTGGAAATCCTTAGGTGATGAGCCACCTCTGAACTCCATTCTGCCACATACAACAACTAATTTAATTCTTGGATGTGTCTACATAATGCTGCCAAGCAGGAATACTCAGTGAAATCTCTCTGACACTCAGCAATAAGGAAAATACAACAGGTCTGCTAATTATTTCTGAAATCTCACAGTTCCAGAGCCTGCAGAGTCTTAGAAGTTTCTCCTCTGGTTAGTGTTTGGCAGCCTGTTGATACAAGGCATACGCTACCTTCCTCAAGTGGCTGTGAGGAAAGGGAATTTGCAGCACTCTAGGTGATTGCCTTTGATACAGATGCAGAGGTCACATACACTCATGGTACACCTCCTGTTCATGCAAAGAAAGGCCCTTTCCCTTAATGTAAGGTCAGGTACTACAAGTGCTAACTCAGAGAAAGGTGTATGAAAAGGGAAATTGAGCAGAGCCAAGGGAAAACCGCTCCTGTTAGAATCTTTTTTGAAAAGTCTTCTGGAAGCAGTTCATGCCATCTATTTTCATTACCAACAGTAATGAAGCTAATAACTTGCATAGGGATATTTGGTTAGAAGGCTTAAACACTATGATATTCAGTTTGCAGTGCCTGCTAGAACAACTTTTCCACTTTCTGTGCCTAATTCTCTACAGCAGTTCAATTAAACTTCACTTTACAACACTAATGGGCCTTCAGCTGGGACTACAGCAATTCATGCTCCTTTACAGAAGGCAATGTACAGGAGGATCTATGTAAATAAGAATCTGCTCATGTCTGCTCTTGCTAAACACAACTGAAAAAAAAAAAACCCAGACAGCTCTTGAAACAAATGGTTATTTGCTGTTCTCTGCCCAGGATATTTGTGCTCTTTTTTAAACTGAAGGGCAGAAAAAGATAGATGTCAGTGGGTTTTATTCCTACTTTTTCTCTTTATTTTACAAAGTGCACAACTGCTGAGCATGACCTAAATTCTGCCTGACAGAAGTGCATACAAGCACGTTGTTAAGCATTAGAACCTATTTCAGTTCAGGCAATTTCAGCAGAACTGTACAGAAACATCCTCTTTAAATACAGAGCACAAAAGACTAATCCACCAATACCATGAAAATGGACAGCAGGAACTAGTTTTTAAGACAGCTAGCGAAATCAATCTTTTACCTTCTTTCTCTTCACATAGGGATAATGTGATAGCATTAAAATTCAGACAATCTGTCAAAGGCAAAAAAAAGATAACTGTATTTCTAAGTGAGCATCAGTTTTATAATGTCATTAAGCTGAAGCTTGAATCTGAATCGAACATGTGTCCAACTGGGCATGTGCAGACCCTGCAGGCTCTTATATTTAAATGGAAGCTGCTGCTGCTGCCCTTTGCTAAGCTGGAGATGGAGAGACGCAATCTGAGGCTCCAGTGAGAAACTCTGCACTGGATTGAGATCCATAGTTCCAGAGAAGGCAATCTGACAATCTGCTTAACACACAAAAAGGGGAAGCTGGGCTGATTTGAGTTCAGAGGAGAGCTTTTCTTTTTTTGCTGTTGCTTAGATTTTGCATGAATAGTCAGCGCATTCAAAGGGAGATCTCTTGTTCCTCTGAGGACCCCAGCTGCACCAAAATTGTGGAGTCCCTCAATGCATGGAATGACTCAGAAGCCAATGCCTACAAACGGGTGGACCTGCCTCTCAGAGCCCCGACAGTAAGTGTTCTCTATGACTAAAACCTGATTCAAGTAAATGCCGGTAAAGCTGGTGTTTACAGAACTTTAAAAGAACATTTAAGATGCATGTACACATTCAATGCTGCAATGCAATAATGAACAACATGAACAACCATAAATGCTTTCTTTTTATTCCTTTAACTCTTTCTTTGCTGCAGAATCATAGAAGCAGTGTTTGTCAGCAATGTTACATGGGCAGAAGAGAGAGAGGAATGTTTAATGTCAAAGTACACTGAGTATGTTGGAAACTATCAAAACAGCATGTTCTTGTATGTTAAACATTTTTTTTTAGCAGTTCACACATGATGGTCTCTTTTTTGATTATTCAAGATGGGAAATTTCTGTCATTTCTGTAATAGCCTATAAATGCAGCGGAGCGCTTCTATACACGTTAACGAGACGTTATTTGCAGTCACAGAAGAGAGCTTTCCAAAAGTTTTCTTCCAGGTAAGTTCGATCAAAGCTCTTTCTCAGTTGCTAAACACTAAATAGAAAGAAAATTTCCTTGAGAGCATGAAGATGGGAATCTGTTGTACTGAAACATCAGGACAGAATTTCCTTAGGCTACTCAAGTTCTCCATCCTACCCCAAAAGCTGAAGCCAAAGGAATTTAGGAGTTCTCCTCCTGCTGGTGTATCCCTGTATAGTGTTACAGTTTTGTTACCTGCTGTTTATACGAAAGTCTCTTTGAAAGAAAGGAAGAAAAAAAAAGACCCAGGCTAATATTTAAAGTTTGTAAAGTCTGAAATGTAACTTAAAATGTTGGTGAGGACACACCACATATTTTGGCATGACCCACATAATACAGAGGCCATTTGCAAAAACCGTACAAGTTTCAAAAATTCTAGAAGTCTATATATATAGGATGCTTATGCTAATTATAATAAAGTAGTAAATATTTCATTATTTGCATAGTAAAAAGGATATTAAAAAAATTTTTTTTTAGTAAAACATGGATATGCAGTGTACTACAGGCAAATAAACAGGCAAGTGTGGTGAGCCAAGGAGCTTACAAACTAAATTAGACAGATAACGTAATGAAAGAGGATAGCAGAACACAGCAGGGAGGGAGAAGAGGGACTAGAGAATACATAGCAAAATGGAAAAGGATTCTGGGGATAGAGTGATTTAGATTGTAAAATTCAAAATGATTTTTTTCCTTATTCTACTGAAGGAGGATATTAGCTGTCTGTTTCCACTCCTTAGGTAAGTGATTCTCTTTTCAAACTCTTGCATTTTAATTTGACACAAAGATTGGTTTAAGAGCGTTTCAGGACTGAAAGCAATATGTGTTGTTTGTGGATGAGATTTAATCCGGAAGCCAGGATACAAAATCTGCTATCTAAATTGCTCAACAGGACAAAAATCATTCATGGAAAGCCCTGCTGCCTATTGGAAACTGGGGCTTAGCAGTTGGCGTCATTCTGCTGAAACCATAATTGAGGTGGGATTACACTCCACTTTGTGCTGCCTGTCATCACAAAGTGTCTATAGAGGCAAGCTCAGAAATCAGAGCAAGGAACGATGAAGAAAAATAAGTGTTATTACTTGTCTGAGGCCTCTTGTAGGTAGGCAGTACAAAAATTGGCCTCCAGAAGTTCTAGGAGATTCCAGTATTTCTGCTATTTTTTTCTAGGCTATATGATGTGTTATAACGTAAAAAGCCTAACACTAACTTCAGTAGTATATGCCACACTCTTGAAATCAGCAACTCCCTTACCTGTGTTTCTAGGAAAACCCAGAACAAAGAGACATGCTACATTGCAAAGTCAATGTGGAACTGCCAACGCTTGTGATGCTTTTGGAACTGGTCTGTATTTTATTAAAATAGTCATTCTGCACAACCACTGACTACAGTTGAAAAGCTAGATGAATCCCTGAGACATAGCAGTCTCTATTTCCCCTTTCTTGTCTTTTTTACCCCAGTTAAGATACGTCTATCTAATGTCCAGATAGAAGCAGCTGAAAAAAACCCTCGTTCTAGTCTTTTTTTGTGGCTGACTCTTCACTGTCACACAAATTAGTCAATCAGAAGCAGCTCTGAAATATTTTCAATTCTTAAAACGATGTCATGAGGATTTATTGTTTCCCTTTAAATATAAATTAAACCTTGCTTTATACTCTTGCCATTGGGATAATGCGAGGAGTGGGCTTTATTAAACATGATTTATGTTCAGCACAAGTATTTACATGCACAGCTCTGCTCCTGCCATCACCACTCTTACTTTAAGTAGGAGTTCAGTAACAGATTTCCAAAAGAAGAGTAATTAAAAGGTAAGATTTTCTTCCTGATCTGAAAAAGAACATACTCTTTTTCCCAGTAATAACTGCACTGCAATCTTTATATGTTCACTTAAACAATTTTTTCATGTCATGAGATGGAGGACTAGGACTTTCAAAATGGATATGCGTTCTACTAGAACTTATTCCTAGGTGAGCGCGTTTGATTTTTTTACAATTTTGAAGTCACTAATTAAAAACACTCTCTTTAGGAAAAGGTATATAAGAAACACATTCCCAAGATAGAATAGATCCAGGTATCAGGGATTCCGGATTCCTGGGTTATATATCCAGTCTAGACTTACTTCCAACCTGGGCAAATCATTTAGCAATCAGTGATTTTGTCCTAGCCTGTGAAATTGCTTTACCCTTTCAACTTGCTCTCAGGGCCATGTCCAGGGTCTTGACAAGCTTCATGGAAAAACACAAGCTCTGTCTTTTGTGGATATTCTCTGGGGCTGAACGACACTTACCTCTTATCTGTTCGCACCAAGTGTAAGCATAGCTGTACAGATGTGAGCCTGTACTGCTCTCCTTCCCAGAGACGTGGGCTGGCTCCTCGAATTAGCCTGCCAGGAAGAATTCTGCTTCCCTTGTAACCAGCTGTGATGGCAAGCAATAAATATGAAGCAAGGCTCCATGCTGTGCTGCTACTCCCACAGACAAGACCAGAGCAGCAGGGATTTAGACATATTTATCCAACTAGCAAGAATTTCTTTCCTACCTGCTAAAAAGCACACGAAGTTTGTAAATCTCAGTGCTGAATAACTAAAAACATGCTCAGTTCTGTTTTAGCTGTTTTGTTACAGGTGATAAACAATCACTCGTTTAGGGAGGAAAATACTCTTTCTTCATCCCTTGCCAGCACAGTGCTATCTATGTTCCAGCCTGGCATCCATTTCAGATTTACTCATTTTATATTTTACTTAGTAGAAACAAGCCTATCTTGCTTATCCCAAACGTCCTCAGAACTACAAGCATTTTAAGAAGGCAGACTATGCATTACGCCTAGCTATCTCCTTCTTTTTCTAGTGTTCCACAAGGACACACTTAAACCTGCTGGAAGGAAATGCACTAATATGGAGCAACCTCCCTAACTTCTTGCCAATAACTCTACAATAGTTAGAGGGTTAGTAGGACTTAGAAAAGGATTACACATGTATTTCAATAATAAAAATATCCTCCATTAAGATTATCATTTCAAAGGGATAATAAACCTATTTTAGGGTATAAACCAACTCCTAAGACTCTACGGTTAAAAGGAAATTCCCAGATAGCTGTTCACTATGCAAACTTTGCAGCTCTGTCTTTAACACTGTCTCCCATAACATCCTCACAGGTAAGCTCAGGAAGTGTGGGTTAGATGAGTAGACAGCAAGATGGATGGAGAGCTGGCTGAAATGCAGAGCTCAGAGAATTGTGCTCAATGCTGCAGTCTAGTTGGAGGCCTGTAGCTACTGGTGTCCTCCAGGGGTCAGTACTGGGTCCAGTCTTGTTCAACTTCTTCATCAATGACCTGGATGAAAAGACAGAGTGCCTCCTCAGTAAGTTTGTTGATGATGCTGTTTGCTGTTGATCTCTAGGAAGAGTGGCTGACACACCAGAGAGCTGTGCTGCCATTCAGAGACCTGGACAGGCTGGAGAGCTGGGTGGAGAGGAACCTCCTGAGGTTCAACAAGGGCAAGTGCAGAGTCCTGCACCTAGGGAGGAATAACCCTAGGCACCAGTACAAGCTGGGGGCTGACCTGCTGGAGAGCAGCTCTGCAGAGAAGGACCTGGGAGTGCTGGTGGATGACAAGTTGACCATGAGCCAGCAACGTGCCCTTGTGGCCAAGAAAGCCAATGGTATCCTGGGGTGCATTGGGAAGACTGTTGCCAGCAGGTTGAGGGAGGTGATCCTGCCCCTCTTCTCAGCCCTGGGGAGGCCTCGAGTACTGTGTCCAGCTCTGGGCTCCCCAGTCCAAGAGAGACATGGAGCTACTGGAGAGAGTCCAGCGTAGGGCTACGAAGATGATCAGAGGGCTGGAGCACCTGCCCTACGAGGAACGGCTGCAAGAGCTGGGCCTCTTCAGCCTGGGGAAGAGAAGACTGAGGGGGGATCTTATCAGTGACTAGAATACCTTAAGGGAGGGTGTCAGACTCCTTTCAGTGGTGCCCAGCAACAGGATATGAGGCAGTAGGTAAAAACTGAACCACAGGCAGTTCCACCCGAAACTAACGAAAAACTTCTTTACTGTGAGAGTGACGGAGCCCTGGAACAGGTTGCCCAGGGAGGTTGTGGAGTCTCCTTCTCTGGAGGTATTCAAAACCTGCCTGGATGCAACCCTGTCTACCATGCTCTAGGTGACCCTGCTTGAGCAGGGGGGTTGGACTAGATGATTTCCAGAGGGCTCTTCCAACCTCAACCATTCTGTGATTCTGTAAAACATTCAGTCGTGTCTCCAGGCAGACTAGTGTTCTCTCAAGTGGTCTGAATCAGTGTGGCACCTCCCAAACACCTTAACAAAACATAACTATCCACCAGATTCTGCAACACTATGGAGTAAATAAATTAAAAATTGTAATGGCTTGCCTATCAGAGATTAAAGCCACAAATTATTTTGCAGTCCTAGCAAAAGGCTACTTTTCATCTATACCCCCAAATATTACAAAACCTGCTTTTAAGCATGCCTAAAATACCATCCATGCCTAGAAGTCCATGTTCTCAAGCTGCCCTTCAATACTGACTGTGAAGGGATTTATTACTTTTCAGCTACTTCCTTGATGCTTTCCACAGTTTGCAAGACCATTTTGTTTGGCAGCTTGAGAGATGTGCAATATTTACACTGACGGACTGTCAGGAAGTTGGTGCTTCCAAAGGAATTGTTTCTACAGAATTAGTAGTAGTCCAAGCCACCCTCAACACAGTAAGCCTGTAGGTATACTCGCACCCAGTAGTCCACTGCCTCCAATACATGTTATCTTTGTTGGCTCAGGAAAGCTGTAGTGCACTGTCCACCAACTGAAACCAAATAGAGACAAGAACTGTAAATTGATTTCTTGATTATCCTGCTGATTTGACTTCCTCAAACACTTTTTCTACTCCTCCTTTTGTTTGATATACCTATCCCTTAGAAGACTGAGGGATGAACTCAAGAGAGATACGTGTTTTCTTCTAGAGAGGAAGCTATATGTACACAGCTCACTGATGTGTCTGGCGTGCTTAGGACCTCTCTGATGCCTTCTGAGTAAATGAATACCCTTCTATTGACTTAAAGGAGCTCTGAATGAAACCTTTATTTCCAACAAAAACTCTGAAATGACTGTTTTTAATAATTGAATTTATTTTTTCTTAGAGAATAGCCAGCATTGGACCCTGTGGTGAAAATCCCAGGCCTACAGAAGTCCACATTAAAATGTGAATCTATTCCTCTTTGACACTGACCTTTTCTCTTTCCATCTGTTATCATTATTTATGTCCTATCATTCCTCCAGTATAAATATTGTTCCTATATTTTCTTAACATTTGACATTTCTGTTGACCTTGAACTTGTTTTACTCCTGAAGTACTTTTAAAGTCTTCTCCTGTCCTTTCGATAACCTTTTCTTCTATTGTGACTTCTCTTTATATTTGTATTTATCTTTCTAATTTTTATTTGTTCTGAGTCTTCCACAAATATAGTTCATATTAAAGCCATTTTTAATGTGTTCTTTGTGCCCAGAACAAGCTTCTTTAGTTGCTTCATTTCTGTTACCTTGATTCAGTTCTAATTAAATGGATAGCTGAAAGGATACTCTGAAAACACTAGAAATCTCCATTCCAGTAATAATCATGATTCTCTGTAGAGAAGCAGTTAAAAAATGTTCCAGCCACAAGGCTAAGTAAAAAACCTCCAAACCAAAAAGCAACTGATCTCACAACTGATCTCATTTCTTTAAAACAATTTTAACTCAGACTTTCACTCCACTTACATGGGATTTTATGTTACTTTACTGGCAGTAGGTTAAATACAACAATTTCTACTTAGGCAAAATTGATGTTTATGATGTGCGGCCAATTTATATTTGCTGAAGGAACCTCAACAATAGATTTCATGGCTCTGTCATTCAACTAACATATTAGCCTTAATGCAATAGTAACATTTTGCTCCAAGTATAGTAACTGCCACAGCTACATTTTCCCTAAGATCAGACTACTTGTCTCGTATTTCATCCCTGCTAATGTAGGAACCAAGGAACACATTCATGTTGAGGATTGCTGCAGGTCCATCTTCAGGACACAAGCAAAGAAAATCTCTTCTAGAATTCCAAACACTGCTGGGGTCCACCTCATGCAACTGCTACACTGGTTTTAAATATTGTCTGTCTATTAGCTTTACTTCAACCCAGTCTCACAGATTTACTCAGAAGTTATGTCTGCCCGTTGTCTGAAAATATCCATGTCCTTTGATAACTGGGCTGTTACAGGAGGCATTTCTGACTTTCACCTTAACAGCGGAGCCAGATGGTAAGATGAAGCTATTAACACAACTGTAGTGAAACAGTAAAACCTTAAATCTACTTCTAGGCACCTTCTTCCTTTACTACCAACAACCTTCTTTCTCCTAGAAATGGGTACAGAGGATAGTTGTAGCACCATCTGCCAGTACAGGTGATTGGAAAGAATATAGCCACCTCCATAGCATGACTTAAGCTTAGCACAGGCACAGACAGGCAATTTGCTTGTCCTAGATCCTAGGCCACAAGTCAGGTTGACAGTATTCACACTAAGCAGGTTATAAACGATCCAAAATATCTGCTGGGCTTTGCTCAGTCGTGGCGTGATTCTCACAGCTCAGTAGGTGAGAAATGCCATGGCCGCAGCTTGCAGGTTTGTGTTATGGGCAACGGTCATGGCATGCCGTTCCAGAGTGACTGCCATCCTGAAAAGTCAGGTTATGAAGAAGAGAGATTTGTCTGTTGAAATATATGAGGAGTGGACTTGATATTTTTCATGGCATTAGTTGGTCGGAGCTGATGCCAAGACACATGTAGGATGGTGGCAGTTACACGGAAGTGAGTGTTTAAGTCTCCTTGCCTTACTTTGTATCAACAGGCAGCAGAATGCTGACAGTTTAGGCAGCTGTTCCCACGTCCTCTTCCACTTCTGTCAGGTCATCCTGCTTTCTGCATGTAGCCTTCTTGTTTGCTTTATGACTCAGTTGGGAGCACTTGGTTTAAAAAGTCTTTATGACTCCTGGCACTTGCAAGAAAATGTTTTAAAACTATTATTATTTAAAATGCTATAGTCATCAGAATTGCCTAGTGAATTTCAGAACAGTTCATTAACAGGTAAGACACAAACTCTTTCATCAAACTTTCATCATTGCTTTATCACAAACTTCACAGAGAGAAAAATATGTTCACTCTGTCCAGAGTGAAAAGAGAACTTGCACATAAAAGACACAAGCTACTTTATAAAAATTCTTTTGTGTTTTAGTTTTTCTAACTGTTAATTTAGTTTGTAAGACTTGCTTAATGCTGTCAGGCTTTTGGTTACTAAGTCTCGAGGGCAACTAGCAATTTAGTGTTAGTTATTCAATGGGAGAAACAAAACGGGCATACTTCTAAAGGATTAAATGCATATCTATACATAGATCATTTCTACTTAATTTGAGAAGTCTAGCCAGGACTACAGAGAGGACAACAGAAATCACACTTCAAAAGTACAGAAATTTTCCTGAAATGAAAATTGCAGAAAATTTACTTGCTGTTAAGTATGGCATTACTTGATGTCAGAAGCAACACAAAGGATCCCCCTCTGTCTCTCTTTTTCTCTTCCATATTCCTGTTTCTTTTTGTTGAAACATACTGGTTTTCTTCACCAAAAGGCTAAACAACAGTAAACATCTAAAATACCCTTTGACCTTTGCAGTGCTGATGGTGTATTTATTCTCGGGAGATGATCAACAATAAATGTAATTTGAAAGCAATTTGCTTATTCTGACCTTTTTTGCTTGTTGGTTTTTGCCATTCTTGTCCACTTCCTCCTCTTGAGAAGAAGCATGTGCCAGCTTACTCAGTCAAGTCTGACAGTACCTGTGAATCTTTGCTTACTCTGTAGAAGATGACCGCACAAGATGTTCCTCGTGCCTTTCCAACAGTGGATGTCCCAGACCATGCCCATTACACGATTGGAGCAGTCATTCTTACAGTGGGAATCACTGGAACTCTGGGTAATTTCTTGGTCATCTATGCTTTCTGCAGGTAACTCTTTTGTTCGGGTATTGTTTCAGCACTCACATGGATGGGCTTTAACAGCATTGTAACTGTGTTCTGCAAATGCACTGCAGAACGCCATCATAGCAAAATGTACTGAGAGATACTTCTCCAGGAAAAAAGTGACAACCTGCCATTTCACTCTGATTTCTTCCCATTAACCATGGTGTGTTAGAAAAACAGAGGAAGAACCATGCAGATGTTCCAAGCAACAGAAAAGGAGTCAACAGAAAACATTCAGTCCACTTTCAACTATTGGCTGTTCTGCACTGGACTGATGGGATGTTTTGCTCCTGCCTCTTCCACATGACTTTTCTATCTTACATAGAAAAGACACATTACTTAATTCTCCTTTGCTCTGTCTCCCTCTGTCCCTTACTGGCTATGAACTTCCATCACATTTACTACCTTTTTGCTTACTTCCTGTTAACTAAAGCCACATCCCAACTTTTATATCCAAAGGAAATCTGATCTCTGACCACAATGTGATATTTGCAGCATTCCTATTCACTCATCTGGTTTCTGTTCTGTTGCACTGGGGCAGAGATCACCTACGTGACGTCTGGGCCAGTGAGGCCCTACTTTTTGATTGGTCTTTAGGCACTACTGTAATAAGCCTAAATAATAACAATTATATGATAACTTTTACTGTGTTAGCTTAAATCCCCGGGGTGTGGGCCAAACTAATCTTGGTCGAGAGGCTGTATTTATCTGGTGAATTAAACAGTAGATTACAAAGTATGAGATAGTGGCAACTTTTCCCAGGCAATCTCGTATTTTCTGTTAGGTTTGTAACAGAAAACAGTGTGTGCATTCCGAGTAGGTGCCAATGCTTTGGTGTGAATGAAACAGGACAGAAACGGTGCTGGCATGTAGACTAGGTATGTGAGAGAAGGACAAAGTACATGGGGTAGCTTAGTTCTCCAGCTGGTCCCAAACAGGAAATCCAGTCACAGCAGCTGCAGTTCCAGTAGAGGACACAGAGGAGAATGGCTTGTTTTTATTTCAGGATGTTATGAATATAAGAAGGGATACAGATAGCAAAGCAATGATGACACCAGAAGTGTCTTAAATAATGGCAAAACTCTAAGAGACAGACAGCTACCTAAAACAGAATTATGTTCAATAACTCTGTAGACTAATGAACAAATACATGCGCCCCCTTAAGCATCTACTACTACTATCTCCTTCTCCTAAACTGACACTTGGGGGATGATAGACCTACTGATTACAGATCAGTGCAAGGAACCCATTATTTATTTTGATACTTTTCAACTGTATCTAAGACAAAATTTGAGAAAGGAGCTAGAAAGCTATACTGAACCCAGAGGAGCTCTCAGGTGAGCTTGTATGTGTATGCTTTAAGGCACTGTACTCTACCATTGTGAATAAAATATGCAAACAGGATACACTAAAGGCTGGCTATTGCTCTTTTCAAAGTCAGTGTCTGGTCCAGCAAAATGAGTGTTGTGGAGAAGAATTAATATAAAACAAAATGCCTGATGTGGTACATAGTGAGCTTGCTTAATCCCTGTATTTGGAAGTCACTGCTGATCTTGTCAGCAGTGGAAAAGCCCCCTTCCCTCCCCCTCAGCTCAGCATGACCCAGATCCAGTAAATCCATAGAGTACATCAACTTTAATTTCCTGTTAGTCATGGACATGCAGTGCACTGGGTCAGGATATTTAAAGAACAATGTGGTCTATCCCCATCACTGAGCTGGTTATCAAAGCAATCCTCTAAAACACACAGGAGTATAAAGATACAAAATTGAGCCTTGCTTGTGTTCTCTTGCTAGAGAAACGAGAAGCACTCTGCTCTAGCTTGTTATGTAGTGGGCCTAGATATTTGTGAACCTTCCAAGGCTCACAGGAAAGAGTAACAACATAATTAACTGGGCAATGGAGCTTAGCCACATTCCTTACGATCTTTTCTTTCTAGGAGTAGGAGCCTTCAAACGCCAGCCAACATATTCATCATCAATCTAGCTGTTAGTGACTTCCTGATGTCCATTACACAGTCTCCATTTTTTTTCACCAACAGTCTCCACAAACGCTGGATTTTTGGTGAGAAAGGTCTGTATATACTATTTCTAAGAAATTAGTATGTTCTTATGCTAACAGTAGTTAATAAAGTATTTCCTAGTCCTCAGGTACTTCATTTTTGCAAACTTGAGAACTTTCTCTGAACTATTTTGTGTGGAGGCAATAAATACATTCCCACCATGGAGAGGAAAATTACATTTATGAGATAAAAAGCAGGCATTGGTAATGTGACACATACGACTAGTCCCATATTGCCAGCATTCTTTCCCAGAAATCTCATAATTCAGTTACTGACAGAATTTTACAACAAAGGAGTATCAACTCCCAACATACAATTTAATAGCTTCTCTAGGTAACTTGCTCAGGGAATTTCACTGTAAGGCCTCACAAAAGTGAGTTTTCACAACAAAATATTAACTGAACATTTTCTGTGCATTCAGTAAATGTTCTTGTGGGAATCAGGGATAATTTATAACTTATAAAAGATAGCTGGTCATCGCTTTATGACAACAGCGACTAGAATGTCTGACCAAAAAATTCGTGAGCATTTAGAAAAAAACCCTTGTTCCCTGCCCAAACCTATTTATAATCTAAACAGCCAGTATCACATGAAAGATTGTTTCAAGAGATTCAACCAGATGAGGAGAGATGGTTATTAACTCTTTCAGCTGTCTCTTAAAAAACAAAGTGTAACAAATCTTTAAAGCTGCTCCTTCTTATTATTGTTGGGTTTTAACCCTCATCTACTACTTCTGTCAGCATTTATAGGTGCAGTGAGTATAATGCAATGCATGTCAATCAAACTTTGCTGAATCATCCTTCTCTCATTCCTGGCTCTCCAGAATCTAAAACCCACCCCTTGATCTGGCAGGTTGAAGGCTACCCATCCGCAGAAAGGCCTCAGACCCAGCTGAAATTTTAGTGAGACTTAAGTCAATAGCAAAATTTCTGCAGACTTCAACAGAGTGGGATTTTCATCTTTGATATAGGACATGTATGTACAGATCAAACAGTTCTAGCAAGTCATGCTCAATAATGTGCAAAAAAGCCTGTGGAACATCTTCCTACACAGCTTTAGCAAGTGGAAGACTAGTCTTTGCGTCCTGACCAGATATGGATAGAGAGGAAGGTCAAAGAAGTAAGGTTGCTATTTTGATCAGAGATGATCAAAAACATGTATTTTTGGCTTCCATGAAGTGTCTAATTGAACACATTAAAAAAAGGCTTCTAAGCATTACGTTGTTTGAATAATTAAAAAATCAAACTCATGAATATATTTATAGTCTAAATATTTACTCCAGTTACGCTGGCCTTTAGATATAAATGATTCTATGGTATCAAAGTAGCTTCTATGATATCAAAGTAGCTATCACATATTGTTAAGCAAAATAGTTCTTTCCAGGGGTGCTGAAGTAAAACTGGGAGTCAAGCAAGATGCCATGGAACTGCTGAAATGTTCCCATTAGAAACATCAGAAGCCAGTGAGTGAAAGTATCTTATAATCTCCAGCAATATGAGCAAACAAAATCTTTAAATTTTTTCTCCATGAATTATGTTATTAGCAAGATAGACAGTAGCTCTGAAACAGAATTACAACTGCTAGAAAACTGAAGCTCCATTGCTTTAAGAATTTCAGAAAACACTAGTTCATAGGGAACACAGACTTGAATTCTCCCAGAAATGGTTTCTTAATTAGAAAGGGTAGATTAATTTCACTGCTTCTTCTGTTATCTTCATTGAAAGGCTGTGAGCTGTATGCCTTCTGCGGAGCTCTTTTTGGCATTACATCTATGATCACTTTGACGGTGATTGCCCTGGACAGGTATTTTGTCATCACAAAACCTCTGGCTTCTATTGGAGTGATGTCTAAGAAGAAGGCACTAATAATCCTGGTAGGAGTCTGGCTGTACTCTTTGGCTTGGAGTCTCCCACCATTCTTTGGATGGAGTAAGTGAAATGGAATAAAAGTTTGTTTGCCTCATAGCACGGGGAAATGACAGATTAAAGACTGATCTGTTACAGGTGAAGGAGAAGGGTGAATTAAGGGCTTGCATGTTAGGCTTGAATAAATCAATTTGAGGAAGATTGCTAGATACATATCAAAACCAAGGATCTCGAATCAGAAGAAAAACAGTGTGTATATCATGGTAAATTATATCACACTGGCACTTTTCCCTGAACTCCTTACTTATGCTATAAAGAACAGTAGATAAAATCATGGCCAAAGTTAATGAAAAATGGGTTTGCCTATTATCCCATACCTTCCTCTGTTGAGTCGAACTAAACAATATGAAGTAAAGGTGAAATTAATAAATTTCTATTTTTTTCTGATGACTTTCCTCCCAAAGGTGCTGTGTAAGAGAGTGCTGGCAATCCGAATCTCTTTATTCATATAAAAGAGGAATACAGTCTGAGTGTTTTGTGCAAGTACGTCTTCAATGTATCTTGACTGTATTCTAGAAGGGCAAATTGCACTAAGGGTTGGTCACATCATCCAGACAGCCATTGGTGTCTGCACTAAGGCTTCCAGTAACAATGGCATTTAGTAATAAATAGGTAACTAATTTGCTTTTGTAAATGTAACTTTTATGCATGGAAATTGGAGCACATTTACAACATCTTGATCCTTACTGCTTATAACACAGAGTTTTTGTTACTCTTCTCCATTTGAATCTGTCTCAGTACTATTAATTCGTTTTCCATGAGTCATCAGTTTTCAGTCTCTACGTTAGAATGAACTTGTCAGTTAAAAACTCTGCCGATTATTATGTTCTCTAATTTCAAAATAGAATAAATACGAGCTCAACTGAGGTGAGAATATTGCAATTTTTTTATTTTCCTAAAGGATGTTGCAACAAGCTCCGTTGCTGAGTGGAATTTCAATTGATTTTTCTGTTCCTGTTTTGTTATGGTCATTCTGGCTCCCCTTAAACATGCAGCATGCTAAGCAGACATATTGTGGTATTTGGAGAAGCAGCCTTCAGTTTAATTAGAAGATTTAAGAAGAGAATTATGGTATATAGTTTTAGATGCTAGAATCTTAATGTGAGAATGCAGAATAATTACTTGAAGGGTATTAAGTTTATCTTGTAATTAGAATCTAATAGTATCTGCAGTACTACCTCTCATAAAATAATTAGATGTATGTGGGAACATCTGGTACAATATATTTAAGAGTTAGTCCAACAGAAAATATCACTGTAAAGAGTGAAAATTAAAATAGAAAGGTAAAAATACATTGCTGTTGACAATTCCTTTATTAATAGTTTGACACTGTTTCTCTAAAGAGATTGTATTTCGGGCAGAATCTTACATATGTGTGATTTTTCTTTCACATACACTTGACTTTATTGCACAACAAAACTAATTTAATCTGCATAATAAATCTCTCTTCTTTGCACAAGACATTTCCCTAATCTACAGAACTTAAAAAGAGGCAGCCACTGCAATCAGTTTTATTTCACTCCTGGGGAACAGAGCAACTTATGAGGAAACGGAGGTATTGGAAAACAACATGGGTCTGATCCAAGTCGCACTGAAGCTTTGGAGACACCTTTTGACGATGCTGAGTTTTAAATTATATTCCAGAACTAAAACAGGATGATTCAGTTAAATACAATAGGGCAACAGAGTAAGAGAAAATAAAAGGAGGTGATTCAAAAGAAGAGTTGTGTTTCCTTTTAAACTCTTTTTCCCTCAAAGAGAATAGGACTAAGTCCCTCATTATTCTGAGTATCCTTCTCTTACTTCTGCACTTGGAATATTTAATAAGTATCACGTCACGGTTTAACTCTTCTCCTGTCCTTCTTTCTAGGTGCATATGTTCCTGAGGGTCTGCTGACTTCCTGTTCCTGGGACTACATAACTTTCACACCATCAGTCCGTGCCTATACAATGCTGCTTTTCTGCTTTGTCTTTTTCATTCCTTTGATTACTATCATATACAGTTACATATTTATCTTTGAGGCCATCAAGAAGGCCAACAAGTAAGTAGCCAACAGTCTAAGTTTCCATTCCTTAGTTTGACTGCTTCTTAAAAAAATAAAATAAAAAAAAAACCTAACAAAGGAAAATCAGAAAGTTCTTCGATTTGAATTTATATCTATTACTGAGAAAGGAAACAAAGTAAGAATTCTGTCAATAATCAATATAGTAAGAAGTATGATGCTTAAAAGGATTATTCAGGGTTCTGAATTTAAGCCACAGCCACTCAGTATATTCACTAATGATTCAGAAAAGTATATGAGTAGCAGCCTGAGAAATTTAGATTAACCAACTCTGAAAAGAAATACCAAAGAGCTATCAGAAACACCTAGTAACATTGCATCAACAACTATTCCACAGAAGAATGGATGGAATTGAACTGCAAATTCCATGTTTGACAAAGAGCTAAAGGAAAGTAAAAAATCTAATCATAGGCCTCTGAAACAAAAACTACTGGTGTAAAAATTAAGGCGAGTGACTACCACAATATCTGTAATCTGTCCCATTGACTTCAGCGTACCTAGTCACATATCTAGCAATTTCATAGTGAGAATAACGAATCCAAAATCTGACCAAGGGAAGCAAAGGCTTTGCCAGTGTATTTACTTTAATATCACTCAGTGAGCTCGAATTCCTGATTTATCTGGAAATACTTTCAATAAAGGACTATTTTCTGCACTGAAGCAAATGGGAATTTTGCCATTAATTGGTGCAACGGAAGCGCATTTTAATTGTGAGGAACTGGTCACATACACATTAAATGCATATGACTTTTAGCATGAACTAATATGAGAGTGATTGTTTCCCCATTTTATAAAGTTATTTGGTCAACCCTACCTCCCTTTTTGCTGTAATATGTGTATTTCTCCTAGGTCTGTTCAGACATTTGGATGCAAACACGGAAATAAAGAGTTTCAGAAACAGTATCAGAGGATGAAAAATGAGTGGAAGATGGCCAAAATTGCACTGATAGTCATCTTGCTTTATGTCATTTCCTGGTCACCATACTCTGTTGTTGCTTTGGTAGCTTTTGCCGGGTAATTACGAATGTATCAGCAAAGATACATTCAGTGAAAGCACGAAGTGTGAAATTGTAAAAGGTGCAATGGATAAAAGTCAATGCTACCTGTCAACTCTAATGCCTGAAGTGCATTCAGAACATACACATATTCAGGAGTGACATTTAACAAATGAGGCACATGCTGACTATGATTTTTTCCTTAGTTTGACTTTTAAAACAAAAAAAAAAAAAAAAAAAAGGAGAGAGAACAGGAAGGTTATTACTAGCAACATAAGAAATTATGCTGATGATTTCCAAAGGCAGATTTTCTATGCAAGGGCATTTGAACAATCTAAATTTTATTTAGCGTTCTAAAACGGAAACATAAGAGGGCAACCCCGTACCCTCACCAAGAGGCTTAATTCTTTTTCTCCACTTCTTCTGTTTATACATTTATTTTCTTGTGTTACATCAAACTTCTGAAATTCTTTACATGTATAAGCAACATCAAACTTATACAGTACATATTTGCATTGGGGAGCTTTTTGGTGCTGGATCTAAAGATCTTACATATCAATCATCTCAGCATGTCCTTTATCTATTTAATGGTCAGCATTTTGTTCAGTATTTTCAACAGAAACACAATAATTAATACAGTGCATGTACATAGCTTGATATCACACTACTGTTAATACAATCCAGGCACAAGCAGGCTTGTTGAAAGTCAGGCTGTTTTGCCTCTACGTGCATATTTCTCCCAAGTTAATGTGTGACACTGAACAAGCCTCTTCATCTTCCTGTGCTTCAATTCAGCATTCCTAAACCAGACCTGACTATCTGCTTTAGAACATCTTGCCAAATGCAAAGATTTTGAAATACTCAAGTGCATATGTCAGCATAAAACACTTACCTGTCATTTTCTAGTCAGAAATAACAAGTACATCTTCTTATCTTGACACAAGATAAACTTACTTATGATGGATGCATTTTGGGTAGATGAAGGGTGGTGATTGTTGTCATACACCTAAGGAAAGGGCCATGCAGGGAAAGGCAGCTTCCTAAATTCTAAAAACTTTCCCTTAAGAAGAAAAAATATTGCCTAAGAGAATAGGATTCCCTCCTATTAAATTCAGAGGGGCAATTCCAAGCAGCAGAAAACATTTTCTCCATGGAGATAAATGAGTTCCTCCCTCAGGAACTTGAATCTATAGGATGTTTCCAATACAGTCAATCCAGTGTCACCTGTCTCCCATCACAGGGAGACTTAGGTATTGGGTATTCAGCACTGGTGATGTGTGACCAGCTAGAGATGAAGGAAGAGCAAGAAGACAAAGAAACTCAAAAGAGCTACCCTGCAGCACCACTAACTCTACAACATCTCAAAAAATCAGAAGATGCTTTAAACTAAGCATTGTAGCCATGTAGAACTGCCAGGCTGTCCTGTATGATTCAGTATCTACTTCAGGAAGATCAAGTGCCTGATGAACTTGAATTCTAGTCCGTGTCTCACACTGACAAATACTTGAACAAATGGCCAACTTTATAACTATACAGTATCTGACAAATCAGCATTTGCAAATTTTGCTCATAAAGGCATCTGGTGAGCAGTAGAGCTCCATTCAGCTTGTTTTCTATTTCTGAATTACGCCTTTCAGGCAATCGTAGTTAAATTTTTCAGAGATTAATATACCAGGCCTGGAGGCCTTATGTTAACTTTTATTACAATGAACTCTGATAAAATCAGTGTTTGTCACAAATGGGAATCTGATATGCAGTCTGTAGCTACAGTCCTGGACTAAAACCATCTCCTCTGACAGAACAGCTTACATGGTAATGAATAAATTTAATTCCTTTAGAAGATGCTTTGGAAGGGATGCTTTGGAATACCAACCTAGCACATAATCATGCTCTCTAATACTGTTGGTGTCCAGGTTCTATAAAAGTTGTAATTTCTGGGAGTGGTGAGCTTAAACCAAGGCTTTTGCCATTGTTTATTTCTCTTAGCTGAATTCTCCAACAGTCTCACCAAAGTACCATCCCTCTCATCTCAAGAGGGAATGAAAGTCCATTCCAGCAAGGAAAATTTGCCTGATACACGCTGCCTGTGTTATTTTGGTCTAAACTGATTTATTGACTTTCTTCTGACCACAAATATATGGGTTACTTCAGGTTATCTTCAAATTTACTGGCCGACACCAGCATGGCAGATAAAAATCAGTCATTACTTTATCCTTTAGAGGCACATCACCTGTAAATACGTATGTCACAGCAACACATAAGCCTAGCATGTGACACCTGAGGACACTTCCTTTCAGTTTTAGTTCAGGTCAGGCAAAAAATAAAGTCTGAATGGAAAACAGATTTATTCATATATCTGTTACAGATTTCTCTTTTCTGATAATGCTTCATTCTGCATATCCATTAAATTCCACATTACTGAAGATTAGCCTGACTCAGAAGATTAATCTGTTGAGTTTGGAACAGATACTCCAATGAACATGTATTCATGTGTACGCAGGCTAACTGTCCCACACTGTTTACTCCTGGGTAAACAACATGGGGGTTACCCCCATCTTGAGTCCTAGTAGAAAAGCATGGCAGTGCCCAAGAGAAACACCAAGAAAATCATGTTTCTCAGAAATGCAATTAGCCTGGGGCTGATTTCTGCAGGCCAACTATGTAAAATTGGCCCACTTGCTGTTTAGATACAGAATCCCCTCTTTTACTTTATTTGGAGCACCAATAAAGCATTGTCTCTTCAGTATATTACTGTGCACAGATTACCTAGAATTCACTACTAAAAATTTATATATAATGTATTTGCATTACTTTAGGTATTCCCACATCATAACACCGTTCGTGAACTCCATACCAGCTGTGATTGCCAAAGCTTCTGCCATCCACAACCCCATCATTTATGCCATCGGTCACCCCAAATACAGGTGAGTTTACTCTCATTAGCTATATTTAATACAGTACAGATAATCAGACAGTAACTTTGTTACTTATGAGACCAGTACTTGAACTCTGTTTCACCTGCTCATTTTACCTTCTCAAAATAGCCTCTTCCTCCCCCAAAAAACTTCTCAATGACAAATAAATGTCAGTGGAGTTTGTACGTGGAACAAATTACTGTGCAGATGGGAGCTAGAGAATGCTGATCTGTACTTTTTGATCACTTGATAGAAGATAGAGACCTTCCCCTGCTCAAATCAAAGCACCATAAAATTCTTTTAAGTATCTCCATGGGAGATGACATTTGTCAGTGTTGCAAATAGCAGTTTGTAAAATTAATCAGGCTTGTGAGAGATGCAGTTCAATAAAAGAATCCAACTCTTTCCTATTTTGTTTGTCTTCCCCACCTTTCTTTAAGTTTCTGTATTTCAAATAGTATTTCTTCTGAGTTGTAACATCTAAGGTCATTACAATATCAAATGCAGATGCAGGCTGTGGGATCTGAAGGATGGCAGCAAAGCCAAACATACAGTATTGTTTCATGCTTTACAAAGACTTACTGGGGAACTGGGTAGAAAACATGCAGACTTAGACTTTTAAGTAGGGAACACTGGGAGGCAGAGCAAAACAATTTCATTGCACTGCATATGATGAAATGAACACTCTAATGTAACTGTACATTTTGTACAACTGTACAGATACCAGGCAGACAGATGCACAGAAGGAAGCTAGGATAGCTGCTTATGTGAAGATTAAAATAATTCATTACGTTGTACTTCTGCAAGGTTCCACTTAAAGGGACAGAATTCTGTATTTGCCCTGATTAAACTGAAAGCAGATAAAACATCATTTTAATAGCTCCCTTCCCTCAGAAGAGTTATATTTTGATGTCCTTATCCCCGCAAAGCAATAAATTTGAATTCCACAGAACATTGTGAATAAGTGATCTTGCACAGTAATTGCACAAGAGATACTGGATATCTGGAAAACTCTTTAGTGCCCTCAGTAACTTTTCAGTCCATTCAGCATTAGTCTACCTTTTGGAATAAATGCATTGTTTATGGTGACTGGATTTTTGTGCTAACAAAGGAAATCTGACTGGTTCTACTTCTCATCCATTAGAACAGCCATTGCAACGTATGTTCCCTGCCTTGGATCCCTGCTGAGAGTTTCCCCTAAAGACTCCCGGTCTTTCAGCAGGTATCCCTCCTCCAGACGATTCACCATTACCAGCCAGTCTTCCGAGATAAGCGCGCCACAGAAAGGAAAAAGGCGACTATCTTCTGTCTCAGACAGTGAATCCGTAAGGAAGACACTTCCCATACATGCATTTTTAATTACAGAGTAATTAAAATTCACATGGAGTCCTTCGAAGTGGCAGATGATTTTGATGAAATGCATTATACTGCTTGTTACAAGAGCTCCAGAGAAAGTAGAGGGACAAAGAGAAGTAAAAGAAGGCTGAAGTGTAAAAACAGAATGTAAATTATTCTATTCTTGGTGTTTTGTAATTTTCAAGGAAGAGTGGAAAGATGAAATAACAGGAATTTTAGAAACTGAGGGAGGCGTGTAGTAGGAATATCCTTGAAAGCCTGACTGTATTTCTAGGATGCTGCTTGTCTGACCACAGATTTGGAGTCTGGACATACAAAAAAAGAAATCACTGTGAATGAAATATTTTTTAGTGAAAGCAAGATTATAAAGAAACAGATAATAGTTTCTGAAGGTGACAAGGGTTGTATATGGAAAACCATTAATCATCATTTTCAGACAAAACAAAAAATCCATTACAAAACCATTTTTTTCAGAAAACAGCAGCTTACTGCTATCAGTCTAACTGAAGCCAAATGTTTTGCATAGCAGCTGGAAACTAGTGAGATGTTTGGAGTCCCAGGCTCTCTCTTGCTTACTAGAAGCACATTAGTATCCTCTATGCAATTGTTTTAAATACAATTTCCAAATATATGAAAAGGTCATTGTTTTCTCAGTGATTCTTTTCATAGTCAAGCTAATCCTTGCATCAGATCCAGTCAAGCTCTGCATTTTGACAGTTTTTAACAGTGGTGTTTCAATTTCTTTATATGCTGTATTGTTTAGCTTCTGAGTCCAATCAAAATGAAATTCTTCTGGGTAAGAGCCACCATTCATCTTGAATGTTTTTAAATTGGCTAATTAAAAGTGAAACATTTTTAATTGTGAATCCTGACTCCTTACAAAGAACTGACTGGAAATTGTTTACTTTTCTAAGGGATTTTCTAAGGTACAAAATAACTTTGTGTCCACAGGAATATAAAAAATTGCATGAAGATAATTTATCAGCTGATAAATTAAAATTCTTAAAAAACAGACAGCCTCCTTCAGTAATGCTACATGCTCTGTTCCTACTATCAGTGAGGGGGGAGGGAGGAACCCTATAAAAAATTTAACACTTATATTTGCCCAGGAAAGCAACTCTTAATATTTAAGGAAAAACAGTGGAATTGACAGCAAAAATTACCCCAAGTAAAACAAAACAAAACAAGCAATTGGTATACTTCACTCTAGAATATTCTGTAAGCCATGGGTAAGACTTTATTTTGTTCAGAATAATAATAGAGACAAGATTTTCTAACAACAGTATGTATGTTCCTTAACATTTTGAGTTGACCATAGAATTCCCTGTATCAGCAAGTAATATCAGGTCAGCTGAAGTACGGGGCTCAAGTTTAAAGCAAACAGACAAGCAAAATTACCTGCTTCAATGCCCACCAATAATTTCTTTTGTTTCTACACCGTATTTAGATCAACTAGGCTTAAGCTTTCTACACATGCATTCACAGCGCAAAAAGGCAATATACATGCTGCCATGTATTCTATGTCAAAGTTGGTCATCAAACTATAATTAATATAATTAGGGATTGCATAAGCTGCTAAACTATCTTTTTATACTCTTATGGATGCAAAGTTATTTTATGCCTTCAAAAAGTTCTTTGCAAAGAGAAGGAGCTAATAAGTTCAGCAACACGTGAGGACTGGTGATTAGAAAACAAAGTTGCTTCCATTTTACAGTTCAATCAAATGAGACTGTAAGTACTAACCCACTTTATACCTGGATGCAGAAAATACTCTCGTCCAACATCTTGCACTTCAGCAGGAAAGTTATGTTTAAATTTTCCTCCTGAATATTTCATTAACCTTTTCTTAGAAACCTTCTGTGGAGACATTTCACTTTGTAGATTGCCTTCATCACTGCTTCCCTAGTAGTTAGAAAGCTGCTTCTTAAAATACAACCTTGATTGTCACTGTTGCAAATTAAGTGTATTTTTTTCCTTCCCCTTCTCATTCCCCAGAGTTATACAGAAAAAATGATCCTGATCCTCCTTGGAGCAATTAGTCTGTTATGTATTAAAATTCTTCTACAGCATCTTCACTTGGGATTCTCTCTCCATAAAACAGGCTCAACAGACCAGTTCCTTCAATTCCATTGTAGTCATGTTTTTCTGCACCTCTTTTTTATTTTCTTCTTTGGAGAGAGTTTATCTATGCTCTCTCCAAGTAAGGTGCCCAAAACTGGACACAGCAACCCATGTTAGACTTCATTAGTACTGAGTAAATGGGGACAGCTATATTCTCCTCTATGCCATGCTCCTACCAGTACTTCACAGAACATATTGGTTTTTATAACATACCACTGTTCCTATGTGACCCACTGTATCATAGTAATCTTACTTCAGCATATTACTGCCAAGCTCATTGCGTATCTTTTCATTTCTTACATGTAGTACTTGAAATCTATTGAATTTTAGACTTAAAAGACTTGATAGTTTTGTTTGTACCAGTTATATGCAAAAGACTTTATTTCGCTGCACATGACACAGCTTTTGTGAAATGTCTTTTATAAAATGTCTGTCCCTCTTGTAATTTCCGTCTAAGTAAAGCTGATTTTCACAGGACAAATTGGCTGGAAGTCTACAGAACCTAAAGTGATTATTTTTGTTGTACCATTTTAGGGCTGTACTGATACAGAAACTGGTATTACCACTGTGATCTCCAGACCTCCTAGCAGACAGTTTTCCTATGAAATGGTAAAAGACACAAATCAAACTAGTGACATGAGAGCCAAACCTAAAGCAAAAAGCCATGATTCTGGGATTTTTGAGAAGGTAATAGACTGTGTGACATCTAAGTTCTCAGGCAACTGGTAGGTTAATCTGCACATTTTATCATAATTTGTCATGAATGTTCCTGCCTAGAAGATGGGGATAACCTATGAATTAACACTTTGAGGCTGTAAAAGGTCCTTAACTGGTTCATTATCCATCTGTCTTCGTTGTATTTCTGGCATTGTTGTATTGAACTTAGCACCTGAGGGTTCTATTTAAGTTTGTATTAAGTAATAATTCCTTTTCAGTGTGCAAGTTACTTATCTTTCTGTTGTCTCCCCATTTGTTCTAAATGAACAAATATAGTTATTGGAGAGAGAGAGAAAACAAAGCTGTCCTCAGTCTATCGCTACATTTCAGTCCTCTGCTGTCCCCTTTTTTCCCCCACTCCTTGCATTTCAAACTTGATGGCTACTGTGACGTACCTGTATGTCACTTGTCTTTCTTTCCTGTGTTCTTCTTTCAGACATTTGTAGATTCTGATGACATATCCATGGTGGATCTGAATGTCACAGAGTACACTGCTACACCTGCTGTAAGAGTTGTTATTTTAGTATTTGCCATGGGTCTAACTGAGCAAATAAAAAATAATTACATTTTCTTGCACTCTTGGAGCTTAAATTAACTCATTTGTTGAGATGCAAAAACAAGATGATACTCCCAATGGAATATAAAAAAAATGCTGCAAGTGGTAGAATGTATTGCTGAAATTAATCAGAGATTGATGGAGAATATATGTACTACACAGTTCCCCTTAAGTCCAACTTCTTCAAGGAACTTCAATATTTTCATGGATTCAGCAGGTTCCCTGAGGAGGTCTGTCTGTGATTTCCTTAGTTGATCATGGAAGTCCTAATTTTGTGCCAAATTTTATATAAATAACTGACGGGAAGATACGCCATTCAGATAGCAGTCCTTCTGAAACAGCCATAGACTTGTGGAAAGTACTACTTTATAAATTGGTATTGTTAACTGTTCAATATTCTCTGTTTTGGGTAGGGCCAACCAATTAAAACATGCAACTTGCATGAAACTCGGGTAAGTTTTGGAAACATGCCATAGCACTTATTCAGTAAGGGATTGTCCCAGTGCTTCTCTTTTCTTCCATGTAACAGAACTACATTATATTGATATTTTTTTGACATCTTCCCCAAGTGAGTTAACTTGAGTCTTGACAGATGAGGAAACAAGAGAAAATAGTTGCTGGATGAAAGCAAAATGGGAGCTAGACAGTTTAATCTTTGCAGTATTAATCACAGTGTAATATAAACATCTTAAATTAACTCTGCCTTGTTAGTAGTGATCTTTACAAGCTATTGCTAGCCTCATCCTAACACTTTTGTTTTTTGGTCCTGTGCAAGTCACAGCTAGCATTCCTACTGTCAAAATAAGCTAATAAACCTTCCCGGCAATTCCAGTTTTCACTCTTTTCTCCAGTTTGATTCTCCTTTCAAAATTTCCATGTCATGATGAACCTAAACAGATGCCACCTTGCTTATCTCAATTTCTTAATGTAGGAACTGTTTATTTCACTGAATTCATAGACTCTTTGAGCACATTCTCAGCACTTTTGTTCACAGATGAATGTGCTGTTATTAGCCTGGTCTTTTACCACAGATGACCAGACTCTGAAGTAGCAAATGCAAAGTCTGTGCTTTAATAACCTCTTTAGCAACAGTTTTCTCATAAGGTACTCGTGAAACATTCCAAAATTGTTCAGGTCTACCCTTTCCGCAATCCTTTAAGTCTGGCTTTGCATTAGTTCGGATTGTCAAAGTGCTTATCTAAACATACATTGCTTTTTCATAGATGCTGCAATCTGATCTCATTTTAGACATCTGTGTTTTCTATCTCTCTCAAATCCTTGTATGCTTTAGACAGGTGAAAGCCTGAATGGTATTGGACTAAGAAAAGGAGAGTCTCACCAGAGACCATCTGCAGCCCAGATACCCAGCATTATAATAACATACAGCAATGGCCAAGGAGTAGAGCTACCTTCTGAATATAGCTCTGGTTTCCTGTACCCTAAGATGAAGAGCCACAGCCAGAAAAAGAACTCCAGCAGCTAAGTGGTGGTGCAAAACAGTGTGTCAGCTTAGTTAGTTAGTATCTCTGCAACAACCGTGGATCAGCTGAATCCAGAAAACCTTCCTATCCTGTTCTGATATGCTCCTACAGAGACACAACACAGGACAAGCAAAGATAAAACCAAGGGGAGTCAACTTTTCTGCATGAGAGCTCTTTCCAGTGGTTCATTTCTTGATCCGAGTCACATCATAATTCTATTACTTCTTCTTTATGCAGCTCATGAAATGATTTCTTTCACTTTGATTTTACTCTGCTCAAGTATATACCACCACTGTATAGATCTTACCTACCAGCCTCTTAAGATTAATTTGGGAGGAAGAGGAAATACGAGATTCACAACTGACTTTTTTCACTTAAGTAAAAAAAAAAAAAAAAAAAAAAAAAAGAAATATTTTAAAAAAACTTAATCACACAGTCAGTGCTCCCTTCTATCATTAACAACACGTTTTCCCTCATTTTCTGTACAGTATAGTTGAAAGACAATGCACTTGAGCAAAAGTCTGAAGTATTGGATCTTTATTTTAAGTTCTGAGACTGTAAAGGAAGGGAAGGGAATCACACTGAAGACAAGCCTATGCTCCTTTCCATATCTAGATTATTTTTCTGACAGTTATTTAGACAGCAGCTCAACACAATTTAGCTAACCTCCTCTGAGCAACAGGTATGTACCAGAAAGCTCCTCTTCGCTTCCCCTTAGCAGGTGTCAAGAATGCAGAGTTCAAAGCAATATATGTAGTGAAATGTCTTATGGTTAAGGAAATACAACTGACTTCCAATTCTTCAAAAGAGTTTACCTTTAGGTGTGCTTTTCTGAAGTAAACCTTAGGTGGAGAAGGATTAGTTGCCCATAAAGTTCTGTTTTACAGACATGGGGAATCCACATCCTCTCCACATCAGCATTTTAATTTTTGCTTTCTCTATCCAGTAGTATCCATATTGGCAAGGTCTTCTCCACAGTGACTACCTCCAGTGAATTGTACTTACTCCTCCAGAAAGGAAAGGAAACAGTTCTATGAAATAGTAATTTTTTGCTTTTCTCTGGTGCTCATTCTAGGACATGAGAATAAATGGAGGGAATTAATCTACAATCCACAGGAGTCTGCAATCCAACAAAAACGAGATGTAGTCAGTCTCAGTGGGGAATACATACTTTCTGAGCACAAGACCAAAGGGCACAAAGAACTATTGAAACAGTTCTTTCCTGCAGGCACCCTCCCCTCCAAGGGAGTACCTTGCAGGCAGGGAGGTAGGGAGTACCTACCCTCCAAGTAATTCTCTGCTTATTCCAAAGAATGGAGGGAACCCAGCAAGTAGTTTTGTTCTAAGCAAACCACTCTTTAACATCACATCAGAAACAGCCTTAAAACAAAAATGCAACAAGCTCATTTCTAAAAAAAAAAAAAAAAAAAAAAAAAAAAATTACAGTAGGTCCCAGGAGATTTGGGGCACTGATTTGAAGCAAACTTTTGGAAACTTATCTCAAATAGGGTTATTACAACTAAAAACTGAGTAATGACTTCCACAGCAGCCAAATTTGGGATCATGAATGAGTAGGCAGTTCAGGCAGGTAATAAAATGCTAAAAGAAACAAGCTGTTGAAAATCCAAGATGTTTTTATGTAAATAAAATCATAGGTATTAGAGATGGAAAAGAGCTATTACATTTCCTGCCTTTACCTACCACAACCGGATATTGTCTTCACACAGAGGACAGTACAAACTGATTATATATTCAGCTAGCAATAAGGAGGGGAAAAACATATCATCTTCAAACAGGAGCTCTGTTCAAAGATATTCATCAAGTCTGCAGAATTTCATTACGACTTATTGTTCAGGTTTTTAAAATCTGAAAACATGAAGCTGCAATTCTTCCCCACCTTTGTCATGAAGGCCATTCACACCAGCGCAAAACGGAAAGCAAACACTAGCAAATGGGAATGCTTTATTACTGCCCATTTCACAGGGGTAGCAAAGGCTGGCTGAACCTGACAAGAAAATGGGTCAAAGCTCAGACATGCTGTATCACATGTTAATAAGATGCATTAGGGTATGGTATGTGTTTCTCAAGCTAACCTCTTTTCTCCTGTCATAATTTCATTCCCAGAAGTAGTACTCTTGAAGACTGTACTCTGCATTCTTCTGCATTCCCTTCCAATTTTAGAGCACATAAAAAGAATACTTCCATGGCTAGAAAAGCCTTATGAATCCACAGCATGTTGTTCTCTATATCCTTCAACTCCAACATGTACTAGAGATTATTTTCTATCTATAAAAAGAACTACAGCTGTTAGTGCTTGTCTACTTACAAAAGGCTTGAAAAGCATATATTAATTAGTGAGAATTGGTTCTGGAGCATTTCAAAATTCTTGTGTGTTCTCCTTATGTACCTTACGCAACTTTACCTTCCCCTCGCTTCTACTGAGACTATGAAAATCATTCAGGGGAAAGCCTACAAAACTCACTGCATCTGAATATCCTTCCCATTCATTCAGACTGTAAGTCCAGTGGTATTTGGAATAAATCATTATTCCTTCATATTTCATTTCATCTTAGCAACTTTATTTGTGTCCTGTATTTTCTGCTTGGCAGCCATTCTTTCTGTTTTCTTGTCTCTTTATAACCCTTTGTAGAGATGACTGATTGGATTAAAATAATTTAAGACAGATGATTTCTGTTTCAGTTAAAGACAATTGCACAGCTTGTTCTGTACTGCGAAGAGCCTGCAGTTTACCGTGCACTTGGGTATGTTCCAGTAACTTGGAGGTGTGAAAGGACTAGGGCAAAACTGAAGCACTTCAGCAGCTGTTCACAGAGCAGTCTGCTGGCAAGGGCAATAGTGCGCAGCGTTGTGGGTTAATGGACAAGCTTTTCACCTCCAAGGACTCGAGTTCAAATTCAGACTTGGGTCACAAGTGAAGATGTGCTTGGTCTGATCATCCAAGCAATTTTGCAAAAAATGCTACGGCCACTACTGGTGGTCCTATAAAAAAGGTGCCAAGAACCAGTGTAATAAAAGGCAATTTGTTGCAAGTCATGATTAAAATTCAGCAGCATAAGGCAGCTGCACACTGCCGATCTTTTCACTCTCACATACCATCTTAGTCCCAATGTTTCAGTGGTTACAGTCTCATTTTCCATACTTCTTCTTTTGGAAACTCTTTTGCATCCACCACTGAATTAGCAAATGTCATCACAGCAACTGACACTGAGTAAATCTTCACACACACTCATGTAAGACACATACAAACTTTGCCATCAAGGAAACTGCAGAGCAGAGCTATAAATACAATTTTACTTAGAATCACAATAATGGACAGAGATTAAAAATTTTTCTGCAATCTGTTAGCAGAGTGTGTACGTACGCACTCCGTAGCAGAGTGGCGTATGTAAAGCCAAGAAAGAAAGAAGAAAAGCACTTCCAATGCTTTGTGGGTGTCTCTAGGCATAATGGGGTAAGTCACATGTGCCTGTTTTCCTCAGTGTGACTGATTCCATTTTTTCCAAGAAGTACTACACTGTGGCCCTCCTCCCTTTCTGATCCTTCAGGGAAGGATGTCAGCATCTCGGTAACTCTGACTGAACAGCGGTACTTCTCTGCTCCTGAAAGCACTATTTCCACAGGGCAATACTGAGAAAGGGTCTTTATCTGCAAAGCAATGCCAGGTTATCAGTCAGTGGTATTTCAATGGCTGGCAACAGGTATCTCACTTTGAACACTTGTGCTTGCAGCCTCGGAGTTCTTAAATCCCAAAGGCATCTGTACAGTCCCATGTTATAAACTGGGTTATATAAAAGCAATCTTAAAACAAATAAATTATTAGTACTGTCATTCTTAACAACCCTAGACATGGGCTGAAATCCCATGTGCTAAAGATTTTATTCAGATTGTTTACATTAAACATTTTATGCAGAACAAAAAGGTTGCTATTTCTTCCCCCTTCCATTAAATTTATAGCCTAACTGCTCATTTTCAAACTGATGCGAAGTTAAGTTTTCAAGATGAGTAAGTTGCTCTGTTTACATCCCTAAAAGGGACAGTAGATTAAATATATGATCAGTGTAAGCTTAACAAAGCTAGAAAGGTTCTCCAGAGCAAATCTGGCCCTACCAGTCTAATATAAAGGACGAACATTAGAAAAGGCTCTTCTTTTTTCAGGAAAGTACTTCTTCATTAGCTAAGTTCAACAAGTCCTGCCAGCAGCAGAGTTCTGCAGGATACCCAGCACAGGAATTCTGTGCACCTGGCCTGCAGAGCAAAGCAAATGCTGCAAGAGCCACGTCAGCATAGAAAAATGCTAGTATATTTTCCAAATGGTGATATCACCTCACTGCATGTAGAGGTGTGAGGATCTCGTGATACTAGACCACAAAGCTAGCCTCATGCTGGTTTGTTGGCATATTACCTACACTTTTTTCGCAAAGAAAACTGGCTCTCATGATTAAGATTCATTTGAAACTGGGCATAAACAGTAGTATAATGGGCTGGGGAAGAATGGAGAGGGATTCAGACCTATTTACAGCAAACTTTTTCTCCCCATCATTCTCCTTTTTTTCAACTGTTAAACTTACAAAAGCAGCTGTATTAGAGATTCAGTACCAAAACCATCTCTGTTTTCAGGGAAATTGTAACCAAACCTAGCCAAAGAGACTTTATGTGGGAGAACCTTTTTAAGCCTCACCTTTGGGCAACTACAAAACATAACTGGGCATGATCCACCAGATTTTAGATTGAGAAACACAAAAACTCACAGTTCAATTCTGTAGCTTGAAAGATAAGCAGAATTAGTAGAAACACTCTTTTTGATTTTATCAGGCTTAAGTCAAGCCTTAAATATACTGTACAGAAAGAAGAGTGAGCTGTAGCTCAGGTTAAACTGCCTCAGCAAATAAACTAACACAGACATAACCTAAAAGTAAAGCTCATCATACAGCTCTTAGCTCATCATTGCTGTTCTTTTTTTTTTTTTTTTTTTTTTTTTTTTTTTTTTTTTTTTTTTTTTTTGTTATTGGAGTGATATGTGATTTTCTTATATTACAGCAGTTTATCAGGGGTTATCTCCTACATCAATAATGGGGAACTTGATGATATGGGCACAGCTGCAATATGAAAGGTCAGATTATGAGGCTATTCCAGAGTGCAGAAGATGGGAAAATCATAAGTGTTAACGAATACTCCACTGTTTTATTAGCAGGCTAAGATTTCTTGTGCCTGTATTCCAGACTTTTATTTTAAAGTAGGAATGTTCTGGTATTTGTGGGATTGTTTCAGAAAATCCTTTTAATAGAAGTTATATTATATGAATTTGTGTTTCTTTTTCCCACAAAGAATCTGCCAACTATCCATACTGTCATCCAACTGCAGTATGAATAAGCTTCAACACATGCAATTACCCCCTAAAATATAAACATGTTATGTACTTATGTTAAAGAATTGCTGAGAGGGATGACTTTTGCAAAATATGCTTTACTCACCAAGTGAAAAACAAACCCATTATTCAGTTCCTTTACCATTCAGTCTTCATCGTGAATTCCACAGGCATACAAGCATCAGTTTCATAAGAGCCATTTCCTGAACAGGCTGTGGGACACTAACAGATATCTTTCCAATTGTTACATGTTTTCCACTGCTTGGAGGGGAAAAAAGGTATTGAAAATCCACATCCTCCTATGTGCTATGTTTGAAGGTTCACACATAAAGTGATTGTTCATCTAATATAGTTGCACTTTCTACAAACTCCCGGTACTTTAAAAATTTATGATACATTCCCAAATATGCCCTATGGATTGGTATAAGGGATTTTTTTCAAAAGTTTTTCATATGCCTATAGTTAATCAAATGCATAAATATTTATGCAACCCCTCAGAACACACAATCAAAGCAGGTAGGGGTGTCAGAGTTGTATTAATTCAACACTAGAAGTTACCGAATTTTTTAAGTACTTTTCCAGTTCAGTGTTTGCTGTTAACTCCATGCAACTGTAAATGTCTTCTAAGTTATATATTTTTTAAAGTCAAGGTTTACCCTGATAGATGAACCTGGGAGCAACCTGTATTGCTGTTAGCCTACTGTGATCTGATGTAGAAACAACCAGTAAGTACTTTTGTAAAGCAAACTCTTACAAAGAAGAGTAAGGACAGTTTTGCAACAATGCTCAGAAGTCGGAGCCAGAAGCCCAAGAGTCTATTTTTGGTTATCTGTTTGACCTTGTACAAATCACTTTATCTCAGTATTTCTAACTGAAGAATAGGGACACTATCCTCTTCACCACCATGTGTCTACTCTCAACTAGCTTTTGCAGTTTGTTCCAAGATTTGCAGCTACAAATATAACTTATTTTTTCCATTGTTCATGTTTTCTTCAATTATTGTTTAGTTAGTAGTAAGTCTAAAACGCACATTGTGAAACTACAACATGTGGAAGTCAACAGATGGTACATAAGTGAATATGGAATGCATAGTAACACCTTTTCTCAACAGGAACTAGTCTCAGAAATAATTTACAAACTTGCCTACCTACCTGACTTCAGGAATCATTTACTGGTATATTACACTTTGTAACAAGAGTCAAATGGAGTAAAGAATTTTAATGGTAAAATGTAATTATTAAAAATATGTATCATGAAATTCTTTGATTGAAGAGTGAGTTATAATAATGTATTCTCTTGAAGAAAGTGTATAATTAAGAAGCAGTGGCTGCACCTTTGCTCTATTGTACAGAAGTAAAAAGGAAAACAGAATCTATCTCTGGAGAAGGAGCCAAAACAGATCTGTGAGGAGCACAAACTAATTAATAGGAGGATTTTCAGAGAGGGATCCTTGAAGGAGCGCTGAGGCCTGCTACATGCTCACTTGATTTGCTGAAGAATCTAGTATGTTCTCTTCTTTAAAGAGTTCCTGGATCCATAGAGGCTATGCAGAAACAACTCTGAACTGAAATATAGGTGCCTGCACAAGCTACATGGATTTTATCTGCAGTATTTCATTGACAGTGAGAAGGCTGAATCGAACTAACCAACCAAGAAACAAAGAGGAAAGGTACTATTTAGAGGGTACCACGAAAAAGATGCAAAATAGAGGTGAGAAGGAAATGGAAGAGCACAGAAGTTATAATGATGGGAAGCAATGGACAGAAAGAGGACTGGAAGCAACAATATTTAGTGAACATTTTTTTAAATGCTTTATCATAGGTAAAGCTTGTTCTCTGAGACCAGAAACATCAAACTCAGATTGCAGTATCATTTTTAGGGTTCTTTATTAATGGGGCAAAAATCACTAATTGAAGAAGGGAGTCATTGACGAACAATATCATCCAGAACACAAGCGTAACATCAACAGGATCCACCACTACCAAATCAACAAAATGTTAAGTTTTCTCCAGATGTTACCTAGAATGAGACCCTGAAAAAATTTAAGTTCAGTTCAGCTTGCTGTGAATATCTCATAGACAGTTGTTATTGCCCTCTCCAGATCTGGGTTATTCTTTTCAAGACAACTTCTAGTATCATGCACATCATTTTAAACTTAAGTATCTCCATTAATTTCAAAGGATATAAAGTAGGGCAACTCATGAAAGTTTGAATTCCAAGATGACAAATATTAAGAATATAGTGAAGCTCAGGAAAAGCAGGCAGGCAGGAAGAAGCTATATTCTTAAAAACATTAAGGCAGCATTTCCAGTGCCTGAAATATGTGATTATCATCACAAAGCTCTAGATTTCCTCATGTATCTGCACAGTGCTGAGTTGTCACTCTGAGGAAATTAGTTTCTCCATCAGACTTCTGGGGTAGTATTAATATACACAATACTGGACATAGCTGTACACGCGCAACGGGAGAACAGCCCAAAAAATATGCTATACATCACTGTTTGAGTAATACATCTCCCTTATTTGCCTGTATTTGACATGCTATGCAAGTCCACTTGATAAAGAGGAAAAGATATTTAAGGAAAATAGATTTTAAAATAAACCAAGAAAAATTTTTCTCTCTTTTTTAACCAAAAAGCATCAGATCTGAGTAGCAGGGGCATTCAGCAAATCCCTTAGAGTGTACTAGTATGTCTCATTTGAAGTGCTGGTTTACTAGATGCACTGGTTAAAATGTACCTTCTGCTGCTGCTCAATGAAGTAAAAAGGAAGCTACACTCTCATGCTTACTCTGAAGTGCAGGGCTGAGGCTGTAAAATCAGGTAGTTCAGTGGTTGTTCATTTTCTTTGCATAGATTCCTCCTGAAAATCACTCCTCATCTGAAAAAAAATTGCCAGTCTTTTCAGTCTTGGATCATTATGTTCAGTCAGATGAGAAATAAGTTTCATGTAGTTTTGACTGCAAAAAGTTTTCCCTTAGAGCAGTACAGGGACCATTTATTTTGACAGAAGGAATTAAAAAACATGAAATCTCCAAGAAACATCCTGTGAAGCTTCCTTTCAATAAATCACAACCATTTTAATTCTTGCTTTACTCAGAAATGTCACTTTAGAGGATGGCCAAAAGCAAAGGAAGACTAAGAAAACAGTTTAGGATATTCATTAGCACTGCATCTTAATAAAGTGATTGTAAATAAGCTAGGGAATTCTGAAGTGTTATGAAATACAATAGCCTTATATGGAAAAGTCTCCCTCCCCTTTCCTGTTGGAGGCCGTTACTAGTAAAGGAGTAGAGAGTTACCATCTTTTATTAGACTTCTTCTTGCCTCTTTCACTGACTCAACCCCCTTTGATTTTTGTCATGGGTAAGAGTCAGATCATATCGATTTCACAGGCAATGCTGTGGCTAAGGAGGCCACAGCACGAGTTAAAGAGCTCCATCTGGCAGCTTCCCTTCATTGTACTGCCCCCTGAAATGGAAAGAATTCCCTCACAGCTGAACCTGCTTCATTTTCACTGGGTCAGAGCATAAAGGCAATTGCTTATTTTATCAGGTCATGAACATGGCAATAGTGTGAGCTGCCTGAATTATAGCTTTTAAAAATAAAATTACTGCAAGAGTTTTCAAAATAACACAGCTGACTGCCCAACATCACTGGAAGCCATTTCTAGGAAACTTAAAATGTTGGTTTTCAGCAAGACTGATGTGCTGCTTTCTCCAACAGAAAGCCAGGGCCAAATACTTTACCAGCATAGCCATACAGGTAAGAATGGTGTGATCCCTTTAAGGACTTACTGCATGACATTTCAGCCATTTGAGGAGATCCTTATTTAGGCTGGGTTTTAGAGAAATGCAGTTTCTCATCTGTCCAGAGACTCTGTCAAGGCAGATTCTCTGGACAGAAAATCATTGCAGTTAAACCACTTCACAGAGATCTCAGATTAGCTCTAAATTTACCAGTTAAAAATATTAAAACAAAACAAAACAAAAAACCCTTGGCAACAGAGTTACATCTCCTATCAAATATTCTGTGCCTTAGTGATCAGAGTTTCCTACCTGTTTCAGGTTTTCGCAATAGCAGTATTCCTTCCCCAGTGTTGGACCCTTCAGGAATGGAAACAGAGATCTGAAAAAGGGTCCTACTAGTCCAAGCAATATTCTGTGTAACTTCAGCAACAGAGAATCTAAAAATCCAAGCCTAAGCTTTTACCTGTGTGCTAATGCAGCAGTCCCAAGCATTATATATTCACTTTAAATTAACTAAAACACATCCAAAACATCTGTTGATTTGGCAAGACAAGACAACATCATGTCTCTATTTCAACATGTGGCCAACCTGTAGCAATTGTCTGTCTCTGCTACCTCCCCTCCAAGAGCTAATGGCTTGGCCCTACTTAGGAAACACCAGTTCTAGTAGAATTATTTTACTTCAATTATAATCTGGCTATTATTATTTTACTTAATCTCAACCGGCAAGGTCTCATCGAAAGAAAAAAGCTCATCGCAGAACATGCATTTCATTGGAACATTCATTCTGGGCCCTCTACAATAGCCAAACTTGCTTGTGAAGGGGCTGAGGAACAAAGTAAGATAAATGACATTCCTATTGACTTGTCTGGGAATTCTCTTCTTGTTGACTCTGGCATTCCTGTAAACATATGCGAAATGAATCAAGTTACTCACATAATAGGATTCTGAACTAGTATCCCATTTGTCCTCCTTTAGGCCACTGAAAGTCATCTGGAAAGCTTGGCTGAGGCTAAGCGAAGTTTTTGTTATTGAAAACTCCAGTAAAGCTACGTCTTAAATTCATGTCTGCTTCTTTTACTTATCGTGATTGAAAAGAGGCAGTTCAGAGAATTTTTCTGACATGGTGTGCCTTTCTTTCTCAGTCCTTCATTCTGCTTACTGTACAAGAACATTATGCAAGTGCAAATTGCACAGCCCATCTGTCAATTCCCATTTGCTCTTACATGATTTGTATATTTTACATCTGACCATCAAGGTATTACAGATCTTTCTTCTTCTCAGCTGAGAAACAATCTTTCTGCACACCTTTTGGATTGGAAAAAAATACCACTTGGGACAATCAAGTTAAGTCAGCTATTAAATTTCTCAGTATCTTAGGTCTCAGAAACTTTTAGGCTTGAGAAAATGATGCATTTCTGTATATAACTGGAGAGAGGTATAAACTACTCAGATTATCTCACTTTATCAATTTTTTTTAAACTGGATGATTTAATGCACAGACAGGGCTAAGCTGCAAAATTTGGATACATATACTCAAAATGTGGTTTGCCCAAAAGCTGAAGGTTGATTTCCGAGCTAGAGTTTTGCTCTAGTTCACTAGTGTGGCTAGGAAAAATTGACTTGCCCAAAACCAAAGAGCTCTTAACTTCTCAGTCAGGATTGACTGAGAGGTCTGTATCTGATCCACTGCTGTTCAGTGGATCCCAAATAAGTCACTCAACCTCTAAACCTCACTTTCTTCATGGAAACTATTATGCCAGAGGTCACTTCAGATGATTGTTGTAGACTCTTTAATTTGTGAATCAATGAAAAGTGGAAGATTTATACTAAACTATAGAAGACGTCAGTACTGTCCATAACAGATCATCTAACTAACACTATAGAACCAGAGGTTAATGTTTCAGAAAATCATAAAGATACGAAAATAGATTACAATAGAAATTGGAACATTAACACAAGGTCTTCTGTCAAGTTTCACAATAAACTAATCTTTGAACTGCCTTTCTGAGAAAAAACATGAATGGCACGTCACCATCATTTCAAACCTTTGTGACTTAATTCAGTTTGATCTGCCTTATTATTTAAAAATCAGTAAGCAGCATGTTCATTAGGGATCAGATGAGACTGTGGCAGCCAGCATGCTCTCTCACCCTGCCCTTTTAATTTAGCTATAAGCCTTCAGTGACTCTGCCAAAAGTATTTATTGCAACACATCGGCTATCTGTAAATTGTGTGAGCAGCTCTGTATCGAACTGCTGGATAGGCCAAAGGGCCTACATTCAATGGCTGAAGTTCCTACAGCTGGAGATCATGAATCCATATATATATATGGTAAATGTATGAAACACAGGAGTTAAAAATTATTGTTAATATAACCATACACCATGCTCATAGCTGGAAATTACAAGGAAATATGAGGAAGCAGCTAAGAAGACTAAGAAGACTGAGTGTGGAGACCAAAGCAACTCCAGCTCCACCAGAATCCACGTCCACTGGAATGATGACGTATTTAGCCTGCTATCTCTGATTGCTTTGAGTTTGGTTACTCCCTTATTGCTGGTGCAACAGAAAACAGTAAAAAAGGAATAGAAAAGGAACTCAGAAGACTTTGGCTGAATCATTACTAAATGGGCAAGTCTCAACTAAAGCATTCTGAGGGAGCAGTTTGGCTTCAGTCTCCTAACTAATGCTGAGCAGCAAGCATTTCTTTTTGCATATATTCTCTTGTGTAGATTTACATAGCTGGCAGGATGGATTGCTAGCATAAATAGTATTAGATGAAAACTGCTGTGATTAGCTTCTGGTCTAGTTCTGTTTCCCTTTTAACAGACATACTACTCAAAATGACAGCTTACTCCAAGTTATTTGTTGAGGGGGCCGTGTTAAAAAAACTCCCTGGGATGTTGAAAGTTGGGGCACTGGAATGCTACCCTATGAAAAAATCCACATTTCAGCAGCCATTCTTCAGTAATTGTCAAGATCATTTTACAGTCATTATATTTGTCTGTAACAAAGTACCCGAAGGATTATTTCCAGGGCACTGTGAGAAAAGCTGCTTAGCCAGTTCACATTTTCTATTTACAGTTAGATGAAGAATTCTCAGAAAAGCATGGGTTATTCCACTCGCCATTATTACACATTTACTGCTTCAGTGCAGTTGATACATTCATATCAGCGACAGCGTAAAATATTTGTTCCTCTCATTTGTTAAAGTAGGTGAGATGGGCAATTTTTCTTCATTGGATAATCTAGACACGATGTTTATCTGTAAATAACCATTTTAAAATGCTCTGGTAATGTATCTTTTAATGCTCACATAACTTTTTAGTATAAGTCCTTATTTGCAACAGCCAGTTAGCTCACAATTTTCTTAGCTAAGGTTATACTAGGCTTCAGAGATCACAATTAAGATATTGTTTCAATGAATCAATAGGCTCAGCTGAACAAATCATCAGATCAAGGCACCAGGCAATCAAACTGAGCAAAACTGACACTCAAGTGACACCACATTGTGGTAGGTATCAAATATATACAGTTCTGGGCCAGACAGGCATTGAGTACGTCTGTGTTGACAATTCAATTTACCTAACTGCCCAAGTTTATCTGTGAATGGTAACATCATTTACTATAACCTGTATTTATATTACAATTACCATTTTTTTTAAAGGTTCCAATTTGTGACCTTTTTTCCATACTCAGAGGATTAGCAGTGGCTGCTTTAAGGAAGATGCAATGACAGACTGATCAGCTCTGACCTGTAACATGCAGGATCTAGAGAGATACTGAGTGAAACAGGTGGGAAGAGATTCACAATACTCTTCCCTTCATACAGATAACATGTATTTACAACTGACTGTTTATAGCTAAACAATGAGATACAATTGAGAGGCCCAATTTTATTGGGACAAATTGAATGAAAACTGGCTAAGTTTCAACTTATAGAGAATTGCTGCTGTCCTCCTGTCTAAAATTGGAGCACAAGATTTCTGGACATTTTGAGGCTGGACTGGTCCCCAGTTTGAAAATGGCAGTGGCTACAAGTCAAACTGTGCTGTTGGGGTCCATCCTGCTGACAGTCCATCTTGAATTACCCACTGCCCTAACTCTGACCCTTTACTAAGAATGTTATGCTAATAAAGCAGCTCAGGGAAATAATAGGAACAGCTCTAGGAGGTTATATAGACGGACTTCTTTTTTATTTTTGTGTAAAACTCTGGAGCTGTAATTAATAAATGTGTTACTGAACTCTATAAGAACTTGAGAAATTGTTTTGTATGCTTTTTTGTTTTCAGGTGGGAAGCATTAGGAGCTTTTCAGAACTGGTAAGATAAGACTGCAAATGGCATTGATGAATCTCTGTCTTACAAGAATAAAATTAGTAAGATAGATCCACTCTATCAAGATGATTCTCATATGAGCTGTGCTTGATTTGTTTCTCTAAGATTTACAAAATTATGTTATTTTGCAAAACAGCAAGTCTAAACTATTAGATTTCTTCAGCAGCTTTCTTTGCCAACGCCAATAATTAAGCTGTAATATCATGTGAATCAGACTGTTAATTGGATGCATCTATACTACTCATTTTAGAGAAATTCCTTCAGTCTTTTATCAGAAGGGAAATGAAAACCTGTCAGTTGTCTAGTAAATTGCTTATTCATCACTAATGAAAAGAAAAACAGACCAGTGAATCCCATGCCCCCATATATAGTCCGTGCAAAGAATAATGAGTCAGAAGTGCTAAGTCATAAACACAATCACCTAAAAATGAAGCCCTTATTTTTGTTCTAAAAATGATTGAAACACTTACTGTTGGATCTGAGGGATTAATAGGTATGGAAACAAAAAGGTTTAACTTACTGGAGCTGATACAGTTTGGATAAATGACACTGCAAAATTATTTCACATTTGCAGTCTTCTAGAAGTGAGCATGTCTGTCTGAATAATCGCATTAAAGTCACCATGAAGAAATAAGACCTACCCAGTGGAAACTAAACAAAAGGTAATATTGTATTACTGCTGTAGTCAAAGTAGAGGTTCTCAGAAAGCCACACATCACCAGTTTATTTTTGTACTCAGAACCTTAACCTTGTCAGATAGGCAGAGCATGAGATCAGATGTAGAAAGCACTACCTGGGAGGAAACTGGTCCACACTTAGTGATGCACTAAGTGGTGCAAAGCCACTTTACAACTCATTTTCATAGTACCATCACTGGTGGGAGAGGAAACTCTCAGTAGCTGAAGAGGCCAGTCGTGCTGGGCAGCTGGCGTTCTTTTAAATTTCCATCAGTAACGGCGGCACCACCAGTTTACAGTTACTACAACTTGATTGTGTAGACAGCTTATCAAAATGCCTGGTAATGGTAATCAGCGATGAAATCTTACTGCAGAAATTTATGAAAAATGTGAAAGATTTTTTTAAAAAAGAAAAACAATTCTACTGTGACTATTCTAAGGCTGAAGAGCTAATCCAACAGTTGGAGAGATCAGATTGTGATGAGAAGTTGGAGAAAATTTTGTGGAAAAGCCTGAATTAATGCTCGATAGAATTATCCAAATTTCCCAAGAAAGAAAATGACAAGGCTGGACTGAAACTAACAGGTCAAAGACAAATCACAGTGAATCAGCCACAGAAGAAAATGCACAGCTGAATTTACCATTAAGCTACTCTGTGGAAAGCAAGTAAGACTGTCAGCACAGGATGGCTTGGCATTCTCAGTCTTCAGCTTCCTGTACTAGATGGTGATCCTGAAGCTGTTTCACAGAACTATTCCAAGATCATTAACTTAGCTCAGCAATAAGTATTTGAAATTTTATTTCAAGTTTAATATGTGACTGGTGCATGCTAGAATGCTAATGTCCTTCCACATCAACTACCTATTTTATTTTCACAATTTTAAACAAACAGTTAAAAGGGTTTTGCTTTTATAATCCATGCTACAACTAATCTGTTCTATTTGCCCTCTGCCTTATGTCTGACAGTCTTTTTGTATAAACTGCACTGCCTCTTAGTAATTTATCCTTAATGCTTCACAAAAAATAACGTAGTCATTTTGCAAGATGCAAAATGTTTCCTTTTTAGGGGATGTAACCTGACTTGTCAGCAGAATCTTATCACTACCACTGTTAAGCCACAGTCCACGTGTATATGAACTTTGGCCAAATATAAATACATGAATACCTTAGATCATGATTTCCTGGCCTGGTCCATGCACTTTGTGTATTGGGCCAAAAGACACCACTTACTGTGCGTCACATAGTCAGTATTTAGCCATGTTACACACAGGGGATAAAGGGACTTTAGATGCCGTAGGATGTGAAATACCAAATCCCAACTGCAGTTCTTTTAAGTAGACTAGAGCCATGCTGGGGACATATTTAAAATGGTTGTTTTGTATTTCAACGATGTCATTGTTGAATTTATTCCCTTCTGTGAAATGTAAAGCGCTTTAGGATTCCTTCATTTAAAGGCATTGTAATCATTGACATTTGAGATCCAGTGGAAGGACAAGTAACGCTATCTCCACGTTTCTTGCATGCCTGTGAACACTGACAGTTACATACATCGTGTGGCTCTGAAAATGCTTGCGGAAGGTTTTGCAGCACCTTGCCGGCACTGCCCCTTCAAGCCCCAAGGCAAGCTCGGCATGTGGGGGGCCGGGGAGTGTCCCCTGCACGGGCCTGTCCCTGGTGCTGAAGGAGCCAAAACACACGGGCAGCAGCAACATCAAGTGGTTTAATACCGTGGCTGCTCTGGCGCAACCCCTAAGCCAACAGCTACCGTCAGCAAAATAAATGTGCTTGGTCTCTACACCTCTCTCTGCCAGGTGTGAATGTGGGAATGATTTCTGGCGGAGTGAAGTTCAACACAACTCTGGTCTCAGGTGTAGATCTCACAGCTGGGGCTGCCGCAGTGTGTTTTCACTCTTGCGTGAATCCCCATGCAGCTCAGATTGGGCATCATACAGGCTCAAATGGGCTTCAGGGAACAGCATTTCTCCTCCCTGCCCCCAACAAACTCGTAACACAGCAGCTCAGTCATCATACTGAGAAAACAGCTATCTTTCTAGAAGATACTTTTTGTTCAGTTAAGAGCAAATGACTTAAAAATTCACCTAGCGCTGCTGGATGAGGGGATGCTTGTAGCAGTGGGATTCTTGACATCGATCAGCAGACATAAGCTCTTCCAACGTAAAATATAAAACATAAGAATACTCTCCAAAGTTCAGGCTGTGAATAACTTGTTCATTTTCTTTTTTCCGAAAATTGTCTCATACCTTACACCATCAAGTGGTGTAATGGGGAGAAGCAGCAGGAGGTGAGAGGGAGGTGGCCTCACTCACTCATGTTTCCACACATCCCTTCTTAAGCAAATCTGCACCTTTTTGTGTCTTTTTCTCCTATTCTGCCAACACAAGATTTTAAAGCTGTTTACATATATGTAACATGTAATTGCATGTATGTGCATATATATAAAAAATTATGCTTATTTTTGTAACATCTTACACCAAGAAAACTTGAAGCTCTTCAGAGCTATGAGTAAGACCTATGGAACATAGGAAAAAAATATACATATATGCCACTACCTCCTTCCAGCATGGGAAACAGAAGGTTTCACACTGTTTCCTGTGGCAAGTAAAAGGCACCAGGGCCACCCACAGGCTCCTAACTAGCGACGCACTAAAGCACACACTTAAAGTGCCTTGCTGCATCTGGACCAAACTCTGATACCCACCGCCCTCACACATCTCCTCACAGGCTGGGAGCCAGGCATGCCCCAGACGGGTACCTCAGCTCCACCACCGCGCCCGCCGCCCGCGCCGCTTTCCAGAAGGTTCGGCCAGGCCACGCCCCCCGCGGCAGGCCCCGCCCCCCGCGGCAAGTCCCGCGGCGCCGGCACCTGCCGCCCGGCCGTCGCGCGCCGACCCTGGGGACCGCAAGCAAACAAGTGAAGTTTGAATTCACCAGCGGGTGTTTGGGAGCGGTTGGGCGCGCGCAGCAGGTAACGGCTAACGGTCCCCCGCGAGGCCCCGCCCCGCCCCGGCCGGGGCGGCCTCGCCTCCGCTGTCCGCGGCGCCCGGCGGGGGCGCTGTCCTATCGCCTTCCTGCCGGCGGCGGCTCCCCGGCCCGGGAGGCGGAGCGCCGCGGTGCCGCCGGGCTCTGCCGCTCGGCGCGGCGCGGCGCGGCTCGGCTCGGCTCGGCTCGGAGCGGCCGCTGAGCCCCGGCTCCGAGGAACGGCGAAGCCGCGGCGGGGGGCGCGGCGCGGGCAGCGTAGTTTCTTTTCCAGCCGAAGCCAGTCACGGTCCAAGTGCTGCTTGCAAATGAAGACTGTAGAAGGGGAGCCGCGTGCTGCCTTTAGCCGGGGAGTTGGCAGCTCCCCTAGTGGAAAGCGTTTCCTAGTAAAGCCTTTTCCATAAGGGCAGAGACTGGTAGGTGAGTCATGTGGCTGCAGTCTAACTTGTGGGAATTGCGCAGGTTAATCTTGGGTCCTGCTCACTTGTGAGCGTGAGGAGCCTCATCTCGGGAGGCTCCACTGCCTCGCTGAACACGGCGGCCTGTGAGGAGCTGTGCAGCAGGAAGACGAGGCTGACGCCAGGGTCTCGCCACGGCGCCGTGTTGCGCACACTGTGCCAGCCCGCCAGAGGCAAGGCAGCACGCAAGTGTGTGGCCAGAGGCAGCTTGCCAAGGCTTGCACGTGGGTTCTTCAGCCGTGCATCACGTAGGCTCGGGTAGGTTGGTTGGTTGGCTTTACGCTTGGTCACAAAACAGTCAGTGGGATCTTAGGCAACAAGATGCAAAGTAAAGCAGTCACAGAGTTGCATTCCTGGTTTTAGACTAGAGTTGGGAAAGCATAAAGACAAAAATGGCAAAGCATTTTGCAGCCTTCTGTTTCTGTTTTAAATGCAGCCACCTGCTTTAGAAACTGAGCTGTGCATTTTAATCCAGTCTCTCCAGTTGACTCATTTTGTGACCTAAAGCTGATAACCTAACTGCTGTAGCTAGCTTATGTAAAGAAGAGATGACAGTGTTACCTAAATAATGGATGTTTTGGGTTCTCTATCTTAAAATATGTCTCTGAATATCTATATCTACATATAAAATCTCTTGGAAAGGTAGGTGCCACAAAAGTGTTAAATGCCATAGTGGAAATCTTTAAAAACAGTAACTGAGACCTTAGTAAGATGAGAACTCAGTAACATACACTTAAGTCTTTTTGTAATACAGGAAGAAAGAAGTGTGACTACCTTTTCCCTTCCTGCAGGAGCCTGTCTCTCTGTAGGTATGGCTTTCAGTGTAGCATAGTTACCAAAGTCTTTCGATCTTCTAAAGGTGTAAGTTAGCTACACTAGAGTCTACCTGTCACTTACAATAATAAAAGGAGGATTGTGGCAGTAAAAAAAACTAGTTAGCAGGAAAAAAAGTCTAAAATGTGAATCTTTTGTAATGGTGAAGGTAGTATTGGTGAAGGATCTGGAGGTGAGAGAAAACAAATTGGATGCAAGTCTGTAAGGTGATATTAGCAGCAGCAAACAGACAAACTGAAAGCTGAGCTGCATTTCTGAAGACATCGTATCGCTTGTGGACAGGAGGGAATAGTATTCCATCGTTATTTTACTCCAGGAATCCTGTGTTCTGTTGGGACCGTCAAACTGCATTACTGGAAAGGTAACAACGAAGCAGAAATTGGTGAAGCCAAAGGTGATAGAAAATGTAGTTCCTACAGAAAGAGTAAAGTACAGGACTTAGGTCAACTTGACAAAGAGTCATCTAAGAGGAATTCAGGAGTATGAAGTTCTGTAAGAATTGAAGGGTGGCAATTAAATGGTGGGTGAAACAACATGTATGAGGAAGTACAAGAAGGATTAATTGGACTTAGTCCAGAGCTCAGCAGTGAAGGAAAGGAGATGGAATTGAGCTCTATTGCCCTTTAGAATACTCTTGTTGTGGAAGCAGTATTAAAATTCTACTGGGAAAAATATTTGCTCTTGGTAGTTATTTTTGTATTCAGTGTGACATTGGCAAGGATATGAATTCTGAGCTAAAAGGCTTTTGCCTCTCTAGTGGCTCCGATTCAAATTCTTTAGTACCGATTAGCCCATATATAGTAAATACATGCTCTTCTGTTCCACAAATGGCTATGAAGATCAGTCATAATATAACACCCCAAATATAGCTATTGTACCCCTGTTATTCCATGTGGAATAAAATTAATGTTGAGTTAATCTGAAATTTTGGAAAAATCTAGGACTGCATATACTAGCCATCTGGTTCAGAACGTGAGTTTTTCTTCGTTTGTATGTGTCTGTATCTGGGGTAGCTTCTTTAGACATACTCCCAATGTATCCCCCTTGCCTCCTTCTTCTTCTGGAAGAGTGCAAATAATCTTAGTGGGTGCTGTGTAGGAATACATGTGACAGACATTTTTTTCTAAAACTGAATGATGCCTTTTTGTACTGCTGCTACACAGGGAATAACAGGGAGGCAGTGATGAGGGAAACTGAGGCAGAATGCTGGTGTTTTATCTTTTTTTTTTTAAGGGATTTATATCCAGTTTATTGAAGATCTTTTAATCAAAAAGAAATAATAGCTTATTCCCTCGAAAGATTATGTCCTTTATTTATCAAAAGGGAAATATTATGGAAGTCATGACTTTGCAAATATGTGCCAAAGAGGTATGGTCTTTTGCAGACCGGAAGTCAAATAAACTCTCAAGTAATCTACTTCTGAAATGCTCAGTTGTACAAATGATACAGCTTTTTTTACTGCAGTAACAGACTCTCCTAGAAGTACACCTAGCACTGCAGCTAAAATATAGCTGATGAGTAATGTGGTCAGCCTAACGAAGTGGTAGCAACTTGAACAACTGGAATTTCCATGGCTTGTGTCCTCCATCTCAATTTAGCATTGACTCTAGTGGTTTTTATTTCATTCACTTAATGGCTATGCACTCCCAAGCATGCAGTTGTAGCTTTCCTGAGGTTGTTTCACTATAATACAACAACATGGTCTCCTAGCATATGTGAATTGTTTCCTCTTGCATAGTGTTTCTGACGTAGTTGTGGAAGCACGACTCTGCTGTGGCTCCAAGCCATTCGCTGGAGGTGGCAGTGATCTCTGCCTGTGGAGCCTGCCGGCAGTTGGAGCCCGTTATGCCCAGCAGCCGTCCAGCTTCCTCACAACTGTTCCCATCAGTCAGCCAGGGACAGGTCTGGGGGACCTTATGAACTCTGGACAATCCTTCATTTTGATACCTGAAGAGAAAATGTCACCCTGCTCTTGGATTTTTTTTTTCTTTAAATGTTACTTCTTACGCCACTGACCTGACTCAGCAGAGCTTCTGTCTGAAGGGAGGGAACTAAAAGTACGTCACTGATTTTGACTAAGCTGGAAAATGTAGGAAGGAGGCCACCCCAAGAAAAATCAAATGCTATTGTTTGAGCAAACAAAAAAAGATTTTTGGAACAGTATTTTGTTATGCTAAGAAGTATGAAGCAACTAAAACCTAATTTAAACATCACTAATTTCTACAAACAGGAGGATTGTATGTAAACACAGTTTACTTCACCTTTGGCTTTTCTAGAAAGTTTTGGAGGGCTTTGTGTTGGTAGCTATGATGGCACTGTACCTGCTGCAACAATTCAGTTCCCTCTGCACGTGCTGGAGATTTGATGCTGGCTTTTTAAAGAGCACTGTGTCTCTGATCTGTACCTTTGAAAACAGGGCAGGTCTTCTGGGTGAATCTTGCATCACCAGCTCTCTGCTCAAGAGACTGCCTGTTGCAGGAGTCTGCAGAAGGCAGGGGGGACCTGTGCTGAGTACTCCCTGCAAACAGATCTGCGAGTGCAGTGTGAGCTAACAGTGTGAGCTGTTAAGAATTCTCCATTATTAGGCACAGCACTTACTTGGAAGAGGATAGATGGGAAATGAATTGTGACAGGAGAGATGTGAAGCAGCACAAAGCCAAAAGGGAAACCTGCACAGGAGGGAATGGACTTCAAAGGCTTAGAAAATGAGAATTTTGGTAGTGATAATGTGGGCATAAGTAAGAGCTGCGGGTGTTAGGTTGCCTGGTGTTGAAGCAGAGTATTGGCCAGGACAATGGTATTCTCACACTCTTTTAAAAAAGTGTTGAGCAGTGCCAAAATTTCAAGTGGATACAGAGAGAAACCAAGGGAGTGGGAACAAGTGAGCTCAGTTTAACATTTTATACAAATGGTAATGCCCCTAATGAGGCTACCACTGTAGTTTCATAGCACACTCTGGATCCTGAAGGATCTCATGGGCCCCTTCAGACATCATAAACAAATAAACATATGTCATCTTACACGTGTGAAAGAGACAGAAGGACAAAGTCTGATTAAACAGCTCTTTCTTAATATTTAGCTCTGTTCAGCTTGCTGAGTGTGCAAGTTCTATTACAGTTCTTTTTTTTTTTTTAACGTGAAGATTTAGATCTAGGAACATAACTTGCTTGCACCTGGTGATTCATAAAAATGCAGCCTCTCTTTTGAATCTTCTTTTCCTGCAATTATGTCTTTACTAGTGAATCAATAACTTGCCCTGTTTCTCCTGCTTTTTTGTGTGCACGTGGGTGTGTGCGTGCGCATGCGCGTGCTGCTGAACCTTTGAAACAGAGCCAAGATAGAGCAGTAGAAAACAGCAATGAATTCCAAGAAGAGAAAAAGAATCGTGCAGAGGGAGTTTACCTTTGATCTTCCATGTGTGCAGGTGCCCTTTAAAAAAAAATCCAGTGTTAGATTTAGGAAGAGGCCTGCTAAATAAACTGGGCAGGCCTGAAGGCTCTTCAAAGTGCAGCACCTCCTCTAAGTCATCCTCAGACCTCACTAATTATGGTCTCCTATAGAAATATTTTACAAATGCTTTTAATTTAGATGCATCATGGAGGCATTTGCAAGACAGCAGTAATCTATTTTTGTTTCAAGCTCTATTTTGCCATTTGCTTTGCTTTTGGGTTGGGCCAGTTCCACTGTCTGAGTCCATGTGAGCTGCTGCAGTTTAATTTGGACCTCTGCTTAAAAAATACAGCTAGGTCATTTAGTCTATGCAGAACATGATTATTTCTTTGTATAAGTGGCACTTCTGCTGCCATAAGTACTATACAAAAGCTTTTATTGCCTCATGATTTTGAAAAATTATCAACAGTCTCCGTAGGTAAAAACTGGAACCCTATTAGTGTTTGCTCTCTGTAATTTCACCATCAGTTTCTCTGTGACACTTAAGACATAAGCCCATGCACCTTAGGATTTAAGGTGTGTGAGCAAAGAAGGCTTCGTGTCCGCATTCCAGCTGAGGCACTGGACTCGAGGGCATGATGTGGTTTTGATCGTCTTTTTTGCTAATCAGAGGGGAGCCTATGCTTGTTTTTCACCTTAATATAAGAGGAATTACTTTGTGTGATAAGAGCATAAAAACTGGAGTGCTACAGAGAAAAACAGTAGAGTGGTTCTGGAGGTGCCGTACATATTAACAACTTGAAAGAAGGGAGCATTATTTAATGTTTATAACTTTATTATGAGAGCAGAAACTATTCATTTATGTTCATAGCTGTGCCAACACCCCCCACACACACACCCACACACTTGTTCTCCATATTTTAGTTTTTCCCATTCTAAGGAAGAACTGCTATTCAGCATTGCCAAACTTGGGCTGTGAAGTTTTATGGAACATCTAATACAAGTGCAATAGAAACTATCAAATATTTCAGGAATAAATAAGGAAGAAAAGTAGCTAGCTATTTGTCATCTTAGCCTTCTGCTTAACTGTCGTTTAAGAGACTTGTATCAAAATTATATCTAACAGGTATGTGATGTAACTAAGCTTTGCCACAGAAATTACGTGCTACTTAGAAATAACTGGTAATACTTCTAGCTGCATTCCAAGAGAATAAATTTTATGTTTCCCTTGAGAAAGTAAACGCTATGTAACAAAGAGCCACAAGTGTATGGATTTTTTTTTTTTTTTGTGTGTGTGATGGTAAATGCATGTAGTGCAGGGTTTTCAATTTAACAGACCAATGCAAAGCAAGCTAAACACTTTTTTTGCCTCTCCTGTAATGAATGGAAAGATCTACATAGAAAGCACTTATTTGTAGTACATTATAGATCACTGTGTAATAAATATATATTCTGAAACTTAGCTTAGTAATGGCTTTGTAGTTAACAACAGGTTTGTAATAAAATCTGAATATTTGGGGTTTTAACATGGGATTTTTTTTTTCCCCAAAATATATTTTGTCCATCTCCATAATGTAAGTGAACGTGAAGGGGGGCTTGGGAAGCCTAGAAAGATCTGTCCCCGTCCCTGGGGGCTATATTAGACCTCTGAGTCATGAAGTCTTTGCATAGTAGGTGTCTGGTTACAAACCTTTTATGGGCCCTACTCAGCTGGGATATCAGCATCTGCATTATAGCTTCCATCTATTCTTAGGTGGTATCCCAGCACGACTGAACAGGCAAGGCAGGAAGAGAATATACTTTCCTTATAGCAAGCCCTTCCCTCTTCTCATTCTGTTTTTTTTTTCACACTTTCTCTGTTTACCCCATCCTTCTGTTCTGCAGTGCTTTGTCATCAGCTAGTGAAAGAGGTACAGAATGGCTTACAGCGTGACTCTGAATGGACCTGGACCATGGGGTTTCCGACTGCAAGGCGGCAAGGACTTCAACATGCCCTTGACCATCTCCAGAGTAAGTGAACAGAAAGCTTCATCAAGTTTGTATAGGTGGGAGAATAGCAGTGAGCTAACTGTATGTACACTCTGGTCTGGCCAAGCAAAAGGGAGAGTCTCTGCAGCTAGGACTGAATAAAAAGAATGTAATATAGATGTTAAAATTACCAGTTCAAGGCACAGCCTGTCACTGATGATGCCACAGAGAAGTATGTTTGGTTGGATTGTGTATTTTTAAAAATGATGATACGGCCTGTCTTAAATGAGCTTCCAGTTCTGCTTTGTATAGTGTTGTACCTTTTCTGCTGGCAAGGGCCTCTCTGTTGCTGTCTGTACAGACTTTTGGGGGAAGGGAATAGAAGAACTACAAATAGCAATGTAAAATTCTATTTCCAGAAAATAAGTATATAGCTGCTTCTAAATGTGAAGTCTGTATGTTTATATAGGACAAAGATAGGGATGTATTTCTCCCTTTTTTGGGTCAGGGAGGTACAACAATTGGGAGAAAATCGACGTGTCAAGCAGAAGACTCGATAGTGCTGAAAATACTGTCTTAAATTATGCAGAAGGCTTCCATTTGTAGCTGATGAGCAGTGTTTGATTTAATAATTAATTACCCAATGCATCTGTTGATTATAGTCCTTTTTTTTCATAGCCATCTTTTTTTCCCCTCTATCAGAGCAGTATCTTAAGGTGTTTCAGTGGAGTGCTGTTATTACCTGAATTTTGTTCACTGAAAGCTTTTAATGCTGAATAGTCCTCAAATGCAAAAGTTTACCGTCCTTGCATTGCTCTTACAAAACTAGATAGGTCTGTGTAACTTTTGACTTGGAAACTCTGCTTTCCAGTATCTCTCAGCAGCTCCTGCCTACTTTTTTGGCAGTCACAAGTTTATTTCAAAATGTTCAGATCTTTTAGACATGTCCTGGTTGCTCCACAAATGACCTGCATAAGGCTTATCAGTTTGCAGAGCAGTGACGAGAGAGATCACTTACGTAAGTCTTTAAAAGGAATACTGGAATGATTTAATCAGATAAATAAGTAGATTTCAAATAAAAAGTCTGATGCACTGCAAAAAAAATCAATGTTACTTTGAAAACTTTTCTTAACAAAAAAATTCAGTTAAAGTATGGATGTCAAATTGCTATCCCTGCAACAGTCATGATTCAAAGACATCAGCAAGCTTATGAAATCTTAACTATCCTATTTCACATTCAAACCATAAAGCTCTGCCTTATTTGCTCTCCCTTATTCTTACATACAATATTCCATTCTCCATAGAGAGCTGTATTTGTGTTACTGTTCCTGTGATGATGAGAGGACTTCTTCATAATCCCTTTTGCAGAAGAGTTCTTTGTGCTATAGGAATGACAAAGAAGGATGTTCTGTCAGTGTTACAAAAAGTGACTGCTCACAAAAATTCACTTTCATAAGTTTATACTAATTTTAGCATGGTTAATGGTTCTGATATTTCTTTCCTTATCCCACTGAAGGTAAGGATGGAGAGATGCCTGTGTATTCCTGTAGGCCTACTCATGACATTTTAGCATCCTGCTCTGTGAAGAGTTGAGGTTTTTTAAAAAAAGTGATTCAATCATACCTAGAGGCCACCTGTCAAAGACTGACTTGTGACACTTGCACTGTATATGACACAGTCAAAATGAAAACCCAAAGAACCCCTGGTTTTAGATCGTGATCTCTTAAGGGAGACTCACTTTGCCCAAAGGTTGTATGATTCTCTTGGGGCTGTGAGGGCATGTGATGAGCTGGAGTAAATCTCTGTGATGGCTGGATTCCCAGAGGCATGGAAGAATTACCCTTTTGCACAGCTGGCAGTAGAAGTGTCAGAAGTGTCAGTTAAATGCTTTGAAATCTTCCCCAGTGAGGCCCCATTTTTAATTGTGAATGTTGCTTTAGAAATGGAATTGGACTTGGAAGCCTGCTTTATGGAAAAAGTAGACATGCAGAAATGAACATACTGTGTTTTGGGGAGAAGAGAAGGGAAAGCTGGAATAGGAATGCCTGCTGTTCATAAAGGTTTTAATTTTAAGAGTTTAGTGTATGGCTTTTGATGATCATGTTCTAATAAAGTCTATTTTTGCTTTAGCATCTTTCGAATAAATAAAACTATCAGAGATTCCCATTATCAGCAGACAAGTGAGGTGAGCTGTGAACTCAGCCATAATTGCAGTCTTAACAAGAGGAGAAGGGAAGACTGCACATAGTTGCTTTTTTCTCAAGAATGTCTTGAGAGTATAAAATGACTGTAACGAAGATCCCTTTCTTGGGAAGAGCATGCAGCCAGCAGGTGTCATACACATCTATGAACTGATTTTGATCCACAGCTGCGCTGAGATGGGACCAGGCTTCCAGTGTGCAAGAGAGTAGTGCCTAAATTGCAATCCTTTCAACTGAAAGGACCACAGAGTTGCTTTTAATACCAGATGTGGCATGATCTTTTTGCCTCCTCTTGTTGGTTTTCCTCCACACAGGCAGTTAGGGTTTACCTATGGGCACATTTATACTCTTAACAGCTCCCAAGCAGTAAGGTTAGTATGGGGTGCCACTGAGAACAGAAGGATTCACCCTGCTTGGTGGAGACTATGCTCTTCTGTTATGCTGCAAATCATACAGTGGCAGAGTGGCCTCTGGCCTCCTACGAAAGATGACAGCGTCTGCCATACCAGGATTGTTCATCCCGTCTATAGTCTTACCTCAGCATGTTTTCAAGGGCCTTTCTGCAAGGGAAAGCTAGGATTGTTGCTAGTACTAAGCCAGGCCACAGCTGGACATAAAGTGGGCACCCTGGGCTTAGGGAATAGAGCTGTGGCCTGAAGCTCTGGGGATCCGCACTCTGTCAGCCAGCCCCTGACGGTTCCCGTGCTGCCCCTGCTTTTCCACCTGGGAAGCAGGGGAGAAAACTGAAGGTCTCTGAGGCCTGCTTACAAAAGCACAATGCAAGATTGAGGATTTGCTCATATTTCTGTCCAGGAAAAAACTCTTCCTCTTAAAACAGTGAGCAAGAAAGGGAATTACTCTTTCTCAGAGCTATGTGTTACAACAGTTTAGATTTAAAGGCATTTTTAAAAATGCCTTCTGAGGTGCTGTCTTTTCTTTCCTTTTGGGAGGTCCAGGTGATCATATCACTGCTGAGTAATTAACAGTGTAAAACATGGGTACCAGTTGGTCAGGTGGGTGACAGGTGAGGACAGTTTTGTGTCCCCCCTGAAGAAGAACATTGTGCTTAGTGTTCCACAGTGTTCTCTATTTAAAAATAAGTGCCTGTCTGCTTTCAGTAGTGGGAGGGGAAGAGAAGGGAGAGAAACAGCTACATAAGAGCTAGTGTCACCCTGCAGCTTCATACTCCTTTAACAATGGAACAAACTTTTCTTTAGAAAATAATCTGGAAAGACTGTATTTTAAAAATAGTTTTCACACCCTACAGACCTTCCTGCCCTCTAGGATTCATTTGTCATGAGCAAGTACGAGAGGTAAGAGAACAGTAGTGACTGACTCTCAGTGAAGCTGAGCATCTGTCAGTCTTACTGAAATGACTGAGATTTGCAGGTTATTGGCACTGCTAAGAACCATCACCAGTGGCCTAATTGTGTGCATAAATCTTTTCTTTCCAAATTGATGTAGACAGGAAAGCAGTTTATTTTCTTCTACTGCCTGCATAGACTGCCTGAAGGCAAGCAGAATTAATTAATTTTACAGACCTAATCCTGTCTAAGAAGGATATTAGGCATGGTTAATCATTTAAGTGCTGTATTGCCATGTTACTTAAGATGGTGTAATTGTATGCGGATGGATGCAATGACAGAGTCTCCGTATACTTGTGAATGATGATCACAGAACAGTAAACTCTTCTACTGAGACAAACTGACTTGAAGTGGTGCAATAAAATGAAAGGCATGTAGGAGTTGTTATTGTCTGAGATAGCTAAAATATTGTCCTGAACAGTGCAGTCACTCATGACTGGTATATTCAAGTGGGTTATCCAGTCAGTTCTATGTGTTCTAATAGAGAATTTTTTTTTTGTTTTTTTTTTTTTGTTTTTTTTTTTTAAGAAAAATGTTGCCTGGGTGCCATATCAAAAGCCAGAACCTGAAGCTAAAGGAGATGCTATTTAAACAAATGAACAACAACAACAAGATATTATAAAACTATTTTTTGGCTTTACTTTAGTAAGTAAGAAGTTGAAGTCAGACAAGAATGGCAGTGCAAAGAGGGGAAATTCTGACCGCTAATAGGAAAATAAATGACATTTTTAGCTGATCTGTGTAGTTGCTCTGGTGCAAGTAATCTGAAAGAGCTTTTACAGAAGAGCTATTCCAGTATTGGTAATCCATGTTGCTGAAGGAACAGGAAGTTTTTTTTCATATTTGTTGAGCTCTCTCCCTTTACTAGCCTGTTTTCTTAGTTACTTCCTGTCCCTCCTTCACTCCTAACTATACAGGTGTCCTCCTCTTTCTGTGACCGTGTTCCCCTCAGGGGAGCTATGTGAGAATATTCATCCTGTACTTCTGGGTACTTTATTGCATGTGCGCTTTCAGTGCCTTACAACAGGAAAGTGGTGGTTGAAAGGGGAGTCCCTTTTGGCTTTTTTTTCCTTGTTCTTGAATGCAGGGAATCAAGCACCATGCACCCTGCCACTGTTACTTGAACAGCTGGCTAGTTCTAGCTGTACATAAATTGTCATCAGATGGAAGTATACCTGTGTTGGCTGAACTAAAGACATTTAACAGGTTTGTTTGAAACTGATTCCACATCACCTGTTAAGCATCTGTCTCTGATGCGTCTGAGCAGCTGTTGTGATAAAGCTCTTAACTTTGAGAGAAAAGGTTTTGTTTCCTCTCTAAATGTGAAGTCCTTCACAATCCTAAAAGCCATAGATTAGTGTTGATAATAGGTGGTATTATACCAACCTGATAGGAAAGTCTCATGTCTTGTGAAACCCTTCTCTTTTAACTACTGATGAGTAGAGGTGTTTTATTTTTCCACCAAAATGCAAATGTCTTTGAGTCAACTTCTGAGAGACAGCATGAGCCATTGGACTTTAACACAGTGACCCTCTTTACTGAATTCTTATCCATAGGCAATTTTAAATTCTTCCACTCTCCTGCAGTTGAGCTCAAAATAGTTTCCTGTAAAAAGGAAACGAAACATTTCCAGGGCAACTTTTAAGAACACTCCGAAACATTGCTGTCTGTGTGTGAAAAAACAACTATTCTGTTGGTGTCAGCATTCCTTTGTGATAATCTGCTTGACTTCTAAATTGTTTCTTGAGCAACAGTCATCCCAATCAAAGTCATAGCATTCAAAATCTTACACATGCATTTATTTATTGTATTCTATGGGTGTGTCATTATCATGGAAGAGCACTAGTATCTTCAGATGGTATTTTTACTTTCAAGCTAATTTGCAATCCAATTCCAGTCTGTTTACAGCCACAGTTAGCAGAAATGATTGCATTTGTGTGAGACTCAACCCTACAAGTGATTTCTAAAACTCCTGGTTTGATGCTGTTTATCTGAGGTGTCTCAGTTGTCAAGATCTACATTATAAGTGATAATACAGTAAATAGGACATTTGCATGATATGGTTGCATCTCATCGAACATGAGTGGCATGTGTTGGATAGATGAGGGAGCAAGCAAATGCTGTAGTTGTTTCCCGTTTATGTAATATTTATTTGGCCAGAGAAAGATTCTAAAGTCTGGAGATGGAACACTTTTGGATATAGGGCCAAGTCCTTTCTCTGAATAAAGCAGAGCAGAGGCTTAAATAACTTAGCTGTCTGTGTACTTTAACAAGTGGGGCGTTAGTTGTTCTAACGTAGACAGAATTTCTTGTCTTGACCAAAAATGCTATGTCAGATCTGAGGAGTGATCCTAATGGATATTTCGGCTACGCTGCTAACACTTCAGGAGAAGGTTTGGTTTCAACAAATACCTGATTTTTTGTAATACAGAGCAGTTAGTGTTGATAATAGGTGGTATTATACAAAACCAGAAAACTGTTTTTCATATACTGTAGTTGAAAAATCATGATATAAGTTAGGAGCCCCCACCCCATACCTTGAGGAAGACATTCTGAAAAGTCCACACAGCTTATTATTGTATTCTTTTGTTCTTTTTTCCCCCCTTATTTTAACATTTAACAATGTTCTTTGTCGACTGGATATTCTGGTCAGATAAATTTCTCAGCTCTTTGACCTAGATTTAGCAGAGAATACAGTTGATGCAGTATTTCATGAAGCCCTCAAGCTTACTTCACTTCTAGTAATTTTGAAGCTCCTTTAGAACCAGTAAATGTAGCAAGAGGTAGCCATTAAGTTATGAATTTTAAGCTGCTGAACTGTTAACATTTTGTAATGAAAATGTGCAACTAAACTTACTTCCATTTAGTGCGTTTCATTATAGTGTCTAGTGTCTGAATTCAGTGAATGGCAGTCTTCCATGACACAGCAGATAACCTTGTTATTTACTCTGTTCTGAGTACGTTATTGTAGAATGTTCTTCAGCCAGTGGAACACAAAGAATGAAATCAATTCTGCAAAAATGTTAGCATTAACTGTCTGTTCTAGCAGCAGCAGTTCTCATCTGGTTACTCCTGTTGTCTAATTTCACTCGGTGTAAAAAATACATTTTATAGATATAGAATGTGTGACTATCAAAAAAAAAAAAAAAAAAAAAAGGCTTGCAGTAGCACTCAAAATACCAGAATGGCATGTTAAATGCAATGAGCTTTATGACATAGTACTGTATGCTCAGCTTGCTCAAGCCTACTTTGATGTAGTTGACTTGTTTTTTGTGTAACATTCACTATTCAGCTAGAAGTTTCTGTATGTAGGGACCTGAGATGCCACCACCAGCATCTAATGCATAATAAACCATTAAATAGCATCCAGTATAATATGACATATTGCTCCTTTTTGTTAACTGGGTGTGTTATACTAAGAATTGGATACCCAGTGAGCGAGTAAATTGTTGATTTCCATTTAAAAAGCATGAGGAAGAGGAGAGGAAGGAGGATGAATTTGCTGAATATATTAAAAGTTGATACTTGCAAATCTTGAAGAAAGAAATTTAAAACAGCGTTTTGAAATGCCATTTATGATATGCTCTGAAATTACTGCTATTTGAAAAAGAATGACCTGTACTTAAAAAGAATATATGAAAGGGCTGTTTCTCCTGCAGCTATAAGTAAAATCTTAAGTTTACTTGAGAGTGAAATTTGAGAAGAGGCTTTTTACAATTGTTTACATTCCTAAATCCTAATTTTATCGAGTATATGACAATATCTAATAAACGGCACTTCATAAGGAATTGAATTACTGCCTGTGCAAAGTGAGGGCAAGGATGTCAGTAGGTATGCTGTTCAGTCGCATTGTGTTGACCTATAATTTACCTAAAATGGTATATTTGTAAGCAAATAAATGGTACCCATCAAAACATACCTTATAGGTGATGAGGAAAAAATGTATTCTACTTAACTGCTATCATAACTTAAGGGCCCAAGTGAAATAAAAGCTTGATCATGTGGGCCATCTGCCTGATACTGGCCCTGCCGCTTAGTCCATTCTACTGTTAGGAATCCTTTTGAAACAGTCCTAAAAAATTCCTTTTTCGGGTCTATGAAAAGTATAGTTTTTCCCAAAAATGCAAAGCTATTTCTGTGCTCTTCTGAGAGACTTTACAGAGCAAAAACGTCTAGTTTCTTGTTTATTTGTTTTTTTATGGGGGGAAAGAAAGACCATATTTTTCACCCACTAACTTTGTATGTAAGCACTCTGTTTTTCTGGAACTGAGTACCTTGAAAATAATTATTTACCAGCCTAGTAATGGTATCCCATGACACCTTTAACATGCTTCTTAAAAGGTTCCTTTTTTTTTTTTTTTTTTTCATTAACTGTGGCCAGCAGCCATTTTTCCAGAAAGTCAATGAGATCTTGCCATCCATTTAGGAAAATGTAATGGGTCAAACGTCTTAAAGGTGTACAAATTCCCTGGCAAAGGCAGAGTTACCTTATGCACCTCCCTTCTAGTATTGGGGTCATCTGCGCCACAGATGTTCAGTGCCTGGGCCCTGTGAATAAAGAGGTTTTAACCTTTGTCCAAAATCCTTCCAAATAGACCTGGTTTGTAGCAATGGCAGCTGAGGAGTAGGAAGAATTTTGCCTTTCATATGCTGGCACCCTTTTTCATAGTCCAAATATCAACTCCCTCACTTGTTGCACTTGGTTAGCCATATTTGTTAATATAGGCATAAACCCATATTCTCATTAAAGCTAACTGGCTCAAGGGTGCTCACTTAGTTTGAACAAGCTACAACTCTTAAGTATAAAGACAGCGTTAGTCACAATTAGTCTTTATGTGGCATGAAATGTAACTAAGACACTGTTGTACTTCTACCTGGTTAGGGTGGTGTGTACTCTCTTGAGAGGCCTCTGTGGGACTCTCATGCTATATTTAAAGCATCCTGTAACTTGGGAAGCTATTTTGAATTGAAATGAATGCTGCATTTACTTCAGACTTCTGGAATGCCAGCTTGGGATGTAGCATCCAAAAATACTGCGTGTAACTCCAGATTCTAGTATGTACTGCCAAATCCAGAGTGTTCTGGTATTAGGGTGAATTTGGGCTGCCTTTTCTTGATCCTGAGGGTCACTTGGAGCTGTCCTCTATTTGAGAATGTCAGCATTCTCTCCTTACCTAGTCATAGCTGGTTCAAAAATGGCCAAGGGCAAGTGGTACTGGTATGGGGAGCTGTTTAAAAAAGAAATAGGCAGTTGAAACAAGATGTTCTCTTTCATCAGAGTTGGCTAAGAGTAATTACTCTAAGAAATAAATTGATAGTCTTCCTATTAGTTTTTTGTTAAGAGTTGGGAAATACAAGTACCCTCCTGACCTCCTGTCAAAATTGCTTTTCTGTCTAGAAGAGTCTTGTGTTTGGCTTTCTAAAATGACCTAACAAATTATTCGGGACTAAATCCCTTTGGCAGCTCTGTGGGATGGGGTGAGTGGGGATCTCTCTATTGCATGTTTACTTTCTTAATGACAACAAGTGGTAAGAAGTCAATAATTGTCACTGTTCTCTTGAGCATCAGCAACAAAAACAATACATTTGAACAGCATTCTTTCCAGTTTAATTAATTGTCTATTGCTTGGTGCTGAGTTAGAGTAATGATTCTAGAATTAAAATGCATGCTGTGTTGGCATGCAGCTGTCAGTAATTCAAGATGTGTGTGCAGAGTTGTGGCCAGCAGGCTGTTGAAGATAAGCTCCTGAAAGAAATGATGAGCAGACCACTGGGGTACCAGAACTGTTTGGCAGTTTCATTCCGGAGGTGTAGTGCCAGCTGTTTCGCCTATGTAGCTCAGCCCTCCTATCTGGAATAACCAAGCTCACTAGAGTTTCTTTTGAGGGAGGGAATCACCCATATTTGAGAACTTAATGTCTTAATTGTGGCAGTTGGCTGCAAGGGTAAGTGCTGAGACTGCTGTGGACCATGTTCATGTGGGAGAACCCTAGTGATGCTTCTTGGCATTTGTCCTTCCTCTGTGTGGGATGGTACTCTGCCATCTGTTTCTATATGGCTGTTAGGCTGCACTGGGCTGCTTCCCCTTACTGCCTTTTCTTGCTCTGGGCCCCAAATTCTCCCTCATCAGTCTCCCATCCTTTCTTTGTTCCCAGCTTTCTGCAGTGTTCTGATGTAATGCATTTTAAGTGAAGGATTGAGGAGATGGAGACTGCACTGGGAAAGTGAGAACTACAAAATCTTACGATTTCTTGTATGAGAATGGAAAGGGAAAGATAGAAAGACCATGCAGGATGTAAGAGTACAGGAGGGACCTTATGGAAATTAACAACTGCTATGTATAACTGAGGCTTCCTTTCCCTCTTTTTAGTGGCATCACTGTATTAAATAATCTTCACTACCTTGTGATGGGAACCCAAGCTGCAGCTAATAAAAATATTATTTCTGAGCTGAGAGGAGAGTAAATGTTTATCTGAGCAGCGAGTTTCTGGAAGACTCATCTCTCCCCTTACAACCATACCTCCTGTGGACCACAAATCATGCTTTTTGTCCTGCCCATTGGCAGTTCCCTTCTCTTGCATCTACATATCTGTGCTTAAATCTCTTTTTGCAGAACTTTGTTGGTTCACCCTGCCAAATGTCATTTTAGACTGCAATCTCCAATCTCCTTTCTATTGAAAATCTGTTGAGCACAGATAGTAGGATATATTCATCCTATCAAAAAGTACAGGCAGATGATGATTTTGAGCATTTCCACCAGTTCTTCATAGCAAAGTGCAGTTTGGTTTCCGTGTGTAAGAATGTATGCTTGCTTTCTAAATCTGTGTTGTCTTTTGAAGATAACATCATCTATTTGATTGAGTTTCTAGACATCATCCTTTAGGTGACCCAAAGAAGTAGGTGAGAGAGTTCAAAAAAAAAGAATTCTTTATGGAAAATTTATGGAATAATATTTATGGAAAAATATTTTCTTAATGGAAAATGTGTCCTGTGAAAATGTGCATCTGTGTCTTAAATGTCAGTTGAAAAACACCAGTGACTTGCATCAAAAAGGACTGGATCTTCAACTCATACAGGCTTAATATGTTTCTTGGTCTATACAGTATGTGGTACTTCTACAGTTCTTTTATATAAGTAAAGTGTTTCTTTGACAATCACAGTTGTAAATAAAGTGTGTATAATAGCAGAGAAGCAACAAAAAGCTATAAGCTCCAGTGAATCTGTGAATTAGTTTAATTTTAATTTCCAGTGAGTTTTATTTAGATCTAATTCTAATCCTTTCCCTAGTAAAAGGGAGAAGTAGTCTAAGGACCGGTAATTGAGATGGACATGGTTGCTCTCTGGAAGGCTATGAAGCAAAGAGCCATTGGTCTTTCCCAGTGTACGTGAACTGTAAGAGAAGTTATCCCAGCTTGTAGGAACATTCTTGGGGGGGAGTGGAGAGGAGAAGGAAAAAAATCATCACTTTCACAATACAGAAGGCATATTTCCAGTTTGATTGGCAAGATGAGGAGGTGGTATATCATTTCTTTGCATATGAAGGGGCTGGCAGTGAATGAAACCAAAACTAGAACTGAGCTGCTTTATTTATCCCTTGAACAGGTGCAGCGCAAGCAGCCGCAATATGATCTTTTATACACTCCACCCACAATTCCCTGGAGTTCATGTGTCCTAAAGACAACCTGGAAAGGAGGCAGGACACTCTCGTACAGTATTATATTTTATACGTACAGTGTGAGATGCTGATCCTTCCCATGGGGAAGGATTTCAAAAGCTAGATTTGAGTTTCCTGTCATCTGGTGGTATGGATAGATGTATGTTTCTCTTGCCGCTCTCTTGAGTATTTAGCTCAATTACTGAATTTGGTCTATAACTTTTCTGCTTTATTAAAACTCTTTATAGGTCAGGAAAATGGCACAAAGCAATGGTTTTAAAAAATTAAACACTTAGGTGATTTTCGCTGTGTTAACTGGACTCTGAGTTACTTTTAATTTGAGGAAAATGTTGCCAAGAGTACTTATAAATAATATTTTTCTTTTGTCTGCATTAAGCCTTGGTGCTTCTCTGCTGATACTGACAGATATTGAACTGTTTCCCGATATTAAGTGTACCTCCAAGCTTGAAAGGCTGAGGCACCTTCCATCCTGAATGTGCGCTGCATGTGACCTGTGTATTTTAGGATATGTTTTGGGACTTTTTTCCACTTTACCCTGCTTTGCTACCACAATACTTAAAATCTTGGCTTCTCTGATGGTATCCTTTCAGTTTTGGTTCAGTTTAATTTCATTAGTATTTGAGAACCTGAAGACTTTAAAAAATTCTTTTTAATCCCATCTGTAATGCTTTGTTTCTTTATCTCATCGTAAGGCAGCTTACCTAATTAGACCATAATTTTCATAGCTATTAATGTTGTTGTCTTGGATGAGTTTGCAAACTTGTCCAATGGTTTCACTCTCTCTGATGGAAATCTATGATAGCAAAGATAAATAGGCGTTAGTTTAATATTCCCCTTGACACTTTCCTCTCTCTCTTTTCTCTAGTGCAAATAGCTTGCACTGTGATAAGTTTCAATTTAATGACACAGCATCATAGAGATAGTGACAAAGCCTCATGTTTAAGGAGAGCTTTCTGTAAGCTTCACTTAAAAATTGATAGTATGATTCTTAACCTACACTCTAGCCTTGAAACATGGCTTTTGCTTCCTGTAACCCTTGACACTGTGGAAATTGATTATGTTTTTCCTTTCTGTTCTCACTTCTGACACCTCCATCTTCTGCTTTTTTTTATGGCTAATTTTAATTGCAGAGATTAGATCACTACACTGTAAGGACAGGTCTTTGTCTTTGGATTAAAATACATACCATCTACTTCGTTATGTGAGAACGCCATATTTAAGATTACATGGTAACCTTTTCTTGCTAGCTGCCCTCCAACTCTCCTTCACCTTTCCGTAAACCTAGCTGTTCATATTCAGTTAGTGGAAACCCAGCTAAGAAGTGACTACAGGACTGGATGAACATAAACACTGAAAGTGTAAGTGTGTTCCAAGGTGGTAAGATTGTTAGAAAGCTATGTATAAACTAGTGGAGATGCAGAATATATATGGAAATGACTCTAGCAACTTTTGCTATAAACGTTTTTCACAGTCAAAGCATTCTGCAATATTCTGCTAGGATGGGCTAGTATATGGAGGCTTAAATTTTGATAGAGTAATTTCAAGAGAAATGAGGGGATCAAGTCTGAGGGAGGAAAGAACATTATAAGCCTATGTATTGGCATAGGACCAGAAGGAAGAAATCTAAATTCTTGCCTGGAAGCTATCCTCCTATAATAATCCTCCCAGTCTGTTGAGTCCAAGATTGATCTATTTTAATTTAATCAAGGAAGTTAGAAGGGGAAGAAAGTCATGCTTCCACTTAGGTACTTGATCATAATATTTACTTAGTTATTTAGAGCAAATATGTTATTTTGTGTTGCTCTGTGTTATTTCACATAGTTTATTGTGTTTGTAGCAAGAAGAAATGTTCCCCTAATAGTCTAATAAGTAATATTTCACTTGGAACATGTTTGAAGGAGTGAAAACAAAAAAATAAAATTTCTCAATAGTGAGAGGAATGATTTTAAAGAACCAAAGCTATTAAAGTCCTAAATCTGTGACATGCCCAATTCCAAGTGTTGTAGCCTCCAAGCCTCTGTCTGGAACTTCAACTACAATCTCCTTTCTTTCTTTCTTTTTCTTTTTTTTTTTTTTTAATATATATTTTAATTAAAGTAGAAAAGTACTGACCGAGCAAGACCCTATTGTTGGCAAGCCTTTGATGGGCACTCCTGGAATTTGATTGCAGGAGCTGAGACTTCTGTTTTATCAGAAATCTCGCTGGCTCTTGATGACAGACAAACTCTGTTTTTAGCATTGCACTGAAGGTCAGGCAAATGACTGGCTCCCAAATAGAGTAACTGAAGATACTGGAACAAATTTATTCCTGGTATAATTCCACTAGTTCTATGGAATTGCAGGGGAAATATATTGATGCAAAGGGCCTCATGAGTTGAAAGATGATATTACTGTTCTCATCCACTTGTATGAAAAGGGAGGTTGGAAAATACCATTTAATGTAAAGTTAAAATTCCTTCTGTAAGAGAGATGCTACACTCACTAAGATGAGACTAATACTTTTACCTCACATAAGCCAGCAGGCTCTATTAAGGAGATTAAACACCATAGAATGTGATTTTTTTCTTAGTATTTGAGGATCTAGCTCAAAATTTTTTAATCAAGAAGATAGGCTTGAGGTTATTGATGCTCTGTTTCCAACTATGTATATATTGCAAAGTTAATCTAGGAAATATACATAGCTTAGGCTGATTTCTTTGTGGGCTTTGGGAAAATTCCATTATCTTTCACAAACCCTTAATTTTAGCTGCAATTTTGGCACACCAAATCTATAAACTGTCTGTCAGGCCGACCGATTAGATATCTGATTTATTTTTTACAAATTGCTGACAACCTTTGTTCATATGCAAGACAATAAATTGATATTGCAAATGGCTCAAGAAGATCTTAAAGTAATTTGTGAAAATGAAGACTCTCTAGAGTTATACCATTTCTCAAGTATTAGGAAAGGAAGTGTGAATACCTCAATGAAATTTCATTGCAGTGACTAAAATCACTAAAAGATGTGAAGAATTGAAGGAGAAACTGGGTTGTACAGATCACAACCAGAGTGATTGTTTCCAAATCACTGAAGGTGGAGGATCCTGCACGTGTATACAGATGCAAGAAATGTGTGCCTGTCAGTGGGGAGGAGTGCCTGTCAAGGGGTGTGTTTCATCTGCTTTGTTAGGCTGAATTAAGTTAGTTCGGATTGGTAACACATAGTCAGAGATGCAGAGAGGTCCTGTGATTGGTAAAAGATGTCATCTTTTATGCCACTTTGTACCTGAAGGACTAGGACTAGATGTTGATTACCAGCATCCTATAGCACTGAGAGTTAGCACAAAGATTCAGGATGAAGCCTTTATAAAAAGGACATTATCAAGCATATGAAATAAATGTGAAGTATACTTTACATGTTGTAAAATAGCTAAAATATTTTTACAGTTCTGTGGTAGAAATGTGTCCCATAACGCTGAAATGACATGTTTTAATACTTTGGTCTTATTTTCACTAGGAGATTATATCTCAGTGAGCTTTTGCTGTAGAGATGGCAAAACATTTATTTAATGATAGTTACCTTGATGATCATAAAGCACAAACAACTGTTACCATGATGAGGCAGAATTTTTTCGGACTTGCTTAGCTCTAACTGATGCTGGACCCTGAAGGCTCAGCATTTCCAAACCATCCAAGACATATGCTCTTTTTAAATCCATGAAAAATCCTGCACTCATTCTATACCCTATGTTCTAATGTCAGAGCAAATCTATGTTCTACTTGTGGCACCTGCTGGGAAACATACTTCAACTACTTTATGGTAGTACTAAGTATATCACTCTACTTAAAGTCCTGTCAACATAGCTATGATAAAGCCCCTTTTGGAAAATGTATAGCTTTACTCCAAAATAATCATTTATCATAACTCAAAGGGGGAGTTAATTGACAGTATTTGTAGTAATTTGGATTCACGGCCTTCATGAAATAGGGCCTTGTATGCAAGTACAGGCCTCATACAAGATATGTGTACTTTGCCTTTTAACAAGGCAAAACAATTTGTTACAAATAAACTCCATTTTTTAAAACACTTAAGACAGTCAATATATTTATAAATGATACTGCACTGCAATGCTTATAAGTCCTATATTTCCATAGCCTGTATTTTTAAATACTGAAAATACTATTGTAGCTTAGATTGTAAGTTTGTAACAAAAATACTAAGATTAAGAATATAAATTTTCATTTGCTAATTTTAACACAACTCATGATGGATTAACAAAATGAAGTATTATAAATATTACTGTCTACTGTGGAAGTACCTGTGCTATAGATTGACATAATTGTCTATAACTTATGCAAAAACGCATAGACCCTCAGCCTATTTTGTATATCATATGTTATTATTGGATTTGTGAGTGTGCACTAGCTACACATGGGGTCATATGTCTCTGTTGAATTGCTCTATCGGTGACATAAAACATTAAAGGGAAACAAAAAACGGTTTTCAGAAAAAAGTGACTTAATATTTCATGTTCATCTCAGTTTTTTAATCATCCTTGCTTACCACTGAGATAAATACAGAACTCCTAAATCTGAAATCCAATCTCTCCTGAATACATTATACATAAATTTGTATATTTAGGTTTCATAGATTTGTCCAGACAAAGATTTGCTTAACGTACCTACAGATAAATGGAGGCAGATCCTGGTGATCCTATGGACCGTTCTTCTGACTTTGTCAGCTCCTGACTCTCTGCTAGGAACGTGGGTTAGTTGTCTGTGTTCTGTCAACATGGGGATCTTCAAACTTCAGTTTCTGTGATTTAGGCTTACATATTTATTCAAAAGGCTGCCAAGATTGTGTAGTTTGAGTTTTCAGTTTCCTTATTGGAGGAGAACTGAATTGTCTGGTACACAGCCAGAGAAAAGGCATGCTACGTGTTGAGTCTGCAGGATGGCAAGTTAGGTGTGAGCCTGGCCAGCTCCTCTCTTTTTTGAAATGAATTTGCTCTGGCCTCAACCATGTTCATTAGGTTTCTTGGGAAAGGGTTTCTTGGTTAATAAAGCTCTGATAAAAGTAAGGTGGACTTACAGCTTTCTACTTTTCATGGTAATAGTAGGGAAGTTGCTGTTCAGGGCGGAAGAGAACAGGGACATAAACATCACGGCTGCCCATGGTTTTCTTCTATATTCATAAAGCCAGCAAATATATCCTACGGGATGGGGGGGTAGAAGAGCTTTTAAAATCCTATTGTAAATTAAAGGTACATTTTCCAAATGTTATTTGCACTTAAATCATTAAACTTTGCTTGAGACAAAAATACAAGCTCTGATTTACCATTGCCAGGCAGCTGTACAGTCCTTTCTAGTGCTACAAAGGTGTTAACAGAGAAACTGAAAAGCTTGCATTTGCACTAAGGAGGAGAACTCTGTGCTAAGTAGTGGGGAACTGGGGCCATAATATTTTTACTGTGCTAATTTTTTTTTTCTGATGTGTCAACAGGCAACAAGACAGAAAAATAAAATCCTGAAAGACAGAACAGACTTTTCTAGTCTTTCAAACAAATAGATTGGGGTCACAGAAGGAATATGCAGAAGGAATTCATTTTCTGCACGAAGTTTTTCCTCCTTAACTCTGACTTTCACAACAGCTTGATTCACGCTTTACTTGGGGAAAGTGCTTGTAATCTTGCTGTTTCAGAATCTGTTAATTTTAGGCCAGTGCTATTCTTTGTGATCTCTGGAAGGACTTAACCAGTTTGAATATTCATACTTTCAGTTCTCCATTCTGGTCTCTTCTGAGGACTGATTATCGGTGTACCTGCTAATACAAGCACAAGACCTTCTAATTACATGCTGATATAGCATAAACAGCACATTGCCTTCTTATCAGTCTTTACATAAGACGGGCATGAGTTTGTGTCATGTCTGAGTTGCAGCCAGCAAAAGCTCAGCTTGGCAACTCAGTGCTTTTCTCTCTCTGAACTATCACATTGCACATTCTTGCAGGGTCATGCATGATAAAAAAGGATAAGAGGCCCCCAAGGGACATGACTGATACCTTATTGTCTGCAGAGCTTCTGTATTTGCACTCTTGCTACAAATCAGCATAAACCAAGGGGTTTGTTTATCCCTTCGCAGAGACTGCAGTAGGTGCTGGAATTATTGCCTGGACTACAGAGCAGAGGAACATAGAGCTTGAAATCCTTGCTTTCATGTCAACCCTGTTTGTCCATAGTATTCATAAAGAGTAACAGTGTTAGATGAGGAATGTTATTGTTTTGAAGGGGAGAGTAAAGACACTGTCCTGCTCTTTCTGTGGCACATCCAAAATCTTGTAAATATTTTGTCTTATGTCTCAGTTTCTTCTTTTTCTATTTTTTAACTAAGAATTCACTTTAACATCTAATGATTTCTTGATACCAACCTTTTGTATCATTTGCCTAGAATACTGCTTGATGTCTCATTTTTAAGTTTGTGAAACATAACTGATTGTTTATTTGTATTAACCTGAGGTACAAGCCTAGGAATGGGTCTGAGCCCCATTGCACTAGATACTATGTATGTGAATGTATGTATGTGAAAGAAAGCAGTTAACACCTCACTGTGTTAAAAAAAAAAAAAAAAAAAAAAAAAAAAAAAAAAAAAAAAGAACAGCCTCTCCTCCCCCTCCCCCAAATACTCCAGAATTTCCTTAAACTTTTGGGTTGTTGTCTTTTCTTCACCAAAAAGTAGATAGCTAGAAGCTTACATTTACAGCTTTCTGTGTTTGATACATACAGCTTTAATATCGGCTACTGTTTATGCCTAATATTTCCCTCTGCAACCTCAGAAGTCTCCATTTGATAATAACACATTTTGCAGGCAAAATGGTATTGCTGGTAGTGAGTCAATTCTAAAGTGTGAGTAATAGGTGTCTTTTTCTAGTTCTGACTTTGGATAGACTGGGCTTTGACATTGTCAAAGAATGTAATCATTATGAAACATGAATTACTGCTTTCTAGCTGCAGAATAAGAAGCTCATGTTGATGCGTGGAGTAAAAGAGACTTTTACTTGAACATATACTGGACTGGGTATGACCCAAAAGGCCAGTTAGTATGACCTGCAATTGTGAAGGAGCTCTTCTCTGAGGATTTTGTGTTGGAGATTTATAGGAAGTAGAAGCAGAAGGCAGAGGGCAAATCTCTTCTAATCCTGGAAATGGTACAAAAAGGCAGAGGGAAAGGCCATCCAGAAGAAAATGCTTGTCACCAGCTCAGAGAACCAGATGGGCATAATCTGTGTTGCTATTTAAAGAATGTCTAGTAAAATTGTGGGAGCGTGTTAAGACTTCATTGGGCAGTTACATGTAAGATCTATATGCTGCTTCTATATATGTGTGTATATATATGTGTGTGTACATTTTATACACACACACACATATATATGTATTAGAGCCTCTCAGGGAGTTGTATAATTCTATAAATAGAAGTCCCATCCTGGGATAAAGAGAGATTATTAATGCAGCTCCATTTGGCACTTCTGTCTGCCCCAGGAATCTTCCCAGCTGCCCGGTAGCTATCCACGCATTCTTAATTTTCATTTATTTCTGTTTCTTGGTATCAGAATTAGACGCTTTCTATTGCTAAATAGGTGCATTCACTTTGAGAAATGTTGTTTTCTGCTGCCATTGCACCTGGCAAATTTTTGATATGCAACACATCAAAGCTCCATTGCTGATGGTTACTAAATATTTTCTCTGCAAACATGATTCTTCATACCGAGTAATGTTACTGAACAAGGCAGTATAAGAAGGAAAATTTTTTTTTAAAAAAAGTAAAGAGAGTGGTGTTGGGTGAAAAATAAAGACTTGGAAGGGTGGTAGCCAGCCATTCACTAAGTTATATCTTGATTTAAGAGGCTTTAGAGAAATCTGGTCAAGATCAAACTCCATTGACATGTTCAAACTACAAAATGACTACACATTTTGTTTACCTGTGGGTGTACAGCTCTGTATATTTAAGTATACAAAAATATAAAATATTAATCTGTATGTAAAATAGTACTGTAAATATAACTCTGCCTGGAACAGAACACTTTAATTCTGTTATTCATAACATTCTGTCTGAATCTGAGATTTACATTTGGGTGTTAGGAAATATGTTAATCTTCTTTTGTTTTCTTTAAAGACATTTTTGCTTTATGCAATACAGAATATTACTTCAATTTAGCCATTCAGAATGACTGCTTACTGACAGAATAAGATGATGAAGCCTGTTCTGCAAAAGTTCAGCAAAGTTCTTGCTGAGATCAAAGTGGAACGTTGTTTTTCCTACATATTTCTTCAATTTCTCATTTGTTTCAGACAAACACCATTTTACTAGCAATAGGAATCTCTCTTAAAGTAACTGTCTCGTATTTTGTCATCTACACAATTCATTGTCCATAATTCATTTAGTGCCAGGTGAAAGAAAAAAGACAAACTAAGCTCGCAGAAACAGACCATCTTAGCTTTCTGAAGTTTTTTCTCAGTCAAACAATAGCTTTTTTGCTGCCTCCCCCAAACCAGTTAGTTCTGACGTGCCTCACTGCAGAAGTTACACTGACTGACACAGCCAAGGAAAACACCACTAAGTGAGATTTTGAACTTGAATGCATTCCTTTCATGGACTTATAGAGCAGTCCTGTGAACATTTATTCCAGCATAAAATATACCAATAGATTATCATAATTAGTGTAATATAGCGTATCCTAATTTGGATGTACTGAATTTAGAAACTCAGTGTACCAGGTGTCTAGCAGATTACAATCTCTGCTTCTGGTGGTTTTGAGAAAAATGCAGGTATCAAGTAAGGAATGAAAGATAAAGGTATACCTTTGAAATAGAAGTGAAGCACCCTGCAGAACAATTCTCTTATGCTTAAACTACACCTGACTTTTTAAGTCCACAGTGAGCCAGGCTCTGAACTGAGAATGAATCAGTATCTCAGTAGCAATGTTACATCCATCCTAGATAAAGGAGCAATGAAACAGGCTTCTTCCTTTTTTTTAAGTTCTGATTGCCTTGATATGATTTTATTTTGCCAGGATTCTCATCACAGTCTTCAGGTAGTAAGTGCTCCATAGCAAGGCTTCCCTTCTAGATTCTAGATAATATCAATGTGTTGAAATTATTTGTTATTAAAAAGTATGGTTCCTTTGACTTCACAAAGGAAGTTGCCTCCCTCACTCAGAAAGTTTGAGAGCAAAGCTAAAGCTATTAAATTTTAACAGATAGAGGAAACATCTTCACTCTTGCTCCACAGCCTCCCTTGCTTCTTGAAATGTCCAGCAGTTTTTATAGCTTTCACAATTGTATTTTGTTTGCTACATCTTTAAATTTCCAAGTACCCTGCTGTGATACCTGGCAGGATGTCATGTTGTGCACTAAACATGACACAGTATACTACAGAAGAAAATTACATTGCGCTTGTTCAGGGGAAGTTTGCTTCTCTTATTCACTTGGATTTTGAAAGGAGTTCTTCTCTGAAGTTTTGAAGCTTGAGCTTTTGTTTCTTCTCTCAGAGAGCACTGATGAATGACACAGATGAAAAGCCTTGTTCTTGCAGATAAGAGTATTTAATGATTAATTGATGTTGTCTAGTGAACAGTTAATGCTGGGCTGTCCAATTGGAACAGGCTCACATTAAGCATGTGGCCCATAAAAAGAGAGTGATAGCTTGATACTGAGTTTAGTTCCTGCAGATTTAGTTCTGGTTTGGCATATCACATGTCACTGGACATGTGATAAATTTCACCTTCTGTCATACAGATGTCTTCTGATATGTACTATACTACCATAGCATCCTGTAGACAAAGCATGGAGGTGAATACTACTTATTTCTAGTTTAGAGAGAGGACTACTATCTGCTGTGTCAAACTGGCTAGTATTTTGTTATTCAGAGGAAGAATCGCTCCCCTCATAGCCAGAAACAAAAGAACTTACTAAACAAATACACATTTAAAGAATAGTTAAATGTAAACCTGCATCAGTGTAATAAACACTCTAATTTACAGACACGCAGGAGCAGAAGAGTCACTTACACAGCAGCCAAATCTGTGCTGGAACCTCAGGACATACTCAAAGTCAAAGCTATTTTGAGTTGCTTAATATCAGAAGTGGCTGCAGGCCACTAAGTGCCAAACTAAAACACTCAGTATTGTCTCAAATGCCCTTTTAGCTCAGGCCTTATTGTTGTTGAATAGATCAAATCCCTTCAAAGTTAAAAAGCTTTGTAGTCTTAGGTGTATAAAATGGAATGCACTAAGCAGAATGAAGTAAAAAAAAAAATTTTTTTTACCAGAGTGACCAATAGCAAAAGACATAAACCCCTCATTTTATTGCTTATGCTTGTAGTGGGAGACAAGATAAATTGTGTTTGGATCAAGAGGTCAAAAAACTGCACAGAATGGAGAATTCAAGAAGCTATAAAGCTGTGAAAATCTGAAAGGCCATATTGATTACTAAGATCTAACTGTCTGCTTGAAACACAAAGAAACATCCTGCCATGTAGAATGCCTTAATTCAAAAAAAAAAAAAAAAAAAAAAGGTAGGGAAGAGGAAGGAGAACCTTTGAAGGAAGTTGGCAGTTCTGATCCTGCAGGTGCTTACACACTCAGTGGAGGACTTGTTCTGTGGAAGGTGAGAGAACAGCTCACACATGCTGGGCTGTCAGTGTACTTGGGATCAGTACCTCAGCTGGATTCTCAAATTTGACTTGCATTAAGGATATCAAACTCTTTGATACCACATTGGAATTTACTTGCTCCTTAAATACTGTCATCATAACACAGCAAGCAAAATTTGTTGTATTACTCAGCTTGCTGCTTCCATTTCATTTTTGCTGGGTGCATAACATACACTATCTTGGCACAGTGCACAATACTAACTGAGAGCAGAGTGAAAAGATCCAATGGTTATTTTTAGATGAAGACTGGGAGAAGAGAGATTACTATTAGTCACATTGTAAAAGATCTGGAGGACTACCTAGTCTTCTGGCTGTGCCAGCACATCCTATTAACTCCTCCACCATCCACATTTTGTCCATCATCTGTATAGTTGGTGTATGTAAACAAATCATGGTTCTGACAGGCTAAGCAGCAAACTCCAAAACATTTCCAATTTTTGTCTGGCAAGAAGAGCTAGCTGTCCTCCTCCTTCCTTGAAGAGTCCATACACTGTGCATGAGCAGCAGTCCTGTAGAGGGGTTAGACAAAAGGAAAATCTCCAGTGTTAATTAAGAGGAAGGTAATCATTACAGGGTGGCCAGGCAGAGCCAAGGTGAGCCAGATAGCTGAAGTGCCAATAGGAGTTCTGCTCTTGCGGACAGATTTCAGCACAGGATGTCCTGAATTGTAAGTACTTGGCTGACTGTCTCACAAAGTCACTCAGCTGCTGTGGCATCGTGGCTCCTGGTCCCCAAGAGAGCTAGATTAAAGCTATTTTGGGTATGCTCACATGTATTATAATCTCCCTTCCTAACCACAGATGAAACATAGCCTGAGAGGGCACTTCAGAGTGCCTCTGCAGCTTGCCAGTTTAGCTCTGTTTAGTGTAAGTGGAAGCTCTTCAGGGTGTCAGTGGCATATTTTACAGGTCCCCCAAGAGTTCGTTTAGGATAGATTTTGTTAGCCAATTAAAAACAAGAAATAGAGCTTTTTCCTTTTTTTTTTTTTTTAACTGCCAGTAAATTGAAAATAACAAGATTTTTTATTCAGAAAAATGGTAACTGCAGAAAGGGAATTTTCTCTAGTTTTGGTATAAGGACTTCCAAACAGCCTCCTGCAGTCTTCTGTCTCTACTCTTAATCAGTCTTGCTCAGCTCTCCCCTCTGGTCCTGAAGGATACAAGACCCATCACAGAGGTAGTAGGATGTTTGCTGTGTGGTGCAGGTTATCTGAGCTGTTCCTTTGTTTCTATTTTATGCCTTCTGGCAATGTGTAGAGTGAAACATTGAATTTCTTCCTGATGACTTATCCCAGGGGATCCTTTCCTTCTTCACTTATTTTTCTTGTCCAGAATTGCCTTGTATTAAAAAAAAAAAAACAAAAAACATGATTTTCACTTGGGAGCTGTTAGATGTTTGTTGCAGGGGCAGGGGTGCGAAGTGACTTGCTTAGGAAGCAATGAAGTAAGTTTTGTCAATGAACTCTTTCACACTGTAACATGTAAAGCCTATAAAGATTTGTTGGAAGCATCTATATCAAAACCCGGTTGCAAAAATTTAACTAAGGGGAATGTAAATGCTGCTTCTTCCATAAAGTACATGCTTTTCATTTCCTAGTACTCCTTATTTCTGTCTATCCTTTCCTTTTGATAGTACATGTTACAGCCTCTGGTAACTGATAGCGTATGTCCTATCTCTGCTTTTCCTTTCTGATTATGGAAAGGAATGTTGTCTTTTAATAGTTTTATCTATCCCAGATTTCCTAAAAGATAGAAGAAATGGCATTTGTTCCAGATGCTTTAGCAGATTTCTAGTGCTAGTGAGTACTTGATTCTCCCAAATCTTGTTCTTAAATGAGAAGAGGAAAGTGCAAGTAACTTGCTGATGCCAAGCTGGGGTCAGGCAGGGGTCAGGCATAGCTGAAGGCCTGGAAAAAGAAGAGTCATTGGCTAATGCTACAAGCTGCCATATCAATACTTTCTCAGTTGTGTAGGCCTCCCTACATGATTTTGTCTGTCTTATAAATTAGGAATTCTTTGGGGTAGAGAGGCTGTGTCTGTCCATCTGTTTATACAAGCATTCTCATTAGTATTTTAACACTCAAGCACTCAAATGCTGCCTGAGCCTTCTCTGCCCTGCTTTGGAGTGGAGCTGAGGGGCTTGGATGGAAACACATGTTGGTCTCCAGGTGGTGCAACAGCTGCGCTTTGTACATTGCCTCCCAGAGCTCCTGCTAAGTGGTATTTACTCTATACCCAGCGCGGACTTATTTTTTAGGGCACAGCTGTCACTATTGTAGTATACCTTAACTCAGTGTACAGTTTTCCTCACAACAGAGTGCAATAAGAGTTCTCTTTAGTGCACTGAAAGCAACATGTGGTGCCTCCAGCCAGCCCCTTGCTTTAGGCTGGGGATGTATGATGTATGACTTGTAGGATATCTGAGATGGCTGGGAGTTCACATCTCTGTGAAGCAGCCAATATTCCCCAAACAATCTTTACTTTTTGAAGAGGTGTGAAAAATGGTTGACTTTTCAAGTTGAACTCTGTGCTTCAGCTTGAGGAGCTAAAGAAATACTATTAAAATTAGGTTTTACTATCAGTGGTACCCAGATTTATCAAGATTATTTATAAGAACCTTTATCAGGACGGCTCAAGTCTTGGTGTCTAACTGAATGGTAGACAATTTAACTTAATCGAGAAAGAGGATAAAATGAGAAAGGCTGAGAAGAGTCCTGCTTCATGAATTTGTGTATTATTGACTAATTTGTCTGAGTTGTCTGAGTTTATATGGGTAGGGTTAGGAAGAATGGTTTCCTATAAAGCTCCCAATAAAAGAAGCAAAACATGTCCAGAGCCCCTCACAGAGATTCGGTTTTCTGTTAGCTCAGTATACTAAATTATTTCTGGGAAAAATGACTTTTGGGAGGAAAAAATACAATAAAATCATGCAGCAGGTAGTAAGCAGATAGCTTTCTAGTTTCTAAGTAATGTCTTTATGTACTTCTCCATTATAACTAATGATAATTATCCTCTTGAGTTGCTAATACATGATAAAGGAACCAGAAAATTGGGCTTAACCCCTCAAAAGGGAATTAATGACAAGTAGACATTGTCCAGGGCCTTTGCAGAAGTGTGAGTTAACTTCATTTGTTTAATTTCTGTAAATTTTGTTGTCCTCCCCTATAGTAGTAGCAGTAAGTGAGAAAAATACTCCTCCTACTGTAATTCTGAACAAGTTCTCTAGAATCACTTTGTGCACCAAATGATTTGCCCTGATAAGTTTTCTTTTCTTTTTCCTTTTCCACACAGATCACCCCTGGCAGCAAGGCAGCCCAGTCGCAAATGAACCAAGGGGACCTTGTGGTAGCCATTGATGGAGTCAACACTGACAGCATGACCCACTTAGAGGCCCAGAACAAGATCAAGTCAGCTAGCTACAATTTGAGCCTCACTCTTCAGAAGTATGTTGATATGAGTTAAAATCATTCTGTTCATAAGAGCATCCTATGAAATTTATGACTAAGGGCTAAGTGTTTCATCTTGGCCTGTTAGATTTACTTAAAGCATCCATGCCACAGAAATGAGGTGGAAAACCAAATTCTGCTCTGATTCTTTCAGAAATTAGCATGCTTTCTTATAGAAATTAGTATGATTCGTGAGTGTGTCTGTGTGGCCCACTAAATACAGGTATAATCTCGTATCCATTCAGGCTTTTTTGAAAGAACATGTTAATCAGTGATGCTTCTTTTGCATATTCCTGTGATGATGATGCACTGTTTTGTTTGTTCTGAACGACTATTCTAAAAACAGTCATAATGACTGTTTTGAGCGCATGGAAGGAGTATGCTAGTCACAAGGTGAATATTTGTAGCATGCTGAGCATTTTTTTAATGATGTGGCACCAGCAGGACTGTGGATGTGAAAATGGCATTTCTTCAGCTGATAGGATGACAAGAAAGGATCTAGCCTGAGTGCAGGAAAGGAAGTCAGTAGAACAGGGAGAGGGAAGCCTTTTTCAGTGACATGAGAGAAGTTGCCTTGCCATTGAGAAAGCAGAGTCCCTTCACTATCAAGTCTCTTAACCTTTCTTTGTAATATTACTTCCTGTTTAGGAAACTTGTTCTCAAGTCAGATAATCTTACACAAAGATTTTCATTAACAGTGCATTAATATTTTAAGCTCTATAATGTTATAAAGCAAAGTAACTGCTATTTTTATTGCATTTTTTAGGAGATAATTTTTACATAGCCTAGGCAAAGACAGGTATGGAAAGTAGTAATTAAACAGAATATGATATGGAAGTATGATTTGAGACTGTAACAGCTCTTATATAGAAATGCTCTGTAGACTAATTAGTATTAGGAATAGACTAACACCTAAAGAACAAAGATCTTATGCTGAGGTCTCCAAGGCAGAGCAGGAAAATATTTGACTGAATTTCCTATATTGCTTTCAAAATTTCAAGTTTGTCTTTAGGTATTCCAGATAATAGATAAAATAAATGCATAGAGTAAAAAGATGCTAACAAAAAACAGAGCAAATTTGTTAGCTTTTCTGTGAGAACACTGGGTATATTTAAATACTTCATGGAAAAGAGTTTATAAAATCTCTGAGAAAATTTGAAACAAGTTTATGATCCAGCTGTTTCATTACATGGAATAATTTCTGTCACCTCATTTGATGTGCATTTGTATCTCTAGTGTGTTTAGGCAAGATTTTGAGTCAAACACACTCTAGACAAAGAGCCTGATCCTAAACTTACTGCATGGAGCATTCCACAGACTGAACACGTTTGCCTAGAATAATAGATTTAAATGAGTTAAGATCCATTTTGAAAATAAAAAAGCAGGATAAAGTGGTATAAAATATTAACGAGCCCAGATAATTCAGGTAGTTTCTCTGTTAGCAAGTGAGAAATTTCATGGATACGCTTACTGTAATCTTTTAATACAGATTGGTAGCATCTTTTCTGTCTTCTATTCTGTTGCTTTTTGATGTGAGCTATTAGTTTGCATTTGTGAGCCATTCAGCTTTGCTACAGTCATATAGAAAAAACAAACAATGAACAGAGACTGAAAAGTAACACTTTTTTTAATCGTAGAGTGTTACTTCTAAGCTGTTCATAAAGGAAGATATTTGTAAAAAGGGATATTCATAAACTTCTGCTTAGAGAGTTTAAGCAGGCTTTCAGTCTGTTCAATTCAGTATTTGTGCAAGCTATACCCTTTCATCATGTGAGCTCTGCCTGTTGACTTATGCATAGAAACGTATTTGAGATCCGGTATAGCAGTGTCTTAGACAAAAGACATTTCCACAATATTTGCCAAATTAGATTAATCTCACCTCAGAAACTCACTACATGCAATAGGGTTGTGGCAGTTCAGTCACCTGCTGAGAATTTATAATGATTTTTACTTTTTTGAAGGAAAAAAAAGAATTTTTCAGAGGTTGCGTAGGCGAGGGAAAGAATACTTAACACGAAAAATATGAGAGCAATCACTAATGAAAAGTACCAACTGTCAACTAAATAAGAACAAAACAGGAGAAAGGCAAGATGCTGTGGGCCTTGGTTACAAGAAAATGACTGTGCTAAGAGATGACTTTTACTTTTTTAGACTTGGCTTGCAGAGGTGAAACTGGAGTGAAATGTTCTTGTACTACAAAAAAAGAGAAATTAATTTCCATCAAGAAGTTAAAGAATTACAGAGATGGAGACATTCAAAATTACCTAATGGGCATGAAAGTTTGGAAACATTTGTGAATCATTTCAAATGGAACATGGATGTATGTGCATTAGGAATTGAGATCAAAGTGGAAAGAGCTCTAGCTGTTGTGATGGGAAAAACTTAAGCCCTAAATTTTGATGACTTCGGACATGAATGTGAGGTAGTTGCATGGCTCAACAGAGTATGTCTCAAGGTCACAGAATTCCCTGCTGGGCAGTCCATGGCTTGGTTTCGCTGTTGCAGCACTGGCAGTCAAAGAGAACTAGCTTGCTTACTTGTCCCGTCTGTATGCCACAGAAGAAGCAGTAGAATATGGACTCTAGACATATGCACTCTGAAATAGAAAGCTTTCTATTTTTCTAATAGCCCTTGGCTCTCAGGAGTGATGGCATTTCCTTTTATTGATCCTGGCTGTGAGGGTTTCATGAGCGTTGTTTATAACCATGCAGTTCAGATGAAGTTTATTGCTGCTCATTTTTATTATCACACTTAAATTCCCTGTGGGGTTTCTTTCTCAGGGTGGGGAGGTGTTATTTTTTATGTGGCTGTCAAAATCTGTACATGGAGTCAGCGTTTGTGCAGGACATCAAATTGCAAACATCAAGTGTAGCAGAAGAGAAGTATTAAGAATGCCAATCCATACCTGCCTATCTAAACCAGTGAGAGTCTGCGCGTCTCTGACTATATAAAATCAGTTTTTCTTCAAGTGCCGTTGATCTACACTGTTTAATGTATGTTCAGCATAGCTCTTCAGCAAATGCTTATGGTGCTGGTGCTGGCCTGAATTGAGTTCTGCTTGTTTCACTCAGGCAGATGTCCAGTGGTTTAAGAAATTTCTTTTACACTGTGCACTAATATCCAGTAGAACTCTATGCAGTGTATTCCTATTCGGGCAAACAATAATGTTGATACTCTCTACTTGGACAGATGCAGCTAATTCCTGAGGTGCCTCCATTACGTTGGATGCACTGAACAGCTAGTTGGTGCTATTTTTCCTAGGCAATGGTATGGAAGGCTGAGGTGATACTCCATAATGCCCTGGGTTGTAGTGAAAAAAGACATTGCTTTGATTTTAATCTTTTTGTGACTTGCTGGAGTTTAGTTCTCAGTCATTTTCAGTATCGGTTTCTAATCAGTTACTTGAGCTACACAGCTGCCCCCAGGCATTTTAGTTCTAGGCCAGTCATAGTTCATGTTCAGCTGCCTATCAGTCCCATAGAGACTTATTATTAGCTTATTGTCCTGCAGTAATTAGTTCACAGGTGAAAAATGAAATACATGGAAAAATCTATTTTTAATACATAAGGATTTCTTTTTTAAATTCAGAGTAAATGTAATGCAAGAGAGTGCAGCATTATTTGTCAGCACATTTTACTGGAGCATCCGCAACATTCATTTGATCTTAACTCAAGGAATCCGATCAGCCTCCTTGGAAAGGATTCATCAAATGTACTGGTTTAGTTTTGGAAAGTGCTGTAACATGAGTGCACCTCATTCTGCTGGCATAAACATTCCTGCAACACTCTGTAAGACGCCTGCCTCGGCGTCACCCTGTGTACTAGAGAGGAGCAGGGGAGGTGCAGGCTTTCTGTGCCTGGTGCATACTGGTGCAACCTCTCCCTCCTAGGGCTCCCCGGTGGTGCTGCCATTCATTTCCAGTCAGTCACAATTGATTGTCTTTTGCTGGAAAATCAAGAGCTAAATAGTCCCTTTCTCTACTGAAAGGGAAAGATCAGAGGCTAAGCTACAAGAGATTTATTGCAAATATTACATAGCTTTTCTTTTCTTGTGCAGCACCAAAGGATGCTTCATCCAGCAGTATTTATTTCAGACCTACTAAAAATAAAGCATATGGTGATAGCAAATTGCAAGCAAGAGAAATTCAGTGGTTATTGTAAACTGCTTTCTCTTGTCTGAAGCTGTGAATAGCAAACAATTCTGTGAATGTTTTAGGTCTGCTGATGGGCACTTTTTGAATCAGAATGAGGTTTAGGCTGGGTTTATGCTTGGAGGAGAATTGGAAGAGGACATATATCCTAATTTAACAGAGAACTGAAACTCTATAAACAATTCTTATGGAAGACTAGTCTAAAAATAATGGTACTCTGATTATCATGTAGGAACATTGCCTTCAAAGCACTGTAGGCAATAATTGGTTAAAAAAAACAGTAAATGAAAACCTGGATTTGGAAAAAAAAATGCCTGCTCTGAGCAATTCTGTTACATTTATCGGGCTGATAATGTTTCCATTTTGGCCCGTTGTTTGTACAAGTCTTTTTTTGCAAGCCTCGGTATTAATATTTCTAAATTGGGATGAGCATGGTGTTATATGATAGAAGAAGAACACCTGCCAAGCATTTTATTCTGTTCCACTTTTCATATATTGTGCAAAGAACATGAAAGACCACAAAGTCTTTCAAGAGGATAGAATCAGCCTTGCTTCAGGTTTAGATACAGTGTTTTCATGAGGGACAAGTGGTTTTGATAGCTCCACACTTAATCCTAGCAGATGCCTTTCCAAATGATTGTGTGCCAAGAAGTACACAGAGACACCTGGCCTGTCAGGATTTTCTGATAGCTGCTTTGAAGGTGACATGATTATTTGCAATAGAAATTTAAATATGGTGAAATATTCACAATAATAGTAACCACAGTCAAACCGTATTTAGCTCTGCTATGCAAGTGTTAATCTTCATAACTGGCTCCTGGTCCTGCAAAATGAGAGCAGTGTACAGTAGGAATGTCCTAGATCTCTCACAGAAGGCAGGAAATCTCAAGGTCACAGAGGGAGGTATTTTCAGCCTTCAAGGTAGGACTTCAGAGATTTCTCTTATCTGCTACCACCATCCAGTTCTCCAACCAAACAGAAGAGATGCTTACATATTAGAAGCAGAATGTAAACCCATGTGAATGTGATGTTTTTGAAAGGAATGCTAGCACTAGTGATAATTCACTTGTGCTTGTGGTCAGCATTGTATATGTGTCTTCTGAAATCCATCTGTGGGGTAAGAATAACAGATTTGTGTTTGACAAGATCAGCAGACTTCTACTTCACAAGGATATGCAATCCTAAGATTTTTTTGGTTGTTACTGCCTTTCCAACTGCAGTTGTAGAACTGTGGAAACTGAATTCCCAGTGCCAAATGACTGTTCCTTGGCAGAGGATGCTGCAACACTTTCAAATCCAAGAGTCCCACCTGGGACCCAGTGATTATCATAGCAGCATTTAAAAGTTTGGGGAATGGAGACATCAAGACTCCGGTAAGAGTCTCTCTGAATTACTAGATGTAGTAGTGACTCTGTTGCTACTATGTCAGGCTGAATTAAGGATATAAGTGCCTGTCTCTTACAGAATACAGTATTTAACTCAGCCTTAAGCATTCACAAAGATATACCACTCACATTTCAGCTTGCATTTGGTAGAAGTTCACTAGAAATGATGCACTCTTAGTGTAACTTCAGGTACAAATATGTTGATATTATCATAGAAATACAGCCTACATTACAGTTACTACATTACAGTTAAGAAAAAAAACAAATAAGAGGTTAGAAAGAAAAAAATAGAAAAATGAAACTCTATGCTTTAATCTGCTCCTATTTTGAGTTCTACAGAAATTATGTTCAACTGTGCTAACATAAATCTTAGTGGGATTTACAAAGTAAATTAAGGAAATGCTGGCTAGGTATAAGGAAAAAGTAAACTCAAAGATAGTACAATGTTGGGTCTTCCTTGTGATGTTCACAGAAATAATTCTAGTGAATAGAAATAATTCTAGGAACTAGACGAAGCACTGTGAGATGTGCCTCCATGTAGACAATATGTTTTGGAGCCCTGTACAAGTCATTCAGCTTGTGAGCACCTTTGTCTGTAGAAAATTGCATGCATCTGCCAGAAGGCCTCAGGAAAGATACTACAAAATCTACATTTGGAGAGAGAAGAATAGCAGAGTAGGCAAACATCTGCTTACATGCTTTACTTAATCATAATATATATAAATTCAAAATTTTAAACAAGTTAGTACCAAAAGAGAGAGCAGTAATTAATGGTGGGTGTGACATGTGATACTAATTTCTTTATTTTATTTAGAGATCTGACTCTAGAACTTTTGAGCCATCTGCCTCCAATATCCAATTTCCTCTTCAAATCTCTGATGGCACTATGTGCTCAAAGCATAAAAAAAAAGTGTAGACATATCCTGCTGGTGGATTAGGAAGCATTATCATGGGCTGAGAGATACTCTCATTCCTTATGGAATAGAAGTGAATCCCATTCTGTACTCAATTGTCTCTGTACTCAGGTACAATGAGAGGACAGTAGGATTTGTTACTAGATGTGAGGCTAGCATTTGAACAGGGCTGTGAGTTACCATCTTTGAGAAGTAACATTTAATACTGTTAAAATTAATGAGCATCATGTTCCATGGAAAATGAAATAAAATGTCAATGTTTGTCACTGAAATAAATATATGCCTGACACAAGCAGTTTAATTCTGTGGACTGCTATTTACACTCACTTCATAAAGTGTCCTTGTTAGTTTTAGAAAAGAGGTTGGAAACTGTGGATAAATGCCAAGGCTTGAAAAGGTACTGAAGTCTTCATTACAAGAAGATTCTACCTAGGGACTAGAACAGTTCTCAGAGTGTACTTCACTGCACCCCAAATATCACTTATATCACAAATGCCCAGTTACTTTCTGCAGGCCATCCTGTGTAGCAACAGAAAAAAAATGAATCTCAGTTCTATAGGTAGTGGCCTTGTTGCTGGGACATCCTTCCCATGTGGCATAATTGACTGGTTAGCTACTGCAAAAATAATGGAATGATTATTTGGCATGAAATAGTATGTAGTCCTCTTGGTGAAGATGGGGGCTGTAGGCACTTAGCAGCGTTAAAAAAAAAGCATTGAACTGTGGAGTGGCTGTGGTATGTTTTTTTCAGCTTGGATTTCTGCAAAACCTTTGATAGTTTGTCTATTCTGCCTGGTAAACAATATGAAAATACATAGGTGTCCATCCTACGTTAATAGCATAGCTCTGAATTGTTTGGTTTTCTGGACATAGCAAACATGAGCAAGTAAGAGACATTTTGTTCCTGACTGCATTTGGGCAACTTCACTGAATTGTGCAACTTCAGTGAACAACCATGATGGTTTTGATGACCCAGGAAAGTGAACACTGATAATCACCAGAGTTTCCCCTCAATGGACATGAATTAAAGGTGGCAAAAGTGAAACATGGCCTGTAGGCTTCAGGCTGGGGAATGTGACAGTATTTGTATAAACGTCTGTCTCTGGAGAGAAAAGCATCTGAGTACAAAGGAGCAAAGCACACTGCAAAGTGGCATGTACATCTCTGCAGGTTTCCCTGAATAAGATTTGCAAACATGATAGCTGCTTATTACAACAGCTGAAGATTTTCACATCTTTCACAGCTACTGAAACTTTGCCCAGAAATTGGTTACTGGGTATTGCTGTGGTGGAGTATTGCCGACTGATGTTTGGCTTTGTGTACCATACAGCAGTCATCTAAACACTCAGAAAAGCAGATGAAAAAAGACATTTATGGAACGATTGTTGAAGTGTTTTAGCTTGGAAACAGAAAGAGCAAAGGCATAAATTAGCCAGAGTAGTTAAGATCTAAATATCCATGTTCACTGATTTTTTTTCTCTCCCATATATGTCAATTAGAAATGCTCTAAAAGCCATGTGGCACAGTTTAATGTCCACATTCCGAGTAAGAGACATTAGAGGTAAATCAGCTAAGTAAATACGCTTCATTACAGCCTCAAAAAAACTGGCAAAAGTCATTTATGGTCAGGATGCTCAAAGCACCTTGACTGAGGCTTTTGCCCTTAGAAAGTGCTTAATGGCTGGGGAAAAACAGACGTAGTGTTAGAAATCCATTTGGACTCATAACATTTCATCTCCTGTGTATCATAGAAAGCTATAGAAAGCAGCTTTGTGTTACTTTTTTGTGAACGTTTTTAGAGGGGTAGGTTCATCATCATAGTTCTGAGGCCTGGCTGTGATTCTCAGCTTCTGGAGCTGGTCCTTTGCATGGTGCTGTTCTGCAGCCCCCAGTGCTGCTCTCAAATCTCTACCTGAATGAATTTACCTCTAAAAAACTGTTGAGAAGCCAAGAGTTACAGGGCTGCAGTGGGAGTCCCGTGACACTTGCATGGGGATAGCGTAAGTCAGCTACACTCCATATTGCTTGCCAGGGGAAAGCCCAAAAGGACAGATCAGTTTGCCTCACATCTGATCTTTATTTCAGCTAAAATACTTAATGTAAATATGTTCAATTTGAACATATTTCAAAATATAAAATTCAAAATTTTTATTCATTACATTTATTGAAGAGAGTGAGTCACAACTGAAGACCAGGGTATGGTAGGCCACATGCAAGCACTAAATAAAGACAGTGCCATTCCTGCTCTTCATAGTAATAGCTAACTCTTTGGTCGGTGTTATTAGATCTTTTCCAAATGTTTTTTTTGTTCTGCTCTTCTTATTCTTCTCATGGGCCCAACAGATTATCTTTACTCATTATTTGCATGTTTACTTTAATTGGGATTTCTTTTTAGTGTCTCCCTATAAGTAACATCTATAATCATAAGATCATGAATAATAAACAACTACGTTGAACTTACAGAGCTTTCAAGTGAGATACTGTGTTTGGGGGTTATATAGGATTAAGGTCTGTCCCTTTTCTGATTATTTTGACTGTGTTCCACCATCTTTCTCTCAATTCCATCACATCCTTTTTTATAGCTAAGCAATCCAATTCTGCCGTTAGCTAATTCACTACTGAGGTGAGTGCGTTGGCTCCTTATTTAGAATCAATAACTATTTATTTATTCTTGAGTGTTTGAAGCTTTTGTCATATTGACGTTTTTGTCTACATTGTGCTGAAGGTACCATTTTTGTTCATCTGTTATTTTAAAGCAAGCTTTGAGAGAAGGATCTGTCACTTTCATCTGGTCAGTAGTAGCACCAGAAAATATGTAGATATGGAGGTAGAAAAGAAGAAGAAGCTATATTGTCCCTCCTAAAGAATCTTATTTCAACCTAATTAAAATGCATTTCACTTCTAAATCTTACGCTATTCAAATTCAGTTAGTATGGATAACTCGAAAAGCCATGCAAAACTCCTGTAATGAAATCTGAAGTGAAATGTGGATTTGAATGGTCATGAAAAATTAAAAGGAATAATGTTATGATTGTAATCTATGGATGAATGGACTCAAGCAAGCAGAAGGGAAGAATTATTTGGGGTCAGAAACTAGTAAAATACCATATTTGAGCTCAAATCAAAGCAACTCAGCTACAGGAGAGATTTGAATGATAATACAGTGGTATCAACAAGGTTTGTAGAGCTGAAGTAAATCACTGTTATTACCAAGTGATCTATTTGGTAATTCAATGTTAAAGCAAGCTCATTTTTGAATTTCTATAATCTACTAATTAGTTAGAAACTAAGTATGGATCTGAGGTAAATTTGTTTATTTTTAACAATATCAGTGTTAATCCACTCCTACATACAAATCCAATCCATGACAGCATAAACAAGTTCTATAATTGCATGAAATATCCTAGTGATCACATATTTTTCTGAGTTTTCGGGAGTGAGAGTGAGAAGAAAGACTTGGGAATGATTTAAAAATAGGGTAAAAGGAATAAGAGCAAGAAAAATAATCTGGGTGAAAGATGCCTGTGCTCCATGGAGGTTAAGTACAGTGTTGCCACGTGAGTCGGGTAAGTGCTCAACATATGTTCTCCAGCAGCTCACTGCAGAATGGCCGCAGAGGGCCATGGGGATGCCAGCAGAGCCTCTGTGTCTGCCAGCGGGAGCTGCTGTGTTGGAGTAGTCATGGGCAGCTGTCTCCCAGAGCTGTACTGAGTCCACTAAGAGGAGAAGGAGGCTCAGGCAGCTTGTTGCTCAGCTCAGGAGGGAACAGGCTGGAGGGCAGAAGTTGAAGCAGTTCGGGAAAAAGAGATTTTGCATGAGTTGCCTGCCTAGCATGAGGGAGGCTAAAAAGGTTGCAACAGGCACATTGCAGTGGGATAGAAGGAGAAGAGATATAAGAGGGAACAAGAGAAGAATTTGATTGCTGCTCTAACAGTTTTGGATATGTAGTGCTTTTAAAAAACCTCCCTATTTACACATCCTCCTCCTCCTGTTCCTTTCCTTTCCCTTGTTCCATAAGATTTTCCAAGGTTCCTTCCCTCTTTCCTTTCCCTTTCTGTCTGATAATGTTCATGTCTGCCCTGACTCAAATTACTTCTAAGGAGAAAGAGGAATTAGATACTGCCAAACAAGTTCACTTTCATAGACTTTTTTGTAGCAGCTTCCCTTTAGGCTGGTGCTATTTACACATGAGAAGTTTGTGTCCATGTATTGCTGAGGGTATGAACATTAGGCCTGGAAAGAATAATTGCCAGTCTTGTAATTCAGCCAAATGCAGCACAATGCAGATAAACAATTTAAAAATCAGTCATCCAGCCAAATGCTAATATTTGCATTCACCATTGAGACGTAGAAGACAAAACTGCTGATGGAAATACTTTCCATTTTTATTACAGGCACAGATGATATCCTGATGCAGGAAAACTAGACCTCATGCTAGCCCACAAATGATCAGTTATTTTTGGAGTACTATGAAATGTTCAGACTTTTGTCTATATGATGCTTATTAAAGTCGCTGAAGCTGTGTGCTGATGTCCTGGGCAGCAATATCACAAAACTCAAGCTTTTCTTTGCAAGCTTTAGAAACAAGAAGCTGCTGCTGTGTTTGGCTACTTAATTCACTCTTTGACTGAAGATTTATCTGACACATTACTGGTTTTAGCACTTATTAAATGGACATCTCAAATTGACAAGACCGATATTTAACCTGTCCCCTTTACTTCTCTTTTTTTTTTCCAAGTCAAGTCATTATATTCTTTGCCTTCAAACAAATATGTATCAGAAGCTCAGTTCTAGACAATTTATTGTTTTGAATCCTGCTATGTGCTCACTCCACTCCAGAATGACTCCATTTCAGTGAAGTGATAGTTGTAAAATGTTTTCTAACCTTAAGTATTTCTAACCCTAATCTAATCTATTGTATCTTAGTATCACCTTTCCATTCGCTCTACCCCTTTTTGTTTTATTATCTACTGGTTGAGATATTGATAGGATTAGTAAGATTTTTAAAGAGGTATAATTAAGTGGTCACATGAAATTAAAGTAAAAGCTTACTGTAAGAAAAAAGTGGTGATTTTAACTGTCCTGAGTATTGAAAAGGAGAAGATAGACCCTGATTGGCAAAAAAGCTGTGTGAAGTTGAAAAAGAGCTACTATTTAGATTACACCACCTCTCTGCAAGTACAGTGTTATGTTCTCCTGAGGATACAGGTTAAACTGAAACTGCACTGTAGAACTCTTTTGCAACCCTTCCTTTGGCAGATAGCTCTTCTTGATGCCGCCAACTCTCATTGAACCTTTACTGCCAGTGCAAAGGTACTGTAGTTGAAGTCAAGTGCTCTTCTGGCACAGATAATTTTAGGTAGGTGGGAATAAGTAGAAATTTGGACACAGTCATATCTACGGTGCCATAAAAATTGAACTACTTTGCAATATGAGACCTAGCTGTTGTTTTTTTTATATTTGTTAAGGAAGAAAAGCAGCTTAGTGTGTGTGTGTCTGTGGTGGGGAGGAGAAATCCAAAAATATCAGAAAGACCTATTTTGTCATCTTTATCAGAAAGACCTATTTTGTCGTCTTTAGAGTTGTTTTGAATTTTCATTTTGAAATGAATTTTTGTTTCCATTTTAAACTGTTTAAATAGAGAACAAGATGTATAAAAGTTGAAGTCAAATTAGTTGCTTTGACTGTAAACAAAGTTAATTTCACTGGAGTTTTTTGCATGGAACATTTGAACATCAAATGTGTAATTTTCACAGTCCCTTGTGAAATTTGGAATTTCATCCTCCTCACAGTCCTGCTAGGCAAACAGGGATCCTATGTGGTTTGACACAGTAGAGATTGAGGCTTCAAGATGACAAAGGCATTAACATTTGAAAGCAAAACATTAGGAGTCATCTAGTAGCTGTGGGGTTTTTGTTATACATCATTGCACAAGGGGCTCAGAATTGAATGCAGTAGCTCAGTCTGAGTGGTAGTCTGAGTAGCCAGCATAAGATTAAAACACAGCATGAATGGTTTCTACAACATAGGATATAGATGGAACAAAGGCAAGTAGACCTGAGTTAAAGAATGATCAGTTCTTCAGAGGGACCTAACGTCTCCAGAAATTGTTTTAAATGTTCTGTTAAGTGCCTCCCCCACTTTTCTGTTAAATGTCAAGTGCAAGATGTTCATCTGCATTAGCTGCGACAGAATCCAAGAGTAGCTACAACAGAGCAGGAACCGCTCTTGTAGTCATAAAAGTAGGAGGACTTAGAACAAAATCTAAAGCCCATCTCCTCCCAGCATGGGGCTATTTGTTTCAAACAGTATTTCTTAGTAAGCTGCTTTTCCAGCAGTATGCTGCTTTCTGTTAGATGCTTCTGTTGCTGTGCTGTTTCAGCGAAAACCCAGAAGCCTGTCTAAAGGCTGTTGAATTAAATGGTGGAATATTTTACATGAGAGCGGTTTCTGCTCAGGAGATGTGGAGACCATCTCATCTACTTACGTCTGCTGGTCCCCTGCACAGGCCTTGGTGCTGCCACGGCTGCCGAGAATTCTTGGGGTTCCTCTGGAGCAAAGCTTCCGACTTTACCTCCTGTGGTGAGCTGGCAGGTTCACGGAGGGGGGGGGGGATAGGGTCCCCCTCGAAGCTTGTCATAGACACTGAATTATTGAATGCATATTTTCAGCCTTTATCCTGGAGAAGAAAAATATGAAAGCTTAATCCATTCTTTCTGAGTGGCGCTTACGAATGATTGTTTGGAATAAAATAATTTTGCAATCAGTGGATTAAAATGATAAAATTTGGACAAACATCTGCACAGCAATGGCTTCCTCACTTGAAAATCAAAAACCTAACTTACAAGTGTTGAAAAACCTAACTTAAAAGTGTTGCTGCAGGATTTAATTCATCAAGCGAAAGAAGGAGAACAAAATGTCCTGAATTTGCAGATGTTTCTCTCAGGAATAATGTCCCTTAGGTAAATGATTGTTTTATTTTGCAACTGCATACATTTTCATTCCTGCAAATTGACTTCACCTCTTCTGCCCTTCTCTCTACTGCAAACCTGTGCTAAATCTATCAAATCTCATCATTCTGTTTATAAATATCAAAGCTACAAACATCCAGGGCAGAGATATGTAGGACTCTCTCTGTTTCAGAGTGAGATTTTCTTGAAATCTCATACAAAGTCAGTGTGAAATAAAACTCTTGGTTGGATAGCACTGTGAATGACAGATGTAGCTTATCAATAACCTGTGGAATAAATACAGCTTTTTAACATCATCTTACATGTCAGGTAGTGAGTGAGAAAAAGACATACATTGAACAGAAGTGGTGGAGTAGATAAAACCCCTGGTATAATACAAATATTTTCTAACTGTGCATCAAGCAGATGTGTTGTGTGGTTGTTTGCTCTACTTCTGCTAATAACAAAGGATATTTACATTGCTAAGCAATTTTGACACAAAATTATTGTTCAGTGAACAGAGTACAAGGGACCCTTAGTGTCTACCCTGCCTGGCACTGGTCTTGATTTTATGCCCAGGTCCCCTGAATAACATCATAAAAATCACTGCGTGTATCCAGAAAATGTCACCAGTGGAGGCAGGATCAGAATCTCCCCCTAAATCTTTATGTGTTCGTAAATTGTTACATTCAGTTTTCAGCAAGTCTGACTGTGTTCTGAGCTGCACTTGATTCCTTTCTCTCTCTCTCTCTTTTTTTTTTTGCTGTCTTCCATGATGCATGTGCCTGTCTCATGAACATGATTTATCATTTTCTGTTTTAAGCTCAAATGGTTGGAGGAAGGGTGTAGGAATCTCTCCTTTTCTGAAGGAAAATTATTCAGTAATGTCTCTGAGCAAAGCTTATTCGGGGCAGTTGGTGCTCAGCTTTTGTTCTTGGAACAGGAAGGTATATATTCCTCGGATATGTCTTAGTCTTATGTCTATGTCCTTATGTCTTAGTGTGTTATGGCATATTCTCAATGTGAATATCAATATTGGTGCCTTTTACATTATTCTAGGCTCTTGTTTCAGGAATACATTATGTCAGCAAGTTTCACAGGTTAATTACCTGTTGTATAACAAAATTCCAGTTTTAAAATTCATCTTTTTCATTTTCTCCTCTTCAAACTATTTTCATATAGAAGCCTCCTTGTGAGATGGCATCTATTACATCATCTTTGTTTTCATCTCCCAAAGTAGTATCAGTTCCAAATCTCCTATGTGGAAATCTTCCAATTCCTATATTATTTTTTTTTCTTAGTGTTCTTTTAAGGTTTATTTATGCTTATGTAGGTATTTTGTGTGTGGCAACCAAAGCTAAATACACAGCTCAACATGAAGCTAGGCATTAATGCGGGGATTGGCCCAGTGGATGAGCCCTGCAGTTGTATTGCTGAGTGTTCTGTTTCTGGTAGATACCACTGTTAGCTATTTCAGAGAAGAGTGCAATATACCTGTCAGTATAGAAATAATGAGCCTAACACAGAAAGCTTGTGCCTTCCACTATCAATCTGTTATTAAGTTGTGCCATGAAAAATGAGAGTCTGTGTTGCTACTTATTTTTTCCCAAACTAAAGCAGCTTTTGGAGTTTTCATTATCTGTAGAAATGTCTAATCCTTTCTGAAATCCTGCTAATCTTGTGGTCTCAGGATGGTTTGTAACAATGAGTTTCACCTCAGCTTAGTCAAGTACTCCAAAAAAAATTGTTTGCCTTTGTCAATTTTACATGCATTGTCTTTTCAATTTCACTTAATGTCCAGGAGCATGGCTTTATTTCCCCTTTTCTACCATTCATTATTTTCTAAGCCTCTGTAATGTCTCCCCATATTCATTTCCAGTCTAAAGCAAACAATTCCAAATGTCTTAATCACTTTGCTTGAGTAATAATTTAGTATGCTTTCAGATATTTTTATTTCTTTTTTGTACCTTTGTCCAAATTTTGAAATGTAATTTTTAAAGGTGAATATTCCAGGCATAATGCTGATCTGTAAGTTAGCAACAGAGTATTACTTGTCTAATTTTGATTGTTTTGTTCTTAGTTCATTTTTCATTTAATTTTCTCTGGTAATCCCATGTGTACTCAGATTTCAGAGGAGTGTTCAGTGCTATGCAGATTCTCACAACACCTCCACAAATAAATCTTTACTTACCTGAGTGCCCTAGAGTATTTCATTAAGTGATTTAGTTAACATTTGTCACAGTGCTTGATTAACTTTCTATGTTGTATTTCTATGAAAGGGAGAACCGATTGTTTCAAAAACATTTTGGTAGAGTTTGGTTTTGGTTTTTAAATGTTTGTGTGTACGTGCTTGTCACAAACAGGTGAAAGAAGGGCATCTGGAGGGGAGTTGATGAGCTTGTTAGTGATCTTCTGCTCCTGTTGAAGCTATAAATTGTCCAAAATGAAGCCCAGGTTTCTTCCTGAAGAGCAGTCTAAATTATGACAGTTGCTACAGTAGCTTAAGATACAAATTATAATCTGTTGAAGAAATTGATCTTGAGATGCCTCAATGGCAAGGTTTAGTCTCAGCATTTTAAGACACTTCTACGTGCCATTTTCCAGAGTACAGACTTAACCTGTATTTTTTATACCATTGTGAGTTGGCATTTATTGTCAAAATTATTGGAAAACAGATAGTCTCCCAAACAAGAGGTTGCTTCCATAATTGGTGCTTTTCATCATTCAGAGAAACCAAATCAAACTCTATTTCTTATATCCAAGACCTTTGCAAATGAGGAGATGGGAAAAGAATTCAGATAACTAGCAAAAATCTAGACTATGTTTAATTTTCACTTCTGTAGAATTTTCTGTGAATTTTTAAAATTAGATCTGAAAAATAGAAATCCTGATTACCAATGTTTTTTATTGTTTTTGGTTCCCAGATCTAAACGTCCAGTGCCAGTTCCAACCACAGCACCCAGAATTGACTCTCCCCGGCCTGTAATTCCCCACCAGAAGGTATGTGACATATTTCTGCTCGAAGTTGTTATCAGTTTTATCTGCCTTAGAGAAAGTAGATACCTGGTGCAGAAAATAGGTTTTGCCCACCCCAAATAAGTAAACATTGAATGAATGCACAGTTACTGAAAGTACCTATAATGTGATGTATAGATGATTTATATTTTGCTAATTTCTGATTAGAAGCACCAAAGCATCCGGCTATCCTCTGATGGGACCTGGTCTAGTCTACTCTGAGTGGCTGAACAATGTTGTCATCTTGATTTTGTTCTTCTGTAGGCTTCAAACAGCTAACAAAGCTTCCCAAAGCATGCACTTGCTCTTGTAGATTCTTAGGGGAAAAAAACGGTTATCGGTGTCTCAATGTATCTAAATCTCAGCTGAAAAGACACTGACTTGGAAAGACGAGAGGATACTAGAGCATTTGAAAAGCTTGCGTTGTATTGCATTCTTGTCTCATCAGTCTACAGACATGAGAATAAAAAATAAAGGGGAAAGTCAATTTAATGAATAACATCAAATTGTGGAGGAAGTGGATGGCTTGGGTTCTGTTGTCAAAGCCCATCATCTTCTGTTAAATAGATGTACCTCTCAGAACAAACCTCATTCACTGACTGTACCTGGCATTTCATCATCTGTGTTTTTGGAAGAACTGAGAACTAAGGATACCTGAAAGATGGCATGTACCTTTAGTGTAAAGTAGTCAGGAGGGTGTTTGTATTGCTGATATAGTCAATTAGCTAAACTAGGAAAAAGCAAAATCCACACTGCTGCAATTTTACCATTTCGTAAGTGCTAATTTTGTTCCTAAGATGTAAAATAATTAAGAAGCCATTAAAATCAAAATATACAGAGAAATAAGAGATTTCTTCTTGCTTTTTGGCAATTCTGATTTCTGTAGATCAATTTTAGGCATTTTTTTATAAACACTTTGCCTTACAAATTCAGATTTCAGGAGGTTAACATCATTCCTATAACAGCTGTGGATACCTACAAGCTAACAGAGGAGAATACACTTAAGGAGGATGATTTGGTTCAATTTTATTTTGTCAAATTTGAATTGAACCTATCTCACTGTTTATTCATGAAGACAGAAATAATGGGACTCAGGGATCTTGTAAACTTTTTGGCAAGGGAAGAAGGAGTTAAGACTTTATATTGCTCAGAGTTGTTCCTGCTTATCTCATGATTTTATAAATATTATCTGGGGAAGGAATTATTGGAAGAATGATCAAAGGGTACTGTGAACTTCCTAGAAGCAAAGGATGGTTCATTACTTAAATTGGTGCTCCAGCAAAGGTATAGGGGCAGGAAGGGAAAAAGAGTACTTGCTTTTCCCTGAAGAACTGCACAAAATGCTGTTTGCCTTGAAGGCTGCAAGTATACTAATCTTCTCAGGTTCATTCACTGACACAAAATATTTACAGGACCAACTATCTTTTGGAACCTTCAATAATACCTCTGTAGGTATGACAGATTTCCCTACTTCCACCACAGGCACTGATGTATAATAGCTTTTAAACATTTGATTTTGATGACTCTGTGTTCCTTCCCTGGCATGGAATTCCCGTTTGGAATGGGTAGTAACCATAGCCATTCACAGCTGCTTACCACACAAAACATCTTTTCTTCTTTTAATATCTATCCTATAAAAAACTTAACTCCACACACTGTAGGTTTTTTAAAAATCCCCAAAAAGCCTTTGACTTGAAAGCTGTAAAATAAATGGTGACTTTACATTTGCTGTATTACCCCTCAGAGAGATATGAGGATTAAAAGACTGAAACCCTTTCTCAAGAGCATGTTGTCTTGCACTTGAGCTTTGTGTGCAGTGGTGTTTATGAAAGGTTTGTAGGAGCTGTTGGAGATAGCCTATTCTGAACGGCTACAGGCAATACTTGCATCTGGGAAAGAGAAGGGTGGCAGCTCTTAGCATGATGAGGAACCACTCTTAGATACAGTGGGCAAGAGATTTCTAAAAATATTCAGAAAGCTTTCTTAAGTAGGGTCTTTGCCCCAGAGGGAACAGGCAGCAGTAGAGCACTGGAATGGGAGACCCTTGCAAATCAGAAGGAGTGATATTTGTGTTTTGGAGCAAAGGAGCTGCTGACCAGGTGAATAAACAGGAATAGTAAAAGCCAGCCCTCTGTCTCATTGTGCTAGGACATGCGTCTGAGTAGCAGAAGAGGGACTGAAGTAGACAAGAGTAAACTTAATTGTTAGAAAGTAATCAAAGTGTTGCTGGGTGCAGCAACTAGAGGAACTCTTCAGTGTTTTGAGAGGAAATGAAAGCATTGAATTGCTGGAGGAGAAGTCTCAAAAATGGAATAAAAAGTCTTTATTGATACAAGCAGTGGTATGGGATGTTGCCATAAGGTATGTTACAGTAAATATATTTTAAAATTAAGATTTCTTTGCGTGTCCCTTTATTATGTGTAGTAACAATAACAGTGTAGATATGAGGATTCCTGTGACATATAGGCAGAAGCTGTCACCTCCACATCACTGCTTGATAGTATTCAACTCACGGTGCGCTTGAAATGAATTTTATTGCATTTCAAAGCCAGCAAACAGCTACATTATCTGACAACCATTACAGTGTTGTCTGTAAATACAGATGGACGTTTTCCTTACCTCTCCCAGGGTCAAAGTTAAAGGCATGGCTGTGTCAGCTAAAAAACACTGCATGTGCAAGTTCAGTGTCCAGTATGACCATAAATTCCTTCATATATTATTGCTGATCTGATTGCAGGTTACACTAATTTTCAAGTATGGATTTTTTCTTTGACTGCTGTGGTCATGGTCTCTCATGTTTTAAAAGAAACCCTTTACATTCCTTGGAAGGGTATGAAGAATATATAAAAACCCCAGAGTTTCAGCATGATAGAAATTATTCTACATTCCAGAAGTAATGGAACCTGTTCATTTTCTCCTTCCTCCTTGAGTTTGATATGTTAGGGATGGCACAGTTTCTTCAAACATAAGTATGAGATCAGCTGTGTTGTGGGGCTGTATTAGACATAATAGTTTTACTCTAACATTAGTCTGAAAGTTGAAACAGTTTTGATTTAGGGGGAGGTTTAGCCAGGCCGTTTGGTCAAGTGTGGCATAGTTGGAAAAGAAGGGCATAAATGAAACTGAAAGCATTTAGATTGGAAGTAGAGCAAGCATGACTCCAAGGGCTGAGACTAAGTCATTGTCAGTCGCTAGACTGAGCTCCTGCAACTTCTGAAGGGATGTAATTAGGCAAAGACAGGTAAGGAGTCAGCTTAGTGCAGTTCCAAATGTTTCAGCTGAAGCATTAAGGCTAAGCACATAGCTTTAGCTTTTATCCCTTTACACAAAGGTATTAAAGATAGCGTCTTTAATAACATGACTACATGTTGTCCTGTTTATGAAACACTGCAGAGTGCATGTATTTCAAAATCCCGGTGAAGATCTTATAATACCTGTTATTTTTTTTCTTGCAAATTTTAGGAACTTGTGTGGCTAAGCAAAAATAGCCAAAATGGTGATTGACTAAAGTGAAGCATAGGATGGCAGAGCAGGCTTAGCCAAAAGCTCTTTGTTAGATGTCTTTGAGCAAAGTCATTTAATGCCATGGTGCCTCCATTTCCTTTGTTCTAAAAAGGTTAAAGTAACGTTTAGCTTCTCCTTGGCATATTGGGAGGTTAAATTCATCAGGATAGCTAGAGTTTTGAAATTGTTCTCCTAGAAGTGCAAAAAGCTGGATTAGTCTGTAAAGACAACAGCAATAAATAATAGAATGTGGGGTTTTGAAGGAAGAGGACCTGAAAAATTGCTAATGTTGCTTCCTATAGAAATTCATCTTTCTCACTTCTCCTGTATGTAAGAAGGGGTGCTTACCTTTCATAGAATTTAAATATTCATAAGGAAAATGTAATAATACTGCAGAACGGAAATAGAGCTGATTCGTAACTTCCTTCTATTCCTAAATGTTTGAGATTCTCCTCTACATTTATCAGTCTTCAACTCATTCAGTGACATTACACTGGGAAATTAAAACCCTGTTTTCTCCTCCTAGTGAGCAGTAATAAAGACTGCAGCAAGACGACAGCTTCTTTCTCTAGGAAGGAAGCCCATTGCTCAGTGTCAGAGCCTCCTCTTCTGGTCAGCTGAAGGGTAGCATCAGACTTGCATAGCTTCAGATGTTAGCTTGCTTTTCCAGCTACAGAGATGATGAGGCGAAATGAGAGGGGAGAGAATGTTTGTTACTGTTGGCTGCATTTCCTGTGATACAGTGCTAAGAGCTCATTATTAGAAATCTGACCTTCAGATTTCAGAAAGCCTTTTCCTATGTTGCTCTGTTTTTGCCACTAGACTACAAAGAAACAGAACAGTAATTTATTCTAAACTACCCTCCCAGGAGTAAACTGAATGGTAGATATTTTATAAATCACAACAGAGAAGAGCTGAATAAGCTGATTATTGGACAGTAATTGTTTTGAAGGAATTATACAGCTGTTTTCTTATCCACTTTCTGTTTCACCCTTTCCCCCCCCAAATACAGGGAAAATACCTACCTGAGAACTACTGTGAATGCTAAGCCAAAATGGAGACTCCTGAGCTGGCACTGTTGGGTTGCTAGGAATTCTAGTGTTTAGTCACTGGTGTGTATTCTATTTTGTTCTAGCTAGAAATGGTTTGACGAGTAAAACCAAAATTCCATTCATGTCATTAAGGTTGACAAAATCATCAATCTTCATTTCTTATGTTGGTCTTCCTCATAATTTTCCCTTTGCCTCCTATTAGCATCCAGTGACACCAAAACTATTGAGAAGGTATTTTGATTACAGAAATATCTGATACTTCTCTTACTAGCAGTTCAAAGTGATGCTATAATTAGGTCTCCATGCATGTCCTTTTGTTATGAAGTCAAGAAAGGACACACAGTTTTAGGTAAATCCCACAGAATTTTCAAGGTAACACACAAGTCTAGCTCCAGCATATCCTTTTTGTTCTCTTATTGCTTTGTACTATTTTTGCAGTATTTGTTCCCTCTGCCCCTTTGCCAGCATGTAAAACTCAATTGCACAGTTGGTGACTTAATTTATAAGCATAGCCTTGTGCATTTGTCTCTCTTCTAGAATATATTTTTAGGGAGAAGTTCTGTTTTCTTTTTATTTAATGATATTTGGAAGCTTGCAGTAGGCTACTTAAGGGTAGTTGTTTGTAGTCCTTGATGTCAGGATATAATGGTGGAAATATTTAGTTCAGATGTATTTATTTAAAAATAATAATTTTTAAAATAATTTTAGGATTATTTACTTCTATAACCTCAGGCAATGATTAATGTCATTAAAATCTCTGCCTATCTTTGATTCAGAATCTCTTAAATGTATTTACTGTTATCATCAGCTACACCCTCAGACCTTGAGGTTTTTCTGCAATTAATTATAATCAATCAGGTCATATTATCTTGCTTTTTCAAATATAATCTCCCTAAACTTAAGTATGCAATATAGGAACACCCAAGAGGAGAATATAAAATATTTTGTGAATATGTAAACATTAGCATCAAACAAGTAAATGATGTTAATTACAACAAAGACCAGCAAGAGTAGAAAAACAACTCCAGATTATTCTGAGGCTTACAGTTCATGCAAGGCCAAGAGGGGTATGTGTGTAGAATGTTAAATACAGCCATCAAACCAGTACCAGACCAAAGGAGGGGAAAGACGCCTGCTGGCTGCCAGCCACTGTTGTCCTGGCGTTTGTTGAGGCTGGGTTGTGGGCTCCATCCCTTCTTCAGGATAATGCCCCTGCCTGTCCCCATCCCCAGAGCTGGCCTGCAGAGCGCTGCTGGCAGCATAACCCCATGCATCTATGCATTTGGTGTTTATCTGGGGCTGTACGAAGAGGTGAAGTTGATCCTTCTGTGATCCTCAGCTATAGATTGCTTTATCCACACTACATAGTTACAGGAAAACAAAAGTAATGAATAAAACGGCTACTTCTGAAACTAAGTCATGCTATTTTAAAAAGATACTCTGATGAGTTTCAGCATTCAGAATTCCGTATTTGAGATGCAAAGATTAGTGGGATGTTAAAAATAATAAATTTTCCTATTAATCTGCTAATTATTGAGCCTTCAGAAGTTAAATTTGTGTGGTTTTCCTCCCTGATCCTAAGGGCCTTGCTAATATATTAATTTGCTCATATCTCTTTAACTGCAGCTTTGACAAAAACATTAAGTGTTTCAGAATGCACAATTAACTGTTGAGACTTGCATTAAAATCATAGAAGTGAATGCCTCTGAGACCCTTTTCTGTCTTTTTTAAATACGGTAAAAGTTTTCCTCATGCCCCAGTTTAGGAAACCTGGAATTGATTATACTAACTCTGTTCATTGATCCTGTATCAAGCAACCTCTCAAAACACAAGAATGCAAAAAGTTTTTCAAGGACACCATACATGCAGAATCTGAACTGCTGAACCACATGCTAAAAGAGGAAAAAGGTGCAGATACTGGCAGTGGCTTTGCTCACATGAAAAAAGGAAACCACACAGAAGTTATGTGTTATCAAGACTTAAGACAGACTGACAAGCAGAATGGCAGAAATAAATAATATTCTTATATTCAACTTGTCTTTAAAAAAAACAAGAAAACTGATAGCAAGGATATAAAATGCCCACATGAAAGAGAGGTTTGTATTTCTTGTTGATAAAATTGTCTCTACTGCAGATAGGCAGACTTCTAGAAAATACAGATGTTAGAACTGCAGTCACCACACACTGCTGGTAGCTGGAAAGAAATGAGGTTATTTGACCTAAATAATGCTTGCTGCTTTCTGTAAAGTGTTGGGTACCCTCTATTCCCAATGACTTAGATGAAGTTACAGCAGAGTGAGCTTGAACTCTGAAGGGCAGAAACAGTGGTACGGTATTTTAGCCAACCTCAGCCCAGAAGTTTTAAATGAACTTCCTCAGAACTCATGAGAGAAGGACCTGTATTTTTTGCATGTATGTTAAATTTTCCTTGACAGCTGTTGGTTTTCTGCACTGAGCTGCTGAAAAAAGTATTTTTTTTCCTCTTTGATATTAACTTTACTTCATTTTCATTAAACTACATTAATAGCAAATAATTTATGAAAATGAAACAGAATATTGCTTTTTTCCCCCAGGATGAGGTTTTTTTATAGTATGTTTCTTATTTGAGCACCAGCATAAATTTTACTATTAAAAATTTACTAAATTTTATAGCTGAAAATAGCTATTTTCAGGAGGGCTTCCTGTAACCTCTACTAAGGCAATATGCCCTGCTGTCCTAGTTAGGAGTATTATCTGGGACATGACTGTAGGATCTGTGTTGTGTGCAGTGGAGTTCTACCTGTTGGGCAGTTCCTGTTCTTGCGTTCTCTTAGTCCATTTGCTAACCATACTGCATGGCCTAATTAGCATGAACCAGAGCCTATGAAAGCAACGCAGTGGGTCGCCTTCGGTAACTTGAAGTATACTTATGAAAAACAGTATGATGCGGTTTCAGAAACATTATGTTTTTATAGTAATGGCATTGACGTTTATGTTTGCATATTGTCATCTCAAATTATTCTGATGTCAAAACATTTACAAGTTTCTTAATTATCGCAGGAATTAATGGACAATGTCATCTTTGTATAAATTATTGCTATGATGTTGACCAGTACCAAACATTCTTTTAATGTTAAGCTTTAATTTGTAGATTTCAACTAAAAACCAATTAAAAATGCCTGAGTATGTAATGCTTTCCTTGTTTTGAAACAATAAACTAAATGTTCCCTGAAAGGCTGGGTGCTTTGGCCTCTAATCTATTTGTTGCAAGTTTATCAATATGTTTAGAAAGCTGTAATTGCAGATACATTGTTTTTGCATGTGTTCTATGATTGCTCTTTTTTTTTTCTTTTCTTGGCCTGCATGTTTGCTACTACAGGAACCTTCTTGGGAAATCAGTGGCAACAGAACAACCTTCAGTCCTCTAACTAACACGGCGACTGGGCCTATGGGTAGTATTTTAGCAACCAATGGAGCGTTTTCAGGCTACCTCAGCAAGCAAGATATCAGCCTTTCAAATAGCTCTTCCTACTTAAAGACTACCACAGTTAGATCTTCCATGTCCTCTCAGTCTGTGACTCCTGACATTTCACCTGCAAAGAGTAATATAGGTTCAAAACTAAGCCCTGTATTCGCTGAGGGCAATAGTCCTAAACACCAACTGAGCCCTGCAAGGCAATATAACAACCCTATTGGCCTTTACTCAGCAGAGACTCTAAGGGAAATGGCTGAGATGCATAAATTAAGTCTGAAACGAAGGGCTTCGGAAGGTGGACTTCCTAGAGGGTAGGTAACATGGTAAAATATTTAATATTTCAGTAAGTGATGAATTTGCTGAAAAATAAATGTGATAGTCCCTACCCTTATCTGCATTTGTCCTGTAATCATGATTAAGGTCTGGAACAATCATTAAATTTTCCAGTATCCCCGCAAGATTTATACAGTACCATTACATAATAACTCTTGGTCTTTGGTATCTGAATTACAATATAGATTGGCAATAGTCACCAGAGCATGAGGAGGTACACTATTACTGAAATTACCATGATAATCTCAGGGTTTTGGCATTTACCAATTTAGATTACTTCATGTGATCTCACAGAACCAAGTATCATTATAGACGATTTTAGAAACTGTTAGATCTGATTTTTGGTGCTTACCTAAAGAGAAGTTAATCTCATCAGCAAATCTAACATGCTAATCTTCTGCAGTATACTGCTGTAATTCCTTCCTTAGTGTATTGGCTTTCTATGCATATGAGTCAAAAGTGCAATTTTTTGAATCCTCTAGTCTGAACATTGTGTGTATCATGTCTAAGTCCTGTTAGCTTTGTTGTTAACTTGTTTATAAGAAGGAGTAATCTCTAGTTATTACCCAGATAATTTGATCCTGTACTATCAAGGTTCTCAGTGTGTTAGCGTATTGCAGATTAACCGTTTTATTGGTAGGTGTGTGAAGTGAGCAACTTGGACTACTTGAACTATGTAACAGCAGGGCTTACAGGAGAGAAAGCAACGAGAAATAAGTTTTCTTAACTTTTCTACCTTCACTTTATAATTTACAAACAAATCTCTAATTTGCTTACTTGAAAGTTGTATTTATCTAAAATGAAGTTCTTTATTATGATTATGGGGGGAAAGATGTAATTTCAATACTAAGGACCTGGCCATGTGAAAACAAACAGAAAAGTCAAACAATCCGCTTGAGGTAGATGCATGCATTTTCTAGTACTCAATAGCCCAATGCAGAAGTTCTCTGCAAGAGTACAGCCAAGGGTTTTTAAGTTACAGCAAAGTAAGGATATTTTGTTTTCAAAAAAGAGCATATATATATGCTTTAGATGATTCATGCAGAGTTTAGATACTATCTCTTTAGATAACTCTTTTCAGCACTCTGCCTTAACAATCCTAATTAATTTATCTGAACAAATCCTATACTTCCTCCTCATACTGGATAGTTAAGAAAGGCAATTAGTGTTTAAAGGAAAAATAATTTCAATTAATAAGCAGAATCAGTAAAATAAACCTCAGAATGCTTCTTTCTCCATTTACAGCTTTTTTGAGGAAAACTAATTCTTGAATCATTTCAATATGCAAAGTTTCTTGGGAGTATATCTCACTGTCTTTCTCTCACTATCCTCACATGCCTCCCTAGCATCTGCCAGAGCTGGGGTAGTGGGGATATATTTTGGCTCAGTTTGCTAACTATTTATTGTTATTAAAATTATACACAACACAGCTGCATTCATCACTAAGTGAAGTCAGAGTGAACTGTTCTGTTGATTCTAGCGGGCATTGCATTAGGGCCGTAAAATGTAACTGTCTGTGATTATTGGGATGCAAAAATGTGTAGGTGCACCAGATGCTTCACTGTCTCACTCTTCTGCTTTTCTATATGTTTTAGGTCTCCTGTATTAGTACACATTCACAGCCAGATATAATTCAGGTGTTCTATTAGTGCAGACCTTAGGCTTAGGGGTAATACACCAAATTACAGAGCAAAGTTTTATCTTGGAACCACCACCGTTAAGTATAGGTGTATTTTCAGATAATTCTTCTGATGTTTAGAGCATGCTAAATCTTTGTTTACTTGCAGTGAAAATTCAGAGTTCAATAATCCTTTCATTCCCTCTCCTACTTGAGTATTATACATCACTGGAAGGCTTCTTTCTTATAACCTGTAACTATCTTGAGACTTTATAGCAGCTGTGGTGGTTTCTATCTCACTGTACATATATATGAAAGAGTGCTTAAGAAAGGCACTGTAAGTTCTGTGAAGTCAGCTCTGGACTTTGCTGTTTTGGACATTCTTATCATACAGTACAACATGAAATGCTGTATAAAAAGATTGTGAAATTATGGGGCTCCAAAGCTCTCAATTTATTATGCATTCATGAACATCCACTTACCAATATTGTTAAAGCTATCAGAGAATTCAGGTAATTGGGTAGATCTTAAGGTATATATATCATAAGGTATATTTATCTTAAGGTATATTTATATTTCGGTGTTGCTTTTCTTTTCACAGAATCATTTAAACTTAATCATGTGAATTACTGCTAGAGATTTAGCTAAACCCTTTGGAAAATCCTACCAGGAGGCTGATATTAATGTTGAGAGGATTTCCTTGACTTTTAAAGAATAACAAAGCATCTGCTTCTCTGATACCCTTTTACAATATTAAGGCTTTATCACAGACCCAAGGAGAAAAATATAGAGGAGGTCTGCTAAAAGTAGAACTTAATGTGCTGAAAGCTCTGGAAGGGGGAGTATTAATAAATACGAAGACTAAGCCATAGCTTCTCACATATGGTTCTTTTTCATTCCAGTGTAAGTTATACTTCACATTGTAGGTCAAAGGCAGTAAATACCTGTCCCACATGTGTTTATGTGCCAGGTGGCTTGGGTTACAAGCTTCTTACTTGTGTGACCCCTTTGAGAGAGCAAGTTGAGTGTTTCAGTACATGTCCATATTTAGAATCAAACTAAAAAAGCGTGTTGCTCTAAATGGGAGAGGATTTTCTCATTGCATGCTAGAATATCAAGACAGTGAAGCTCTCCGAAGGACACTGCAGTAATCTGTTCACATTTAAAAAATTTTCAGTGAGACTTGTTCTTAGTATGTGCATGTTATGTTTTTATCTCTGAATATATTTTTATGTGCAAAGAATTGGTTCCTCTATTTAAGGCCTATTTTAAAGAGTCTACATCTACCTTTAATATATTATGTGCAAGGCAGAGACTTGGATTAGAAGATTACGGCAGCCATCAGAGTGCACTTTAGAATATGATACTATTACACCATGTTTGATTGGAAGTGAGTGCCCAGCTGTCTTATAAATACCTAAAATGGATATAGGATCACTGATGATCTTATAGCCTGCTTACAGGCTACAACTTGTTCCTAATATATCTCTACTGATTCCTGTAAAAGGCCAATATATTTGTTTTAATGCAGGGTTTATATAGCTCACAGAATATTGTCAAATCTGAGAGTCTGAAGAACATTAGCTGCAGAAAGTAATCTGTGATTTTTTTTTCATGGATATGCAAAAGTGCAAAGCTTCGTCTGTGCCTTTGGCTGATTAAAATATTTTCAATCATGAAAAATACTGGTGAATGAGCCAATTGTAGAAGGACTTTGTAAAAAGAAGCAATAATACCAAGGGTTTCCTGAGACAAGAACAGAAAGAGAAAATCCACTTCGAATGTCACTCAAGTAGTAACATTGCTGTCCACTGTTGTGTTTCAATTCCAGATCAACTGCAGATCCAGAAATGTTACAGCAGCAAGTTGGTAGGCTCAGTGCCTACATCTATCAACAGCATTCTGTGCAGCTAAATAAGGAGTAATATTTAATAACTGATTCTGGAGTCTTCCCTTTTTCTTTAGTCATACCGTGATGAATTACTCTTCATCTGAGAGGAGTAACAAAAAATCATGGATATTCCAAGGTTTGATGAAACTAAGCGAAAATAAACATCATAGCCCATTAATGCTACTCTTGCAACGAACAGAGTTACTGGCAAATAACATGACATTACAGCCTGTGAGCACATTATCTCTTCATTGCTCCTAGCTTTGGCTGGCCTAAGACTTACATCTTGAGTTTTGTACTGTGTTTCCTTGGGATTATTGTGCGAGTTACTTCTTGTTTATGGAGCAGAGCGGGATGTAGCATGAACATATGTTTTTTCTATACTCAATGCATGGACTAGATTACGTCTTTTCATTTGACATTGGGTAAACTGGGAATGACTGCTGAAATTAATTAGCTCACATCACTGTTGGTGTAATATAAATGCGGTTAAATTTAGACCAATAGTTCGTTAAGTAGAAAGGTTTTTAACTTAGTTTGAGATTTAAAACATCTATGAATATTTTATTTAGCTATTCTCCAGCACGTAAAAGGCCAGAGGATCAGTCTTGCAAGACTGACACTCTGAGGGTGGCCTGAGGAGAACAGGCCTGAATGTTTAGTATCTGAGGGAAGAATATTATCTCTACCACTCATTAACTATTTTTAGATGAGAATATATTCTGCAAATGTCTCCTATTTTTTCCTACCATACAATTTAATAACAGTATTTCTGGGATAAAAGTACTTCCAGGGATGCATGGTAATAAAATAACATTCAAGGGTCAGCCAAAATGCCATGGTACCCTACTAAATCCTAGAGGATAAACTATAATCCCTACATTTTTTCCTTTCTTAATCATATTGGAGTTTTCAGGGTTACATTTATTTTCTGTTCCTATTTATGGACAGTCTGAAAGAAAAGCATCAGTAATCTTTTGTAAATACTTCTTGCCCTTTGCACTCTAAAAACTATTGACAATTCCTGTTTGTTTTTGATGTTGTTTGTTCTCTTTCTCTTCTTTTAGGTCATAACCAACACCACTTCCAAGTTAGTATCGCTTCTGTATAGTGCCAAGTATTTGTGTTACGCTGTATGTGTGAAGATTTGCTTTCTGGGGTAGCATGATCCCTGGTGTCCCTGCTGTGTTGGCTTGCAAGTGGAAGTATTTAAAAAAATCTTACTAGTATGGCAAGTGGCATACACTGCTACTGGCATCCATTAGTGGCTCTGTTCTAAGAATACCATGTGCTCAACATTTCATGGTCATGTTCTAATACTACAAATGTAGTTAGAATTGAGGTTGTTCAATTCTTGCAAATACTTTCAGATTTTTTAGTCTCTACAGTCAGGGTATAATTCTGCCGAACTCTTCAAGTGATCTTCATGCCGTCAAGATTTGGGAGTCTTAGTCATAGCCTTTTTTGTTATATTATTAGTGATGTATTTTTAGCCTTAACTTTTAAGTTAATTTTTGAAGTCCTACTCCACTAAAATTCACATTTATGCAATTTGCTGGTATTAGATACCGGTATTGAAAAGATCTAAAAAGTTATTGATCTTAGGAAAACGTTTGTTCAAATAAGAAGAAACTATGTAGTTGAAATTGTGATTGATCTACTTTATTCAGGGAAAAATTGCAAAATCCTCAGCTTTCATCTTTAGTTTTGTAAGATAAGGGCAGAGGGTTCTTTCTAAATTCCTGCTTTCTGTCTCTGGAATGAATGCTGACCAGAAATTGCTGAAGAAATTGGGCTAAATTCAGCAATAAAATAAATGTCAAATTTAAACTGGTAAGAAAAGGATAGAAGTAATAGAATACATAAACATAAAAATACTATTTAGTGAAATTAATTTACACTGATCTGGCATTCTCTGTTGATTACAATAAGGCATGGGTGTAATGTCATAAAAATGATGTAACTGCTTTGTACTAAAAGTTCTTGCCACTTTACATCGATGATTATTATGTTACTGTTGTCTTGGAATGGAGAAGTCACATAATAGATATTTTTTTAACCTTACTTTCTTTAGTATTTATTTTTCCTGATCACTAATACTCTTTTTTCCAACTTGGCATAAAAATAAAATTCATTCACACAATTGCTCCAATTGTCTCTAGGATTGTACCTCTGCTACTTTGTCCTAGAGCACAGCAGCCTTTGCAGGCATTGATATCTCAGTTCATATCCCAAAGTTATAGGAAGAACTCTGTAGTTGAAAATCTGTACTCTTTGCTATTCTTTCTATGGAAATCCAGTTGATTTCAGTAAGTTTTGTCTTGGTGTTTGTAATATTATGACTAAATCCTATTGAAAGAGATCTTTGAAAATGTTTAAATTACGTGAGTTGAAGCCTGAATCACCACCACTACTACTGTTAGGGAAGCTTAGGCTGTTCTAAGATCTTCTTTCAGACCTAGAGAGATCTAACTTTTTTTTAACTGATTGTTGAGACCAGTTGCTTTGTTGCTTTGTTCTATATTCTTAAAAGGAAAAATCTAACCTCAGACTGAAGACTTTGCAGTCTTCTCAGATCTTGAGTTTAAAATCTCTTCAATACTTACAGTAGCGGGGCGGGGGGGGGGGGGGGGGAAAACACTGAATTAAAAATCTTCAGGACCTATGTGTTCCAAATTATCTGATCGTATAGTATATTACAAAGAAAAGAAAAGCCATTGTTAGAGTAAGGCATGCTGAGAAGTCAACAGGGAGTATAAAAACCCATCTCTGCATATCACCCTTCAACAGATGAGGTCAGTTTAATAATGATGTCATAATTGGAAAATAGTTAATGAAATAAATAAATAAAATGTGAAAATGTCTTTGTAAAAAGCTGTTTCTCACTTTTGCCTGAATGCATAATGCAGCTTCCCATTTCCCTCCTTTATGATGTTGATGTTGATGTGTGTGTGTGTGTTAAAAGCTATGATTTTAATGCCGCATGTGCATATCCGAGCCTTTGTTCCTTGAGCATGTTGCTATTAATGTTCTTTCAAGTATTTTGAATGATGCATAACTCTCTCTCTTACTGTCTGTCTTCAGTCAGGGCATCCCACAAACAAAATGCTGAAAGTATAATGGAATCCACTGGCTGTCTGCAGAGGTGGCACATTACCTTTGATAATCAGAGGAAGGTTAAGTTAGATGGCCACCAACTTTATTTGATTTTTTTTTCTCCATGCAAGGTTGAGGATTCAGATTTATTTCTCAAATAGCTACTACAGCTAAAACATGATTACATTTTCATAGTTTTCTTGGTGGAGGGAAATATATTTCTAGCTTTTGGTTCAATTCAAAATGAAACCATTGTGAAGTATCTCTGCTTCCTAAAGAACAAAATTCTCAGTTTTGCCCAGCTTTGTGTAACATACAGAACCTTTACTACTGACGTCCTCCTGCTGTTGGCAGGAAAGGAACAGTAGACTAGAGAACAATCTGATCTCCCAGAAGTTAAAGAGCACCTCCTTCAATTAACAGTAGAAGTCCAAAAAATACCCAGTCTTGATTCTAAGAGAGTAACATTATACAGCTAGGCAGTACTAGGAAGCCAGGTGTACATAGTTGAAGTCTGACATTGTACTGACTCTTGCTATTGCTATGGGAACTTCTGTTAACTTGCCTGTGGTTCTGTTGCTCCAATAAAAATCCTTAGTCATAATTGGAGCCTCTAGAAAATATGGTTACAACTTTTCCAACTGCAGCTGTCCCATAGATTGCAGTGTAGGTTATTTTGTTCTAAGACCGATTTTTCAGTGAATATATCAGACTATAGCAACGCTTTTGGCAGTCTGTATGGGGATTTTGTGAAGATTAATTAGTGTCTGTGAAGAGAGCTTTGAAGATTAGAAGGCACGAGCACTAAATTTCACTATGATTACTCATCCATGCAAAAAACATTGTAACCTTCTAAATAATAGAGAACTGACATATGTTCACACCATCGAACCTTCTAGCACTTTGTAAGATCCATTTGAAACAGAGAATTGTTAGAGTGAATAAACTGGGAATTCCCTGAGGTATGTATGTACAGCCACACGCATGCATATATACATGTGTGTGTATATGTAGATACGTATACAATTATACGTATATAAACATTTAAGAATAGGTTTTATGTATAAAAATCACAGAAATACTTGGTGATTTCTCATGTTTTTTTATAAAATGACAGCTATTTCACCTTTTTTATGTTTACATATCAGAAAGCCAACAGAAAAATCTCATCCGTTACCACAGCCAGCTTTTAACTAGTACTTTTTATATTGTCTCTTACTCTCTGAGCAGAAGCTTTTGTGGTGAGATGCCATGAAGACACGTACACATTCCTCTGTTAGTTCTTTTTTTCTCACTTAATCATCACCCTTTTGTCCTTTCTTCCCCTCTCTTCCCTTTCAAACTTCACTTGTGCATAACCCAGTACGGAGTTTGTGGAACGTTTCAACCCCAATGTCCTGAAGGACTCTGCCCTGTCTACACACAAGCCCATTGAGGTGAAAGGCTTGGGCGGCAAGGCTACCATAATTCACGCCCAGTATAACACCCCGATCAGCATGTACTCCCAGGATGCTATCATGGATGCAATTGCAGGCCAGGCACAAGCCCAAGGTGGAGAATTTGCTAGGTAAGATTATTTCCTTGTCAAATGGTCCTGCTCTGCATGGTATAATCAGTTAATCCCTACCTGCATGACACAGCAGCTCTTCTTTGACCTTTTTCTCTGGAGTATCAAATATGTGAAAAATACAGACCAGTACTAGATAGCTTTTGAAAGCATTAATACCCTTTTGAAGTTTAAAGGAAGGATAGTTAGAAAATTTAACGTTTCTTTTTCAGTATTATTCCTGGAACTAGTAAATGCTACTGCAATATATCTGGTATTTTGTATATGAAATTAGATGGCCTGTTGCTTATCTTGTGACTGTGTTTTCTTATAACCAATGTATTATATGTGTAGCTCAAAAAGAATGGAAAAGGGAGGAAAATGTTATCAATACCTAAAGAATGTGAGGTGTTTAGTGCTGGTTACTGTTCTTCAAAACAGTGTTGTGCTATACTGTCCCTCTTGGATATTCATTTTTAATTAATAGTAATACTGTTTTCTCAAAACCTCTTAATTAAAACTATCAGAATCCAGAATATTTGATATAAGAGACTATATTTAAGCTAAAAATGATCTTTCTATAATAATATATGGATCAATATAAAGTGTTTACTTCCCTCTAGCTTCTGTCATGCCACCTCCCTCCTAGCTTATTCTTCCATTTAAACCAGACTGGGTCAAACATAAATCTGATTGTCTTGGTGATTCGGGCAGTCATATGTAGGTGGGAATGAGGAAGACAAATAATGAGGTATTTTCTTGATACTTCTTTCATTTTCTCAGCATCCTATTACTCTGTTTCTCTGAATGATTCAATAGTAATTCAGCCTTCAACAATGTCATAAAAGTATGAAACAGCCAGAAAAGGAATATAGAAACAGTTTTTAAAGACAAAGTCCTGTGCAAAGGAACTAGAACACATATGTCTTACACAAATATGTTATACTAATGGGATATATCTGGTACTCTTTGGATTACTGCAAGATCCATTTATCTTTAATAATTTTGCTTTTCCAATGTATCTTTCTGATAATTTTAGAATTCACAATTCCTGGAAGTGAAAAGATACTTTTATTCAAGTTATTCTGATTTTGGACAAAAAAAACACAAGAATTTGATTGGGGGTGAAAAATCTGTTTTGAGATACTAGGCATGCAAGTGTAATATTGTAGTGTTACTGCTTTAGGAAATTTTGTCCATAGGCTTGACTAAAAACTAGCTTACCCAGTTGATGTGACAAGCTATATCGTCAAAGATACTTGGGAATACAGTTCTCATTGAACTCTGTGCCTTGCTGTTTCATTTATCGGATACATAGTATATTCTGCTTTTCTGAATGTAATTTTGAAAGTTTATTCTCTATGGATTTAAGTTCACTGTTTCCATTTGGGCACAGCGCTTCATGAGAGTAGGTGCGGTTCTTGCTGCTGCAACAACTGCAAAATCCAAACCAATGTTGTTTTTTTCAAGAACTTTTATAATAGGTGCCAGTATGCATTTTTAGGGTTACTTGAGCAACTGTTTACTGAAAGGGCATAAGATCCTCAGGGAAATAATACTCTTTGAGTGAGAAGTAGTATCTTTAAACAACATTGTTCTGCTCCCAGCCCTTGAATAACAGATTTGTCTCCTCAAATTTCTAATGCTTTCATAAGTTAGGAATAAACCCCATGAAAGACAGGCAGTTACAGGCACGGGAAGCCAAGCTAATAGGAGGCAAATCAGGATTTTATTTCCTTTTGCGCACAGCAATCCTTGTGACCAAATGGGAGAAGAGGAGGTGCAAGAAGGGAAAATAAGTTTTAAAATAACTCATGGCCCTAATACATATTTTCGTATAGCCTTCTATTGTTGTTAGTGGAATTTTCCAAAAACAGGCATCTGGTAGATTGTAGGATTGGAACTATATTCATAAATAAATAAACTTTTATTTCTGTAAATATAATTAAACTCACCCATAATTTTTACAACTTAACTGAAATCCCATGTGGGATGAATGTAGCCCTATGTCTCTCTTATTAGATATCTTTATACCTGAAATAGAACTTACCTTCCTTTCATTTGACAACAAAATATAGGTACAGCAACACTTTTAAAAATAGTTTCTTTTAAAGGTGGTAACTGCAAGCTTATTCAAAATGCTGATGTTCTATGTGTTTGGCTGTGCTCTCTTTTACTGATTACATTCTCTTCTGTCTTTTTCAATTCTTTCTTCCACTAATTTCTGATACTAATATTATTCTGTTGGATTCATCACAACTCTCCCTAATGATGAGTCCCACTAAATATCTTTTGTTGGTTTTGACCATATGACTTTTTTTTGACCGTATGATAGTGAGTTTCCACTGGTGTAAGTAGACCAGTATTTCCAGTTAGCAAAGTACAATGAAAGAAGTGCATTTGGTGTGTGTTCCTTACAATGGTTTGTTTCTTTCATAGGCATGGGTAAAATAACACATTTTATGAAATACTGACATTTCCTGCTAAATGCTGTGACATTATAAAATGCAAATAGTTATACTTTAAAGCTTTACCTACTTAAAAGATCCATGGTTATAAAGTTTCACTGCTGAACATGTGAATCTTTTTCATTTCATAGATAGCACATTAAAGGAATTTCTTACATGCAGTTCTGATCACAGAAGTTGCTCTACTGGACTGGAAAACATGGTCATCTTTTCCCTCCTGTGAAAGAGATGAAAACTCTGTGTCAAGGGAAGGGAAAATGCCCTTTCACGAAATTCCAGATAGCATGGGAGAAGTCCAAAGAGTGCAACAGAACAGCAAAATCCGTGCATGTTCTGGGTGGAGAGCACACCTGGAGGGCTGGGAATTTGTCTCAGTGTGTAGAATTGTATAGTAAAGAATCAGAATAATGAGAAAGGCTTGATTTATAAATACTGGATTACGTTAGTAAATACGTCTGTCTCAAAAAAAGCCAAATGAAATAGATACATAATTAAAAAACAGAAATCAGATTTGCATGGACTGTTGAGTCATTGCACCAGTGCAGCAAAAGCTGTATTAATGCCACCAGCAATTGCTCTAACTTATTTCTTCCATTTTGAGCTTGGACTCCAACTATCTCATGAGTGCTTTGAAATAAGATAATTATTGCCATTAATCTGAATATCAGACATATAAGTGAAACATTACTCTTTGCAGACACAACCATTAGTATATTCTCCCCTGTGGTCTTGCATAAAAAGGTTTCTGCTAGATCCACTATATAGACTACTGTTTAAGCATTTCCTTCATCTTCAGAATGGGACTCCTAAGCCTAACATTTGTCTGGCTCCAGAATAAACTAGTGTTTCTATTGTTGTGTGCTGTCAGGTGCAGGAAATTCTTTAGATGTACTGTACTATACAGTTTTGTAACTTTTTGTATTTTTTTAAACTTCCTAACACTTTGCTTATTGACTAAACAATTTTCCCAGTAGACTGTATGATTTATTAAACAGCACTTTAAACCTAGATATAAGGACAAGGTTCATGCTCTTCTCCCTGATAAAACAGTGCCTACCCACTGAGTGATCGTCATTCATTTCATCAAACCTGTAGTTCATTTCTTTAAGGTTCTTTGCCCCATGATACTCTGAACTCTAATTAAATGGTGCAAACTGAGGATATTCTTTAGCTTTCTAGTTGATCAGATCTGAGATTAGATTACATGTAACACAGAAAAAATTCTATGAAAAGTCTGTCATGTGAAAGCAGACCAAATTGTTTACTGATTTCATTTAGTGTCAATTCTTTGCCTATAATTTGACCCCAACACTTAGTTACTCTTCTTTAGGCTTTTCACTTTATGTAGGAGAATAAATCCTGAAGCCACAAGTGGTATGTAAAAGGTATGCATACTCTAATTACAGATCTAAAGGGCTTCAGTTTTTTAGGACAGCAATACCTTGAAACACTCTTTACATCTGTTACCAGTGACAGAGGATGACAAGCTTAGGATAAGGAGTCATTTTCTAGTTTGACTGTTTGTAATCAGTGACATCTAACCTGAGATTAGTGAGATCAGAATCAGGCTCAGGTTGCATAGGAAAATAACCCACACATTGAATCAGTAAAGGAAGCTTAAAGGGAAGAATATAAATTACTTATACTGCAGTTATTTTGCCCTTGTGCTGGAATTTAAGCAAAGTTACAATGCCCTGACTTTCTCATTCTGTGTTGCTTTGCTTTAATTATTTTTGATATACCAAGAACCAAGAGTTGTTGTCAATAAAACTGTGTGGTCAAGTATTTCATCCACATTTCTGTCAAACCTCTTTTAGATGCCATTATGGAGTTTCAGCCAAATTCACAAATCGTGTAATCAGATATAAATCCAACGGTTTTATCCGGATTAAGGTCTAACAGTTGTTGTAGTAGAATCAATAATGTGACTTAATAAATTCTAGGTTTTATTTAAAAATAAATCGTCTTGGTTGGATAATTTACCATTATGCATGAATTGTTTTGTTTGTTTGTTTTTTCCCTTAGGGCTTTTTTTAAATAGTTGGACTTTGTCTAATATCCAGTGTTACTATATTTCATTATATGTTTACATCAGGGATAAAACACTGTAGCCCTTTTTTAGTTTTTAATTGTCAGTTAACTATGTGATTAAATTAAAAGAAAGTATTGACTTCTGGAAGTGATTCATATGATAAACTATAATTTATAGTGAACTGCAAGAAAAAATCACATTGCTATGTATTGAAGAGGTCTAACTGTCTTGAAAGCTTGTTTTAATGTTAATTAGTTGTGATACAGCTATGTGACCTATATTATGATGTGGAAAGGGGGATCATTTTAAATTGAATTCTACTGTAATACCTTAGGATATGCATGAAAAATCCTCAAAAACTCTAGCGCATTCAGGCAGAATTTTTTTCAGTTGCATCAGTTTGGAGAAGTAGATTTAAAGATGCATGATATTTCTCCATATATGTACACAGATGGAAAAAAATAAGAAGAGGTGTAACAGCCATTTATTAAGATCATTATGTGCATCTTAAGGCTATCTGAAAGAATCAACCATCACATTCAGGTTTATGAAATGGTCATAGTCAGCGATGCTCTGTATTTTACACTTCCATGTTGAGTGGCTCGTATTTCCTAGTTACTCATCTTTAATGCAATAATGATTAAAAAAAAAAAAAAAAAAAGGACAATGGCCTTTTGCATTAAAGACAGAGTTGGAAATACTCCATTGTAATGTGTTGATCTAGTTCAGCATATAGGAGGGTGCTTCACTCTGCTAGGAAATGTTAATTCACCAAGCTCCATTTTCTGCCTTAATGATCTACCGTGAAGGTAGTAACACGTGATGATACACATTGCCACTGTGAAATTTCTGCTCTACAATTGTTTAACTACCTCTGAGTTAATGATATATCTGTATTTACAGTTTTAATCTGTTTGCCTATACATCATAATATAAGAACAAAATAGATTAACTAGAATGTTTATTAAAGGAATTTGATCTGTGCATTACTCACCACCACTGTTGCCACAGTAGTACAGGGCTGAAGTCAGCAGTACTACCTACCCAGCGGTTTATTATCCAGCCTGCAGAAGTCTGCAGCTATGAAATTTGCCGTTGCATATAGCAAGGTTTTAAGCTTCAGCAGGATTAAAATGTAAGTCTGGAGATGTAAAAGTAATCAGCTGTTGGATAGTAACAGGCAGGCAGTCGTGTAACAGTAATAAGGCAAAAGATACTGCCTGCTTAGTCGATACTGAGACATATGCCTGAAGTGTAGCAGGAGACTTGAAAGTTGAGTTATATTTTGGGGGCTTTTACTGGGCTCTTCAGAGTGACAGAGCTTCTCAGCAGTAGCCAAGGAGTGTGAAGTGGCAGCTGAATGATTATAAGAGAGATGTGTTTACTTTCTTTCAGTTAGCATTACAGAATTTCTCTCTTCCATATAAAGACTATTTCTGCATTAAGTCAATAGAAGGCAAAACTTTTTCATTACACTTCCCTACCCCAGGAAGCGCTTCTGCCCTTTGTACAAGGGTGTCAGAAGAGGAAAACTACTGCTCTCTCTTCCATTTAATGTGTGACTGTGTGCATCATCCCCTCAGTGTCTGCAGCTCTGTTAAAATCTAATTCCGACTTTGCTATGCAAGTCTGTTCTCACACACACACACACACACACACAAAAGTTACTAAGTTACTAAGTCTACTTCAAGCTTGTGTCATAAATCAGACAGAAGTTACTTCAGCTGGTGGTACAGAGTTTTGTAGTTTTGACTTTAAATGTGCAAAAGTGAAGCTTTATTCCTGGATATCACAGTGCAAGGAGATTAAAGACATCATAAGAACCTGAGGTACATTCTGCTGTTAAAGACTTTAGATACCAAATACGTATTCAAATTGTGATTGCAAATCTAGATTTCCTCTTAAACATGTTTCACATGTTTAATAAACTATGAGTCCAGGGATATGGCAGTTAGAATTTTAGTTCAGATTTTTGGCAAAGAATAATAATCTCTAGAAAAACATTGAAAAGTCAACTACATTATTTTTATAATCAAATATATTTTCTATTTCTAAGTGGAGCCTTAAAATAGACTAGTCCAAAGCTGTAAGAGGATATAATATAAAGCTCCATCTAAGCTGTTTTTATAAAAAATTATATAGGATAAGGATGGTCAGATAAATAAAAGTTTTTGCCCAACATACGTTTGTTGCTACACATTGGTATAACCACTGTAACCCTGTGGCTGCATTAGATGAGGAATCCTGAACAGACCTTTCCAAGCTTTTTCATGATGTTTTACATATATAGATTTGAACTATAATAGATGATTTTAAAACCAGAGTGAGCCAAAATATTCTGAATTCACATAATACTGATCTATTTATTTTTTGTAAAAAATGGTATTTTCCAAAGTAGTATTCTGAATTACTGGGTTTTGGATAAGAAGCTATAAAACTAGAGAGAGATTGGGCTGAAGCCACCTCGTGCTGTTTCACAATGTTCCACTTTCTGAATTACAGTACTCTTCCAATTAAAGATCCTCACGTAGACAGTGCCTCTCCCGTGTATCAGGCTGTGCTTAAGACTCAGAACAAGCCAGAAGATGAAACTGAAGACTGGAGTCGCCGTTCTGCCAATCTGCAGTCCAAGTCTTTCCGCATCCTTGCCCAGATGACAGGAACGGAGTACAGTAAGTCGAATAGCAAAACATCCTCCAATCCCTAACTTTAGGTTCATGCTTTTATCTTCTTAGTATTAGCAGCTGATACTCAAGGTTGACTTGCATCCTGCTTGTAGTCATTTTCAATGATGCCTAGGATTAGAAAACCTTAAATGTAACTGGACGTAGCTGGGAATTCTAAGTGTTAAATCTCACCTTGCATTTTACACAGAAAATTCATTGATGTATGTCACTGTAAAAGAATAACAGACTATATAATAAAAGAGCATCTGAGACCAAATAGTTCTGTCTACTTACAAGTCTAATGTGTGCAGTATAATCTCTCATTTTCCAGCAGGTGAGATGGATAAAGCTGTCAGTTCATTAGAAAGAGGATGAACAACTTGATGTCCCTTGTAACAAGATTCTTTTACAGATTTGACTTCCTGAGGTCAAAAAATCATGGATTATCACTTGTATTATATCTTTGTTTCACTAGCAATAGTGTTATCTAGACAAAGATCTGCAATGAATATCATGGGAGCTTGAACTGCCCTGCTCATTGCCTGTGGAAATGCTTTTCTGAACATTCAGTTCAGAAACTTAGTGCAGTACTTACCTACCTTGTTTCTGATCTAAAGAGAAATAAATTCAGGGAACTTTCCTGCATCACATGGCCATGTATTTACTCAGCATTTCCTCGTTTCTTCTGTATTTGAATCTGCCACTGCCTCAGATGCTTTCCTACAAAACAGGGGGCCTTCCCCATAGGTTCATTGCTTACAGTTGTGAAACTCTGCTAATAAATGAATGTGAAAGTAATAGCTATTTTCCTACTAGTACCCTCCTGAGCTCTATAAAGCTGTTACTATTCATCCTGTTTTTACAAAATCTGTTGTTACAAAGTCAGAAAGTATGTATCTTTCAATAGTCTTTTCAGTGATATTTTTCCAAGAACTTTTAATTTAAACATGAACCCACTGCTTTGGTTTTTGGTTTTTTTTAACTGAAACTTTTTTTTTTTTTTTAATCTACAGTGCAAGATCCAGATGAAGAAGCCTTGAGGAGATCAAGGTAGGTAAATAGCTGTGGGAATTATCCTTACTGATAATCAAATAATGCTTTAAAACAGCATTAATAAGACAATGCAAAACTATCTTTTTGTCTTTAAAATAGTCTAACATATTTACTTAAAAATCACTAAAATGCTATCATGAGAAGCATTTGAATCAAAAGGGAAACAAATTGGCACGTATTTAGGAAAGACAGTGAAAAATTCCTGAAGTGTGTATTCAAATCTGAAAGCTCTCTACATAGGCAATTTTCATTTACTTTATTGGGAGTGTGAATGCAAGAGTTCCTAAAACCAAACCTTGTGTAACTACTTATTCTGTAACTGGCTTAAAATATATAATACTGTGGTGGTGGTGAAGTTTATGAGCAATTTATTTGGATGAGCCTGTGATTGGCATTTGATTCATCTGAAATGATACAGTAAAGGAGTTGTTTCCACTTATGTGCATAATCATAATCTGCTTGTGTTGTGTATGAAAAAAAAAAATCTAATGTAGAATTTAAGAACACAGGACTGCTTTTGCTAGCTGAAAAATATATTTGTCAGTTTTCAGATGTTCTACCAGTAGCAGTGATACAAAGGTGTGTTAAAAGGTAGTAAGGAATTAAAGACTTAAAATCATCTAATGTTGCCCTATATAGCCTGGGATTAGAGTCATTAGAGGATCTTGTGTCCAGCTTAAAAACTGTAGTTGAACTGGAGCATTCTGCATGCGAGCCTGACTTGCATATTTTAAATCCCCATATTGTATTAGCCAGTCAAAGCAGCTACCCAAGCTAGTGATGAATATGATACTCAACCCATTTGCCTTTTCTTTCCCCTGCCATGTGGCTTATATAATGGTTTTTGAGTTTTTGATCACAGTGCAGGTTACAAACACTGAGTCAGTGAGAAAGATATCTGCTGTCTTTCCTTTGAAGATGCGATGAGTACACTTTCAGTTCATTAGGTTTGTTATATAGCTTCCAGTGCAGTTCACAAAGGTTCATGAGTAGGTGTCCTCACATCAGGCTTGACATTAGATCCGACACGGATTTACTTCTTCCCTCAAGTGTGTGAGCCTAATTCCTATTAAATGTATTGTGTATTTGATGTAATAGTACATGTGTGTAAGAGCACATTATTGTGACGGACTCTAAACTGTTCTATTGACCCTAGCAGTCCCTTATACATATCTGAGAGTGATACATGATCTTAAATCATCTTTTTAGCTGTAATCTGTGGATTTGGAAAATAACGGATATTGAACATTTAACATGGCATCAGATATATTGAAAATAATTAATCAACATATGCCCTGCAAGTTCTGTATTTTATTCTGTGTAATTTAAAGTACACGACTATATCCACTGTACCTTGCATGTTCTCTGCAGTTTTGAGCTATCACTGTGTTATCCTTTTTCACCAGGACAGTTATGAGTCTGAGTACTTTTAGGCACTGTTGAACGCTATCTAAACAGTTTTAAGGGCATTCATGGATAGTAGAGGCAGAAGAGAGAGTATATATTGGGTAGTCTCACAGTGTGATAGTGTTACTGGCAAGGGCTGTGGTGCAAGGAGTGAAATGAGGCCTCCTGTTCAGCTAACCGATAGTGCTCACCCTGTCTTGGTGGCCTGGTGCCTCGACCCCTCCTGTGTCACCTGCAAAGTTGGTAGCACTAGCCGTGGTTATGCGTGCTTCCATCATTACTGCCTCTGGCCCTACTGGACTGCTCTTTTTTAGTCTTTTGGAGAAGCCTGTGCTACTCTTGGCTTTATAAAAGTATGGATTCTGTGTGTCTGATAAGAGATCCTTCCATGCTTAACTCTGCTACCCATCCTGGTAATGAAGAAGAGACTTCTCTTTATTGTCTTCTCCCTTCTCATTCATGCCCGTAGTTTGGGATCACCTGTATGGTTTTCTGGGCACCCAAATACAAGAGGCTTCCATGGAACTGTGACTCTGGAAAGACTTAATGTTGCAATAAATCCATACTGTTCTGGGAATCTGGAAAAAAATCGTTTGTTTCAAAACTTAAACTGCCAGAGATTTCACTGAATGGAGAGTTTTGGTCTTGGGGCATGCTGTGAGCATGCTCTCTTTTATGAGCTCTTTAGTGTAGTCAGTGAGGATTGCATGAAATGGAGATCAAATTTCTTTCAAATGCTTTAAAAAGAGAAAACTTATGTAGCTTTTTAGGGGAGGCATCTTTTACATAGAAATACTTGTTTCTGGATTGCTGCATCTAACTTTATGACATATGATCTCAGCAGGACCTGTAATGCTCAGGAATTTTCAGGTGGCAGCTCATATTAATGAGTTCATTGCATGACTGTCTTCTGCTTACGTTACTGTTGTTTTGAAGTCACACATAAGATTATAATTTGCTGTAAAAACTTTGCTGTGGTGTTGATTGTTACAGAATATTTTCCAGAAAGGTGTTACTGTTCAAACATGTTTTTTAATACCTTTTCCTTGAATGGAGGGGTGTATATTCAAAGCAATAAAGCAACCTTAAACTTGATATAAGACCTATTGTATCTAGTATATTCCAAATTATTTTCAAAAAAAGAAAAGCCATCTTGAAGTTTCAAGACTTCAGCTGGGAATACTTTACATTTTTGAATTATATAAAAATATAAAAGTCTGAAAAATCATACATCACAGTGGCATCAGAAGTGCTACTTGCATGACGCTGTGTTATTGGGATCAGAAGACTTAGAAATATCAATGAATTTGTTGACATTTACTGTTCTTATTGTTTTGTCTCATATTCAGCCTGAGGAGTAAAACTAGCCTGGTCTCTTCATTTCTGTTTGCCTGGCTAGTTTCACTCTTGGGTTCTGTTGTATTAACACAGTTGTGCTGCATTTGGGTTTAAATAAGAGGGAAAATTACCTTGTTTGCAGTGAATCAAATATATTTTAAAACAAGAACATTTTATTTTCCATTCTGTTTGATATAGTTAGTTGCTCTCCCTGATTGCACTCTCATCTCATGTCCTCATCTTTACCCTTTTTATTTACAAAGCCTGTAAGATAATCTAGAAACTATAGATTATCTAGAAAAGAAGCTCAGTTCTGAGAGGTGCTGAACACCACTTGCAACTTCCTCAGCTGCCTCAGTTCCCAGGGAAAGGGAGTTAGGGATGTTTACAGGAGATGGTCAACACTTCGTAGACTGTGCTTTTGAAAAATCCCGTGTTACTGTGCTTTTTATTGCAATGTCAACACTTACAGGATTTTAGGGTTCCTATGGCCTAACTGATGAGAAAAGCTGTGGAGAAATACTACTCAAATTCATGGCTGATGGTTCTTACAGGACAGGGTGTAGGCTCACCCAGATGTTAAGAATGGAAAGTGCACTAATTTTGCACTTGTACCGAGTTAGCTTTCACTAACTGCTCAGTAGAGGGGGTGAGGAGGAAAACTGCTGGTGGGAAAGCAAGGGGGTTGCACTAGATTTCTAGCAAAAGCAGCCTTGTCAAACCAAGCACAATTCGAAGAATATGAAGTTATATCAAGTTACTGCTCAGAAACGAACCACTGAAAAACCCTGCATACACAATCTAAAAAGGATCGCCCAGCCCACTTTGCACTCGTTTGAAAGTTGAACGAAAAAAATCCAAATAAATTGCCATTGCCCTACTTATAAGGCAGGGGAGTGGTAGCCATGTTCCCTAACCCCTTTCTTTCTCCCTCCTTTCTTTCTTCCCTTTCTCTCTCTGTCTCCCTCCCTTTCTCTCTCTCTCTTCATGCCACAGGGAAAGGTTTGAAACGGAACGTAACAGCCCACGCTTTGCCAAATTGCGCAACTGGCATCATGGCCTATCGGCGCAAATCCTTAATGTTAAGAGTTAAAAGCCCATGTGTAGCAGATAAATATGTGAGACATAGAGCTACATCAAAGAATTAACTGCTGTCCTGACGTAGAGCCTAAGAGTGTCACACACTTGCAGGGAAGACTTACTGCTAGGGGTTTTCTCTGGGTCTTTGGTAGATCTCTTTGTTAGCGTAATATCCCTTCACTGTCACCAAAAGTAAAAAGTAATAATCCAATCCTATTCGTGGTCTTCATTATAGAGTAGATAAACTGTTGTGTTTTACTGAATCAAATGTAACTTTAATATACAGATAGGAGGAAAACTGCTATTTTACTCTCTTCACTTTATTTGAAGAAGAAGGTGAGAGGAAAGTTACTGACAGCGCTTCTGTAAGGTGGAGAGAAATTAGACTTGAGTTTCACTGCTGTAAAGATAATTAAATAGGAGAAAGAAGGGTGAGAAGGAAAACTCATCAGCCTAGCCTAGAGTTTGTTAAATATACAGCATATTTACTTTGCATAGGTGAATGATGTTTGAGATAAGACCTTAGCAATGTTAAGTTTATTTTTCTTCAATATATTATACTGGTAAGAGTCATTTGCTAAAACCATTGTTCTGAGTTTTCCGTTTGAAAACTGAATTTGTCATTAGATGAAAGATAGAGGGGGAATGTGCTTGCTCAGGAACTGTGGAAGAAATGACATTTTGCTAAAGATGATTTAGAAGTGAGAAGAATATAGAGGACAATTTGTGGACTAAATATTTTAAAAGCATCTTGTAAGTTTTAAGCAACATATTGCCCATTCTATACTGCTCTTGCTTTGACTCACATTTTTGTTCTGTATATAGCAGCATGCTTTATCTGAAATAAAAGGATTTAAAACTAAAATAATTATGTGCCTGCTTTACACAGTATTTTATTCTGTTTTAAAACAATAACAGCTTCAGCTGATTTTTTTTTTTTTTTTTTTTTTTGAAAGAAGGTGAACTTTTTTTTCCACCATTGAATATGGTGGAAGTCAAAAAGGTTTTCCCTATTACCCAGAATTCTTACTGGTCTTTAAATTATCTGAATTGGAATAAAACTAAAGAAACATTTGAAAGACCAAGAAAATAAGTGAACAAATATGCTACTAGTTATGAAGGAACATGGCATAATGAATAGGTGTTGGATGACAAGCTAAATTTTATTCAAATGGAAATGCTTAATGATAGTGTAAGCATTCCCTGGCAATAACGTATTAGTATGTGCCCATGGCAAAGGCACTTGAGACACTGCTGGTGTTCAGAAAGTGGTCCTTTATTTTAAAAGCATAGGCAAGTCTATAAAAAATGCCCTCAGATCTTTCTGTTTTCTGTTTGAAGCTCATAAAGAGCTGTATCGCTTCTCTTCATAATTTATGCCCTGATGATTATTAAATGAAACAAAAATGCAATTAAACTAAGCTGTTTATGGTTTCCATAGAAACAGTTGGTTTTAGTGCTTACAGCAATCTGCATTGTGAGTCATTAGCACAGATTGAAGCAAAAGTTTTCATTGACAAAACAAAGATCTGTTCCTCTGCAGCTGAAGATTAACTCTATTGCAGCCCTACCTAGAGCCTTTTATATTTTTTTTCATTCACTTCTATAAGCTTCAAGTTACGTGTCTTTATCTGGTAGCAGTAATTGTGGATCAAAGTAATTAGTATGTTGGATTAAAACTCTTACTTTTTTGCTGCCTCCGAGTATCTGGATCAGTCCATCAAGAGAAAAGTTCACTTAAACTCCCATTTTTTTTCTATGCTACAGAAGTGCAGGAAAAGCTATCTTTCATGGAGGATTTTGCATGGATCACCCAAATACAGGATCGTGACTTTTTCTTTTTTAAACTCTCCTACATGTCTAAAAAAAGTATTATTTAAAAATACATGGGCAGTAGTGCCCTTTAAAATGCATTTCTTTCTTCTCATACATGCCATTTAATACAAAATATTAATTTATATTTTCCTTACAGAAATGCAAAGAATCTTAGCATATCATCTCATTAATACCTGTGGAAAATCAGTGTAACTGCACAAAAGCAGTGCAACTTTTTAACTTCTGAATGTTGCTGTGATCAGACTTTGCTTCACAATGAGTGAATTTTATACACATATGGTGAATTTTGGTATAATTTAAAGTATAAATATGCAATTAACTTTTATTTTCTTAAAACAGCAAGTGTACCTAAGCAAAAATCTTTCAGTTCTATTATTCAACTAAATTCAATGATTTGCTGAATAAGTGCATAATAATGTGTTTTTCCTTAACTAGGGATTGTATATCCTTATTGTTTTACTGACAAAATGTTGATACTATGTTTGAAGTAGTCCTAGTGCATGTACTCTACTGAAAAAGAAAATGTCTAAATTTTAGCTGAATGTTTAGCCTTCGTGTTAGTCTCCATAGATTCTTTAATAATCAGAAAAAGCATAGCTTGCTTTTGCAGATCTGAAATTAATGCAAATGTAGTGAAGGATCTTTTCCCTTATCTCTCCTCACTGGATTTAAAAATAAAAATTCAGAGGAGATAAACCATGCAACCAGGTAGAGGAATGGCTGTTGGCCTTTTTTTCCTGGAGAACAGATAGAAAATAGAATCTAAATTTTCTCCAGAAGTTTACTTTTTCTGTGATTACATAATGAATTAATAGAACAAACTAATTCTTCAATATTTGCAATCTTCGGAACTTTTGAAATGACAAAGACCTCTTCCTGAAAGTACTATAGCTTATCCCTAATGTGAGATTATTTATTACAGCATATTTCTAGTACTTAGTCTAATGCCTGTCAAAAAATCTAAGTGATGAAACTTGTTAACTAAACCAAATCAGTCACATTTTTCTGTCTTTTTTTTTTCTCATGTATATTTAGAATAGTAATGCCTTATCCTCAAAAATCTGCCTTTATGTTGTCATGGTGATTTTCAAGCCCAGAAAGTGAAGGTTGCAGAAATTTCTTCGTGTTACTGTTAACAGACCTGTTTTTCGCTCCTGAGTAGGAGTCAGACCCTTTCTGTAAGGTGGAAAAATTGGGCTGGAGTTGTCATTCTACTGCAGGAGTGTGTAACAGATGGAGACCCAATGAGAATTCACAAAGAGCTTTAGGAAGGCACTAACTTTGTTTCTGCTAAAGAAAGAGTCTGGCCTGGCTACATCCTGTTTTTCGTGTGTCCAGACTTACCTCATTGTATGTTGTCACTTCTTCACCAGTGCCATCTTCCAGTGTTTCCTGACCATTTGCAGAAGTCTGTTCTTTTGCCTTGGAGAACTAGTCTCAGTTTATGATATTGAGGCTTAAAATAGGTCCCTGATTCAAAGTTTGATGACTCATCTAATCCGTTAGAGTAGCGCTGATGATAGGCAGCTACATCTGTTCCATCTTGAATATATTATGAACCATGACTTTTGCTGAACAGAGGACAATACTGAATCGTCCCCAAGCCAAAAAATAAAATAAAATGAAGTGTGTGGATAGTGATATTAACCTACCACCCTCCTCAGTATTGCCGGTAAAACCTAGTGTTATAAGCATTTAATGAAGATACAGCAAAGCTGGTGCCACTAGGAAATCAAAACCAAAAGACCTTCCAGGTAAATCTGCTCGTCTGGTTATGACACAGGGCAATGCTCCTTTTCTGCTGTGGTATAAGACCGTTTGATCTAAACTAACCTGTTTCTTCAAGTGCTGCCTTGCCCTCTACTCAGATGGTCTCTTCCACACCTCTTACAGTGCTTAGTTTGCAGCAGGAATACTGACCGCATGCAGTGCATGCTGATGGGATGTGGCAGGAGTGTGACTGTGGGAAACCAGACTTGAGAACTTCACTTCTCTTCCTTTCAAGCATGAAAAGATGAGAAGAGAAAAAAGGTTCTGCGGTTCCTTCCCTTACCTCCCGCTTCTCATGCCTGCCTGCAGGGTAGGAGCATAAGGATTTGCTATGTAATAAGGGTAGAGGGCACTTTCTCTTCATTGCACCTTCTCACTAACTATGCAGAGCTGTGTGGTAGTGTATGTTCAGTAGCAAAGGACAGGTGTTTTAGGGACTATTTAATCACTTCTGAAAAGTCAGACACATTATCAGAGCAGCTGTCAGAAGTCTGTTCCAGAGACAGAAGAGATGGAAGTTGTACGCTTAGGTGTGCATGGGAACTACACTGATTTTGTAGCTTCTTTAGCAGTCTCTACCATGGGTTTCAGTGACTGGGACTGTCGTTATACCTTCAGAAAATATATGGATACTTGCACAACTTTCAGTTCACAGATGTAAAAAGGTAGAATTTTTGTACTGAGTCTGTAAATCATTGCCTTTTTTAATCACTTAGCCTTAAGCAATACCTTCTGCAATAGATACGAATAGCCAAAAATTTGCCTTCTAGCCTAAAAGCGTTCTCTGTCCTCTTTCTGCTTGTCAAATTCTTTTGACATCTCTAGGAGAAATTAAGGCATCTCTGTCCCCTTCCATAACTTCCAATGATTAGCACTGCTTAGCTGCCCAAGTGCAAAAAACTTCCTATCCCTATGCTATACAGATCATCAGTTTTCTGAAAACTTTATACTGTTTTTCACAACTCACAGAATAAAGCAGGCTTCTGTTGTTGGCTCTCTCATTTAAGGAATATAAATGCTGTAAGGACTGCTAAGAAGCACATTAGTTTGGTTTGTTTGTTTGTTTGTGTGTTTGTTTTCCTGATCCCCACTTTCTAGGAGTAGTGAATAAGTGTAGCTGTTTTGTGGAATTCTGAGTGAAACCAGAAGGATGAATTGAGCAAATATTATGTCTGTCTTCCTCAATATGTTCCTTGGACTTTTGTGGGAAAAATGAATTTAGAGATCAGAGACTGTTTCCAAGCCAGTTCTCTGTACAACCAGTTGGTCAGAGAGGACAGGCATTAGATATACTGTATCCAATTAAATGTATTTACTTAAAATTGAAAGAGTAAGGCATCCAAATAAAATTGGCAAATACTGTGAAGCTTTTCTTAAAATAGTCTGTAGAGGAAGCAGTGCATAAGTTAACAGAGTTTCTCAAAGCTCAAGATTCACACTCTTGCATTTTAACATCTTTACCATCTCAATCTTCTGCATGTTCCTGTCCATCACATGTTTATTGCAGCAGTGGCTGCTTTTTATAACCTCACTTTCATTCTTCCATTCCTGCTGAGCAATCTTTCAGGTATGCATATGCATCCTTCCACGGATGCACATGGCTAATCAAGATACTAGTGCAGCAGTGTTACCTTTCTCTCTCACTGCTGTTTTCTTCCAACAAGAAAAACACAGTTCTTGCATGCAGCAGGTTTTCTGCTGGGCATGTCTAACGTGCGTGGTCTGTAGATTGTCAGACCTGTTTGCAGAGCTTTGTTTAGTGAGAGTTAGAGGACTGGCTGATGACATAGCACTGGCACTACTTCCTTTTACTCTGTTTCTAAATTGCATTAATGTCAGCAGAATTATGCTAAATACTAATAATTTCCTAATAGCTCATTTCCATGAAGCAATTCTTTTAGTTGACCCAGAATGTTATACAAGTGAGAGGGAGGGAAGGTAAGAAAATCCTTAAAGAGAATCTGTGAAATAAAATATAAGTCATATTCTGAAATAATTTGACAACTGTTGTAATCCATACCACTTAGTTTGTTCAGGAACTGAATAGAAAAGATGTACTTTTCTACTGTATCTTAGATACAGCTTCAAACTTAGGATGGTAAAGATCTCTGCATAGAGAAGGTATGAGTTTTGTTATCACAAAAGTCACAAATTAACACGGCTCTAAAGTGACCAGCTGTCATGGAGATCTATGGGTCTTTGTTCTTCTCTCACCTTCCTTAGAGAAAAGTGAAGTCATGATGAGAAAGAGGCTGTCAGAAAAGGGGAACCGTTTCCCAGCATAGCATACCTACATTTGTACGCTGTTTTTTGTCTGTACAGGTCACAAATATAAACTGAAAATCCTGATCCTGCATTCAGATTTGTACTGGCAGATAACGAGTGGCACCCTAGAAAAGCTAGGGATAGCCATTCAAATAGATCCAGTTGCAGCATTAAGGCCAAGATAGGGAATAATTATCTTCAGTGATCATTGAGCTGAAATGTATTCCAGCTCAGATTCCTCCATTTATTTGGAATTTTGCAGTCTTTGTTCTTACTTAAGTGATGTGACTACCGGTAAGATATACCGAACTAGGACTTAGAAACCTGCCCGATTGTATCTGAAACGATCCACTAAGTGGAGTAGGTATATTTGCATGCCAAATATCCCTATATAAATCCTTAAAAGATTATCTTACTTTATGCAAACAAATATCCTAGAGTATTTCTAGATTTATTATTTGACTAATTTAATAAAACAGCATGTCAGTAGGTGCCACTAAAATGCATCTATAGGAAGAACTTGCTTTGATTTAGTGAGCTGCTTTGACTTTTAGTTCCGTACTAGCTGTTGAGAATGAGTTACTGGGTTTTTTTCATTGAGTATCTGATAATGCTTTTCCCATTCTGTGGCACAGCCTGCACAGATTGGGGTATCTTCTGGGAGAAAAGCATTTCCCTGTTTTGGAAAGCAGAGTTTTTAGCAGGATATTGGTTTGGCTGCTCACATTCTTTACTGCTGTGGCTGAAAAAGAAAGACTAGCTCTTCCCCTATCCTTTTTTTTTCTGATCCTAAACCGAAGTCATAACTAAACCAGCACGTTAATCACCATAGTCTTTTATCCTCTCCAGTTAACTGCCTATGATTTGTGTGTGTGTGTGTGTCTTGTGGTGTCTTTGTTAAGATAATAGATCACTACAGTTACAAATATGCAGCTTGAAAAAATAAAATGAGAAACAATCTCAGTACTTTGCTATTCATGTGTCCAAGGGAGAATTCTCAGCTGCAAACACTGGCAGATATAAATTGCCATGCTGGATCAGAACAACAGTCCAGTCTAGCTCAATATTCAATTCCTAACATTGTTGGTATCTCATGCCTTCAAGATAAAAATGTTTGGAAGGCAATTATGAAATAGCTTTCATGCAAATTTATTTCTAGCTGCCATATTAGAAATTCTTAAATTATTTTGTAGACAAACATGTTTATGTGCACATAAATGCGTATTAGAATGAAAATAATTACAAGTTTAATAAGGGTAAGTTCTGGTTTTCCACCAGTGTGTGGTGGATGTGCAGAACTCTCTGTAGATACAGACCTCCATAGATAGATACAGATCTTAATAAGCTCTAAGTCCTAATAACTATTTTCCCCTTTGAAAAAGGCCAGCCTATATTGGTTAGGTTGGATAGAAGACTATTGAATGATTAATACAGGCAAACAGTGATAAACTGAATAGTAGTATTTATAAAATTCCGTAATCTTTGACTTTAAAGAGGGTAAGTCATTTAAAGGTTAAAGAGGATGAGCTGATACTTAAAATACTCACTAGGGATTCAAGAGAGCTAATTTTAGCTCTTAGCCCTGCCGTGGAACTTCTTTTTGACCCAGAGCAGTTCCCTCATGTTTTAATTCTTCATTTGTAAAATACTGTCCTGCTGCCTGGAAATACAGAGAATAAATCAATTATATTTATATGGCTTTTCAATTACTGCTTTGGTACTGAAAGACAGAAAAGAGTTAAAGGGACACACCGTCTTTTGGGACATTTAATGTTCCGTATGTCATCAAACCTCCATTATTCACGCAGTGTTCTCTCTGTCTCGACAACGTTTTAATGGAGGAAAGGGGCTGTTCAGTAGAGTCTAGATCTGTTTTTCTCTAAGGGGTAGATGGAACGTCTCCAAGCTAAGCATCTCGGATCTGCTGCTACATGCACTTGTTTGTTCAAGAGTCTTTTACGTTTGATTTCCAAATGTAGAACAAAATGGTAAAGTGTTTTCTTGTTCAGTACATACAGTTCAGACTGAACAAATTCATTTATTAAAGTGCTCTAAGTTTCTAGCTCTTCTAGGATCTCGTAGAACATACAAGCTTGTTTTGCAAGTGCATTTTCATCTAGCTGTGTTAACTGTTACTATTGTTATACTTGCTGGTGTATGGGAGAGAAGGATTCTCTTAAAGTCATTTCACTTGCACTGTCTTTATGACCATTTCATGTAGTGTGCTTTTGTGAGAGGGAAATAGTATGCAATGCATATTATGAAATGTGCTGTGTAATTGGGACTGACAGTGTATTGCATACATGCATCTCCTCTGAGATGCATGGCCAATATCTAATAAACTCTGTGGAAGATTCTACTGTTCTGTTCTCTCAGAACAGTGATTGACTTAAGTCATTGACCCTTCTGTCAATAAGCCCTTTCAGCTGGGGACTGAAGGGACTGCAGAAAAATATCCCAGATAGCTCAAAGCTACTATCCACTACTCTCATTTCTTTGAGCAGCCTGTTTAATCACAGAGACAGAAACTGCTCCTAGTATTCTGAGCCAAATTCTTTCATGGAGTACAGCTATCGACTTTACTGAGCTTGCCCCAAGGATGTATCTGACTTGGAAGTAAAATTCATTACACAGCAAAAATGCTTGGTTGTAAAGGTTAGAAATCTGATAGCCTGTTCCTCAAAATGCAGGTATCTCCCCAGTAACAGCTGCATCTGATCTTCAGTCTATTTCATTGTTAGTCAGACAGGAATTATTCCCATTGACGAGGAAGAGAAATAGTTCCCAGGGGAGAAACAGTTCCTGAAAACAAAACTTCTCAGCAGTGAAGAAGTGTTGTGTGCCTTTGAGGCTCTTCCCTTGTACTCTTTGATTTTTCCTTTGCTTTACTCTGTGGAAGTATGTTTACCGTAATATTTACCTTTCTTTTTAACCTTCACAACTCCCGTGCCATCATCATTCTGTATTATCTTATACTTGCACACTCAGGGAAAAATCGTAGTGAAATGCTGACCTGAAAACCAAGTGTCATTTGTTCCGTTCTTCGGTATAAGGCCCCAGTGACTAGAGCAGAAAGGGTGGGGGCCGGTTAGTTAGAGCCTCCTGCTCCTCGAAGCTTTATCCCAATTGCCTACCTTCTGGTCTTGTTGGTAATTTTTCATAGCACATTAACACGGGAAGCAAGCCATGCTTTATTCTCTTCAGGCTGTGATTGTTTTTTTTTGGTTTTTTGTTTTTTGGTTTTTTAACATTCTTGCATGATTATGACTCTTAGTGTATTAACACTTTCTTTCACAAACCCTAATTTCTAATTCATCCTCCACCTCATTTCTATTACATGATATGTCAGTTAAATCATAACTTGCTTGTCTGTGAAGATACTGTTTGGTTTCTCATTGCTTTAGAGTGGTGAACCAATCCATCTTATTAGGGAATTTATTTTCAAGTCAGGTTCTTCTACTTTGACCATAATAATGTTTTTAGTTAGAGATAAATAAATATGAGGCTCTTTTCAGATCTACTTCTGAGTTTGAAAGTTTGGCATCAGTTCATATATTCTGGAGGTTCTGTTTTAGTTAAGAGAGCTTTTAAAAGATGAGAGGGTAGAAAAAACGTATTATGCTCAAATTTTGGTAAACTGAACTGTTTTTCATTGGAGCTAAACTGCAGGAGTTGGGAAGGAAGTGAGGGATATATATGAATATCTATCTAGACAGAAAGAGAAATAATGTATGTAAAATAATAATATGGAAAATATTAAGCTGAGTGTTTCCAGCAATGTAAGACAATGATTGGAGCTGAAAATATTAACATCATTAAGTCTTTGTATTATTTTTTTGGCAAGATTTTTTAGAAAGGAGGTTTAGTTGGGTAAATGAGGACACTTGCTTTCTGTTTTGTAATTTTAGAACCTAGTTCAGGAAAACATTTTCATTCAGCATATTTTAATTCTAAGCATGTTGAAATTCCAACACTATGTCTTAAGTAGGAGAAAACATAAACATCCACTTACTTGCTGCATTTTGAGACTATCTCAAATTATTTAACCTACCTAGATTTCAAACTGAAGAGAGGAGTCTAAAGCTAAAGGATTCTAGGACAAGTATGTCCTGATTTCTTCCACAAACACACAATTGCTTGCACTTAAACTCATCAGATACTTTCATAAGCATGTATATGTATTTACAGGATCAGATCCTGATTTCTTCCACAAACACAAAATTGCTTGCACTTAAACTCATCAGATACTTTCATAAGCATGTATATGTATTTACAGGATCAGAGCCTAATTCTGTATCACTGAAATTGAGGCTGACTTACTCCTTGCCTATAGGAAGGGACTTTTTCACTTGTCTGTAATCAGATTTAGATTGAGAAAACTAGTACTTATTTGAATGAATGGAGAATTTTTAAGTGAGGCTAGAAATATATCATCCATCTTGTAAGAGTCTTTATTAGAGTCTTTGTTAACTGTTTAACTGCTTATCACCTCAAAATATTGCGTACTTGAGGACTGCCCAAGTTTGATTATTTTTACCCCTTGGAGTTGGCATAAGAATATGTTCCCACTAGAATACTATTGAATTTTTATTTTAAAAGTCACTAAAATCAAAATTATACCTGCAGTTATATATTATACATACAGACCGTGACTGATTTGTAACTGTAATTATGCTCCATTTTACTTCAATATTGAAACACAGTTGTTCCAATTGAAAAGAGAAAAAGCATACAGTGAACTTACGTATTTGATGGGGTTCACTTGGTGAGCTGAACATGTTTCTCACAGCTGTAATAATCATAGGCAACCACTCTATGATGCTTTCGGCAACCAAACATTTTTCCTCAACCCATCTTCCTTTGCCCTTTTCCTTCTCTCTCTCTCTCTCTCTCTCTCTTTTTCTTTTCTTTTTTTTTTTTTTTAACCATCACTGGTAAATACACTTTATTCATCCTGTATCCCCTCCTTTCACAGAGGCAAGGAAAATGTTGCAAGAGCATCAGAAAACAGGTAATGTTTGCTGTGTGTGTTCTGCTTCCTTCCCATTTAGAGTTTACCTCCCACTTCCCCATAATGTGCTTATCCCCAAAATGTGTCAAATGTATACACTGTTTCAGCAGAGGATTAATAATGGAGGTTTCAGCTGAGCAAGTTTTCTAGTTATTTCTTTCTAATTTGGAGTTTAAAATGTTATTTGGGATGATAGCAGACTATGAGACTTAAAAATTACTCAGAATTTATAACCTGGAAAATAAGATGCTTTTATCAAATGTTCTTGAAATGAAATGTTACTGTAGTTTGAGGGGGCTTTAAGAACAATTTCTGTTTTAAACTTCATCTAAATTGTTCAAGACATTTTTAAAATTGGTAGATCTTTTGGATATTTCAAGAAACAGATATAGAAATGTACTTAATTACCTTGATAGAACATTGGTAGCTTATGAGATTTAAAAGACAGTATCTCTATAAGTAATTTCTTTCATTTCAACACTTACCTTTTTTCAAAGTACTTTGTAGTTTAGTTCATGCACAAAACATACAAATACTGAAATGCAGGTTCTTCTTGAGTGAAGCAGATCAGTAGTTTAGTGCAGCAAAGAAATTCTTTCCTAAAAATATGCAACTATGTTGTTGTCAAGATTGCTCACATTTGAACAAAGGTTGCACAGAACTAAAATCCAAGTACAAGCGTCATTGTCATGAATGACACCGAGTGTTACTTTGGAACAGTATGGGGAGAAAAGTGATTGTTTAATGAGTCATGTGAAAAGAAAGAAATACAGCTCTTAATTCCTGAATAATAACAGTATATAAATTAAATTGAAATACCAAGTAGCTAGTGTCAGCATTTCACTAGCCAAGTAATTTGCATATTTGCATAAAACTGTCCAACTGTCTGCAGGATTATGGAGTAGAAATTTTTTGGGGGGGATTTTACTAGGAGTGGTCTCTGATACGAGTGGTATTAGTGTCATACTATGTTGCCTTAATCCTGCATGATTTGTCATACTGTAGTTTTTTCCACCTCCATTATCATCACAGCCCTGTTACGTGTCTTATTTTGATATTTTCAGCAATATGATTTCCAGATTTAGCACAAGGTATGCTACGGGGTACATAGCTTCTTGATTTCTTAAAAGCTTTTTTGGTATTAATAATTATTAAACTATTGAAATTTGTCATGATTTCAAATGCAATACCATGGTGATCTCCTATGACAGAAGAAATTCGGGGATATGTATAGAGGACACTGGATATTTACAGACGTAAATCTTCTTGCAGAAAAACAAAGTAGAAAAATGATGCCTTTATTATTGAACCTAGAGCTAAACTGACTTTTCTGTTACGAAGTTCAGCTCCTTGTTGCTCTTTTTTCATGAAGGTTTTTCCTGCTGCAAGTAAACAGTAAGTGCTGTCTTAAATGGCCAGGTCTTAGTGTTTTAAAATGCTGCTTTATCTGATACTGTAGATAGCAGGCACATTGATCTCTGAAAAGTTTAAAAAATATGTATATCTCAAACAAGCCTTTTCCCATTAAAACCACCAGCTGCTTTTATGGCTGGGATTCTTTTTCTCTTCCTCAAGAACCTACTATTACCTAAGAAATGGGTGACATTGAATAAAAAACAAAGCAAATCAAGAAAAGAAAAGCAAACCCCACAACACTCATGTACGAATCCCCTTGTAATCTTTGTTACTCAGGCTTACCGCTACTACTCATGCGCCACAGTATGTGACCTCAAGTATTTGGCATCCTCCTAAGTCACGCACGGTGGATGCCAACACTGACAATGCTAAGCCAGTGGCCTCCAAGGGGTCCGTGAGGCTTGGAGCAGGTACAAGTCAGAGGGAAGCCAGTTTCATCGGCACTGGCCAGAAAGTCCCTCTTACTTCATCTGGTAATCCAAGGTACAATGTGACATGTATCTGCATAACTGACCTGGTTTGTAGCTTTGGAATGGTTTGGTAATAACATCCTCTAACTCTTTGACGTAGAAAATCCTGTTTCCTGATAGGCAGACATATGAGTTCTGTAAATTCCAGCAACTTTTAGTTTATGTGGGTTTTATGTTTTAAGTGGCTTTCTTAAGGGTTTCACCTACAATATGGTAACAGCCATTAAGCACCTTCTGCAAAGAAGCAGCAGCTGATCGTATTCAGTGTATGCTTGGTCAGTAGTTCTGCAAGCACAAACATTCCCATATCCAAATGCAAAACTATTCCATTTTGTGTCTTCCTCCAAATGCACTCTTCAGCGCCTTTTTTTTTTTTTTTTCAACAAATGCTACAATGTTCATTTTAATTTTTGTTCCCTGTATTTTCGTTTCTTTAACAGAGATATATTCGGAGATTTGAAACAAAAAGGACTTCACGTATTATATTACTAAATACAGCTTTAATAATCCATTCGATTGTTGTTTGGACATAAAGTTTCAGACACTTAGAGCTCCGCTGAGATGAAGTGTGATCTGTACTTACTTTTTAAAATGTTAGTGTGTGTTTGTTGCTGTGTTTTCTCATCATGGTTGTTAACCATTATCATACTCTTAACCTCTACTGATCTGCGTTCCTTTTCATGAGTGCAAATCAAGTGAGAACAACAGAATACATGTGTTTGTTTTCAGCAACATAACTTAATTGTGTTATGCATTTGTGTTTATTTGTTACCAGAGATATAGAGGTGTTTGAAAAACATACATTTCCCTTGATTTTCTTAAAATGCAAAATACTGTAAGGATGACAAATGTGCAGAGTAGCTGAACCAAAATACCTTTAATGTTCCTGTAAAGAAGCTGTTAAAATAGATAATCCATTTTATAAAGCCGTATTTGCCTTTATCAGTTCTTAATGCTTCTCCACCTGAAGAACTAAAAAACATCAGATAGAAATTCTAGACAGAGGAAATCTTGACGTTTTTGAAACCAGCACTGTAACTTACTGACTTGGGAGGAGTCACTTGTCTGTCTTATGCAAATCCTGTTTGGCTTGCACAAAACATGTTCAGCAGAAGTAAGTGGAAGCAGTTGCATCAGACTTAAGAGATCAATTTAAATAATCTAAAATTATTTAAATACTACGGTTAAAATATATAAATTTAAATATTATTAAATACCTAATAATATTTAAATTCTATTAAATATTTAAATGAAAATATTTAATATTTGTAGTGGTTCAACTATCAACAGTCACATTAGTCTAAATTCTTTCTGTAAAACTGATTAACAAATTAGTCACCAACTGCAGACATTATATGTAACCAGTTCACCTTGATTTTTAAGATTTATATGTATTTCACGTAACCACTTGTTCTGTAAAATAATTAATGTATTTTTCCTTTCAGGAAGCTGATCAAACCTCTAACATTTTAATCAGATAAAAAGAATCATTACCAGCGTGGTGGTGTGATACAAAAATTTTGTTTTGTTTTGTTTTTTTGCTAAGATGTTTCAGTATGTTTGCATTTAGTTTATTTACATGTTTGTCCAGTTGCAGTCTATTTCTACACGGATCAATGCCCACACACATTCACATCTTCCCTTCATATGCGTTTCGGTTAACATTTCAGTGGTCTTTACAACAGTTAAGTAACCTCACTGTTTGTTGATATTTAAGGTATGAAATCTTGATTCTGTTGAAATCTGTAACAAATTCCTTTTCACTTCAATTGCAATAGGATTTCATGGATTTTGTCTTTCTGATTTCTATTTGTTTTTAGGTCTTAGTCTAAGTTTCATTTTTTATGGTATAATTTCCATCTTTTCATATTTGCCTAATCATAGATGTGTAAGTATTAAATATTGAGTCAATACCTTTTAATGTGAAAACTGCAGTACCCACTGTTTGCAAAGAAATCAAATCCCATGTGTATTCATTTATATTAAAATCCAGTAGTACATCACAGGTATGGATCATTGGCTAGTATATAATATACATCTACTCTGCTACATAGTTGATATTGTCTATATAATTGATACTGTAATAATTAAAGTGGCATAATTTGCAACATAATGCAAATACCATCAAGAAAGATGAGTTGATCTGAATTTCAAATGCGTATTATGATGAATGAATTTGTGCAAAACTATTGCAAAACTTAGGCGTACTGATTTGAAAACCAGAATTGTAAACAAAGTCAGTATTTTCAGGAGCTCAATTGCTATGTATATAATGGCAGATGAAACTCAAAAAGGAGAAAATAGTGATTTGTGGCTTTCAATGTGGGTTGGATTAAACCATTGAAATCAGCAAGCCTAACAACCACACTTCCCATTCCAGCTGACCAAATGGTAAAATGTTCAGCTGAAATAAGAGACACCGCCATTTAGACTACTAAACCATACAAGAAGGTGCAGTTAGAGGAGCAGGGCAGGGGAAATGGGACAGTTTCTTGAAGAGCAGGGGGTGTCATGAATTCAGATGTCCCAAACACTAATTCTAGGTCCTGAGGGGTATAACTTGCTGAATTGGTGTTTCTGGTGAGAGAAGGAAAAGAAAATACTAGTCAGAATGGCTGAAAGACAAAGGAAAACACTGGCAAATCACCTAGAGAACAGCTGAAAGTGTTTGGGAACTAGGGTTTGATTGAAAATAAGTCTTGGAACTGTAAACTGCCTCTTGTTGTTTGATACTTGCTGTGCTAAGGGAAGAATACTTTGGGTATTCTTTGTACGTAGCACAAGAGAATTGCCTAATTCCATCATCTTGATGGGAATAAATCATAAGAACCCAAAGATGTGGCAAAATACTTGTAAGTTAGATCAAAAAGATGAAAAATATATCCGTTGTCTTTAAACATGCTTTTACATCAATACTTTGGGGACAACTGTACTATGTACAATTATGTACCGTTAAAAATAAATGTTGTATTGCGATAACCAAAGAAAATGAATCTATTGCACACTAATATGATATCAAGAACCATAGCCAGTAGGCCTGGTTATATTAGCTGTTTAAAGAGTTCTGCTTCAAAACAGTGTAATAACTTGAAGACTCAAATTGTAAGAAGTTATTTTCAGTGGCTTATTTGTTCTGTAGATAATGACTGATAAAATCTACAGTGCAGTTTGTTTAAACACCAAATTAAGCTTACTTTTCCCTGTTCCTGCCATTTTTTTCTCTTAGTGCAGTATTTTTTTAAAATGATGTGGCTGTTTTTAATTTTTGACAACTATCTATAAGTACGTTTAATATAATAAATGGGCATATTATTCCCTCTTGTTAATATTCAATTCATTGAAGTATTCATTGAAGAACTTGGATTTTTTCAGGTTAAATATATGATTATCCATCTGATGTTAAAAACATCTTGTGGAAAACAATAGACTAAACCTTCCAGAAGATTGCTTCAGTACTTAGTTAATCAGTTAGCCACTGTTATCCTAGGGAGGTTGTTTAATGCATCAACTTTGCTCCATTTGCCTACACATAAAAGATAGTAAATACTTTCCAAATCCCAGTGAGGCTGTGGGGCTAAAATATGTTAATGAGAGCTGGATGCTCAGATAGCAGGTGATAAAAGACAAACTAGTATTTCAGTACGTTACTAAGATAGTCACAAAATACGAGACTCGATTCCCCCCTCCCCCCCAATAAATCTACTTTGCAGTCAAAGTGAAAGTAAATTAAACACTAAAGTTTCTGTGATCGATATCATCTGTGCCACTAGAGGAAGACGGGGATAACAACTCTGGTCTTCATCACCCAAGTGGTTTTAAAGCTTGTGTAGTAAAACTTTATACTATGTCTTCTCCCTGTTTGTTGCATACTGTTGCGTGTGTATAAAGGCCTGTAATTGTTTGACTAGTTGGCTGATATTTATTTTTAAACATCTTTCCATTACATATATTGCACAAAACTGATTAAACCCAAAGCAAAGGCTCTGCTGACTGGGTTTCTAGATTTCAGAATTCTGGATTTCAGAATTTGCGGTAATTCTGCTGATATAAGACTACAAAATTATCCTTTAAACTGCTTTTCTTCATCTAATTAAAAAATTTACTCCTAATGTGAACTTCAGCTCTAGGAGTAAGCATTGGATGAAATTTATCCTAATTCAGAGAGTTACGGTGGGCTCTATACAACCATCCAAGTACCGCATGCCATATGTTTCTGACTGCAGTGGGAGCAGGACTTAAGTGCTGTATAACACCTGGGATAAACTTTAATTGAGTAGGACCAAAATTGCATTGCTGTCTTAACTGCACATCCAAAAACGCCTAACAAACATTATCTTACTCTGTATTACTGTGCTTTTCTCTCTATAACACAGCCTGCTACTATGTTTGCAGCTTCAGGTTCAAACATAGTAAGTTTTATGCTTTACCTTTAAATACGCACCTTTTTAAAATGCTTCTTGTTTTATTTAATTTAACTCTAATTAGTACCCCTGTTGAGCATGCTCCAGTGTCTACCAGCTCTGCCTCTGCTCCTGTGCCACATGCTTCAGCACATCAGCCTGCTACTGCTGCTCAAAATCCAGCCAGTCTGATGACTCCGCTACCAGCAACCACTCCCACTTCAGTAGTGCAGGAGTCCTTCTCATCCTCCTTCCAAAGGTAATGCTTCATTGCTTTGTCCTTTCGCAGGTGTACCCTGTATGGCTCTGGAAATGCTGCATACGTATTCTTAAGTTAAGCTTGTAGTACGTAAGAGCTGTAGCCTATTTGTATGCTTTTATATATTTTGGTATTGTTTCTTATGCTGAAGCGTGTTGTTTATGTTTGCAAAATAAAACTTGCCTAGAAAAATAAGAAAAAATGGCTTTATGTCTGGGATACAATTTAGATTTCCAAAAAGCAAGTCTGGGGTTAAAAATAAGAATGATTTCCCCCCCCCCCATCCCCCCCTATAAAAAAAGAAAAATCTTCACAGTAATTTCAGTGGGTGAATGAAAATTCTTTTCTTAAAGTTCCTAAAGCATGATGCAGAATGGAAAACTGCAGCATGTAGTTTCATCATGTGATTGAGTTTACCATATTGTAGCACATTTCAGTAGAACCAGGATTAAACAATGAGCAATACATCAATAAAATCACGCATTTGATGATCAGCCGCTCTCAAAGTATTAAGCCAATAAATCTCATGAAAGAAAAACAACAGTAGATAAATCCAATACAATTTAACTGTAGGGTTAACATGAGTTTCAAAGAGGTACACGTTCATATATACTTGTATTACAGTAGGAGTTGCAGTTGCATATCAGAGGTGATCAGACTGAGTCTGTGAAGAGATGGATGAGATCTGTACTGTTGTCATTTACATTACAGCAATCATTGAAGGAGTAAGATGAATTCATTTTGTGCGTATTTTCTTTCCTTGTTAGGCATTTTGCAACATGAATATTCTTAAAAGGTATATATTTTTAGCATGCTTTAGACGTTGAAGGAGAAAACACACCTTCAGTAACAAACCATTTTAAATAACTGAAACCTAAGATGTAGTCTGTGTTATCTTAGAGTTGTGTAATTTGCTTGGAAATACTGTCTTGGCCTCTGTTTCTTGTTCAGTTTTTTGCCAGTTCACTTAAAATGTTTATGTATACCAGCTATTTGGTTTCTCATTTTAGTCAGTTTTTTCCTAGCCATGGCCTACTGGACTCAGTATTTTTTTTTCCAATTCAAGGAAGTCAAACATTCAGCCAGCAAAGGAGGTTCAAATAAGGTATTATACTGCAGTTTTGAACTGTGTTGAAAGGCATTTTCACATGAAATAACAATACAGGTTACGTAATTATATTTCTCAGGTTAAACTGTAATATGAAGAAAATGTATTGCCTAATATAGGCCTCAAAAATTACTCCATTAAACTAATCATGCTAATGACTTTCCTTGACTGATCACAAGGGTATTAAATATGAGAATCTTTAGTCTGGTACTACTTGCCTTTTAAAATATTTAGCTTGAGTTTAGACGCAAACGTATTCCTTTCTTGCAGGAAAAACATACATCACTGACAAAAGTTCTCTCCTGAAATACCGCTCTTCTTCATTACCAGCAGACTCAAGTTTAAAAATTTTGCATGTGTGCGTTTTGTCTTGTGTTCTGTAGGGATATGCATGGTTATACTATTCTGTAAGTCTCCAGAGGTGTGCCACAGAAAACACATGTTGCTGGTAACTACACAGCAGTCATCTTGTATCTGAACTTAGACAAAGCTCAATTCTGATATTGTTATTTCGTTATCCCTGTAAAATTATTTGGTACATGCTTTCACACTTTTACTGTGTCCTCTGCAGAGTGCTTGCAGCCCCCAGCTCTCTGTCACAACCTAAGCCTTTTCTTGGGTCCAAGAACATGTCATTAGCAGCTTCCACTATCTCATCTGCTATCTCATCTCAGTCTAGGTATATTTGTAAAGCTCTCTTCATTTTCTTTTTACTTACTTTGTTTTTATTTGGTATTATTCTCTCCAGTTTAAAGTTCACAGCTTCTGAAGAGGTTGACTTGACAGAGTATTGAAAAATGTGACATGTTTAATGGAACAGCCTTCTTGTTTGATCTTTCACATGAAAACTGAACTAGGAAAAACTTGAAGTTTTAGACTTAGAATATATGATCAAAAGATTGCCTTTGAACAGAGGTGTTCCAGTCAGTTGGTTTGTGCTGCTTTTGCCATCTTAAAATGAAAGTATTTGTCTAAAGAGAATGTGACGATGACAATTTTTTTTTTCTTTTTCTTGATGAGAACACAGGATCATAATTTGACCAGCTGGTCCACTTTCAAAGAATCATGGATCTTCTTGTATTACTCTTTTAAACCATGACTAGTGACAGACCAGTTATAGGGAAAGGTAGATCTATCACTAGAAACAAAGACTGCTGCTCTGTTATCTCACTGCTAAGCTTTCTCATTGTTTCCATTCATTAACACTTTGTCAAGACTAACAGGGAGAAAACTACCAGTTTTTAAGATTCATTATTTAAGTACAGTCTTCAAAAACAGTGAGAGACTATGAGTCAGTAATACATTTGAGATAATAATTATCCATGTCTCCTTTTATCTTACTATAAAAGGACAGTTAAGAGTCACTGAGAGGTGCTGCTTAAAATGAACAAAGCACGTTAAGTTTGAAGGCTACAATCCAAAAAGTATAATGATCCTTCTCAAGAGTATAATAGAAAACATCAGGAAAAAGGCTGTGCAAACATATGTACTTGAAAGTATTTCAGATGGCTTCGCGCCACTGAAATGAATTAAACGAAAAACTATAGAACAGAAAAGAATTTAGAGTTTTACGATTTAAACCTGGCTTTGTTTCTGTAATTCCCTTATGCAGGTGCTAAAGCATAAGAAACAAAATTACATCAGCAATTAGTTTTACTTATTTGAGTGGAAGTACACTAATCATAACTTTAGTTTCCATTAAACTATGGAGATGGTGAATGTCACCAAGAATAGGAGGTAAGAATAGAATAGTGGTCTTGCAAGGGTCGTTTTACTGGCATTGACATCTAATTTTATGAATGAACTTGCAAGATTCAGGAGCAATTAGTTATTTAGGGAATTCATTATATGTATGTGTCAAACATAAAATACCTTATGAGAACCTCATTTTGAAATTGAGGGCTCAGTGCATTTCAGAAGTAATCCTTACACCGCATTTTCATTCAGTTCTGTGCTGTTATTAGACTCTTAAATGTGGATATCTCATCCAGTGCTGTTTTTCCCAAATCTCTGTGTTAATAAGTTGGAATGATGACATATCTATATGAGACTAGTGTCCTACATAGTTCTTGTAGGAGACTGATAAACCAAAGACTTAAACCAAAGAAAGTCCCTTGCTTCATAAGGAACAGTAACTGTGCTATTTGAGCTTGTTTATAACACTGGCATGCAAAACCTGTTTATTTCTTTGAACTACAGAAGAGACTCGGTGATAGTATTCCTCTAAGTTCAGGACTGAAATGCATCCATCAGTTGAAACATGAAAACAAACTGAAGCCCTAATTACCACTTCGGCAAGTCAGAGGACATTTAGTCACATTTTGTCAGTCTGTACCTTAGGACACATGCAAATTCTGTTATGATAGTTGTATTTTTGTACACCTGCAGAAGAGGCTTGCTTAGGTATTTTGTTAGCTTCAGTGAGAATTATATGTAAGAACTAATAGATCTCTGAAGCTTTCATGATTTCATTTTGTTATCTCTGCAATATATGCACTTCACACTGGGCTAAGCATTGATTTCATACAAAAAAACGGCACTAGTTCTTTTTCTTCAATAAGATAATCGGATAACAAAAGACTCATTTAATGAACAATTTTGGGGGTGAACAGAAAGATAAAATCATAAATATGTTGCATAATTCACTTTTAGGATTTCACTGGTAAAACCGTAGTCAGGTTTATTTATTGCTTATCCTGTATTACAAAGGCATTTTTACACTTCAGTGAAACGAAAGAGTATTCTATTATCCATTGACAATTTCTGTTCCTCAGTATCATGAATAGGAAGATATAAAGGGAGGGCTAAAGAAGACATAAGACTTTTAAAATGTCTAAAATTAAAATTTTCAGTTTTAAGAAATAGACTTGCTTCTGAAATTAAAAAAAATTCCTTTTGAAGTTTGTTTTTGTTTTTCTGTGAAGTTGTCTGACAAGGTGAAGACAGACGTGTAATCAGTAACTGTTACAAATAACTTCTAATCAATAGTAATAAACTAGTATAAAAAGTTATCATTTATTGAAACTGATTGCATGGCTATTATAGCACTAGATTAATATTATTTCTTTTTTGAGCTTTTATCCTTTCCACTTTTATTTCATATCTTTTCCTCTGGAGAGAGGAAGTAGGGTGAGGCCTTGAAACTATAAATTCATTTATAGTAATAAATTCATTTGTAGTTATGTGTCTGTGTGGACTAGTGAATGTGAAACGTAATGGTGCAAAGAGCACCTTACAAAATGAACAAGAACATGAACATGAACAAGAATATGAACAAGAACACCTTGAATTTTTAAAATTGAAAATTTTTTTTCAATTTAAATGGCTTTTATCTTGTGCATTTGAATGGCATGGATCATTTTACCCTTCCCAGTCCATTTGAAAGGACCTGGGAGTCTTGGTAGACAGCAAGCTGAACATGTGCCAGCAGCATGCCCTGCGCTCTATTAATGGGTGCAGAGCCAATAGGTCGAGGGAAGTGATTATCCTCCTTTACTCAGCAGTCACTAGACTGCATCGGGAGTGCGGTGTCCAGTTTTGGCTCTCCCGGTACAAGAAAGATGGTGATAAACTGGAAGAGTTCCAGTGGAGGGTCACTATGATGATCAGGGCCTGGAGCACTTGTCCAGAGAGGAGCGGCTGAGGGAATTAGTCTTGCCCAGCCTGGAGAAGAAGGATTTGGGATGAGGTGGGCAGGGGGAGCTAGCAGCAGCCTTCTAATACGAAGGCATTACCTTCCAACACAAAGACCAATACATAAGAGAGAGCGAACATAAATTGAAAGAAGAGAGGTTCTGGCTGGATATAAGGGGAGAAGCTTTTCAGCCTTTGAACAGTCACACAGGCAGGGCAACAGGTTAGACGCGGGTGTCATGCTGACACGTGCTTCCGGTTGTTACCAGCAGGCAAATGCTATGATCTTAGCTGACTTCTCTCTTGGAAGCTCAGTAATGCAACAAGCCTTAGGACATAGGGTCGAATCAGGAACTCAAACCTGTATAAAACTGGTTCCCTGAAAAACAGGTACAAGAAGCAAACTTTTACTGCATGATTGTGCAGCAACTGAGGCTGGTCCTTTCTCGGCACACTATTTCCTTGTTTATTTGTTTTAAATTATCAAATGTTATAGCTACTGTATTCAAAAATGGGGACCTAGAACTGGTTCTTAAGTTCATTTTTATTTCAAATTGTTAAACATCTGGTGGTTTTCATTTAGAAATAGGCTTTCAAATGCTAAAACACAGATTTAAAAATCTAGTTTCATCTCTGACATGTACCATCAGGGAATTGTAGTAGTTTCTGTAATTCTTAGTTCAAAATTAAATGTGGGTGGCTTTATTTTAACAGTATCCTTGTCTTGTAAAACATATTCAGGCCCTGAGTGGGCCTGAGATTTTGCCACCATTGATCCACTAGGTTTTTTGTTTGTTGGTTTGGGGTTGTTTGGGGGTTTTCTTCCTCTTAGATCCCTTAGAAAGGCCCACTAAGAAAATGTCAGAGAATTTCTTGATCAATATCCTTAACTAATTAAATCTAATTTTAAACTTAAGTAGATCAGTTCTATAGTGATTTTGCTTCTGTGAGCAAGACTGTATCCAAGACATTTAACATTAGAAAAATCTGTATAGTGTTCCTAAAGAAGAATGTTTGAAGTATGTTGTTAATCCTTAACTGATCATCTGTTTCCCTTATTTTTAAATCTGCAGTGATAAACTTACTTTTTTGCTTTGGATCTTACTTACAAAGGAGAAAGCACAGCAGGAGTTTTAAATAAGCCATGAAGCTCTTTATGCAATTGGTTATTCCACCTGGAGGGTAAAAGCAGGGTAACCAGTGAGGTAGCAGTCCAGGACTATAACTGCAGGAGGAGGTATTAGTTAGGATTATGGCTCTGAAAGGAAGGTGGAGGTTCTGTGATTTTTAAGGTTTTAATCCAAGCACTGTGTTTCTGTGGTAAGAGAAAGGAAAAACTCTTCTCCCCCAAATTAAAGGAATCACTGGTGTGTGATAGGGTCCTCCTGACAGTTCTGACAGGCGCAGCCTATGCTGTTGTGGGATGCGATAGTTGCTGTGCAGCTCTGCGCTGGGCATTTGAACAGGAGCTGCATTCATTCTGATTCCTGTTACTTCTCGGATATATGTTGTGCAGACCTTTACATACTTCTTGTATTTACCCAAAGGAGTCCTGAAGATTGCATAACAGAATTGTAAAATGATGCTTCCTCCCCCCCCCAAAAAAAAAAAGCTACTTACCCATCTAAGACAGTTTAGTATATGCACAGTAGAGCAGTATTGAAAGGGGAAAGTTGAACTTAGTAGCTTGATGCAGTTGCTTCAGATACTTTCTACTTGTCTTTCTATGGAATTTTTTTGCTGCCCCACTAAAAACTTAGCTGATCTTTGAACTTTGTTTCATTCAGGGTTGGCTTTTAAGATGTGATGTGGCTTAAGCTTATGACAATGACAAAAAAAAACAAAACAAAAAAAACCCACACACACTTATATTTATTTTTCTATGCTAATACAAATCAATTGTAAATGTCAAAGTATACTGTCCAGAGGTTGAATTAGAATTTTATAACTCAAGAATTAGCAAAACTGGATGAGAGTGACTTTCAGAGCAATATAGTCAGCTCATTTATTTCTCTACCCTTTTATTGAGGGAATCAATATGATTCCTAGTTTAAAGAAGATAAGCAGAATGTGTTGTAGTACTGTTCTTAAATGATTTTAAATCCCTAAAAAAATTACACGTTGTTTACTTTAGCATTTATTAAGTATATTTCCTATTTATAGGGAAAATAATTGCAGGCCAAGATACCCTAATTTTCTTCATACGTTTTCTTCAAATACAATTTTTGTCTCATTTTAGTTTCAACCGGCATTCTTCCACCTCCATCAGCTACCAGTCGAAAAAGAGGTATAAAAATGTTATTTTGTGCAGCTACTGTACATTAAAAGCACTTAACAAGCCAGTTTACTGCTGCTAGCAGACCCATATTGAAGTATTAACATAAAAATGATCTGCTTAGAAATATTTACTCTTTCTGACAACTAATACTTTTCAGAGCCAGTATTTAATTTGCTGCCATTGGCTACTACAGATAAATTCAGTAAGAATGCTTTCATTGCTTTTTGAAGTGCTATTGCTTACTGTTCCATTGAAACATCTTCAGCCCTTGGGACATACTCTTTTGTTGTTGTTACCCACTATTTCCCTTTCTTTAGAAGAAATTGTATCTGATAAATCTTTTGAAGGCTGACTTAACTTCACTAAACCCCTTAATGATTATTTCTCTCTGAGAAGCCTTTTTACCCTTCCTCACTATATTTAATATGTATTACCAGTTTGACTTGTAAAAGAGTTCAGTAGTTGACTTTTTTAATTTTGTGATGATTTTGGTACTTTGATTTTTGTGTTTTTGTTTTCAACTTCATTTCCCTGAGTATACAAGGAAATCTAGTGGCATGGTTTTATCACGCTTTAAACTTTTTAAAACAATTCTGAATAAGCATTTTCCTTCATGACAGTCTAAATATCATTAATTTGACTCAGCAATTCATTATGTATTTTGTCCATCAAGACTGCTAGGAATGAGTCTTCCAACTAATGAACCACTTTATCTGGGAGTAGCCATTACTAAGTGTGTGCTATTTCAAATTATGGCTTTATGACACACATGATTTTAAAACATTTACTGTACATAGTAAATATCGATGACAAGTCCTCTAAAGGTAAGTATAATTTACTAGTTTTCAGTCTAATTTTCCTTGAATGGTAGATTTTGGAACAATAAAAAATCTTTAGGTAGTGTTTATTTCAGTTAAAGGCCTTTGGAAAAGCTGTATGCAAACCCAGTGCACCTCTTCCTGGCTGTGCGTCAGTAAGGAACAATGACATTCTGACCAGTGCATTGTAATGTGGGGAGGGATCAACAAATGCTAAGAGTGGGAAATAAAATGAATATTGTTTCTGATAACACCAGCTGTCCCACTTTACTTAGAACAGCTTTGACAGTTAAAAAAAATCATGACACAGTTCTAGAGAGAACTTATGATGAATATAAACCCACTGAAATAGTTTGTCTTTGAGTCTTGTCCAGTCATGGCACAGTGGACCCAAATCCACTTTGTTAAAGTCGTAGACTAGGTATAGAAATAACTAGTCATAGTCATTATAGCAATAGATACATTGCTAGTTCTAACTACCTAGATTAAATAAATTGCCAGTATGCCTTTTATCTGTACTGGAAAGAACATACTGGTTTTCTTATATGTAAGAATTATAACATGTCTTCCCCAGATAGCATCTGTTTTCACTGTTGGAGAAAGTAGCTGTCAAGATGAACCATTGGTCTGGCAAAGCAGGAAATTTCTTCTTTTCTTATGCTGACAAACCTTCTTCTATAGAAAAAGCCACTATAGACATAATTCATAAACCCTTCACAACAAATGGGTAGGGATCTGGCTCAATGAAATGGTAAGCCTGAAAGGGAAAAATATGAAACAGTATGGCATTATGAGTAAGAAGGATGTTCAGTACTGAAATGTTTTTATTACTGTAGAAATCCCAGTAAATCTCACTATCTGTTGCCTCCCTTCCTTGTACTTCTTTATTCCCACTTCCTTTTTTTGCTTGTAGTGCTCTTTTAGCAGTTTATGAAGCAAACTTACCACAAACAGAATCATCCTAAATAATAAGCAAGTAGAAGAGGCATACACTTCTATGTTCTACTATAATCAAACTGAGGATCACCATTTAAGCCATAAAATGGAGGGGGGAAAAAAATCCTTAGTGATGTTTGGAACCCTGAGAAAAGGTTATTAATCTATGAACACAAAAATGAAATCATTGTATTACATATCACAAGCTTTTGGATTAACTGAATCCAAACATTAGAAAAATTAATGTAAATTTTGGTCTCAGCCTGAATATGGAAAAGATTTAGTTTCAGAAATGCTTTTCAAAGGCCACTCCAATGTTTTTCAAAACAATATAGTGCTTATAAATGTTAGTAGAAATAATTAAATTCCATATATTGTGCTTTTGAGCCAGTATCATCTTTATGTCATCAAGAAATCCCTCATTGATTTCATTTAGAACAGAGCAGGCCTGTTTGCATGTAAAAAGAAAGAAAAGACAAATGTAGTATGCATATTTCTGAAGTCCAATACCTTGCTAAACTGAGAGTATTTTTAATAAGTCCATCGTGTTCCTTCAGTAAGTTATCTTCTGTGACAACAACAGCAATTCCGGATTATTTAAAGTTGTTATTTGGCTAGTTTTTCTTTCTAGAAAATTACCAGTCTTCCTTACCAATGCTGAAGACTTGCGAATATCACAACATTCTTTCTGTAGCTCTCAAGGACAGCAGCCCAGGGTATTATGAAAGCTGCCAGATCTCTTGATTTCACAGTCAGTAACTCTTGCTGTTTATAAAGTTGCTCATAGCTTCATTTTGCTTTTAGAAACACAAGCCAATCCTATGTACCAGCACCAGTTTCTGCAAGTTATGGTGAAAGTCCTGCTTCTACTACTTCAAAACCAAGGGTTGTCACTACTGCCAGCATAAAACCCTCTGTCTACCAGCCAGGTAAGGTAACTTCAATTTCTGAAAGGATTCAGGATAATTTCCAGCAGTTTTTTGTAACGAAAATGCAGTTTTTGTTACAGGACACACGCACATCAGGAAAGATTTATTACATGCAAGGAGCCAAATGCTCCTGATTTGCTAGAGTTTTGCTTCAGATTATCTCAAGGTTAAGTATTCTGTTCTGCTTTGAAGTGATTGTGTGGAGTGGATGGAGGAAGAAGAAAAGCAAGGGAAAAGTCTGTAAGAAAAACATGTAGTCTACCTTTTCAAAATAAATACATTAGCAAAATAGCCGTACACTCAGTTAGCAATCCAAGGACACATCAGTATTGATAAAATGGTTTAAGAATGCAAACTTCGGGAAGGAGATAAAATAAGTGAAGGTTGCAAAATAGATAAGGCCATATGTTGAGCTTCTCAAACTCAGTTTTATATTTGGAGAGTATAGAGAGTTTTATATTTGGAGAATAATAGAGAATGACCTATTGAAGTACTTTGTAATGCTATGCTCACATTTCCCACAGATCCAATTACTGAAGGAATATATTTCATTATTCATTCACATGGAAAATCTGCTCCTTGCTGCTATTAAAATTCCCATTATATTAATGTGTCACAAATGGAGTGAACTTCCAAAACCATTGATGACCAAAATATGAACCTTCAAAATGACCAAATTCAATGAGGCAGCAAAATAAATGCAATTCATTTCAAAATGAATTTATTCTGATCTCAGCAAGAGAATTAAGAAGTTGATTTATAGCTTAATAGTCAAGTAACGATGCAAAGGCCAACAAGCCTAACAATCTCAAACACTATCTTTTATGCAGTGCTTTATCTCTTGACCTACTGGAATGGAACCAAGGTAGAAAATTATTCAGACAGATTGATCAATTGATTGATCTTTGTGTTTGAAACATAAATATGGAAAAACCCAACTCAAACTACAGTAAGTTATTTGGAAGTCTCAGATTCAATAAAGGGTTTCAGATTCTCCTCATTTATTTTTGGTTGTATATGCCAGCATGTACAGTATTCTCACTGAAGCCAGATGCAGTTACTTTTTTTTCAGAGCAAACTAGGTGGCAAGTCAAAATATCTCCTAAATAAGCTGATTGATGCTACCCTGCATACTCAGCTGGGAGAAGTATAACTCCAGCTCTTAATACAGAGACCTGCCACAGAAATAAATTAGTGGCAATATCAGTTAAGAAAGAAAGTTGGCTGTTGAATTAACTTGGAATAAGAAGCAGTGCTTTTGTTTTCTGATGTGGCAGGCATCTTTGTAATTCTTTACATTGCTGAGTTTGAGCCCCATTGCCTCACAATGAAGATTTGAAATGCACAGTATGGAAATTGTCCTCTGTGTCACTGTGTACGGTGAACACACTTCACATGTCTGTATTGCCTCTCTGCATATGGGAAAACTTCAATTTTGTCAGTGCTGAAATGATATAATGTACCCCAGAGGACAGGAGAAAATTCATAACAATGTATAATTGATATTAGACAGAATTTTTAGAAGAAGGATTCCTTTATGTTAGTCTTTAGTATTAATGGGAATGAGATGCCTAACTTCCTTTAAAAATCTGTGCTACCAATTTTGAGATTAAAACACCCACCAGAAGCCCCATATATGCAATAACCTCCATCAATCACCAGGAAGATTTAAAAGACTATTTTAATCTTTCTCAGATCGAAAATAGTCGAGCTAAATGTTGTTTACACTGGAGTTGATCTCAAGATGAAACTCCATTGCTGTATGGCAGCTGAGTATCTGGCTCATATGGGAGGAATCAATAAATCTACACTTTATAGCAAAGAGAGAATACTTTTGACCAATTTAATCCTAATGGGCATTTTCAGCTGCTAAATATCTCTTTCTTGTACCTGTAAGGAAAACTGTAAACTGAAATCTTCTCTCTTATGTGTCCTTCACATTTCATAACCTGTTCTTAAAAGACACAGATTTCTTTTCTGAACAGAGTCCACTAGGTGGCAGGAAGTACTTGTGTCTTCCTTTATCATACGCTATCCCAGATTAGAATAGTACTTCATATATTCCAAGCAACCTACATTCTAGTTTCATACTACAAAGCAACAAAATAGCTGAAGGCAAGAAAGGAGAGCTTTCCTTTTAAATCCTTAGGTCCAAATGGGAGTACTCGTGTATATACAAGTGCTCAAGTATGAAGGCCTGATCCAGCCATTTAGAAATCAGTGGAAAATTCCCACAGATCTCAACTTTTCACTGGATCCTAAACATTTTCAAGACTAAAATAACAGGTTATGGGCCTCCTTCTTATACCATAAACTCTTCTGAATAAGAATTGTGTTGTCTTACAAATGCATACAAGGACTGTGTCACATTATCCGGCTTCTCATCCACTATAAACTGGAACAGTACATGGCAAAAATTTGGGGTTTCAAGGATGAGGCTACTAAGAGTAAAGCAAGACAAATCCATTGTAATTATGAATTGCATTTGCTACTGGAAAATTATTATTAAGAGTAACAACTGTGTTCTACTAACAGACAAAAGAAAAGGGTGGGGGGGAACTGTGCAAAGAAGATGCAGGACTAAAGCACTGGAAACTGCACAAGTCTTTACTTTGCTATTTGGAAACCTGCCTTTTTTCTGGAGGGAAAACATCACTCCCTGAAGGGGAGAATTCCAAATCCTTTGGAAGCAAGGAGTCAGCCTTTTCCCATGGCTGTTAAGAGAGACCTCTTCTACGATGCTCTCAAGATAACAATAAAACCCATTCTTTCTCTTGTACTGTAGGAGAAGCAGAGGCCTGAGGGAAATAAGTTGGTAGAGGTTGGGTTACTGAATCATTTTAGGTATTTATTTTTCTACTCAGTGGAAGTAGATAGAAGGATGATGTTTTGAGACTCTGTCCTCTGATATACTGAATCTAGGCTTTGTTAGGAGCAGACAGCATCTTTTATCTGCTGTGTGTGTGCTGGAAGGTTCTGAAATACATAAACCTATAAGGTGAATTTGTATGGCAGTAGCTAGATGCTGCTGTAGTAGCTAGATTTAGTAGCTCAGATGAACTTAGGGATACAGCTGTAAGATGATAATACCCTCCTAATTAGCATAGCTAAAAATGTTAAAGTTAGTGAAATACTTTCAGTGCATTGCAATGATGCTATTTGAAATCAATAATAATACCAGTCTGTTTACTTTGGGAAAATGTTTTAATAAATCCAGCTTTTAAAGTTAAATGATAAAAGCTGAAAAGCTAGTTAACTACAGAGAACTCAGAGCAGTTGCAAACACCCAATATTTGTCATTTTCCAGTAATTCTCCTGGCATCTTCTTTCAGCAACTGGAAAAAATTTATCTTACTGCTTTCTTAACAGTGGCAAATAGAAAGGGAAGAGGAAATAGAAGGTGGAGAGAATGAAAGAGAAATACCCATCCCCAGAGATTATTCTACAAAGGAGTCTAGATTAGTCTGAACCCAAATTAATCGTGTGTTGTCTAAACTGATTAGAATAAACAAACTAGTAAAAAACAAAACAAAACACTGATACTATTTATGAGAATAAGGAAAAAAAATTAAAAACTTAGAGGTTGTAAGCTTGTAAGCTGAATTTACTGAAGACAGTCATAGGAAAAGACATCCTAAAAATTGTAGCTCAACTGTCCACAAGGACTGCACTGTCTCTTCGCTTATGATAGTCTGGATTTGAATATCTAACCATTTTATTAGGTGCTCTGTGGAATGCACTGCCATGCTTTGCAAGAACAAGAACTGGCTTTTGGGGAGGGAGAATCCCTTCAGAAAGCTGAGTGAGCTGAAAGTCACCTTATTTAATTACAGAGCCTCATAGGTGGGAGCCTTTTGAACTTGCCAATTAGAGATGAAATATTGCCTTCTAATTTTGACTGGCTTAATACCATAATACATAAATAGCAACAGCCGCAGGGTTTAAAGAGATTGGATATAGACTCTCTGTTCTGAAATCTTTAAGCATTGTTTACCATTCCCAAGTAAAAAAAGAAGCCTCAAGCTAAGGTGGGATATGGGATTATGAACCAGAAAATTTGTTGATGCTGTAGTATAAAAAAGTTTTATCAAAACGATTCGTTAGATTCTATTTTGAACTCACTAAAAAGAAGAAAATTAGAGGTCACTAGGGTGATCGCAGTAGATTTTTATATATATATATATATATATTTTTTTTTTTATATATATATATATAAATGAAATACATATTTATTTATATAATATGCAATTAAAGCATCTGTAATTCCCAATCATCAGTGTATGCTATTCTGCGTGGTAGGATGTGGGCTAAGGGAGGAGTGTTTAATACATCATCTCACCGCTTAGCTATCCTGAGAGGTCTGTGTTACAGTCTGAAACCTCTTTTTGGTTGAAACACCTTCCTACCTACAGTCCCCTTAAAATTTTAAATCCTATATTTGCCCATCATCTTGCTGGCTGAGTGATCTGCTGCAGAGAGTGTTTACCTGGACCATAGGAACCCTAAGTTCTCTTCCCACATATGCGTTGTCTCTCTCATTTGACCAAAATACTTCAACTCTTCAAGCTTCTGTTCCTCCAATTTTTCACTTGCAAAGGAAAAGCTGCTTTTTAGTGCTCCTGTCCTCAGCAAAGTGGGGTAGTTTCATAGCAGTAACTTTAATCTTACACAATGTTATATCTGTCATTTTGAAAAGAGAAAGGTAAGGCTTTTTGGTATGTACAGGCTCTAGCTTCTGCTTGTTTTTGTATGGTAAAGCTCTACCCAGGATTAGAACCTGGTGCATACAAACACAGAGACAGTCTCTTGCATTGAAGACTTTACGTGATGGTCAAAGGGAAGAAGAAAGGAAGTATAATTTTCTATTTTGTACATGGCAACTGAGGCAGAGATACTGCACTTGGCTCGAAGTTTTACCAGAGGTCTGTGGCAGAGCCAGTAACTGAACTAAGATCAGTCAAAACTGCAAGCCTGGCCTTCCTCTAAGTGCTGTTGGCTTTGTCTTGCTGGTCATGTGAGCTGAATTGGCTCCCTGAATATTGCTTCCAGTGCTCTTCATCTTTGTATTCCCTATGTGAACCTCTTGTACTTCAGAAACCTAGAAGTAAAACTTTATATAAACTAGATGATAGTAACATCTGTGGACAACCCTGCATTTTGGCCAACGTAATCAGGTCAAAATTTAAGCATAACTTTTTACTAAAATTATGGGAAATTTTGTATAGAACTTCACTATGTGATCTGGCATTTCTATTTTTAACCTATCCTAAACACATCAGATGGCATTTTTGAAATTATCACATCCATTCGTATTACAGAAAAGATGAGACAATATATGGTCTCCATATATTCCGTAAAAGTCAGAAGGCAATGATTTCCTTGATGTATGTGGATAAAATGTCAGATTGTGATGATATCATTGGATTCAGTCCAGAATTAATGAGTGATAATGGGACAGACCATAATTAAACGTCATCTCAAGCTGGTTTTTTTGCTTGTGTTGTAGAATACCCTTTGATAAGTGTTACTGTTTTGCCATCAGAAGAAAAAAAAACTAAAATACTTTCTGGTTTCTTTTGGGATGCTTAAAACAGCACCAGCACCAGTTCATTCCTACACCCCTGCCAATGCTGAGCCTGCAAGCCGCCCTCCGTGGGTAACAGATGACTCCTTTTCCCAGAAATATGCACCTGGAAAAACCACTACCACTGTCACCAAGAACATCCTACCACGGGGTGCTCCAGTACCATCTCCTGCCTCAACTTCCACTTACCCATCTCCAGTTTCAGCTTCTTCCCAGGCTCCTGCAATAGCCCGGGGAACAATTCAGAGGGCTGAGCGTTTTCCAGCCAGCAGCCGAACTCCTCTCTGTGGACACTGTAACAGCATAATTCGGTAAGGTCAGGAGGTTTTGAAGAGGGATGAAGCAAAAAAGAAGGTATTACAGAGAGACTGGTTATTGTACATTAATATACAGTTCCAGAGCCTAAGACTCAGTTAAATTACCCAGCAGAGATGTCTGTTGTCTGCTTCATTAATTTAACGTTTCCAGAGCTCATTTCATCATTGTGTGGTTCACTTTTTATCACTACGAAGTTATACGTGCTAATTCTTTCATGGATGCTGTGACAAATTGTTTTTTAAACAAGTTTCTGGTTCACAAGGTACCCCTTGAAGGAGGTACATAGAATTTCCGGGGGCGACTTGTGGAAAAGGGGGGATGGTAGCGAGAAAAGGAATGAGACTTTTTGAAACAGCAGCCAAATGTAATTGCTGCTTTTATGTCTGGAGAAGGATAATGCTTGCACTCTATTATCAGTGATTCATAGCATGCTTCTCCTTTCTCCTTTCCCAATTCATTCTGCTGGACTGGAGCCCATTGTTACTCTGTGGACTGCTAACCAACTTTAATCCACGTTTAGCAACTGCCTCGCTCGCTAGAAGGAGCTAGTTTGGTGGTGTGGATCTGCTGAGTATCCCCCTATTCCGAAACAGAAAGGCTCCAGTAATAAAAAAATAAAATTCTAATCGCGACATGTAATTACAGTCAAAAGTAAATCACCAAAAACAATTTAATGTGCCTTCTTATATAATCAACAGCAAGTTGCCATCTGATAGTCTGATGTATTTTCAGAATATGCAGCATGCAGTTCTGTCTCAGGTGCAAAGAAAGCAGGCGACTTCAGGAGCTATTGTGAAGTGTGGTGTATAAGTTTGGAAATTTGCCTACTTTCTCATATTTTCAAATAGTAGCTTTATTTTGTATATTGCAACTTCTAGGTCTTTTCCTGCAGTCTTATATTTATACACTTCTATATTTTCTGTGTCCTTTTTAAGAACTGTGTTAAATGTTTTGCAGCTGGTCACAAAGACCATTTGTCACCATGCAGATATGAAAACAAGTGATTATTTTTTTCAACGGTTTCTTTAAAAATCTAAGGTACACGTCTAAACAATAATGAAGCATTTTAACCAATGCAGTGTTTTAGTAATAATCTTGGAAAAGACCATTTCTATTCAAATTTCTGGATCTTACTTTAATATGCACCTTCATGATTCATCTGGAATGCTTGCTACACATTTGCAGTGTCTAGCAAAATGGGCTTGTAATCAGAGTTGTTTACCTTATTTGTATTACAAAAATACTGATCATGATTATTTGCAGGGGTCCTTTCCTGGTAGCCATGGGTCGCTCTTGGCACCCAGAAGAATTCAATTGTGCTTACTGCAAGACATCCTTGGCTGATGTGTGCTTTGTGGAAGAGCAGAATAGTGTATACTGTGAGCGCTGTTATGAGCAGTTCTTTGCACCAACCTGTGCAAGATGCCACACTAAGATCATGGGGGTAAGTAAAATGACTAGTGGAAACCTTTCTCTGGTCCACTGAGATTAGAAAAACTTTCGACTGTAAGTAGTGAGTAGAGATCTTCAAACTTTTCTCTTTTTTAAACAATAATTTCCAGCCTGTTGATTATTCCAGAATGAGAAATATACATTCTTTTATAATAATTTTAACACACTGAAATCTTGGATACCTCTAGGCTTTATTTAACTCATAGACAGAGCATGTAATCCAGTTACAGTCTCTCCGAGTGTAAAATAAATAACATTTTCCAGATAATTGTTCGATGTTATTTAACACAGATCGGTGTGTTTCTCTTATCTGTGTTTTCCTTGTAATAAGAGATTTGAACTGGGAATATCTTTTTAATAGAGATCTTAAATCTAAAGCTCTGTAGAGAAGTCAGTGATCTTGGGAAGAGACATATTCCTCTCACTGCACCTCACTATTGACTAGCAATACAGCTGTCCAGAGGAGTTCTGTTGACTTATTATAGTTAGAAAATAAAATATAGAATAAATACAAATCTTAATTCCAGAAGGATAAAATTAGATGCCACTTTTGTCTTAATATATTCATACTCAGATACAAGTAAATGGTGCTCTACATAGATGGTAATAAATAATATAATTTTAGCAGTGTATTTATGCATGCAGTTACTGTGACTATATGACATGATTCTTTTAAATGGGAAACCAAGGAGCATCACACTGGTTTTCACTACTTAGGCTTCACCTTCTGATATCTCTCTAAATGTGGATATCAGCAAAGTAGATGCTTTCCTCTGCAGTTGCTAATTAGGGATGGCAGCATCAGACATTTGTGGTGGAGCTCTGGCTCCAACCAAGTCCCTGTGTACTACATGTCAGTAGTACATTTTAAAACAGAGTACTGACTTATCTAATTAATGATGGCACAAATCAGTTCTCTGTTATGGATTTTCAGCAAGAAAATAGCAAAGATACCAGCAGCTGCCTCTCTCTCTCTCTCTCTCTTTTTTTTTTTTTTTTTTTCCCTTCTTAGCTCAGTGAGGTTCTTAAATTTACATACTGAATCAGAAGCAACATAAAATAGGATCCAGATCCTCAGCTGGTATAAATCATTGTCATTTTATTGAAATTGATAAAGCTAAACTAATTTACACCAGTTGAACATCTGGCCCTTTGAAATCTACACTATCCCACGTAGATACTCTGTCAAACATCCTCTTGAGCACCGGTCAGAATAACAAATTAGCAGGTAACCGTGCTCAGTATAGCAGCTTTGGGACTTACAGAACTTCAGTTTTGACAGGATAAGAATGAAGCAGCAATAGATTGCTCCACAGCATATAGAAGAAAGGAACTGATAAAATCCAGGTACTGTTCAAAGTAAATTTTATGTAGAAAGAATAAAAAGGAAGATTTTTCAGAACCCAGCTGTTGAATCTGCATTAGTTCAAGTGAACAAACAAAATTGGACAACTGAATCTGTGATTTCATGAATATTGTAAGCTGATATTCATGCCAAAAGAAGTTGTTACTCTCTCACTACTTCCAATACTGATACTTCTGTATCGCCTGTGCCATCCATTTCTTGGTCTGGGATAAACTTCTGTGTGGCCACATGCACACATGACTAAAAATCAATACGGGTTAAACTATCCTGGCAAAAATAAGCCAGTTCCTTGGTTTAGTCACATAAATACTTGTTTGGAAACAAGGAGATCCATACAGGGGAGAAGAAAGCAATTGGGCGTGGTGGGCATCTTAAGGACAGCCCATTTTTGCATCTGTGATTTATAGTGATGTTTACAGTGTTTGTGAAAACATAGGGTATGGGTCATCACGGGAATGTGTAAAAACTGCCACTTGTCCAGTATCAAGCTTTTCTTCAGTTGAAAGCATCAGTTGTGCAGTTTGTTTTGGTTTTTTTGAGATGAATGTATGTGCTATAGCCTAGGAACAGACCCACAGACTCATTTTCACTAATCATATGGATTAAAATCTAAGAACACAATTACTTTTTTTTTTATTTTCATACTAGTTTTTAAAGATTTCTTGTGAAAAGCTTAAAGAAATGAGCGCCTAATTTAAGTTGGTTTGAAAACACTGGACTTCAAAATCATTTATCCGCTGCATGCATTTCTTAGTGTTAGAGGGAAAACTACTCTTTAGAGTTTATTTAAATTTAATAAATCACACTCTTGCAGTGAAGAGTTCATACTAACAGTGTCAAAACAGAGGAGAAAAAAGCTGAATCTGTGTGGAATCTCTCCTGCAGTGATGACTGGGCATGTTGATACAGACAGCTGGCTGAACTATGTTGTTTCATTTTGGCAAATACATTGTTCTAGAAGGTTGGCAGTGCTATTTCCTTCTCCTTCCAAAGGACCCTAATTGCTGTCATATCTGTTGTTTTTGATGAGAGGAATATGCTGATACAAAATGGGAAGTTAAGGGCATCTGTGCCTTGTATTTGTTCCCCAGCAGGTAGATGCAGTGCATGCTATTTTGTGCTGGAGTCGTTTGCTTGCTTTGCAGGAGGTGATGCATGCCCTACGACAGACTTGGCACACAAGTTGCTTTGTCTGTGCTGCTTGTAAGAAGCCGTTTGGGAATAGCCTCTTTCACATGGAGGATGGAGAGCCTTACTGTGAGAAAGGTATGGCAAACTGGACCCTTCTGCTCAGGATTCGTGTGCTTTATGTTGTATGGAAGCAACCTAAGAACAAGGCAATTGCTGGGGGGGGGGGGGAGTAGTTACCTATCTAGCTTGGCTCTTGTCTCTACTATCAGCCTGTGCAAGTGCTTCCCACTGTATTTTCCTCAAATTTATAATATACAGGCAGAGCGAGTCTCCCTGCGCCCCAGAATGCCTTGCCTCATTTCTCTCCTTTACCTATTTATCCTTCACCTGTCTCCCTCCCATTTCCCTCCCCCCTCCCCGTCTCCCTTGCTTCCCTGATGGGCCCTGCTTGGATCCTCCTCACTAGAAATCTGCGTGTTACTGGGGCAAGGTGATCTTCTGTTAGGCTCCTGGTGGTGCTTCCATACAGTATGAGTGGGTTGCTACCCATATTCTCTCTTTTGTTATTTGAAATAAATGTTCTTCTCCTTCCCCCTAAAACCGACCTATATGTGAAAGGGTAGGGTAGCTCTGCTCAAATATGCAGCACATTTTCTGTTTTTTGAATGCTGGATCAAAAACACTGCTACTTGTAAGCTAAGAAAGGAAAAGGCCAGATTTCCCTACACTGTGGAAAGAGTAATATGATTTAATAAATGGAGCTGGCCATCCAAATGACATTTTTTGGAAGCAGGATAAGGGTAAAATGATAGTCCCTCTGTAAGCCTTGCCTTGTCCATCAGCTGTGCACCTGGCCTAGTTCTTTCTGGTGATGTCTTCCTTACTATGGCTGTGCAATCAGATTTGCTAAATCACAATAGCTCTTGCTAAAGAACCAAAAATACACAGCATGACTGACTTGGTACCTGCCCTTTAAAATTGGAGCTCTTGCCATAACCTCTAAATTACTTTCAGTAATTTCATATACCTTTTGAATTTCTGCTATTATTTTGTCTTGAAAAACAATTCCAAGCTGTATTAACCAGACAGTATTGGATTACTATAATATTCTCTCTTAATGCAGAAAAAGCATGATGTTTCAACTTTAAAAAAGAGAACATAACTTAAGTCTCCATGACTGGGTTTATGCTTCTACACCACCCTTAAGGTAACAGTCACTGGCCATTAGACTTTATTTTGTATGACCATATTCGTCCTTTGTAGCTTACACATACATTAAAGCTAACTTAAAACTACTGTGAGACACACAGCTTTAAATTTCCTGAATTCTGTGTGTTTGTTTTCTGTCCTTGTAATGACAACTGTAGTGCTGTACCAGTGTGGGGTTTTGCATTGAATTTGTATTTGAATAAGCAAAGAAAAGAGGCAGCTCTCAAATTTCCTTATGGGAGAGTTTCAGTGAATGCAGTAAGAATTCTGAGCAATGATAATCCAAAAAAGAACATATTCTAGAAACTTTGTTTCTCTTAGATGTAATGTGATTATATTAAAAGTGTTCTAAGTTTGCTTTTTGTTTTATTTTAGATTATATTGCTTTGTTCAGCACAAAATGCCATGGCTGTGATTTTCCTGTTGAAGCTGGAGATAAATTCATTGAAGCCCTTGGACACACTTGGCATGATACTTGCTTTATTTGTGCTGTAGGTTCTACAACTGAAAACTATCTTATTTCCTTATATTCTTATCATTAATTATGAAGCAACATTAGAAGAACTGGAAGGCAGAATGACTAACATACGCCCGAGGATGCAGAGGGATTTAATTTCATTTTTTACTTGTGGATGGAGTGGATAGTGTGTGGATAGGAGTTGTTTCTCTCTTCCTCTCTAAACCTTTGCTTGAATTATTAAATTTAACCATCATAAGTGAGTGCTTTTCAATATAACATACAGTTTTAGAGAGAGTCTGTATATACAAGAATAAGTAGCAGTATTTGTTGTTATTCTTTCCAGTGTTACTGAAAGAAGATATATCAGAATTTAAAATAATGCCATACTGGACAGTATAGCCATAATCTTGCTTACAAAGTTGCAAAGTTTGCATTTCCGTGCAGAATGCTTGTTGAGACTTGTAGAAATGAATCTGTTTAGATAGAATGAATAGTAATTAGCATAAATTCGGTCAAACTCATCAATCTGTGGTGTGTATACAGCTATATAGCCATATTCCTACACTGCACACAAGGTAGTAAGATCCATATGATAGTACTTTCCATATGGTCCTAATACAGCTGTGCTGCTCCCCAAGCTCTTATTCATATGATAATTAACAATATTTAAAATCTCTAATTAGGTAAAAATAGTATGTTGGCCACACCAGAAATGACAGTGACCATTTCAAACATTTGTTGAACTCCAACTGTAAAATTTAGGTTGAAAAGTAAAAGTATAGAAATACTTAAAATATCAAAAACTAAACTAAGTGGCTACCACTCTTTCGAGGACACAGAGAAGTGAGTGACACAATGCTGTCCTTACCTGAAAATTGAAGCATCTTTGGAGATGTAACACAGAAAGAAATAGCAAGGCAGCCAATTCCATGCACAAACTAACAGCTATTAGTCACTTGTAAAAGACTTTTTCTCTGAATGCTTCCTGATCTTTTTCACTTGTTCATTTAACTATTATAATTAGCAACCCAAATTTCTACAGAGGTGAGATCTTTGTTTTGTTAATGCAGTTCTCACAGCTGTGTTACAGCAGCTCACTTCAATTCTTTCAGTGAGATAAAAGTCAAAGGAAAATAAACACATGATTATTCATTTCTAATACGCTTATTCTCATATCCATTCACGTGGTTTTCCTTTCACTTGCAGTAGCACATTGCTGATGTTATCACTCACTGGTCTTGAGTCTGCTGTAAGCATCGAGTCAAAGTTTATTCTTGTATCTAGATTCTGATATGTTGACTTCCTTAAGAGGGTCTAACCAACTCTGACCTTGCAAGTGGTGGTATACTACTCAGTGTGGATATGGGTACAATTCCTGCACAGTTTAAGCTGATCTGAATCTGGGCTGCCCTGCCCTTGGCCATACATTCCCACCTGCTTTGTTGTGTCAACACTGGTGCTTTCACAGCCAGGCAAAGAACTCCACAGGTTGAAGAATAACCTGGTAAGAAAAAGTAATTCATTTTCAGCTTTCTGAATGAGTCATGCACAAACAGCAGTATCAGGGCAAAGGAGCGAGGGGAACTGAGTTCCCAGTGGTACCATGGCAGGGTGTTACTGCTGGGACCATGGCACCTAACCAGAGCTGCTGTAAAATCAGACATTTAGGGGACCAGAATGTAGACCTGTGTGCTGCTACCTCTTGACAGTCTACATAGGCACTGCTGGGACACACTGAAGCTGCCTTCTGGATTGTGCGGCAGAAGAATATAGAGTGGAGAGTTGATGCAAACCAGGGCCTAACCTCAACACAACTGAGAAAACTACTAGGGCATGCACTTTGATCCAGGAAGTCAGGCAATTCTGGATTTTGTTGTGTAGACCTAGCCAAAGAAATGTGTGGGCAGAAAAGAAATACAGTTGACATGGATAATCACATCCTTTTCTTTTTAATCTTCTTTTCTTTATCTTCTGATTCCTGATTGTATTTATGATTTTTCTAGGTATGCCATGTGAATTTGGAAGGCCAACCATTTTACTCCAAGAAGGATAAACCACTGTGCAAGAAGCATGCCCATGCCATCAACATCTAAAGGAGGAGCTGGAAGCCAGTTATGCTAGGGAAAAATTTATGACTAACTGGGCAATTATGAAATGGATAACTATGGCTAGTATTTCTCTGGGTAAAAGCTGGGAAGTTGACGCTTCTGAAGTTTAATTTTAACCTCTTTCATATATGCAGAACATGCTTTGGTATGGTTCATACAAAAAGCTGCTGAATTAACAATCAAAACAAATGAACCACTTCAAAAGAGATATAGTGCAACAGCCAGGGGAAAATATTGAAATTACCCAAAAACTATAATATAAAAGATAATACACAAATACAGTTTCAAATGAACTACCCAAAGTAGCTTTACTGCTTAGACCACACACTAGTGTTTAAGAATAGCTGGAAGAGTTCTTTTTGTAGTAAGTCATTTTTTTCTGTGACAAGAATGAGTAAGTGCCACATGTACAATAATCTGTAGAACCAAAGGCAATAGCTTTCAAAGGGAAATAAGTAATTAGGATTTCTTCACTGAAAAGTGAGGGCTATTCCGTTATGTTATGGTGCTACCTCATAGCATCAAACATTATTTAGATTCTTTCCAAACAAGAAGTATGCCTTGAATCCATATGCAGCTGAGAAGCTAAGGAGACAATGGGTAACTTAGTTTCAGAATAAAGTGCAAACAGAATTAACTCCATCCACGCCCCAGTAGGACTGAGAAAAGTATTTTGGGTTTACCTTGTCAGTGCACTTGGCTTGTATATGAACAGTAGATTACCTCACTTGCAAATCATAATGGAAAAGGGCAGCTGGCTTTCTCCAATGTGCTCTTAAATTGAATGGAACTTGGGTTGCTGTAAAGGAGCTATTTTTTAATTCAAACCTGATTCACCCTTCCTCTTGGGAAACCAAGTTCACAGAGTTGCTTAGGTGTCTAATTCCTATTTATTTCAATAAGAGATAGGAATCTACATCTTGAGTTTCGCATTAATGAACACTGAAGACACACCTCCATTGAGCACAGGCTGGAAGTGGGAGGTAGCTTGCAAAAGTTCCCTACTGTGTCTCCACATAGTTAGAAAAAGAGCATCTTCATTTTTGCTGTAGTAAATCAACACTGATGTAAAACTCACAGGGCAGCACAATACCACAGGTACGTGCTCTTTATTATTTTTATTAATGTAAATGCAACATATCCTGAATTGTGTTGCATGTGCCACTGTAAGACAGCAGCTAGGCTCTGACACATAGGCTAACCAGTCATCTCTCCTAATATTTTTAAAATTTCTGTTGTTCAAACAGTTACTTATAAAACATATTTTTGCAAAAGACAGCAGTATTTTTATTATTGATAACTTTTAAATATTGGTGACTTGTGTAACAGACAGCAGTCCTATTGAACAGAAAATAGTGTTAAAATGGAAAGTTTGATCACTAATCAGGTTTTATTAATTTAAGTGAGAACTGTGATTTTGTACTGACAGCTTACAGTTTAAAGTTATTACTTACTGGGCTTCAGCTACCCAAAGGTACATTCTGTGGTACCCATTCTGGTGCGATCTGCATCCTATTGTACCTTGTAGTTTTGAATAACAATGAGTGACTTAGCATTCTCTCTTCCCCTCTGTAATGTGTAATGCCCTTTTTAAGAAAGTCACCATGTCTTTTAGGGTTAAAAAGCTTGTGGGAGGAGAGGGAAGGAGGAAATAGAGGAAATCCGGGGATCTAATGTGTAAGTTAAACCTTATTTGCAGGCAGTTCATGTCTTGGAAAAAAATAACAAACTAAAGCTGCATGTGGCAGTTTTGACATGTGTGATCTGTATTTCTTCTGTAGGTACCTTACTTCTCACTGATGCTAGCAGTAATCTGACCTCAGTGCTAGAGAGTAGTTTTTTTAATGTATGAATTATTCTAAAAGAGTACACATTATGTACAAAGTCCTTTTTTTTTCTCTCTTTTCCCTATAGTAAACAAATTTTCTGTTTTCACTTAGTGCTGAGCTGGTGTAAATATGGTTCCATTGATTACATAATCCAAAGATCTGGCTCATAGTATTTTCCTTTAGAATAAAGTATGATCGTGGAAACTGAATCATTTTTCATTCAGATTTGACTGCATTAAGTAGCTTTTTGTAAGAATGAGGTAATTTTGTATTTCCTTTTGTTTCTGAATATCACTCAACAAAAGATGGAGTTTATTATTCTCTATCACTTAGAGATAGAATAAGTTACAGCATGTTATTATGTACTAAGCCTGTACTGAAGATGCTCTTTTAGGCAGTTTCTGTGTTACCTACTGACTGGGGCTAGTTTCTTCCCACATGCCAACATCACAGGTTCTCAAAACAGGAGTCAGGCTCCTTTAGGAGAATATGAAATGCCAGGGTGTGTGATGCCTCAGGAGACTTTCATCAGATCTTCTGCCTCTAATCTGTGTGTGTGTGTGTCTGTGTGTCTGTGTCCAGCTCTCCCTCTCCACCTTCCCCTCTGCGAAGTCCCTGAAAGTTTGCTCTTCACTGAGCAAATCACTTTGAGGAGATGGTCAGAGAAGGCAGCAGTAGGGCTGGGGCTGCCTCTGTTCCCCATTTGCCCCCTCCCTGTTACCCTGCAGTTGTAAGATGGGGCATGAGCAGGAAGGGGTGCCAGCAAGAACTGAGGGGGCTGCTCTTCCTCCTCCTGAGATAGCCCAGGACTGAGCCCAGGCTGAGGTGGCACAGGTCAGGCTGTGAGGAGTTGAAGTGGACAGGAGTAGGCATGGGGGGGGTCCTTCAGGGGTCCTGTGTCGGCAGGGGAAGCCGGGGCTAGCTGCGAGTGGGAAGAGGACTGTGGCTGGCAGCCAGAAGGCAAGGCTCTGAGGCCTCTGGTTGAGTACAGAAAGCTGAGGCTTTGAAAAGGCCGGGGGAAGCCCTTACTAAAGCTGGGGTTGGGGGGTGGAACCTAGCCCGTACCAAAGCTGGTAAGGCCAGTTTCACTAACTCTTGAGATGTTAGATACTGAAGGGGAGAGGGGAATAGCCAGGATGACTTACTGCATTCAGAGAAGGGGCTTGGAACAAGAAATTGGGGTGCAAGGAGCTCACGGTAGACCAGAGATAGAGTATGGATGGGTATATATGGGATGAGCAAGGACCTAATCCAGCATGTTTAAAGCCAGTATGGCAGAGGGGCGAATGGAATAGGCCTAGGCATAGCTGAAGTAGCTGGCAGAGTGGCAACCATGAAAATGCAGCAGCACGGACTTTAGGAGCCTTGCTAACTTGTGAGGGTCCTGAAAATTTCCTTAGACAGCTAACCTGCGCTGTAATGCATGCCTTGCATTACAGCTGATGTCTCAGCCAGTGAGACTGAAACTAGTTTACATATCACTATATGAGGTATAGTGATATTTCTGAATGAAGAACAGAGATACCCTGAGGAATATCATGTAATAATTTTCTGTTTTGACTTGTGCTGCTTCATAATGTGGTCCGCAAATTGGACTCGCCCTTGATATCTATATTAAGATATATTTTTTGCACATACCTGAACCAGAAATTTATGAATAATAATGTAGTATTTTAACTCTCGTATAGGTTGGATACCACATAACTGCTGATACTCTTCTGCCAGCTGTCCTGTGTGTGATATGAGGGGGGTGAAGATACACACATACAGAATATAAAATAAGGCCCTTGTTTCAGCTATCACTGAACATATAAATGGTGTTCAAAAATATTGTTTGCAAGATGAATAATGTGTGCTTGTTTATGTTTTATGTCTTGTAATAGATGCCTGGATTAAGTCATAAGTTCATCTAAATATTTTTTTCATTATAATTCACGTGGGGCTTTACATAATAAAACAAAGATACTGCACCTCTGAATGATCAAATAAAAGGACCTGATTTAAAAAGTGATCAATATCTTTTCAGTCAAAGGCTTCGAAAGTCATCTTAATGCTTTTTTTCTGTTCTTTGGTATTTTTGATTTTTTTTCCCCCAGAACAAGGTGGATTAAACATCTCCAAAGATGACTTTGCTTTTATTATTTAAAAAACCAACTGCTCTGACTACTCTCAGAAATTAGTTTTTGGTATATTGGATTCACTCATTGCACATTTCTAAAATCAATTCAAAATAAGGAAAAATACTTTATTTTGGTCCTTCACTGGTCAGTAACTTGGGTGAAATGTTTTGTTATAATTATTTGTATTTATATTTAATAAAGTGAATGTCACAGCACTAAACATACCTACTAGTGTCTAATGCTGGGCACGCTAATGTTTATTTGCAATACTTGTTTCCTGGTAGCAAATACTAATTTGTTTAGTATTTATAAACATCAGAATTTGAAACTGAGTGATTTGTTGCCTGCAGTGATCATAATAGAAGTCTAGGTTTTAAAATAATTGAAATGTTGACTTGATACCACAAGTGCCCTTGTTTTTAGATACATATATATATATAATTTTCTAAGTTCCTAGTTACTTCAGAAACAGAGTGTTGTGTGGTTTATGAGGTGTGAGTAACTGTACCTTGCATGGGTTATCTATGCCAACATGAATAAAACAGTCTAGTTATAAAAGGAATATGCAAATACATTTAGAATTTTATGATTTGGGCATATTTATTAATATGGCATGTGAACAGCTGACAGACTTCAGCCATGTAGTACTGATAAGAAAGCATACACAAGCTTGTATTCTCTATTTCAGACCTTAAAAGACAATAAAAAGCACTGGTTTCAACTTTTCTTCATTGTATATCAATCTTGAATGTTTTATTAACCATTATTATGCTGTTTTAAACACGTGTTAGTACACTTAAAAGATGTACTAATACTACAGGTTGTAACTTAACAAGACTTGTAAATTCAGATGTTATTGTGTCAACAAATATTGCTTAAAGTAACTTTGTAAGGAAAGGGTAAATTCTATCCTGGGTTACATGGATGCATCTGAGAACAAAGTTCGATTGCTTAAGTTATGTGGGTGTTCTTCTGTTTCTTAGCAGAAGTCACTTTAAAAAATACACAAAAAGTTCTAAACGTTCTCACTGAACACTAGTGCCAAGAAATACTTCCAAAGGAAAGTAAATCTTCACATAACAGTATAGGTTATTAAAACAACCATTTTGTACATTCCTAATCCACACTCCCTCAGGAATGCAGTTATTTTTAAAGATACAGCTAATGATACTAAACCTAAGAAGTTAGTAAACAGACAGATTCGTCTTTAGATGGCATTACAAAGTACAGCAACAGGAAGTGCAATGTTGTGCACTTTGATTTTATTTTACAGCCCAGTTTCTGTTTACAGTGTGCATATGGAAAAACACAAATCAAAAGAATAAGCAGAACATACACAATTTGTTGTCAGCTCTGATTTTCTGTTTTTATATTGCCTGTTCTTGCCTTTAACTATTGCAGTGCTTCCTAAACTGTGCCCCCTGATCTCTGGTGTTAGTTTAGCTGTTAGAAAGGGAAGCAGTAGTCACAAGTAGTGCGCTGTGCCAGTTAAACAGGGTGCGGGAAATGAATAGCGAAGTTTGCTAGGGAGCGACATGATGCAAAATAGCTTGGCAAGTGCTGTGTTAAAAGATTCAGAATAGAAGAGAGTATGATTTGCTCTAAAGAAAATCAGTGATTTCAAAACTATAGGTTTGGGCCTGGTTCCTTCCCCCCCCCCCGAATCTTAAATTCAGTCAGTTTTTGTTGATTAAGAGAGAAAGGAATGTGTGAATAAGATTGCTGACACCATTACTGGGTACACAATGAAATACTTTGTTCTCCTGCCCAAATCAGAGAGTTATGGATGAGATTCAGATTATATTCAGGCATAAATTCTGTGTTGTATGCTTATAAAACCTGCCCTTAATGTTTAAAAATAACAGTCTCTTCTCCTCTTAGGAAGATTATAGCAAGAGAAGATGGTGACAAATGGGCTGTATTGTACAAGCATATCAATAAGTTGAGAATGAATCCAATGTGGCTTTTTATTATTCAAAATAGAAGAAAAATTGGAGATACAATTTCAAAGTTGCAGGGAAACATGATATAGCAGTGGACATTAGCTTTTCCCACTTTAGCAGGAGCTCTCTGCTCTTGGGTGCTAAAGGTGCAAGAAATGAGGTTCTGTCACACTGGCAGATTGCTACTGATCTTGTCATGCTCTGCATATCCCTCCAGCCAGCCTGCCTCACCCCACCAGCATAACTCAGTAGGGAGGGAGGCACCATCTCAACAACTGCGGCTGACCCACTTGTACCTTCTGCCTGTGCAAGGCACAGCTCCTCCACAGTTCCTGCTGGCCTTCAAATGCAGGCTTGGAGTGATATTTTTCTGTTCTGTGTAAAAAAGTATAGTATACCTCTGTATGCCTCTGCATTTTGGGCATTGACTGAATGTCCAATGGCATGCAAAGATTGAGGCCCACAGCATATGTATTTTAAGCCTGGAGTTACAGAATACAGCACAAGCCCATCCTGTGTCGATGTGAAATTCCAACAGGAGGATTTAATCTGGAAATGATAAACCACCCTGGAAAAAAAAGGGTGCTTCTCAGCCTTCTATGAATTACATGAGCCCCCAAAAACTGGCGCCTTTGTGAATTAGGGATGTTTCTATGAAATCAGGGACCAAAGAAGTATGCAATAGATCCCTGTTCCCTTGGAGTCTTCCATGTACTTATCAGTCACTATTGTGCTGAAATGCCCATTAATTTATGTAGTAGCTATGACCAATATTAACTTCAGAGTCCTCATGTCTGAATCATTAGACTGTCCCGGGTAATAAGGACAAGCAGAATGAAACTCCTTCATGAGCAGCTAAACTTTTGAACAAAACATGTTTTTCCTTTGAAAGTTTCCAGATTTTAGCTGTTAGGGAATAATCAAATATGCATTAAAAGTATCATTGATAGTTCTTCCTCTACCAAAAAAAAAAAAAAGTATTTTAAAAAATTACTTTTAAAATTCAGATTATTGTAATTAATGATAAAGATGTTATGGAAATACTTTTGCTTCCACTTAATTTTAGTATGTGCAGTATTGCTGGAGAAGTTGAGGGTTTTCTGAAACTGAACTGGTGATCTTTCTTTAAATTTGGTGAAATAGATTAAAAAAAAAAAAAGAAGAAGAAGAAGCTTTGAATTGAACAAAGGTGACAGTCCTTCGAAGAAGGCATATGGGATGAACGCTCCTCGCTACAAGAAGGCTAGGAAACTTGTTCTGTTGGAATGTTTTATTCTTACAGTGTATTAAAGGGAGGCTCTGGATTTTTAGGAAGCTAATAAATGGCTATATCCATAGTCTTAAATAATCTTATTTCAGAAGAAAAGAGAGAATGAGTTACAGGATTTTAATTATTCTAAGATTTAATCATATGTAGATTAGAAAATAATGTTGGGATCAAGATTTATCATGGTTTAAAGAAAAAGATAGGCAAGCATGCATATAGATATGTATGGAATATATATGTGGATTGAAACAGGAAATTATACTCGGAATTGAGGTTTGATTCCCTTTAAGTGGATGCAGCTTATACCTGCAGTATTTGAGCCTAAACTGCTGAAGTCATATAGTGCATTTGCTAGGCATAGCATAATATTATATAAAACTGAATGCATGCAGAGACTTTGTTATTAGTTAGATATAAAAAAATGTTGATATATATAGACTTTTGATACCATAGGAGCAGTGAGAACAGAAAGAAAGGCACACTTTCAAAAATTTGGCTCCATATAAAAAATTTGACTTCAGGAAGAAAATAAGGTTTTGTCCATTATAAACACAAGCCAAATATATTATTTTGTAACCAAAGTACTTCACTTTGCAAGGCAGTATTTTATTTAGGCTGTAAACTTCGTCAAAGAATAGGAGGCTCAGTCTGGAAGAATTTATTCAGGGGAAATTCCTGCTGTTTTCAAAGGAAATTTGTAATGGATGAGCCTTGCAGTATCAAGCTCATAAAAAAAGCAGTGTCATCATCTAGGAAGCTGATCTTGGGGGTGGAAATCAGAATTTCTTCTATAATTTTAATCTCAGTTCAGCCTTCACTGCTTAGCTTTAAATAGCTTAATTTTGTTATGCCTATATTCCCATTTGTAAAATGGGAATACTACAATTTACCTTCCAAGCTAATAAAAAGTTTAATAACTGAATAATTGAAAGTATTTCTTTTAAAGTCTATTTAACAATGAGAGCCTTTATTTGAAAGAGAAGCACTAGTATACTACAGAGGTATAAATGCTACACTAGAACATACAAAAGAGGATTTTCAGAATAAGATTTTGTTCTGAATAAAAACATGAGTTATTCTTAAAAGGATCTGGAATTTCATAACAGATTAAAACTTGCATTTAATTTTAAGTGCTGCACTGATTCTGAGGACATTATAAATCTGTCTATGATTTCTGCACATGTAGAAGCCTGATCACAGTTTCTGTTCTTACACGTGATTGCAAGCTGTATAATAATGTATGGTAAAGAGCAAAATTATGTCCATGCAGCTAATCTGTGTACCTAGTCTATACCCTGGAAATGTCTATTACTGAGGATATACAACATACCTGACACTGACTGGAATTTTCTGCTTTACTGCATGAATGCCACACAGCACCTATGCTACATTGCACTTACTTCTGGCCAAAAAATTCTTGGCAGAAACGTGATAGTACTGGCCAGAGAAGTTTAGGTTCTAGCTACCACGTCAAATTTAGCATAGCTGAATCGAAACTGTGTTGTGATAGAGTAACAACAGGGCATAGTCAACCTCTGAGTCTGTTTTTCCAGTGCCCGCTGCTGCAGCAAAAGGAAGATGGGTGATAGTTTTCTGCCTTTTGTGTTATGTAGACCAGTTTCTGAAATGGAAGCTTTTCTGAGTTGGCTTTGTTCTGCTACTTTGTCATGACACCAACTAGACTGAATTCAAACATGCAAAGTTTTTAGTTCATCTGGCAGATCTAATTTGTGCATATGTGAAAGGGCTCCGCATTTACTCTGTATCACTTAGCTTTGTGTCACACATCTTATAATGGATTGGAAACATTATGATCATGTAATTACACCTGCACACATCACCATGGATTTTTAGGTTAGGAGGAGCATCCTGCATGACTGAATTCTTAGTAGCAAATACTAAATACATTATGTATCTTTCATAGACTTACATGCCTGGTGGCTTTTGCTCCCACTAAAAAGTTAATGCATAACAGAGAGGTGTCGAGCTGTTACTACTCTGTTCTAACGCTGAGTAATAATCCTCTTCTCCCTCTAGCTTAGGAACTTTACTAGCACAGAAAGGTATGAATTTCATCTCTGTGTACCAGCCTCGGAGAATCTGGCCACAAACATTTAAGCTCATTTTACTCATGCCCCTAAAGAACAGTGACAAAACTTGCCACTTGCTCTCATTTTACAACGTAAAAAAGAAATATTAATAGAACAATCTTTAAACCAAAGGATAGTTAAGTAAGTATTTCTTTTAGATTTTTCACTATTAAACTCCAACTACTTAAAAGTGAACAACTGCTCTCAAAGACAGCATGTGTAAAAACAGTAAAATGAAATACAGGAGGGTGAAGATGCAAAGAGAAAGTAGCTTGTAGCATAACATTTACCACTCAGTTTAGCCTTCCTTTATTCATCACAGGATAATTCATTGTAAATGAATTAATGGTGAAAGGTTCAGTAATAGGCCGTGCTACGGAAATAGGAACAGTGTATCAGGATATCCTTTTTCCGCACCAGAGTACCAATACTTTCAATTTTATATACAACGGAAGTAATTAATTGTAACAGAAAGAAGCACAGCTGTGTTTCCTGATGGTCACACATGCAACTCTACTATTGTTTAACATTTTGAGTATGTACACTGAAGACTGTTCAACTGCATTGAACATTTTATATTTGGGGGATTTAATTTCCATTAGTAACTTTTGAATTTGTAGCGGAATTTTAATATGCTATTATCTTAGATTCAATCCTGCATCTCTAATGAGACCAATTTTTGCTCATGTCAGTGGGAGTTTAAACTGAATTACATACAGCTGCCAAAACCAGAGAGTTGCAGACACTGGATGTCTCTGTTTAAAAGCAAAGGAAGTTACAGGCTATTTGTCAGGATTTGCTTTTAGTTGCATGTGTTTTTATAACTTGCTCAAATTCCAATATATATGCAAGTATCCTCAAGACCAAGGGGAAAAAAGCTGTATTTCTATGCCTTTAGCTTCATTATGTGTTTTCAGATATACTAGCTTATTGCTGTGACTAAAATACAAGCATGATCTCCTTCTTTTTTATTAATTTAATAGACCTGGATTATTTTGTTTGTGCTAACGTAGGAAAAAAAAAGAGGAGAGTCAGAGTATTTAACTGCATTTGTTCATACTTAACAGTGATGCATTTGTGGTTAAGGATGCATTTGCAATGAGAAAAGAATTAAGGGTTTGATTAATTAAATACTGTTTGGTTCAGGATTCAGATCTGTTTCTTTCTAACAAGCTTAGAATAACATTACATTTTCAGTCTTGTAAATGTCTATCTTTGGAAATCTCTACTTTACCCACCATAGCTGCTAGCAAAACATCTACCTGAAGCCCAGTCTGCTGAGGATACAGCTGTCAAGACAGACCATTCGATGTTGAAAATAGTCCTGCTTGTTTAGCAGTAGGACTAAAAACCATTTCCTGTTTTCAGCATTGGTTCAGCTTCTGTTGCTGAAAAGGATGGTGATCAAGGAGTGAATTTTTTGGTATAGAGGCTTGAAGGGGTTGAAGACCTCAGCATCAGTAAATGAAATGTTGATATGATGTGGTTTTGGATCCAAAAATTACTCAAATATGGTCAGAGAAAGGTAATAATTAAAACTTCCTTGTTGATCTTCTGCACTGCAGAATGATAGTTAATTAGGAACATCAAATTTTAAATCAGTACTAGAGTCTAAATACTTAATCTTCTCAGAGCAAATGAAGACTTCATGGTTTTTATTTACGTGCCTCTAGGGAAGAACATACTACTAATTCTGTAAACTTCAAACAAATTGATGTGAAAGAAGCACCCAGGTAAAATCTCTGTCCATAATATTTTCTTTTTTTCTGGGTAAGACTTAATGTTTTTACTAACCAACATTAGATTTAAAAAAATCATTTGAAGTGCTTTTTGCATTTTTAATGCTTTTGGGGGGTTTGTTATGGTTTGGTGAAAAGGCTGGAAAATACTTTTTGTACATAGAAGTCCACAAAACCAGAAACAAACAGCTCAGCTAGGCACAGAAAGAAGAAACATGGAAAACAACAGGAAAATCGGTTCTTGACTGGCAAAATGTGTTCTAGAGTACTTGTGAAATCATGGAAAGTGTTCCCATCGCTACAGTACTTTGCAAGATACAATTGAGTTCCCTACCACACAGCTCAGTAAGGATTCAGCTCCCATCCTGCACCAGCTGCCTAACGTAATGACAGATGAAGCCATTATGTCCTTCTTCCTCACTGTTTGCCTGAACAAGAGTAAGAATCTGTCTGCAGAAACCATGAAGTAACCTCAAAATGCACCAACTATTTAAACTGTGGGAAGTTTCCTGTTTCCTCCTGCCTGTTCTGCACATTGAGCTGTTATTCTGTGGAATCTCACATGCTGTTCTCCACTTCTGTACCATGCTCAGTTCCACCTTGCACTTTTCAGACTGAAAATAGGCCAGAGTTCACGACACTGATGAATACTTTTGCCTTTTTGCTATCAATGCTTCAATATTAGAAATTTTTAAAAAACACCTTTCATCACAGATTTGAGACTGGCTTATTGAATTAATTATGCTTACATTTAAAATACTTAATAAAATCCATGACTTTTCTAAGTAACAGACAGCTGAATGGATTTATAATCAAAAGAATGTGCTTTCAAGTAAAATTCTGAAAAAAAAGACAAAGCCAAATTCACGTCATTTTAAGAGAAAAAATTATGTCCCTGGCTGAAGGGTAATATTCTTTTAATATGTAACATAGAAAATTTATTTTGGTAACAGTAACAGAAAAGTACTCATTTAATTGCAAACAGTTTTCAAAAATATATTTGGCTTACACACTGTACTGTGGATTTTAGACATATGAATTCCAGAGACTGAAACAAAGAAGGATATACAAAGATAAAGTCCTGTCACATGGATGACCTTCTCCTATATATACTTCTTTGTTCTTAAAGAGCTTTTGATATTTAAGACTTGCAGTTCCCAAGTGATTCCAAGACCTAATAAGAAATTCCTAGAGAGGAAATGACAAAGAAAGCAGCTGGAAGACTATCCAATTCATGACTTATTTAATTTATTTTTAATATAGCTCTCTTCATCATTACAGTCAGTCTTGAACTGCTCCTTCTATATTACACACAAGGCTTCCACATCCCATCCTGGACAAGTGTTGAATGAACATATGTTTATTTTCAGACTTTACTTCAGTGTCTTTGAGTGTTTCTCTATTAACAAAATAAGTACCTCATGTTACCATGAGTTTTTCCAGATTTATAAAATCTTGACCAGGTGAGTTGTCTGTTACTGATAACTAGTTCACTGGAACTGTGTGTGTCTTTCTGGCCACCTATCACCTAAAGTATTCATCTTCTAGTTTAAATAGATATATCTATCTATACTGCAAGGTAAATAAAATAATGTAAAATAAAATAAATCAGGTTTGATTCTTCACGTTTTACTTGACAAAAATCTTAGGTTAAATTTCCACACTTCATTAGGGGGTGTATAATTGGGTTCTTCAAGTGGTATATAAAGAAAAATACTTCCATCACCAGGTCCAACATCTCACACATTAGAGCTACTCAGCAATCCCCCTCTCACCCACATACACCACTATGATCGTAAAGCAGGAATTTTATTCTGTTCATATTATTTTTGTACTTCTGTTGTAAATTATGTTTCAAAAAATATAGTTTACACCTGTATGAATTTGAAACTATATTCTAAGTATTGCACTGATTTGAAACATACTAGTTCTTTCCATCTGATAGTTTGTCAGACATCCATCACAAACTTGTGACCCAAATACCTTTTAAGGTTGGCAATGGCAATGCAAATTTCATTTGCAGTAACACTATTTCTGACCTGACCGTTACTTTAGTGCACAAGTGCCATAAAAAGTACTAGTTGAGAAGGCAGTTTCTGTGATTTACTAACTTACTCATCAAGAACTGGATAAAAACAGTTGATCCATTTCACACGAGGAATCAGACAAATTTCAAGGTTAGTGGCTTTTGCTAAATTCAGGCGTATCAGATTTAAGTCAATACCAACCATCTGAGAAGCACAGGATTGTATTACTACATAAATTATTATTTAAAGAGATGTTAGCTCTAGCAGTTTTAGTTCTGGTTGGAAGCTCACATGCATGTTGCATTCTTCTTCCATATTGAGTGTCTATTCTGTTGCTATAATCTGATAGCAGACAGAGTGGAGGAACAGCAGACTCATATTTTCCTTGGAAATTATAAACATAAGTATACAAGTTCTGTATTGCTTGGCATGAAAGCTGTGATTTTGTCTTTCTTGCAGGCTGTCCTTGTTTTGCGCGCTGACCAATTTTTCTGGATGAGGGTCATCGGAAATTTTTTTTCTAAAAGTCTAGTAAGACAAGACCTGTATTTTTAAATGCCTGTCACTGTAGTATCTGGCCACCTACACTTACTAGGTGTGCTTTTAACTGCCTATATTTTAAAGGAGGTTGCAAAGTTGATAATTAAACTTCCTCTCTTTTTTTTGTTATATGGGATAGTATGCAAGCTAACCACTTGCCTAATAATCTATGGGTCTAATTCCTATGAACTTTCTTGCAGAGCCAATGCTCTCATCTTGCATCCTGAGATGGTAACTCTAAAGTGCAGTGCATAAACTTACAAATCCTACCTGGCATCAGTACTCAAAAATGGAGCTAGACTGGAGAGGACAATGCAATGAGTAAGCCAATGTTTTCCCCAATATATGTACATGTGGCTATTTTCTATCGATAAGCGGGATTGCTTCTCAATTGGTTACTCTCTAGAAAAGGTTTATGTGGGCAGACATCTTGCCAGTAGGAATTGTTGATGTGTCCTAAAGCCCTAAGGGTTATTTTGGTCTACTGCAATGGGAAACTGAGTAGGTTTGTTATGAGCCCTATGATCTTAGTTTTCCCTTACAGTTGGCTTTGTGTGTAAAGTTCTTGATGCAGAGGGACCAATGTGCTATTAAAGGTAAGACCATGTCAACAACACAATTGCTTTTTTTTTTTTTTTTTTTTTTTTTTGAGTAAAGGATTGAAAAGAGTAGCCTAGGTGGGAACTGTGCAGTCTCCTTGTCATATGGCATACCATCATCAAAGCACCTTCTGTGTAGCTTTTAGGAGACATCACTTGAAGACAGACAGTCAGACAAATTATTACTTTGCTAATCTGCCCTAATGACAAGGAGCTTGGAAAGCCAATGCATATCATGGCCTTTAGCAGACTTGTCAGTGAGCAAAGCAGATCCCTGCAGAAGTTATAATGTATCCCAATCTAACTAACTGGGCTAATATATTTAGAGATGCAGGAAGGGGGAAAAGCAAATAATTCTGTCCATTGCAGTGGCAATCTGTCCCCCTCCTGGCACTGGAATGCCAACCTTTCTGGACTGTAAATGTTATTTCCATATAACAAAAAGGCCTGCTCAGGGCCCTCATTTTTCCCCTATAGTGGGTCCACAATTGCCTCCCCACTGCCCAGCCCAGCTCACACAGTGATCCCTTTAATTCGCATCAAGCAGAGCTGTTAAAATAATCCTCCACACCACCCACTCTGCGAATCCTGGCGCCAGCTCCTTGACCAAGCTTTCCAGCCCAACGGCCATGCTCCTCTCACCCTGTCTTGATCCAGCTCTGCCTCCACGACGCCTACTTGGCCGCTCTTCACCCTCACACCTTCCTGGCGCTTCCCGGAGGAGCTCCGGCGCCGGACACCGCCTTCTCCACGCTGCCTGAGCCGCGGCGCTGCTGGAAGCGGCGAGCGGCCGCCCGAGCGGGGCAGGGAGCCGAGCGGCAGGCGCGCTCAGGCAGCGGCAGCGGGCCGCGGCCTGCGCTGCCGCCAGGGAGGGACGAGGCGGGAGGAGGAGCGGGCCCGGTGAGTCCTCCCGGCCAGCTTTTTTTCCGGGGTGCCCCGCCAGCCCTCCCGCCCACGGCGCGCGGTGATGGAAGGGCGGAGGCGGCAGCCGCTCGCCGAGGGGGGCGGTGCTCGCCCCCCTCTCCCCCCCCAACGGCCGCTGCGCGCGCGAGGTGCGTGTGGGGGGGCGTCGCTCCACCACCAACGGCCGCCGCGCGCTCGCGGGGAGGGGGGGGGCGCCCGCCCCGCGCCAACGGTCGCCGCGCGCGCGAGGCTGGCGGGGGGGGGCGTCGCATCGCCCCAACGGCCGCCGCGTGCTCGGGGCGGGGGGGGCGCCCCGCGCCAACGGTCGCCGCGCGAGGCACCCCGGCGGCGGCCGTTGCTGCGCGCGCGCGCCCGCGGCCGGCGGCAGCAGTGATTGGAATGCGGCTGGCGCCCCGCCCCGCGCCGCTCCGCAGGGCCGCGCCGGGCGTTGGGAGCGCTGCGAGGGACGGAGCCTGCGCCGTGCCCCGGCCCACCCCCTCCCCTTCCCACGCACACCCCGCCTTCCCTCGACCGCCCGGAGCCGCCGGGAGCGGCCTGCGGAGCGGAGCGAAGCGGGGCGCGGCCCCCCTGCCCCTTGGCTCCCCGCCGAGGAGGATGAGGAGCCCCCGACACGGGTGAGTGCGGCCGCGGGGAGACGGGGGCGTCGGGGCTGTGGCGTGGAGCGCCGGCCGCGCCGGGACGCCCTTCCCTCGCCCGGCGGAGGGCTGCGGGCGCCGTCGGGGCTGTCCGGCGCCGCCGCTCCGGAGGGGCCCGCGCCCTGTGGCCGCCCCCGCTGGCCCGGGCGGCGCGCAGGCCGCGGTCCCCCGGCCCCCCTCGCCGTCCTGCCCCGCCGCGGCGCTGGGGGCGCTGCGCCGGCCCCGCCGCCCTTCCTCGCCGAGGCTGGGGTTGGGACTGGGCCGGGGCGGAGGCCGAGGGAGGCTCTGCGGCCCGACGAGCCGCTGCGCTGGTGCCGGTGCCGGCCGAGCCTCGGCGGGGCGGCTGGCGGCGCGATGTGGGGCCGGGGCCGCGGAGCCCCGCGGGGGCGGCGCTCCCCTCAGCCGGGGTGTGGGGGCTGAGGCGCGGCGCCTCCCGTTTGTGCGCGCCCGCGACCAAGTTGTGCGCCGCCTTTGTCAGTCTGGTACCGCTCGGTTACATAAAACAAGCCGTAGCGCTCTTCCTACAAGTAACGCCAACCGCTGAGTGTACCTTAAAAGTTTGACTTGGTCCGTTGATAGTAGAGGCCTTACTGCACAGCGGAGGCTGCGCTGTTGAGTTGCGACGTCTAGTGCCTCTCTATAACTGAGCACAAAAACTAGTGAAGAAGGTTAAAAGTTTGAACGGCGTTTTACCACCTTTTAGCTCTTTGAAAGGAAGAGTGAATTCAGCAGCAACGAATGGCCTTAAGCTGTGTTTCCACGCAAGTCATCTGTCAGTTTGTGTTGAGGTCGTATGGTGACTCTTTCCAATGCAGGTTGATTGCGTTTGTGACTTCTTTCGTTCTCTGTGAACAGGTAATTATTTAGTAAATTGTTTGCCAAGGTAGTTTCATTGCAGTTGTTCAGAATTGCATAGGAATGAAGAAACAGTTTGCAAATGAAACTCGTCTGTATCAAGAAAGTTGTCTGTTCTGCGGTAGAAACTATTACTGGATAAAATAGTATGTGAGAGTAATTTATAATCAGATGTTATTGCAGTCTATAGGCAATTAAAAAAAACATATTGTGGAATCTATAACATTGTTGGCATCTGTAAATTGTTGGGAATGTGTTTGTCCTTTGTTACTGTGCTTCTGTTCCTTTTCTAACCTTTTCTTATGTTGTTCAATGAATTTCTTTGTTACATGAGTGTGTGTATATCGTATATAAATGCGGACACATACGCCACAGTGGGCTTTGAGTTTTAGTCTAGGATTTTTGTTGAGGATCTTCTCATGTAGCCACAAGGTTCAACAGCTGGGTCCTATTGGCTGCTCACTTCTGTTAACTGTGAAAGTATGTGGCTGGATCTGAATCCTTTTTAAAATCATGAAGTAATCTAGGTTGGACGGGACCTCTGTGCATTATGTGGTCCAATTTCTTTTTGAAGCAGAAAAAAAAGACAGTTTGTAAATTGCAAGCCCAAAATATCATGTAACTTGGATTTCATTTATTAAAAGATGTGCTTAACGAAGTATTGTGCAGGTAGAGCTACCACGGTTTCCTGAAGCCAAATTATAGAACCTAGCTCCTCGTGTTTTTGATACTGCTTTTCAAATTCCTTGCAGTGAGGAATATGTGTCTTGTTGTAAGAATTAAAAATACTCAATATAGTTAAGTGTGTAAACAGTATACATGCTTATTTCTGGCTTCCAAAATTCAGGAATCGAGAATCTAAAGTGCAGGTAGCTTAACTTTATTTCTGGTTAATGCAGTTATTGAACAACTGCCTTATTTAAGTATTTGTTCTGATGTGGATTTTAATAGCAATGTCCAACTTCGGGACGATAAGATTTTGATCACATCTGGGATTAAATACTGTGCCTTTTTGGATATGCTGTAAACTAGGTCTGATAATTTTGCTTAAAATGGACAAGTGTTTACCACAGATGAGCATTGCTGTAGCATGAAATGTCATGGTGTACTATGCCAGTAAAAGCAAAAAGGATTTTGAAGAAGTGGTAGTTAGCTTTGTCTACTTCCTGGAGTGCTGAAAGGCTAGCAGTTGATGGATTGCTGGTTTTTTTGTTGGTTTGTTTGTTTTTTGTTTTTTGTTTTTTTAAGTTAGGTATGATGTTTATTGGTTCTCCAAGGAGCAAGGTACAGATTATGTAGTTATATAAAGTTTAAAAAAATGTAGGGAAGGACTTGCTAAATATTCACTATTTTTGTAATGACAAATTTGCGTAGGTTAGACTTGTATTTTAAAAGAAAAAGTGGTGTGAAAATAGTGATGTTAAACCACTGTGAACCAAGGGAATCACCCTTACATTGTGTATAGCTCAATGTAATGAAGAACTTACACAACTTTCTAAGGGATGATGAGGCACAAATATGTTACAGTAGATAAGAGTAACTGAATGGACATTGTCATAGGAGGGATCAAAAAGGAGATTTTAGTGCTTGCACGACTTTTGATATATCCAGACTTTCCAAGGGAAACAAACCTTTCTTCTCCAAAGCTCTTGAAAACAAAACAAATCGAAAGGGGGAGGGAGAAGCCTCCCTCTTTTGTTCGTGGCTGGTAACTTTTATGACAAGGACAATGTCTTACACATTGAGCTGCAAGGATGAATACAGCAACTTCTTTGGTAGGTTACTGAAAGGTGTAGATGGATAAATGAGACAAGAAAGTGTGTGAGGGGGTGCAGAACATATTAGAAGTGTGTATGCTTCTTCTGTGCTTATGTAAAGGGTCAGCTGAAGATCTGTCCTTTCTTTCATGGATATCTGGGAAAGCTCTAGATGCTTCTCAGTTCCTCAATAAAAAGAAGGCACATCTTCAGTGCTGGGGTCTTTTGTATAAGACACCAAGATAAGTGAAAAAAAAATAAATGACAGAAGGAACTTAGTAATTTAAAGGCATATCACTTCAAAGTTGGAGTATTTGGACACTCGTGGAGTATTTACAGCTTGTTTCAGTCATTAGTATTGCCAAAATGCAGAATATTGTGTTTGTGTGAGAGGGGGCAGAGTGCCTATGTGTCCGTGTGCTTGTCTACCTGACAGCAAACTTCTCCTTTAGCTGATAGAAATTCCATGCTTCAATTCTTTTTGTTAGATAATGCCTTTGCAGAATCTTCGTTCTGTTTCTCCTGCAGTTACTCTACCAAACTTGTTCTGATTATCCCTAGTCATGGTGATGTCATCGAGTTACAGTGCATTTTGTATGATGTTTAGTACTTTAAAGGGAAAGCAGAGGATTTCCTTTTGTCTGTTTTTTCCTGTAATCTCTTACAAGTTACAGTGAAGTCTGTGGAGTGACGGATACTTTCAGACATAATTAGAATAGTTTTACTTATTCTAAAAAATGTCTATAATTGAAAACAAATGCAAATGTTACCTGCTATATTGTATCCCTTTAAAAATAATACAGAAACTGGAATAGATGATCCTTGAAATAAAGAGCTGAAATTGTCACATAGTTTAATTGTACAGAAAACATTGTTTTAACATCCTGAATGCTTTTAATAAAGATATAAATGTAATTAGTCTGTGAGGGTTTCAGTCAGAAAAACATGCTCAGTGTTCTTTACTCTGGACATCTAATTGTCAAAAGCTTTAGTTTATACAATGCAAGCAAGTAATTGGCCTAACGCTGACCAGGAAATAAACTAGGGAACAAGTTGCCAGCTTTATGGCTCTAAGAAAACAAAACTAAAAATTACTGTGCTTGTCTTAAATTGAGAATTTCATCCTTCTGTAAGGAGAGTGAATTTTAGATTCCTTTCCTCTCTGTGTGAGGCTGTGTCCTGACTGATGAGGCAGTAATTTACAGCCTCCTTCTGGTCTAGTCTAGTATGAGGTAGAATATCCTAGTAAGTGTTGAAGATCTGAAAACCGGCATATATTGAAGTGCGTTGTAATAGGTTTATGACTGAAAATTTAGATCATGGTATTTTTGGTATTTTGAGAAGATAGAGAACTTTATTGTAGTGAAAGATGCATGAATTTCTGGTTATGACCCTGTTGTTTTAGTTATGCACAGTTGTTATGGTCAAACTTTTCAGATTTATAACACCTGTTATGAATTTGCTGTGATGTGTTGTAATAGGTGTCTTGTAGTTGCCCTCCTACTTAATTTGAGTTCTGTAGGTCTTGCTCAACTTTATTGTTTTTATGACAGTATGGTTAATAAATATCAGAGTTAATTCAAATAAGTACATGAAGTAGGAAAATAAATTCTAATTCATGGTTGTGATCATGTATCTGCAGTATATGAACTTTATCAAAGGAAAAGCAGCAGCAAAGATTTATTTATGGTCTAGTGTGTTATCAACTTAGAATTTTTCCAGTGGCATCTGTTACTAAACTGAAATTGATTGGCTTGATGGAGCTCTTTTCAAGAGAGTGTCAGTTAAGCCAGTTACTAATTCATTGGTGTTGGTGTTCATTATGGGAAAAGAAAGTGTTTTGATTAGCATGAAGGGTAGGTACTTAATTTAAATACTATAAAAGGCTCTGATTTGACAAAATCTGTGATTGGATGCATTTTAAAATGCATACCTGCAGTATATGGCTGAATACTCTGCAACTTTTTTCTCCTCCCAATTCTGTTTCCTCAAATAGAGAGGAAAATGCAGTGATTAATGTTACCTACTGGCTGTGCATTTAAAAAGGAAGAAAGTATTACTAATCTAGCTCAAGAGTATTGTAGTATAATTTGTTTCGTATGTTGTAACAGAGCTGCAGTGCTTTTTACAAAAATTTGAAGTCACTAATTCTCTTAGTTTATTCAGATAATTGCTTTACATGGTAACCTCAGTAAATTCCATCAGTATAAAATGTAGAAGCAGTTCTAGTAATTCTTTGTGCCTGTATTCTCTCAGTTCACAATCTATTTTTTTGAGACAATATTATCATGTTTTAGCTGATTTAAAAATATGTAAAAAATACAAACATGCAGTGGGGATAAGGCAGAAACTATCAAAGAATATCTCAAAAGTCATGGAGCAAAATACAGACCTGTTTCTCGGAGCTATTTCCTTTTTGCTATTGCAACTGTTGCAATAGTTCTTAATAGCACTAAATATTAACAACTCATTTAAAAAAAAAATTGTTCGTAGTACTTCAGACTTCCTCTGTTTGTGATGCAGGCACTGTCCCATGCTTCTGTGCAGTGATGCAGGTGATTTGAAACAGAAGCATGAACAGATGTTTTTTTCCTGGTAAATGATCCTTCCAACTTAATAGATGCTGGAAATAATAAATATTGTATCATCTTGCTGTCTCCTCCTCTGGCCAATAGAAGAACTTCAGGAGTAGTGTAAGAACAAGAGCGGGTTATAGCAGTAAGAGTAAACCTAAGTGACTGGGAAATAAGAATAAAGAAAAACAGAAAGCTGTGTGAAAGATGCTCTGTAGTACATATGGTAAATATAGTACATATTCTTTTATCAAAGAGAAGTTCAGCGTTTACATAACTGCTTGGATTTGGTATCGGAAATCCTGCTGTAGCTTTTCTAGGAAGAAACCTCACAGAACCAGACACTGACCTGGAAAGTTGAGAGTGAATTACAAGACAGGATTGGGATACTGTACAGGAAGCCACTGCCAGCTAATTAGGTATAGCCATTCCTCCTGGACTCAACACCCAAAATATGGAGTATCTTTAGTTAAGGCTCATGCAGGGATTTTAGCAATAGCCAAAAATCCAGGAGTAATACTAAGCATTAAGAGACAGTGCCATTGAAGATGAGTATTTGACAAGTTTTATTAGTAATTTTAATTGTATTACTTTTAAATACTTTTAAAACTTGTTTCAAATGTCTGCTTTCTTGGAGAGCAAACAAAAAATCTGTCAGAATAAAAAAGACTCCTACTGCTTTTATGATTTTATATATTGACTTTTTAAAAATTTTATCTTCTATATTTATTCAATACAATTTAACCTTTTAATAAAAATATTCTGTAAAAGATGTTACAGTAGCATTCTGAAATGTGTGCTACTCGTTAGGATTGAAAGTTGTACCGTTCCTCACACAGGAAGATTCAAATTCTTAATATAATCATAATTTTTAATATAATTATAATTCTTCTTTAGAACTCAGTGTGGATAGAAGTTTAAGACAGTATTGTTGATGCCCTAGTCTACTGCTTTGGTTAGATGAATGCAATTTTTTTGAACAATGCTAATGCCATTTAAACTTTATCAATGCTGCTTTTGCATGAATTGATTCTTTACTGAATTAATTTAAATTGACAGCCGTCCATACTGGTGTATGTTAATCTTAATGTGTTTTGAAATGCTCTCTTGGTACGCGGTGAGCTAAAACTCTTTTAAGCTCTCTACTATAGTTAATACAATTCTTTCTAAAAAGAATCAAAAACTGAACTATAGTTCTGCTCATAAGTTAGGGTGGAAGAACTATGGTGAAGTGTAGGGACAATCTCTTATAGCTGATTTTCTTTAGTTTCCTGCTCTGAAAATTTCGTGGAAGGAATGCAGTTAAGAGACTTGCCAATCTGAGTTAAACTAGGAATCGTGACATAAAACCTAACCCAGACAGGACAATTTTATTCAAACCTGAGCCTCTGTTGAACTGTCTGTTCTTGTTCCACCTCTGGCTCTACTTTGGTCTCCAACCTCTCTTCAGATTCACGAGTTTTCAAATGTAGAGATGTTTCTAATTTAGAAAATTATTTTGACAATGAACTAAAACAGAAAGGAGGGAACTAAACTGAGGAAGGTCAAAAAACAGATGGAAATAGAAAATCTGAAAACATCTAGTTAAAAAAAATCACCCTTGAAATAATGGAATTTAAATGCTGAAATTATACATCTGTTTGGCAGCTGTGCATTCCTAAGGCAGAGGTTCTGCAGCAGAAATGGCAATAGTAAACTGAGGAAAAAGTTTCAGATACTGTTGTATATATATTTACATCTCTTTGTAATACTTGATGTAATAGTCTTAGAAATTAGGGAGAAGGTGGGGAGGTGGAAGGAGGAGGTGGTAAGCTGATATGAGAATTTCCTTCTTAGTCCTTAAGCATCCGTAGCATTTATACTTGTTCACTGCAGTGAAGTTCTTTAATTCTTAGTTATTGGCTCTTTATCAGTGTCTTTTAATTTCAGCTGATCTAATTTAATAGGTGGGACTAAGTTACCAGAAAAAGAACCAAGTAAAAATATATGAAATGATGGTGCGTTAATAACAGAAGAAAGATACAAATGAACAAACCAGTCTCAGGTATTTTATTTCCAGCAGTGGCTGGTGTTACTGCTCCAGAGGATAGTGTAAAAAAGTCTGCAGCAAACAGCTGTGGGATTATACCACTCTGTGGCAGTTTCTTCCTAAATTCTAATAAGCAGAAGCTAGTTAAGACTAATGCCCATTAAATAGGTTCCTGTATAGCCAGAACATACTTCTATACAGTATCTTAGTACTTTAGAGAGTTCTAGTTTTAGTTTGAAAATGTCTTTAAAAGTTATTAAGCAAGATATAAAAATAGGTAATTTCTTGTTTATTTCTGTATTCTGTTTTCTTTGTACTGTTTTGCTAACCCTGGTATTTGTCTGAGTTATTAGTTGATATTGAAATCTACGTTTATTAGAGCAAGTCTTTGAGCAAATGTATTAGTTGATGTATGCTGGTGTAAACAGTGATTCAATTACTGTGTAAAAGCCTATGATGGTTTTTGCTCTTTAAAAAGATAATTAAGGTAACTTTTGCTTCAAAGAATTTTAGCCAAAATTTTGAAGTATAAGGTTACAGACAGTAACATAAATGTCTTGTTTTTCAGAATTGTTGAATATAGGTTTCAAAGCGTATCCATTTTTAAAAGTATGTGTTCACAACAAGATATTTTTACTATGAGTACTTGGAACAACTGAAGATAACTCTCTTCCAGGTGACTGTCAATGAGCAAAGAAACTCTGGGTGAATTGAAAATAGTTATAGTAGGGCCTTTGAGGATCTGAAGGTGCAGAAATAGGACTTGGGGTTGGAGGAGTGGAAGGGATCAGGTAAGAGGAAACTCAGGACAGGGAACAGCAATAGGAGGGGTTGGTAGGTTTGGAGTGAATGAGTCACAGAAATCTCTCTGCAATTGACAGGAGACACTGCCGATGCTTCCTGTACCTGAGCCCCACTCTAACAGACTTCCTTACTTGAGAGCAGGATATACCCACAACTGTTTATTTCCTCTGTCTGTATATAACTGCACCTCTTTCCCCTTTATCTATACTTGTTTTCATCTCAACAAGTAGTTATCTTTCCATTGTTGTCACTTATGATTTTTTTTTCCCTGTAGCACCTGTGGTTTAGTCACGATGTGAAATAAGGTTTCCAGCTGTTAAAGTTTAGCCAATCTGATGTTTTTCCTTAGCACAGGCGGAGTTTAGTACTTTTTTTTTTTTCCTGGCATTACTATAACATTATGGAAAAGACTGAAAACAAGCAGAAGGAATTAGAGGTCTGCATGCAGTTGCAGGCTGCAATCTCATGGGGATCACATAGTTGTCGTGGGATAGCCCATATGAGTGGAGTGCTGCAGCAGATGGATACTGGCCCTTTAGACAGGGCAGACTGGGAAGGTGAAGAGCAGAGTTGGCTTTTATGTCAGAGAGCAGTGGGAGTCCATGGAGCTCTGCTTTGGGGCAGATGAGAGCTTATGGGTCAGGGTTGGCAGGCAGACCAGGTGACACTGTAGTAGGTGTCTGATAGTGTTCTGTGATGAAATGACTGGCTTCGTGAATGAGCAGAGATCAGTGAATGGTGTTGAACTCTAGTGAGGCTTTGGAAGCTGTCTCCTGTAACATCCTCACAGGCAGACCGATAAAGTACAGAATAGCTAAGCAGATGGGGAGGTAGCTTGAAAACTGACTGAACTACTTTGGCTCAGTGGCCTGAAAACCATCTGGAGGCCAGTCAGTAGGAAAGGTGCCCCAGAGGTTGATATTAGGACCAGTACTGCTTCACATCCTCATTGCCTGATGGGACAGAGTGCACCCCCTCTCAGAGGGCTCTCAGAGTGACTCAGAGTGCACGTCAGCAAGTTTACTGATGATTTAAAAAAAAAAAAAAAGAAAAAAAAGGAGGAGTGATTGATACACTAAGTGGGTGAGCTGCTGTTCAGAGGGACCGCAACAGGCTGGAGGAATGGGCTGACAGGAATGCCGAGAAGTTCGACAAAGGGAAGTGCAAAGTCCTGCACCTGAAGAGGAATAACTCCATGCATCAGTACAGGCTGGGGGAAAGCAACTTTGCAGAAAGAGGCTTGGAGGTTCTGGTAGACAAGCTGAGCATGAGCCAGCAATGCGCTCGTGTAGCAAAGGAGGCCAGCAGCCTTCTGGGCTGCACTAGGAAGAGCGTTGCTAGCAAGTCAAGGTAGGTGATTCTTCCTCTTTCCTCGGCACTGATGAGGCTGCATCTGGAGTGCTGGGTCCAGTGCTGGACTCTCCAATACAAGAGAGCCATGGTGCTCTTGGAACAAGTCCAGTGAAGGGACGCTAAGATGATGAGGGGACTGCAGCATCTGTTCTATGAGAGACTAAGAGAGCTGAAACTGTTCAGCCTGGAGAAGATGCAGAGGGAATCTTATCAGTATGTGCAAATACTTGATGGTAGGATATAAAGAAGACTGAGCTAGGCTCTTCTCATTGGACATAAACAGAAATGCAGGAAATCGTGTTTATACATTATAAAAAAAAAAAAAAAAAACTTGGAACAAGTTGGCCAGCAAAGGTGAGGAGTCTCCATTGTAGGAGGTATTTAAAACACAACCTGATGTAGTCCTTGGCAATCTGCTCTAGCTGATCCTGCTTTGAGCATAGGGTTTGGACTTCGGGGTCTCCATAAATCCCTTTGAACCTAACCCATTCTGCGAGTCTGGTATGAGTTCATGTGTGTTGATATACTGAAGCCTTTTCTAATTTAGATAAAACCAGTATTTCTTTACATTCTTTCTTCCCTATGTACATGGCTTTTCTTTATTTCCTTCTGAATTTCTCTGTCAGAATATTACCTTTCAGCTCGTCCTCTCATTCTTTATTTTTTCTTCTCTATTCTCACATCATTTGCAAGACTTTGTTTTGTTTAGTGTTGAATGAGTGATAGACACATGTCTCCAATCTTCAGGCTTTTACAGCATATGAGCCACCCCACCCCCCAGCTATTGCTACATTAACTTAGTTTGGCACTTGTCATACCCCTCTGAGGTGATTCAGGTCACTAACACAGCAAACAACTAACTCAGCCAGAAAAAGCATTGATAAATCTCTCCTGGGTTAGCAAGTTAATATGGCTTACAGAAAGACATCATAAAGAGCTGGTGGAAGAGGAGGCAGGTTGGATCCATGCAGCTGCGAGACGGGAAGGAGGAGAGAGAAAGTAACTATTACATCTACCTAGCTGTTTGCAGAACTGTACCTAAATGTATTGGAGACTTCATCAAACAAATGGTATGTGATATTTTTAATAGAAGGAAACTCAGTTTTGAAGCAACTCTACCAAGTGCTTTTTAGATGGGAGTAGGTGGGGTTGAGGAAAGGCATTACTCTTGCTAGGTTACTGTTGAACTAGTTGGAAACTCTGTCCTTTGTATCAGCTTTGTCACTTGTTCTGGTTTATCAAATAGTTGAGCTGTTAGCATAAAAATAATTCTCTCCTGTCCCTGGTCAGGAGAGTCACTGGATTTCAGCATTTTGGCACTCTCCTCTCTCTAATGTGCTGGTTAATGTGACAGAATGTGTCATCTAATCTTCACCCCTTGTTGTGTTTTACAATCTGCTAACTATCTTTTGTCTACTTCAGAGTATTAGCAAATGGTGGAGTATATGCAGTTTTGTCAGATAAATCACCAGAATCAAGAGTGTTAAGGAAAATCAATATGAATTTGCTGCCTACTAGCTTTCCTATTTTAAATCTGTTGTGACAGAGAAAGTGAGGATGGCAAACGTGATGTTAGTTATAAGAAAAGTGGTAATTCTGAGTGTTACAGGCAAACAAGTTCTGTACTAGGCCAATCGGTATAATAAAATATAAAGTATGCATATGTATATGAATGTGTGTGTATATACACACAGGGGAAATTTGATGCAGCTTTTGTAAGCAGAGGTAATGCCTTGCACTTGTTAGTGCTTTGAAGGAACAACAGATTTATGGGTAACAATAATCCAGTTTATACACTAATCTTGGATTTATAAAATATTTGCATGTCACCTAAAAAAAATTAAACACTTGCTGAGAAGGGGAAACTATCATGTGCTAATAATGGAATAAAATAAAGGAAGGAAAAACTAGGAAGAAATGGACAGTTATCACAGCAGCAGACGGGTGCTAACAGCCTCCTTGGGAGCAAGTGACAGGGACTTGTGAAAAATACATTTGTGTATTTGGAAATGATTTGGAAAGGGGACCGGGTAACAAGATGAAGAAAAGTGTAGATGATAGAGGTATTGTAGACTAGATCTAGCAGTAGTGAATGTCTGGCTGATTAAAATACCAGATGAGATCCACTAAATGCAATTTAATTTAATTCAAACAGAGGAAAACCAGTAATATGTTCTAAAGTAGCTGTTAGTACTTCAGGATATCTTGGGTAGTTTTCTGAACCATTTTTTGCTGTGAAACACCAACTTTAGATGCCACTGTCTGCTTATCCTGATTTTTTTTCGTTCCCTTTCACCCTCTTCGCTTTGGCTGTACATTTCCTTTGTCCGCTTTGTATCAGCACTAGTAATTGTGGCCAGATGGAAGATTGGACTTGTTTTCAAATATGGCTGAAAACTAACTCTCCAAAAATTTTTGTGTTCAGCTGCTTCAGCTCACCATGAGACCAGGTGAGAGGGGCAGCATTTCCCCTCTGATGATTAATTGCAGTCTTAAATACTGAAGTTTAAGCCACTCTTGAAGCCATGTTCTATATAGCAATTAAGGATTTTTTAAAAAAAATATGATTATGCAGCTGTGCAAATTCATTATATATGAGCATGTCTACTATGTAATTCTGTTCACCTAATTTCAGTAAATTTACAGTAAACTTTAGTGTGCTTTTTATTTGTTTTGGGTTTTTTTGGTTTTTTTTTTTTTGAACACATGCTCATTTTATCAGGTGTGGTACTTGGAATTCTTGAGTCAGGGAAAGAGAAACAACTGAGAGGAAAACGTATCTATCAAAACTTGCTTTAAACTAAGAAATAAGCAGGAAACAGTTTCTTACAATATAAGAGATGACAGATGGTAGGTTTAAAGCAGGTATAGTAAAATGTGGTACTTTTCACAGTGAATACTTCTATTGCAAAGTTAATTTCAGAATATGTGTCTTGAGGCCAGAGGTATCATACAAGTTTGGGATAATACAAAGTCTTTCTTTAATGGCAGTAGGATGGTGATTTGTATCCAGTTTTAGGTTAGGAAGTCCTTAGATCACTGGCTTCTGGAGGGAGTAAGGGTATGCTGGGAAAGATTCTGTTCTTCCTTTCTTCTAGCAAGATTCTGTTCTTCCGTTCTTCTACCATCTGGTGCTAGCCAGTGTCATAAACAGAATAGTCAGCTAAATGTCTGGTGTAATTCAGTATGCTAATTCTTATGCCTCTTACCATGCTAAGAAATGCACCCAGGCAGGTCAGCTCCTCTATGTGTTGTGTTTTTTTTTGTTGTTGTTGTTGTTGTTTTTTGTTTTTCGTTTTTTTTAATATTGCACTGGTTTGTAGCTGCCTTTGTTTACACATTATCCATTTGGTTTGGCTTAATGATAGTGCCATCAAGCATCAAGTGTTTTTAGTGTCTACTTTTTTCCTGACCTTTCTCTGTTCAGATACTTTATTTTGCTTAGTGTGGGAAGACTGATAATGTAATCTCCAAAGGGTAGCAGTAATATAGCCAGATAGACTATCACTGATGTCTGTAATGAAAAATCTGCTAGATGAATAGCTAACTAGCAGATTAAGCAGGCAGCTTAATTTTTAGATAAGCCTGGCAGCTAACTGCATCAGAAGGGCCACTTCCACTGCCTTTTCAAACCACCCATGTGCATGCCTAGCCTGTCGTTTACACCAGTATTGGTAGTCTTCTAATGCTGAAGAAAGTTAATCTGACAGAAAATTGATGTCTTTTTTCTTTTGCGCCCCCCCCCCCAATCCTTTGACTTTACTTTTTGCCAATCTAGCTACCATTGTGGAGGGCAGACCAAGCACCTATATTGGCCTTAAGAACAAGAATGCTGCTTCCCCAACTGCAGCTTAGTGATCATGTAATATTCTAGCCTGTGGACAAAGCTGCAGTTTCTGTGTTTTGGAACTTCTTTTTTCCAATAGTTTGAACAATAGTGCTACTTATAACTATGTGTAGTTAGTATCCCCCTCAAAGAAGAAAGGGAGATGAGCAAAAACTCTTTATTGTCCCATCTTCTAGTTTCTTTTTCCTTTTCCCTTTGTTCATTTACTTTTTTTTTAATAGTTTTGTTCAGTGATTGTCTGTGATGTAGCATGTGCAGTTTGGGATTTTTTGCTGATATCTAATACTCACCTAAAACTTCAAAGAGAAGCTCCATGTATCAGCATGCTTGAAGATTAGATGGTTGGTAAGATCAGGATGGAGCGGATATCATGCTCTTTTGGTTTCAAAGGTCTTGAGCAGCGTTAATGTCCCAGAGGTGAAGGATGTTATGATCAGAAGTGTTCAGTAAACTTGTGCCTGATAAGGGGCTGGTCGATATGTACCTACTGACCAGCCTATGAGATGCCGTGTTTGGAAACAGAAGATGTGGGAGGGAGGCAGGGAGAAAACTGTGGTTAGAGGAGTATGTGTGCAAGCAGGGAAATGGACATACTGCAAAGGACAGGGAGAGCGAAATCATACAGAATATGGGGAGAGAGCTGGGGTAATTATGTTGGGAGAAGATATATACCAAAATAGAACATAAATCTGTAGGAAACCAGGCCTTGCTAGGTGTGTCTCCTGCTTGTGGTGTAAAAAGTTTGATGTAAGATGGCTCTTTCCCGCCCCCCCCCCCCCCCAAAGAAGAGAAAATTCGAGATGAAAGAATCATTTGAGGTATAAGAGCCGAGCCAGAAATACCTTAGATACTTGTTAGGCTTTGCTGCCAGGGCAGAAGGGATCAATTCAAGTAAGTGTTTGTTCTGTGTTCCTCATGTGACCTAGGCTTCAGTGGGAGACAGAGAGAATGGCATAATAAAATCTTTACATAGCAGGGATGGATATAACAACACATATCCTATTTCTAAACGCAAGCAGTTTTACCCAGTAAATCAAAAGGAGCTTGAAGTGACACAGAGTCTAGCAAGTGAAATATGAATGCTCCTTTTTGTATGTTAAGTGGAGTTGGCTGGTAGCTATGAATAGACAAAATATATTTGAGAATGAGATACAGTACTTTATTTTTCAAAGAACTGCTGCAGGTGAGACAGAAGGTTAGCCTTTTGACAATAGACATAATGGGATTAAATGTCAGCTTAACAGTGCAGATGGTATGAGAGAATAATCTAAAAATAGTGTTGTAATATGTGACAAGGTCATAGGAGTAATGATGCAGCCACATGTTTAATATATTAGTGTGTATGCAGTCCACACTCCCCCACTACTGAACCTCTTAATAATAGAAAACAAAACTATGAACTGCGTGTTGCAAGTTGACTTGTTTTTGAAAATCCTGATTTACTGAATGCTGCTACTTTGCACTGAATTTTCATCATCATCCAGAACTTATGCTTTTGGAGAGTGTATTAGAAAATATTTTTCCTCATACTTTTAAAAACCTGCATTTTAAAGCAGTACTAAAGCTAAAACTTCAACAGTGCTGGTAAATTTCCATGTATTTTTTTTTTAATGACGTCGTTGTTTAAAATAGTGATTTTAATATATCTTTTGTAAGACTCTTTCTCTGCTCTCAATAACAGTAAGTATAGGCATAGTTAAATTTGGTTAGGCTCTCTGAGTTCAGTTATAGTTCAGTGGGACTACTTGCACAAAGTTATGTTAAAGATTAATGTCTGAAGTTATTAAAACTGCTAGCAACATTCACAGATGTGTTGTTCATATGAAATGAAACATGTTCAAGAGGATACTTACTTTAGAATGACACCTCTTGGGCTTTATATAACAAATGTACCCAAGATTACCACAATTAAAAATGTTACAGAAAGTTTTCCACTTTTAACTCCCATTTAATGGTGCATTTGTACGGTATATTATCTATTCTGCAGTACTCATTGTTTCTCTCTACATGTATTATTCTTTGATATATAGTCTGTAGCTTTTAAAACAAACTTTAAAGGAAATTTTGATTATGAAAGTTTAAAAATTGTTATGACCAGGTGTATTTCCTGATGCTATTTTTAATTTGTTAAAGTTAATTGACAGCGATGATGTGACCCTACTTAAAGGGAGGGGAGAATTGTGTGGACTATCGAGATCAAGCAACCTAAAAATGATTCATTTTAGACTTAAAACTTTGAGGGAAAAGGGAGAATTTTAAGGCTCTGTATTGTTCTCACTTTGCAGTATAAGTTTCTTAGAATTCGGGGTGGGTGGTGTGTGTGTGTTTGTTTTTTCCAGGGACTACTTGTAGTTTTTGCTGGCATGAAACTTGCGTTGAACTGAAGTACCAAAGGCATTCTTGAATGTCTTCATAAAGCATCACATGCATGTTTTCAAATTGCTCTTTTGGAAAGTATTGCATTAGCAGAGACTCTTCTGCAAAACATCTATACATAGTTTATTTTTAGCACGGTTTTATTTTTAGCACAGCTTGACCTCTGTTGAAGCCTTCAGGATTATCTTGTATTTTGAGTGTGGCCTTAATTTTCATTATGTAGACTGCCTGTGTGCAGTATACTAATAACAGATCACCCAGGTCCAAAAGACAGCCTCTAGAAGTGGGAAGAAAGTTTAGGCTTAAAAAAAAAAAAAAAACCCTCCCAACTACAGGGAGGATGCTAAAGGTGAGACTGTTATGTAGGCCTTCAAAAAGAATTGTCACCAACTGTGCAAGCCATTCAGTAGCAGTCAAAGAATCGTCCTTGGTCATTTGAGCTTCAGTTTTGATGTGTAAACATGCTTGCTCTTCTGCTCCAAACAATCAATGTAAATAATTTTAAATGCAAAGAAGTGAGCATTATTAAACATACTTTTAAACAACAACAACAAAAAAGATGATTTACTTTATAATATTTGGAGTTTTTTCTGTTACATTGAGGTTAATACAGTAATACTGAGTAAAACTGAAAATACTATTAGAAATTATGATCTTCCTTTGAATTTTTGTCATCTGATGCCAACTTACAGAGTAGAAATGCATAATTTCCTTACATGAGTAACAAATAAGAGCCATAGCAGAAGTTCCTGTTGGGAAAAGTTTAAAAGATTTAAGAGTTACATAATTTGAGAGAAGGAACAGACAGTATATGATGCATGTAAGTTCATTAAACAATTGTGTTGTCTTCATAAAACAAGAACAAAAGGTGTTGCAAATGTAAGTCAATATTTGCAGTAAGTATTTTTAATGCATGTATAAGATGTTAGTATTCTGTAAGTATCATCTTACTAAGATTTTTATTTTCATACATACAGTGAAGAACTTTGGCTTATGGGATCTCTTATCTAAAGATTCTTGAGCTCTAAATTTCCATTGCTGACTTCTTAAATAAATTTTTAAAACCTAGGCCCAAAGACTTGACGACAGTTAAGATATTCTGGCAACCTTTGTTTCCCTAGCAAAAGTTTTTTTTTTTTTTCTTGGTAGAGTTGCAGAAGAATTACCACCTTTACCAGTGCTTTGCAGTGTCCTGTTTAGTTAAGCCAATAAAAGTATAAATCAGCTTCTATGGAAACCACACAAAAGAAAATAAGTGTGAATTCCTCATGCCTGTGCTGGTGCCCTGAAGACTTAAAACATCATGATGCCTTGATCACCTTTTTCTGATCGGTCTGTTCCTGACTGACAAGTGTTCTATATAAGGAAAATTTCTAACTGAAAAATGTTTTGAAGTTGTTCTTTCCCTCTTCTTACAGTGTACTATTATTAGAATGACTGAGAAATTACTTCTTCGAGTCATTGTCCCTGATCTGATACTGATATCTTATTAATTTTAGTGGGTTCAAAATGGTAAAAATCTCAGCTATTTTGTTCACAGTAAAACATTTAAATATTTATTTTGAATACCAACAGTCTTACTCATGCCATAAAAACATAATCTTTAGTGAAAATAGATGGAAGCGGTTTGTGTATCTATAAGACTGGCTTATATATTGTCTTAAAGCGTAACTTTATTGTATCCTTTTATTTCTTTTCATTTATGTAATTAACATTAAAATCTAGACTTTGTAATATGATGGTGTCATAAACAAACTATATGTATGTAGTTTAAAAATTAAATGAGTCTATAACAAAATTGTCCCCTTCATTTGGGCTTATGGAGTGGCATTATGCTGGAAAAGGTTTGACTTAAATGGATGTTTTGATTCTGGTATCCACAGTTTTTGTAGCTGGAAAAAGAACCGATCTTTATTTTTACATAGTTATTGTCCTATGTTTCTGAATAAGATCTCTTTGTTTCTGTGATTAGCAGAAGTAAAGTCTAATTTGAGTGAAGATAAGAGTTGAACTAAAAATTCAGACCTTCATGGCTTAGCTGAGAAGTAATTGTTCCCAGAACTAGAATGGCTTGCAAGCACACAACACATTTCCCGTTATTAAGGGGAAATAATTGGGTGTATCAGTTAGAAGTGACAGATCCAAATGTAGCGTAGGCTCCTCCGTGTTACTTCACAGAAGAAATATTTTTAAAAGAATAGTGTTTTTTTCCGATTTCAGGAGAGCATATGGGTAGATCTGTTCCCTGCTAAGCAGTGCTGAGATGCCATTTTAAGAGGTTAAATTACTTTCTAAATGTTGCTGTGAAGGAGGAGGGAAGGGAAGAGATCAAGTTACTCATTCTGCATTCCAGAGCCTACCACTACACTTGAAGGCTGGAGACATGTTGGCGAAGCTAGAATACGCAATTGCCAGTCATCTCTAACCCTGCCCCCACCTCGAAAAGAGAGACCAAAAGAGATTTTCTTTAAAAGGGGCCTGGAAAAGGGAAAGCAGTTTTTCTTCTTTTTTCACAGTTGCTTCATTTTTTGGCTTTTACCATTACAGTCACTGCAGATGTAAGAATGACATGTCCTCTTCTATTATTTTTTGAGGATTTCACTTTTTTGATTATTTTACTTCAAGTAAACATAAGAATTTATTAGGAAACAAATGGTATTTGACGTATTTTTAGATGCCAGTAGTCCTTGTGTCTGTGTTTAATTTTGCTTAGTTCTAACAGTATTTATATGATTTTTCTGAAAACAGATTATTGTGCTCAAACAATTTGAGAGTTAGAAAGCTGGTCGTATGTTGTATGTTTATTCTCATTTTTCAGGCCACTACCTAGATCCTACAGTATTATGAAAATTCTAGGTGATTGTTTACCTTCTTGATAGAAATAAAGGTTTGTGTATTTTGCTTGTTTTCCTGTCTCTCCTCGTGGATATAAAGCAGCAATTTGAAATACTGTGTTTAAAGTATCATGCAGGTCTCATCTAATGTTTATACTGTAGCAGTGCTCAGTGGGTCCTTTGAGGAACAATGCCTGTCTACTTTGTGCACACTTTCTTTTTCCACCACCAAAAAAAAAAAAAAAAAAAAAAAAAAAAAAAAAAAAAAAAAAACACCTGCAGTAAAATGTCATAAAATATCATTAAAGCTTTTCTTTTAATGTAGCTATGCAAAGTTTCGAGTTAACTTTGGAATGGAATGCTGTGTGGAAATGCAATTGTAGCCAGTATGGTCTAAAGATACAGCAGTGTCAGTTTGTATCTACTCCATTAAAGTTATTAATATGTGTCCTGTTTGCTTCTATGAGGCTACATAAATACTTTCAGGGAAACAAAATTAAGGGAAATTTAACTGACACTAAGTTGATATCCTGTCCATGTTTTTGACCTGTTTCTCTATTTTAGCTTAGGATGTAGATCATTCTTCAAATCAGGTGTTCTTAAGTTCTGGCTTTTTTCTTCCACCTTTTATGTGAGATGACAAAATTGAGGTTGCTAACAAAGCTAGGCTTGCTTCAGGAGCAAAATACAGCTTTGTTCTTGGGGTGTCTCACCAAAGGTGCAAGATACCACATTTATTGGAGCGTAAATCATACACACTGTGTGTATGTCAAGTGCTGTGAAATGTGCGAGATACTTTTGCAGTTAATTTATCTTCTGTAGTGACTGGTTAGAGTTGTATTATTTGTAAAAATAACATAAAGATCATCAGATTTTTCTTCATGGCATGTAACTTCTTTGTAGCAAAAGAGGTAAAATGATCCTGGTTGTGAATAGCAATGTGGTTTTTCCTGTTGTCAAAGGAATTCTTTTTATTTTCCTCCCTCCTCCCAAAAGTAAAAGCAATCACCCACTGAAATGGGGACTCCTGAGTCAAAATTCTCTGGTTGTTTTAGTTATTACAAAACATTTGGAGTATCTTGTTCTGATGAAAATTCTTTCTGAGTTGCTACTGTTTTATCCCTGAGCTCCTTTCAAACCAAAGGGATGAAACTGATTCTTTCTGCTTTGCTGCACTGAGTCTTTTCTCTCTTCTATCTCTCCTAGAAAAAAACAGTCTTTGGCACAGGTTAGAGCATTTTTTTTTCCACCTTAGCCTAAACACCAGAAATCTATTATTGACTAGTTGCTATCTATGCACAAGTTTAAAATATGGATATAACTTAATAGGAAGACTGAACTGGTCCCAAGGTTAATTAAATTTGACCTTAGGAGTGAAAATGAAAATGGATTCTATTTCTCATTTTCTTACAAACGCTATATGTAGTAAAAATAAATGACTAGATCACCTTATCTAGTCTTTGACCAAATTCTTCTTAGTGTTTATGCAACTCACTTGGACTGTGATGTATTTCAGAAAGTGCATATTGCTGGCTGAAAATGTATTTATTCCAAAAAGTAGTATATAGCAGCAGCTGTGGCTGCTGCTGAGTTTTTAAAGGAAACTGATAGCAAAAAAAAAAAAAAAAAAAAAAAAAAAAAAAAAAAAAACTTCTGTTGTTTCTATTCCAGTATGTACGTCTATAATGCTTTTCCTTGAAATTCAGATACAGTTTCATCATTTTCAAGCTGGGGTCACATGGTATATAATTCCTAGAACTGATGAAAAAGGGCTATTAAGGTATACATACTATATTTTGCTTAGATACTTGTGCTAGTTCAGAAATTTCTAGCAATCTAGCAGTGATGGTGAATCACTATTGAAATTCAGGATAAATTAATTGATGCAGAGCTCTATAAAGCTGTAACACCAACAGCTGACTTCTGCCTTAGTTGAAATAGACTGTAGTTGCTATTGTCAAGCTATATGTTAGCAACGAACGTATCTGAATTATGTTGCTTCTCCTCACACATGCTTACTTTGCAAAATCTTTGCTTAGATCTTCATAAAAGCACTTTCCCTTTATGCTGTGGCAAGCAACAAAACTGTTCTGGCACTAAAGTGACATGGTATTTGAGCTAGCATTCATGCAAATGAGTGGCCTGTTTTATGTTTCTAGTATTACTTTCTCTGTAAAGCTGTCTCAGATATTTGTTCACCTATCCAATAAGGCAGTGCAATATTGCCCCAAAAGATGGTTCTGCTCCTATTCGCTTTTTTTTTATCCCATCTGCTAATTGGGTTGACCAGGTTAAGTCATTTCGTTTTATTGTTCTAACAGAAAACTAACCTGTCCCCCCCCCCCGCAAAAAAAAAAAAAAAAAAAAAGGCAAAGCAAAACAAAACAAAAAACTGCATCACATCAGCTATTTGAGGAACTTCACCCTGTGGTTGCATGATTACTAGCCCTGATTTAAAAGGGGAGGCAGAGAAAGAGGAGTAATGGGACCAAGACTAAACCTTTTGATTTCAGCTCACCATTCTACTGAACTGGAGTACAAGTCATAGCCAGCAAGGTGAAGGCACAGTGTGTCCAGTTCTGCGTCTGCCAGTACAAGAAGGATATTGTCATAATGGAGTGAGCTCCAGCAAAAGGGGCTGTAAGCAGTGGAGCCAGAGTCTTTCCAGAAGTGCGTGTTGAAAGGATGAGAAGTTGGTAGTTACAAGTTGTAGCAAAGTAGCAATTTCTTACTGCATTAAAAAAATCAGTTAGAATGGTAAAGTAATTGGGCATGTTGCTGAGAGAGGTTATGAAATCATTGTCCATGGAGATGTTCAAGATGTAGCTGGACAAAGTCTTGAGCAGCTTGACCTAACTTTGAATTTGACTTTGTGTTCGGCAAGAGATTAGACTAAGCAGCTTCCAAGGGGCTCTTCCAACCTCAGTTACTCAGTCCATGTCTCGTGCCCAGTTTACTGTCACCGTGGTGTTGCTGATTCGTATTAAGTGATTTTTTTCTTTGTTGCTCTGACAGTTTGACTTGTCTGGTCTCTTACCCAAACTAGGAGGTTGTTTGGTGGGTCTTTTTTTAATTGATATCATTTTACTCAACTGAGTTAGTGAATTAAGGAGAAGATCAAGAACCACTTGACCTTGTTTAACACCAGACGGGTTAGCTTATCCAGCTGCACTGTCAGCAGTGGTTAAAATAGATCTGTATCAAAATTGATTTGTATTGTGTATCGCGGAATGAAAATGAAAACCAGGACTTCAATATATAACTTCTTGGTATACAACTATCCTCTTTTAAATTCACAGTTGAAAAAAGAACTAAACTAATAGATGTGGGATTGAGTAATCGTCTTTTTTTAAAGTCAGATTTGGGGGCTTTTCTAGTGTATCTTTAGAAAGAGACTTAACAGAAGGAGAGGGTTTTTTGTTGTTGGGGGGTTTTTTTGTTTGTTTTTTTTCAGTTCACTTCTGAAATTAGTTACTTGTAACTTAAGTTTACTTCATTCATTTCGGGTGGTCTGAGTGGTAGCTTTCTAAAGGTCCAGGTGAAGACATGAAGAGCTCTGTAGACTGTTTTTTTTTTTTTCTTTTTTGTTGTTTTGTTTTTCCCTTATTTGTGATAGCCTTATTCCCTGATTTAAGTCTGTCTTTTATAAAGAGACCCAAGGCAGGAGAGCTGCCAAACAGTTAGTGCTACAGGCCATTTGAAAAATCTCAATCTGACTATTTTGTCAGTAGGAGCTGTTGGGTAAATGCGTATCTTTTCTTTTTTAATCTGACCGCTTATTTAAGTACCTAAATAGATTTGGGCTCCTAATCTATTTTAACAAAGGTAACTGTACATATTCTTATGCTATGTCAGTTATTTCTTATGTTTTTAAAATTGTCAGTGCTTGTGACCTGGAGAAAAAGAACATGTTTTGAGGGCTGTAAAATGCTGTTTGTTTCTAAGAATGTATTTGAAACAATGGAAAGACTTTAAAAAATGTTGAAGTTCTGAAGTGTTTCTTCTGTCAACGTTAGATTTGGCAGTGGTTCACAAACATGAGATGCAATTTGGCAGGAAAGGGGTAAGTCTTGATATACTCCTTGAGAGAATCGTGATTTTTCTGCAAATGTTAAAATCCTATAGTAGGTCTTAACTGAGAAGGGGAGGAGTTTATTTCTAAATGAATAAAAATAGGTTTCTTGCTTCCTTTTGTGAGATAGGATTTGGAGTACATATGGAACTGTTTACCTGTAAGCAGTTGTTTCTATATGTGTAACTGGAATAACTGAAAACTAACAGCAAGTGTTTTCAGCATAAGTTTGTGCACACTGGGTTTCCTAACTCAAAAGACAATAGCATGTCTGTAATAATAACTAATATATGAGGTAATTTTTTTTCCCACTTCCAGGTTTGATTTTCTTGGCTATGTTATCAAATGTGAATGTTATCACTCAGTTCCTCAGGAACATTTTTATTTTAAATCATGTTGTTTAAAAAAAAAAAAAAAAGAAAAAAAAAAAAAAAACTCATGTTGGAACTTGATGGAGGACAAAAAAACTTAAGGCAGGTTATTAAACTAGAGAAAATTCCCCACATATGAATGACATGAATCTTCTTAATCTTCTCTTTTTTGGCTGTTTTCCAAATACCAGCTGAGTGCTGGCATTAGGATCTCTCAACATATCCTCCTGTCGTTTAGTTTTTCAATTTTGACAAATTGAAAATGATAGTTTCCATATTGCACATGTATAAATGTATGAAGGTAACTTCAAACGAGCAATATGAGCTTGCAAGATGTATCTACATGCAAGATACATACAAGTTAAACCTGAAAACAGAATATTACTATTTACATTGAATAGCACAGCAGGCAACTGTTACTTCTTATGTAAAGCCTTTGTTTTTTTTTCTCATCAGACATAATTAGAAGGAGGAAACATAAGCGCAGTTAACATGTTTTTTAGCTTTTATTTAAATCTATATGTATTTGATATTTTCCTCTTTGTTATTGATTTTTCATTAAAACTTACTTACAAGAAATAAAATGAATCTATGAACTGGAAAACTTTCTTGAATATGGCTGTAGTTTTATCAAAGAAAAGTAAAGGAAATATCAGGCAAATACAGGAGTTTTTGTTTATTTTTTGCTTGCTCTTAACTCAGACATTAATAAACAGTTGCTGTGGGATGTAAGATTTGGAATATAGACTTTATATTTTGGACTTGCATCCATTTGCTTTTTCTCTCTCTTTTTTTTTTTATGTAACATTTAAATTTGAATATCATCACTGTCAGAGAGTAGAGGTGTTCTTGCACAGGATTAGATAATGAAAAAAGTGAACATTATCTTCCTCCCATGTATTCTTTGTACCAATTGTATTTGAAAACTTTCTTGTATGAGAAGCTGCTTTTTTGATTATTTCTTTGCAGCACACAAACTGGATAGCATCAGAGGAAGCCTTTTAAAGGTGGATCAAATAAAGATAGTAAGATAAAGGTAATAAAGATAAGAACAGACTATAGGCAACTTCCTATTATATTTTTTTGTGCAAATGTCTCTTAATACTGCAGTAGCAAAAGTCATAATTTCCAGAAACTATTCTCTAGAAACTATTTCAGTTTTGGTGTTGTTGACAGTGACTTGAAAAGCTCTTTATCTGTTTTTCAGTGGTAGCTGTGTATACTGGTGGTGCTGTGTAATTGTAATTTGACACAATTACTTATCCTAAACCTATAACATCAGAACGTTCTAAAGTATTAAACGGCCCTTTCTGTCTGTTCCTGGAGTTGGACTGTGTCATAGCCTGTCTTGCTTCTGAGTGAGAAGAATCCCTTTTAATGCGTTGGAGTCAGAGCTAAAATGTAATAGTTGGAAAAGTCTAAAATTATTAATAATCTTTAAAAATAATTGCAGAAAATACTGTGGCGGTGCTGAAAGACCTGGAAAAAAATAATACAGTATTACTGTTCAATAATTGAACAGTTGTTTGTCATTACTTCATGTACAGTAGGCAGTTTGCTATTTTGAATGTTTTATATATAGGATCTGTGCATTTGAAATAGGGTATCAGCGCTGAGGAGTTTTAGCATGAGTACTTCCCCCCTTTACAAGGTGAGGTTGATTCTAGAATTGTTTAACATCTGTCTGGAGAAGAGCAGCTGCTGAAACAGAGCTGTGCTCTCTTCACATCTTTTCCTCACCTCTTCTGTTGTCTCAAACAGTCTTTCCCCTCTTTGTCCCATTGGAAATACAAATTTTTTTAATAATTCAGTTAGTCAAAACACCATTCCCCGTGCACTGATGAAGAACTTTTTTTATGAGTTTTGAAGCTGAAGTGAAAGCACAAGTGAAATCTTGTGCATCCTGTTTTCAATGGTATACCGTTGAAAATCTGATCTGTCGGTTTAAAGAGCATTATCTCGTCCTGTTAGTGCTTTTCTTTTTTTTTAAGAGTGTCTTGATCATCCTGTTTTGAAATGGTCTGGAGCAGGTGGTCTTTTATTTTTCGAAAGGCAGGTAATGAAGAGTCAAACTCATTACTGATTTGTGAATTTTAGGTTATATCAAGTTATGAATAGCATGATAAGAATTATACATCCAAAGTGCTGCTATTTTTCATTATCTAAGAATGTTCCTCTCGAGATAACTACAAATGTTTTTGCTACTTTTAACAAGTAGAGAGAAGCCACAGGCAAGTCTTAGCTTGTTTTAAAAACAAAACCAACCACCCAAGAAAGAAGCTCAACCTCTTGCAAATCAATTTGTTGAACTGCACAGAAAAGAGCTGAGATTCTCATTGTACAAATTGCAGCATGCTAGGTTCTGTTGCCAAAGAGATGAACGTTACTTCTAAGTGACCATGTAGACAAGGACAGCCCACAAGCTCTTTGGTCGGCAAAACCATTCTTCAGTGCTTGGATCTTTAGGCTTTTTAAGCAGTGTTTCTAACAGTATGTATTTGGCAGGGGGTAGTTTTCCTTCTTTCCCTCCATCCTGAGTGGATTTGGAAAACACAAAATAACCTAAGGCCACTGTATGCCTTTGCAAGCCTTGGCAAGAGTTAGCAAGCCTTGACAAGGACCCTATTGAGAGGGCAGGTGGTTTATTCTGTTTAATCCCCTCCTCCCTGAGATCATATGTGTCAGTGTCCCATGTCACCACTGTTCCCTCCTTTTAAGAAAGATGAAGATCCACATAGCCCTAACTAGTTTGATATTTCTAGTGGTTTGACAATCTAGAATCATTTAATTGGATCACTCGCTTAACATACGCCATTCTGGTTTATTAGAGACAGACATTCTGTTTGTTACAGAATTTGAGAGCTTTTGAGTCTCACCTGACTTCCAGACATATGTGCAAAAGCAGAATATATTGCAGCATCTTGAGATCACTCTTTGCTAAGTTTCCTGGAACTTCAGACATTTTTTTGTTGTTCTCAGCTCAGATTCCTCTGCTCCCCTTCCCCTTCCCCAGCCAAATAAGGATGAGTTGGGTTATGGAATAGCTTTATTACACTAATGGCAGGCATCTGCTCTAGTGACTGCCAGAATATGATGGCATGCTGCTTTGATCAAGATTTAGTTGCATTGCTTAGATCTTTCAAGTTTCGTTTTATTTTTGAATATAAAGAGCTGTAAGCTTGTGATTGTGTGGTTCTGTTTAAATATACTCAAATACTTGTTCTATTTTAGTTTCAGGAATTACGTATTAATGTGAGAAGGAATGTGCAAGAGCACTGCTTCTATTCAGCAAAACTTATATTTAAACATAATCGTTTATTTCTGCTTGCTTTGGTAGCTTTCATTGTTTTATCTTGTGACTCTCTTAGAGCGCAGCACAACAAAGTCAGACATTCTAATCATTGTATGCTTGAAAGCTGTTTCGTGAGTTGCAGTCATCTGTACTTGAATAAATCACTTGAAGTAAACATACTGATATATATGGGTATACACTTTCTCTTGTGGAGTCTTCTATTTTTAATGAAATGCCAAGGAAGCGGCCCATTTGAGTTTGAATCTGGGTTGAGTTGGTAGGACTGATAGATAAGAAAGCTGTGTACTTCTGTGGGGCAATGTGAGATAAGTTCTTATGAACAGACTGTGACTGGATACATAAATCTGTGCCATTGTTAGTCGTTTTCCAAGGTACTCATAAAAAGGAGGAAAGATATCTTATTCTTCCTAATGCTATGCATTTTAAAAAAGGAGTTGTAGAAACTCACTTTCTATTCTATTCTTGTTTAAATATTGGAATATCAAAATTGTCTCTTTTTGGATTTGTAAGACGCATTATAAACTTGAAGCTTTGAATCCACCAATCCCTACCTTTTTCCCCAATTACTTTTTCCAGCAATTTCATTTAAGGTCTGAACAAGCAAAAGATGATCATGACAGAAAGCTGTATAAATCTCTTCCTTTTGTAATCCTGTTTAGTTATATTGTATATTTACTGGAGTTCTAATTGTTGCACCTTTTTGTCAAGAGAAAACAGAGGCTAAATTAAAATTACTTTATAAAACACTTTGGGTAAATGACTTTTTCCTTTCCTTTCCTTTCCTTTTTTTTTTTTTTTTTTTTTCTGTTAGTTGCTTTCAGTATTGCTCTTACATTGCTTTTCAGCTTTCCTCACCAGAGCAAGGAACTTGCTGCCCCACATTTGGATTCTTTGGTATTTTCCACGAGTACCTTTTGGAAACTATGCACAAAGTTAAAATCTCTTCAGCCTATCACCATTTACAGTGTCTCACGTTCTTGTCAAACATACACTGGAGTTCTGGTAAATCATCAGTGGAATGAAATTTATTTCTGTGAGGCATAAGAAAATTTAGTGGCTTTCTGCTTCAGTAGGAATGACTTTATATTGAAAAGGCCTACATGATGACTGACTCTTCAGTTACATTGTAAATGTCTAGTTAAGGCATGAAAGTATTCCGAGAAATGCTCCTGTTAGTGAGGTTTGTCAGTTATATACTTGAAATGGCATAGAGAAGTTTTGTTTCTTGGGTAAATCTAGGTGAGAATGAATTTCCTCAGAGCTCAAGGGATAATTGGCTGAAATTAGGCTTTACTCTCACTAAATCTTTGAGTAGTGCCATGCACAGTCTGTATGTTACAGAAGATTAAAACACAGAATTATTTGAGGTAAAATTATCTGACAGCTTTATGTGAAAGTCTTTGTTGTCTTCCCCTAAATTTCATATTATCGACTGCTATTTTGTAAGTAGTTTCTTCAGTAGCTTTGGAGGAGGCTGCTGTGTGGATTAGGATAGGCTGGAAAAAAATATTTAGCTGCAAATTTGCCTAGCAGTCACAGAGAAGGGAGAATGAATGTAGTCTGTATAAATTTGTAAAATAGATGCCATGCATTTGAGGTGTTAATCAGATTAGAGGTTTTTTAGAGCTTTAGCATGACCTATGAAGAAGCTACTGATGTTAAACACTACAAAATTTTTTATTTATCCTGGTACTTGCTTGACAGTTTAATAGAATCCAGATTCTCAGTGTAGAGTAGGCAGAGATTAGCTCCATATTTGAATTCCTCTTGCATTTTTCCTTGCTTAAAATAGAAGCTGTGTTCAGAATTTGGATAGAAAGTGGAATACTTCAGTTAGGGTGACATGCAAAGATGCTCTCTATTTTTTTTCATTTGAATATACCAGAAAATAATAACCAAGCAGCAATAACTCAGGGTAATTGATCACTTAAAGTGTATTTGTTATACTATAATTCTTCTGCTTTTTGAGAAAAGGTGCAAGTTGCACGTTCTAATGATGTATACATTTGAAATAGCACTATTTTACACTTTCTTTCTTTCCTAGAAATGGAGAATCCACTGTAATCATGAGTAAGTTGGTCTATAATTGGTAACTCTGTAAAGTATGTTCTTATTTCCAGTTTGAATTTAGATGAAATTCAAATTTCAGCTCCTGGTTCTTGTGCCCTTACTGAATAAAATAGCTGCCAGCATCAGAATTTTTGTTCTCTTGTTGGAGGGAGGTCATATTAAAACAATGACATCAAATATGTTGAGTGTCTTGCAGCAGGCAGGACAAGTTTTCCAGAACTGAAATAAATTTGCAGTTTTCAAAAATGCTGCTGAACAATGTCAGTGAATATCAGAAATTTGCATGTTTTCCTGATGAGAAGTCTCTCACAATGTTTGTAGCAAAAGCTTTTATATTACTTCTTTATGCCTACTTTAGATTTCACTGTTAATATTATTGGGACCTGTATTATCCCTTAATCTAGTAGCTAGAATTTGAGTCCACATGGTTATACCTGCATCCTTCCAGGTGGCATACCTTCTCAGAAAGAGGAAAATGATGGAATCATCTTTCTCGACCTCCCAAGTATAAAATAGCTTCTGATTTGAAGGTATTTTGCTTTAAAGAATGTATTGATCATACTTTAGAACTTGTCTTGCACCCCAAGTATTCTTAATTGTTTGACTAAAGAACAATCTAAGCTATTTTGTCTCTTGCACCCTCTTCCATGAGCCTTGTGGTCATTTCTATAAAGTGAATATCCTTTGCAAGTACAGTAGAGAAAGATTGCTTGTACCCTCCAAATCTATCTTGGAGCAGCGGTTCACACAAAACTTGTAGGAACTGGGACAGATCTCCAACTTTCAAGTGCTTTAACTTCTAGATTACTGTAACAAAACTGAGCTTGAAGGAAAGTGCCAGTGTCATGTTAACATCTGTTGGCATTATCTGTTGGTTAAAGGTATGTGCAGAATACTTTTTGTGGTGACATTCTCAGGAGGCTAAAGCAGGACTTGAGAGCTTTTAAACTCTGTCAAGGTAATAGCAGTTTTCAGCATAGACAGTAGCAAAACTTTAGTGCCTTTAGAGCTTTGTTGACAAAAATCTTTCCCTGGCTGAAAAATTTGAAGATCACATAAATCCTGCTTATAGTGCCTTGATCCTGTCATCGTTTTCATTTAAAATTTCTTTAGATTCTTTCTTTTCAGGATACAGACCCTATCTTAAGGTCTTTGTTCATATATAGGTGATTTTGCAATATAAAATAAACCTGTTTCCAGCCAGTTTACCAGAAGAGAGTAAGTGATCTTTTTGCACTGCAGGCTTTTAGAAATGATTTAGTTCTCTTTCAGATCTTTGATAAAGGCACTAGTAGGCCCACACATTCAAAGAAGAGTGAGATGAGAATAAGTTTTTCACCTTTATTTCTGAATATGTAAATTAGTAGGAAGTGGGAGAGGCTAGATGAAATAGATTGTATAGCGTGACTGGGAGTTGTGTTCCATTTGTCTACCTTATATTTGACTGTATCTATGCCTTGCCTGTGTCTATGCTGCATGTATCTTTGGGGGAGGCGGGTATTTTTTTCCTACATAAATCTGTCGTTAGAAACTATAGGCCAAGTAAAAAGGGTCTGTTATTTGGCAGCTAACTAACTGTGGCAGTGTAATGTTCTAGAGCTCTGAATGTTTAGTTATTAGACTTAATAGTTGAAATGTCTGAGACTTTTTGAGCAGCTTAGTCTGTACACTGAATTACTCATGCAAATTATTCCCTATGTGATGTAGCATTTCCTTACCCAAGCTTGTTTAGCTCAGCCTGACCAGAAATTGAGGCCGTTGTGACCTGATAGTTTGGACTTGCAGATTAAGTTCTGTATTGTGATGTAAGTGAAAAGGATGGATTTTTTTTTTTTAATAAAAAACTCTTTTACCAAGAAGAGTTTCATGTTTGCTGGGGTTTGGGATTGCAGTATTGTTTCCTGAGTTATAAAGCACTCCTCATTGTCTTACCTATAGATGGTATATTTTTTTTGTATCACTGAATTATGAAAAATGGTAAATCTTGCAGTTTTGTATCTTGTCTGCCAGAGGCTTAGTTACTTTCATAACATCAGTTAATTGCACAAAGCCAGATCATGCCCTTAAATGATCATATGGAACACTTTGCAGTAGAAGACTATCGAGACTTTTTTTTTTCTATTTTAATCTATGAAAATAAGTTTCAGATACTACACTAGGACAAAATAAATTCTGAAGTAGTCTAATTAGGAATATTTTTGTTTGTCTTTTGTCTTCTGGGTTTGGTTATGCAGTGGTATATAATCTGGTGGTATTAAAGAGACCAGAAGGTTGGATGTAGAATGTTTTATCTATAGCTAAAAAGCTTTTTGCTGCAAAGGGCTCTTATGTTTGGCTGTCTGCTCTGAAGGGGGGTTGGTTGCTCTCTGAATATCCTATCACTATTTCACATAAACAATGATGTATTGTGTATGTGTGGGTGGGCTTACTACTACTTTGGTTGGGTTTTTTTGGTTGTTCTTGTCAGTGATTGTTGCTCTGAATTAAATTAGTAGGAGCCTAAAGCTAGGTTTTTGTACATAAATATGAACATTCGTGATGTTCTTGATATGACACAAACCATGTGAATTTTATTTAAATGTATTTCTCGCTTCTGTAGTCATTGCCAATTTTAATAATTAATGATAGTTGGCATTCCTTTACAGTGGTGGAAAGAAATGCAAATTTTAATGCTTAGATATTCAGCAGAGCTTAAACAGATCTTAATAAGTGAGGCAAGCATTCTATGATTTTGTGCCTCTAATAGTGATAGGATTTTGATTTCAGAAAGGCCATTTAATAGTATATGTCTTTTAAAAAGTCTAGGGGAAAAAATAAATCAGAGAATAGGTTGGAAGGAATATGAGTTGGTTGCTGCCAGCTGCCCTTGATCAAAATCTTAAATTCTATCTCTGCGCCATTTCCTAACTTATAGACCTTAAGATTTCTATATTCCTTCTAAATAGTTGATATCATGACAGTTAAAGCACACGACTGACCTTCAACTGTTTTCTGTATGTCAGATCCAGTAGGAGAAACCATACATACCTTGATTGTTTTGTTGTAATATATTGAGTAAAGATAGACATGTAGATTTTTGGTTTGCTTTTGGGGAGAAAAGTTGTTGAGCTATTACAGAAGTGTTTTTGCTTTTATAAGAGCTTGATTTGTAAGGACTCTTAATACCTGAAGCCTGTGTAAACCGCCAGAAATGTCTAAATCATAAACTCATAGAATCAGTAAGGTTGGAAGGGACCTCTGGAGATCATCTAGTCCAGCCTCCCTGCTCAGCAGGGTCACCTAGAGCATGGTAGACAGGGTTGCATCCAGGTGGGCCTTGAAGATCTCCAGAGAAGGAGACTCCACAACCTCTCTGGGCAACCTGTCCCAGTGCCCTGTCACTCTCACAGGGAAGAAATTCCCCCTCACGGTCAGGCGGAACTGCCTGTGCTTCAATTTCTGCCTATTGCCTCTTGTCCTGTCACACAGAACAACTGAAAAGAGTTTGTCCCTGTCCCCTTGACCATGAAATCTTAGAGGTGTGACAGAATTACTTTTTTGAATCAAGGAGGTCCTGAAATGTTTCTCACCATTTTCATTACTCCGTGAAAAGATAGACTGAAGAAATACTTAGCTTTACAAATGTTAGAGGAAAGGGGAAGATCATCACCTATCACATTCTGGTCAAATATGTCCTGCAGCGTAGGCAGAAGCTAGATTGGCTTTCTTGTCAGAGAGACTGAAGTCTGGGCAGCGTTCCCAGGATCAGTATTATGATAAGAACATACGTCTCTAGGTTTGTGAGCCAAGTGATCAAATTTTATTGCTGCTTCTATCCACAGAAGGCAAATTATTAGCCAAACGACAGGGCCCGACAAGGTTCTGAAGCATGCCAAGAAAGTTGACTATGAAATTTTTCTGGTGGCTAAACAGTATGGGACCTAAATGATTTGTGTTAATTTTCTGTAACTCAGGAAGATCTGTGAAATAAATTGCATCAGGAGTAGCTGTATGTTTTCAGGGAGAAAAGCAGTAGAAGACTATTAACCTTGGGGATAATCTATATTTAGTACCTTGAGAGGAGGTTTAGGTTGTTGAACTAGGAACCTCCAATGTGAAGTCAAGAGTTAATTGAGTTTTGGATCTTTCTAAAAATCAGAAACTCTGTAGGAGAATTGTTTTGGTTACTTGAAGCTGTGGGAATATAGTGAAAGAAGAGTTGCATAGCAAAGGTATTAATTCTGTTCTGTTAGTAACAAAACTTCATACAGTAGATTCAGACTTCATTTCTCAATGCTAATTGAACTCTCTAGCTTTGATGCATTATCAGTGCTGCAGACTGATGGAACTATGCAAGGTTTGGGGACAGTCTGCTATGTAACTTCTATTGACTTAACAGCAAGATGATGGCAGATTCTTTTTTAGCCTCAAAGTGCTGAGAGTCAACTGAGTTCTTCATCTTACTGGCTGCACAGATTTCAGAACTCTTTGGTATCCATGGTATTAGCTTACTGGACTAGTTGATAAAGAGCTTCTTCACTGAGTGCAGAGCCCACTTTCATAGCGCGGCAGTTGCAGGACACTAGCATTGTGGAGTCCTTCAGATGACTCCAAATGATGTAGCTGGGTGTGCCAAACTAAAATATTTAAGCTATTCTCTAAGAAATCAGAAGACTTAAGCTCCTTTTACTATAGGAAATTATATCTGCCAAGACAAAGTGAGAGCCTAGTGGAATGTTCTGTCCTTACAGCCAAGGCAGGCTTTAAGTACGGGTCTAAGTCAGTATTGTAAGAGGTTTATATCTGGATTCTCATACAAGGAATCTCTTGTATGATGAGACACTCTGGAGGGTGCAGTGCATAGTAATTTCAGACTTGGAGTGGTTGAGGTTGAAAGGGACCTTTTAGAGATCATCTAGACAACCCTTCCTGCCCAAGCAGGGTCACCTGGAGCACGTTGCCCAGGACTCTGTCCAGAAGAATTTTGAGTATCTCCAAGGAAGGAGGGCCTACAATCTATCTGGGTAACCTGTTCCAGTGCTCTGTCATCCTCATAGTAAATAAATCTTTCCTGATGTTGAGACGGAACTGCCTGTGGTTCAGTCTATGCTCTCTCATGTGAGAGGTGCTTTAGGCCATTAATCATCTTACAGCCCTTTGCTGGATTCACTCCAGTAGTTACACATCTCTCTTAAATTGGAGAGCTCAGAACTGGACAAAGTGTTCCAGATGTGGCCTCACCAGGGCTGAGTAGAGGAGGAGGATCACTTCCCTCGACCTGCTGGCAATGTTCTTCCTAATGCAACTCAGGATACCATTGCCCTTCTTGGCCACAAGGGCACATTGCTAGTTCGTGGTCAACTTGTTGTCTACCAGGACTGCCAAGTCTTTCTGAGCGGAGTTGCCTTCCACATGGTCAACCTCCAGCCTGTAGTGGTGCATGGGATTATTCATCCCCAGGTGCAGGACTCTTCACTTGCATTTAAACTTCATGAGGTTCCTTTCTGCCCACCTCTCCAGCCTGTTGAGGTCCCTCTGACTGGCAGCACAGCTGCTAGTGTATCAGTCACTCCTTCTAGTTAGGTATCATCAACAAACTTGCTGAAGATGCTCTCTATCCCATCATCTAGATCAATAATGAATAACAGGATGGGACCCACTGGGATACACTGCCAGCTATAGTTGGATGTGCTCTGTTGCATGTCACAACCATAACTGAGAATGTGTATGCTACCCTGAATGGAGATGAGGACTCCTTTGCACCCTTCTGTGCAAACTCTGCTGTGTCTGGCTGCCTCTGTTAGCTGCACTCTGATTTACACAGATTCATGTCACTGTAAAATGCATCTTTTCTCTCTGGTTGGTGCTGCACAGTCCTACCTTACTCAGGAATTTGTGTTCTAGTGCTTCTGAATATGCCCTGAGGCAGTATTTTTTTCAGGAGCTTGAGCACATGAAACACTTTTGTCTTATAGCTCAGCCTAACATGCCTTATATTTCAACAGGGAACTCAGATGAGGAGAACAGAAATCAATGACAAAGACTACAGAGTATCTAGCTATGAAGCAGACTGTAGGCACTTCAGGTGTTACCTACTTAGGGCACCTCTGGTCTTTGCATAATTGACTTGGTTGTAGGGACTCAGGAGAAAATGCTCCAGTTGGTCTGTTGCCCTTTTGTGCTACAACTGTATGTTTACGGTATCCCATCCATCTGTGGGTACAGACTTTTTTTTTTCCCCCTTTCTCAAGGGAAAGCATGATATGACATGTGAAGAATGTCTCTACTGCCTCCTGAGTATATAAGTTCTTTTAATGGCCTGGAAGAGCAATTATCTCTGTTCTGCAGGAAAATGATGCAAATGTGCTAGGCCTTAGTCCATCAATCTAATTTCCAACTAATAGTGTGCATAAAATAAAAATTCTGTCCCAGAAAGAAGGAAGTTGCATGTCCTGATAGAGAAGAAAACTTTTCTAGCAAGAGGGATACTTGACTTGAAGAAAAGCAGTTGTGTTTTTTGTTGTTGTTGTGGAGATTTGCCCTACTTTTTTTTGATCATTTTGGAAATAAAAGGTCAACGGAGATTTTGCATTAGTAGATACAGCACTTCTTCTTATCTGACCTGCCAGCACAGACAACCAGCCAGTTAAGCTAAGTACTTAGGTTGGTCAGTATTTTTTCTATGGAATATTTTGTTTTCATCGAATTATTCCAACATAGTATTTCTGAAGTTCTCTAAACCAGCCCACAAATGAGTACAAATTTGCCATAAAGAGTCTATGCAGTAATGGATAGGAATAGCAAAAACGACGCTTTCTAAGAACAACCTGGAAGTGTTTGAAAGTGGCATTATCTTAGAATAAGTTGGGAGTTGACCTCATTCATAGAAAAGCCAAACCATTATAATGTAAATGTGCAATACTGGAATATCGTCTTGCTCCTTACATTTTAGAGGCTTGCAAGAGTAGTTTAGTGATGATTGTGTACGAAAACTCCAGCAAATATGGTCAGATGTAAAGTTACCTTGCAGGCACATATATTTTCATTTAAGTGGGAGATTGATCAGAACTACTTTGAACTAATTTGACTTAAGGATTGAACAAATGTGCCTGAAATATATTGAAGACTCTTCCCATCTTGCTGGGTGTCCGGAGGCTGAAAAGTGATATGCTTGCTTAGCCCAAGCAGCGTTTTATGTTGTTGTCCCATATATTTTGGAAGGGCTATTTGTTGAGCAAGGTTTTCTTGCTCTTTACCGTCATTATTCTACATACAAAGCCATCAAGCCCCAAATGTACTATGAAAAATATCATATTTGCTCTTCCATTTGGCATGCTGTGTGTGTGTGTGGGGGGGGGAGACTGAGTGTTTATGTCGAAGATTTTCTTTACAAAATTCATATCCTTGAATAAGAGTATGAAGTTTGAAGTAGGAATTGACATTTGTTGTGGCTATTTTCATTTTTTGAAATTCCATCCAAATTTCACAGCTACAGCAGTAAAAGTAGTATAATAGTATATATATATATATATATTTTAACACTTATCATAACTCTGGCTAAATTCTTGAGTGGCAGGCGAGACTGTTAACTGTCTTCTAGGTTACTGTCTAACAGCCAGGGCCTGTAGTGCCTTTGCCATATGCATAGGTTTCTGACAAAAGGCCTTCTCTGTAAGCCTATAGTTACACCTTAAAATGGGTAATTTGCTTCAGAAACCTCTCCTATCTCCTGTTAACAGAATCACCTGCTAGCTGTGAACTCTGGCACTGCTTAGAGACATACCACTAGCACCAGCTGCTTTTCTGATTCTCTCCATTGCTCCCACTGCAAATCTCAAAGTTGAAAGTTACTGCTTCACTCCTTTCTCTTTTAGTAGTTTGTCTGGTATTACACTAACCCATGTCTGTCATATGATCTGAATTCACAGGAACTTTAAAACAGGGTTTTGTTTCATCCTTCAGAGGGAAGGTACGACTAGCTGAACAGATAACCCTGCAAAAGTGAGACACTAGTGATAGGAGGAGGGAAGAGACAGTGGGGAGGAGGCAGCTGGACATTGGAGTGAATTGAGTAGTTAACTTGTGAAATGTAGTGAGTCTTTGTATGATCATGTACTTAATTGAGGTAACTCTGTTAGGTAACTTTCATTAAGATTATTTTGCAAATTTATGTTCTTTAAATACATATTCTTTTGCAATTGAAATGCATACCTGAGTTACAAATGTGTCATAACAAACATTTCTTTGCAAATACTTGTCATTTTTACCCTTCTGTTACTAAAAGTGATGAGTTTCTCATTTGAAGGTAAAGAACCCCTCTGAACAGCCTTTTGTCTTCCTGCAGTTGCAGGTTTCTCATATGCCAACCTTTCTCTGCTATTTCTGAGTTAAGAGTTAAACTTCTTGTCCAGCTATAAATTGATCAGGCTATTGGATGTTTATAGCTGCATAGGGAATGCCCTTGATCCATCTCTGAGGTTTCATTCTACTCTAAAATTCTGATTTATACTGAAGGTAAGTAAATAACTGAGCCTGAGATAACTGAGCTGAAAACTGGTGAGGCAGCTGGGGAAAGGGGAGATGGATTGGAGGAACAAAGCATGGGGATAGTCAAGGTTTAGAGGAGAGGAGAGATAAGTGAAGGGAGTGGTTGGACAGGGACCTGGAGCTGGGGGAATCAGTAGCTATTGAGAAAAAGATGTAGAATCTGGAGATAAGCAGGGAGGTGAGAAAAGGAGTCCATGGTGTGAGCTCACCTCTCTCTTCTGTCATCTTGACTCAATAGCGCTTCTGTTGCTGCACGTCCTTCCTTTCTGTCCTGCTCTCAGCTGTTCACTCCTGCTCTCTGCCTTGCATTGGCAGAATGGCAGAATTCCTCCCTCACAGAATGAGGCTGAAATCAGCTCAGGGGTGATGGTCTAGCTGCTCCCTGTGACCTAAGTTTTTTGAACACAGAAAATTCATAGTTGTTTGGGGGTAGCTGTGTGTGTGTGGGGGGGGGGGGATTGTTGTCTTGAGGGGATTTTTTTAAGAGTGAGTGCTGGTATTTCTGAGTCAATAGTGTATGAAGATCCTGAAATTAATCTTAACTCTAAAAATTCCAAGATAAATCTGTATTTAATATGTAACCAGAGTCAAGCACTTTGAGATTGTGTGCTTTTTAGTTCATTAGTGCTTCACATAGTCATTTTAGTAGATGAATGAGTAGATAAGCAGTAAATTCTAATAAAGAGAAGATGAAATTGTGAAAATACCTTATTTAATGGTTTTATTTTGTACTTGATAGCATTTCTCGTAAAAATGCTATCTAGAATAAAGATGCCAAATATTTTGAAAAAATAACCATTAACAATTTAGTGTTTTGGATAACTATATAAAATATTGTGATCATTGGTTCTTATAAAATTAAGTAGCATCTCACGCTGATGAGGAAAGTCTGTGACACAGTGAGGTCATTCACATAAATAAATATTCTTAAATTCAGCCTCATCCCTGATGAAGGTTTTGGAGTTTGCCTTTTCAGAAAAGGAGGGATGAATTTGGAATTGACACAGCAATTAGGGAAGTAATGAAAGAGGCTGTGTCAGTGTTAGTCAGTAATGTGGTGCAGTATGAGCAGGTGCTGAGAACCTGACATCTATGCAGTACAGGTTGTGAGGGTTTTATTTCAAGCTAGGTCTAGTATTATTCTGTGAGTTGCTATCAGTTCTTGGAGTGTATACTGTGCTCTCTGCAAGGTCGATATCTGATCTCATTCTGCTCAAAAGAAGTCTGGTTCATGTGTTCAGAGACTGCTTTGCTATGTAAAGCAAAGCAAGGAAATTAAAGGTGTTTGGGAGATTGACTTCAAAACTGTACTCCTGTTTTGAATTAAAATGCTAATGTAGACATACCTAGAGTTGTGTAGATGGAAAAGTCATAATAATGATCGTGCCAAACAGTTATTTTAGTGATCTTGGGTGTCTGATAAATAGGAACAGGATCAGGAAATGCAGTTAATATATTTGTAAGAGTTAACAGCTGTTGAGAATTTTGTCCATTCATTAGTTTGGAAGAAGAATCAAGAGGGCATCATAAACACTAGCATTGTTCAGAAATACCTTTCCCCTTGTAAAACTGCCTTTTCAAACTATACAAGGTGGCCTTTGTATAAATTAAATATCAAGACTGCGGTGGTATCATAGAAAGGGAGAGTACACCAACTTTTTTCTGCTTATGAGTTTGTTTTGGAGCCCAGCACAAGATGAACTCAATTTCTTGATTATATGTAGAGAAAGAGATGGATTTAATTTGTAAATTTCTTGCAAGCTTAATTTAGAACAAGAAGAAAGCAATCCCCACAGGCACCTTCACATGGCAAGAACGTTTTTCAGTTTTACTGTGGAAGAAACAAGTCAAGTGTCAGCCTGTCTGCTCAGCGGCGACGGTTGTCTTTAAGAACTAGTGCTATCTGATAGTCAGGATAGTTTCAGGTTGCCTGTTTTACACAGATTTATTATTTATTACGAAGACTATTAAACCAGAGTGTGTTAGGAACAGTGCTTATAAATGGACATGGAGACAGAAGTATTCTGACCTTCCTGTAATGAGAAAGGTCCTCATGGAGCTTGGGAAGGAAAAGCAGAGAAAAGCAGACACTGAAAATTCTTCCTCTGCTGCAAGTCACTTAGGCAACTGTTTCATCCACCTCTATTCCCAGACTGTCAGCCTTGGCCTTCAGAAATTCTTTCTGAAAGCCTTAGATAATGGAAACATTCAAAAGTTGTAACACGTACAAAATGGAAAGAGTTGGTTATACGTGGCATATGATAAATTGGGATGTAAGTACTGAAGCTGGTAATATCAAATTAGTTTTTTCAAAAGATATTTGAAAACAGTGGGACTTAACACAAGTCAGGTTTGTTCACAATTATTAGAATGTCAGGTAAGAGCTTGTTTCTTGTTTTCTTCTAATACTTGGGTTTATGCCAGTTTAAAAAACAAAAATCAAACTCACTCTACTTGTAGTTTTTCAGCTTTTTGGCTTGCGTTTCCTTCCCAGGAGCAATCGTGTCTGCATGCAAGTATAGTAAGCCTATTGATTATTTCTCAGGATATTGTAGTTTCCTGTGTAGTGGAACTATTGGAGTGATACCAGTGTGTTCTTGTCATGAAGCTGCAATCTCTTGTAGATTCTCTGGTGTGTAATACTGATTAGCTTGTACACTGTTTCTTTTTTCCTATTGGTGTTGCTAACAATGTGTCCTCTACTTGCCACCTGTTTTAAAAATTAGTAAAAATGTTTATATCTGAAGGCTTGTAAGTCTGGTTGGTACTAGTGAAGTGAAGCCGGGAGTTCTTGGGGAGGTCAGAAAGACAAGCAACTACAAAAACTTTATTTTCTTAGGGAAACTGTTGACACAGATCTTTAACACCCTTCCTTCTCTCTGTTCTTCACCCCCCCCCCCCCCCAGTCTCCCATTCATCTAAGACAGATTTTTTTTATAGTATTTGTATGAATAATTTAATGATATATTCAAAATAAAATCAATTTTAAGTGCCTTTTAGTATCAGTATTTTACAAATTCACTGCAACTGTAGAACTACTAGAAATGCAGGAGTCTGGTAAAAATTATCTAGAAGTAGTTCATAATACCAGGTGGGTTCCATAATTCTTGATATTGCTATCTATAATATGCTGTTCGTATTATGCACCGTAAATTGTCGTTTCATTTTTTTCTGTTAACTCTTAAGTCAAATTCTCTTCCTGTTTTTACAGATTAATAGAAATATGAATTTCCATAATACCACATTTGAACTAATGAAGTGGAAGTACAGATGAAAACAGTCTGGAGGAAGCTTGAAGTACAGTACAGTTTCATTCAGTTTCCTAATTCTGAGGTAAGGTTAATGCATGCAAAACTTCGACTGTTTCAGAGGTAAAATGTGGTAAGCAGCCCTCTTTTCCTTTAAAAAAAAAAAAAAAAAAAAAAAAAGTGAGCTTTTATTTTATATTGGTGACAGAGTTCTTGAAAATCAGCTGTTTGAGATTTAATATTCTGGGACCATGTGCATACTAGTAGAAGACTATGCTTTAGGAGCTACCTGTAGCACTAAATAGCTTTATTAACTTAGACTGTCTGCTGTGAACAGCAGAACCACATCAGCCATCAGGAAGACTACTCAGTGCGCTAAAATGAGTTTTATAGGTTTGAACATCTGTCTGTGGATTACTGTCTTCATGTTTTTGAGTTCAGTCCAGAACATGTCAGATTTTCAGAGGGGAATTTTTGTGCTTTAGTGGGTAAGATGCAGACTATTTTGTGCACGAATGAGCTTGCTATGCATCTTGTAGATACAGATGTTCAATATCCAACTTGACTATGACAACAGCACAGTTGTCCCTTTGTGCTGTTTGTCATCAGTGTAAAGTGCTGAGCTCTCCAGAGAGATACGAGTATTTGCAGAGGATCTATATTTTGAAGGAATATTTCTCTTTATGTTGACGAAGTTCTCCATTTAAGGGATTTCTGTGTTACTTTGTTTCCCTCAGAATACTTCTCATGGCTTTTGGAAAGAAACAAATTTTGCATCCTTACTGTTATTTTTCCTTCATCATTTCTGCTGTGTCTGCTTGCAGTAGTTCCCTTTCTTTTCTTGGCACCACAACCAACAGTTGGTGGTGTTATCACTCACTTGCATGTTCTTCCCATTGGATCTGTGCTGTCCATTGGGAACTATGGGTGTGTACTGAAGAGAATCAGCCTTGTTTCTCCTTGGCTTTCCTTTCTACTGCTTTTGAGTTCCATATTACTGAGGGAGTGGTTAGCACATGGTACTTCAGTGCATATAATGCTTGGCTATGCTTGCATAATCCAGCTTGCCTCCTATTGAGGGCAGTCCCCCTTTCTTGTTCCTCCTAGGAACTCTTCTCATGACCTCTTATTCTGACAGGAAATTGATGCTTATCTGTCCAGAACAACTAGATAAATTGTGGCAGTATCAGTTGGAAGCACTGAGTTCCACAGTGGCTGCTTATTCATGTCCAAGCAGAAAGGTAAGTGGCACTGTACTGTGGTGCAAGCCAAACTCTTAAGAGCCAGCAAATTCAGGATGGCAACCCAGACAAATCTCTTTCTAGAAGGTAAAGACTTCTGCTTCGTCTTCTCTTGACCTTCAGGGTGGATATTTTGTGTACAGCTAGCAGGCCAGCTTTTTGTTAATGTTGCGAATTCATGATCGGCAGGGACCAATATTGTTTCTGGAAGTTAACATTTATGATTTTTCAGAGTCTTGGAAATTGGTTGTTGCAACCCATTTTCAGGAGAAGTGTGCCCTCATCTTGGTGTTTGGGTAGAGAATGGGTTGTCATAAAACAATATTTTCATCGCTTTTCCCTCTGTTTTCAGTGATTGCACTTGTAAAGCATCTAGAGCTGGTGCAGTATTTAGAGAAACAATGCTGTAAACTTCATCACCTCCCTCTAAGTGTCTTTCAGATGCTACTTTGAATTGAAATGAACTGAAAAATTGATAGATACACATCTGTTCCACAGTGGTGGGGATGGGGGGAGGAGAGGAAGGAGTTGTTTTTTTTTTTTTTTTTTTTTGTTTTTTTTTTTTTTTTGTTTGAAGATCTTTATTTTGCTGGTAGGGCTCAACAAAAGCTTTCCAGTGTTGCATGACAGGATGTGAGCATACACACTCCAGATGCAATATTACTGGGGGGGGAAAAATCCCTCTTGTCCACTGTATTCTTTATAGCAATAGTATTAGCAATAGTTGGGGGTGAAGGGAGAAGGGTGTTTTATGCTTTCCTTGAATGTCAATAGTTAAAATATATATGTGTGTGTGTATTTGTATATATACATGTGTGTGTGTGTATACACACACACACACACACATATATATATATAAAAAGAATAATAGCTCACCAAAAGATTTCACTACCTTGGCCTGTTTTTACGAAGGGTTATCGGCCTGTATGTTGATAAATATGCAAGTGACAAAAAAAAAAAAAAAAATCCAGGAGTAGTAGAGCAACAGATAATTTGACTAAACATTTTTGTTCCTAGATATGTTCTACCTCTTGTCATATCTTTATACTTTAATTTCAATAGCAAGGTGAGTAAGTTGAGCGTCTTGGAAGATTAAAAAAAAAAAAGAGAGATAAAAAAAAAAAAAATAGGTGATTGAGACCCTAAGGAGGGAAAGAATATAAATACTGGATATAGACTGAGTAACGTCTTGCACTGGTATAACATCCCATCTGATTTTAGGGACTTTCTGAGATATCTGCGGTATTACATTTATAGCCTGACCTGCTTTCAGTTGAACTTTCTGAAGCCATATATGATTTTGCAACCCACAGAACCCTGCAAAAGTGAGTGCTTTAGTTTTAAATATCACACAGAGAAGTTGCATGTTGTTAGCATCTGAAACTGCTGTCTGATAATTTACTGGTTAGTGGTGTATGTGGTTAGTGTTGGTTAAAACGTCATAGGTGGTGTACAAGCAGAAACTGTGAATAAATCTCTCTAGTTACCTCTTCCATATTAAGGTTTAACAGTGCATATCATGCATCTATTTGACTGTTCTGTTTGCTCAAGATGAGGAATAATTCTGATTTATTTTTTCTGTAATATAGTATCTCTCTGTAGTATGTCCTTTCTTTGTACTTCTGCTAGTTCTAGTTTTATTTTTTGAGACAGTGTAAAATTCTCTTAGGCCTTTTCTGGTAGGGAAAGTGTCTTTTAATTGCGACTGTGTGAATTCATGCAGGTCTTCAGCATTCATGTGATTTGTGGTTATATGTGCTTAATTACCTTCTGCAACTAATCTCCTGTATCATGTTGTCTCATTGTTTAGCACAGAGATTTTGATTTGATTACTTTGTTTTTTTCAGGGTATTGAAAAGTAAGCTTGGATGACATTTAAAATACTTTTTCTCTGTTAAAATGTAAAATAATCCCTTAGTATTAATCAGCTGTAAGCAGATTAAAGATGTCTCATGTTCGACTGTTGAACAAGTAACTTCAACTTACTGACAGTTTCAGGATAACATCCTGATTTTCAGCTCCCAGCGTCCATAAAACCATTTTCTTTCTATCTCTTCCCAACAGTAGATGATAGAACCATCTCTTCTCATCTGATAGAGTTTGCCAGTTCAGTAGTTAGGAACACATGCTAAGTGTTTCCTAACAAAATCTTCGAGTGATAAGATGGTACACCTGCAGTGTTGTTGCTATTAACCATCAAGACTGTATAAGAGCTCCCCCATTCAGTTGGGAAGGCGTTATTCTAAACGACTGGGTTAGCTGTCACTGGGTTCCCTTGTCAGCGAAGTATCTGCTAGCAGTTCTTAATTCCATAACAAACAGGCCCAGCTGCTTCAGGCTCAAACCACAAATGGGAAATGCAGGTAAGTGTGTTCAAAGTGTTTTCCAAGTGTGGCGAAACCAGAAGTCTATGTCGTCTTTTGAATCTGTTGATCAAAACAGGAAGTGCTAGTGACTCCATTCCAAAGCTTGCAATATAGAAGCTTGCTCTTGCTGTTGCGCATTTTTCTCGTCCTTGGGAAATGAAAGCAATGTATGTGCCGAATCCACAGTCAGTAGCCTCTTGATAGTGCTTTATCATGTTTGTCCTGGTTTAACCTGAGTAGTTCCAGTAGAATTGCATCTCAATCTCAGACCATTTGAAACAAGCCTTTTCTATTCCTGGACCAGGACAGCAAGGATCAGGAAAACTGAGTTTAACTATTCTAGAATCCCTTCACTTCATGGTTTTTATTTTGGACCTATCGGGCTCAGAGCTTCTGTTGAAAGTGTAGTGGGCAATGTATCTCAAAGAAATCCAGGTAGACTCTTGTGTGGTAATGAGGCTAAATTTTGCATCTCAGTTGTCAGATAAAGCACAAGAAGAAAAGTTTTGCAGAAGCAGTTTGATCCTAGCCTTTCAAAGGGATGCAAGTGAACAGGTATTTGACTATTTAGAGGAGATTCAGTGAAGTCTGAAACAGCAGTGTCTGAGAAGAGAGGTGTTTTTACTGGTGATTTGAAATTCTGTGCAGCTTAAATCATCATGGGATAATTTTGCAATCCACAATAAATGTACTTTTGTAAACTACTTGTTCTTTTGCCCTTAGTAAATTTCCTGTTTTGTGGTATCCCCAATCTTTGAATTAACAAGACTAAATTTTTTTTCCTCATTTATTATCAGTCTTCTAAAATTAGCTATTGCTCCTACTATCTACTGATGTATGGAGACAGTACCTTTTCCCCCCAACTCTGCTATTACTCTGCCAGAGCTTGAGCAGTAGCTGAGTACTTAGGTGGAAGTAGAATCTCATGAAAACAAAATATACTGTCACCATTCCTGTGACTGGGGAAAAAACAATAATAAAAGCATCAGAAAAGATCTTCTTTTTAAAGCAGTTTTGAATTTATTAGAGTAACTAATCTTGCTATTTTTTGTTGCTGGAGTTTATTAGAAATTCAAACTCCAGTATGAAAAGGACATATACTTTGAAACAAGCAGGTCTACCAAAGCCTTGATCTTGCAAGTGTTACTTTTTAAATATGAAGCCAATTCACAAAATACACAGAAGCTAGTGTTTCTATGAATTTTGCACTTGGTAAATTGATCAACTGAAATGAATTCCTCAGTACACTAAAGGCTTTTTCTCAGCGGGAAACTGATTTTTATTTTGAAAATTCATCCAAAAAGCTAATTATGTAACTCGTATGTTGAAACCGGAAGAAGAAAAAAAGATTAACAACTTTTATTCTTACGCATACTTAAGCACAAGTGCCTAAAAGATAAGATTTAAGCTGCTATTACTACAAGAGGAAGAGTTATAACATGACATGTAATGAATTTATAAATTTGTAGTCTGGGAAAAATGCATTCTGTCATTCTACAAACTGCTACACTGTTTCTCTGTGGTAGAGTATCAAAATTGGGTTTCGGTGAGAGTAGATAAAATGGCTTGCTATGTGGCTCACGCTGTCTTGGGGAAAGAGTAATGAAGTGCTTCTTAGGATTGTTAAGGAAGTTGTGAAACTAGAGGTTGGCTCAGGTATGTTCACGTAACTTGTAGCAGCCTATTGATAGCGTGTTCACAAAGAAAGTTCTTCAAAATGCTACCAGTGTTAATGTATTGGGTTCTAGATCTGTGGGGTTTTTAGTTTCTCTTAATATAGCGCAGAGCTACACAGTAATACTTAGTTACTGCAAACTGTTGTAGAGACGCTCTGTAGCTACTGATAACGTGGATGCATTTTGCAGCAGAAGTAATGAACTAAATGGGGTATCGGAGCCGACAGCATTCTAATCATTCTCTTGGGTTTTATACTCTTGTCCTGAGCACCTTCTACTGACTACTGTTAAGGCAAGGACAGGGCAACAATGGTGTGATCTGCCTCTCTACCAGGGGTATATTTATGCTACAATATTCCATCTGCTGTTTTGGTTTTTGGTACAGTTCCTATCTCAAATCTTTGAAAAACCTCAAAGAAAACAGAGGGCAATGGAAACAATATTCAGAAAGCGACAGAGGGTTGGTGATTACAACATACTGCACAGTGCTTGATAGAGATTCTTCAAACGTTTTTTCGGTCCCCTCACTCTTTCTGCCAAAAATAGTTCTTCACTCTCTTCAGCTTGCAGCAAAAATTTCTTCCTTTCATGGAGTCTGTGGTTTTTCCTGTAACCCTCGATCTTTCTTTCACAGATTTGATTTGAATCATCGGTCTTAATTCTGACCTATAGTAGGCCAGAATAACCAACCCTCTAACTTCAGCTTCTATCTAGTTTCATCCTTTCTCTTGCTACCACATTGTGAACCGCACCCAAACCAATTCATTCACAAACACTGATACAAATTTATTAGCTAGAAAGCTCCCAGAGCACTGCTAATGAACCTGCTCCCTCTGCTCCCTCTTAAGAGGAAGAGATAATAGCTGCGGTTTTGTTCTACTAACAAAGATAAGCTTATACTCTTTATTTCTGCACTTTGTGCCTTCAGAAAGTTATCACATTAAGTTAAACTTAGCTATAATTTAGCTATCCCACTTAATCTCTTTCCCATTCATAATATGTTAATCCGGTGATAACTTTTTTTAAAAAAAAAAAACAACCTTCAAGTCTGACACAAATTACATCAAAAAACAAAGATTTGAATAAAAAGTAAAGGTTTGCAGCAGAATATGGAAAGGTGTCATTTAATCCCTTTAAAAAAAGAAAAAGGAATAAGAAATACTACTAAATTACATGTTGTTGAGCCATTCAAAGATCTACTGTGCACAGTTGTTGAAAAAAAACTGTTGTGTATTTAAGATAATCTGTTTGCAATAAGGCAAAAAGTGTAATTGCTTGAATACTGTTGTGAGAAATACGCTATTTAAAAAACCCCCACTAAACTAAAAATTTAATCATACTGCATTTTCTGCAATTATGATTCTTCTGCATATTTGGTTTTGGTGGATTTTGTGTGAAAGATTAAGAATGTTAATTTCATATTTAATTGTAGGAAAATAAGGGATGATAACTGTTGAAGTATAAATATTACCTTTGAACTCTGTCTACTTACTGAAAGATTACTGTGTGTTGGGTTTAGAAATGTCTTTGATGCTGTATTTGATGAAATACATTGTTTAAAGTTAAGAGGAGTAGTTTGTGTGCATATGCATGCCATGTTGTTTCTGTAGTTATTTAACCAAGCGGATCCACAATACACTTAGAGCTTAACTTTGTTTTGCATTTAACTGTTTTCATGTCAGCAAAACTGCTGTAAAATACTGCTGGAATACTAAAAGTAACATAGGCTCTTGCATGCATGCATGCAGAGTCCTGAAAATTTTCCTCAGAGCATAGTTCACAATTAAATGTGGTGAAAGGTAAGTATTGAAGATAAAAGTGGAAACAATGTCATATAAATTAATTTTAGATTATTTGTACTGTGCAAGCACTTTGTTAGATAAAACACACTTATCTAACTTGATATCTTCACTATTTGTGAAATAACTGCATTAGCTTGTCATGTTTTAGACATGAATGTTATTGCTCTATGATACTGAGAATAACAGAATAACAACACTTTGCAAGTTCAGTATGAGATAATGTTGTAATTACAAGGCATTTGCTCTCAAGTGAAATTTTGTTTATCTTTTTATTGGTCGGTCTGCTTTTGTCTATTGAAGCCTTAAGTCATCCCACTTATGTACCAGGGTTCTCTTGCAAGCACTGGCAGTTATTGGCAGGACAACTTGTGAGGTTACCACCCCTAGCTGTTCACCTTGCTCTTCTGCTGGAGGTCCCGGTCTCTCCAACAGTATCAAGCACCAGCTCATCAGCTACAGCTGTTCAGAGCCCAGCATATTAATTTAAACCTGCCATTGATTCTGGTTTAGGCTAATAGTCTAGATTTGTACTTAATAGTACTTGCTCTTTTCTCTTGTCCTTGCTATGGAGGTGGTAATTGCACGGATGAGTTTTGTACCTGGGACTTGCAACCTTGTTTAAAAGAACCAACCAAACAAACAAACATACAAAAACAACACAATATTTCAAAATGAGTTTTTAGAGAGCATGTGGAGGCTTATAGAAGATTATAGAAGCTCTGTTAGCTGACTGTTCATAGGTTACCAAAAGGATCACAAAAGATATTAAAAGGAAACACTTCAAAAATTTAAGATTAAAGGGGCAATATAATGAACAGAAAGAACAAATTTAAGAGTTAAGTCATTCACAGGATACATATTTAAAATTTTGTTTCCGTAGTTAGAACAGTTTAAGGAATTAAACAGACACTTGCAAAATTCACTTTGTATACAAGCCATATAATTTTTAAACCATGAAATTCAGCATTCCTCATTACCATGGGCAAGAGAAAAAACTTTCCTTAGCAGTATTTTTTGATATATGCAAATAGAAGAGACATGACTAGCAAAGTTCAACATTATCATGATTTGATAATACAACATGCTGCTTGGCAAGGTAAAGCTTAATCCTCTTCCATTGCGTTGCATACTTGCAATGCCTGTGGAAGAATCATACTCTGCTGATAGCAGAAACATTTTCAGTATAGCTATTCTCAAAAGTCGCTATGTAAACACACAGATATTCCAAAACCCGTGTCCTGAAAAAAGCAGTCTCTAATGCTCTTTGGATGAAACCACTAAAAATCCAAAGAGCCCCTTTAATAGCTCGCAGGCTGAATAAAAGTAGTAGATGATGACCCTGCATGCCCCTCCAAAACATGCATGGCAGGGCAGAGAGGAATGAGGGGAATATCACTTTGTGAACAAAAATTGTAGGAATTTGGACAACAGATACCTCACGGATAACAGAACAAAAAATATATCCATGCTAACAGTTTTAAGCAGTTTGGGAGTAAACTGTTTGCTTCTCAGGAAATACCTTTCAGTAGACCTCTTTTAATACTAGATCATGTTCCGTTTGCTGTACAAGAGAGACTGTAGGATCTGCAAATACCGGGGGAAAGGATTTGCAGTTTGGTAAGTAGGCAGTAGAGATTCTTGTGTTTAAGGTGTTGCTACCAGCAGTTTGGATAATTTTTGTTTGTGGTATGGGTTTGGGGACAGGGGGAAGAGGATACTGTTCAAAATGTAATGCTTTCTGTCTGTTTTCTGTGGTTCTCAAATAATTTGAATTTCCCTCTGTAAGGGTTGGGGGAGGTGCTAACATCCTTTTCTTTCTTTTGCCTAGAAATTCTCTATTCCCTGCTATGCTTGTGAAATGTGTTCTTTAATAGCAAGTAAAATCATACCAGGAGTGTGAAGAGTGGCAGGTGTGTGACTGGCACTAACAACTTGACTCTTCTGACCTTGGTAGTTGCTAATCTATTCTATCAGGTATTTCTAAACCATGTCAGCATGGCTTATTTAGCATTTTATTTTATTTTATTTTATTTAAAGAGTCTTGAATAGGAAAAGAGCATTTAACGAGAGAAGTCTGAAAAAAAAAGAAGACCCCAAACCTTGTTTGTTCTAAAGGGATGGCAGTCTTCTGGAGGGGACCGGGCTTGCTGAGGGGGGAAGCGGTATTCTTATGCTAATCCACGCTCTGGATAAGGAGCAAAGCAGCCATGCAAACAGCGGACGTGGAGCCAGAAAGTCTGCGCTGCAGTCTAGCACGCCTTGAGAAGCATGTCAGGCAGGGCGCCTCGGGCTGCGCAGGGGAGGGGCCTGGGGAACGGGGAGAGCTTTCCTCCCAGTTATTTTATGGAGCTGGCAACTAGCCATAAGAGTTAGAAAAACCTTACTACCTAGAAAACAAGAATTAAGAATGGAAGTGAAATGAAGGGGGGGGGAGGGGAGTGGCTGTAGTCCATTTTTAAGCTTTTCACATAGAAACCATTGAATTGTCTCAGCTGTGTTGCTGTTATTTCCTTGCCAAATTTGAATTATTAAAAATGCTTTCTTTTAACAGAAACTGCACTTCTTGCAAGCTATGTTATGTGTAAGAGATGTGGACTTTAACAGCACTCCCCTGCTCAAAAGTGAGCTTGAACTCCCCTCCTGTGGGCATGAGGTTCTGACCAGGAAGCTTGGTGGGAGCGGGTCATCCAGCCTGGCCTGGCTGCAGTGCAGGGGGCTGCTTGTTTTATGATCCTTGCTAATTTGTAATAGGAGAAACCCGGGTCGGTTATACTGGGAGAGAAGGAAGATTTTGCATAACATGTTTTGTTATTGCTTAAATTCAGTAGTCAGAAAAAGATGGCCTCTTCTGTTTAGGAGCCATGACATAAAAAATATGCTCAGTAGCCACAAAACAAAAACCAGTTTCTTGAGAGCTCTTCATGAATCTCAGAATTTGCATAATCATCTTCACTTTGGAGATGAAATGTAGTTGTGAATTTCTTGTTCTAGACTTGTGCTTTGGCAAAGGTTACAGATGTGATGGAGCTAATATCATGGGATCTAATGCTTACCCTGTGAAGCTATGGGTGGGGTGGGTTTGATTTCCTCTTCTCCTGCACCCCCCCCCCCCCAAGGTTATTGAACAGGTCTGTTTAAATTATGAAAAAATTATTTTAATGTTGCTAAAATGTTCATTAGTTGTCTTTATAGTGCTGAATGGAGTCTTAATGTATTTTAGAAACTATTTTCTATTAAAGCATGTGTACTTTTAAAGGCACTGGCCCTGACTTTAGAAACTGAGTAGTTGAGGTTTCTTTTGTGGTGGTGGTGGTTTTTTTAAAGGTGTAAATACATATTTAGGATCAAGGCCCACCTTTTCCCCTTCCTCACTCTAGGTATATTTTTTGTGTAAAATAGTTGTAACTCAGAACCAAAATACGTGATAAATCTAGTATGGCAGTATAGTATTACTATATTAGCATATTTTCAATAGTTGCATGTGAAATTTTATAAAAATTTTAACGACTCTTCTTGCTGCTTACAGATGAGATGTACAAAAGACATTCTATTTTCAGTAAGATTTTTTCCGAACTTGATAAAATTTAAATTACATTCGCATTTTGGATTGGTATTAGATTTGAAGATGGAATTTATTACACTTGGAGTGTGGTTTTTGTTTTTTCTCCCCTTCTCTCTTCATTTATATCTGCTGGTGTGACAATAAGGAACTAGGAAAAGTGGTATTTACAGAATAAAAACATCTAAGAATGACAGCTTCTGGCTAGAATAGCAGGAGGTGATGTCAGTTGTGGTAGGCAGGAGCATGAGTGTCAGCTTGCCTGTTGACTTAGTGGGGAGAGGTTCTGCCCTTAATGGCTAAAGTGGTAGAGTTGAAAGAGGGTAATGAGTCAAGATGAATTCAAGTTCTACAGTGAAATCTTGTTTGAGTGCACTCAAATAAGAGGATGCGTGACTTTTGCAACATTAGGATATGTCTGAATATCTGATGGCACTGAGAAAATATTTTGCTGAATTTCATTATAGTTAGCTTAATGGCAGAAATTTTGTAGCAGGTAGTTAATTGGAATTCCAGAGTAGCAGTGAGATGGGCATTCAGAACTCCAGTGAGAGTAGCATCCCCAATTACCCAATTGTGCTGGGCACAGGCAAAAGCAGCTATGCTGTAACTTCTTCATGGTTAACAACATTGTTTATGAAACAGATATATCATAAATTAGGAGTTTGTTTTCTAAATTTGGCAGCAGTATGTGCATGCTAGATACTTACAGTCAGCATAAAATTTTCCTTTCGTAAGATTTTTTCTAGGGTATTCGTGGTGAATTTTGGTGCCTTTCTTTCTAGCAGCTCAAGAAGTAAGGCCTTTCCCAAGGCTATTAACTCTGTTGCTGTAGAATGCAATTCTTAGAGGTTTATGGTTTTTGAGTGAATAAAAGCAGCATTGCAGTCCTGATGGGAATTAAGTTACTTACCGTGTTAACAGTAACTACACATGTTTATAAATATCCTCCAAATGGCACTCATGTTTTGCATTTCAGTGTGCGCACACACTGCACTTTATCTAGTATTCCAAATTTTGTAGCAGCTTGAGAGAGAGAGAGAGAAGGAACATTGAACTAATTGGCAAAATCTTCTGGCTTACATTTACGCAATCACTAATAGTTTGAAATAATTCTGATTCATTTTAATGGAATTGTTTTTGTGAACTTATACAGATTAGTGCCCAAACAAATAGGGCCAAGTTTTCTGCATGTGTAATTTGGAGTAGTTTTTGTTGATGGCCCTGTGGCCAACTGGCTAGCAGTCTTTTCCGTTGCTGTATACGTTTTTTCATAGATTGCAGTGGTGGTAGCATGAGTAAAGGTTGCTAATTAATGGCTCATTTACATCTAGTATGTACCTCCATTTTTAACTTGGCATTTGACAGCAGTTAGGCATAGCTAGCTCAGCTGTTTCAGTATGACACTTTTTTATGATTTCTATATGTTTGTCTTGCAATAAAATAGAAATATCTTTTAAAAGTACATTAGGGAAAAGTAGGGTTATACAACCATTTGACAGAATTAGGCACTGCAGAACCTGAAACCTGCGTTTCTTACTGTTGAATTGACTAAATTTGAGGTTGACTTCAGCTCATTTTTATTATAAAGAAGAACATGAAGTTGGAGGGGCTTCTCCTAAATCAATGTGCACTCCCCTTCACTGCAATTACATCAGATGGTGCTGGGGTGGAGGGGGGAGGAGGTTGTTTGTTTTTTTGTTTTTTTAATAAAGTCTTTGGACCTTATTTCAGTTTGAAAATCTGCCCCAGAACCTCACCAATGGTTAGAAATTGTCTTCAAAATTTTCAAATTTTTGGTCTAAGACTTTTATGGCTAATCCATACCTAGTTGTTCTTGAGCCAGTAGCTTTCTTTGGGTTAAATAGTTGTCTGTCTTTCCTTGTGCTTATGCATATGTTACATTTTCAAAGAATAACTGTATCCCTGCTGTAATCAGTCGCAAGTGTTGAAAAGATGTTGAATTCATCGTTCTTAACATAGTATCAATACGTATATAATTCTGTACTGTATTCCAAATAATGTTTAAAAGTTCTCTCTTGTACTGTGGTGTTCATGTTTTCCCGTCTACCCTGGAAAATATTCTTACAAAATTCTAGAGTTCTGTTTGCTCCTTTCTCCCAGACACATCACACTTATGTGGCTGACACCCTGTAATCTGTGTACTTGGGTCCTTGGACAAGGTCATTTCCAATGCATAAACTTCTAATCTACATGTAGCAGAAACTCTTCCGAGTTCCTGAAACGTGCAACTCTGCTGCTTTCATGTCACTGTGTTTCATTCCATTTGTTAGTTTATTTCCTTCATCCAAATGTAAAAGAAAAAACCACTCAACTGAACTGCTGTGTGCCAACAGTGTTTATCAATATATTACTACTTGCACTTAGTTCATTAATGAAAAAATAAATGCTCTTAATCAAGACTCATTCATGGATCACGGTCCTTGAATACCATACAGTGCTACATTTAGTAATCTCCGTTCTTGAAACTAGTTGTCTGCCCTGTAGCAAGTTTACTTACTGTCTTTATAATTACTACTACTTTTTCCATCCGAATTAATAGTTTTCTTCGTGGCACTGTATCAGCTTTTCAAAACTTTCGTAGATAAGGTCTTTGTATTCAACAGCTAGGAAATAAGTTGTTAGATTCTGGCTTAGACTGACAATTTGTTTTCAGTAAACCTTTATGACATTTAATTTTTGTCCTCTGGCATTCTGTTCTACCTTGTGTTCAAAATTGTGCATATGGTTGAGATAAGCTAATACGCTTATAGTTGTCCAAACTACTACTTGTCTCCATTACATATGGAGGCTGCATTTAATATATTTCAGATTTGCTTGGTCAAGTACATCTACATGGTATTGTATGTACAGGCCTGCAAATGTTTTCGAACGTATCTTTCTGGTGAAATGGATTTAATGTTCTAATTCTTATGAAGTCTTGAGACAGGCATTTCTTTTTTCCTGTGCTTCCCTTTTACAATGCTGACTTTGTTTGTGTTTAGCACTATCGTTCTCTACTGAAATTTAGGACGGTGTAGCTCGTTTGGTTTTGAGACCATGCTGTTAAACATGGTGTTAACAGTAGTAGCAACAGAACAGATGGATAACTCTCAAGTCATAATAGTAAGGCCTTATATATGTTTTTCAGAGGAATGAAAGTGGTTTTGCAGTCCTACTGATTTTTATTTGCTGTTTTTCTGGTGTCCTTTTAAGTATTAATAAGCATTCTTACATGAGAATGATTTAAAAATAGGGTGTTTTAACTTTTCTTCATGTCATTTTATTGTCTATATGTTTTTATTTACATATATATGAACAAAAATATTTTCTTGTGAAAAATACTATTGAAAGGGGGATTAAGTTACGATATATTTGCTTTAAACTGAGAGCATTATATTCTTGAAAAGGGTTGGACAAGATTTCTTGAAAATTACCTTAGATTATCTCACTTCTAACAAAAAAGTCACCATGAAATTGATCTTTTTTTTTTTTTTCCCCAAGTTGTTCTTGATTTTTGTGGTAACATGGTGTGCAGTAGAGATGCAAATAAGCAATGCATGTGCAGGTCATGACAAGGCAATGCTAGTGGGCTCCAGTAAATCACCGATACGTGCAGTGAGATGGCCAGTTTTCTGAAGCTTAAAACACTTATATTCTCAAACTATAAAGATGGTGAGAATATGTAGTGCTCACTGAAACTTGCATGGGAAGAAGTTATTTTAAAAGCAACTTTGAACACAATGTTAGCTTTTTTCTATGCTGAACTGTAAAAATAATATTTTAAGTGTCTGTTACTTTTCTACATACAAATTGTTGGCTATTTTCACCTGCCATGTGTTTTCACAAGGATTGGAGTCATGGCAGTTGAAATACTGAATAAAGCACTAGCTTAGTTTTATGTGGTTGTCCTCAGTTTTTCATAGCCAGAGGGCTCTTCCCTCACAGCTCTCAAATAGTTGTTTCTTTTAGTGATGAACTACTTAGGAGATCAAATGTTTTTATTGCTTTTATTTCTGCCTTCAGAGGAAGTTTGTTTTGAAGTTATTAGTGTTTCAAGTGTTGGTGCAGTGTGTTGTTTGGAGCACAATGTAACTCTGTAAAATGGCCTGATTTTAGTGAATGAAAATATCATTGCTGCTTTTTGCGTCCGGGACTAGCCGTTTACAGCTTTCCAAAAACTCATGCCCATGCAGGGGTTGTGCAGTCTCTCTTGACGATCCAGCACTTAGTTACTAAGAAGTCAGAGATGTGTGAAAAGTAGGGCACGGGTCGAGGGCTGCGTGCCCCTTCCCCACCAAAATTGGAAGCGACAGACACCTCCCAGCTCTGCCGCTAATTTGCCTCCATGTTAAATGCCTCTGGAGCACTAATTAAAGTGAAGAGAGTTTCGGGTCTTACCAACAGACAGATTGAGTTATTTATGGTGGAAGCAGCCACCAACAGTAATTGCAGCACATCTTTGAACAAATACCAGGTCTTGCATTCATGAACAGCGCCAGGCTGACAGGGGTCGTGGGGGTCGCGGCCACCGAAACAAGAGGCCAAAGAAAGGCGAAACCAGTCTTCTGTTCATCTTTGTCCAAAACCGCTTTTTGTTTCTATTAGCTATTGAGGTGTCTGAGTTGCTTTTTCATCCTTTGAGGACAATTATGTTTCCTTTGTTAATCAGTCTTATGAAGAGGAATGTGACCGCAAATACTGCACTTAAGGAATAATACTGGACTTGGTTTGAAAAAGTAAATTTTTCATTCAATATGACTGTCTTATCTTTATGTGTTGATCCACTAAATTAATGAACTATATTTAACTTTGTAACAAATTGTGTGTCCATATAATAGCATATTTCTTCGAGCAGGATTTATTTACACAGAACTCGGGAATTTAGGAGGATATCAGGATTCTGAAATGGAGTTAACAGCAATTATTAATAATTTTTGTTGATGTTGTAAACTAAGTAAACTTTTTTTTTTCCCCTGCCAGAAAACGTGTTAGTTTGCAGGAAAGAGGATTGGAATATGTTAGACATTAAATAAGAGATTAATTTCTTAATCTGAATGTTAAACGAGACTGGGGGTTTTTGCTTTTTGTTTTTTTAAGCCTTAATACTATTTTAGGAAACTAATTAAAAGTAATATTGTAAGTAGATTAGGTAACTAAATTATGTATTCTAACACAGATTTATTTGTCATCCAGTAAAGGTGGAGCTTTTTTTATTGCAATGCAAACTTCTTTACAAGCATTTTTTAAATCTGTAGCAGAATGTGATGTTATTCTCTTACTGTACAACGGGAAGTCACCAAGTTCTTTAAGTAAAATAGTAAGTCTAAGATCTAATTCATGTAATGGAAATCGTTTTTAAACCAATTTACTAGATGCTAATCTATTAAATCTATAATGGATGCTAATCTATTACATATTACCTATGATAGCTGTATTTGAGTCTAAATTACATGGCCATGGCCAGTGAGTTGAGATACAGATGTGGACATCAAAATGTTCCTCTGGTTATGGTTGATACCAAACACAGGTATTTCAGACGAACTTTGCTCATTGGTAACAAATATGGCTAATGTTTTCAGTTGTTGATCTTAATAAAAGTATGTATTTTAAATAACTCTTTGCTGCCACCCAGTTGTGTTCAGTGTGCTGAAAAATCTTGAGGTTGTCTTTTTTACTTGTTTTGGAAATACAAGTAGTTACTTATACCTTCATTTTACTATATCTTTCAGGAAACAAGTTGGAAAAGTTGCAATATCGTCTTTGCAGTCAGCCACCAAATCTTATATTAAGCTTTGCTGAACAGACCAAGCTTAAGATTTGTCAAGCAGAAGGGCCAATTGCCTTGCACAGGAAGAATTAGAAGTGAACAATGACTCGACTGAGAGTTTATGAGCAGTTAATTGGAGCCTATCTGCTTATCATTCTGCATATTCAAGGTAAATATGTGGTAGTTGAAATAACGAGTTTCCCCCCTCCCCTCCCATGTGTAATGGAGACATGTTTCAGTGGTATGGTGGGTTTTTTTGTTTCATTTGTGGGTGCCTGGTGTGTTGTGGTATGGTTGGGTTTTTTTTTGGTTTGGGTGTTTTATGTTTTGGGGAGTGTTTTGTTTTGTTTTTGATATGGCTCTGTCCAAGCATCAGTACTGTTCTTTTGCAGGCGAATGACATGCCATATAGGCGCTTGACCAAAAGGGTGACATTATAGTGGTTATGTGTTGCTGTTGTAGGATAGATTATGAAGGAGTAAATCTAATTGAGCAAATATTTAGGTAAAGAAGGTATCATAAATGTTTAATATTCTATGGAGCAGGTTATATGAGCAACAGAATTGAAGAATTCTGCGTTTTGACTTCCTGAATTTTGAATTCGTGTGTATGTGTGTATGCGCATGCATCCTTGAGCCCTTCAACTTGCCTGACTGAAGTAATTCCAACTTTCCCTTGCCTTCCCATCCTCCTAGCAGCCAAGAGAGTGTGCCATAACTAACTTAAATGTGTGTTATATCTACTCAGGCTCAGGTGAGGCTATGTGGTGTATATCACAGTCTGGTTTTTGGTTGTCAGAAATACTTGTTTGTGAGTCTGTCATCCATCCAGCCACCAATTATGAAAATCTGGAAATTTAATTATCATTTAATTATGTTTTAGTATTCTGCCAAATTGAGTTGAATTTAAATATATATACATATTGGGGACTGACCAGTGTGGCTGTCTCATTATTCTGATTGGAGGTAATTGGAGCTTAAGTGTAAAATTCATAGCTAGTTCAGGGGGCTGAAGAATTAAATCAGCAGTACTTTGTTCTGATGGGTGCATGAGAATGCCATTAATAGTCATCAGTACAGGGTTAGTCAACCTATTTTATTAATTTTTCCTTACGAACAACTGTACACAGCAGATCACAATGCTGTGTTATTGCTTGTAGTTTAGAGGGCTGTTCAGAACAGCAGAATGGTATCTAAACTATTAGTTATGTCATACTCATGTTTGGCATATATGCAGTAGTGCTCTGTCAACAATGTATGTCCATAGTTTATCTCTGTGTAAGACTTCCTGTTCTCCCTGATGTGTGCCTCTCACGTGATTTGAGTTGAGTACACTGAGCTTTCTACATATTTCAAGGAAAATAGAAGACTAGTTTGCTGCTGCCGTTTTAATATACTATGTATAAAAAGTTTCATATTCTTTTCATGTATATATCAGCTACTGCTTAGTGCTTGATTTTATTCTGAGATTTTTTGAAAAATGACAATTTGTTAAATTTGTTCAAATGAGTGGAGGAAGATACCTGGTAAGTACCCCAAAAAGTTCTCCTGTGGTGTTTCTTGAGTGTAGGTACCTGCAACATTAGACTCCTTCCAGTACCATCCTGCACATGTACTTGCAGCTAAACTTTTACATAAGAAAAGTATTTTCTCTGGTTCCTTGTAGAACTGAAGTTTGTTCAAGGGTACTTAAAACTGCTGTTCTCCCTTTTGAGTTTCCTTTGGGGTCCGGTACAGTAGGTACAGTGTCCATAAGCACCCGTTAAGACTTCTGTATCTTTGAGTTTACAGCCTTCAGAATTGCGGACACTTTCATTCAAAACACCTTGGGAAGTAAGAGGTGGACATGTGTGATTGCTCAGTAATTTAAGTACTTTCATCTCTTTAGCCTGTAGAGACTCAAAATAGTACTTCCTAACTTCTAGGTATTTGCTTTAAGCGTTTTGTGTGTGTGTACGTGTTTCAGGGGTGGGGAGAAGCTTGGGTCTTGATTTGAACTTAGCCATTATAGCAAAGGTTTCAAGGTTGAAGGCAGCAAAGCAAAAGAGCCTAAGACCAGCAGTCTTCAACCTTAAATTAGTTAGTTGGGAGAGGGAAGTTCTCAATCCTAGTTCCTAATCTCATTTTGGACCTGCGATTTTTAATTAGCAAGAAATAGCTATTTATCTACTTAGGTAGAAATAGCATAGTTTGAGTATAGTTCAAGTCCTTAGTAGTTGTAAAATACAGGTGATAAGATTGATGATAGGCACAAATAGAAATAAATAAAAACTTTCATGAGATAGTAGGAAGAATTTTTTCACAGTGAAAGGTGGTCAAGCATTAAAACAGGTTGTCCAGAGTGTGTGTGATATCCGTCCTTAGAGATGTGCAAAAGTTTCGTTGGATGTGATTGAGCAACCTGATGTAACTTAAAAGTTGGCACTACTTTGGCCAGGTAGTAGTGCTAGGTGACTTCTAGAGGTCTCTTCCACTGCAGATCGTTCTTGAATATAGCAATTTGCAGTAGACCTTGTTCCACTAGTACTAAAGCGATTCTGCTTTTCCTTGCAGAAGCTACTAGCCTTCTTTCCTTGAACTGGCTTGAGTTATTTTTTTTGTTCTTTGTACTGAAATTAATATTTGCATCAGTTAATATTTAGCATTTTGCTCAAACACAATAGCAGCTGAAGAAACAAATTTGTTTAAATCTTTTGGGTAGAAGATAGGAAGATGTCTTCTAAATCTGCTGAAAATTAATCTAATCTCTTGTTTGTGAGCCAAAAGTTTCAGCATTCTAAAACTATTCTACCAAACAATTGTAATTAGAAAATGCATAGTCAACAGAATACAAGTAGAAATAATAAAAAAAATATACAGATCTTATAGTGACTTAGAATTAAATTACATTAAGTCTTTCCATAATCACATTTATTACTAATGCTTCAATACCTTCTTGTAAATAGTATAGCTAAATTAAGTGTAAATATCCTGTTTAAAAAAACAAGTCAGCTTCTGAAGAAGAAATTAACTTGTCTAGGGCTATTCACGACTTTCAAATCAATACCTAACAAGTTCTGAAAATACGCAGTTTTCATGCTTTCAGCAGTGAACAAAGTTAATGGTTTTCTTGCTCGATTCTTCTGGAGGCTTCAAATTGACAGGATCTTCAGAACTTACCAAAACCCAAAGGAAAGTTTTCTATAGAACTTGTCCATGTATGTGCATATATATTTGTGTGTGTGCTATATTTAAATATTCCTTTAGAGAGAACTTCTTTAAAGTGTGTAACTGTACCTGTTGATAATGGGAAAATATTCCTGAAGCTACAGTAGAAAACAGACAACTCCATGAAGTTGCTGGTAAATAGCTGGTGTTTCACACATCAGGACAAGGAGCAGGGATATGGAATGGTGGCCGTCTGGAATGTGTTTTCTTTCTAGATTGTGGTGACATTGCTCTGGTTTCTATGAATTGAGAAATTATACAAAATCAATGTGGGTACCAAATGAGTAGATTTAATAGCAATCTTTTCAAAAACACTTCTGAATTTCCTCCTCCTCTGTGCAAGGCCTTAGTACTGTGACTTCCCTCTGCATTTATGACTTACTTTACCTCATCACACACCTGCTTTTGACCACCAAAGGCAAGAGTTTATCACCTTCATTTGTGAATAAGGACACAAAATATGTTTCTGCTTACCATTGTGGCAAATTTTTAGTTCAAAGAACTGGCATTGTTTCAGGATAGAGTTCTTTGTGCAGTGCTGCTTTAAAGCGCAGAAACCTAGGTAGAAAATCATTGATGTGATTGTTCAGAACAGACGTCGTTTTGCACAGAACTGTTTGCTGTTTATGTAGCTATTAGAGCTACAGAAATACAGGTCCATTCCTTTAAGTATAGCTTCACGGTATGGAAGTTGAGTTTAGGAAGGACTCTGCAATATTTTCTATTTCCTTCTCCCTGTGCTAAAAAGGCTTATATTTTGCTTCCCCTAAGTACTTTGTACAAACACACATTCCCTTGCAGCATTTTATCTGGATTAAAAAGCAAAATGAAAATCTTTTTTTCACAGCATTGCCTTTTGTTCAGAATGGCTTGATGTGTCTTAAAGTCTAAATTAACATAAAAAGGCCTTAGCTTTAAATCTTTTTTTTCAAAATTTTTTGGATCTGCTTTCTCTTTAGCTTTAAAAAAAAAAAAAAAAAAAAAAAAAAGTCCCATTTGTAACCGTAAGTAACTGATACATGTAACAGGACAGTCAAATAGTCTGATATATACTTAGCCTCCTAAAGGTTGCAATTCACTTCTGTCAGTTTACTATATGATGTGATATTAGACATGTGGTTCATCAAGCTTTTGCATGTTCTTCAAATACACTGCAGAAAACCAGTATTTTAATCCTTTTTGATCAACTTTTTAAAACTACATTAATTTCATTCAATAGATATAGAAAGTTTATTAAATATTGTTCTTAAAGCAGACTTATTGAACACTAGTATTGTTTATTAATGCATTGATAAAATTGTCCTTTGAAACTTGAGTTCATTATCTCATACTTAATTTTATTCAAAGATTTGATATCAAGAATTCTGTTTTAACTTCTATGCACTTTCTGAATTTCAAATGAAATAGTGAGTTTAAACATGCAAACTGAATTCAACCCTATAAACTTGCCTGAAATGGAGCAAATTTCTTCCAGAATATCCAGAAGGAACTTTAGAGTTCTCAGAAGCTGATTTGCTGCTTAAGGACTTTACAGTTCTGTTTACTAGTCATTTCCCAGTCATTTGCCAACTGCTGCATCTTTTTTTTTTTTAAACGTCAGCAGCAAACATACATTGTTAAATATTCACCTGATCAAAGTTATTTTAATGGATTAGACAAAGGTTATGTAAGTCTGATGTAATTTCAAATTTTGTTTCAAGTAACTGTTTAAAAGTTCTTTAAAAGTTCATTTAATTTAGCTTAGAATACAATTTTTGTTGTTGTTTTTTTTTTGAAATAGTGTACATAAAATCTTTCTGTCTGTGGCTTTTTTATTTGATAGGTAAAAACAGAATAACATTTGTCAAAAATACCTTTCCTAGGAAGAAAGGGGGATTAGAGGCTAGGGACTGGGCTGGAAAGGTGTGGGGGGAGAGCAGAGAACTGTTCATTAGGGTTGAACACCATGGTGCAGCTTCTGGGAAAGCTGGAGGGTGGCAGAAAGATCTTTTTTTAAACAAATAGTCTGAGAACTTGCTGTGATTTTTAGGAACCAGTTCTGTTAGACTGAACTTCCTATAATGTGCCTGGTCTGTGGAGATCACAGGCTTGATATATCAAAATGCACTACTTAGTGTTGTGGTAAAACTGCCAGATGCAGAGCTCAAAAGTATTTAAGATGCTTTCTCCACACTTCACACATGGTTGGATTTTTTTTTTTTTTTTTTGAGTCCTGAAATATCAATCAAGCTGTATCAGTTCTACTATGCTGTAATTTATGTATCATTTATATAATGATTTATAAATCATTATGAAAGCTTGTCATAGGCAGAAAGGTGACAGCTCCTTGTAGAGGCTGATGTGCAGTATCTGTATCCTAAAACTAGAAAAAGTAATTTAAAAATACTGCCTCGTAAAAATTTAGTAATTTATTTTTCATAAAGAAGGTCTACCTAACATCAAGAGGCTGGCTGCATCCTGTATCTTTTATAGAAAGAACCTGGCATGTCAGTGATGGCTGGCTGTGTCAGCTAGCCAGTGTGAACAGCTTTAGCACTATCAAGAAGGTGAATTAAGTTCTTCTACTGGGAGAAAAGCAATGAGAATCAGAGAAAGATTCTTGTTATTTAAAATACAGGATTTACCGGATTTTTACAAGCAAGAATTTACAAGATTTTTACTGGATATTTACAAAGAAATACTTAGAATACTGTCATTCTGCCAAGATATACCCCTTTTAAGGAAAATTTATTCTGGATTAAAAATGACTTTGTTTGAAATACTTGGTTAAACAAATCACAGGAAAACTGTACCATTGTGTATTCAAAAAACCATCAATAATTTGAAATGTTGTAGGCTGCTAGTTCTAGCTAGTTTGTACAGGTAGAGGGAATATAGTTAAGTATGTAATTATAGGCATAATTTGGCTTTTGTGTTTTGTCTTATTTCACTTATTGCCCTTTGTCTGTACAGTTCCTAGTAGAGTTGTTTTTAATAGTATACACAAATCTCTTCCTAAATCGGAAGACCTAATCAAATCACATACGAATCCCAGGCGGTGCTTGATATGTTGGCGGTAATTGTTCCTTAACTCTTTACTGTTCGGTCTGAAACAAAAATCCATTTTAATGCCTCCTTATCTGTATGCGCAGAGTGTATGGACATTTCTTTGCTCCAGCATTGAGCTGACAACTGAATATGTCAGGGAAACCATTGATTACACCATCACAGTAGCATAGTGTCACTAGATCCTGAAAAAGTGTTCCTCCGTTTCTCTGTCCCGATATCTGAAAGAGGATAAAGCAGCGTGGTTGTTTGAGACGTGGAGTGCTATGGATGAGGGATAATCTGGGCATTGATAGAGCAAGGCCGTGTGGTTCCTGAGGTAGAGCGTCGTTTTGGGCACGTCCTTCATTCACCTTCGGTCATCTTACCAATAGCTTTTAACCAGGAAAAGCAGCAGTGAAGAATCCTGTGACCTTCCCTCCCACACAAAACATGCACACACTTGAGTCTTCATCTGTCCCCTACCATCTCAGGTTAACATGCACAAGCTGTTTTCCACGTGCAATTCCTTTCCCTGTACCTACCTGAAATGCTGAGGTTCAATTGTAGTACTACAGCAAAGGATGCAGAAAGCACGTAATATCTAGACATAGGCTGTTAAAAACTTAATGATGAAGTGAATCTAAACAGTCTCAATATTTTCCATGCTATTCTTCCCCAGCCCTTCCCTCTTTGTATGCTCAAACATCTTTTCTGTGTAATAGGAGTTCTTTTTGTAGTCTTAGAAGGTGATAATGCAAGAGTAAAGTGATTTGTTTTTGTGCAACTCATAAATACTACCTGTTAGATGAAAACAGGGTATCGTGGAGTATTGTTTCTCTTTCATGTTACAGAGATAATGAGGTGGTTTGTTTTTTGCTTTGAATAAAAATCTTTGCTTGTCGAAAGTGTACAAAAGGTTCTATGAAAATTATTTATCCATGTTAGCATGGATTTTATTGGGTGTACATCGTAACTCTTGTTACACAATTCATAATAGTGAATATTAAGGGGAAAAATATCATCTCATTTTTATTGTAGAAGGTTAGCATACCTGAAATCATGCTGCATTTATTAATTTAGGAGGAATAGTGTTGCTTTAAAAGATACTGGACTGGCATAAATTTCTTAAATGGTATGTTAGCATTGGCAGTAAGAAAGAAATTCAACAGTAGAAAACTGTTCTTTGATGCTGTAGGGATTATTTTGTCACTATCCTGGTAAACTATCTAAATTATGTTAATCTGAATCTATTATAAATTGCAGGTTAGAACCTTGTTTTCTCTTGTGAGCTAGGAGAAACCCTGCTCTGAGGGTTCCCTGATTTCTTTTCTAGTAGACTGGAAAAATAATGCATTTAATGCTCAGGGTAGGAAGATGAATGAGCGACGGAGAGATGCAGATTGTGAAGTGTTCAGACTTTTAACATGTGGAGTGTCCCTGAAAATAAATGGATTTTTGTGTTAAATATATATATATAGTTGATACACCTTAGTAGCTCTGCAAAATTAGAGTGGCATTTAACATTTATACATGGGCAGCAGCTTTTTCTTTAAGTAAAGATTAGAAGGTACTTTTGAAAAGTACTGAGGTACTTCCACTTGCTGAATTATAATAAAAGCTTCCATAAATACTAATTGCATGGGGCTGCTTGTCTTGCACACTCTCCCCCACAGAATTGCTGAAAATTTTATTCCTCTAGGTGATAGGCTGGTCAGAAGTCATCTAGCTTTGACTCGTCTGCATGTGAGAACATAAGGAGCCAAGAATACTATAATATGATGGATAGAGATTTTCTGTTGGTGGAATTGTTTGAAAAAGCTGAAGGAATTGGACAAAGATGCTCTTGTCTCTTATATAGTGGTTAAAGAGAGCATATGCCAAATGAGGCAGTTAATGTTCCTTTTTTGTTGTTTTTGTGGTGTTCTTACCTTGGAAGAAAACAGATGGAATTTTTCTTATGAAAGCACTTGAATAATGTGATCTACAGCAAATGATGTTCAACTATTTCTTACTGCTGAGAAATTAAGAGCTATTTGGAACTTCATTTAGCCCTACTTTTATTGTCTGAAAGCTCATTTATGTGGATGCTCACGTCACTGACTGAAATTTAATTTGCAAACAAGATTTACTTTAGCTCTGTTTATGAAGTACTAATGCAGATGGAGATCAAAAAAAAAAAAAAAAAAAAAAAAAACCCAAGAGATTTTTGGAGTTATTACTGCTCTTCTGTAAGTCTGTGAATCCAGAAAACTGACTTCAGAGAATTAGAAAATTGCATATTAAGTATATTCAGTCATGCATAGAATTATACTGTTGTGGTTATTGAGCTGGCCAACATTTTGGTTTTTGAAATATATGAATGAAAAGGGCTTTCTTCAGAAAATTCTTACTGGTTTTACATCACTGCCCTACCTCAAAAAGGGAAAATTTCCTCTTTCCGTTTGTATGGATGATCTGCTAGTATTTGAGCCAACTATTTCCAGAATAAAATAATTAAATCAAAGTTTCTGCCATATTCCCAGTGGAAGGTTTTCTTATGCCTTATATAATTATATTATAGTATATAATATGTACTCTTATTCTTTAATATCATTATTCTTTTGGTGAGGTTTGAGTTATTTTATTTTCCTTTAAAGTTTTTAACCAATTACCAAGAGATGCAGGAATAATTTGTTGTTGTTCTTTCAATGCTTAGGACAAAATCTAGACAGCATGCTTCATGGTACAGGAATGAAGACAAATCCTGAGCAAAAGAAACAAGTCAATGGAGTAACACTTGCTCCAGAGGACACCTTACCCTTTCTTAAATGCTACTGCTCGGGGCATTGTCCAGATGATGCTATTAATAACACATGCATGTAAGTATTATAGGATATAGTAGAGTTTGAAAAGGCTGTTTTTGGCTCACTACAGAGTTAAGTATCTCTGTGATGCTGATGTAAGTTCTATCAAGTAATTTGATTATAATTGATCAGAAACTCACAAATTCTGCAGAAAACTGAAAGCTAAAAATCCACAGTCAACTATATGTAAACAATATTACTTTCACCACATCTTAGAACTGTTCACAACCAGTCGTTTTTCCCCCAGCAACTGCTTTGAAGGATTGAGGCTTTAAGTAACCTGTAGTATTTTATAACTGGGTGAGTATTAAATGACCAAAATCTGAATGTTCTGATAATACTATGTGTTCATTTAGCCTAATATTTCTTCACCTAGTAGTCAAAAGGTAACTTTACTTAGTGGCATGTAGCCAATTAGTATGAATTTTTCTTGTTTTGTGATGGTTAGTTGTAGATATGAGAGGAAAGGGAGGAACGACAGGAAAAGCCCCTTAACATAGGGAAAGAAGGGTAGTTTTTAACTTTGATAGGTGTAAGTTTCCCAAAAGACTTGTAAACTAATTATGTGCTTGCTTAAAGAGTTCTACATTAGAATGTAATAGAAAACATTACTTTCTTATGTAATTTGAATCCTTTCTTTAACATGCAGTATTAAGCATTTCTATAGCTGTCACTTGTCATGTAAAGCATTTCTTTTTTTGTGGACTACAAGGAGATAGAACCAACACTCATCCCTCTTCTTAAATGTATATGCTGGTAGTATTTTATGAATGTGATTTTGCACCTGGAGATTTATTTTTGCGTTATGATCCAGTATTGTTTTTAAAAGCTGGGGTGGTTTTTTTGTTGTTTGTTTGGGTTTTTGGGGTTTTTTTTGGTTTGTTTTTTGTTTTTTTGCTTTTTATCGCCCCCTAGTGTATACTGCCAGTGTAGGCCTTGAACTTTAACTTTCTGAAGTAACTAACAGCTACAGATCAGTATTCTGTTAATAAAGCTGTTTGAATTCATAACACTCGTGAGGTATGCGTGTGCAGGGTATTTTACGGCTTCTTAAATCTGAGTTTCTTCATGCGACTTAGTCTTCTTGGCAAACAAATCCTGTTTGTTTTTATTAATATCTGTTTTGTGGGAAACAACTTTGATTTGCTTAAAATCTTAGCTTTACAGGTATTGAAAGCGCAGACCTAACATTAGGAACTTGTATAGGATTCCTTCCAAACGTTGACGACATTTGAACATTCAATAGAAATGAAAGCATTTATTTAAGAGATGATAGGGAATTAAGAGATACTATAAAAGAGGATTTAAATTAAAGTCTCATTTTTGAAAGAGTATAACTTGTTTATTTTTGTTTTTTCCCTCTTTAAAGACTGAATATATGAGAAAGCTTATGTGAAAAAAATGTATTTGAGCAATTTAAAGTAGCATGATTTAGTGTATCAGAGCTATCCTTCACTTTTATCGTTGCACTTTCAAGAACAGACATGACTGAATTGTTTGAGTTTTTTATTTTGTTTTTGATGTTGGTGGTTTTTTGGGTGGTGCTTTTTTTCCTACCTATAAAACAGTGATCAATAAGCCTATTTGGTCTGATTTCTACTCACTCACCCCCACCCCTTGCTATTTTTTCTGAATAACTGTGTGTGGGTGTGTTTGGTTATCAAAGCTTGTTTAAAAAAAAAAAAAGTGAAAGGAGGAATATTTGGGAGAAAACTCTGCCCTTCAGCGTTTTATTTGAAAATACCGTGGATGTGTTTTGATCTCATCAAACTTGGTAATTATTGTTTTACTGAAGAACTATTTTAGATATTGTAGTGCCAGTATCCTTAATGGATTTATGGTCAACTAATCTTGCATAGCAAACAGATTGTTAAAACACAGTTGATATGTTTATTCCAGAACAAATGGACATTGCTTTGCTATCATTGAGGAAGATGAACATGGAGAACCTACACTTGCTTCTGGCTGCATGAAGTATGAAGGTTCAGACTTTCAGTGCAAGGTACAAATGAGATTTCATTAAAATGGAAATATATGTGGAGATTGTCTACGGAAACTGCGTAAGCAGTTTAAATTTGTATAGCTTATGACTTGCCCTCATAAAATTTTGCATGTTGCCCTTTACCACTGTGAATGATGGCTTGCTGATGACAGATCAAATACCTGGACCTCCACTTAACTATGCTCTTTCAATTTCAGGCTCAAAAATTAAATATTTACATGAGTATATACTCCAGGGAAAGAAAAAAGAAGTAGCAAGAGATATTCCCTGCAAAGTTAGTGGTATATTAGAACCAACTTTAAAAATAGTGATAGTTCTTGTTGAAGTTTTCAGTTTTCATAGGAAGATCTTCCCAGAATACAGCATTTCCTAAGTGCTAAATGAACATCTGCATGCTGAAGATCTGTGGTCAGAAACTATTTTAAAGGCTTTCAAATATTGACCAAAATACATACTTTTAAAGGGAAATATTCACCATAGTGCTGCCATCCCTTGTAAATATTTGCAGAAGTTGAGCTAACTACGTGGATCATTTAGAGTCAGATGTTGGGCAAGGAGCTTGGAAGGCAGTATATGACAGTGAGATGGGCATGAATAGAGGAGTGTCCGTTAGGAGTACAGAATGAGTGGTGTGAGGACACCTGAATCAATGCAGGGAAGAGCTGGATTTAAGTAAACACAGCAACAGTGTCCCAGTTAGACTGGGAAGGAGCTGAAAGCTCTGAAGAGAAAGGGACAGGAGTGGATACTGATATAAAAGACTCATGATGGTGTTTGACTAAAGACTGCTGTAGAATCCTGGGTTGTTGCACCTCATGATTTCTCTGCAAGTGTTTGTAAACCACTGACAAACCGAATTGATACAACACAGAGGACATCAACCATTTACTGTCACTAGCCATTTCCTTAGTTGAAGAGAACTTTGTAGCTTGATTTGTATAGCTTATGTATTTTAACTTGAAATTTCTTGTTTTTGTTAGTTTGAGAGGTAAGCACTAATTTTATGTGTTCCCCTCTCAAATGGAGTCTTTTTTTTTTTTTTTTTCCTTTCTAAATGAATTCCCTATCATTACCTGGGATTAAGTTGCTTTTTAATTAAACTGGTATATTAATTGCCTTTAGAACTCCTTTATCCGTTTCAAAGGTTAGAATTGAAATGGTTAATAGAGCCAGGAAATGATGAGAAGAGGGGGATGTAGTGTTAGCTGGGCAACTGAATATTGCCCAGGTAGAAGACTGGGCAAAAGTAAAGATTTTGCTCTTTACTTTGTCATAGTGTTCATTAAACAAAACTTAGAGGTAGCTAACAGTTATGTGCTGCCTTCCTCTCTTTGCTTCCCCAAATGTTTTCACTATTTTTGATGCTCAAGTTTAACTCTTTAGGACTTGAGTTTTCCATATAATGTAGCTCTTGGTAGCACTACATTCTGGAAGCACTGTTGACTTCAGTTGCAGCTATGAATGTCTAGTGCTATTGTAAATTACACTTGGAGTCATGGTGACCGTCTGAAATAGTTTTGATTTTTGTATTTACATTAGTCTTTGCTCACCCTCAGACTAATTTTCATGCCTCTCCCTCTTTTTTTTTTGTTGTTCTGAAGATGATTTTGAAGCAAACAGTATTTTTATGATGAATGCTGTAGAAAAGTTTCTAAAGAGATTGGCATTGCTATCTTAAGAGCAGTATTTATATAATATATAGTAAGCTACTTCTGGCCATACTTAAAAATTTTTCTAGATGTGAAGTAGCTGCTTAAGTAGGAACTGCCTGTTTCTATGCATTTTATTTAAAAAAAAAAAAACAAAACAAAAAAAAAAACTTCTGTAAGAAGTAAAAAATTAGAACATAAAATGCAGCCGAAAGATTTGCTTATGCTTGTGAAGATACGTCTCATGCATTCAACAGTGAGGCCAAATTGCTTTTTAAATAAAATTACCTAAACATTTGTCTCTGTGTTGTATCAGTACCGTTTCTAGTCCCCTTCTTAGCTAATCACTTCAGAATTTGAATGTTTTTTCTATTTTCCATCTGTAGGATTCACCAAAAGCCCAGCTACGTCGGACTATTGAGTGCTGTCGGACTGACTTCTGCAATCAGGATTTACAGCCAACGTTACCCCCAGTTGATAGTACGGGTAAACAGCTAAACAACTAGATGTTCATACTGCCAGGAATGGTTTGTGGGTTCTGTTGTTCCTGATCAGCTGAGGAAAATAAGGAGAAGGCATAAACTGATCTTTTCAGTTTATGAAAACTTACTATCTCATTTGGTATCAAGCTCTGTACTTAACTTCATAGTAAACATCTCAATTTATTTAATCTTTAAAAATGTATTTCATCAAGTCTTGTGCATTTCCAGTTCTCCTTTTCTGTCACTTACAAGTTAAACTTTTTCTCCATCAGTCACTCACAGTATTCTTTCTCCTCTTAGGCCAGTCCCTCATATCAAAAAGATATGTTTTTGATATTACTTTTTTTTTATGAAATTACTTTGCATTTTATTATCTACCAGCACAGAAACTTTCTTACCTGTTGGGCTGCTTTATCGTAAGCAAATGGTAGCAGGAAGTTCAGAGTAATGTTCTCTATAGGTCTGCCCTGCTGCCATTAATGTAAGTTTTAGCTTGCTTTTGTCAACTATGCATGCATACATATGTACATCCGTACCCAGTACTGATGATGATAATAGGGAAAACAAAAAGCAGTGCTTCAAAAGTTTAAAGGAACTTAATTTTCTTTACCACTTTCTGGCAAGGTATATGATCTGGAAAGATCTGTAGAATTGTCACATTTTGTGGAAATGTGTTTATATAATTACTGTGCAATCCCAAAATACACAGTATATGAAAATGTCATTCATAAATTATATTTATGCTAGATGTTTAATTAAAAGGCAGTACTTTTAGGTTTTTGGGGTTTTGTTTTTGTTTTTTTTTAACAGATGGACTTTTTGATGGCAGCATTCGTTGGATGGCAGTGTTGATTTCTATGGCAGTCTGCATAATTGTCATGATCATCTTGTTCAGTTGCTTTTGTTACAAGTAAGGAAAGCACTACTTTAATTTACTTGGTTTCCCAAATGAAAGTAAACAGAATAGTTACTTCATAAATGTACTCAGTCATATGTGTTTCTAATAAAAATACATTGAAGTTGAAACTATCCTTTCAGATTTCTGTGGATACTGGTTTGTAGTGTTAGGTAAAAATGATGAAATTCTCAAAGCACAGAATTTCAGTGAACTTGATCGTTTACTTTAGCTGCAAATAACTATTTCCAGTTTTATAAACTGTGTATAATTTTGATTCTATAGCATCCAGTAAACAGGAGTATCTTAATACAAGGGTTCTTGTTTTTGCATAGTTGGATCTTAAATCTCTGCTGTTGTTTATATTCACCCTGTTTCTGAGGCTTACCGTCGTATAATGCTTTAGTAAACCTTTAACAACAAAAATGTTTTCTAAGTTTTTTTTTTTCCTGTTATGTTTAAAACTAACAGTTGACCTGCATTAAGAATGCATCCAGCTGAGCTATGGCAATTTATGGTGGCACAGACTAAAAGACTGTAATTGTTCGTCTGCTCCAAATCTCTGCTGGAGCTTGTCATCATTCTAGCAGCTCAGCAGAAATGAGCATGTGTCTGCCTCAACTGCCATGGTTTAAGGTTTAATCTCTTCATTTAAACAAAAACCAGTGATACTTTTAAGCATGTAACACTGGAGTGTGAGTTGAGTATTAAAAATGCTGTTTATGCACTTGACTCATAAATTGATGTCTCTACACAAGTATAACAACTGCTTTATATTGAAAATGACTTAAAGTGAATTTCTGCAAAAAAATGATAATACATTAAAATCTAGATTTTTAAGAAAACTTGTGCTTTCTAGCTCGCTCTTCTAGCTCTGTTTATTATATATTTCAAAAGGAAGTATTTTAGAGATCGGCTTGCTTCCTCTTCTCTTTCTCAGGCATTACTGTAAATGGGTAGCAAAGAGACGCTGTTATAATCGTGACCTGGAACAAGATGAAGCATTTATTCCAGCTGGGGAGTCATTAAAAGACCTTATTGACCAGTCACAGAGTTCTGGCAGTGGATCAGGACTACCGTTGTTGGTAAAACGTGAACTAAAATTTTCTTCACTGAACTTCTCTGCATTAGTACAAAGTTTTAGTTTTGTATGTGATGCCTAGAACAAAGCAGTTTGTTTATACTGTATATAGATTGTTTTTAAAGGCAATTACTGTGAAAGATATCGTACAAACTAAAAATGTACAGAAGTCCATCTTCAGATAAATCAAGTGCGAAAATAGATTCTCTGTTCAGAAATGTGACTTCAGCTAAACATAAAAGCTAGATCCTACAGACATTAAGATAAAAATACAATGATGAGTAATACAAATATACAATTGAGCAGCTCAAAGATTTTCATTTCCGCTATTGATAAATTTGCACTTTATGTGCGGCGTTCATATTTTTTGGTTAAACCTTTCTTTTAATACTCGCGTTAAAGAGTATTACTATGAGATTGTAAGTATTAAGATTATATGAGCAAAAGATTAAGCAATGAGACAGATGACTGTAAATATATATAAATTAGAAACAAATAGAATGCAACAGAATGCAATCTAATTTAAATTAGAAACCAAGCTGATTTAATCCTTTGGGTTTTTTTTTTTTAATACCATTCTCCCCGGAACCAACAATAGTGAGTTTGAAATGGGAATTGCAGGAAAATAATCTAAAACAAGCTTTTCAAATAGGACCACTCTCAAAACAATAGAGGTTTTGTCTGACAGATGGCTTGCCCAGATTTGAGATTAATTGCTGGATTTTCTGTCCTTATACACTTCACTTTTTTTTCCTCCCCTCACCCATAGGTTCAGCGCACTATTGCCAAACAAATTCAGATGGTGAGACAAGTTGGGAAAGGACGATATGGTGAGGTGTGGATGGGCAAATGGAGGGGCGAAAAAGTTGCAGTCAAAGTGTTTTTTACCACAGAAGAAGCCAGCTGGTTCCGAGAAACAGAAATATACCAAACTGTTCTAATGCGTCATGAAAACATCCTTGGTAAGGAAGGAGTACTTTGAGTACTGAATGGGCTTGTTTCAGGTTGAAAGAGCAGGAGGGGAATATGGCTTCTTTAATGGACTGTTGGATACTAATGTTATACAAAAGGTAGAATCTTGCTTTTCTTGGTTGGAAATGTGTGTCTGCCATCTCTTTGCTGGAAGACTGGAACAACAACCTGATGTTGAAATATGAGCTTTTACGTTACTGGTTTTCATTAGGGGAAGAGATACCTTTTGAATACTGTCTGAGAGAATATAACTTTTAAGAATTCATACCAAGTAAGTTGCATTAAGAATTTATGTGCAAATACATTCTGACTTTGGCTATATGTTTGATAGGTTTTATAGCTGCAGACATTAAGGGCACTGGCTCCTGGACCCAGCTTTACCTGATTACAGATTATCATGAAAATGGATCATTGTATGATTTTTTGAAATGCACTACACTAGACAACAGGGCTCTCCTCAAACTGGCCTATTCTGCTGCATGTGGTCTGTGCCATCTACACACAGAAATTTATGGGACACAAGGCAAGCCTGCTATTGCACACAGGGACCTAAAGAGTAAAAACATCTTGATAAAGAAAAATGGAACCTGCTGTATTGCTGACTTAGGCCTTGCAGTCAAGTTCAACAGGTAAATGGACAAAACCAGTCTGTAATGGAAAACTATACATATATATATTTATGTATATAAATAAAGATTAACATATTTTTTTTTAAAAGTGTGTGTGTGTGTATATATATTATTATTTTTGTAAGTTCCCAGATGTCCAATTGAAAAGGGATGCCAACTCGGTTGCATGCATCAGGTTTTTTTCTGTTTTGAAAGTGAAATGCAGTTCGTTCTTTGAATGCTAGTAAATATCAAAGTTGTTCTTCAAGGCTGTCAAGCAGAGAAGGAGGGAGAGACTTCTCTTGTGGGAAGTAGAAGTAGTAATTCAAAACTTTATAGAGGATAATAAGAGGAGACTAATTGATGTTCAACATTTTCAATATTCACAACTTTTTGAATTGCTAACGTAATTTCATTGTAAATTCTTTCTCTTAGAAAATATGAGCAGTATCAAAGAAGTTGAAGATCAATTGCAAAAATAATACTTTAAAATGTATTCGGTTATACTATTATAACGTGTTTTTAATTTCAAAAGAGCCAGAGTTGCCTATTGCTACAATAGAGCCTGAAAGAAAGCATAAACCTTTGGAAGTTATTTTCATTTGAGCTGTTGCCAAACATACTCAGCTTTGTAGTGTTTTTTTTTTTTTTTATTCAGTTTATTCATATGTGTTTTTCTTTGTCTTGCGATAGAATTAGAGAATTGTCAAGTGTAATATTCATGATCATTTTGCTATATATTTTTTTCTGAGAGGTATGATGTATGGCAAGTGTAGTATTGAAAGGAAATATAAGAAAGAAATTTAATTTGTAATTGTGGGCTTTGCAGTGTAATGATTGCATCATGCACTATTTCATAACATGTTTTGTAATATTCCACAATTTATTTACTTCTTAATATTTGCATATAGTGATACAAATGAAGTTGATGTTCCCTTGAACACTAGAGTGGGAACAAAACGTTACATGGCTCCGGAAGTCCTAGATGAAAGCCTAAATAAAAATCACTTCCAACCATACATCATGGCTGACATCTACAGTTTTGGGCTGATCATCTGGGAAATGGCTCGGCGCTGTGTCACAGGAGGTAAACTTTTAAATATTCTGTTTAAAATCTGCCAGGCCCCTGTCCAGCTTTAACAATACTTACTTTTCCAGGAAATAATGTAACAAATTTAATCCTACTGTCAACAGATTTGCTGCCTTTAGAAGTAGTATTAGCAATCCATGGGCAGAACACAGATTTGGATATGAAACAGACTAGAGGATACCGAATTCTGTGTTCCGTATCAAAATCAAAGGAACTGCAAGGAACTGTAGCTTTTAGACTTAGTGTTCCTAACCATTAGTAACTGTCTGATTGTTGAATTGAAATTTTAGTTTTTTCACTCGGTATGAGTGTGATGGGTTTTACTTGGTACAGTGAGAAAATTGAGTTAATTTCTACTCCTAACTAAGGAAATCTGAGTGCAGATAGATGATCTGTTTTTTAGTTTTATTATGATGCTTGATCTTTCTCCAGGTATTGTTGAAGAGTATCAATTGCCATACTATGACATGGTGCCAAATGATCCATCCTATGAGGATATGAGAGAAGTGGTGTGTGTCAAACGCCTACGTCCAGTGGTATCCAATAGATGGAATAGTGATGAAGTAAGTAGACTGAGGGGAAAAATGAGTTCACCTCATCCATGATTATTTAGTTTAGAAACGTCAAAACATTATAAAACATGGAACACATTCAGACAGTCTGATATTTTGAAACCTCACAGCAACAATAAAAAAAATATTTGAGATCAGCTCAGAATATCTTTTTGTGTGTGTATATATATATATATATATATATATATATATATATATACACACAGAGAGAGAGAGATCTTAAGCAGCATTGAAGTTTATGAATACTGCTGTAAATAGAATCACCTATTTTGGAGAATAGAGTGCTTTTTAGGATTTTGATTGGTGCTAAAACTTTGCATGCTATTTTTATTAGTTTTATTAATCTTGATATATCTAGCATATTGTTTTGCTGCATGATGCATTTTATGGAACATGTAGTGATTTCTTTGTGTTAGTAGACCCTTAGGAGAGTAGACAGGATCTTTCAGTAGCCTTGTTTTTTTTGTTGTTGTTGTTGTTGTTTTGTTTTGTTTTTTTTGTTTTTGTTGGACCAATATCTTCTGGTCAGTAACCTACTGTTCAAAAGAATTTTGCATAAGGTATTACATTCTGTTATTCCCTTGTCCTTATTTTGGACAGTATACCTGGAGTGCACTTGGCCCTGGAATACTTTTTTTGTTCTGTGGTATGTCATGTTATTCTGCTAGGCCTATTTCCTTTATTTTATTTTATTTTGTTTTCTCCTAGTATATTCCCAAGTAATCCTCCTTATGTGAAACACCATTATTTATGCTGCGATATAACAAAAATAAAAATGTGTTTTTAAAGGGACACTGCTTAAACTGAATAAATGAGACTTAACTGTTTCACCTAGCAAGGTAGATATGTCATACCTTTTCTGCCCCAAATCCTTGAATTCTTTTTTTATATATATTGTTTCTTGACTGCTGAGGGAAATTTAGTCAAATTTTCCTTCCTTTTTGGTGAGAAAGTGATCTACATATTTTTTCTGCCATATGTGGATTTTTTTTCTTCCTTTTTGCTACCATTCTGATGTAGCTCTACTCTCGAATTGTAGCAATGCACCTTTGTAACTAAAGGCACAGTTTGGTTAGTTCCACGTACTACAATACTAGGAAGTGGAGGGAGGAGAAAGAAGACTTGTGTTAGTTTTTTTTTTAATTCATATGTTTATAATAATTTTTAACAGTAATTTTGCTGAAAAACTAAGTTTCACCTTTGGACTTCTTGAATTTGGACACAATGGTGAACCAAAACTATACACCTCTTGGAACTGTTAGTTGTTACAGTGTTGTTCTTTGTTTGTTTGTTTGTTTTTTTTTTTCAGTGTTTAAGAGCAATATTGAAATTAATGTCTGAATGCTGGGCCCATAATCCTGCCTCAAGACTTACTGCCTTGAGAATCAAGAAGACACTTGCCAAGATGGTGGAATCACAAGATGTAAAAATTTGACATAGTACACTGACACTGGGGAGCAAAGCTGGACTCCTAAAACTTTTCACTCAAACATGGGTGAGATCTAAGTGGGAAGAAGAAGCAACTGAGATTCAGGTTTTTTTTCTCACCACAGTTCTACAGGCTGCTAATTAAATCTTTCAGTACTTCATAGACTGTGATGCTGAGAGCCTCTGTACACTACATGCTACATATATGGACAGCCTTGTTGAAGTACCCGTTTCATTTTTGTCTGAGCTGCATTGAGACTTCATTCATACTTAGTGAGTCTCCAGTGAAACTCTGGGTACTGAATTGAATGTTCAGATTACTGTGCTTTCTGTGAAAGCCTAACAAGCTAAATGGATTCAACAGAGATGGAGAATATAAGCTTTTTTGCCTTCTACCTGATAAAACCTAGTCAATTCATACCAAGTTTTTGTGAAACGGCCTGTAGGTTATGGATATGTTTGTGATACAGCGCAGTTTAACAGTTCCTTATGCCTTTATGTGTGTGCCAGGATTATTTTGCTGCCATTTGGGATAGATAAGAAACCATTTAAATGAACAAATTTCTGTGGTCAGGGCTAGAGTATTTTGTGACTTCACTATCACAGAATTTGCTACAGAATTTATTCCTCACCATGAAGTTATCCTCCAAAATCTCAGTTTTAATTTTATTTCTATCCCTGTTTTGGTTGCAGAGAGAACTGCAAAAATGTGAACCAGTTAAAAACCAATGCCTACCTGAGTCTGTAAAGAGCTTGAAACAATATCTCTTAGAGGTATAAACTGCCTTGGTCATCTTGCTCACAGTCTAGTGGGCTCCATAATCACACGACTATAAAATCTGGCATGTTTTTCAAAATGCCACGTGCAACCAGCATTTTTGCTCTATAATACTTCATATATTAACAGAGAGACCAGTGATGTTCTGTTTTGCCTTTTCACTTTATTTGGACTTACTTGTAGGTGCCTGTCATGCTCTGAACTTTTTCTGTACAGGAAGGAATTAGCTGTAGGAACGTGTTTTCTCACCAGTTGACAAAACCAGGAAGAAGATAAGGCTTGAGAACAAGTCTAATTTACAGATACAAAAGGGGGAAAGCAAGAAGCGCAGGCTGGGCATAGAAGATTAGACAACACAGTAAAGGTCAAGACCTGGAGAACTGAGTATGTGAACTATTGAAGATAGGATCCGTGATGTGCAGAAGACTCTGAGCTGGATTGCCCTTATATAAATACAGAAGGTCACATCTATGAGCTGCTTAGAGGACAGTTATAAAATCCAAGATCTGTGGAAAAGGTAAATCAGTGATTATTTTTAATTAGTTAGGCACATTTGGGAGGAATGGCATTGAAAGATATTTCATGAAGATACAGTAAGTTAACATAATTGCAAAATTTGGTCCTATTGTGCCAGCTATTTTGGCATGCACAGAAAACTATTTCTCTCCTTTTCTTCACCGATCCAGACAAGTAAATTTAAAAAGCCAGAACCCCTCCGTGAGTTACTGTAGGGCAGACTTAGTGATATGCAACTCCTTTGCCACTTGTAGTTTGAAGTCAGAAAATAGTACCACAACTCAAGTTGAAACTTCAAATGCATGAACCATCTGAAGAGTGAACACACAGTATTGGAACCATTAAACCTATTTGATAATTTAAGTGCCTATGACTTTGTACTGTAAACCTTGTTCTAGATAACTTTAAAAAGGGAAGTTATTTATACAGTGTGTTTTGTGCTTTATTAAAGAAACATCTAGTCCTAGATACATGTGTACAATTAGATACATGTGCACACACATGCCATAGTTGAGATTTGAAGAAAAAAGTTAGGAATAATATTAAAATTGATTAAAAATGTTAAGACTTCAGATTGATTTATGTCAGATTATTTGCTGTTTTAAAATATGTACATGGAGATTGTTTTGTGTTTAATTTTCCCTTGAAAATACAACCGATAAAAAAAAAAAAAAAAAAAAAAAAGTAATGCAGAACTAATGTGATTTATGGACAACTACACTGTCCTAACATTTTTTTTTTCTTTTTAATTCTGTAGTTCACATAATGTAAATGGTCAGGCAAAAGATTGCAGTATTTTTATTTTCTATTGTGTTGTACAGACTTTATTTAACAGTGCTGCATATTTTATAGAAAACTAGCTATTTCAAGAGACATTTCTTTTTTTAAAAAAAATAAAGTCATTACTTTTGTTCAGTAGTGCCTTTAAGTATTAATATGTGTTCTGGCTGAACAGTTAAGTATCAACTATGATTTTAACTTATTTGCAAGCAGCAAGGGATAAATGATATTGTGACATATTTCTTATGATAAAGGGCTTTTAAAAAGAGGGTTTTTCCGTCCGTTGCCAAGAAATGTACAAGATTGAAACTGTTAATCATGTCTTTACATGTAATTTTTGCACAGGTAGCTGGAAAATATTTGGTATGAGCCAAAAAATATAAAAAAAAGAGTAAGGGATAAGCTTTTTTCTTCTTTAGAACTTTTGTCAGTAGGAAGAAAAATGTTTGTGTAGGTACCCTGGTAACTTTAACTTTCAGAACATGGAGGCGTATTTAATTTAATCCATTCCTATTTAGAATACTTTTTATTTCTAGCAGAAATTACTACAGCATTATTAGCTGTAAATTTGTTTGACATTTTGATTTTTTTGTTGTTCTTTCTGCTAATTTTTCTCAAGTTTTCAGGATGTCATTGGTGGGAGTAAAAAGAAAGAAGTGTGACTTTCCATGGTTTTTAATTATTCATGTATTTTCTCCTCTATTGTTCAGGCATTTGCAAGGCAATAGGATGGTGATCTTTGGTAGACATCTTAAGACCTGAATTGATTTACACATTCACTTTAACTGAAGAAGTAAGCTGGCTGCTGTAAAGAATATCTGTGATGTTTGTGAGAAAAGTCTTTTAGGCATGAGCTAAACCTTCACTTTTCAGAACTTTGCTTTTCAATTGCTAAATTCATACCCAAAGATATGATGCACATGCAGTTTTCATTGACTTGAACAAGAGGTGCTGGATGGATAATATTACTTGTTTCCTTAATATTCCAGAAAAACCTAATCGCTAAAGACCTGGCTGCATAAAGCACTTGAGCAAATACCTAATTCCGTGCAAAGTAATTCGCAGTTTGGAGCCTGTGTGTATGTATATACTGATACTTTAGCAATCATTTGGCAGAAAAAAACAAAAACTTTAAGCCAGTCTGTTAGTTATGATATAATTAAGCATAGTCAGTGCTTAAGCAGCATTGTTGCTTCATGCTGTATGGTAGAATTCATAAGCCTTTGGGGGAGAAGGGCTAGAATTCTTTTATTGTTCTGTGATTCTCTCATTGTCTTGGTCTAAATTAGTTTAAGCATTTTTCATCTAAAAAATCTCCCAAGCAACCCTGACAAACAGTGGGTTTGGGGGTTTTGTGGGATTTTTAATCATGTGGCATTTATCTTGGAAGTATCAAGAACTGTGCCTTGGAAGCTCTTAAGTCAAATGGAGCTTTTTTATTTAACCTACTCCATTTGATTTCTGTTAGTTGGAAATCACTGAAATAAATGAGTGACAGAGCACTGGACCAGGTTGCCCAGAGGGGTTGTGGAGTCTCCTTCTCTGGAGATCTTCAAGGCCTGCCTGGATGCAACCCTGTCTACCTTGCTCTAGGTGACCCCGCTTGAGCAGGGAGGTTGGACTAGATGATCTCCAGAGGCCCCTTCCAACCTCAACCATTCTGTGATTCTGTAATACTGACTGTTGCATTCATTGAAAGAAAAGTTTTTTGTGTTCCTGATTAAATTTTAAATTCTGCAAGAAACATGAAATTCCAACAGAAAAATGCAAACTTATATTTTGAGTTCTGCTGTCTTGCTTAGCTTTGAATTTTTCTTTTAGAAATAGGTATCTGGAACAAATTCTGAGCAAGTTACACAGCTGCCACAAATTTGCTTTAGAGGTAAACATTTTTGAAGTATCAAGCATTATGAATTTTAGGAAACTATTTTTCCAAAACTGCCTCTCTTTTTCTGTGATAGTTTTCTAAATTAGACTATTTTGAAGTACTGAAGAAAGTGTTAAATGGATTCATAGTAGTCTAGAATCAAATTTTAGATCTTCATGTAAATAACCGTTTAAATGTGCTGTGAAATGAATCCTTTGGATACAGATCATCTGATCTGTCTCACAGACTGTATTTTAACAGTCTAAAAATATTTGAAAAGCAAAAAACATAAGTTAAAAAGCCTTCTTTGGTTATTACAGTTGTTTTTAAAGAGGAGTTATGCTTGCATTCTGTCAAATGCTAGAATGATATAGTACTTCCTCATTCTTCTGACCGTGCCTCTGAAGAAGTCAAAAACATTATCCTGTTCCCCGCTATCTTTATCCCAGATAGGGATGATGTTTAAAAATGAGTTACAATGCTGCATGATACAGTGCTTTATGGAGCCATGGTGTCTTAGCCTTGGGTTGGTATAGCAGAAGTGGAGGGCAGATTATTCTTAAATTGTTGAACAAATCTCATGTAATTGTTTCCTTGTAATGTTTTATCTTTAAACACAATTATAGAAGCCCACATTGTGTAGTGACATTTGTGCTCTGACATACCATGCCCGAAATGAAATGTACTATATTGTATACAAGAAGAATAACGTTGTAGTTAACATAGAGAAGATGTAAATAAAATATGAAAGGGTGGAACAAGGAGAATGATCACACTCTTACGTGTGCTATATGCCAGAAGTGTAGAATACTCCTTTAAAAATGTAACACTAATGTATTTTGTACAGCATCTGCTTTAAAAGGTGCCTTATTGAGTTTACCATGAATTGCTTTGTTCTGTACACAGTTTGTCCAATGTATCATTTTTAAGTAAATAACCTTATTTTAGTACACATTAGTAATGTGTTTTGTATTACTATAAGATATTGTCTTAAAAATGTAATGATTTAGAAATTATAATACCATAACTAAATATTTCCCTTCTTTTCAAAACTTCATGCTTTTTTTTTTTCAAAATATGTGAATAAGTTGTTCTTGATCGCTTCTGTTACTTAATGGTCTTCAGAATCATTTGATGCTCTATATTTCAGATAATGTTCTTGCTTTAACATTGGGCATAATAGTAAAACCAGCAGTTTAAAAAAAAAAAAATCTGGGGGAATTTATAGTGAAAGCAGAAGCAAGTCAAACTTGAATAAACTTGTTTTTTTGAACATGTGCAAGTCCACCACATGTTCGTGATGGGAGTCAGACTGATCATGCATGATTTTGTACAACATTCATTCTTTCGATGTAGTGATACTCAAATCATGAGATTGAGATGGTATAATTAATTGGTTACAAAATTGGGCAAGTTGTTCTGTGTAGCCTGCTGAGTTCATTCTGCTTTATAAATTACATAAAAGAAGAATAATCAAGGGGCTATCTTGTCTGGGAATACACAAGTCTATGAAATCTCAGAATGTGTTTTCTCATTGCAGAAATGCTACTACCAGCTACTACACTCCATAGAATTGACTTTTAGTTTGCAAGAAGGAAAAAGTGAGATCAGTTTCTACTCCTTTTTTGTCTATGTAAAGGTATGTTTTGGTCAGGAGTGATCTTTGCTTTGAAGATAGCTGTTTACAGTAGCTAGAAAGATTTGATATCCAAGCATCATATTAGCACTGTATTATAAAGACAGTTGTAACACTTTTTTTTCCCTGTAGAATCAAGTGATAAATTCTTACCTTAAAGTTCCAGAAAGTACAGTGGAAGACACAACTTTTAGTTATATAGCATTCCTCCTGAATACATAAGAGCAAGAGCTTACACTGCATGAATTTTTATCATGGTTGTGGCCATTGTGTAGTTTATATAGAGTAACTTCCTTGATCATGACTAGAGTGCAAACTGCAGGGTTTTTTTGTTGTCATTAGAGCGTAGCATAATGAAAATACTGTGAGCAAATGAAACTTTCATACCAGTCTCAATTTTGACCAAGCATTTAATTTTTTTTCTTAATGTTGCTCCTTGATGTGCCCACAAGGTGGTGACATATCCTAAAGATAGGAAGATGCTTTTGGGAACGTTACAGTGGTGGAGTGATAACTGAAAATAAGTTCTAATGCCCGCTAATAGTAAATATCAAACTGTTAGAGTTTAGGTATGAATATTTTTGATGTTTATATAAAATCTTTTCACTGATAAGATTGCATCAATATTTAAGAACTGGAAAACATTTGCATCATTATAAAATCTGTAGTCATATCCACTAATGTCTCTTAAAAATCCCACAGGTATGTTTGATGTGCATGCCAGAAAACATACAGAATAATTGGAGAAATGAATCGCAAGCTTTTTTAAAATGAATTGCAGAGGTCTCATTAATTTCATAAGTAATTTGATATGGTTCTATAAACGTTTTTATTCCTTTCTTTCTACCTTTTTCCTCACCTCTTTCCAAAATCCCAATTTGGTCTTTCACTAATGTAAATGTAATAAGTCTTTCAATACCAGCTGTGAGGCTGATTTATGAGAGGAGCAGTACTGTGCATGGATCACCATGGGCTTCAGATACTGGCTTGATGTGGATACATGAAATGAGTTCACGTAAATCTAACTGCAAAATTCTAGGCGCTGACAATCTATCAAAAGTAAAATTACTGAAGTACAATAGGTATGTATGTTTTCAGTGATGTAAGGAGATCATTTTAATAATGGGGAAAAAAAGACTTCAATATAAAAAATATAAAGCACTATAAAATAAAGCAGTTAAAGTTTCAGTAAGAAAGTGATGCACTTTTTTTTTTTTTTTATCTTTTTGTAAAACTTAAGAGGTTTGATTTGGAAATCCAGAAACTTGAACTATCATCAATATTTTTTGGCAGTTACCAGATTTTGTGGAAGTATCAAGCAAAGCTGGAAGGTTCGGGGTTTTCGTATGTATGTTTTTTGTTTTTGTTTTTTTTAAGATGATGCTCAGTTTAGGAGTCTTTGCATTGCCTGTCTTCTAACTTACAGGAAAGAGCTCTCAATCCTAAATTGAAGAAGAGAAATCTCAGAAGTGATCATATATATTTCTGTGGCTATTGGTGCTTGGCTGAAACTGCCATCAGGTGTGCTATTTTAATTTGTCCAGTATGAGTTAGACTGAAGCAACCTAGATATTATTACAGATAACTCACACTTTGTAATGACTGTTGTCAGCTTCAGTTTGTTTTTTGTTTGAAAATCACCCCTATCTAATCCACTGAGCTCACAAATGGCTACAGTTTAAGTTTTTTCAATTAGTCCACATTTATCATCTTTAAAAAAAAAAAAAAAGAAAGAAAAGAAAAATCATACTTTAACCTCTCTATAGAGAGTTTTTACGTGCTATTAGCAATGTCGCATTTAATCTGACAAATACTAACTGCTAATTCTGTGATAGCTTTCTCTTTGCTTCAGGTCCTAATCCAGACTTCACTGTCTTCTCGTTAAATGTTTTTCTCTAGACTATTGCATAAAAATACAGGTCACAGTGTTGGAAGTGATTTGTACCAGCAGTCAAATGGCATACTTTGGGAGGTAGCTTAAATGGAAGTTTATTAAGAATGATATACTCATTTATTAAACAGTAGCTTTATCATTTTCTTTCTCTTGTCACTTGAGAAGGAAGTCAGGCTACTTGGCTCACGCAGCCAATAGATGGTTTTAACTTGTATCTTTCAGTAATTTTTTTTACTTCATAGTCCGAAAATGATTGTGTTCAAGTTAAGTTAGTGTGTCTTCTTTGTACATGCAGGTGGCTAAGTTGAGTACATATTTGAAAAATACAAACAGGAGAATATCTTTATATTAACATTGTGTTCATTCTGAGGTTGATGACTTCTGAACTTGTCTGGCTTATTTACCAACAAAAATAAGATTCTGGTAAGTCCAAGGATGCCAAAACTTTAAAAGTTCTGTCTGGGTGAATGATCAGCAATCACATCTCTAGACCTTTCTCTGTTGCTTGCTTTCTACTCCCTACCATGTCTCTTTCTGAATAGCCCCATGGCTCTCACTCTAGTTGAAGCTTTCTGTCAAAGTTTTATAAACAAACAAAATGTATTTTAAAAAAAAAAAAGAAAAGAAAAACCCTTTATGTGCTTAATTTCAGAACCTAGCTAAGTAGATGCTGAATTAGTGTACACAAAGTCTAAATGTAGACTAATTCATCTTAACAATGTTATGTTACTATTAAACTTGGCAGTTCAATTGAAGTACAACACAGGCCCAGAAGGAAAAGGCTCTGCAAATACTTGCAGAGATTTATCTCTTATGATGTTCTGTTATGTACAGACTGAAACATTGAATTGGAGTGAATTGTAGAAGTTCCCAGGAGAGTCTGAGGACAGAGAGCAAAGAGATAAAATTGTCCTGACTTCCTGACTTGGAGCTACTTCTTACACACTCTTTAAGAGCTGATATATATTCATTCATAATTTTTTTCACCTGGCAGTAGTGTGTATATTTGCCATGAAGAAGATACTTTTGTAAGGGAAAAAAGAGAAATGATTTGTGTTACAGTTGAAAAAGAAGGTCCCACAAAGCAGTTTCTTTAATTGGGTAAAATTTGCCCAGTGAAAGGATTTGGGAATGTGTGTACTGATAGACTTGGAGTCCAAACCATTAGCTTATCACAAAAAGAAAATCCCGTTGCTGCTCATAAGCAAATAATCAAAAGCCAAACACTTCAGAAAAGAAGCAAGAAGACAAATCTAGGATAGTGCTATGTTTAAACACATGCAGTAAGATTGAATGCATCACAGATGAAGCACTAGGTCCATTGCATCTATGGAAGTGTGTCATTAAAATAAACTCTCAGTATTCAAGTTTTAAATATTAGGAATCCACCCATTGTTGTCCCAGGTGGGCTCCGTTTCACTACAGAGCCCTGCAGCAATTCAAAGCATACTCTCTCCCCCTTCTCCATCTCTGCCATAGCAAAAGTAGTCATGGTATTTCCATTTGGTGTTTTCCTCTGACTACTTGAGAGAGTTCTTTTGTACCCACGGCTAAAAGAGAGTTGTCCCAGTGCTGGTCCTGAACTAAACTCCACAGAGATGACAAACAAGTAGACACCTTTATGTGGTGCTTTGAAGTAGCCGTGTTCAGGGAAATAGCTATTTCCGTAATTGAGATATGTTTCATTAAACCTCAGAGTTTTTCCTTTGTCCTTTCCTTCTGAGAATCCCACATGGAACGCCACCAGTGAATCTGAAATGAGAGGGTTAAGGAACACTGTTTTAGCAAAGAGCACTCTTCTCTCCCCGGTGTTACCAAAGTCGGAGACAGGATAAAGCTCACAGGTATGATCTCTGCATTCTCCTCTGTAGAGAGCCTGGGTTCCTTGGGAAAACCTGAATGAGCCACTTCTGAAGTTTTGAAAGCATGTCTGCTCAGTTCCATGAAGTGGCATGACGTAAGAGCTAAGGCACTGAACTGGGAGTCGGATCTGACTGTCGTAACTGACCTTGGTGAGGCAATTTGTTTTGCTTCTCCTCTCCTTTTCTACTTTCTCTGTATGCACATTGTAAAACCTGTGGGAAAGATACTCTCCTTGTTCTTCTGTAGCATCTCTTTTTACAGAACTACTATAAAATAATTGCTAGTGCTTTTTTTTTTTTTTTTCTATTGTTACCTGGGTTAGAACAAGCTGCAAAGTCATTCAGCCCTCTATCATCGGTGAGATAGCTATCCCTATTCTCATCTCATAATGTGTGTTAGTCAATAAAAAATCAAGCAGTCTGATCTGAGAGTTGCATCTCCTATATTGTGCTGTCATAAAAATCCTTTCCTAGTTTGTAAAGAGCATCTAATTACATCCAAATAAAACTTGACAGTAAATGTCATGACAAGCAAGTATAGACTTGTCACTGCTTCTTGAAAGGAGAATATCTGAATCAAATATTTAAATAGAGTTCAAGGCAGTTTTTTATAAGTTTCCCCAAACAATGTAAGGTGTAAGTCTGAGACCATGAAGAAGAAAAAAGTAGAATTTTTGTTTCTGTCCTAAATAATAAATTAATCTGAAATATATTTTCTACTTATTCAGTCTAACTACAGCTTTGTAGCATGGTTGCCTAAAAGAGATGACTTTTGCTTTATATTATATGTTCATAACAAGGGCTACAATAGTATAAAACAATGCTGAAGCAGTAGCAACTGTAACTTTGAAGTGCTTATGGCCCTGTGTTTACAGGAGAAAGCGGCCGGTCACAGCGAAGTATAAGCTGAAAACTTGTCTCTGAAGATTACCTGAGAGAGAATGTGCAATCTAGTCAGTGCAGATTATCACAGTTAATGTATGTGTTCATATTGGGAAGGATTTGGTGCTTTGAATACACTCCTTCCAGACTCAGGTAACAAAGGAGAAAAAAGCAAAACCAGGAAGCCCAGCATTTCCTGTGAGCTTCAAAAGAGAAAACTTTCATTACATTAACATGAGCATTTACAAACAAAATATGGCTTCTAAACACGTAAAGTTGAATTAGTTCAAGGGCCATTCCCTAGCAGCTATAATGGATGTAACTTTATTGGCTTCAAGCAAAGTGAACCAGTGTATCAACTTTATTCTTACTTGAACTGTTTGTTTAGATGGAGGGGGAGAATGTAAACAATGTCAAAACTTCTCCCTCCAGTATCCCACAGGACAATACTCAGGTCCCACAATTTATATGCTGTGTGGGGCACAACACTTGCAACAGAGCCCCCCAAAAAATCTAGACCTGCAAACAAACAGGTAAAAGAGAAGAACCTACCTTTTTCCAAAAGTTCTGTCTGTACTGTATTTCTTCTGCTTAGTGTCTGCATATTTTCTCTGTGCTTCTCAGACTTTTTCTTGTCTTTTTGCTTGTCCTGAGCTTTCTGTTGCCTTCTCACTTTTCTGGTCAGCATGGACTGAATCGTTGTAATATCCAGACTTATATTTGAGGCAACTAATTCTTCGTTGCTTCCAAACAGTTTTTTAAAAATCAGCAGATGCTCCTCCAGGTTCTGCTTGATGGTTGCTAAATCTGCTGAGAGAGTTTCTACAGAAATGTTGAGTGGCTCTACTACATTTACTATTGTATGGTTGCAGCAAAGATTAATGTCAGCTCTTGATTCATGCCTCTTGATTGCCAGGCTCAGATGTTTGATATCATTCTTCAGAGACATGATATCATTATATCCTGAGCTATCCAAGGAGTCATCTTTGGCAGCCTCATAGTTAGGTTCCATATGTTCCACGTTGCCATGTTGACCATTAGCTTCATCCAGAGCAGTAGATGTTTGTGTTTCCTCTTCAGGATGCTTAGGAGATGTATGAGCATCATGATTATTCTGTAGACCTCTCTCCAAGAAGTGAAATCTCTTGGCAAGGGATTCTAAAGTCACATTTTGTTCTTGGAGTTTTTCTGCAGTGTGTCTGAGAGATTCTTGCAGCTGAACTACTGATGATATTAGGGTACTAGGATCTTCTTCAAACAAGGTTTCCATGAGCTCTTCTCCCAATAAAGCCTCCAGCACTGCTTCATGCCGCATTGCATCTTCCAAAAGAGAGCTGAAAGAACTATTGAGATACTTGATGTGTCTATGAATTTCTTCATCTTTCTTTTTCAAGAAGCCGACATCTTCTGAAAAAGCCTTAACCTGTGACTGAAGCTGTCTGTTTTCTTCTTGACGGAGATTAAGGGACTGATAGATAGATGGAAAAGCTGAGGAGAGCTCTTCTATTTCATTCCTCAAGAGATCCTTGAAAACTGACTCTAAGTGTTTCATATCTGTTAAGTTTGATTCAGTGCCTTCAAGGGAATAAGTGATATTCTTTAAATCCTCCTCCAGTAAATCAGCATCAGAAGGTATTTTCTGGCAGTTGCAGTCATCCATGTACCTCAGCAGATCTGAATAGTTTTCTCGAAGATTTGAGAGAGTGTAGTTGAGCTCAGATATCTGCCTTTCCATTGCTGCTTTGTTTTCTTCAATAATAAGTGATTTCTCCATTAAAGCTATTGTAAGATCTTCTGGCCTATACTTTGAGATATTTCTTTTTAGTTCCTTAAACCATCTTTCTAAAACCACAATATTTTGAAAGGCCACATCTGATTCCATGTAAAGTTCTTTAAGCTGCTTTGCATGCCCTGCCAGAATGTCATTTATTTGTCTGATGCTTGACTGGATAGTTTCATCTTTGGGACCATGATGTGAGAAGAGTTCTGTTAAATTTCTTCTCAAAGCCTCAAATTTATTTTCAAAATTGTTTTGCTCTTGTTTCATGTTTGTTATACTGTTGTTCAAAACTAAGAAATGGGAATGCTGTATCTTGTGATATTTTTTGAGCTTTGTGTCAGTATCTGCCTTGATCATGGTGAGATTATGGTGAATATTAGCCTGCTGCATTTGCAATTGATTATCTATATCCCTTTTCACCTGATCAACTTTCATAACGTTTTCTTGAACTTTAGATTCAAATTTAGTTCCCAGCTCCTGGAACTCTTTCTTAGGCACAGTGCTTTCATGGAATCGCTCAATACTTTTCTTGTTGGCTTCCACAGCGTGGGACAGGTTTCTCACCATGCTGGAGAGGTTCTGTAAGCTTCTGTTGAAGCTTGCCCACATTGGGTTAAAATGTTTCCTTAGAAAATTCTCCAAGTGGGGAAATAGAATTTGCTGCAGAAGCCTTTCCTGTAACTCTGTTAACAGAGAAAGTTAAACTTAATTTTAGAATGAATTCAAATTTAATTTTTCTTTAAGTTCCACTTTCAGAAAGCATCTTAATCTGGTCGAGGTCAGCCAAGAAAGCATTTTTCCTGTAGTGACTGCCACCTTATTCTCTAGAATGTGAGAACGTACTAAATCTTTACAATTGCAAAAGTAACCCAATTTTAATTTAAGACTAATGCAAAGCAAGTTGAGTCTGCAGACAACCTGGAGATAAATTGACTATGCAGTTTAGTTTAGAAGAGTAATATACTTGGACAGCAGTTTCATAACTGGCCACTTTCACAAGAGTTCCTAGCTAGCCTGCCCTTGTTCATTTTACAATTTTATAGTTTTTTCTCCTGATGCTTTCTACCATGAGCCTTGCACTTCACAAAGTTTTACAGTGTGCTAAAATCTGAATATTCCAGCCAGTACTAAATAACTTCAAAAGTGCAGTGACTTATTCATAGTTCATGTGAATTATAATATGATACGATTTTTAACTTTAATATTAGAACTGAGTGCATTGAAGTTTAGTGAGGATTGTGCCTATTTGCAGACTGATAATTCTGTGCCAGTTGTCTTACCTGATTTACTCTGGTTCACTTCTAACGCTATGCTTGTACCGTTGTTTTCAAATATTTTTTGCAAGTCACCTAAGTTGCTGACTGCTTGATGAATATCATTTTGAAGATCGTCCAGTAACGCCTCATGATTTTGAATGACTTCCAGCATTTCTCTTGAATCCACTGATGCTGCCACTTGCGAGATTAAAAAAAAAATTAAAAAATTGCCACTTGCAATTGCAAGATTAAAAAAAAAAAAAAAAAAGTCATGCAGCAGAGTGCAGCAGCCAGGCAACAGGTACTTCTAAAAGCTCTACAAGCTCTGAGAACACCAGTATACGTTTTGCTCTGATAATTTTGCAGTGACATTTAGGGGTCTGTTGATTTATAGCAGCTTAAGTTCTAGTTTCTTTGCAAAGATCTTTTATTTTCACTGGTGAAGACAAATATTAATATATTCAAATATTAGCAAAGGAACTTAAGCGATGCTAGTCATGATATCAATAAAATGCTTTTGAGTTGAAACCTCTACACACTGTAGAAGTGTTCTGGAATAATGACTGCTTTCAAGTGGATTGATTGAAAGAACAGCAAAGTTTATCAACCCAGAATGAAAGAGCAGTTAAGGTGTTTCTCTGAGTATTCACAAGCATGGAGTTTAAGTGTCATAGCTGACTCTCTTGAAGGGCCCTTTAACTGATGTTACTCTAAATAAGTACCTGGTAATTTGAGCTGCAGAATTTAAAGAGTATGCTGAGAGCTGCAGAAACTGGTATAGCCTAACTGTGCCATCCTGGGGACCTCATACCCTCCACAGTTACCTTTGACCTTTCAATCTAATGTTTTTGTAAACTGAAATACTGTAAAGCAACTGCTTATTCATTCAGTGCTGAGAGCATAATGTGAGAGAAGACTCTTTCAGGGTTGTAATACTACCCTAAAGCCAGTTGCTAGAAGATACTTAATAGCCACAAGCTACACCCTTTCCCAGGGGGTAAGGAAAGGTCTTTTTTTTGAATGAGCATCCAAAGTATCCAGATTGACAGGACAGACTGCCTAAGATACGAATCTATAGCACTTCATAATAACTTTCTCAAAGCTCCTGGGTAGCTACAAAGATAGCATTTTGAATGAACTGTTTTTCTGGTGAGACTCTTGAGCATGGCTTGCTTTCCTTTGAATCCACTTTAACTCTGTCCTGCAAACACCCATACTGTTGAAAGATTTATTGCTCTCTACCAGCTAGTACTCTTGCTAGGTGGTATTTATGACCAGCCTGCTTACACTTTTGAACCCTTTGGCTACTTTGTCTAGAGCATTCATGGAATATTATAATGAAAGCCCTCGTTAACGCCAACAAATGAAATATAGTTGTATAGAGTTGTATAGAAGGGTGTGGTTTTTTTTTTTTTTGATCAGTGGCTGAGAGGTAAAAGAACTGCAAGCAAAGTAAATTCAAGAACATACTGTGGTTTGAGAACTCCTCCTCTTGCAGTCCTTCAGTCACATTTGCTGGCACCGGAATAAAATTGGGATCTGCAATTGAGATGTGATACATAACACGTGAAATTACGCTGCCTTGCCTGCTCAATTCTAATAGCTTCTGCATCTAAAATGTGTTCCTGAAGCATTTTCATAGATATAACTGATATGGAGACATTTTTGCATTGCACATTCCTTAGGGCAAAGAACATCTTGTCAGGAGGACTTTCTTTGTTTATAATACTACACTGGCTTACAGCATTGCATAGATGATGATGTTATGCTGCAGACTTTTTAATTCATGCTGATTTACTGAGCTGTAAGAAATGATTCTATAACAAATGGCTGCTTTTTTGTAGGGTCCCTATCCAAACATCTTCAAATTTCTCTTTCTTGTTCTGTCATTAACTAAACATTCAGACAGTGGGTGATACCTGTTGTCATGATACCATACAAATGAAGCATTAAAGATGAGGCAGCTTTTTTGGGAAACAGACTAAACTAGAAGCACTAAATTTGATGATATCCTTTTAAGTGAAGGTTGGCCTCATAGTTAAATCTGTGAAGGAAAGCTAAACCTAGAGATTTAAAAAAAACAAAACAAAACAATCTCCCATTTTATCTGGGGAGTCTGTTTGGGTAAGTGAGTTAGACAAAAATTGCATGAAAGTTTTCACACAAATCTTTTTTCTATAGCTGCTTTAAATTACTGTAGGGAATTATCTTTTAGCCATTTACTATCTCCTTCTGATTTTGAACAGAGCGTTATTTGCTGAATTCTACCAATGTCATTTAGCATTCCAGTTTTTAAAATGCTATCCTGCTTCTCTTTTACGTAGCAGCTGTACACATCATTATTCAACAGTGGAAAGTGCTGTAGTAATTCCCTGTGTGTAAAGTCTACTGCTAGAGCTTCTTTGGAAGTAACAGCTGTGGATAGATCCTTGCGTCATACGGCCGCTCCCTCCTGTAGGACTGGGTCTCTGAGTGTGCTGGCTGCAGCCAGTGGAGAGGAGTAGCAACGCAGGTTCAGCAGTGTGAACGCTGCCTACCTTGTATGAAATGAGATACTGTGATGTCCCTAACAAATAACTTCATTCCGTAAACTGACGTTACGGGCAGCTTCCCATATTAATGTTGCTTTCTGATGACAACAGTTTCTATTTGGACCTAGGCGTTCCAGGATGGATTTCTACATTTGACTGGTCCACTGGCAATGAATACCTTTCTGCATATATAAAATTTCCACATTACTACTACAAAGTAGCTAGTAATAATAGCTACTGATCGCCACTGATTACAGCTACTCCTTGTTTCAAGGTATCAGTGATTTGGGTATAACAGACCAATGAAAATAAGACGCAGTCCTTTTCTTGATTCTCAAGCAGGAGAACCAAGTAAGCAAAGTGTTATTTCTTTAGGCAAAGGAATACAAGATAGACTTTAAATCTGTGAAATCTAAATCCAAATTCACTGACCAATTCTTTTCCAGCTTTGATCCCTTGCACCTGGTTTCTTCAGAATCAGAGAGAGGATTGCTCCATTACTGACCTTGCAGCTAGGACAGGCTTAGTTTTAATTCTTAGTCTAGATTAAGACTGATTTAGTCTTCATTCTCATTCGTGCGATCTAGCTTTCCTTACCATGCTGTTCACAGTCCTTGCCAATAAATCCAGGGCAGCACTTCCACTGTAAAGACTTCAAAACCTTCTGTTTCACTTGATAGACTGGCTTCAATGCTGTCCTATACCTGGGGAATAAGGATCTGGGCATTAGAGTCCAAGTTATTGTCAGCTGATGTCAGTCAGGGTAAATTCACTGACTTTGGCAGTCTGATTTCCAGTGTGTCCTAGATGACTAGTGCAGAATGCAGTCAAGTAGTCTTTTATAACCGTACTGCTACTGCTCAGTAAAGCATTTAAGCAGTCCGTAGCTGGTAACAGTTTTCTCCCCTGCGTAAGACTGCTTTTCAGGATTACTTTTTATAACAGGAGGTATGTGCAAATTCATATATCCAGGTGCCACATAAATATTTAGCAAGCAGGGCTCCAGTGATCTTCCTCACACTCTGACTGTTTCTCCAGTAGATATTTTTTCCAAACATGTTGGCATGATGGGAGATCTGACTGGAGTCTTAAATGGGTATGTCATAGCTGGCAAGCTTATGTGGCGCTCAGAAGCAACTGTAATATTTATTGTAGTAGACCTTTGCAATACAATTTGGACTGAGCTTTTATTTTGGTAATATTCTCATGAGCTATGAAGTTGCATTTTTAAGTAAGCATTCTAAAATGGTGCTGATAGCAAGAAAGATAAAAATTGGTTAAAAACCCTACTAGAAATAATCAAAAAAATTCAGTTCAGAGAGAATTGTGTTAAAAATAGTAAAACCATTTTAACGATCAGTTAACTATATAATTTAAAAATACGTGGATGGTTATTAAATGTTATTTTTCTTAGTACTTTCTGAGTCAGTGTCTCACAACTGAAATGTTTAATAGGCCTGGTACCTCATGGGCTCTCATCAGAGCTCTTCAGGCAGCCATCCTTCCAAAAGAACAGTACGTGCTCGGGCAGTGGTACATCTAACTCCTGCCCTGTGAATTGTCCCCCTGATGTCTTCAGACAGGCTTTCTATAATGTTACGCATCTTTTTAGGACCTAAAGGATGATTTATTGTCTCATCCATTCCTTTCATCGCACATTGAGATCAATATAATCTTCTCAGTAATTTCCTTACAAAGTGACAGTTATATTACAGCTTCCCATACCATACTCATAAGGGTTGTTTACCTATGTCGAGTATTGAAGTGATTAAACTATCCTCATACAACCCCCTGTCTGATTATTCTTTGGAGATGGCTGTAAGCATCTACTTGGGAATGCTCATTATGAGAAAAGCTGAAAATTCTGTATGGTATGATCTCTGTTGGACAAGGTAAATGTGGGCAGTTTTTTCAAAATCACTTAACTGCCTTTTAGTTGTTTTCCCAGGTTGCTTAGGCCTAAATCTTATGTACATAAATGAGACCCTACTTCACTTCACAATTAAAATGAATTTGGTGCTTTAATTCTTTTTAAAATGTGTCATTAAATACCTCTAAAAAGTCTCATTTAGATGCTTAGAAGATTCTGTTGCCTCCGTTGATTTTATTTAGCCTACTTACATGATCTTCTGGCAGTCTGGCGTTCCATTTGGACAGGGCTGTTGAGAGTTGACAATGTACTTTTCCTTCATACAGGCTTCTATGTATGTTACCAGTCGAGACTGCATGAAGGAACACCAATTCCTAATGGAAGAAAGGCATGGGAAAGGAATTTGAAATAGGACTTTTAAAGTCTCTAGTTTTAACAGTGCAAAGGATTACAATTAATCAGGATTGAGCTTTCTTCTTTCTTTCTTTTTCTTTCTTCCCTTCAGCAGAATAATGAGGGAAGTGGAAAGTGCTTGCTAGCTTCTCCATCCACTCCCTGTTCATTGTTTTCATCTGGAATGTTTTTCAGGAATTGTTACAAGAGTTGATTGTCAGAACTTTGATACATTAGTTCCATTTCCGACCCTTTCATTTAGCAGAAGTTTCCAACCTGTGATAACCTATAGGTTAGTGTCACTTTAAATGCCAAATTGCTTGGGTCAACATGTTGCTGTTTTAAGTGCTTAATGACTGACTCATCAGATTGGGGCAGGCTGCTTTTGAAAATTTAAAATCGTACATAAACTCTTTTAGTAATCGGTGTCTTCCTAAGTGTTACTACTTCAAGATAATACAGTAAATGTTGAAATTTTTGATTAATTGAAATAGCTTTGGAAAAAATCTCTCTTCTTCCCCCTCTCCCCCCCCCCCCCCAGGAAAATATTTGAAAAATTACTCATGTGAATGCATTGAAGGGCAGTGGTTCTTGGGTTTTAATGTCATACTCATAGCAAGAACAAGCGAGTTTTACTAGACTGATGATTACCTCAAGATGATTTTCTCAGTCAGTATTATATAGATACCTATTAATCATGGTGTATAGCTGACCCTCTTTATTTTCATTTATTTCACATATTTAGAGTCAAAACATGGATGTGTACTATTGGTTCAAATTGTTTATTAACATCCAAGATCAGAAGATGAGATGAGTACGTATAATGGAAAACTTAAAACAATGAATAACATTTGATTAATTAGTAGTTTCAATTATTGTTGATAAACTGTAGTCAACTTCAATGTGCTATTTCAATTAATGGTTTTATGCAAGTTGACCTGTCAAGCACTGAGGGGTCCAAGTGTTCTCTGTGGTTAGCGGTGAGTAGAAAAAGATGTGTCAGTCTGTTGTTTGGACAAAGAAGTCATAGGAGACAACTTGTCCCTGCTGTCTCCCTGTCTAATTCTGGCTGCAAAAATCTGCAGACAAAGAGCCGCTGTCCCAGCAATTGCATTTTATAGACTATTGTTCTTAAAATCGGGGGTCGTCTTTTCCCCACATAATTTTAATTTCCTATTGCCCACCCACTGTAGGAGAGTACATATAGTACAGATTTTTGAAACTCTGTGTGCACAGGGCTATTAGGAAGTTGCAGTGTATCAGCTAACAGTACATTAATGTTAACACAAACTAACCTTCTCCCCTGGGGAAGAGATAGGGTTGAACACTGGGGAGAAGGAAATTAGCAAACATGCACCACTCTCACTGGTTCAGCTAATTCACCTTAATTTTCCAGAGACAAGTCCAGAATGTGCATTAGGCACACAGGCTGCCAAGCTGGAAAAGTTGCCAACAGAGTTACCCTGAGAGATGACTGGCCTGGGGAATGGAAGCAGGGATTGGATCTAGCTCTCCTTTTCAAATCAAGATGCATTTTTTTAGGGATAAGAGGTTTACTATGCCATGCTGGTCCTGGAAGTTCAGCATCTCTGATACAGGCTCCAAAGCTTGTGCTGATAGAAAGTTGGGCAGGATGCAAAAGAGCTCCACCTTCCCTAATGCCCTGGGAAACCCATCCCTTTCCCTCTGAGCAGCTCCTCCAAACATGCCATGATGCTTGTTGATACTCCTCTGAACTGAAACAACTGAATTCCACAATTTAAATCACAGTCTTCTCTTCTAGGAAGAAAGATTGGCATGAAATCAGTTGCAAAAGCATTTGAGGGTTTCATCACTCCTTCCTTACGAAGCACCTACAGAAGCAGCAGCTTTCTAATTGTTGTGAAATAATTAGCTGTCTTGGTCAAAGACCCCTTGAATCTCAAATTGAGCTATCCTGCTGCTAGATGTTCACATGGCAGGTATGTTAGTGATAGCAAGAACTGCTCATTAAGTTTTTTTTTTTTTGTTTTTTTTTTTTTTAACTTCAAATGCACAAGAGTAAATTGGCCAAGTAAGCTGATGCTATTTTCATGTGATCTGCCTTTTTTTTTTTTTTTTTGGGGGGGGGGGGAAGGGGGTTGTTTTTTGTTTTCTGCTGGCTGGTGTCTCTAGGGGTCTGCTGTTGTACTTTCTTCACCTGCAAGCACCCAGTTAGCCAACAGCCATTACTATGAGTGTTATATCTTATGGTGTCTATATGCAGCGTATCACCTTTATCTGAGGCAAAATTAGAAGTCGTATTACATGCCATTATGTGCACTAATGCTAAAATTTTTTCCCATAAGAATCCAGCACTACTATCTCAAAGCAAAAGTAGGCTTGGACCTTATACAATACTGAATGTGTCACCTGGGGTAAGATTTGGAAAGATCAGGAGGTTCTTGTACTCCATGATTTTGTCAGGGCTTGTGTTAAAATGAAGCATTGTGTGGGAGGAGAGAGTTGGGTTTGATAAGGAACAGCTGAACTTTAGGCAGTGTATTTTTAAATGTGAATGCAGGAACCAAATCTCCAATAATCAGCATATATGGAAGAAGTTTGCCTCTCTAACTGAGTTGCATAAACAATGGGGAACTGAGTCGAGCACAAAAGCAGAAGCTGAGGTCACATCAGCCAAAACACTGCTAGGCAACTAGTAGAAGGGGAGGAAGCTGTAAGGAAGCTGGAAATATCAAGAGGAAAGGGCAGATAGCTTGGACTAGTTGGGAACGCTCACTGGGTTTGCTGAGATAGACAGAGCCTTTTCTGTTCCCTAGTTTCTTAAAGGAAAATAGGATAGATATTTCTGTTAAACTTATACCAAGCAAAAGTGTTTATTTCAGAGAAACAAGCCCAGGAATCGGACAAAGCGTGCAGCACTGTGAAAGCTGAACATGACATCAGAAGCTACTGCAGCTTCTGTTGTGATTTCAGGCCAAAACTGCTTTAATGAACTGTAGTTTTAAGGCTTTTGCAAGTGATTGTGTCTATTACCCATGGGAATTTTGTCCATAGATACTTTTGCTTTCTATGGTACTGCAGCAGAGGACCTGCACCCCAAGTTCTTATTAAATCATTATTCTTGGAGAGCTGGACGCTCTTCTGGGGTGTCAGCAGGCAGTTCACGTAAGTCAACAAGCCAGCACACATGTTCTAGCTGACATCTGGCTCTTGAGAGTTGTGTGTGTGTCTTTTTAAAAGGCTGTGTTACTTCTCAGTGGTCACAGGCAGATTAGTATCTCAAAAAGAGAAACCTGATTTTTACTTGTACCTAGACTGTCCTCTGTCCTGTGCCTTGTGAGCCATAGCTGGGAGTGACTTTTCCAGCTCAAATACACCCTGTATTTTTCTGGGCAAGTAACATGTCCTGGCTCTGCTGTTGGAGGTAGCTAGTGTTGTAGCTCAGTGCCATATCTGGGGTCTGCCTGCTGGGATGCCTGCCAGATCCTGGCAGGAGTCTGCATTCAGTGTGAAAACCTTTTTTTAAAATAGGAATCTTTTGCTCTAGTGTCTTGTTCTTTCTTAATGAAAACAGTTCACACCCCATGAATCACCATCTGTGCTGGTTTGTTTTTCCCACCATACACAGTTCCTAAACAAGTACTTTGAGTCATGTAAGTCCTACAGATCTAAACCAGATGTTTACACGTACAAGCATGTACATGAGCAAGAATGTGGAATTGTGTGACTGAGAGTACTTTTGCTGTATTGCATGTATAAATATGCACACAAGTTTAACAGAAAGTACCAGAATTTCTTTTCACAATGCTGCTGACATGCTCAAGGTATTTATTGGGCTTACTTCTAGCTTCCTAAGGGCTTATTTTGCAACAGGAATTGAATCAGTGATTGATCCCAACCTAGCACTAGATTTGGACAATTAGCCTTGTGCAGCATGAATGGTGTGAAAGAAAGGCCATTTGATAGACTCTTACTAAAAATTCTTTAATGGTGAACATATTTTTATGTCCGTTTTTCTATAGCATCTGCTCACTGATTCTCTCTCACTTGATCTTAAAAGCTTGTTGGTGGAGTTGAAGGCCAACATAATGCTATGATTTGGTTTTAATCTCAAAAACTTCTGATGTCTTTGTTCTGTGAGGTTTACTAAATGTTATTCTTTCATCAAGTAAATGAATAAGGCCTATTTTCCACATCTGTAATGAGATACAATACAGATAGTTGTGCACAAAGGTGAAACTTTTATTGCAGTAATTTTTGCACATCTTATCAAATGCTTCCTTTAAGGAAACTTTGCTATCTCTTGCTAAAAATATTGCATGATTGTATGCCATTCTTTAATGTTAAGCAGAGCAATTTAAAGACCTACTGAGACCTGATCTAAAGTTCACTGAGACGAGCAGAAATTCTTCTGCTAACACCAGTGGGCTCTGAATCAGGCTGTGAAGTTTCAAAGAACTGCTTTCACAAATAGGACTTTCTTTATTCATCTTGTTTCTGGGATACAAAAGCTTTGTGTTCTGCTTTGCATTTTTTTCCTCTGTGTAATTATGTAGCTTCATTCACTGAATATATAACCAACTTTAACACCCTCTGCTTTTATTTTTGGTTTCCAGTTCCAAAAATACAGTTTCCTTTTGGTTCAAGCTTTTGCTGCCAAGGAGATATGAGTAGAATGAAGCTGCTTTTGTGAAGAGAGCATAAGAGCCTCCTTTACAGCTTACTGGATGGTAAAGTTTATAACAATACCGCAAGTTAGAGCGACACTTAAGTGTTTCCTAGCGAATCTAAGGCTACAGATGTTTAAATACTTCAGTTGCTTTTCCTGTTTCACAGTCCAAGTGAATTAATCCGTGATTTTTATTGATCAGGAAAAAATTATCTGAGTAATTTTCATTATTAGACTGGGTGTTTTTTTCTAGACTTCCTTCTAATCTCCTTGTTAAATAGTCTTAACATGCATCTGTCCATTTTTTCCCCTATTTTCAGAAAAGTATATTGTTTTATCTAAGGTAAAATAACTTATGAAGACAAGGCAATCTATATTTAACTAAGAATCAGCAGATTTAAGTAAGCTCAAGCATCTTTTATTAGAACCTTTTAAAGTCTAAAAATTAAAAACTGATTTCACAAGGTTTTTGTCTTATATCAGATATTACCTCTACTTTTACTGGAACATAGCACTTCTATTTGATCCTAGAGTTTGGCCAAGCCACCTTACAGAAAACAAAATAAAAACTACAGAACTTTCTGTCCATGAGATAAAGCACATGGCTGGTCTGCAGTAATTATCACTCTGTAAAATGAGTAAGGAGAAGTTTCTTTTTTTTTACAGTGTGTGCTACTCTGACAGCAGCAGTGGTACAGTGAATAATCCCACACAGCTCCCACACACATTATTTTTCAGTTGCGTATTCTCATGATTGACACTGCAATACATCATTTTGGACGCTTCCTAAGGTGGTAGAATTTTTACCTGAAAAAAAGCTTTACAACTGTGCTATACATTGCTTTTCTGTACGTTTTACAATCCCCTTGTTTGCACTAGTACAACTGAATTGTCCTTCACATCAATTTCCTTGTGTTTCTAGTATCAATGAAGCCAGTTTGTACAATTACTTCAAAAACTCCTGTCCAGCCACCTCTGTGTCTGTCACTAACAGGGTGCAAAGCTTTTTTGGCCCCTAACTCTTTTCTTTTCCATGCAGTGCAAAAGGCACCAAACATGCAATTATTACTGCCTAAATATTTTACTAGGCAAAAACAGAGGACTGTGTTCTTCAAATTTAAACAAGTGATTTTTCCACTAACTTGTGAAGAATGACTTCTGATTTACACCAGCCGAAGTGAAAAAAGAATCAGGCCTGAGCTCTAGAAATAAAATGATCTATGTTCTGATTTTTCTCAGTGCAAAATTCTCACTGGTTTGAAAAAGCATTCTCAATAAAATAGATGTAAAATGTCACATTTAAATTGATTGAAACTAGAATTGCACACATCAATTTTAAGACATGACTTTTTTATTCATTACCAAATGCAGAAAGTTTTAATCTCTAGGAAAAGATGCTGGCTTTCAGAGGATACAGGGTTGCCTCTGAGTTTTAACTAGCAGGTAAGCTTGCTTGTGATCTGTCAGTGCATCAGCAAATTCTCCTGCTCTCCCTAAGCAGCCGGCAGCAGTGGATTACAATCAGATAGCAGAAACTATCAAGTCTTTATTTCTCTAACTCTCCCTTATGATAGACAGTGCTCCCTCTCAGGCAGCGATCTCGGATCTTGTTGTGACTCAGTGCATGAACCACCGTGGGTTTTGGCTGGGATTTAAGGTAGACTGATTCATTTGTGGCTTACCTTAACAAGCTGGGCTGAAGAGAGTGACAAGGATAGTTTGAAACACTTGATTTCCATGCACTGCTGGAAGCCTTCCAGAGACCAGAGTAACAGTGGTTGAGTAATTGACACTTCTATTCAAACAGCCATGCCAGGTATTATATTATCAGTTGTGATTTGTCCTGCAGAATGTCCTAAAAATTTAGTGCAAAGGCAGCTTTCTGAGTAAATCCAGCTCTAAAGTTGGAGCCTCACTGTAAGCAGAAGTTCAAGAAAGGCACACTTGGCTGAGGGCTATTTTTGAGACAAATCCAATTTTTGTACAAGCTGCTTCAGAGAGATAATTGCAAGAGGGTTTTTTTTTTTTTTTTTTTTTTCTGCGCAAAGTGCCTACAGCCATTACCTCATCTCTATTATCCTTGTCACAGCGCAAGTCCTACAACACACTGAGAGGGCAGCTTATACTTGGACTTCATCTTTAGGTTCTTGCAGGCTAAGTCGTATAGCACTCTAGGAAATTCTATCTGTTAATAAACTTGGTGTGACAAAAGCTATTGTTGAGCACTCAGTACCACTATTTTCAGGATGCTGAGGGCCAATGATCACCTTTAACTGCATTTCGTCCGAACCTGTTTTATTTTAAGCATATGTTCTGTCCATTTTTGTTGGGGAACTTCAGTATTTGTAAGTTTCCTAAGAAAGTCCCTGTCTAACTTTGGTGAAATGGATGGATGAGTCAGAATGAAACTAGTTTTAATAAAATCAAATCCCACTCTTATCCAAGTGAAAGTCAGAACAATATTTAATCTTAAAAGTCTTTTTTTTTTTTTTTACTGGAAAATATCAATTGATTTAATCTGCTTCTCTACACTTTGGAGGATAGAAGTTCCGTATTTTGACACCCAGAATAGTCACAGAAGCCTACTTCTTTCTTCTTTGTGACTGTCTCAGGGGAGAATTAAAAGGAAGAGGTACTTGTTTCAGTGAGATGATGCATCTGGGTGATGTTAGGAAGCCTTCCTGTAATCAGCAGGTGATTTCATAGAATTGTGTATCCAAACCTTGAAATATATTAATGCAATTAATTTATTAAGATTTCTGCCTTTACTATTTATCATTCAGTGATTTTTTTTTCATTTTTTTAAATACATTTTAATTGTAAGGAAAATTGCAATAGATGGAGACTGAGCACATGTTTTCAGATTAAAGAGAAAGAGAACTAAACCACCTGCCTGACCCAGCTGGATATGCAGTAAACCCAGAACAGCAGCTACTTAGCAACAATTACACTTTTGGAAAGACAGACAAAGTTCTGTGATACTTTGTCATTGATGAGGAAACTAGCTTTAGTTTCCTTTGCTCGTTGCCACTCCTCAACACAGTCCATTTCTGCCTTAATTATGTGAGCCATCCATTAGGGGACTTACTCTGCTGGTGTGATTGCTGAGGGGGCAGAGTTAAAAATAACCTCTGCTTTTTTTTCTAAGTTTATTTTTAACCTGGATCATTTAAGTGAGCTCTCTTACAATGCTACTTGAGGAACAGTTAGATCAGGCCAACAAATGGTTTGGGGCTTTGCTGTCAGAACCAGCATGTTGCAGAATTGCACCTTTTAGATGCTTCATTTATTGTTTTAAATGAAATGTAAGCACTAACAGCATAAAATTCAAGTTGTCTGCTTGACTGTTCTTGGGGTTGCAGGCACATGGATTAAATGAAAGCCAGCAGGACTCCTGACTACAGTTCTGCTCAGTGCTGAGAAAATGTAGGAGCCTTGTGTGATAGTGCTTCAGCACATCGTTTGCTTCGGGAAATAATCTGTTTGAAAAAAATGAAAACAAGCTTTTTGGAGTGCAGTTGCACTGGAGGTCTTTCCATGGATTTCTGATAAACAAAGGTAAGTTCTTGGCAAGGGTATAGAGAAGATGACACATTCTTCCCAGGGCCAAGGAATCTGCTTTTTGCTGGTTCACCATGTTCCTGGCTGTCATACAGCAGCAGTGAGAAAGACCTATGCTTTCTATTCCATCTGCCCATGTCTAAATTGTAGAGCCAAAGGGAAGGCAAACAGCTGTGTGTGCCACTGAGCTTCTAGGTGTGGTCATAATCAGCTGTTCGATGGAAGTGGCCCTAACAAGAAAAAAAGTCTTCTCCAAGGTGTCTGGTTAGTTTAAGACAAGTTTTAGCAAGGTGTCAAGTGTCATCCACAAAGCAGTTGCCAGAATTACAATAACGGTGTATTACCCATTTCAATATTCAGTGTTCAAACATCAGTGAGTTTGCTAAATCTGGTGAGTAAGTCTAACAGTAGATGGTGATGATGAGTTAAAGCTAACTTGAAAGGTCTTATTTGATATTTACTGGGTCACTTTCAGAATTTCCAGGTCAAGTCCCAGGCTGCTTCTCAAGACTCTCCTTGTATCTGCCTGTATCTACACACACTGTAAAAACAGATTGTTTCTGTGAAGCTCTAGGCTAGGTATCTGTTTTACATGAGAAGTTAGCACTGCAAATGTATCTATGACCTATTTATGGGCTTATGGCCATAAATGCGGTCTTTTATTTGCACTGGATAGTTATGAAATCCAGAACCTGTTTTTACTGTTTTTACTCTTCACCCTCTGTCACTAAAACAGATGCTAATATAGTTCAGTAATTGTACAGTACGGATCTGTTTAAATACTTGTGCTTTCATTTTCCCTTTTTAATTCTGCTCAAAGATCAGGCACATATGGACCCACTTATAAACACTTGTCCAAGATATCCAGACCTTCTCTGGTGCACTAAGAAGCTACTGGTATACAAGCAGCAGCTGAGATATTAAACTGTTACATAGTTCTTCCTCTAAATAATAACTACAATTAGGATAATTACCCACATGTTTCTTATTAAAAAGTCACCTGAAGGCCAGTGACTTCTAACATTTTCTTATTTGAAACTCTCTTTATTAGAATAACTTGGTTATTCTGAGGGTAATGCATTAATAACATATATCTGAGCATCTAACTGGGATGTAATGAGTCATTTCGCCCTACATATTGAAAGAGAAGTTAGAGGATGGTCTGACTAATTACCTTGGAAATAATTGTCATTATGGCCTCCAATTATTCAAATCACCATAGTGAGAAAATAATACTTTAAAATTCATTTTAAAACAAATTGTAAGAATATGTTCTAACAACCACTATTTCTGATACATGGGGGAAAAAAAACAAGTAGCTGAAATAGATCTATGAGATCTTGTTAGAAAAAATAGATCTCATGGACACAGTTATGAAAGTTTTTTTTTTTTTTTTTTTTAATGTTTCCTAGAACGGTGTTGAAGAGACTGTACTTTCTTATTTGCTCTTCAGTGGCAGATATAGCACAGCCAGGGCATATGCCAGATATGTAGGGAGGAAATACGAGATTCATGACAACTTCTTGTGTATGCATAACTAGGTACTGGAGACCATGAACACCTGATGCAGACTCAAGGATTTGGGGATTCTGAATGTACCTTGCTTGGACCATTTGCCATGACTTCTAGGATTCAGAGTGTGATTGCAAGTGGAGAGAGTTGTTCTCACTCTCTCCCCTCAGTTTAGTACTTAGTCCTTCTCAAAGTCTCAAATTTCTTTAATAAGTCATACCACCTTCCTAGCCTTTTGTACTACAAATATGATTGCTCTAGCAAAATGGCAAATACCTTAAAGCCACAGACAGGCTAGATTTTGAATGTAGTCATCAACATTGCTTGACAGTTGGGAAGGACATGATGATTTGATTCATTATGAAAGAATCTCTATAAAAGAAGTATTTCTCTTCTTGGGAGGAAACTAGAATGAGTAATAGCAGGTGCTGAACAGTTACACAGCAAAGGAAGAAATCTATTATGAGAGTGTATTACAGTATCTTGTTGATCTATACATGCACCTTTTTACACCTTCTTGCAGTATTTAGGAGGTTTCAGAAGGTTCTCACCATTTTGATCAGTAATCAAATGATTGTCACCTTGTAATACAACATGCAACTCAAAAATAGGAATTCTGCTTTATTTCCCTTGCTCTGAAGGTGCCTGTGGTGCATTATCCAAGAGTTGTTGAATTAATAGTGCATGTCATTATTGAACACTCTCCATCTGAAAACTAGAAGTAACACTTAGAAGCTTTAGAAAATGCCCTAAGTTTAATGGTGCGAGATACAGATTTGGGAGAGGAAGTATGTAGCATGAGAGAAAACGGGGTTTTAGCATACACATCCTGCTACAGGCAAAGAGAACTTAACTTTACACATAGATGAGATTTAGAAATAAAATAATAATTTTGCATGGAAGGGAAGCATGATGTGAGTAAGGTTTTATAATCTTTTCTATCTCCCTCTTTTCCTTTGCTCAAAAGCATTCAAGGAGAAAAATACCAGTGCATCTGAAAGCATTGGACTGTGAACAGCACTCCCAGTGCTGGTGTTTCAGCTGCTCCAAATAGGGCTCTGCAGTACCCATCAGCTCTATAAAAGATTCATTCACTCTACTGCTCAGGTTTCATCTATTTTAAACTTTTAGAGACCTACTTACGTACCCTGTAAAACTTCTAAAAATCATACTGTTTAGAAATCTTCCTAGCAAAACATGTGCCTCCTCTATTCAGACCTACTCTTCTGCTATAGATTACCATGAGAAGCATTTCACTGTGAAACCTTTCTTGGTTTGAATTCATAGTTTGGATAGTTTTATCCTGATTGGATATAGGTTTATTCCTTAAAGCTAATATATTTTAATAATGAAATTCTATGGAAAAGGGTTCCTTATTAGCGGGTTATTTTTATCAGACAGGATTTCACTGTCAGTATATGTAAGGTGCACATATTTAGTACTTACTTATTTTGGGACTGTGGGCTTTCAGCTTCAATATCTTCTCTCTCTTCTTGATGTGAGGAGATTGAACTGGAAGGATAGTCTTGAGTATCCTCTCTGAGCACTTCTGCCTCCCAATAACCTTCTTCTGCTTGTTGTAGAGGGGTCCACTGAGGGTACGTAGAAGTCTCATACATTTGTGGCTTTGAGCTGTGCAATGAACCATCATGGTATCCAAGATGGTTTGAGTGTTTGACTAATTTTGCCAATCCTATTGTATTGTAGATAAGCAAAAACTTCACTAGCATTGTAAGGTTTTCTCCTATCCAGTTACACCTGTCTCTTGTTCTCTTCTCTGAAGCACAGCCTGAATTAATTCTGGAATGCCCCTGGTAATATTCTTTAAATGAAAAGTTGGGAAAAGGAAGGGAAAAAAAAATTTATAACAAAGAACGGAAGAGGCTTTCGACCCTCCCAGCTACTGTGGAAATGTCCGTGGCTATTGAACAATGTGAGTCTGGTTCCTGTGTGGGGCTCAAAAGTCTGACAGAAAAAAAAAAAAAAAAAAAAAAAAAAAGTGGTATGAATATAACTTATTCAAGGAACTTCTGAGTTTGGCTGCCTTCTAAACTTATCTGTGAACAGGAACTCAGCTTTTATCAACTGCCTTCTCTCTCAGGCACAGGAAAAGGATGTTAGTTTTAAAGGAAAGGAAGAGAAAAGAAAGGAAAGAAAATACTGAGTGGTGTAACAGACCCTCATTACAGTGCCAGAAAATGTCACAGATTTGCTTACTCTAGTATCTGCAAATATTATTACTATGATTTAGAGCTTGAAATACACTGAATTTAGCAATAGAATATCTGCAGTATATAGAACAAATTATGGTCATTAAGATATTCACAGTAAATATACAATGAAAGAGAGCTTACAAACAGCCATTTTCTGCGTTTTATGTGAACTTGGCAAAATAATTGTATGTGGATCATATTCTGTTCTCATCAAAGTTTAAGAATTTCAAGAAATAGACCTTCAGAGAGGTCAGCATGACTGAGCTTGTTTGAAAATTCCCACCTGGGCTGCCACCTGTGGATCTTGAGTCTCATACTGTCTGTATTTTTAATTAATTAAAAAAAAAAAAAAGAAACATGACAAGGTGCTGTATAGTTGCTACATCTGTTGTCTCTTCCTACAAATAAAAAGAAATGGTGGTTGGATGTAGTTTCATTATTGGTTTTGAGTCACTTGATGGTGCTGCTTTCAGTTTTACTGTTATCTTAAAGTAAATGGTGTATTTCTGTTCTCGTCTTACAGCATGTCACACACTGGCACTTACAAGGATAAAATTAGGGAGAAAGATGCTCAACTGACAAAAAGATGAGAGTTCTGGTGCAGGGCTGCTAGATAATGTCTCACTTTGAATGATGAGGTATGGTCCCAAAGAGGATAAAATCTCTGTAGGCTTTTGGAAAGGCTTGTCATTCAAGTCCATGGATTTGCATTTCCTTGTCACTGGTTAGACCTGGACTCCTCCTAATTGCTGCATATGCTTTGTGGAAGAACCCGGAAAAAAATAACAGAAATGCTCCAACTGACTTGTGGCTGACACCACTGTGCAAGAGCAGTTGAACAACAGGGCAGCAACAGCAGCCCCTCGGGCAAGATGCAGAGACACGCTGGTAGTTCTAAGGATGAAACCTGCCCTTGCTGTAGGCGCTTCTCTTGGGAGATGAAATCACAAATTTCGGACTTAAGGCTAAAAGAAACAAGCAACTTACCTCAGTTCCTTCCTGCTGCTTTTATTTCATAATGTGTGCATCCAGCTATGATACATGTTAATGTTGATATATGAATATTTTATGTGCCAGGCTTCACATACAAATTTACCTTTCTTACAAGAAACTGGATATGACCCTAAGTATTGTATGTGTTTACTCAGTGAGATCTAGTATTGGGAAGGAACTGAAACAAACCTGAAGCAAAATGAACAGTAGACTTAAAATCTAAACTGCCACAGGATCATGGCTTACAAAAAAGAAGTTCTGTCCTACAAATAATGAATTTACTGCATTTGGGACCTACTTCCAAACCTTTGGACTCATATTTCAGCATATGCCTTTCCACTTAGTCTTGCCTCATTCATTAAATCTTTATTCCGGTCAGATGTGTTATCCCACAAGTAGTGGGGCAATGTTTCTCTGCCATCCAGCTGTGTCTCTGCCAGGTGTAAGAATTTGTTCTATATATCTTTAAAACTGTACTGCCTGCAAACATAGCAAACAAGAGGCATGAATTGCTCTGCCTTTGCAAGTTAATAATTTAACATGATTTTTTAGAAGCAGTTATGGAAGATGCTAAAATATTGAGCAAGCTGGGGACTGACATCTTTCTTGTGATGAGTATAGCGCATGATGCTGCAGTGAATACATGGAAAGTGTGAGTTACTCAAAGTATCAGTAACTCAAAGTTACAGAACAACACTTGTCAAGATTTTTGTCTTATCAACTGTCCTGATCTAGGGTCCTCGATAATACATTCAGGTTGTTCTGTCTGTTCATAACATTCAAATTACTGGTAGATAGAGCTGTAAGTTTTCTTCCTTAACATCTACAGAGGATGTGAGTCTGTATTTAGGAATATCGTGCATAACAACCTTTCCTCTTTTGAGCAGGTGCTTCAGCATGGAAAGCAGTGAAAGCAGATGTATGTGATCATTTTCCATAATTCACTCATTGCCTTTTGAGGTCAGTCTCTTCCGGGAGGTAATTATTGAATGAGAAAGACAACTGTGCACCACCTCTCATAGATATCTATCTGCTGTTCAATTACCTGCTTTATTGTAAGCTTGGGGTGCCTTATAGATCTATTCAGGATATTAGTGTTGTTGGAATGGAAGAAATGGGTGAAATAAATGCAGTTCAAAGCATAGTTTGCGAAATGATTTGGAAACAGGTGTTACTCTGGAAGCATACTTGAAAGTGTAGTATAAGTGAAGTATACCCCATCATTAAGTGACATGATAATAGGGACATTAGATAGCTGCCCTGATACTTTTCCAAAGTTTCTGGCACTTCTCAAAACAACTAGTGTAAAGTAAATAAGCAAACTCTATTTTGGCAGTTGAATGTGACAGATGATACATACTTTTCCTCCATTCTTGGTTCCCAGTCAATTGTGTGTGTGATTTTTTTTTTCCCCTTCTGTGCCCTTGTTCATGAAAATGCTTTTTTCCCAAGTATTTCTGAAAAATACTTTTTTACACTCTTTTCATTCTGTAACAGTTCATATTTCAAATTACACCAGACTGCCCATACACCCTGTGGTCTTGCAGATAACTTTCATGACTACTCTTGCCTTGTCTGTTAATTACCAAAAATTATGTTAAACCTATCTGTAAACTCCCTGCAGTGTTGCCTGCCCGGAGACTCTAACGTGCCATTTGCAGTTCCATAATCAAGTTGTCAAAAAGCAGCAGGCCCTTCTAGACAAGCTGGTAAGATCTAAAATCCATTTTCTCATCTTGGCCACTTTCTCTTTGTTTAGAATGACAGTCCTGCACCTACTATTCAATAGGAGGTTGGTGACCGAACAGTGCCAAACAATATGTTCAATAAATAGTTTGTACATATTTGGATAGCAAATGCAACCGACTATACCAATTAGTTTCTCTCTGGAGAAAGAGCCCTTGGTAATTAAATTTTCAATTAGTAGATTATTTTTCATTTCTTCTGTATCTTCTCTGATTCACTATCTACCCATAATGGTCTTAAATCTATATTATGGTCTTAAATTCAGAATCTGAGTATCTTTTTAAAAAGTTTTGGAAAAAAATGTCTAGAAAGCTGAGAAAAGCTATTTTAGTAAGTATATATTGCTTTAGATTCATATAGCCCAGCTTCGAATCCCTGAAGCAGACTGAACAACTGAAAGGATTTTGTCTGTGAAGAGGAACAGACACTTTTTTGTTGATACCTGTTAAGCAAGGGTACAAGTGCCTGTCAGTCATTGGTTTTTAAATCTGGGAAATGCTACCTAATTCTCTGTATCTTGCTCCTGCACTCACATACACACGCACTGCCCAGGCTTGTAAGGGGGAGAGCACAGAAAGAACAGTTTTGGCAAATTTCTTTCCTAGGCAAACAGTATGGCTAAGAAGTTATTCTTTTCAGTAGTTTGTCCTTCAGAAGAGGAAGGTGATTTCTTGTTGACTATTTTTTTTAAGTTTGCTCAAAATCTATAAACAATATTGAACAATAGAGATTGGTCACTAAAGACTGCTGAGTGCTGTGCTAGCAGCACTCTCCTCTCTGTATATGTGGCTTAAAAGCTGTTTATCTGTCAGACTTTACACTATTATTCTCTGACAAAGGAAATTACTCATTAGCTATGCAAACATGCACTCAGAGATTCAAGTCTTAAATTGTTTGCCAAGAGGATGTCAGACAGAACTCCTTGTTTTCTTTAGAGCATGTAAATTAATGGTCTGAGACAGACAGTTCTCCTTTCTGCACTCTGAAGCATCCATAAATGGAGGGGGGGGGGAGGGGATTTTGTTTATATGGAGCAAGGTTTGATCCTATATATTAATATTATTCTGCTTACAAAAACTTCCTGAACAAAGGATATTTACTAACCACAAAAGCAACTGACTGTCTTTCCTTTCCTTACCTTTCTTTCAAACAGTGTCATACACCATTTTGATACTTAAATAGAATGTGACCAAATCCCATTCCTTGAATCCAATGAGATACCTTTGTCAGCTGATAGTCTGCAACGCGAGTTCCTTATTAAATGGCAAGATTGAGGTTTTGCATGCAGAGTAACTTGCGACTGGGAAAACAAGAGTAAAGAGCAACAAACAAAGTAAAATTCTATTTTAGTCTGCTGTAGACACAAAGAAGGCAGCAGCAGAGGACAGGGAATCTTGATTTCTCCCCCCCCCCCCTTTACATTCCTGTGTTTCCTTAGTGTTTGTACTTTGGGGAAGAAAATAGTCTCGAGTTAGACTGGTGCTGCAGAGCTGCTGACAGACGGCCCTGTCACAGCACAGGCATGCTCCCAGGTGAGATGCTGGCCATTGGTGCCTGCAGAGACGGGTAGGCAGGCCAGATGTGGGCAACTGCACCTTTCAGGGACTCTCAAAACCACTCATGTTGGGCAGGGAGAGACTCGCAGTGGTCAAACCCCACCAGATAGATGCAGCAGTAAATGAATGACAGTTTGCAAGCAGGCTACTGAGCTGCAGAGCCAAACACGCGTTTAGCCAGAACACGTTTATCATGTCCTGCCCTCCTCCTCAGCTCCCCGATACATGCTTTCCCGCAGCCACCTGAGCTGTTAAAGCTTGCCTGGAACAGTTTTATACAGACGGTGAACAAAAGCTGCTTTGTTTCAGATAGCTGCCGTTTTGATGGGGTGACTTCTGCATACCAAGCAGATATAAAAATGGCTCTTCAGGCTGGTATGTGGATTTTCCAGCTTCCTTTGGTATAAGAAAGAGTGTGGGGGTTGGAAGCCTGTGTTTGATTTTAGCAGGTGTAACTACCTGTTTTATTCTAAATTTTAACTAAAGCTTTTCTATTGTTGGAGAGCTAATATAAATGGAAGATTGTATTTCAGGCACAGAGCTCATAGCTCAGTAAAAGCTTAAAGCCAAGGTTGCTTATTTTAACTCCTGTTGTTAGATTTGCCTGAGGCAGGATTGGCAAGAAATCAGGACTGAATTCTCTACTTGGAATAGAAAATAGGGTAGTATGGTTGCCATGGGGTGGGAAATGTTTAGGAGCCTTTACTGATGCCTGCTCTATATAGATCACCTGCAATGTTGTCCTGAGTCCAGAGCTTTCCTGAAAATAGAACAATGCCTATGCAAACTGCTTGCTTTCTCAGGAGTGATCCAACAAAATTTAAATGCCTCCTGTGAGTCCTTTTCTGAAGGTCATTAGGAGAGGAGAATGCAGGAAAGGAATATTCTATTTAAGCACTGGTTAATTGAATCTCATGATGATTCATGTTTCATATTCCAGAGTGCCTAGATATTTCATGTGTTTGTTAACTTTGGTAACAATGAAAACTACGTAGAATTCAATTGTACAAATTACACTGACAGAACAATAGCTTAACAAAGTTAAAATATACTACTTATTCAGCCTTATAAGACTGGCTGTTCTCATGAAAATACCTGTAGCAGCCATAACCCTGGGAAGCTCTACACTGTGGTTTAATGCTTCTTGAAAGCGTAATGAAAGAGTAAATGGGCCTTGTAGGATCCCCAATGGCAAATTCACTTTTTACCAAACATATTAAAAATGTGACACCTGCCTTGTTCCTAATGAAAGCAGTGGGAGTCTCACCACTGACTCTAAGAGCATCTGTGTTAAACAATTGGCTACACAATTCAATAAAACATGTATATCTAATTTAAGAGTAGAGTAGGAGCAGAAATGGGCACCAGCTTTGGGTAGCACTCAATCAGCCACCTCTAAAGGAAATTTTGAAAGATCATAGAAAAAAAACTGTTTTCACTAGTTATTGCATCAGTCTAGAACAATTACATCTCTTGGTTTGATATAACAACAATCTAAACTGAAATTCGTACACTGTTAGCATATTGTAATGGCCACCTTCATAATCTTGCAGGGTTTTTTTTTAACTAACAATAAACAAATTTATCAGTCTTTCACAGATTTGACTCCTCTGCATTCAAATGGAATTGTTTCTCCATTTCCTCATGGAGGAGAACCATTTATGAGAGCAAAAGATCTATGTGAGAACAAGAGAAAACTATGTATTATTCTCCAGATCAACAGCCTTTCAGGTGTTTCAGTATGGAGTATAAAGACTCTCCCAAAAACTAAAGAAATATGCTTCACTTCAGCAGTAAGAACTATCATGTCACACATGTCTACATGTATGTACATATGCAAAATTTTTTATTCAGACTTCCATCTTTTCTCTATAGTCACTCCCTATGCAAATCTTCCAGGCTGGTAGCTTATGGCTGTAGTGACTTACAGACCATTAGACTTCATGATATTGCAGTGTATTACCCTCACATAATGCAGTTAGGCCTCCTAGTTTAATATCCCTTTGCCTGGTAAGAAAAAGCAGCCAAAGCTAGTCACATTTGGTGTTCAGAGACTGGTGCTTCATGAGATACAGCAGCATAAAAAAAAGCTATCACCTTGTGGGCAGCTTTTACCAGGTAAAATGCTAGGCACCCGGTTATAATAGGAATGCAGCAGCAATTGCTTTAATCTTATTTTCTTTAAATTTCAGTTTGCTAGTGAGACAATAGTTAATTTAGGCCACTCAGGGTCTATTTCAGAAGATAATTTAGCTTAAGGCATATTGGGATTTCCAACTGTGACTAATGTTCATATGGTTTAATATTCTTTGTACTAGTGAGTCCTTGAGTCTAGATGGGTTTTTCTTGCAGACTAAAAGATTTTCACAATCAGTTCTCAGATCAATCATTTACTCACCCCACTATACCCTGAGACACAGACCTCTGACATAAGTGATGGTGTCTGTGTAAAATGTTGCATCATTCTGCAGCAGCTTCACTGAGCTCTGTCTACTGCAGCTCAGAGAAACAAATAGGAAACAGGATTTCCCCCAACAAGCATCTGATTTTTCAGAAATGCACCATTGTAACAGGATGTGAAGCCAAGCAAAAACCATAATTCATATTAAATTCCCTGAGGGGCCACCTTTGGACTTCGCAAACACAGCTAGTGGGACTTTCAGCTCTCTATACCTGAGCACCAGGCATTAGTTAATGGCTTTTGTGCCCCTTTTTCTGTCAGTATTTACTACCAATAATGGTCTTGTTACTGCTTTGTGCTGGAAGAGTTCTAGTAAATGCTAGACCAAGAAATGTGACCCTATTTCTTTTGTTACAAATCCTACCTGCTTTACATGCTCTCCAGCTTCAGGGAACCCACAAGAGCATGCATTTTCTTCTTGCTGCAACCTCAGGGAGATGAGCTTTCAGGAACTCAGCTCTTTAGATAAGAATCTCTCTCCACTTGAAAGGATCTGAGTGTGTCCTTGAGTGAGAGCATTACAGTATATTTTAAAAGCCTTATCCATTTGGAAATTTTCCAGAAAGTCTACCAATGTCCTTCTCCTCCCCACCTCCCCCACCCCCCCCACCCCCCCACCCCGCTTCTTAAATCCTGTCAGGCAGATCCATTTCATTAATATTTCAGTATCAGCTATTCACAGGCATTGGCTATGCTGCAGTGCACTTGATCAATAAGAGCTGGCAAAGGCTGTGAGGTTTGCCACACTGTCTTCATCCAGCAGAGGAGTAAGAGCAAAGATAGAGATTGGCAGAGAAACTGAATATCCACAGAGGGTAAGACTGCATATTGCAGTCACTGTCTTGGTGTTTTTTACTGTTATCCCTCCCACAGATCCTGCAGGTGATACCCAAACAAGCAAAAAGAATGGATGTGTTTAAGAAAGGTTTCTCCATTGCTAAAGAAGGTGTGGTGGCTGCTGCAGAAAAGACCAAGCAGGGAGTGACAGAGGCTGCAGAGAAGACCAAAGAGGGTGTGATGTATGTAGGTAAGAGAAATATTTTCAATCAATATTTGAGCATGAACTGTAATACAGATTTTCTTTGAGAAAGTCTGGCAAAATTATGTAGTGACAGGAGTTCTAGATCATGTCCTTAGCTCTGTTACAGATTTACTGTGTTAAGCCTGGGATGCTATAGCCTCTCTGTGCCTCAGTTTCCTGAACTGTAAATTGGAAATAGCAACTGGCTATACTTCATAGGAGGCAGAATTAATGTAATGTTAACAAGCAGATGCTCAGGTGGAAGTTTTGTGTTATGATTATTCACTGCTTGTTTTCAGGCTGAGTCACTCAACTCTCCGGTGCACTGATGATCTCCTTCACCTCAGCACTGTTGGAAGCACAGTGAGTGAGGTCCCTGAGAGTAATGAACACTGTTATTCAGTGGGGATTGTAGGACATACCTGTTTTCCACAAACATGCCATTTTATCCTAAGCTCTTTTTCCTGCTTACTGACTTGTTTTATGCCCCATACACACATAGATCTTGCTTTACAAGAGACACCTAAATTCATTTTGCCCAAAAGATAGATTCTGGATAACAGCACATATGTCCTGTCTAAAAATCTCTCTAGCAATTAATATTCTGTTTCAGAAAACCCCTGTTTAAGGGTTGCACTTGAAACCTGGTGTTTTCCCTAGTTCATACAATTATGTGGCTGGGTGGTCAGATATTCTAGATCCTGTAGACTCTATAAAGTCTTAGATTCCCAAGACTGACTAGCTGTGTACTGATTACTGCATCTTTTACAGCTTTTTGTCTTTTATGTTTATATGAGAAAGATTTTTATTTATATTCTTCAGTAGGAAAGTTTTCACACGGATTCTTACTGCCATTATGTTACAACATCCACAGCTGCATGTAGCTACCATGTTTAAAACATCTATATGGATGGTAGTTACAGATACACATTTTAAAATTACAAATGAATACAGATTTTGTGTTTAGCAAATTTACTAATGTCTTCATCTCAATTTTATTGGCTTGTTAACTGAAGGTACTCTTCATGAGATATTACAGCTCACGTTTCAATTTAGAGCTGACTCATGAGCAAAAAAGTAAACAGCATCCCTGGAAATAATTCGACCAATAGCAGTATTTGAAACACTAGCCTGTGAAACTTCATGTCTAGGTGTCAGATGGTGGCATTGCTGCTGCAACTGCTTCCTCATTTAAGCAATGTCAGAAGGGATCATTCAGCATTTTTTACATAATTTCTCCTATCTCTTTTCAGTAACGTTTTACATCTTCAGCCTATGACCTGTTTTCCATTTTGTGTGGCCATGAGGTTGAAGTAGTCTGCTCACATTCTGACCTTTTCAATAAGGTTTTCTGAAAGCGTTTAAAATATAAATCACTGGGTAAGGATCAAGCTAAAGATGAAGTATTTACCCCTCCACCCACCCATCCTTTTTGTTAGGAGTACCACCAATTCCCACCCAGTCATACAGTGCTTTGGATAGCGCTTTGTATTGGGACTGATTCTGCTGGTTCTCAGCTTCTACTGCATGTGAGGGGGGTAGGGGGCAGATGCTCAGCCCTTTGGGAACATTCAGCCTTTTACAGAAAGGAAAAAGTGAATGCCAGATGCTGATTATCTCATAGAACTGATTTTAAATGAGCAAAGAAAGTGGAGATCAGGTTTGTGCATTAAAACTGGTAGGACTAGTAAGTTGTCTGTGCCACTTTTCCTCGCTCTGTGCCACATAAGGTGTTAATTAAAGAAATGAACTATTCTTTCACTATTCCTCCCTTTGGATAGCCCTATCCCAACAGGTTATTTTGGCTGTTAGGTGAAGCAATCTGAGTTTTCTAATGCTAGGCAAAAATAATAGTTGCATTGAAGCTTGAAGGTCTTTTCATAAAGTTAAGAAAGGAGGGAGAAAAAGTGCTCATGGGGCTCACTGAGGGCCAGGCACAGCCACCAAACCTGGTCAGTTGCTCACTGCAGCCCCAGGGAATGAATACTCCTTCCGAAGCATCTGTCTGGAGCTGGCTGTGCCGTTGGGGCTCTGCTGCCACCTTCTCTCCTCCTTGAGCCAGGCAGCTACAGTTCCCACAGCTTGTGCCAGTGCCTGAGATGCCTCTTGCCTATGCTAACACTGCAGTGTGGTTTAGCTAGGCTGGTTCAAGGTGCTGCCACCATGGAGGGGACCATAGGAATGTAGTAGCCCCTGGCTGGCTTGCTGAGGTGCAGGGAAGGGAAGAGAGTGTATGGAGAGAGAGAGAGAGGGAGGGAGAGAGGGAGTGCATGGGGAGAGGGAGAGGGAGTGTGTGTCTTTGGCTAGGCAGAAGGTGCAGTGGATTCTTGCACAGCTGATGTGTATCCAGCAAGTAATTCTGTCGTCTATTTTTTTAATTTGGTTTAAATACGGGCATAAGTGATGAGGAAGTTAATGCAGCGTTGCATCAGAGGTATCACCAAGACAAAGGAAAAATCCTCATCAGTCACAGAACTGAGTATAAAGTCATTAACACTATTTAATATTACAAATCAGGAAGAATCACTCACTGTCAAGCATGTCTCAAAAAGCCGCAACACACTAAGCTCTACTTAAGAAGTGACTCCAGCAAGTACTCCTGCAAGATTACTGCACATTATAGTCTTTTCTACTATGAATCTTTCCCCAGTGCACAGTGCTTCGCCACCTCTAACCCCTGTCAAAATACAGAGCTCTAATGGATGTTGCACAGCACTCAGATACTCCTTTAGCAGAAGAGGCAGGATGTATGAATTTTTAGCTCTTAGTACATGAGCTGCAGGCAAAGACTAACAGTGAGTAACAGTGAGACTGAGCATCAGATGATGGCTTGCTGATGCAACAGATGCTGGTGGCCAGCAAGGGTATCTACTGGAAGGTCAGATTTTGTATGGTGCATAACGAATGCAGAAGTCTGAGTCATTGGGTGTGGTCATGGGAGTGTTTTAGAAAGATGAGGCAAGCACTGAAGCTGCAGACAGTGGCTTTTCCTACTGCTATTGCTTCTGTTTCTGTCATGAAACATATTCAGATATTTTTCTTGTATGTGCATCCCTCTTTTTTTGAATTACTGTCCATTTTAAAAATACCTCCCTGGAAAAGAGTCAAGGCCAGATAATCACCTTCGATAAAAAGCCTGGTAAAAATATATATATAAATGATACAAGTATATTTCTTGTCTCACTTAAGAAGTTTACTTCAAAATTGAAACACATGTGAGTGATTTACCTTAGAATTACTCTGACTAAGAAGCAACAAAGCAGGGCTAAGCTTGAACCACTGTGTCTGGTATGAGAAGATACTGCATGTCACATCAATACAACGTGAGAACGTTGTGCTGGAACCAGATGAACTGTTGGGATGGCACTTGGAGGAAGGGGAGAAATTGAAGCAGGATCACATCTGAATTTAAACTTGTGTATTTGGGCAGTTCTGGGACTTAAACTCATGACATATCTGGTATGCTTACTAATATGCTTCTGTACACACACTTAAATGTATCATTATTAAATCCATCTTACAGCAGTGCACATACATGCCATGTATGTCATTATTAAATGCAGTTTATAGCTGCAACAACTAAAAAATACAAGGATTTCATCTCTTTGGGATACACAATTCAGGAGGGTGGAGTGAAATGTTTAGGGCATATTGTAGTAGGACAGCTTTGTTTTACCCTATCGGTTGTTATCAGAGTGCTGCACTTGTTTTGCTTTTTAAGGCTTTAATGAGAATTAGGTGTGGTTTGTAGCTAACTTCTCCCATTACACCATGGATGTTCCAGTACATCTGCACCTGACTGATTCTGTATTTCTATCACTTTGAAAGTTGGCCATAAAAATCTGTCTTTTTTTGTTGTACTGGTATGAAAACTGCAAAAGAGGCTATATAGATGTGTACATGATTTACAGATTAAAGTAGGATGGAACCATTGAAGGAGAACCTTTAGAGTATATTTCTTCAACTTTTGACAAAGACAGATTTCTTCTTTTTCTAATGTGAAAGCATGTAGTTAATGTAGGGACTTCCCATCTACCACATGATTTAACATAACGCATGTGCTGCAGTATGCAATTAGAAGGGAGGTATAGCAAGTCATCTCAAGCTTAGAGAAGAACTGCAGAGATTACTTATTATTCCTTAAGGGCTAGTTTTGTTGTGGACTAAATGGCCTCACATCCCATTAGCTTTTGTGCTTTGAGAACACTGAGGTAAATTACAATGTAATGGTATGTATGGTATATTTTCATAATTTTAAATAGAAACAATTGCATTCTCTTTATTGCTATAAGCAGTCATTTACAACCTGGACTTAAGCACTGAAATGGGAATGCAGTGTCATGTAGCAGGTGGGTGGGTTTGTTTTGCACATTCAGCCTCAAACCTCTCTAGACTCTATTAAGTGTACAGAAAGAAGCCTTAAATGAGTACTGCGGCCAAATGTTCTGCTGAAAGGCAGGAGGGAGTCAAAGAGGTGACTCCATGTTTTAAAAAGCTGAAATAGTGAGATTTTACCTGGTCATTTAATATATGTTCATTTTTACAATTAACCTGACATTGATTTACCTGTGCTTACCTGTTGTTCTAATTTTGGAAATATTCCAGAGACAATCTTTCTTAAACACATAATAATCAAGATTTTTCAAGTGCAGGCGTGTCCAAGCAATGCATGGTTGAGGTTATCCAACTCCTAGCAAAAAAAGTTCTTGTTGACTTCTGTGGGAGGAGAAGCTGGTCCCTTCTGCGAGCTGTAGGAATAGAGGTTCTCCCTTCCTTCCAGGAGGTGCCAACTGCACCAGGAGCCCCCACTACACCTTGTAAGGACGGAAAGCTATCCAGGTCCAGAAACCAACGCACTCTTTTCTAGATAACGCTGATGGACTATATGCTTGCTTTCACAGGTGCCAAAACCAAGGAGGGCGTAGTGCATAGTGTGACTTCAGGTAAGAGCAAAAACCCGAGAGAGATGTGGAAGGCGATAGTGAATTGTTGAACCTCTTGATAAGGCCATAACTCCTGCCAAATGGGAGGCCTTTTGGAGGCAGCACTGTCCACGTGGCCTTTGTTTGATGAATGAAAGTTGCTTGCCAGGAGCAGTGGGTCAGGGTCTGGCACTTGCAGTGCATGTGGATGGGAGAAAATATTTAATCAGAGGAGCAGATCAAAAGAAATCTAACAAATGTTATTGGCAGGCTCTACTGATTGACAGTGATTTAGACATCTCATAAAGTCAAGAGTTCAGTCCAGAATGCAGAGAGGCTTTACTTGCATCATTTCCTGTTGGGCCAAAGCCTTAGTTTTCAGGAGCCTCCTGTCAGCCTGTCACAGAGTCAGGGACCCTACAGGACCAGCCTAGGATCCACAAGCTCTAAGGCTGGTCCACCACACGGACTACCCTGAACAGATATGAATGGATCCCTTCCTTAGGAAATTTCATGACTGATTTTTCTTTCTGCCTAGATCTATTAACTTATATAGAAGGGACACATAGCAGGTACTTGGGGGGAGGCCATACAGAGTCTACATTGCAAAATGCTTTATTTGCACAGTTGTCTCTTAGCCCCTTGCACTGAGTTTTTCAGTTGCCCATGAAGACTGACAGGCTGCAGTGTCTGCGTTCCCCTGGACAGCATTTTGAGTGAGACAAAACCGTCATGTACATGATCTAAATTCAGATGTGCTGTCACATAGAAAATCCAAATAAGGACTATACCTGAGCCAATTTATTCTTAGTTTGGTGCAATCATTATATTGTCCCAGATTTGGGAGCCTGTTGGCAATACTGAGTTCATTGACTTTCTCTTGTTGAAATCCTAGTTGCTGAGAAGACCAAAGAGCAGGCCAATGTTGTGGGAGAAGCTGTAGTAGCCAGCGTGAACACAGTGGCAAACAAGACCGTAGAAGGAGCAGAGACCATTGTGGCCACTACAGGAGTTATAAAAAAGGTAAGTTTGTTTCTTCAGCAGCCTGTAGAAAAGTCTTGCTTGTATTACACATCTTAAAATATTTGGAAATGTTTACAGTTGATGGTTTCAACAATATCTGTTAATATATAATGTTTAATATATGTTTAATATATAATGCTTTTAATTGTAGTTGTTATTAACAGCTGTTAAAGGTAATAGCACTGTCTCCTGCCATACTCTATGTAGATATAGCAGTAAATGAAACTATTCAGAAGCAGTCTGATACTCTAAGCACCAAAGACAAAGGAGAGAAAATACAATATACTTGGAGTTACTTTAAACTTTAAAATTCTGAGAGGTCTTAAAACATTAGTTGGTTTTTTTTGTTTGTTTGTTTTTTGTTTTTTGGGTTTTTTTGCTATAAAATTTGGTTTACATCTGACTCCAAATGTGAACTTCCTCAAAGTGTAAAGGAGTGCATGCCCTTACAAACATCAAGACAAGTTTGTATCAAGATCTTAAAGATTAGTATTTTTATTTGGAGGACACTGTCCTTTGTGTTATAGCAATTTTTCAGGACAGACAGTTTTTTTTAATTTTAAAACAAATTTGTCTTTTTCCTGTTCTTTTTTAATGTAAAAAAGCAAGGTTTTCATGGACTTGAGTAGAAGTAAGAAAAACTGAAGTGAAAAGTCTGGCAGGAGACAAAGCGCCAGAATGTGTTGGGATATGAAAAAAAAGGGGGGGGATGTCAGTGGTTATATTCCCACCTAGTCAGCATCTTTACAACAGAGCGCTTTGAGGTGTATTTTGAAATTTCATATTTACCACCTATCCTCTCTACTAATTTCCATCCCCTGGAATGGAAATGCAGAGTTATTTCCCTACCAGGACCATCAGTTTTGTCAGCAGTAGGTGGCAGCATTAATTCAGACAACTCGGTATGGCTCAGAAGAGTGTGGTCCCATAGGAGACTCCAAAAAGTCTAATCTTGTGTTCTAATTGGGCTGATTTTGACAACAACCTTTGATAAAGGCCATGTGACCCAAATAAAGCATTGATTAAGCCAGAATTAAATCTTCTGTCCTCAAATATAATGTGGTGAACTGAGTTGGTTCGACTTAGTGGATGAAGGGCATGTAGAGGAGCAGAACGATTCCTTGGCTGAAAGCAAAATTGACCATTAGCCAAGGTATTTTCACCATATGATAGTAAATAGCAACCATTTGTACTGTACATGAGGCTATTCTAGAGGCAAATATTTGGCAGTTCTTTGGTAAACTTGTTTTTGTTCCGCATCTTTAGAGGGTCATAGTCAATAGAGCTGATAGTGACGTGAGCTGGATTAGTCACAAAACCCAAACCCGGAATGAAAGCGAAGTGAGGCTGGCCAAAATTGTTTAATTGTTCAGACAGTTGGCTGATGAATTTCCTGACCTAACAGTAAACACATTGTGATGTGAAACAAAACTTCTACACACACTATAAATCCTGAGAGAATAGTCTAACAAAGCAGGAGAACAGCAACTATGAGTGATGCAAAATGTCCTCTTGAAAACATGTAAAAAGGGCAGATATAGAAGATCTGCTAAGCCCTTGGGATAAGATTAATCTTTATTGCCATAGGGAAGGACAGTTGGTTTGCAGGAGTGCAAACAGTGATTTCTCATTCAGTGGGGATAGACTACCCTCTTGTACCTTTTGACTGACCAGCTCAGGGGTAGTCTCTCCAGGAAAGCTGGGAATTTGCTGATGGTATGAACCCATCACCCATAAACTGAACCATCCCCACTTTGGTCATGGACTGAGCAGCAGCAATGTGCTTTCCTTTTAGTTATAAATTAAAGCCCCTGCTCTTTAGCTTTGATCAGCTAAAGCTTAGCAGTGTTAATTTTGCACCTCTAGCTGATTTGCTCTATCTATTTCTATCCTGCTGCAGAGAGTCCCATAGAAAATCAGCTATTCCTTCATCCTAGTAATGGTTCTGGATTATGCATACTGCAGGCAATTCACAGAAGCTATGAGTTTTCTAGAGGGTTACAGGATTAAGCATCTGAACTGTCATTCTGACATCTTCTGTTAATGTCATTCCACTTAAAATTAAAATGGGGACTGGTCAAGAAGGAAAAAAATGTGGGATGTGTGATAGGTCAAATGGCAGACATAGGAATGAGGGAGCTAGGAAACTGTAAAGGCAGAGATGGGCAGCAGACTGAAAAACAGGAGGAGAAAAACAAAGCAAAAGAAGTCACAGGAGAAGATAGTTCAGGAAAAACATTACTGTCAGTGAGAGAGGGGGGCCATCTGCCCTAGCATTATAGTTTAGGTCAGGAGTACAAATCTTCCAGTCATCCTCACTCGCCATACTTCGATTCACGACAGAGAGTGGTCTCAGAATGTGTGAACTGGATTCCTTCTGGGTGGCACCAAAGCAGATGACTTGCTCCAAGCGCCTGCCTAATACATCCCCTCTGCTCAGGGGATAGTGTCCGTGGCACCAGGGCCGGTCGGCAGGGAGAGTCCTAAAGGAATAATGCTGTGCCACTTCTCAGCACCAGCTGCTTCCTCTCCAGATCCACTCCTGTTGTGCTGCACAATTTGTTAATGGACACACAGCCAGAGGCTGCCGATGGCAGTGTCTGGAGCTGTAGCACATAGAGAGGCATGTTGGAAGTATACTGAGAAGACTGAAAAGGTATAGCGCTTACCTGTTTAAAAAAATAAATAGATGATATTAAACCCTTCCAATCCTACATAAGCTCTCCAACTTCCCTGAATTTCTTCCCTGAAGTTTGAGATAGTTGTTACATACAGTCCTGAGCCTTGTTTATGCTCCATCTGGTCATCCTCCTTTTTAATTGCAAAGAGCAGTTGCTTAATTTCTGTTGTCAATTACTCGTAGTGTCGATAGTAGTCGTAGTCGTAGTGTCGACTTTATAGAGGGGTTGTTCAAAGTGCTGGGGCATCTTGTAAATACATGGTGAACAGGGAGCAGTGCTACAGAAGGACCTGAATCTGGGTATTAGAATGTCGTAGGATGCATGTTCTCAGCTTGCTGTTCCTAGTATTAATATCAATTACAGAGAGCTTGTTGACATTTAATCTGTGTGTTTGACAGCGGGTATCAGTGAAAGATGTATACTAGCAATGAGCAGAGAACTTTAAAGATTCTGGATTAAATTTTGCTCTGGGCTTACAGCTATGGGGTGATTGAGCTACATGAGTATAGCAAATAGCGATTTCGGCCTATGAGAGTGTTGTAGCATTGGAATAATTCAGCTTTCCACTTAAGATGACAGATACTGAAACAGGTATACATATAGGGCAGTTGTCACCCTGCTGGACAAGCCCCTTCTGCTCCCTGCTCTCCTCAGTGAGAGCACTCCGATACAGGCAGAAGAAAATGCAATTGAAATAGCTCTGCACTAAAAGAGGGGTGCCAGGCACCAGATGTGCACGGCCTTGATTAGCACTGACATCGCTTGGTAGAACTTTGTCATTGGCTAACTGAGTACAAGAAATAATTGACTGTTTTAGAGGAGGTTTTACGCACTAAGTAAAAATACATAAATTAAAAGCTAATAAACCCTCCATGTTTTTTCCACTATACAAAGAATGATAACTATCAGTAGTGTTTGATCTGTAGCTCTACATGCATCTCAGTCACTGGAGTGGACATTAAGTAATTTCAGTGAGATAACCACACATTAAATATCCCTGTCTTAGAATAGGATTAATTTTTCATCTACATGACACAGCATAAAGTTTGCTGCATTGCAGACACCACGTGGTAGGGAAGAAGTGTGTGTGCATGCACACACACACACACACACACACACACACACACACTAAATGCACCTCAGGGACTAGAGGAATTTTCCAAGTAGCTGATACTCCTCTATAATTATTCTTCTCTTGCCCTCCACCTAGATCTTCCATTTAGATCCATTTGTCCTGTCAGTTTTTATATGATTTAGTTGTCAGTCACAGTTCTGTCATTTTAAATTAATTTTGATCTTTTTTTATTTCATACAATTAATTATTTCAGCAGTTTTCAGTTATCTGAAATGACCTCATCATTTCTATGCATGTGCACCGTACCAGTAGTTTAGGTTATCATTTTCATAACAACTGCATATTTGGAATATGAACCATTCCTATACATGGTCTTAATTCTATTCGCTTAAAATGTGCGATTCCACTAATATTAACAGTTGTGCTGAAGGAGTTAAAGGCAGAAATTAATGAAGCACCTACTTAGTTTAAGATTGTTTTGGTAGGGTGAGTGCAACTAGGACAGAGCACCCAAGGGCACCTGAGATGCCACAGAGAGCAAAATTGCTAAGCCTCTGCACCAAGGGAGACACCCAGCAGGAGGAACAGGAAAATCAACAGCTTAGACACATGAGGATTAAGTAGAAAAAGTAGCTGAAACTCTTCTTCATTATACTTAAGCTTCATTATACTCAACAATGACACCTCCCTGAGACACAGAGAAGACAGTGAAACCAGCCTGGATGGGCTACTTTGCACCTAGTCACATTTTCTATGCTGCTTTCTTATTCTCATTAATATATCCAGGCATACGCTTGTCATCTCACAGTGTCAGGTGATGTGCAGAACAGCTGAGTTAGCGTCACTGGTGGAGCTTTAAACTTAACAAGACACAGTGTGCATTTCATGGCTAAAGGCTGCACGCCGGTAATCCTGCACTCGTGTGAGCTGTAAGGTACTCGGCAAGAGTCTGTCTGCAGGCTGGGTTAGAATGGAAAACTACACCAAGAGTTTGCCTTAGGAAAGTGATTTGTGCAGTAAGACAGCAAATGTGCACACCCATCTGTGTGTCTTGTGCAGGTGGCCCTGCTCACCTTAAATGCTGGCAGGGCTTTGTTGGAGCTGTCTGCGTCACTTAGGGTGCATTCAGCCTGAACCCGTCTGGCACTGCACACCCACAGGGCCTGTGAGGCTGCCTGAGGGCTTACAAGGGAGTGGTTTGGGGATGCTGCCAATTGCTTTTGCTTCAACACCCAAAGGCAAGAGCACTGTAGTGAGCTGAGCCTTTCTTTGCCTTTTGCAATTGATGTCCCATTGTGGACTGTTAAATTTGTAGCAGGTTGCCAGTGCACCACTGTTTAAAGAGCCTTAAAGCAAAAAGAAAGCTTGCTCACCACAGAATTTGTTGTCTTTCTGGTAACAGCTATATTCCAGCATCAGCATGCTTTCTCTGATAGAGAAGGAAGAGAATCTCAATAAGGTATTTGCCTCAGGTGTTTTTAGGATGGAGAAAAAAAAAGCATTGTTTTTATAACATAACCCCTGGTTGCAACACACCTTTCTATAAGAACATTTCATCCCTCTTGATTAGATGAACACCACTGAAATGAATGGCAGAGTTCTTACTGTCCCCATGAAATTTTTACCTTTACTTTCTTGCACAGCATCACGCTGCTTATTACTGGTATAGCTGGGGTTGCTATCCAGCAGTTTCTGGCTCTTCAAAACAAAGACCCTTAGCTTATGTGGTCAACCTGTGTGTGTGGTTTTACCAGGTTGTCAGTGTAATCCCCACCCAGCTAATGCCCAGATGAAGAATGCAGCCTTCCCTCATCTCCTGTTCGCTATTCTGGGCATGTGTGTGAGAGGGAAGTGTGTGAGAAAAGGGCTGTGAGATGAAAACCTTAACACTACCTGACAGCTCTTCATCCTGTGATTGTGTTGGTTCCTGCCATGGTGCTTTAGGAAAACTCTCAAGAAACTCGGTTCCTTCCTTTTCTAAAAATGGATGGATGAGTCATTTTTATCCCTCTGTAGTGCAGTCCTAGCAGACAGTGCGTTTTAAGAGATAGAAGGAGCAGCACAGTACTGAACAGGGACTCTTCAGCTCCCCCATTGCACTCAGATGAAGTGTCCTAAGGGAGGGATCCCATTTTCTTTGAACTGTCTATGAATCTGTCTGGGGTAAGCTCCCCTCTCCAGAGAAGAGTAAGTGGTCGTTTCCTTTCAGAAAGATTGGACTGCAAAGCTCTATGCGCTGTCCTGGTCCTTGTCACAGGAACTGCCTCCCAGTTTTCCTAAGGCAACTCAGCCCCTTGGGCTGTCGCCTTTGCTTCACCTCCACAGTTTCACATGGCAGCTGTTAACCCTCCAAAAAGCTGCAAAGTGCCTCCTGTTGCAGCTGTTGCCACTGACTTATGCTGCAGGAATCTGCATTTTCTTTTCTTTCACCATAACAGTCTATAAACTCTTCAAAAATGTTTAAAATACAGTTTAAGGTTATTTATCTGCTTTGACATAATGTGCACTGTTAAGCTGTGAAGTGTAGTGCTGTTCATTTTTATACTGTACCATATGGCTGAAAAGTGCTTTAAATCACAGAGCGGTGATCAGCCTCTCTAAATTTGCTCTTGGAGCGAGAAGCATACATTAGCCATTTCTGGCATTTTGTGTGAGCTACTTGGGTCAAAAGCTCACTTGGGTTAAAGTGCCTCTGTTGGGATGTGCAATCCAACAGCAGCTAATGATCCAGCATGTTCATTTCTGGTGTACGCACAGCTGTTTTAATGGTTGCCTTTTGAATAGGGGAGACTTATATCAATATCAGTCTATGGATTGGGACAATTCCTGCACGTTATTGCTGTCGCTGCTTATTATGCCTCACTGTCATTTTTAACATCAAGTTTCTCAGGGACTTCTGGATGCTCCAATTCAGTTACTTTCCTACGTGTGAGGACGGCAGCAGGACAGAGCTCTGGATGTGATTCTCAGTGGCCATTCTTTGCTGACGACAGTAGAGCTCACTTACGAAAGGCCATAGCGACGTGATTCCACAGAACTGTGACGGCTCCCGGGCAGCCTTAGGTCCCTGCTAGGCTGGGGAATTTGAGACCAGATATTGATCTCCATCCTGCACATAATTTGATGTCATTAGATTACCTAGGCTTACTTAACACGGATCAGACTGTTAATAGCAGTAGTCATTCCAGCCAACAATGCCATGCAAGTTAGGAGCATATCTTTTTAGGGAAAAAAAAATCACACTGTTTTTCATACAGAGACATCACCAATACATAAGCTAATTAACTCTCAGCAGAGAAGTAAGGAGAACGCTTGAAGCTACAACAGAAACCATTACTGGACCAAAGCAGGTGTTTAGGCAATTTTATTTCTTGGTGGATTGATCTATTACTGTAATTTGCATAGAGAGCAGCAAATCTATAGTAGGACAAATAGACTGCAAACCACTTTCCTAGTTCCCCTTCCTATTAAAAATGAAGTCCAATTAGGAATTTAAATTCCCATGGAATCTAGCTTATATTTATATATTTGAGTGTTTGTGATATATGCCTGTTTTTGTCCTATTTGTTTGATGTCATTTCTTCCCAGTTCTTCTTCAGTTTTGTTGTCCTGCTGATGAAGAGTTTTGATTGGACAGGAAACTAAGGACACATGTGAAAATGAAGAGTATTTAGTAAGGTTTTCGTCCAGGTTCTGTCCTAAAAAGCTCTTCTACCTCGCCCTTTTAACAATGCATATTCACCATTGAAGAGCAGAGGAAAATATTTGTAGTTGTACAGCTGGACTCCGTCTGTTTGTGGCATGAAGCATTACTGAGGAATCATAGAGCCTGAGGATGTTGAAGGAAGCTCCCTTCTTTTCATAGAATCGTAGAATTTCCTTCCCCTCCCCTCCAAAGATCTATGAGACCCATGCAGGTTTCACATATTTTCTTCATTAGATATTTCTTTACAGAGTCTCCTAATGTCAAAACGGTGCACGTATGATTTCTCACAGATTAAAGTAATCTCCCCATAAATCTCAGATAGAGTTCTCCAAAACACACTGATCATAAAATTCTTTTTATAGTAGATTTTACCTGAACAATTGATTTGCACTGTTAGCAGTGGCACTAGGAAAGGGGTAGCTCCATGCTTCCAAAGTACTGAAATTCAAATGATATGTCTGCATTCTATTCAAAATCAAGTTTTCCCCTTCATATAATCTATATCTCTCATCCTCCTTTTGTGGTGGCCTGATTTTATATGGGAAATCGGATTAAAAATTAAGGGATGCTGCTGGGCATGTGGGCTTAAAGAGAAGAGAGAAGGCCAGTAATACTATTTGCATTTCCTCATATGCTGGGGATGAACTCTAGACGTCTTGCTATTTCTGCTTCCTCCTGGTCTCACAGATGACCCCAGATTCCATAAAGGTTCATTTTTGCTTTATCTGCATCCAGTGTGCATATCCAGCATATGTCTTCTCTGCCCATGTGAAAAAAAACATGTTTAAAGTAATTGCCTCGTAGTAAATAATGCATTTTTTCTCTTTTTCGTTGAATAACACAGTAGCTAAAAGATGTGGGGAAGCAGCTAAAAGAGCTCAAGGTGCTTATGAAAATGCTTGGACTTTAAATACAAATGAAAACTTATCCTTTGATAGTGAAATTTTATTTGAGGCATGACATTAAAGTCACTATGATATTGCTGTATATGAAATTAGTATTAGTCTGTGAAATTAGTGCTTACTGCAAAGAACATAAAGTGTTGAAAGGCTATGTATAATCTACCTTACTTCGGGTAAAATAAAATGTATTTATTCCTCCTAAGTTTCTGCACTCTGAAAGAGTCAAAATTCCGTTTGGACTGGGTAATGCAAAAGAAAATTTCAAAGAAAGAACTAGTTCTCCATATGAAAAAAAGGAACCTAAAAGAGGGTATAAGAAATTGAATTGCACTTTTATAAACATTTGCTCTAACCAACTGCACAAAAAAATTGATTCAGAGCAATATTTACCATGCATTATACCTGCTATTTTAGTTGCATATGTAATGTTCCAACCCATTTTGCATGGTCTACGCAAGTAGCCTGTCTAAGATTAGGGCCATGACTCTGCCTGTGATTGTAAGGTCAACCTTACCCCTTGTGACTTGGCAGGAGGATCTGGCTCAGCCACAGCAGCCTGAGCAGCCGGGGGTGGCAGGAGAAGCAGTGCAAGGCACAGAAGGCAGCGGAGAGGTAAGGTGAAGCCACAGCCTGGATGTCCCTCAGTCATGAAGGTAGCCCATGGTCTTTTTTGTGTTCATGTTTTTTCCTAGAAAAAAAAATTTCCCTCTGCTTTCTGTACATTGGAGATTTGAGATCTGCTGCCCATAAAGCCAGAGTATTGCCATTTTTGTTAAATATCTGACAAAATCTGAGCCCGGGGATTCTCAGGGTTTTGCCACTTCCCTTTTTAGGTCCAAGGGGTTGCCATGAGCAACAGATGTGCCAGATTCTAACCTGCTGTTTGGTTTTGGCTGATTTTGAAGTGTAAACGGTCACATTTGTGTTCTCTCTCTTTCTCTCTCTCTTTTTTTTTTTTTTTTTTTGTTTTGTTTTTTTTGTTTTAATCATCACTTGAAATAGTTTTTCTTTCAGAAGAGCTAACACAAGTTAGATTTTTCTATATTTAAATTAGTTTAATTTTTTGCTTTTTTCTAGCTGCAATATCCTTTTAAAACCCTGAGTTGAGTGTCAGTCTCTGGGCCAGTTTCAGCTCTTGAATGAGGAAGGTAGAATCCTCTTTGCCCAACATGGACATTTTGAATAGACAAACATTCTCAAGCAGACCTTTGGCTGCTTCTTTGCAGCACCCCTCACTAATGTGAGCACCCATACTCCTCAGTTTGCAGCCTCTCTGAAACTCGGGTTGCGTTTTCAGTACCTAGAGCTTCCAAAAGGCTTACTACCCTCTGCCAGCCATAGCCTCTTGTGTGCCAGTGCTGGCACGTGTGTGTCTGGAAAACGCACGCTACTGATCTTATGGCTGCACAAGTGCAATATCAGGGTGTGTGTCTGGTAGGGAGAATCGCATGGCAGCAGAAAGCAGGATGCTCCTGTTGACAGCAGTTCATCTCAGTTCCACTTAACACACTGAAATCACACCCTCATTTTCACTAGAGACCTGTGTTAGACTAGATAAATGTCTGATTCTCAGAGGGAACGGATAATTCATCAGTTTTCTGCACAATGTACAGTCTTTATTGTTATGCTGTTGTTTATGATTTTTAATGTGGTGACTGCCATTGTTTTTTTTTCCTGATATAATTTTATATATATTTTCCACTGAAAATATTCATCTATTTTCTTGCCTTTCTCTTTTCATAGGGTGGAATTGAAGGCAATTAGTCAACCTGGGGACTTCTAGCTCAAGAGAGAGAATTCCAGGAGCATATATGGAAATACTAGCTTGACACCACAACAGGAGAACCCTGATACCCATAGACTAACTGCATTCAGCACTGTAGTCTTTCACTTGCCTCATAAACCAATCACACAATAAATGTAAGTCAGACTCCTGCAATGGTTTACTATGGTATGTGTCTCCCTAACCACGTCCTTTGTGGCTTCCTGACCCACTGGCTTTGAGTGCTGTGATGCTCCAGTGGTTGGACACACTGATCAATGTCTCATGTCCATCTGCACAGGCACATGGTATCTCTAGATATCATGGAAATATTCTTTTTTAACTAATAAAAAAATATTTGAACAAATTTTTGTCAGTTTTGTTTGCACATTTTAGACTTTAATCCTTCCAAACTGATAAACTCATCCTGTAGATGGTATTAGAGTATCAGGGAGCAAAAAAGCACAGAGGGCTGTTCTAGTTGTTCTTTTCAAGGTTAGTACTTCCACACACTTAAATAACACTGGTTTTTTATTTTCTACTAATCTAAGAGCTATTTAAGGGTCTAATGGTAATTTGGGACCATTTCTGCTCAGTTATGTGGTTTTTTTTTTTTTTAATCAATTAACTACTCCCTTCAAGTTTGCTTGGGATAGTATTTTTTTTTCTGCAGGTGGACTACTACAACTCATCTGCATCCAAATTCCATAGCTCTCAGGACTGTAAAAGCCTCAGATCATGTTGGAGAGAATGGGGAAGTAATGAAAAACTATTTCCAAAGACAGTTGGGTAGGTAGGCCAGCTTTCTGCCTGTCAAGGTTTAAAAATAGGTATTTCACTTTTTAAGTATATCTCCAAGTTCAAGAAATTGTACGTGGGGGAAACTGGAAAACAGGAGGCTTTACAAAAGAATGCAAAAATCACCCTGATCTTAGTTAGTGTTTATGTTTATATTCTTTTCTATTTATTCTGCTTACACTAGAACTTGAAAACTCTCTTCTGGTATCTTGCATATAATGAATGGTAGAATGTAATTAAGAACTTTGAGCTGTAACTGCTGGATCAAAACTGTGTTACTGCTGGCTCGCACAGGCTGGGTTATTGTGAAATAAGTGACTCCAATAACAAATATCAAGGGAGTGTCATAAACTAGCTCAGAAGAATTATTAGTGTAAAAAGAATATATGGGCTGATTATCAGTTACAACAGTAAGTCAGTCAGCAGATAAGCTGCTGAATGAGAAGAATAGAGAACTCTTACATTCACAAATTAGGAGACACTGAAAAATGTTACAAATCCAGTACTGTCAATAATGAAGAATAAAACTCAGCAACATGTAGGGATTTAAAAATGGTATTTTTTTATTCACCTACAGGCAGAGCACCCAGGAATTCAAGAGAAGCCAGTATAAGCTGTAGATGTTCAGCTCACTTCAAAATCAGACCGTTAATTTTTATTAAGCTGCATAAGGATGATGACTGCAGAAGGTATTAGAGGAGAGACTCACTGTATGAAAGGACCTAGCAAGTGTGATAACGGCCTCTCTTGCACATTAGCAATACATACAAAGCTTTACCTTGCAGAGCCCCAGAGTCTCCATCCAGAATGGATATTTGATCTCAACAGGGGAAAGGAACAGAAGAGTGCTAGCGGAGATAACAAGATCCCTCAAAGGAAGTTGTATTTGATATGTACGTATTCTCTTCTGATGTAGAAGCAATTCTGATGTAGAAGCTGCAATACATCTACAGCACTTGCCAAGTGAGCAGAATAACAAAAGCTGAGGACAAGATAAGAGGGCATAAAGGGTCCTGACACTCATGCCCAGCAGGAGGAGGCTAGAGTCTATTCTTAGTGCTTGACAAAGAGAGAAATAGAGAGAGAAAACCTTGTTCTAAAGATCTACTCTATGGCGATACAAAAATAATATTCTGTCAGCAGGGGGGAAGAAGAGCACAGCACCCTCCCTTGCTAGAGCACATATGGAAAACAGGCATACATCAGCTGCACCAGAGTAACACAAAACAAGGAGTGAGCCACCCCTAAATGCCTGTCCTCCCAAGCAGGCTTTGTCCCTGAATCAAAAGCACTTCAAATGGGAAAGAATATAATTGCTAAATTAGGAGTACAAATAAGCTATTCTCTAGCAGTGAGCTATGCAACTGCTTATGAGAGAGGCTTGCAGCACTTCCCATGGGGACAATGTACATTTCTCCTATGGGAAGGGAAGAATTTAACTATATTTAGAATCGTAATCCTAGAAACACCACTCAGCTATTGCTTAACACAGAGGCACCTAAAATATCTTAATGTTTGCTAAAGGTCTACTTCTACTCTTGCCTGGTTCTCATGTTACTAAGCGCTGTGTCATGGCAAGACTAAAGGGAAATTCAGTATCTCAGCACCTTCTCTATCAAAAACACTAGTTGCATGAGGAGCTTGGAGGAGCATTTATGCATCTTAGCCAAGGCAATCACAAGCTTTAAAGAAAGAGATCGGAACTCGCAATTTCCTCCCTCATGAGTATCTTGTGCCACTGAATGGGAGAATCATGTTCCCACCATGCCTGTGGCAGGGCTCAATGAGCCTCAAGCCTCGCAGTGCCTCAGGCTGCCTGCTGCCGGCACCATCCCAGGGGAGCGGCAGGAAACCAGAGGCAGAGCAGAGGTTACAGCCTGAGTGGCCTTTCTATGTGTTAAGAGTGGGGAACAATTGTTTCCCCTAAGGTAGGAGGGTTTGTCGTAAAAGAGCCTAAAGGTTATATACTAGTTACTCAATTAATCTTTGTTTCATGTGTCCAGTTAATTGGATAGAAAAGTAGTCTGTACTTTTAATGAGTATTTAAACAAGCCTAACTAGAGATGATGGAATGAAACTGAAAAATGGCAACATGGAGAAGATGTGTCAGAATACATCCTGCAACAGAAGGTAGTAGAAAATGCTTTTGCAAGAGACATGCTGGATATCCTACTGCCCAAGGTAAAAATATGGTAGCGAAATGTTAGTGAAAACTCTTCTTTCGACAGGTCATGATCTAGATGACTAAGAGTTTCTTTTACAGATCTCAGCCTTTCAGTTATTTAAGTTGACCCTGTATGTGTGATATTTATCTATATAGTACAAACTGTTAGTTTAATCCTACTGTGATAACATGGCCCTCCATGCCAGGCAAAGCATAGCGTAGTTCTTTCCCTGATGAAATGCTCCTCCCCAGGAGGTTTTGCTCAGAGCGCCCATTCCAAAAAGGCAGAAAGACTCGTTGCCAAATGCTTTCTCAACTTTACCATGCAAATGACCAACAAAATGCTGAAAGTCATTTTTTCCCCTTGAAACAGCAGAACTTAGAGTGTAAAACTGCAGTTCAGCTTGATTAAGTAATTTGCTCTGATAAAGTTCACAGGTTTTAAGAGTTCCTCCCACAATTACAAAATTACAAAACTGGCAAAATTCCATTTTTGCCAAGGGCTAAAGAGTATATAGGGCCTCATTTTTTCAAAGATGTTTGGCTAGAGTGCAGAGGAGAAAGCAGTGGGTCTCCCAAGGATACCTAGACATGCATTCCATGAATTCACATGCAAATAAGGTGGTAATACACTTAAAAATCCCACTTCATCTGAAAGTCCTACCTTCATCTTTAGATAGCATATACCCTAAAACTGGGCTTAGAGAACACCTGATTAGAATTAAAGGGCTGCTTTTTTAAAAATTGTTCTTCATGCAGAATAGCCATAGCCTAGTGACAGATCTTAAGATGGCAGTAAATCCTTTCTCATCTTCCTAACTCTTGTAATTTAAAGATAAGGTGTAGAGGTTTTTTTCTTGATGCTTGAGCAGCAGGATCTCGTGAAACACCACAAAAATCTCAGTATTTAAGTATGTCTCTAGTCCTTAGTGTTTCAAAAAATGGCAGATACTAAAACTTTGATCTAGATCTTGCCTGAAGGGTCAGAAAACAGAAGATAAAGGAAAAGAAATCCATATGTACTAGTCTTATTTAAATCTCATGCATTAGATCAGAGCTAACTGATGATTTCTGGAGAATGTTCAAGTAAACTAAGAAACAGTTAGACTTACTTTTTTTTCACCCAGAACAGTTATTTCTAAATTGGAACAGAAGGGCAAAATTAGCCTAAGTAGATCAGCTTTGGTTTGATCTCTTAAATGACTAACTCATGATTTATTATCCTATCTTAATACCAGCAAACAGTTCTGTTTCCTATGAATATGGATACGATTATGAATATATTCCTAATATATGAATATATTTCAACATTTCCAACCCAATTAGCCCCTCATGTAAGACATGAACCCTCATTCTGATTGATATCTCTTAGCTCCATCAGTTAATATAAGCAGAATGGTTCATGCTACTGATGTAAGAGAGTCTATGCAAAGACATAGCCTGCCTCAGAAGAGGTAAAAAAGGAAACAGAACGGAATGAGTCCTAATGTCCCTGTGGTGCCTTACATTTAACTAAAAGCCATTTAGGCTCTATGTTTACAGTTGCCAACTAGCTCCAGGTAGAGTCACAGCTCAGGGAGCCCTCTTAGAACTTAAGGAATTAGATCTTTTTTTCATCCCTGAACAGAAATAACATGCTACTTGCAATAAGAGGCAATGATGTTGAGGCAACAGGCTGAGAAGGAGCAGAATACAGAGCAAAAGACTGAGGAACTAAATGAGCAGCTTTTCAGCAGAATACATTACACATTGGAGGTAAGCAGACAGCTCAGCTATTGGTGGTGACACTTTTTCACATCTCAGCTCTGGCCAAGCAATGTGCTCCAACGTGACCATGTAAAAGAGCTTTTTATGATCTGATCGAAGTGTTAGGGGCACCTCAGTGTGCAGGTCTACTTGCACAATGTGCTGCCACAGCTGGCACCAACTGGAACATCGCTTGGCCATCTCAGCAGATATCAAGAGCTCGCAGGGGCAAAAGCCCAGACTGGCTTTTCCCCTTTAGGAGGTTAGATTCAAACTTAGGATACACTGAGTGGCACAATCAAAGACTAAGAAATCCATTCAGAAAGAGATAATTCATGAGAGGAATGAGAGTGAAAACGGTAGACGTAGTTAAAGTAGTCTGGAGCTTCAGTCAATACTGCGAAGTCAAGAGGTTGGGAGCACATGGGCAACAGGGTTTTGGTATTTAGCTTTCAAAATATTTGTTAGCATCCTACCCCACCTCTAATTTTTCTTCTCATGAGACTACAGGGTTATGCTGAGAACTGACAATAGTGAACTGAACAATCCCACAATGCTTGAATGTCAAGTCTATCTGGTGATGTATACAGCTTTTCTGGAAAAGGTGACAGATCATAGAAGAGCATATGAAAGAGACAAGCACAAAGGCTGGACTTCACAAAGAGTAAGTTCTTGAAAAAGCTTTTTTTCTCACCCAGGTATTCAGGATAGCATAAGTCCCTCCAAAGCAAAGGCATAGCATTTCAAAGCACTACACACTTTAAAAAAATGAGTTTCTTGGAAAATATAGTCACTGGTTTCTCAGGAGAGCCACAACGGCATTCTGCTCCAGCTGAAGTCACAGGAAAAGGCAGATGCTCAGATGGCCAGAGTCTGGCATCCAGCCCTTCCATGACTCCAATATTTATCCTAACATTTGTAAGAGATGCTGGGAAAGCCCATCACAAACACTTGCGCGCACACTTACATCTGCTGCCAGGAGATGCAGGCAACGAAAGGGATGTCAGATAACCTATCTTGAATAAGTACAGGAGTTAATTTAAAGCTGTATGTTTGGTTTGCTTCATTTATTCATCTATAATTAGAAATAACGCACTATTTTAATTGTACTACTCACTTAAATAGTCTCTCAGAAAAAGCATTTGGCAGTTTCTCGTGTGATATTATTCCTTTTGGAGGTCCAGACAAGGCTAAATTCTCTATAGAAATACTTTTTTAAAAAATCCAAAGTAGATCCAGTCTACATTAGTAAGCTCAATATTTGTGATAGAACAAAATGAAAACACAAGACTAAAGGGCTGTAAATTTCAGAGCATATGAAATTCAACTCCTACATTTTGCTTAGGTCAGTCATTCTTTTTATTTCTGAACGCTTAATATAATCTAGCATCAGTTCAAAATGCCTCAGCTTTAAAAAAGCAATGTTGATTCAGAAGGTGAATAAAGATGATATAATACATTCCACTTTTTTTCTACTGTCTCTGCATAAGTCTGTCTCACAGGCCTTTTTGTCCCATTCTAGAAATATATACCGTATCTAGAGGTCCCTGCTCCTGCTGCTCTGAGTTGTATTGTAAGGATCATGTCATGTAAGTTTGCTTGCTTTAGTGGTAATTTTCTTGCTTTAGGTTTTTGTTGGTGGTGGTGATGGTGGTTGATTTGCTTTGCTTGGAATCAGATTTATTATATTAAATATATTACCACAGATTACCTTAGCTTGCGAATAAAACCTGCATCACTGTCAGCTTAGCAGTATGATTCCCAAAGTCATGCTATTTAATGTTCTGAGCAGAAGGTAAAACAAGCAGTGGCACAGAACAGACATCCCCCCTGAGTTCAAAGGACTGACAAAGATTTCCACCAACTGCTGGAGCTGGGATAAATTAATTGGCTCTCTGAACAGCACGATCCACAGTTTGCCACCAGAATTAGAGAACAATATTTTTGTTTATTTATGGAGTCTATAAAATGCTGGTACAACATGGTGAATGTTCAGTATAAGAGAGTGCATCAATTTTAAATGTTATCCAGCTCTCCTTTCCTCCCTCTCAGGTAGGCTGCCTAGCGACCATCATGACCTGCCTACAGCCCTTGAAGTGAAAATTCAGTAGGGAAGGAGAGATGAGAGGGCAGCTGAAAGGGTATTCGCCATTACAGCTTGGGGCATTCCTCTCTCAAGGTGTAATAATCTGGTGGCTGTTGGAAAGCCTCTTTCTTGCTTTCACTAATGCACATGACCCTTTGCTCCCCCATCCCCACCAACAAATTAATCAAGAAAGCAGCAATCTCTGAGGAACTATGGTGAAATCTGCCTTCTTTTATGTTTATATTGTTGATGGGTTATCTGATTTGAGCAAAAAAGATAAAAAGATCTGTATTAGTGTCTTTGTCAAAAAACTGCCAAGAGCTGTGAAACATCAGGTATCTTTTATCTGAGTTCTTGAAAATCCAAATAAGAAAAAGAAAAGCAAGGAACTGAAAAAGATACCTGATATGAATATAGAATTAAAATGCTAATTGACCTGTCTAGGAGAAATGAGGGTTGCCAGATGAAATAATAAATGAATGGTGTTGAGAGTGCAAAAGCTCAGAAGAGTGCTCTGAAAAGAGGCAGAATAGGAACCGAAGAGGTCTGCATGTAAAGCCTGTTTGCTGCTACTCCTACTCAGTTGGGGTACTAATGAAGTTCTCAGCTTATGGGATTTGCCACTTCCCACCCTAGTTTATCTGTGGTATCTTGTTCTTGTGCCCATTTCTTAACAAAAAGCTTTACTCGGCGTGATGAATGTGGCTATGAGCGTGAACATCTGAAACAAGATGATTCGTAAACAAATACTTCATAAACTGGAAACCGGTAATGAAGTATGTGTGTCCCACAAAGCTGGCAAAGCCTCTGCCCAGATGCACGAGCTGTTTGTATACAGTTGCTTTGGGTTTGGGATTGGTGGCCGAAAATATAAATTTTAAAGGTTAACAGAAACCTGCAAAATGACAGAGGTTAAGGTCAGAAGCTTTTATTTATGCAGTGATGTTCGATTAGGAAATGATTTTTAAACAATATTTGCGTACTAGCAAAATCCATACTATGGGCAGTTATACTAGTAAAAACTGTTTTTGCTAGCTTGACTCCTTTTTTTCTCTCCACACTCCAGCCCCAAGGACTGATGGAAGTAAGTGATACTAATTACCTAGCTAACTTGGAGAAGGCCTGCATTAATGTCGCCTTTGCAATCTAGCTTGAACAGGCAACTGGAAGGATGGTCAGATTTGCAGTTTCTTATAAAAAGGGTATTTAAATTACAACTCTGATCATCTAAAAATATTCCCTATGACAAAAAAAAAAAAAAAAAAAAAAAAGTTGGGGGAGGGACTAACTGCTAAAACCTAAATGAAATTTGGGCTGTAGCCTGTTCTCAGAAGGTTCAGTTTTACTGCAAAGTTTACAGAATTAGAGAAAGAAAAAGAAAACAGCCTGACTGGAATGAAAATTCAGTTTGCCCAGATACTATTTTTAGAATTCAGTTCAGTAGTTTTCCAGAACTCTTTATAAAGCTTTGTTCAGTGGGTTTATCTGTTTATATATTTCTGTTATGCTGGAACTGGTTTTTTCTGTGTGTGTCATTTTTATTTAAAAAAAAAAACTTATAAGCAAAGACAATGCAAATCTTAAATGCGATGAAGCAGAAATCCCTAGCTGGCCACACCTTCTCATTGGGAAGGGTAAGTAAATTGCTTTTCTGTTTACTTTTTCAACTCTTCATTCCTCAAATTCAAACTCCACCCACGGTACCAATTCCTGCCCCCCTCCTCTTGCCAGAGCGTCTTCAGGTCTCTTGGCAGCTGTATAAAAACAGGACAGGTCAGGACACCCCTCTCACAGTGTGCTCTGCATTGCCAGATGTTTTATTTTAACTGAAGTGGACGACAGTTAAAAGGTGTCAAAAGCAACTATGTCAAGTAAGAGCTTCCAGGGACTGAAGCAACAGGCAGAAGGTGCAGCAAAAGATGCTGGTAAGAAAGATTAAATATCTTTGTATATATTTATAGGAGAGCCTAGTGTCTGCTTTTGCTTTCACAAACCAAAATCTGAATTTACACTAAGTTCAGTGGGGCTACTTTATCCCTGGTTAACAACAGCTGTAATTTGAGGCTTGGAAAATACAGATCTTGAAGGATTTTTGTGGGCAAACCCACACCAAGGACAGGTCAAGCCCGCACCAGCCCCCGGCAGGCAGCCAGCACCGCCGTGCCGAGCCCCCAGTGCTGCTCCTTTTCCACCCATCCTGGGGGCCACAGATGGGCCATTGCCTGAAGAAGACCCCGACTTGGAACGATGCCTCTGTCTTGCCACAGACCTTGGCTCTGCGCCGTCAGCCCCCTTCACCCACCCAGAGCTCGTTCAGTGCTCGCTGAACGTAGCTCAACCTGGATAGCTCCTGAACCGATTCTTTAAACTGTATATTTTTAAAGTATTGGGGCCTTTTCTGACAGTAACAACCTTTTACATTTGGCAATCCATATATTTGACTCTGTTTTTAAAGGTTATTGTGTTTTTTTTCATGCTTTGCAATTTTTTTTAGACTATTCTCCTTTTAAGAAGTTGGATTGAACCTTTTATTAACCTATTTACTGCTTGGCTTGAATAGCAATGCATTCCTGTAATAACTATTGATTAAAATGGACTGCTTATAATAAGTAATACAAATATATTTCTGTTGTGTTCTTCCCTATCACTGATTACCAGATTTTGCAGGGCTTAAAAAAAACTGCGTATGCCGGAAACTAATTTTTCAATGCAAGGTATAATAGCTTTTCCTTTAAATGAAAAATTTCCAGATATGTTTAGTTTATTCTAGCACTTTATAATATATTCATTACAATGCTTGTGTGCAGATCATTCCTAGCAGGCTATAACTTGTCTTGGATGCAGTCCTAGATTTCTGATCCTTTCCAAACACTTCGTTGTGTAACTGAAGAACGTGAGTAACCTCACTGATTTCTTTGAAGCTGCTGCAAGTTTTTGTACATCTAGGACCAATATGTAGTAGACCCAGAACTATGACAGTAATCCTTTCTGAAAAACAAAATAGTTCTTGCTGCATCCTAAATGTGTTCATGCCGTTGAGGGGTCATTTCAGAGCTATTCTTCTAGCAAAAGTAATAGAATGTCTGCCACTCTTTCATAAACTGTGGAACATCCCACATTTTAAATGGCATCTCACTCTTTTTAGTACTTAATGTTCCATTATGGTTTCAGCTTCTCTTTCTCTGAACATCTATTTAAATCTTCTTTGTAAAATCTCCCTCTTCCTGTCCTACTCTATTTAATGCATTTTTCCTTTTATTTTGAAAAAGGCACTACTTCCAAATGGCCTGCAAAGAAGATGCATGCTGGATTGCTAAACATCTCCAAACAGAATAAGCTATATAAATTGATAAAAGCAAAAGTAGTATAAAATAAGCAATCTGCAGCTATAAGTCAGTATTAAAATTGGCTGCTGATCTTTGCTTCTTTATCTCCTTCCTTTTGGTCTTCTTACCTGTCAGCAATGTGCCCAGCTGCCTGCAGCTGCTCTGGCAGTAGGCATGCTTCAGAGGGAGCCCAGGAGCAAAATGCATGCAGAAATGCCTGTTGACGTAAGGAATTTATACGAGTTTATAGCACTTAACAGAATCGGAGGGAAGGAGAAAATAAATGTGAGCAGATGAAAATGGATCTTTTGTATTTAATTACAGCAAATACATTGGGACAGGCTACTCAGGATGCAATCAACCAGGTTGTGGAAACGAGCCAGAAAGGTATGAGGAAATTATGCTCAAATCAACAAGAGATCGAGCAACTTAATGCAAACAAGTAACATCAATGCTCGTTTCCCCTTTCTCCCCTGCATGTTTTGGGGCTGAACATCCACTGTTTTTAGTGACAAACTTTGACTTTTCACAAAAGTCACATGATAGGATGTCAGGAGCTGCCCTTTAGTTGCTCCATGCCTTTACTGGCAGATGTACTGCAGTAGCTGACCCCCCCCCCTCCCCGCCCATGTCTCCTGCATTACGCTCAGCGTTATGCTCGGATTTTGGCTGCCTTTGTGGAAGAGCTCTTGGAACAGTGCAGGCAAAACTTTGCTCTTCTTTCTTGAAGATTAAGTAAACATACACTACGTCTTGATTTCTCCTGCCCTGAGGGCAGGAGTCCGCCAAATTTAACCCTACGTCTGCCCTGCGCACCTGCTGAGGCAGCAGCTGAGGTCAATCGTTAATGATGCTGGAAGCTATAAAAGGTGTTGGGAAGAAAGTTTTGGTATTTCATTTCTGATGGTAGGGAACTGGCAAGTTAAATTAAAAACTCAGTTCAGTTCTCACTCGATTTTAATTGTTTTCTAAGAATGAGGGGAGAATTAGCAACTTTGGGTTCATGTTGAATGAAGCCAGAATGTAACAGCAGTATCCCCTCAAAGGAGATGCCTCTCTTGACTTCATGGATGTGACAAGCAGGAAAGGATTTTACATTCATTAACACTAGATGAGGAAGGATTTTGCAACAAAACTGCCAAAATATAGCAGAGATCCCAGGGAAGAGAAACTCTGGAAGAAAGGGAGAGGGTCTGCGGATTTGTGCCTGCTGCCTCCCCTGGACACCGGTATCCTGGTTTCCCCTTCGGGTGCTGGGCACTCCTGCAAGCACAGGGCAGCCCAGCTGCTCTGGCCTCACCGCTCCCGGGAGCCTCGCTGCCCGCTCAGCCTGGCAGCTCCTCGAATGCGCGAACTCGAGAGAAGGGGACAGAGGAGATGGCGTCTCTTTGCCTGCCGTGTCACACGGAGACAGCTGTGCCTGCCAGACCTCACAGCGCTTCTTAGCCCGGAGCACTGCCCTCCATCAGCCAGCCTGTGCTTACCCCCGTACTAACCTCGTGCAGTGCCAGTGTCTTCATCAGCTTCGTCCTGTTATTTATCTAGTAACACCTCAACTCAGGACCCAGTATTCCCAAGGAACTTCTCCCGTTTAACAGTACGCTACAGCTCATGCTAAACATGTGCTGCCAAACCCAATAATAACCAGTTGTAGAGAACCTCCTTTTAAGCTGTATCTCCATATTTTTATAGGGATAGTCTAGTCATTTTCTCACCTCTCCTTCCCATCATAAATATTAACGATGTTGCATTTTTCAAGTTTTTTGCTTAGCTGTTAAATTTTTCCCTCTCTTTCAGCTATTGATCAGGCTTGCAAGACAGCTCAAGATGGTGTAGAAAAAGCAACTGGACAAGCTACAGAAGCAATGGCTGGCTTGGGGAAAAATTTTGGATTTAAGAAATGATAATAACTTAAGCAAACAGTACTGTATGTAAAATGCATCTTTCTTCTGCAGTTCCCTATGCCTTTGTGTAGAAAAATTAAAGCTATTTGAGATATGGATAACTTTCTCTCTAAATACATCATTTTAGGACAGAATGCCCTCCTTATCCTTTGTGTAGGAAAAATATGTATTTTAGCACATCTTGTATCATCTGTTCACAATGTTCTGTTCAAAATGGATCAAAAGTTTTCAGCAATGTTATTGCCCTGCTCTTTCAATAACACAATAATTATTGCCACATTCGTTGAGTATACTTACAGAAATACCGAAACTAGTAATACCCCAGCACACCAGAACACTCACATTATGAAACTAAGCTTTCTTCCAGTAATCCAAAGTTGTCGGTGTTATATTTCATGTCAATTGTTCATTTACTCCAATATGTTGTGTTTCTATGTTAAATAAAAAATACAGTAATATTTCTCCCATGCCCTCCTGTTGGATATATATCACCTTGATATGTATTCTTATTATTATATTGGACTTTCAGTAAAGGATCTCATAAGGTCTTGCAAGTTTTGTGTGCATTTTGATTCAAAGTCCAACGAGGTCGGTAACCATCAGGTAAGGTAGATGAATACTGAGTCCATTTTACAGGTAAGCAGGTGTATGTAAATGAGCAGCTCCAGGGGAATACTATGGCATATGGAAGTGAATGAGACTTTTGCTCTCCACCACCTCATCCTTTCTGTCATGTCTGCTGCCAGCCTAGATTTCTTGCTTATATTGGCCACAAGAAATCTTCTGTTAAATCCTATGGGAACAAAATGAGACCCTCAGTCCACACCTGCAGTAATAACACTAAACATAGACTAGCAATCAGTACCAGTGACAGAATAAGAGAAAGCACTATATAGCACTTCTCTAATTTCTTTAAACATGCATGAGCTGAAGTTTCTGAACGTCGCTTGTAGGCAACCCAGGATAGACTATATAGCAGGTATGCACTCGCACAAGCACTTGGGGACAGGAAAGTGGGCAGTCTTCTTGCTAGGAGAGTGAAATATTTATTTTAGACTGCTGCTTGCTGGGCAATCAGAGACTGGCTGCAGTCAAACAGGACACCCAGTTAGTGTTTCCTTTGTCAATAAAAAAGGCACTAATACCCACTTATTCACAGTAAGTGCTCTTAGCTTTGCCTTTGGATGTTTCTCATTGCTAGGCAATACTGGCATTTTTTTCCCCCAGCTCAAAGCCTTTCCAGCCAGCTTTCAATAAAAAGCTACTCTGGGTCTTTCAAAAAGAAAATCAAGAAACTAACCAAAAAGTGTCTGGATGGAATGAAAAAGGGCAATTTAGGCCAATTTTAGGTAGAGATATGATTGCCCTGTATTTTTGGAAGCTATGTGTACTAATCCTTGTTAATGCAGTCCTAGGACAGACTGACTCACCGCCAAACCTGAAGAATGCTGCCGTCTGCAATCTCCACAAGGGCTGCGTGGACTAAAAACCTTTAGAGGAACCTATCTGTAATACATCATCTGTGAGTAAACATAGTACAGGGCCTTGCACACAGTGTCCCAATGCAATGTCCACTGTCATTTAAAGCTTTAAAAGCCTAAATATTTACCCAAGTACAAGCTCACACAAAAAGCACTACACTATTGCACTCTCAGTTACTGGGCAGCACTCAATAGTACTTAATTATTTAGTACTTTCCATGGTTACTTCCCAGGTAGTTAAACCTGCAGTGGCTGAATCCCTGAGGCTGGGAATTTCAGACTCTGGTGTTGCATTTGCAGCTCCCTGACTGTAGATGGTAGGGGTTTATACACCAGTCTTTGCAACTTTCTTTCTTTTTTTTCTTTCCTTTTTTTTTCCAAAGCATTTCTCAGTTCATATTGCAAAAGAATTGAACAGATGTGGTTTTCCACTGCTAAAACCCATAATCCCCTTAAACGGTTGGCTCCATCGCTGCTGCTCGGCACATGAGGCATGCGGCTCGGACGCTGGTGCACGGTTCGTATGTATGTCTGCACTTACAAGCCACAGCTTCAGCACAGGCACAGTGGCTTTTGCTGCCCAGTGCGGACGCTTGCTGGTGCATGATCCAGACGGTGGGAAGGCACTGAGCGGATGGAAACTTCCTTTTGGGAGAATTGCTCCCTTCGGTGCGGAGTGGCTCCATGGTCATGGAGGAGGTGGAAGCAAATCTGGCCCTTCAGCTTTCATGGCAGCCCTCAGGTTTTTCTAAAGATTGTGTCCTCCTTTGCCATTAATGCTAGGGTAAAACAGAGCCTATGGTTTTAAATGATAAAACTTTGGAACTAAGTCTAATATATGTAGCCAATACTCTTCTTAATAACTTTTCCCGAATTCATTATTATTAGATACAGAATTATGCAATTTGTGGTGTCTTCTCTGCAACAGAAATGCTCTTCTTAACAGTTCTTTCTTTTAACCAACTTTGCCTTTTATCAGTCCAGTTACACCTCACAACGTTTGCTTGCAGCTTCCCTGTGCAGCCACAGCATGGAGCCGACGTCTGTCACGGGCACCGCAGCCTGGCCCCAGCAGCGGTGGCTGCGCGGTGCCCCGGCTTCGGGACCTCCGGAGCCACGAGCGCACCGCTGCAGCCTTCAGCACTGATGTGGCGTGAGTGACTTTACATTTGCTTGCAAGCCTTATGGTAGGAGATGTTTCTACTACTTTTTTTGCACTTTGAAGAGCCCCTTCAGCCCTGGCACGTGCCACGGTGTGCCTGGCCACGGTGTGCAAACACACACGCACGTACACACCAGGCCTCCCAGCTTCCCTCTGGTCTTTCGATAGGAAGTTGCCAGGGATTTCAGCCAAACAATCTACTCTTAAGAGCAACTACTGCTTCCTATTCAGGAACAGTTGTTACATTTTTTTTTTTCTTTACATTGCAACTCTCTGACCTGCTCTAGGCAATTGCAGCTTTTCCTGTGAAATTTTCTATCCCTCAAGTTTGATTTTAAAACTCCGGAAGGTAGAGCTTGCCGTGAGAGCTAGACAGCACGTAGCGGAAGTGTTTTCTTCTGTCGCTTTCAACCCCGCTTGCACCCCTCCGTGCAGCCCGCTGGGCACTGAGGAGCCGCCGTCTCCTGTGTCCTTTGGGCCCACACTGCGGCCGTCGCTCGCTCCCCAAACCCCCGCAGGACACGGCGCTTTGGGAGCGCCAGCGAGGCCTCCACTGCAGCCTGGCCGTGGGGCTGGTGGCGGCAGTGGGCACCCAGGTTGCCCCTCGCCGTCCCCAGAGTTGTCTCATTGCTCTGCATCATGTGAAGGAGTGCGGCTTTTTTATACTGCACTTCTGGTCACTTCCAAACTTTGTCAGCTTCTCTAGGCTTGACTTTAAGTAAGACTTTAGTTGAAAACCAAAATCTTTGCTTTTTTTCTTGTTTTTCCTAACCATATATGGGAATGGTTTGCATTAAAAAAGTGAGTGATCTCTCTGTTGGAGAAGATAAAATGGTATAAATAAACCCTCCCTGCACCCCAAGCCCCACACTGCATTGGACTGGGGTACAGCAGAAACTGTGAAGGTTGGAAGAAAAGAGACTTTTGGCTGAATACTTAATTATCAGCAAACTCAGCCGTGCACTTGCCCTGAGGTGCGCGGTGAGCAGCACGTGGTGGCCATGAGTGTCCGGGCAATGGGCAGCTCGCCAGGGAGAGGCACAGCTGGGGCTGCCTGGGGTCTGGGCGGAGGGGTTGGGCACCACCCGTCTGGTGCCTGGAAACAAGAGGTTAAAATATAAAGCAGATACACTGTGGAACTGGCCTCCTCCCTGCGCCGAAACCCTCAGGGGGTTACTTACTGGTTAAAAGGAGGAGGATGAACTCCTCCCATTTCTTTTTTTAACTGTGAACTTCAGGTCTGACTAGGGCCAAAAAAAACCAAGCAAACAAAAATTTGGGCAAGAATCCTCTGGAACTGGATACTTTTCTATGTAAGGTTTGGAAATGCCGAAGTTAATGTAGGCAATTCTTCAGCTGAGCATTTTGTGATGCGATGTTGTTCTGCCCGAGTTGGCTGGGCCAGGCTGCCCGGACCCCCTCCCACGGCTCCCGCATGGGGAGGTTCTTACGGGCAGCCTGGGAACACGCTCTGGTCCCCAGTGTCTCAGCATGGGGAAAACAAAGCTTTTATTCCAAAAGCTATGGAAAACTTCTGCTGATTAAATCCATGCCCTCTCTCTGGGGAGGAAAACATAATAAACACTAACATCTCATTGCCCTTTTATGCATCATGTATTAATCACCCAACAAGGGCTCCTGGCTTTTCATTGTTCCCGTTTGCATTTGCCGTGTAACTCCTGGGAGGAGTTCAGCTTTCTCTATAAAAAGCTGCACTTTGGAGAACATCGTAACAGGACCAAATTTAGGATTCACTCGCCCATCGTCCACCAGGAGAGAAGGCAGAAAGCAACCATGTTTGGGATAGGGAAGAAACTTGCCGAGGAAGCGACGCAACAAGCTGAACATGCTGCCCAGGTGGCAGGTAAATACAAACCACTGCTTTTCCTCATGATGCTTTCTTTTAGGTGTTTAAAAGACATATACTTTGCTCCCAGCCCCAGTAGGCTTTTGTCTGGCAGCTTGGAGCAAATTGCTCTTATGCATTAACTCTACTTTATAGCTGTTCTCCTCCGGAGTGTGGTCTGGAGTCTGTCTTGTTAAGCTTAAAAACCTCTAGTGCTATAGTAAAGGAGGGACCGATATTAACTACTAGTTTCCCACTCTGGCTTTTACTGTGTGGGTGTCCAGGTGATGCACGGAAGAGACGAGGGCTCAGCAGAAAGCTGAGAGGGGAGGTGAGCCTGAAGATATATTCAGCCTCCCCTCTCAGCTCTCTCTCTATATAAATACAATATAAATATATATATATATATAAATACATATATACAAATACAAAATTAAAGCTATAAATACAAGTAGTCATGGTAATTATGAGCATATGTAGCAGTGTAATCAGTTCCCTGAAGTCGTCTGCCAGCTTGGACCCACACAAGCACATCTGCAGGTAGCTCCTGTTTGCTGTTAGTGCTCTAGCCCAGCCAATATTTGGAGGCACTTATTCCACCAAAAGCCTAAGTGTAGTCACAGGAGCAGCTCACTCCTGCTGAGGCACTCTGAGAATCTGTCCTGAATTTAAATAACATGCCATTTAGATGAGCCATTGCTAATGAAGCTTTAACACAGACAAGAGATTTTTTTTTAACTGATGCAATTCCTGAAACATCTGCATGTGCTTAGTGTAATATATGAGTAGTTGAGAGTGTTTCCTATTCCTTTACACAACTTATTGGTTAAAACTCTTGAAACCAGGCATTTTGTCAGTGACCTCAAATGAAGCAGAAATGTTACTAATGGGACTTCTGCTGAGCACCTGCTTGCCTGTTTGTGTATATTCTACTTTTTGCTGATGTGCAAATCCAATAGGCCTTACTTAATGTTATAAGTGAAAGCCTCCTACTTATTTACTGTTATCCTTGCCTGGAAAGACAAAAGACCCCAAATCACACACCCACTGCCCCCTTTTCCAAAGATTTGGGGTGAATTCTTAATTTAACCATTTTTATGCTGAAGCTTTGAGGAAAAACAAACAACAGGCCTTTGGCAGTTACAGGTAACCACTTTAAAAAAAAAAGAAAGAGAGGAAAAAAAAAGATTTTCTCTTTTTGCATTGCTGTACAGCAGCCCTAGAAAGGCATATTTTGTGGAGGTTTTTTTTATATTCCTTTTTTATGTTAAGGAACATTATCTATGTTTCTTATGCTAGAAGACGCATGTGTGGGTTTTAGAAGTGGAGTTTGCCATCTTACAGGAGCTGAGTAGTTTCCTCAGTGTAGTTTTCTCAGCCTACTGAACTGTTTAAGAGTCAACAAACTTCAAGAGACAAGTTTAGTAGCAGCAGTCCTTCCCCTTTTCCGCAGGTGCTCGAACCTGACCCGGTTCTGCAGCCACCGGCACCTCTCCTGGCTGGTGCTGGGACCCGAAACAGTAGCCAAGCTCCCAGGCACTGGCTTCGCTTCTGCCACCCATGGGTGACGACGGGGCCTGAGCTGTGGGGTCTCTTCTCTTTCCAAGGATAATAGCACATACGTAGGAGGCTTTCTGCTGACTCCACTGAGCGCTGCCTATGGGATTTGCACGTCATTAGTAAATAAACGGCCCATGATGCTGGATGCCTGCAACTGCGCTTCCAGCATGGCACACAACCCTGGGAGCGCTAGAAATGGAGGTACCCTCCAAATCCCTGTTTAGCATAAGACAAAGGAGAGGCTTGTGCCAGTTTTTAAGCTAGAGCAAGACTTGTCAACTGGTGATCTGCAATTGTTAATTATATAGTCGCTAAACTACTTCCATGGTGCCTGCGTATGCCCTGAGGCTTAGTCCCATGAGCAACTGCTGTGCTGAGAATGGCACAACCCGTCTTTGCCAAGTGTCTAAAATTAGCACCTAACCCAGAGCTCCAAAAAGGCCAGACAGCCATAAATTTACAGCACTAGAAACGGCATTTTCCTTGCCCATGCATATACTATTCACCAATTAGTAAGCTACATCAAAAGGTGATGCATGATGACAATTAATGCAGCGACTAAGCTGTAAAAAGTGTCTTACAACCCATGGTGAGACAGGCCACTGGTTTACGAGGCAGCCCTTATGAAGCAGCTCTTGCTGAAGAGCCATTCAGCACCAGCCTGGGGGACTTGGAAGCTTTAGACGCTCCCAGTCCATTAAACGCTGTCCTCCTTCAGCATTTGTCACGTATGCAGCGCTCACATCCTATTTCATGAGCCGCTGGTCTCGCAGTATGTTCAGGCAGGCCACCCTTCAGTGGCTGATGTGCAGAACAGAAGGCCCTAACTGGAGGCAGGGTGAATAAAACAAACACAGGTTTAGCTGAAGGCCCTTTACCCAATCTTTCCTTGACCAGCTCTTGCAAGACAGGCTTCCCTGGTCATAGCTGTTGGAGGCAGAATACCCACTTTTATTAGTATTTTCTATGGCTGCAGTTCCTCTCCTTTAAGACAGGTTTATATTTTACTGTTCATGCCATCACCGTGTCTCCTCTGCTGGACATTTCCTCCACATCTTTACAACTACTTTGGTCTCTTAAGGAATAATTTTTTTATGGCTAAAAGAGAAAATATTAGACTGAACATTAAGTTTCCATGTGCTGGTCCTAGCATGGCACTTCCAGACAGCAAGCAGCAAGCTTAATGCAGCTGGTGGGAGACTCTTTCCCAACAAAGCTGCCTGAGACGGGTCTCTGCAGAACCTGTCTGGTTTCAGTAAAAGGAAAGGCCATTGCATCTGAATCTCCATTAGGGCTTATTTCCTTATTTGCATCACCTTAATGATGCAAATAACTTCCATAATCTTAGTCTATACTAAACTACATGGTAAAGTGGGGAACTACAACCAAATTCCTAATAGCAGCTCCCTTCTATTGCATCAAAGTGCCCATTCTTAAGGAATAGTTTTTCCTCTTGTTGTTCTGAAACATTTAGGGATCCCTCCTGAAATGTAATTACTGAGTTTGGGGAAGGGTAAAGACTGTTTATTTTACACTTCTTTTCCTAAAATTCCAGTTAACACAGCGGGCCAGACTGTGCAGCAAGTAGTGGAACAGGCTAAGGAAGCTGGTCAGAAAGGTACAGTAATACTTCTCGTTATTTCAATCCTGTCACTTCAGTGAAATCCCAGACGGGTCGTCCCCTTCCCTTCCCGCCTCCCTCCTAGCACCCATCATCTTGCAAGAGGCTGCCAAGCACTTTGCTGCGATGCCTCTGGGCCCAAGACCGCGTGGTGCCCACGGTGCCTGCAGACGCTGGGAGCGAGCAGCACACCCGCGTCGCGCACAGCCCCTCAGCTCACACAGCCGTGCTGCGGGGCCAGGGCTGACCTGCGAAAAGCGACCGAGGCCGCTTTAGCCACCTGTGCAGAGACTGTGCTACAACACAGACTCCTCCGGTTCTCCTGCTTCCCATCCCTTTCCCATCTAGTGTCCCTGCCACTCACTGCTAGTGGGAGAGGGGAACATATTACAGGGATGCTACAGTTACCTTTTTCCTATTTTAAAGCTCTTGATGAAGTCAACAAAGTGGCTGAAACTGGTGAAAAAGCTGTAAAAAATGTAACAAATCAAGCAACTGCCTGGGGAAAAAGCTTTTGCCAGTGAAGATAATGTAACACTACGGAAATTTTTGTAAACAAGCTTCTATTACATGTACTCTTAAATAATGATAATAAAAATCTTAAAATCTACATGGCTTCTAAGTATTCTTTAGGAATCCTTTCCTTATATATACATTTGGCCTTGTAGTCTAGAAAGACTGGAGTTTCTGGAGCAGACTGCAGCAGCTGTGCTACACAACCAAACACTGCCTCTGTGTACGAGCTGAGGGATAGCTCGGAGGGGGCACGATGTAAACGGAGGGTTTGCAAGCTGATTTTCATCCTGTTTTGTCACTGAGCTTAAGTCATGCTCCCACGCATCTAAGTCTCTCGAAAGCAACTCCCACGTCAAGACAAGGTGATGTGCAATATGTGCTCTAGGTGACCCTGCTTGAGCAGGGGGGGTTGGAGTAGACGATCTCCAGCAGCCCCTGCCAGCCTCAACCACTCTGTGACTCTGTAAACACCTATGCATTTCTGTGACTGTACTCATAGCACTGGCCCTATTTGTAATACTGGAATTGGATATTGTGCGGATGAAGACTCGGGTGTGTTTAAGGTATGTGTAACCACCGTAACACAGCACCCTGTTCATGCTCAAGCTAAGCTCACCACAAAGCAGAACATATCCTTGCTGGCAGAGCACTGAACACCGCCATACTGCTGCCACTGCCTGAGCTAGATCATGGGTTGTAACTGTGACAGCTCTGCACAGCAAGGCGTATGGAGTAACTTGCCATATTCACCTGGCTCCTTGCAAATACAGGCCAGACGGGATGGCGAGTGATCAAGTACAAGCTGAAAATAAGAGCCTGGGCTTACCAGTCTGCATTCAAATAAAAAGACCAAGGAGAAAGAAAGGACCTGCTGTGGCAATCCGTAAGGAGTCAGATAATGCAGTCTCACCAGTTTGTAGACTTGTTTAGAGTCTGGCATCTCACAATTACAGCAGGAATTATCATTGCTTCAAAGCTTATTTCTAACTGACAGTTGCCATCACTGCTGTAGTACTGAGTTCATTCCTCAGCTGAGAAAAAAAATCCTTGTTCTTCTGGTACTTCTGTATGATAAATGTATTTATTTGCATGCAGTGGTTTGCAGGAGGCAGGTAAGTGTGAACATTGTGGTTGTCAGCCTTACGAAACTCACTTGCAGGAAGCCTATATGCTGGGACACCGTCCAACACCAACAATCGAAATAGGTGGCATGACACTGCGTACGGTTGCACATACACACTGTGCTCTAGGTAATAGGCATGGTTCAGCGCAGTTTCAAATTTGTGCTCAAATCCAGCTTCAGGTGTTGACTGACTCCCAACAAAACATCCTACCGCTTTTATTGGTGAATGTTTAGTGGCACCTGAGTGAATACGAGCAGTGACAATAAGAAGTTAGCCAGAGAACAGAATTAGTGTGCACATATGTGTGTGGGGAGAGAGGGTGTTCCCCAAGAAGTTTGATCCCCAAACCTCACTCAAGTTACAGCTGCAGCTGAAGAAGAGCATGGGCACCTTCAATCTACCTGCCTGCCTTCTACATCACTTTCTTCTGCAGTGGTTAGGAAAAATCTGGAGCTGCTTTGCAAGCTGCACACCCTGAAACTAGATTAACTCTTAGCAAAACCATACGACGCTTTACTGCTTTTTCCTGTGTGCGCTGCTGCTGCTGCTTTTGCCCAGTTCTGTGACAGGTATGTTACAAAATGTGGTAAGGAACATGTGATTTCATTTTGAATTGTCTGACTGCATTAGGACTGAGCTCAGCAATACTGTCATACTCAGCAACAGCATAACCCTTAGCATACTCTGTCTCAAAATGATGATGTGTCTGTCAGAAGTGTAGACTCACTGGTATCCTTTGGTTCCTGTTTCACTACAGGTAAAGGGCAAATCAGCTGGCGTGCTGTGTTCCGAAGTCAGTCTCCTTGAGTCTCAGGTCTTTGCCAGGAAGCACCACAAGTTCTCCCTATATACTAGTCTTCAGTTATGCTCAGGTTGATGCCTTGCAGGGCTACAACGCAGGTGCTCTTAATAAGAGGTCAGTAAACATTACAATCAATTGTACAAGGAGAAATACAGTCACGCTAAGGGCTCATCTCTGGATTTGGTCAAACTATACCTGGTCGTAGGTCTGCTTGGTCTCAGCATGTTCTGTGTATTACCACGTGGTTGTTACAAGACTACATGATGCTCATGAAATGGGAGATTTAAAGCCAGGCACCTTGCAGCTTTTGGATTTCTTCTGGAGTAAGAGGTAGAAGAGATCTCAGTTAGCTATCTATGCCAGCTTTCCATATCCTTTTAAGAGTGCTTCAACACTGAAAGGGTCCCATTTTTCAAGTAGGCATAGCCAAACTGGGGGCACTTAATAAAGTGGTGGGAAGGAGAGGAAATGGCAGCAGGATGTAGGTGAACAATATTGCCAGTACAGCCAGCCAAGTTTCTTCACTTTTAACTGCTACTTTGCTTTCAACCATCCCATCAGTTACAGGAATCCTCTGACCTAATCCAACTGAGCTTTTAAGAGTCCTTCTATCCTGTGTAATATAGCTACTTGCTGTAGTGTTTCACCAAATTTTGGTGGAAATAGGTTGCAGTTTGTCAGAGGTATACAATCTTACCTTGAGTTTTACTTTACTATCTAGCAAATATTTAAGTAAAAACGCTACTGAAAGATATGATCCAAGATACAGATCCTTTGGTTTAGAGAACCTTACCTTGATCACAGTAATTTTTTCATGTTCAAACGATTCTTTGTTTTTGTTTAAATAAATGGCAGCAAAATATACTACACTTAGGCAATTAAAAGTACTGCTATAACCCTGTATTTCAGCACATACGATGGAGTAAGCCACTAGTTAAATGCACCACACAGGTGTATTGCTCCATGCTAACTACTAAAATAGTTCTTCACGCAAATTCCAGAGACGCAGCAATGACCTGAAATGATCTGCCAAACAAAACATATCTAGTTTCTAAGGTCTTGTTAACAGGCAAATTCATGAGATAAAGATGTGTTTTAGTCAGCACCTTGTGATAACTCAGAGCGTATTATCAGTAGTCATGTAGTGAATAAATATGGGTATTCACAAGTTGTTTGGCATTACTGAAACCTATTAGTATATGAAATAGAAAACAGTAATACACCAGCATATTAGGTTTGGAAAGGTCAACTTTTTTTTAATAACTGCTCTTCTCACCAGGTTATGTCATGCAGTTACAAAGTGGTTAGAAAAAAACCATGAGTTTCTGGGAGGGACTAGTTGTCATTTAAAAAAAACATTCATATTCATTACATAAATAAAACCTGGCACTTCAATGGGACTCCACTGGACAAAAGCCTTAAACTTTAAAAACTGTGCTTGATCCAATATTATGTCAAGGTCTATTTTGTTGCATTTGAACATATTTAAAACGTTCAAGACCTCCAGACTACAAAAAAATAAGAAGGCAAAAATAAGAAGGCTATGTGTTAAGACAGTGGATTAAGTTTAGCAGCATTTTAGCTCCTCTGTGGTTTGGCTAACTACTTCTGGGTTCAATTTCACTTTAGTTGTTCACTAAGACAATATCTAATTTTCAGAAAGACTTAGAAAGGAAAAGACTGAAAAGTAATGTTAAAAATTTAGAGTAGGATTACTTAGTGAATTCAGACCATCCCTTTTTTTTAAAAAAAAGGAAACAACCTATAGTCAGAATAGTTACATAGATAACTGATTAAAAACATAACCAAATTAGAGTTGCCTGATAGTTTCAGCTTATAAAAATACTAGTTTGTCACCTCTCTACGTATTTCACTGTGTCAAGCTAGCTTGAACAAGCAATTAAAGGCAGTCCTATAACAGCAGCACAGTTAAAGAAAAAACATTGCCTAAAAAGAATCAGGCCTTAAGCTTTACTACAAATAAAAATTAGACTCCTATCAAAGTTAATCCCTGCTGGAGGCCCATTCTTCCTTTGACAATGCTACAGCATTGATCATACAAGGCCTTACTGAAAGTGCCAAAGCCAAAATTACATAATTAAACAAAAGTGCATGAAGTAATAGTGAGCTAAACGCCCATCTAGTACAGTATCTGATCTTAAGTTTGAGAATTGGCCCAGGTGGCAAGACCACTCTTCCATACGTAAAATGTACCATTTTGTTTTGTAGGTGAAATACCCAATGGCCCCCACAAGTGCAGATGAACGGTTATCCTTAGATATATACTTGTATACAATATCCTAATCCATGGATTTTTATTATATAAAAAAACTAGTTTGGACTGAAACTAATTGAGAATAGAATCCACTATAATGTCAGAAGAAAAGAAATTTTTGTGGTTACATGTAAACTTGTGATAAGCTTTTTCAAGAAGAGGGTACATTAACGGCAAGAAAGATGGGATACAATAAGGAGCGGTAATGGCCTGTTTATGTAAAGGTCAGACCAGCCTCATTGTACACTTTGAAGACTTTCTCAATTGCATTGACATAGGCAGCTGTTCTCAGGTCCAGACCCAGGTTGTACTTCATGGCAGTACGCATGATTTGCTGAAACAGAAAAGGTTTATATATTATTTCTGTGAGTCTCTCCATTTGAACTACAGTAGATTTTACTTAGAGGAGCTAAGCAGGCGTTACAAGACCCCTAGACTGGTATCACAGTTTAGATCCTTTGCGGATCAAGTCTAAGATTTCTTGTTTCCCCTTACATCTGAGACCTAAAAGAGAGAAAATCTTTCCCAGATTTCCCCATTGCTCCTTTTTAGGTCTTGGATCCATCTGTACCTCAAATACAGGGGAAAACAAGAAATTTCATTAGTTTTTGCCCCACCAGTTAAAAATACTGTACAAACGGATCATCCTAAAACCAGTGATGGCAAAGTCCAATTTGTCCCACATTAGTTAGGCACAAGAGGACAATGAATATGTATCAATGCAGTATTTACCCGGGCAGACCGCTCCATTGTGTATGCCAATCCAGAGTGGACAATATCTTTCTCAGATGCCCCCTGCAAGAACAGGGAATAAAATCAGGGTCTAACCCAAAATACAAAAAAGGAACAATGACGTGTTGGATTCTCATAATTATTGAAGTTTGCTCTCATTTGCTTTTAATGATTGATGCAAGACTTAAAACTAAATCAACTTTACTGTGTTACATAAAGTGCTAACTATGGTCAATTCAATCCTAAAACCTCAGGTGCACTTAAGCTTTTTAGCACTGAAGATTACTAGATGCCTAGCTACATTGACTATATGCATGATGCTGGAATACTTTATTGATTTTGTAGCTACTGTTTTTAGCATCCAGAACACAGAGTAAACATTAAACGAAAGAGCTCCCAAGACCTAATATCCTACTGAAGTTACATGCAATTATTTTGAGGACATGTTTTAGGAAGGGCACGTATCCCCAATTCATATACTTAATACTGTATAAGTACTGAACAACTCCAGAATAACTTTGTTCCCATTACAATTAAATACACAGAACAATGAATAGCTTGAATTGGGATGACTGAGTATCTGCTTCAGTGTTCCATCATCCTGACAGCTGTAATTTATTAATAATTTAACACCTGGTTTCCCAAAAGACATGCTCTCTCTCAAATACAAGTTTGGGCTGAACGCAGAAGTTACAAGGCCAGTTTCTAGGGCTTGTGTTAGGGAGGGATCACAGCAATTAAGAATCCATTTACCATGCTACTCATTCATTTCTGAATTTCTGAAAAACCTAGCATCATACTGGATCTGGCTAAAAGACCATTGCTATCATCTGACAGTGGCCAAGTTTATATGCATTATAGTATAACAGAGTTAATCTGTTAACATAAGAATTACCTCTTTTTGTTCATTTTGAGCCTCATTCCACTAGTTTTATTTGACATTACTTCGTTCTTCCTTCCAGCGAAAAATCTATCCTTATCCATTCTGTTTCATTATCACTCATTTTATAGATTACTGTCTGTTTCCTAAGACCTAGCTTAGCTGACTGTTCCATTTATGAAAAGCTTCCATATCTTTGATTATTCTTATCCTCTTTCTCTGGACTTTTTCTAGATCTGTAACATTTCTTTCTGAGATAGACACCAAATATGCATGCAGTATTCAGAAGGCAGAGATGCTCTGGATTTATACAGTAGCATGATTATAGTCAGTTTTATTCTCTTCCCAAAAATTCCTAACACTGGATTTGCTTTTTGATTACTATGGAATTCTAAACTTGTATTTTATTGTTACCTGTAGATCTTCCTCTTGAATGGAAATGGATGAGCTGACAACCCATCATTTTATATGAAAATTTCTCCATCAGGTATTGCTAATACATTAGATAATACTGAATTTCCTCTGACATTTTTTGCCCAGTAGTTCAAATCTTAAGAGGAACATTCTACTTTTTCTTTCAGACAGGTCTTGTCTACCTTGGAGTTATACAAATAGCATATCAAATTCCCTGTGATGTGTGATCCCGTTAAAAACTTTTAGGAAATTCAGGCAAACTGTATCAACATCATCTCCAGAACTAATTCCAGTGATGTTTGAGGCAAGATTTCCCTTTGCAAAAGCTCCATGAACTTTAACAGCCATGGAACATCAAAGAAATTATTAACGAGACCTACATGTTTATTAGTCTATCCAGTAGAGAAATCAAATATGTTATAGCAAGTAAAAGAATTAGGGAGATTTTTTTTATGTTGTCCTTACCATTCTGCAAAGAGAAAAGAATTCCCCTTGTTAAAACAGAGGGAGGTGGGGAGAAGAAAGCATCTGATATCATTTTTCTGAGCAAGGGAGATACCAGTATGTCACACCAAAAAATGGCAACAAGCATTCTCAGTTGATTAACAGATTACTACCGAAATCTGAGGTAGTAATAGAAGATAAATATCCAACACTCTATAGTGTTATTACAAAAAAGGCTGTATTTGGTACTTTTATAAAAGGAAATGAGTCTTTGCAATTTAAATAGAGCTCTAACTATGAAGCAGTTATCAATACAAAGCAAAGTCTATATTAAAACTGTAGCTTTTTAAAAATATTGGAGATATTTTGCTTTGGACTCAAATAAAAGAAAGAAAAATAGCCCACTTCGAGTTTTCCTGAGTAGTTTAGATCAATCTTTTCTTTAACTGTTTGGCCATATAGCTAACTGAACTAGCACCTTAGTGCAAAATCCTCTCCCTAATAGCTACAAAGGTAAGATTTAGACTGCAGTCTTGACACCAGTATACAGCTACAGTAACAGCCAAAAAACACAGCAAGTACTCACTGATATCCTATCTTGAAATTCTGCTGTAGGCACAACTGGAATAGTTCCACCATGTTTCCCAAATTTTCTTTCCAAGCTTTCTTGGACAGACACTAGAAAGTAGAAAAAGCAGAAGCAAAGTAACCAACAAGGAAAGCAATGTGTTTCAAATATGTGTCATCTTCTGTCCCAGACAACTTTCAGCATTCAAAGGCACGAAACGCAGAATACAGTGTTTGCGGGGGTACGGCTGAAGGGGAGTAGGTCAACTTATTTTTTGCTTTCTAAGAAAAAGGCAAGATGTTTATCCTAGAGTTTTATATGTGAATGCCTCCATTATGAGTATCAATATTCCAGTAATACTGTTATGGGACAAAGGCAGATGGTAAGCAGACTGTGGATTTTACTGATCCTACCTTACCAACTTCACAAAGCTGACAGCAATCTGGACCAATGTTCCAAATTTGATAGCATCAGACAAAATACCTCCTAAAGTTAAAGCCATGAATTATCTGCTACTGCATTTCACGTACATGCTACTTGCTAAGTAAAAAGCTCATATGGAATATTAATGTTTTTTTTCCTTAGGACATTAGAAGTGTTTTGTATTTTAAATTGATACTGATTTCATCTTAATTCCTGCAGTTTAATTAGTAATTTTTCCTAAACAACACCAAGGAGTATTTCAGATAAGGCACGATCTTGAAGCTAAGAAAAGAATTTAAATTAGAATTGCCAAAATCCTCAACCACTTCAAAATTACCATAGAAGTCATAATTTATGAGAAAAGGCTATACTAAAAATGTGTTTTGTCAAGTCCTATATCCTGAGATTCTCACATATTCCCCTACTACCCTTTTCTGCACAGGTCTCATTTAAAAATAGAGAGAAAACTTGTTCTTTTTCATGAAGCTTATTCTCTCTATGCAATCAGTATTCTGGCCCAGAAACTGGGAAGCACACATAATGGCTCTAAGTAGAGCTGTAGGCCATAAGCCAATTTTTACAGTGCCTGCACTAATTATGTTACTGACTTTCACAGAAATTCTCCATTGTTGTGTGTGCAGAACAACGTTACCCACTCAAAACTCTGAACACTCTTCAAATACCAAGTACATAGATGTAAGAGATTTATTAAGAAATACTAAACATTTAACATATGGGTTTGTATGTGGTATTTTCACAAAACTGAAAAAAGCATCACATCATGAATTACAAAATAACTGGAAAAGTACGAAAAGTCAACTGAGTTGCAATTCGTTTAACCACTTCAATTAAACGGCAAGTGAAAACAGAACTAAGCACTTACTGAGCAAGTGGTAGTTTGAATCCCTTTCATATTTAAAAGTCAAGCGGCCATAACTGACATGGTTCAAGTTTTTCAGCCACTCAAAATAGGATACTGTTACACCACCAGCATTCAGGTAAAGATCCTGCACAGAAACAGTAATGTCTTGAATTGTATTTAGGAAAAGTAAGCAGAAATATTATGTACAAAATATTAGTTTAAATTGCAGTAGAGAAGACAAGCCAGTTATTCTTACATGGCAGTATTTATGCTTTTCTGGAGTCCAGGGATAACTTCTGTTGACTTAAAAGTGGACTTGGCTTTAGAACACAGTATCATTGTGCTCGTTTGACTGCTTTCTTTTATTTTAGCACAAGTTTTCAAGCAGAAAAACCAGGACATCCTTAGGCCATCTCAATTAGTAAAGGCCAGAACATCAGCTGCTCTTCACAGATATTTTACTTGACTGGAACACCCTTTCTCTGGGCAAAGGGACATCCTTGTTCCTGAATAGGTCTTATTCTTTCAAATTATCACTGTAAGCGACATTTAGTCTATTCCTCTATGATACACAGTTCTGTCAGAACATCACTCACAGACATGATGTTTACAAGCAAATAGCAGATGTATTTACTCTGGTTTCCTCCTCTCTTTAGTGGCTTATTTAGTCGAGCAAATATCAGCTAATACTCCAAAAGGGAAAACTACAGATTTAAGAAATACTTGTGGATTGTTCTCCCTTCTGAAGAAGTAGCCTTCGCATAATAGTTGTCTTTGAGTGGGCATTTACGGCTGCAATGAGATCTTTAGGTAATTACTACCAAAGGTAAGCAACATTAACACTCATTTCCCAGACTTTAGGTACTCTTAAAAAAAATAAAAATTAAAAAAAATAAAAGAGCACTTCTTTAAGAGAATGAGTGGCTATTAATAAAGATCTTCAACAGATAACTTTTTGCTCTGATTTATGGAAACATTACTCCCATAAAAAAAGTCAAAGATCAAAGTAGAATCTTACAGGAATAACCATGATATTCCGCTCCAGGAAGATTTTGTCAGCCTCAGGGGTTGTAGGCCCATTGGCACCTTCAGCAATAATCTGAAAGGAATCACAACAGAGTAACTGCTAACTCAGAGGGCTATGTTTCCAGCCACGCTAATTATTGAATACTAGTATTTAAACAGACTTTCTCCACTTTTCATTTGCATCTGAACTCTCCAACTTACTTTTGCTTTGACCTTGTGAGCATTGGCCTTAGTCAACTGCTTCTCGCTGGCAGCAGGGATGAGAATGTCACAGTCTGTTTCCAGGATGCTGCCCTCCAGTGGCTGTGCTTTAGGGAAGCCCATGATTGTCCCGTGTTGCTGTTTGAAGGAAACAAACCAGAGTGTTTTTAGTGTGTGTATTGGTTTCACTTCCTTCCTATCTTCTAAGCCTTTTAAAAGGGAGAGAAGAAATTGTACTAGTAAGACAGCACATAATTCCTAACTTTATTTAGAGTAGGCTTTAAAAAACAGCCCGCAAAGGATAGTAGTCTAAGTTCCCATGACTGAAATGTAATTGCTCTCTGGACAAAGATGCTGATGTTGTTTGCTCTCTGGAGCATGTAAAAAAGCTATAGTCCTTCTCAGCTCTTTAAAATACAAGGCAAATGCAGTAACTTTCAAACAAGTGAAATGACCCAACAGTCTGCTAAGCACAGGAAAAACTGCATTGCATAAGATCGAAAAGTACCATTTTAAAATTTAGCACTACATTGATGGCATTTGTCTAGTGAGAGAATCTTTTCATTCTTTTGAGAAAAGAGGTAAAAAAGAACAAAGGCACTCTGTTTAAAAAACAACATGAAATAAGCTCCTTAAGAACTCTATAGAAGAGATCATATTTTAGCACCTGTTAGACAGGCTTTCATTTCTTCAGCAACATTCAATGGGTAAGTAAACAGCAGGAAGAGTGTGCTTTGAAGTCTTAACATATGCTTATGATTCTTAGTCAGAACCCTCCTTGCCCTGGTTACTTAAGACATTCCTCCTACTTTAGTCATAAGAAAGACAAATAAGCATGAACTCCAGTTCTGAAACCAAAATAATTAGCCTGTGCATATGCAAACCCTTGCCCTTTGACAAAGAGTCAGGTCAAAATGTAAAAAATGTACAATGTTGTAAAGCAAACCGACTGCGAAAGCCACAAGATCAGTTAGTGTTAACCACCTACATTCATAGCAGGGAAGAGAAAGCAAGAAAAATCAGCATTTCTGAGCATTTCTTGTAGAAGTACTAACTGCAGCATGATCTAAATATTACAAATTAACACCAGTTTACAGTTATCCTAAGTGCTTGCAAAAATGTTAAAGCATTTTCTCTGCTAAGTTCGTACCAATTTGTAATCTTCTAGTTCCTTTGGGTCAATCCCATCAGGATTCCAGATAGAACCATTGAACTCTCCAACAGCAACACATTTTGCTCCAAAACGATGCAAGTATCTCATAGAATGCAAGCCCACATTACCAAATCCCTGAAGGTGGAAAGAGACAGGGAAAAGTAATTCACCCTTCAGCTAAATTGGCAATTATTGCTGACGCTTATATACTTTTGAATAGCTTTTTATCTATTGGCACGCCTGGGCATCACATCACGTGCACAGGAAAAACGGCACAAATCTATATACATTCTATTCTCAATAACAACATTGTAGAAACTGTGCATTATAATTGGCTATATTTATTTGCGCAAAGTTTTTCATACTGAAAAACCACAAGGGAAGCAGTCATAGTTTTGACACTTTCACAGAAACATTATGTTTATGAACACAGTAGCATTACATTTTATTTTATGACTGGCACTGTCTTAGAGGGATTCCGAATTTTTGTACAATCGATTCAAGGTGTAATTAATGTTTGTAGGCCAAAAAATATTCTAATTTAGTTTGAGTAAGGAAGGTTTACAAGCATAAAACCGTCACAGAATGGAAAGCATTAAACAAACAAGTATGTAATTAATTCTTCACCTTAAAACAAACAGACTAGTAGGAAGCTGTGTTATTTCCAATGCATTTCTGAAGCAGTTCCTTACAAAACAGATTATCTAAATATAAATTTAGATAATCTTGCATTTCATTAGCACTTTCTACTTTTCTACAGGAACAGAAAACTTGTTCCAGGCGATTATTCAACATTCTGGAAGCAGAACTCAAAACAGTAGACCAATAGGTCACAGGATCCATATCAGTTTGTAGTAAGATTCTATCCAAGAAAAAAAAAAAGCTGAATATGAAATCCCTCTATAACATAGCTTCAACTATCTTTAAGGGTCCTTTTTTCCCTCTGTCAGAAGCAAACTTTGATGTAACAATTTGGCATGCTCTAGGTCTGTTTGCAATATTACATCCTCATTTTCCTAGAGGAATTTTCAGCTATTTTATTGGTCAAGTTTTCAGTTTAATGTTTTGCTTTAGTGCCTGCTTGTTAGCCTACTGCCAGCACAGATATGCCAAAGTGTGGGGACAGGAGGGGGCTGCTATGTCCATGCAGGGCAGAGATGTTTGCTTCAGCTCACTGGTCAGCTATAGAGGACAACGCAGAGGTCACAGTTAGGGGGCACTGTGGACTCTGCTATTTCTAACAACTAGTGTGTTGATATGAAAGACAACTCAAAACAAAGCAATTGCTCAGATCCTCCATTTAACTTATTAATGTTTATCAAAGCTGCTGGAAAGGACAAGCTATTTCTTTGAAATTTTAAGAATGATAATGCATAATGCTGAACACTGAAACCGTTCAAAATTCAGCTACGTAAATCAGAGCTTCTTGAAGTCCTATGAACATAAAATATGTCCATTCAATCCTACACATTTAGGACAGGGTATCGGTTTCTGCTTTCCTAGCTGTTTATTCTATATTGAAACAGGAACATCCTACCCAATTCCTACTCTCTCTTTTTTTTTTTTTTTAATTACAAAAAGGTACAACAAATTTTGTTTGGGCAAAAATGGTGACATAGTTCATTGAAATGTATGTAATCACAGAATCGGTAAGGTTGGAAGGGACCTCTGGAGACCATCTAGTCCAACCATAACCAAGTGGCCCATACAGGGATTGAACTCATGACTTTGGCATTACTAGCACCACGCTCTAACCAGCTGAGCTAAACCTAACCCCAAATGTGTGCAATGCCTTAGTTTAAAAAACTCCTGTAGTAGTACCTCATTTTGGTCTTTGCAACCTATGTTTATAAAGACTGGAGATCTGGCTTTGTGCCTGTAGAGTGCAATCAAAAGTTCAATTTTTATAAAACAGTCCAAAATAAAGGTCACATATGTTGTTTGAGAAGCATTTCTAAAGTTTGAGAGTAAAGGTTAATCTTGAAAGTTGTAAAACTAACAAGATTTATTGCTACAGCCCATTTTAAAAGCAGCTCTAACAGAATTTTCTTTACCACTTTTTTTTGCAGCAGTTGAAGAAAAAAAAGTTACCTGAACAGCAAATGTTTTATCCCCAAATCCAGGAGTCATTCCCAATATACTCATGTATGATGCTTCATTGATGAAGTTTTCAATTCCATGGAAGAGACCACGACCAGTTGCAGATATACGTCCATGGATCCCACCTTGGCTGATGGGTTTACCGGTAACACATGCGTGTGCATTAATATCCTGGAAAACAATGAAAGATTTGTGAGCTATGAAAACAATCAATGAAAGGACAGTTGGAACAAGAAATTTTGTACAGGTACATGGATCCAGGTTTTATTAAAGTTAAAACACTCTATAGTTTATACACATTTAGTTTACAAAGCCAATTTCCTTCCTGAGATTGTATCAACAGCTTCTCAGAAGAAAAAAAAGATACTCTTGCAGATGTCAGAAAGTTATATAATGCAGTATTAGACATGGTCTGGAATTTCTTTGTTGCGTTTAAGTGTGTATGTTGACTTGAGTCTGTGATTAATAATGGTGACACTTCTGTTGCACTTTTAGCGAAGAGCAGATCTTTCCTCAATCAGAAAGTTTTGAGGGTATGTTGTTCAGTATTAACCCCTATAGCAGTCACAATTTCCATCATCATTCTTGGCATCTTAATCTTTTAAAGGGTTCAGACATATCTTGGGATTGTGCACAGCTAAAGCCATTTAATCATCTTTAAACAGTGTTTAGTATTCCTTTACACTGAATTCAGTTATTTAGAAACACATTTCAAGCTTAGCACTTTCCTATTGTCAGAACACAGGGATCACGTCTGATCTTGGGAAAATCTGTAGTACAAAGGTCATATAGGAAAAGCTAGGCAGGTATTTACTACTTTTATTCAGCAATATATACTATCAAGATTCTATCTTAAATCTGGTGCCCAATAAAATTAAGTTTTCTGCAGGCTAGATAGCTAGCCAGCCAAGATAAAATAGACTATTTAAAGCTGGAGTTAATTTTTCAGTTGAAATTAATAATTTGAAAAAATATTCTGTTGCCACCGGTTCACATGCTCCCAGGCCCTCGGAGCCTGGCCACACAAACAGTGATTTGGCATCCAGCAGAAGTGAGAGTAGGGCTGAAAGGGAATTCACTGAAATGAGTCTGCCAGCAGCCGGATGGGTTTCTATTCCAGCAGCAGCACATTCACTGCGAGGCTCCCTTCTCGCCACTGCTTCTGCCAAATACATTTCCATGCCAGTGGTATGAGCACAAGATGTTTGGTGAGAGGGAAGAAAGGTTCAGAAAAGAGTGAGTGGAGGCAGAATGGCAGGAGATGATTAGACCCACAGTGGAAAGGAAAATTATTGGTTGTTTGAAGACGATGCAAATTAACTGTAACCTTTAATAGCCCCTCTTAAAAAGCAATAAAAGTGATGCTGAACTTCAACACAAAGTTCCTAATTCAGTTTCCCAAAATGTGGCTGCATTTCATTCATTAAGCTGCATACTCCCTCTGGTGGCATACCCACGAGATCTATGTTGTCTTTTGCTAAGAACAACGTGGTTCAGTTCTCTGAAGTATTACTAGGTTTTCATTCCCTTTGGGGGGAACTGAAACTATGTTTTAGCCTTCATATATTCACAAAGGAGGGAGTATGTTTTATAAGCATTTGAATGAGTACAGCCTCCTAACATATAGAAGAATGTATTTATTCAAGTCTCCTCATATCTCCTACAAGTCAGTCTGACGTGTTGGAAAGTACAGAAGAGCAGAAAAGGATGAATTTAATCAAGAACTTCAACAATGTATAAATCCATGATCCAGTAACTTAAGCTGGATTTTCCAGAACAGTTAACATGGTAGTTATTAAAGACTTCCATCGTTCGTCAAGAAACAGAGCATGTACTGAGGGCAGGTCCCTTTTTAAAGTCATATATTCAGACTGCAGTTAATGTCAGAGCCCCAAACTGGCATTACACTTATGTTTTTAAGTCAATTGAAACATTTTTGTATACCTCAGATGAAAGGAAAGACCACAGCTTTCAATGAGAGGTTTGTAAAATGGCTTACGGTTAGCATTAAAGACTTCTGTGTTAGTACTGGCAGTCTCTGAAATGAGCTGGTGGAGCTTGTAGGCACTCTTGTTTTTACCATTCCTTAACCCTTTTCATATACATTGCAATATACACTGCAATATTATCCTCCTTGCCTCTCCAGCTTCCTGGCAATGTTCTGTTAGGTTTCAAGCAGACTTCCTCTATCTGTTTATACCTGTTATTTAACTTTTCCTCTCTGCTTCAAGCTCCCATAACACATCTACATACAGTCACACTGACTCAGCAGGTCCATACCTTTCCCAAATAGATCCCTCTCAAAGAGGCATCTTCCAACTCAACAGAATGTGGTCCTTTGCACAGCTTCTATCTTTTTTTTTCAGTTATGATTAGTTTCAACTTCCATACAATGGTTGTTTTTCTCAACTTCCTTTCCCCCTCGCTGTCACTTCCATATATTTGGTGGTTTCGTAATCATCTTCATTTTTGTTCTTGGTGTCTCAGCCAGCTAGTTATCTGAAACATCTTCCTCTACAAACTGTTTTTTATAGATTATTCCACTCTATCCAGCCTTGACAGAGTTCTCACCTTCCATCTCTACACCTGATCATTTTCCACAATAACTCTTAAGTCCAACTATGGCTACCATTATCTCTTCCATCTACAACCAAGAAACCCTATAAAAAGAAGTATCTTCATTTAATTTGTCCTTATTATTCCAATTATTTAATTCACATTTCAGAAAAATATATTTAGATCCTCTTTTTCACTCTTCAGGACTAAGACATTGCCTTGCAGAGATACCCTAGGAATAAAAGATGACACTTTAGACTAAAAAAAATTTTTTTTAATCCTCAGTAGGGTTTTTTTTTGGTAAAACGTGTGTATCTGTAAGAAAACATAACAAGCTGAGATCATGAAGTAGGACGAATCAGAAATTCAGACATTTAAAAATCTTTTCCTGTTTAGTTTTCCACCTAACAAAAGTGAAGCTTCTTTACAGAATGTCTGTATGTGAACAGACTATTAACAAATACAGCAAAACTTAAAGCCATCTGTATGTCCTTAGCTTTCAGCATCATTCTTGTAATAGCAAGTCTACCATATCCCAATGAAGTATGCATTTGGGTGCAATGAGTATGCTTACTCTATTAAAACCTAAAATAACTTGAGGCAGTGGTTTTCTTCAATGATGGAATATTAAGTTATGATTGGGGAAGTAAGTTGTCACTTTGCACCCTGAAGTGTTTCTGAAGCCATATTTTTGACTTTTATAAGGTTTAAAGTTTCTAATGAAAGATTTACATCTAAATGTGTAATGTAAATGTGTAATGTTTTAGATTTCCCTCGCCAACAGACTGGCTTGTGGAAAAGCTATTCAACTCAAGTAATCCGTTAGCTACAGCCTCTTCAAGCATTCTTTATTTTATTTTATTTTTATTTTTTTTGCCCCCAAGAAGATACCTTAAACTGTATTTCAGATTGAGGACAGACCATGCTACAGGCGATAAACCGCAGAGGCCAAGCATTTTGCCAGAAGTACGTTGTCTTGAGAAAGCCAAGCAGGTCTCAACCAGACAGGCCAGAGAAATATGTGTCAGGCAGTTCTAATGCCTAGTTACTGGGAAGTGACCTGCTTGAAGCGACCGCAGAAAGTAAGAATAAAGCATCTTTTAATTTCAAAACATGCAACGGCTTAGCATATTAACACACTGCCATGAAGCTACGGCAGGATTACTTAGGGAACTATGACCTGTTGGAGTAGCAGAAATGATGTCTGAAAGAGATGCTAGAAATTCAGACAGCATAGACAGTAGAAATTTAAGAAATAAGTTGTCTATTACATGTATTATTTTTGTCCAATCTGTCAACAGTATACAGGAGGAATATTTCCCTGGTCAACAGTCATGTTTCTAGAATGCTCAAAACTGGTCCAATTAACCCAATAAGCAACACAAGGACAAAGGACAAATTAAAGGTTATAATTAAAACTAGGAAAAAAAAAACCAACTTTTTACTGCTTTCTGAGCAACAGATTGTATCAGCACCTTTTGCTTTACCTTCTCGATAACTTGCTAAAGTCTATGCTGATTTCATGTTACTTTCAGGGGACCACATAGAGAAATTTTTAATACTGTTGTGGTATTATACCAATAGTGATTTACATGGTCTCTTGAATGACTTAAAAACTAACCATTCATAACTAACCATACTGAACTTTTTCAGTAGTCCAAAGCTGAAAAATTTCAGTACATTAAGACCACTATGAACTACATATTTGCTTAACAACTTAACAGTAATTACACTACTAATGAAAAAGCTAAGGAAAATGGTAGAATTAAAAAGCATTTTTAGATCAAATCTTCAGACTACATAACCTTTATAAACAGTATATTTTGTTTTTGTTGAACAGTCCTAATAGGTTTAAATTATGTTTGTCTGATACTATACCAAACATAAAAAGTATTTTTTTTATATTTAAAATCTTTCTTTTTTTTCTTAACTGCAGCCTAAAAACCTCTTATCAATTAAGTTGTTATAGTTGCAAGAAAATATTTAGATCCACATAATTAAATAAAATTGTATGGTGAAGCACCATGATCATAAATACCTAGAACAGTGATGACAGGATTTCTGCAAAGACTAAGAAAGCTTGTCTACTTCAAAGCCTATGCCCAAAACTTACATAGTGTCCTATGGTACTGGCATAGGTGTCAGCAATCCAGGACATCTCCCTCTCCCCTGTGCTCATATCAGGAGCAGGTACATCAACACCAGGTCCTGTTGACAACAGAGAAAACAGCTCTTAAGGATCAAACATGAATAGTTATCTTCAAACATGATTCCCTTGGGAACCGAGCTAGACTCGCAAATAACTGTTTTCTTAGTTAACCCTCAGTTGATTATTCAAGTAACAGGTTTGTCTAGATTCAATTCGGTTTTAAATTTTGTATCAGGCATTTGTACAATACATAAGCCACTACTCAGTAAAATGAAGGTCAGTTTCTCAATGAAAAGTTAGAGTAAGATAATGCATCAGAATCATATTTTTAATTTTTTGATGATCACTGCTATAACAACAGGAAGGACACTACTTAGGTATGACTCCTATATATTCTACTGTTAATTGTTTTTTGTATTAGAACATTTATATATTTATATCAATTTCTTCTTCCTTCCTAGCTGAGTTTAAAATTTTTGTTAAAAATTTAAGGTAGGCTATTCTAGTCACTGCACTACAACATATGCATTTAAATTTATCCCTAATTTCAAGAAAGGTATATTACAGCTTTCTCGATGAACAAAATCTTTTAAAGAACCTTTGCATATCTGTTGTACTAACAGCAGATTTAGTCTATTCTTTCTAGATAATTAAAAGAGGTATTTAGCCAACCTATTAAGGCCAAAGGGTCCTGCTCAGCAAGGCTTTAAACCCAAGTCTGCCTTGACAAGTTGTCTCCTAAGTGCTTTTAAAGATTTTGAAAGCTATACAGCCCCTACTATAAAGTCAAAAGGAAGGTGAATTTCTACTATTTTACCTGTCACTGAACTAACAATTGTTATCATTAGTATAGTATTTATTATTACACTAGTCACATATAACATCCATAAGTGCTTTTCAAAGAAGCTTTATTTAGATGAGAAACACTTTGGTCAGAGAAAAGAAAATGCAGATGAATTATACATTCTTAGAGACAATTAGACATCAGAAATACATGGCAGACACTTGACTAGCTATGTGCCTTAATACCTGCTTTCATTTGAATAAAAACCTTCTACAGGTAAAGCTAAGAACCTTCTACAGGTCAAGATTCTCCATTTAATTAGGCGTTGAGCTAATAATGTCCAGTTTTATTTAAGAGGAAACTTCCAGACTTTCAGACAGCAAGCTGTCAGCACAGCTCAGGGTTGACAGTCTGAATGAAACACCCATTACCATTAGAAAAGGTGAGGCTCTATTACAACAGACACCTGTACTCTTGCCTAGCTTCCTCTGTAGTCTGTGGTTGCCATGGGTGAAGCCATCAAAACTCGGGTGGATCTTCTACTTCCTTCCTCTGTTTCCTCTGGTATCTGCCAAAAGCCTCAACTGAGACTACAGGAAACAGTGACAGTGAACGGCTCTGTATTACAGACTAAAATTGCAACAAACTTGGTCATGATTGTTGTCTACTCTATCCATAAGAGACCCTATAACCTCAGCTTTTGTGGCTTTTGATAGCACAGCACCCTCCAGAAAAAAGTGTTTGATTTAAGATGTAGTTCCTTTCGATATGTACTAATGTGCAATGACTCAATTCTTTGTGTCTTTTTGCTGAAAGTATTGCACCCAAATTACCTACAGCTCTCAAAAACGCAGTTGTTCTAAGGATACTCTCCAGTGGACACAATCAACGTGTGATAAATCAGATTCCTTAATTTCACTATTAAAACTGTACACAACATACCAATGAAACCCTTTTTTGCCAGCTCCATGGTAAATCTTCTTGTGATCTTTTCCAATTCATTGTCCTATAAAGAAAATGCAATAAATATCACAAGAAATCATTAGTGCTTACGAACATTTGCTAGAACTAATACCCAAGTGTTAAAAGATTTTTTTTAGAAGAAGAAGAAGAAGAAAGGATGACTCATGTATTTATGTAGTTTACACGTCACTCCCTAGTAGTCCCTTTATATTCAGACAGGACAAGGAAACATTTGACTTTCTTTCTTCACATTCTGATCCGTGACAAGTCAGGAATGCAGCACAGAAAGAACCACCTGTGCTTGTAGCAGAGGTTTCCAGCAAACAAGTCCGATAGCCTGTGTGAGAGATTTATACCCAGCAATAGCAATAGCCGGCCTGCAGGTTCCATAACAAACACAGTCCTGAAGTACTTCACACAAAACCTCACATGAGTTTTGAGCTCAGAATATCTGATACATATTTGAGCATTGCTTTCAATGCGAGTTATTTAATTAGGGCAAGACACAAGCCTGCAGTAAACTTTTTATAACTCAAGTTAGCTATTATTTACACTGGAACACTGCGTATAAAGGTGTAATGGACCATAAAAATACTCGTCATAATAAACAAAAACATTAACTTTTTTTGTAAAAGTAGTTTAATTTAAGCCCTTATTAACAATATCAGCTTTAAAAAAAATTAGGTCCCAAATGGTCTACAGTCTTCTGACCTCAAGATAAAAAAGAAACAGACTAAATGATTGAAGTATTTGACCTCTTATATGTACATCTTGTAAATATTGTTTTCCTATCTATTGCACACACAAGCTTAATTCAGCCTCTACAGGGCAGAAGTAGCAGGAAATTTTAAGTTGTCAATAACGCCCTTAGAAGAGGTTTTTAACTGGCTGGCTTCAGTACTGCAGTTAACTGAATCTATATCTATGATTAAGCTTACTGTGTAGTTCTTGGGATTGATCTTGACACCAGCCTTTGCCCCACCAAATGGCACATCTACAAAAACGCAAAGGAAAATTATTTTACTTTTTCAATAATAAAGGCAGAACACATCGATAATTTGTGTGAATCATTACATCTTTCATTTTGGCAGTGAATTTGGTTTTGTCACAATCAGGGCTTCACAAATGTAAGCTATACTCTGACCTAGGTACTCTTTTAAAAGCGGAAATCTTTCAAGGGCAGCTTGAAAATTGTCTTTGAAACTAAGTTCATGATTTAAATCTTGTATCCTTCAAGCTCTTCTCCTTAACATTTGTAAAAACAAGAAGTTTTAGTTTATTTTTTATTGTTTCAGTTCAAAAATTTCACTTTGCAAGTCTTACGTTTCTCTATATACAGGAAAAGAATATTTTGTTTTCATGCACATAATGCTTAGTTGCTCTCCAAATTCCACTGCAATTGAGCAGCCACTTAGGAATTACACTGCTTTATAACCTATAAAGGAAATTTATCCTCCTTCTCCCTCCACAGCTCTTCCCCTTAAAATTTTCTCCTCCAAATCCAAATCTACCGTATATGGATTTGTCTTCAGGAAACAGTATTTTTATAGGTGGGCAGCTAGCAGAGTTTGGACTTTCCAAATGAAAATGCAACTTTATTTGAGCCCAGTGAGCTACAGTAACAACAGAGGGAGGTACACATGATTGTATTAGTCACTACATGTTTTTACCCACTTGATGTAAATTTTAGTCAAAAATTAGTGTCTAAAACTTAATTTAATCCTTCAGGTGCTTTTCTGTAAAGTACATCAGTACTGACTGAAATTCAAGATTGTGTTCTTGCTTGACAAATCATCACTTACCAACCACAGCACATTTATATGTCATTAAAGATGCCAAGGCTTTCACTTCATCCACACTAACATCCAAACTGTAACGAATACCTGTAAGACACAGGAGAAAAAAAGAATTCACTAAAGAACTTCTCAGGTATTTATAAACTCGGAAGGCTAATTCTAGGCCACATATATATAACATGCAAGTATTTAATTTATCAACCCATCTGCCTTAAGATTTTTAAGAACAATCTTCCATTTTCCTACTTAAATATCTATCTTTTCTTTAGCAGAAATTAAAGACTTCAACAATTCTCTACCAAATGGCTTAGCAGCAGCACTCAACCTTGGAACAGAAGTGAACGTTCCCTGAGAGTCGAGCTGACAGGTAACTCAGTCCCTGTTTTTTAGGACAGTGATAAAGCTCATCAGCATACTGTAAGATACTTAAATTTGAACTTCATTCATTGTTTACACAAGACAAACTGTGTTCCTGAATGTAATTTATCAGTACAGGTCATAACCAACATCCCTTTGCTAGAGTAATGCAAGCTCCTGTTAAGCTATGAGCCTTGTAACACGTTTGGCTGTGGTCCAACGAAACAATACGCAGCTTCGCGGCTCTGACTGCTAGGAACGGAGGCAGGGCAAAAAGCAGCAAGCCACTCTGCTAATTCAAATTTGTTCAAAACATTTTGACAGACTAGCTCTACCAGCAAGGCTGTACGTAATCAAGCCATCCATCCTGCACCTTGCACAAAACCCAGCACAATCTGCACTGTCCGCTCCGATCTGTCAGAACTGCAAGCACGCATTGGTAACGATCCAGGTTCAAATCTGTATTGTTGTGGGTTGACAGAGACTCAGATTCAAACCTGGTGACTGTGGCCTTCAAGGCAGTTCAAAAACAAACGGAAAACGATTATGCAGAGGTAGGGAGATCTGCTCACCTGCCTGACTCTCAAGTCTTCTAAGAAACGGGTTACAACTGTCCAACAAATTGACCAAACAAAAAGTTAAAACTCTTGTATTTAGAGGTAGTTGCAAAGTAGAAACTTTAGACAAATTGACAGGGTGCGTATACAGGCTAGCAGAGGCCTAAACACAAAGTTTATGATCCACACAGTTCCCGCAAATGCACGGGGGAACAGTAAAAGCCCTACACCTATACATTAGCTTCTATCCAAGCTTAGTCTGTACCATTAACCACAACAGGGCTGTGCAGAATTTATTCTCTCCTCTACTCCCCAAATCCTCCAAAGACAGCCTGTAGGTTGTGCCAAGCTGCATGGTGGTTGGAAGCAGGCACAGAGTGTCTTTTAGATGCTAGGAAAAGGCACCAAATTTCCTAGTATCTAGAGAAGTACATATTCAGGTCTTCAGAAATGAAAAAAAAAAAGACTAGCATACATTAGTCAAACTAAAGCACTTTGCCCGTGTGAAAGCATTTCTGAATGCTCTGGAAACAGTCCTAGTTTCAAAGGAACTGAATGCTGCTCTAATAAAGCTGAGGGCCAAGTTCTGCTTTCTTGTGCAAGTTCAATTAGTAAAAGAAAGCACCAGGCCTCCACAGAACAGAATTTAAATTCAGAGTGTACATGGGATGGAGGGTGGGCTCCAAAAGCAAATTAGCTAGCTTCTGACTTGGGCAGCGATAAGATATAGAGGAAGCCTATCTGGACTTCCAAGAACCTTCTCATAGGAAAAATCATTTTAAATTTAAGTGGAATCTATTAAGGCCCAGCAGAACAGTCTGAGATACAGCGTACATGGTGTTTCACAGGTCTAATTTGGAGGAGGGTTACACTCCTCAGGTGGGTAACTTGCCGACTGCCCTCTGAGCAAGAGGAGCCACTGCCTACAGCCCAGCCAGGCATGCCTGGGGACAGCGTTCCCTCCGGGCTGCGCAGGTACGCTCAGGACCTCGTCCGAGGGTGTTGCTCAAGCCAGCCAAGCCCGAAGCCCCAGTCTACGCTTGGCAGGAACGAACTCTGCCCCCTATCCCCATCTGAACTAGGTCACTGCGTATTTATTCAACCCACATATTTGTTCCAACTTCACCAAGCCACACATGCAAAGCAGTTTTGCCAGAACTATGTCAGTAATATGTTTGCAGGCACACAAAATGCCTTTTTTATTGATATATGGAAAACAGTGGGTGAATTAAGAGTTAGGATTACTTATTTTTACATTTTTAACAGGCAAACAGAACACAAAAAGGAGAGTGGCCTCTTCTGCGTATTTATCATACAGAAGATACAATCTGAAAAACTGAACAAGCAGCAGTGTCACTAGAGGCTTCACACACATGCAATTCAGTTACATTTCCAGTTTTATTGTGGGCTGCTATATGTTTTGTTGCAATAGGTATTATACTTTTATACTAGGTGAACAAGGGAAAATGCTCTGAGATTAACATAGTATTAAAAGGCTTTTAGCTGAGACACCTGTAGTCATCCATGTTCATATACCCTAATAGGGACAACTTGTAGACTTGAGGCTGAAATTGTCCTTTTCTGGAAGAAGTGTGCTTTTATATTTTTGAGCAGGTTTTAGCTTCTTCTGCAGTCATAGAATCGGTAAGGTTGGAAGGGACCTCTGGAGGTCATCTAGTCCAACCCTCAAGCAAGTGGCCCGTACGGGGATCAAACCCACAACCTTGGCATTATTAGCACCACGCTCTAACCAACTGAGCTTAACCTAACCCCAGTCCATTAAACAGTTTTAATTAATCAACTTGTCCAAATGCTTGTCTTCATAAATGGGAGACTGCTCAGTTCTGAGAGTTGTGCTGACTTCACTAGCTACTTAGTTACAGTTTATCTGCTAAACATTTTTATTGCGCTGGGCATAGTTCAGTGTATAGCTTCCCAGTTTAGTGACATGTATGACTTTTCTCCTTCTGTAGCAATAGGGGGACAACATTTAAAATATGCTAACATTTTATTCCTTTCCACAATTAGGCCAATTTTTGTATTCCAGGAAGTGTGACTAATCTATATGAGGCCCACCTCTCAGGCAGGGAGTTACTTGTGCTAAGCTGCAAGTGCTGGTAAAAAAACAGGCATTTGAGAATGCTGTACATTCAATCTGCAAGAGGACACACAAAAATAAAAGACTTGATTTGTATTGTATTTGGACTTGAGTGAAATTTAGTCTGACAGCTTCCTGTTTTGGCAGGGCCAGAGTATTGCCCTGCATTTGTACAGCTCTTGGCAGACACATTCAACAGCCTGATTCTAAAATGGACCACATACACAGATACAATATTTTTTTTTTTGCAAAGATTTGTAATACGTAAGCAATGAAAGTCACTGTTGCACAGCAAGATTAGCATTTTATAACTCAAAGTCCCAGTAGGGACCAGTAGGTCTCTGGAAACTTGTGACTCTTACAGCAAACTAGTTGGACAAAGTGGTTTGAAAAAAACCTCAAGTTACTGCATGACTCACTGCCATGGAAAATACTTTTCACTGGAAAACAGACAAATTCTTTCTCTAGTATTCTTCCCTTGCCACACCCCAAGAAGTTAAACAGTATGCTGAGTGATAGTTTGGTTTTGCTACGTACAAGGTATCCTACATGGGAGAAAAACTTTAATTTTTGTTTTACTGCTGGGTAGTATAAAGAGAAGGCTTTATCATCACAGTGTGTTAGCTTTTGAAAATTCTGTTTTATAATCTTCCATATTTTTGAGATACTATACCTTAACCAGTTATCTTTGTGCTGAGACCAACAATTCTTTTGGTTACGGTAAAATTTCCTCATGATTTAAGTTTGGCTTCTTAGATACTATGGATTAACTTTAAACTTTTCCAAGTAGCAAAGCACCTAAAACAGCTTTTTTTAAAATAAATGTCAAAATAGTAATTATCAGTAAGACTACTTTGAATTTTGTGATATAACTGGTGTATGCTACATCCTGCACACAAGTTTTACAGCAACTGTCAATTACCATTTTAAACAGCAATTTGTAGAGATGTAAATTTAGGTTTGTACTAAGGATTGTACTAACAGGCATGTAATGAAGATCTTTATTTCAAAGAAAAAGTAACCAGCTGTACATCCTCGATTTTACTTTGTACAGATTGTTGTGTTTTGTATGGTTACGTAAAAAAAAAAAAAAAATCCAGAACCACCAGCTTTTAGAGAATGATTACTGTCTTTCTAGTTTGCCTAAAAACCTACAGAAACACACTTAGGGAAGTTAGTGTAAGTATTTCCTGATCTTCTAGTTCAGTTATCACTAAGAGTAGTTATCTACATATTCCCTCATCACTAGTGAGGGTGAAGTATTCAAAGAGTCTCAAAACTAAACAGTTACCAAGGCAACAGCTCAGAGCAACACACTTGGTAAACTACTCCTCCTGCACTGTGAATCCTGTGAATCTCAGCAAGTCTTTCAAGTGCACCACAATCTGCAACAGCTTTGCCTCTCACTCGGAATTACTCATATCTGAGGCTTTTGTGTCCTGCTTTGACTTCAGTATTTTCTTCTAGTCATGATTATCTTTTGAGCTTTGAGACTAATTTGGGCATTCTACAGGTTACAATTCTTGCTAACATTTTGTGCATTCGTTCCTCACCTCTGTCTGCAAAATCCTCAGACAAAATCCATAAATCAACTCCAGCATTTATTGCAAAACCTTAGTTTCTTAGTGTTAGCTTTTTATCCATACATAACATTTTCATTTAGATGAATTTCAGTAGGAACAGAATATCAAAGCAATCCTTAGGCTTTTAGGACAACTATACTTTTTAAAATCCCAGGCCAGTAGTCCTTCCAAGCTTCCCCTACAGGGAAACTGCTTAGCCTTATTTATTTGAAAAGTGCCGTAGAACAGTAGAAAGCACGACGACAAACTTGTAATTTTTGAAGATTAAGAAATTCTAGAAAAAGCTAACAAAGCAAGATGAGTAATTCAGCCCTGGAGAACAAAAACACTGTATATAATCAGCAATAAGGATTACTCATTCCTAAATTCAATTCACTAACTGCCAAGGGAGGGAGCTAAAAATATGCCTTTCTTCACATACAGCATTAGCTAGATATAACCTGGAACAGGCAATAGCCTATGGACACATCCCACCATTCTGATTAAAATCAACTCCCATGTAGCCTTAAGTATCTATACAGTGACTATTAAGGTACTGCACTGGACAGAATACTTCAGAATATCACTTTTTATACTTTTCATAAACCATTTTATTATTTTAAATATATATGTATATAAGCTTATTTCATTCCATGCAGAGGAAGGCCAAGAATATTCTCTATTAAGGTAAGTATGTGGCACATTAGTAAGGTCTTGTGTTTTAAATGCTAATATGACAGATTTTGTATAACATCAACCCAGTACTTACTACCTGAATGTATGCACTTGGTGAATATCAGTGGGAAGTAAAAATAGAGTGCATGTCTCATCTATAAAACTGCCTCAATCCTGCATAAAAGATTAGGTTGTTCATTAAGAGGTACTGGGAACACTGTAGTAATAAGGACTGATACAGTGAGATAAAGATATTAATACCATGTGTGGGTGCGTAGAGGAGGGAATAACACGAGCTGGCCTCTACTTCTGTGGTCCAAATGACATAGGAGCAAGAAATACAAGCCACCATAGTGCTGACATGAAGCTGGCAAATTCCAAGCTGTGCCTAATAGCTTATTTCCTCACAAGATGGAGCTTTTGTAATTCATGCGAGTCAGATGCAAAGAATACCTGCTCAGATGACCAGATAATGAGGGGTCTAATATGCAAGAGGTTCCCCTCCTCAGCCTGCTAAACATGTGTTTATCCGGAAAGCCCAATGCTGAGAGAGGTATGATCTCTCTATAAATAGACAAGGAGCCAACAGTAGCAAAGGAAAACAACTATTTAAGCTCAAGGACAAAGTTGGCTTCTGAGCAAACGGCATGAGCTGACTACGAACAAATTGAGACTGAAAAGATTCATAGCCAGAGAAGCAAGGCATAGGCTCTTACTAGAACATCAAAGGTTAAAAAAATGATATGCTTCACTAAGAATTGTGACTAATTTGTAAAAAGCCACAAAAAGTATAGGATACAACCCCTTGTCCCTTTTTTCTCCAATCTGCAGTTTAAACATATCCACTATTGCACTTGCTGTAAAGTTAAGCATGCTACAATAAGAAAATATAAACCTGTGAAAATCAGGCACTCATAAGCTTTACCTAGAATACAAATGCTATCAGTTAGGCTAATTACCAGTCTTTATCTGTAAAACTGATTCCTTGAAGTTAGATCACTTTCCATGGTTTATTTCATGTTACAGATGTTATAGTTCTATAAGTTATATTAGCCCCCTAAGATACATTTCTTTATCTTAGCTTCTAAGACTCCTGGACTTTCATACATACTGACTTTCATATAGCATCACTTAAAAAGCAACACAACCCCAGAATAAATGCAGCTCTATTTAAGTGACAGTACCTTATAGTACTACTGCTTACTTCTCCATTTTCAAGGGCAACAACCTATGCCACTAATGTAAGGACAACCCATGGGGGTGTACTGCTACAACTTTTGACAGTAAAGTCTTTTCTTTTGCAGAAAAGTTACCATCCTGACATACGTATACAGTTTTAGACAAGGTAATATGCACAGCAGACTACTGGTGACTGGCACTCGTACTGGTACCAGCCTTAGACCTCTGGAACAGGGAAAGTGCAGCAAGGGAAGCTCATTAACATGTAGCTAAGTCAGAAGAGAAGAAATCCTGGCAGACAGAAGAGAAGCAGCCAAAAAAAGAAGACAGGAAAGTCTCTTCATACTGAGTAGCTCTGTCTGGAGGCAAGCTAAAACAGCACCACAGGAAATCAGATTCATTCACCTCTAAATCAAATGAGGAAATAAGTCATCTGTCTTCAAATACAGATACTGAATATGACTTTAAGTAATGTATGACAATTTTTTTTAAAAAATCTCAAAACTTCTATGTATATGGAAGTCAGATTGAATCTACTCTGGAACTACAGATGGTTTTAAAGTGTTTTTGAACGGACAAAGTAGTTGAGGCTTAGTTAAGGCAATCTGAGGGAGCATAAACAAAAGGTTATGCTGTTTCACAGCTCTGATTAACTTGGTTTCATTGATACCAAGTCTGTTGGACAGTCAGTTCACATGAACAGACTAAAAGTTTTATCCTTGCAGTAAATGCTGCCAAACAAACATGGAAATGTTTCCATACTACTAAATAGCTATGAAGTCAAAAAGCTTACTTGTATTTGCACATTGCTTCTTTTTACTAATCTATTCTCTGAAAATGATCTATTAATGAAAACAATCGTCAGCAATGATCTCATGAGAAAAGCAGTTTAAGTAGTTTTATATGTTCCATAAAACTTGATAAAATTATTTACAAAGACTGTTTTAAATAGAAACTTCCAGGGTACTTTCATCAAGTCATTTGTATTCAGCCATCTCATTTCCTGTACCGTATTTGGTTTTAGTTCTTTAAGCAGCTGTCACTGCCATGAACAAGAGCAGCTGTGGTTTCCTGTTAGTTCTGGCCACTAGCATGCAAGTCACCACATAAGCAAAGGAACAACTGATCTGACCAACAACAGTACTTCAGCTACCCCTGACCATCAGTCCAATATCACAAATACTCAGTTTGGATCATAAGCAACTTGCTCCAGGAGTGCCAACACACAAGAAAACTGCTTCTTGTCTCCATGTTCCCAGTGGAATAAGATTCTTTTTCTCCCTAATTAATTTTTCCTTTCCAAAGAGTTAAATTGCAGAAAATGGAATCTTTAAAACCTGGACTTGTATGCTGGAGTCAGTACAGTGCAAGACCTACCACCTAAATGGATGTATTCATGACTATTTTGTAAAGACTCCTAAAGCACACAGAAAAGAGAATCACTACCTCCTTGAGTTGCATTGACTTGCAACCCTTGAAATAGTGAAAGATTCTTTTCTAAAACAATGAAATGGAGAAATGGTGCAAGACAGATAGCACTGTTATTTCTAGGTTCTTTCAATGACATAAACATTGAAGTTGTGAGCTGAAAACAAAGAATGTTTCAGTACTTAGTGCCTGTTTTCCTGAAAAGTACTTCTCTTTACCCAGTGAAGTGAATCACATGCACTATTGTGCAGTGACAAGTGTGCCCAACACAATCAAGTCAACTTATGTTTCTGTTTCGGAGGGAATGAGGAGGGTGGGATAAATCATTACAGAATTTCCTATTTATATTAGCTATACATTAGATTATTGGAAATAGAGCATTTACTTTTTAAACTTGGATACTTTTAAAATACGACCATCAAGGTACAGAAGTTGGCCTATGCAAAAATTTAAGACTAATCTTGAATTTGTCCTCATTCAGACTGATCTGCCCTTTCACTTCTGCATCAGGCCACAGAAGTCATTCACTCGGAACACTTATTTTCAGAGCAGATACCTTCTGGCATTCACTCTACTGAGTTCTGCCCACTTGCAGGTAACACAAGATTTGGTACAAAGAAACTAAGTTAATGAACTGTTCAGTTCTCACTGGCAGGCATCATTCACATGCCCATCCAAGTGTTAAATCTGCTCCATAAAAATCAGCCTCAGTTTGTCACTTTCCAGATTTTGACTGGACTATGATGCAGGAACCAAGGTCTTACTCTAGGGAACAATCAGCTGGCTAAGAAAAGTGAAGGTGATGTTAGAGTCACCTGTAATAAAAGGAAACATGTTCTTACTGTTATGATGTTAAGCTACACACACAGATGTTTAGCAGAAACAGTGAGGTACTGCTTAGTATTCAGAAATATTAAAATATTTATTTGATCTCTATTTTCTAGAATAATTGAGCTATCTCTACATTCACAGCATTTAAATCAAGAATTTATTTGATTTACAGTATAAATTCTTGAGTAGTTAATGGATAAATCTGTAAATGACCTTAGAAGTCAAAATGTACACAGAAGTACTAATGAAGTATTTCAGTACAGATGTATATCAAGAAACTAAGAAAAAGGACAATCTTGAGAAGCCTGAAAAAATGGGTTTTCTCCTGAATCACATACTTACACCTTAAAGCCTACTTTGGCCTTTTGTCTAACCTGTACACAGAACCATACTTAATACTCTTTAAACATCATCTCTCATCATTCAGCTTATTAATAATACTTGGACATACCAAACACTTCAACTGCACTTAAAGATGTAAAAGCAAATTTGATTATATTGATACAACATTTAAAACTCATGAAATACCCATAAGAGTTTGAATTACAATCTTCCTTTCAGCAGTGACAGAGATGACCAAGCATACCTACTTGTACATTATTATGTAGCAGTAACTAAAGGCCATTTCTTTCTTAGTGCATAATATATAACTTTAACGAGATTGGTACAGGCAAATCATAAAACCTTATGATTTCTAATCATAAAGGGAATCCTAAGAACCTTATTTTAATCAAACACTTTACTTTTCAGTAAGTGCAAAGTTAAAGTTCATAATTCTGCAACTGAAAAGATCTAAGACCCATGTTCCTCCTATTGCTCTGGAAACCTTCCTTATAATGCCAGCTTATCACCTTCTTTTAACAGGTAGGCATAGGCTCCTTGCTGTTGTAAATTCCTTGCACTGGATTCTGGACTACACAATATGTGGGACAGTCATTTCAGTAAGTTTTCTCATTTCTTAGTATTACAAAGTTTGAACCATATTTCACTGTGCTTTGCATTTTTTCCTGTAGAATCTAATAAGAGTCTAGTTTAGAAATCACTTTTAGACAAAAACCTCAAGTTGTTAGTGCATTCAAGAAGAATCAAATGTACTACAAATGCAGAAATACCTTTACCATGCTTTTTCTTTGCAGTTAAAGTAGCAATTTTCTACTGCCATTCCCTATCTTATTTTTTCGTAATAGGTTTCAAGCATTCCAACTACTTATTGAACACATCCCATGTCCTATTTCAATTTATGACAAAGCCAGGTCTGTTATCTGATAGCAAGCCAATTCCTAGAGAGCATTATAAGGTGGAATCCATTAATGATCACTACATTGCACAGGCTGGAAATGAACCAGCATTTGCAGTTCCTTCCCCAATCCCATGGCAGGAGGGAAATAGCATGGGAAGAAAGGGACAAAGTCTATTTTCTTCAGCTGCCATGCCCAGCTCCCTGGAAACTTTCAACACAGACATGACCATCTATCCTCACTCATGCTATGCAGAGAATATTACATCTCAGGAGTCACATTATTTACTTCCTACATTTTTAAATTTGTATTTTAGACTCCTTGTTGCACGGATACCCATCATATCGTACCAAGCAAAATAACCTTGAGCCCATTGGACCGAGAAAACAGTCTTGGACTACTGTAGTCTACCAGTCTACTAGTAGTAAGTCTACTAGTAGTAAGTTTCCATACAGAGTTTTCTTGAATCTTGGCACAGACAGATGGGCATACAAATTGCTACTAAATCCAAGAAATTCTCCTGAGGATTTAGAAGCATAACTATCAGAACAGAAGGCATCCAATCACCTTTTTTTTTTTTTTTGCTCTTGTTCATGTGTAGAGTAATTGTTCATTGTTAAAATAAAGTCTTCCACTTCTGAACAATACCAACATGAAATATTAGTTTCTCAATGTTGATAAAATCTTGTTAGTTTATTTGCTGCTGAACTTTATTTTAATATGCAACTGCAGCTCTGAACAATAACAGAGGCAGTACAGAAAAGGACTCTCAAGCAGCAGCAAAAAGCAACTTGACCTGAGCAACTGCAAAAAGCAGTATAATAGTTATCAGTATTTTGAAAGAGATTATAGCAGTAGCAGAACTCCATACAGAGTAAGCTGCATCCAAACCAGGTTTCAACTATGACTAAGTTTGAAGTTGGGAACTCCTGCTCCAAGCTATTACCAGAAGTTATTTTAACCTCCACATCATTTGAACTGTTTTTTATTCTCTCTCCTGCATAAGAATTAAGTATGCTATGCAACACTACTGTGCATTCAATGTTGTAAAGTCAGAAACCCCATCAGCAGGACAAACTACTTGTACGGGAAAGAAAAAGCCCATGTAATATAACCCACATCATATATTCAGCAGCTAAGCTGTCAAAAATATTTATCCGACACTTACCCACTCTCTTCTAGAGGTCAGCGGTCTCTGTTCAAAACAAATCAGAGACAGCTTCTTTCTACAAGCATCATTGTTATTTACCACAGAGTTGGTCTATGCTGAGGAAAAGCGCCTTAATTCATATATTACTTCAAAGGCTCCAGACTGAAATGACATAAGCTCCTAAAATGGTCTCCAACATTTAATGCCCACAAAGATCAGCACTGCTGAAAAAAGTATCCTAAAGGCCATCTGTACTTGTTTTTCCAGGAAATGCCGTCTATCCTGGACTACATAACAGGATCGGGAGTTTGATTTCCTCGAGATTACATCCTGTTTCCCTGCACGATTAGCTCTGCTGAGCAGGAATCACCTTCTCTCGCTCTGACTAGGTAAGCAGCTGGCCACAGCCATACCCGGCCAGCTTCTCCTCGAAAAACCACCCTGTTCTCTTTGCTGTGTAGCAAGCCGGTAAGCGGGAGGACTCGCTAGCTGTCTCTGCCGGTCACGGGGCCCTTTCTCGGTGAGCACGGACTTCACCCCGGCAGCCCGCACGCAGCTCCGCTGCGGTCGCGGCTCAGGGGCGGGCACCCCCGGCGCGAGGTGTCCCGGAGCCCTTCCAGCCGGCATTGCTGCGGTGTGAGTCACACCGGGGCGGCCCTCACCGCCGCCCGCCCGCCAGGAAAGCCCTGTCCGCGGCGCAGGCCGCCGCCGCCCGCTCCCACGGGCGAGCCGAGCCAGGGGCGGGCGCCCCGCGGGTCCCCGCTCGCGCGGCGCGGCGGGGGCGACGCCGTTCAGCGCGGCCGCGGCGGCGGCGGGGAGGCCGCGGCGGGCCGGGCCGGCTCTCACCTCCCTTGCAGGGGGTGCGGTGCTGGCTGTGCTGCGCCCGGTAGCCCTCGATGACCTCCCACTCCCCGTTGTCGCGCTTGATGGGGAAGGAGACGCTGAGCACATGGTTGCAGGGCTTGATGATGCGCAGGATGCCGCGGACGCGGTGGCGCCGGTCCTCCAGGCTCTCGCGGGTGCGCAGCCCCTCCACCAGCTTGTCCTCCACGATGCTCGCGCCGCGGTCGAAGAAGCCCTCCACCATCTTGAAGAAGTTGGGGTCGTCCTCCTTCTTGTCCGCCTCGCAGTAGTGCCGCCGCGGGCACCGGCCCCCGCCCCACGCTGCTGCCGCCGCCGCCGCCGCCCCCCCGGCGGCCGCCGGCCCGCCCGGCTCGGCGGCGGCCAGCGCGGAGCCGGCGCCGAGGCGGGACACCAGCAGCTCCCCCAGGTAGCGGTACATGGCGGCGGCCGCCGCTACCCCAGCGCGCGCGGGCGGGCGGGGCGGGCGCGAGGCGACGCTGCGGACACAATGGGCGCGGGGCCGCAGCCGCCGCCGCCTTTAAACGGCCCCGCGGTGGGGGAGGGGCGCGCCGGGGGCGGGGGGCGCCCCCCCGGGCGGCACGCCGCGCCGCCGCACTGCGCCTGCGCCGCCGCCCCGCCGCCGCCCCGCCCCCGGCGGCATTCGCGGAGGGGAGGGGGGCGCGGCGCGCGGGGTGCCGAGCCGAGCATGCGCGCTGTGGGCGGCTTCCCGCCCGCCTCCCGTCCCGCCGCACAAACGTGCCCCCGCCCCTCCCTCTCTCCCTCCCGCCTGCGGTGCGCGCGCTGCGTAGTTGTGGCAGCGCGCGACGAAGGCGCGGGCGTTAACGGCCGCTCCCGTAGTGCTCGGTAGGTCGGCGGCGGCAGCGGCAGGAGGGGGCCCCGCCCCGCCTCGCCTCGCCGCTGCTCCCGGGCCTCGCTTCCCCTTCCGCCAGCCAGCCGCGGGGCGGCCCTGCGCGCGCGGGCGCGCTCTGTCGCCGGCGCCGTTAACGGTCGCTGCCGCGCGGCGCGGGCCTGTGGCGCCTTGGGCCTCTCCGAGCTCTGGCAGGGTCCCTTCCGCTGGTGCTCGGCTCCGCGCTCCTGCACTAGAAAAGCGCTTTGGCTGGTGCTAGGGAGGAGCGTCTCCGTTAAAGCACAAGCGAGAGCTTCTAGCCTGCATCGAGTGCTGTCTCCTGTCCTCCCAGGCAGGTGTGCTTGCAGTAGGCTGTGAAGCCCGGCTTGGCTGTAGCATGCTACTCCTTCGCTGTGTAGAAGCTTAGCATCTTGCAGTGTGAGTATGGGTGCAAGTAGCAGTACCTCCATGCAGAAGGGTGTATGAAATTTTCCAAGAAAACAGAATACATAACTTGTATGGAAGTCTCCTTTTGAAAGGAGTGTGCTAGGAAAACCTAGCTTATCCAAATGAGTTTAACTGGCTAGCCTGGCAAGGGGACCTTGAAGAGGCTTCAAGTTAGCACCTCAGTCACCTGCTGACACAGCTGGTTTTTTGCTGACTCAGATGTTAGGTTGGTAGCAAATCACCTTTTACTCAGCATTAGTCCATTGCAAGGAGTCAACTTAAGTGCATCTGTGATTCTTGAGCAGTATCAGCTCAATGTTGTTCTTAATATTAGCTGTTAATAGAAAAATTTCTTTAAACTGCACAAACTGAGGAGGAAGATCCACTTTCAGGCTATAGGAAAGAGTGTGTTGCAGCATTTTTTTTCTACCAAGTTCATTCCCCTTAGGGATGGGCTGCTCAGTGAGAAATGCATGTGTTTTTTTCTGATTAGTAATAAGAGAAACCAGAGCCCTTGGGTTAGGGAACTTGCTTTATCTCTGTGGGAATCTTTCCAACCACTGTGGACATCCAAGAGCTATGCTGCAGGGTTTGTAGGAAAGAGGTATATACCTTTTGTATATATTTGTCAATAGAAAGCTTAAACATGGCCTCTTTTAATATAAAATATTATTAAGCAGTTGATTTTTAAATTTTATCTTAGTTTTCTTCTTTTTTTCTGTATCCTTAAGATCTCTAGTAATTGGCCTTAATGACCACTGAGGAGGTTGACTCTTACCTGTAATGAGGTCCAATTGTAACTGTGGTCTGGAGAGCAAAGGTGCATGACAGTAAGAGTTGGAGGGGGGGGGAAGGTAAGAGAGGAGCTTGTTCTTAGGCCAAGTTGTTATTTGGACATTCTCAAGAATGTCTTCAGAGACAAATAAACTTACCATGTTACATTTCTGCTATGGCTCTAAGATAAGTTCTACTGAAGCATTAACTTTCAATTTACAGAGCTGACCTGTTCTCAGTTGTTGGGTCAGTTTTGTGAGCTGTGTTTTGATTTGTCACCTGTATATTCTCAGGAGCTAAAGCACAACTTTGAAAGTTTTTAACTTTCCTAAAAGTGTAGGAAAGGAGGGAGTAAAAGGTAATGTAATTAACTCTTTGTAATTAGCACTTTCACCTGCTGCTCTAGGTTATTTAGAATACAATTTCACAGACATAAAGGTTGAATGAAAAATGATGGTTAACCAGTCTGCTCAAATGCATATGGGCTTTGATCAAAATCAGCTCCTATCCTGCATTCAGCTGTGGCCTCTCTAGTTTATGTGAACTTTGCTTAGTTATCAGCTGCTTGTAGTGATTGAGTTACATTCATAATACACACCTGTGAGTGCATTTGAGTCTTGGAATGGGAGACTACAGTATGAGAACAAATGTGGAACTGTCCATAGCTTCTATCCTACATTTTTTGGAGTAATAGCATCACCAGAGTCCTGTTTTCTAAATATGACTACCTTTCAGCAAAATATTCAACAAGCTATATGCTGAACAGTAAGAACAACTAAATCAGCATGTGAAATTTCTTTTTAAATAATGCGAATAGAAAGACATCTAGGATTTTTTTTTTCTGTATTTACATTTTTCATGATAGAATAATGTATACATTTACAGGCACTTTAACTTGAACTCCCTACCACGTTTTTGTTTGATTCAAATATCCTGTGTTGGCAGGAATAACCAAGTTGCCTGTGGGTATGCAAAAAGAATAAAAAGTCAGAATTGACTGTCAGAAATCTTAATATCACCTGTTCTTATATACACTATTCCAATCTTTTCATATGGTAAGTAGTGAAAGCAAAACCTATTTCTTAGACGGAGGAATTTAAGAAATCTGCATGTTTTTCAATTCTATCAGATATGAAAGCAGTAATTGCAATAATGAAAGATTAACTGTATCTTTTTTGTTCTTGTATAGTACGTGGGGTGCCATCAGATGATTCACCTTCAAATAGCATCAGTAAAAAATCTCTTGGATGGTTTCAAAGGTAACTTTTATTTTGTCTTCACAATGAAAAGCCTCCCTTTCAGTAAGTTTCATGTTAAAAGTTGGTCTTTTAAACCATTATCTCTTCATCTGATAAAGGCAGATAGGACTTAAGTGTATAGAGTAAATTAGTATGTGTGGTAGGAACTATCTGTATGATGCATGGATTTTTGTGACAAAGTCATACTTAACCCTGCATATGTGATGTACAGGGAGATTAGTAAGCTGATTTAATTTTCTCTTTAAGCTTTTCTTAAAACATTTTTTAATATAAAAATTTTGCTGGTTTTTTTTTAGATATACAGCAGTATGCATAATTGTTTATCTGTTGGGCCTGCCTGAAGAAAGCCATAGTTTTAAGATGTATATTGTCAATTTCATAAAAAGTGGAGTCAAATGAAGTATATGTCAAATTTTATCTCAAATGGTTGTTGAAAAAAAATCTGATCTAAGGCAGATTGGCAGAAGGATTGAGGTAGGAAGGCAACTCTGGAGACTATCTAGTCCAAAGCTTCTGGTTAAGCAGAGTTGCCTAAAGTGTATTGCCCAGGATTATATCCAGATGGCTTTTGAACAACTTCAGGGATGGAGACTCCATGGCCTCTCTGGGCAAATAATATTCTGATACTAAAGCAAAGTATTAGCTATTTTGAATACACGTAAGTGACCACTATAATCTTTCTTTTCTGTGCCCAGTGTGGTTAGTAATAGCAGTGTCATAAATTGGAGAAAAATACGTATTAAAGTTAAGGTCAGCTAGGTTCAGCATAGTGTTCTATGTCAAAGTTTGACTGAAATGTTCTGAGGGTGTACTCATCCTTAATTTTCTCAGAAGCTAGGCTAGGTATTTCCCATTTTTATCTCAGTCACCTTACTAGCTCACTAGAGTAGTTGAGAGAGCCAAGAAGCTGCAAAACAGGGATCCAAGCAAGGCTCAAAAGAACTCTATTCCCTGTCTAGCCTCGCCCATCTGAATACAGGGTGACTCCTGGATTGTCTGCAATTCAAAATTTCAGAGCCCGGGCATCCATTAGGCAAAACGTTCAAGAAGAAAGCTGATCAGTACAGTGGACAGAGAACTGTAATTCATTTTTGTGGTAAACACGAACACTTTCTTCTGGGAACAGAAATGTATTTAGAAATATTCTGCAAATGGAATTACAGTTGTCACCAAGCTTCATAAAACTGTCATTTAAAACTATCATATGAAGCATTTGGCAGTTCTTACCTTTGCTTAAAAATACTGATCATCAGATAAAATGCAAATATTGACTGTATTTACATAAGAAATATTATTTTTCTAATGAGTCCAGAAATAGCGTGAAAGATGTAAAACTGAGATTCTAGCCCAGTGGGATAATCCAGAATCTGTTGAATGAGTTGAAGCTAATTTCTTGTTTCCCACTGAATTCTCTGTATGAATAATTAGATTTTTCCTTCCTAAATTTTGTCAGAATTTGCAAAAAGTATTTACTTTATCATTGGACTTCAGTGTTACACAACATTGCTTTATTCATGTTCATTTAGACCTTGTGATATGGGCATCCTACATAGACCTCTATTACTACAGGAGTAGCAAGCTCAGTACAAAGCAGCAGTGTGTGAAATTAATGCAAATTATGCTATGGACAGCCGTATTGTAAACAGGATGATGTATTGGAGAAATTTTTTTGCATCATTTGTAAAATACTTCGGGATCCTTTGGAAGAAGAATTGCAGTTTTATTTTTAAGATACCGCAAAAGCTGGAAGATTAAAATGCAGTTTGAGCCTTTGTGCATCTGAATCAAGTACCACCTTAGACACTTGAAATAGGCACACAAAATAATTGTGCAGTATCTGTTTGTACTAAATCTATTGAGCATTTAATCAAATCAGTCCACCACAAACTTCTAGCTAATGTTTTTGTTTTATACTTACTACCTATAAGTACTTTTATTATACAATAGGATAGAACTGGCACAGATTTAACTGATCTGTCTTGAGCAAACATGGAGTTTCTCTGTTAAGTAGGAGGAAAAAAAGTTGTTCACTGTTTTTGTCATAATAGCACAGCTGGTTCACAGGTAAACTACTAAGCCCTGTGAGCTCCCAGAATTCATTTTCTCGTCTCTAATGCGCTCAGTGTAGAAAGTGTAGATCACTTTGTCCTTATTTTGTATTCTGATAATAGGGGGGGGGGTCCCTGCAGTTTCTTCCCTCCAATCTTAATCTTCTGCTTTTTTTCTAGTTCATTGAATATCAATTGTATTGTAACTGAAAGCTAAATTGGTATCTAAATACTAATGTTCCATATAATAAAGTGATTCCAGATAAGTGAACATTTGAAATAAAATTACATTGTTCCATTCTTTCTTATACTGCTGTAGTGTATGCACTAAAATGTATTTAAGCATGAAGACACTTCTCTTTGTAGTGTATACATGATATTCCTTGAAACTTCATTCCAAATTTGTGAATAAGTTATGATACTGTGTCATTTAGATCTAAGTGCCACATTTCTTTGTTATCTTCTTTTTATGCCAAACCTATATAGGGCATAACAGGGCTGGAAAGGAAGTGTGGCAGTTTTCTGGCTATACAAGTTTGCTAGAGTGCTAGCTTCATAAGATGCCATTGCAGGTAGCACATGAATTAGGGGAGGCACTATTACAAAATGAACACTTGACTGGAAATCTTCTTTTCAGTCACCTCTTTACTACCAGCTAGAGACTAAAGCTGATAAAAAGGCATTTCATTGGTGGCATATGACATCAATACTGAGACATATCTACTTGGAGCCTAAGAGGTAGCCAACAGAATTTAAAATTTTGGTACAGACCTATGAATTCCTTAATTGTCTAATTTTTTTCTTCCCCTTCAAAATTATTTCAATTGCTGCTTTAGTGGCTGTATCAAAGCTGGAGAACAGACTGGCAGGTTTTCTTTATGTACTCCTTTTGCCTCAGTACAAAAGAACCTAGATTTGGTGATGTCCAGGCAGGCTGCAGATGTTAGGGATTTGTGCATACTCTAAGGTTGAGATTGTTTTCTGTGATGCTGCAGAGTTGGGAGAGGAGTATCTGAATGATTGCTTCTTGAGATAAAGGTTTTAAAGCTTCCAATTCTTCGCTGTGTTATTACGGAGATACTTCAGCACTCTTGGTCTGAGTTTTACATTATATTTATATATTATTTTGCATTATTTATTTTTAACTAAATGTTTTCGTAATTGTTAAATTCAGATATAAACAACTAAGATTTTGTTCCTGTATATATAGTAACTTTTTGGCCTGTATAGCACTGTAAACAGGGCAACTTGTAATTGTGCAAGTAAAATAGAAACATGCCTAGTAAGAACACTCCTTAGAAAATACAAGTCTAAAGTGAGAGTCTTATTTTCTAAACTTTCTTTTCTGTATTTGTCCAGAACTTCTGCAAGAAGGTACCATTCTTTTTTACAATTCTGGCAGTAGGATTATTGAGCCATTTTTCTAGAGTGTCAGTTTAACAGGAGTTATTAATATTCTCACTAAAAGGTTGAAAAACTTTTCAGTAAGTGGAACAAATCCACAAGCATTTCAGACTGTCATATATTTTCCGGAGCCTTTTAAATGTTAATGATTCTTCTGCAGAAGTCAGAAAATAGTGACTAGATTCCGATAACTACCTCAAGAGTAAATACAATTGATTGCTGTGAAAAGTGGTGGTGCTTATGTTTGTCAGCTTTGAAAGGCCTCCATCTGTTTATATTGTTGCTGCGCAGGATGACTGAGATTGCCAACTGCTTGCTTCAGCTCTGATAGAACAGATATAAAAAGCTCTTCATGTACGCGGGAGATAATGTCCTCGCCTCTTGTTTAGGCAGTCTGTACATATGCTAAAATTCTGTGATTTGTTTTGGTACCATGTTGCTGTCAGTATATTACTAACAGGCATTGTAATAAAATATAATTCAGAAATATAAAATGTGCTTTTCTTTGCAATATTTATTTCCTGTAATTCCACTTCTGGTTTTCAGATGAGTAGGACAAGAGGGAACTTTGGAAGCTTCAGTTCTGATCTGAAGCTCACAGAATTCAGTAACAAGTTCATCTGTTGGTTTCATTGACCATTTGGGTCCACATGGCCCTTTATCAAGCCATGGATTTTTTTTTCTTTTTTTTTTTTTTTTTCTTTTTTCTTTTTTTTTACTTGTCAATGTAAGGACTTTTCCTTTCTCAGTTCCTGTATCTGTGAGAATCTGTGAAGGCAGCTGTTCTTGATCTTCATAGAAAAACAAATATATCTTCAGACTTTGCTTAGTTTTTCCTCACTTTCAATTTCAAAGACGAAAGAGGGATGATGCAGTTATCAAAACCAATATATTTGAGACTTCTACCTCACTGTTAAAGGTACTTGAAATTTGCTGATTAAAGTATTTGTAATGGGAAAGCTGTCAGGTAGATAGAGATATGCACCTCCACAGATGCACTGTGATGTTGCAAGCTTTGATTCCTTAAACAGGAGAGAGAGAATTTCAATCAGTTCGCCTTATTTCCTGGAATTTGCACTGTTAGAGAACTGCTGTCTATTTTAGTTAACATAGCAAACAACAGATAGTAGAAAATACGGTTCACCAAGGGCAAACTGAAATTTGTTTGAAAATAACATTTAAAATTGAAATTGGTGTTTTGCAACTCCTGGTGGCCTTGGTTGTCTGACTGGTTAAGTTATACCTGGGATCTTAACAGCCTGAAAGCCCAGCATCAGAATGCAGACCAGTTTTCTCTTGCTTTAGAACTGAATTGACAATCAGAAAATGTTATTTACAGAAACAAAGGGCCTTTTGTTTAAATAATAAACATTAACACTCTTATAAACTAGAGGATACAAGTCTCCTCTAGTGCTTTTGTTTGTATTTTTGTTAACAAGATGAACTTTTCTTTCCTCTTTTACTTTTGAAGACATCGGTTATAGAATTCTGAATTAAGCATCCAAACACTTTAATATTACAAAGATGATCGTAATCATGTCCTTTGTGGAAGATAGTGGTGGTTGAAGCCCAGATCCAAAAGAGTAAGACTTCTCTCTCAAGTTTTTTGGTACAACTGAAATTCATGTTGTTTATTAGAGAAGTCCAGGAGTAAATTGGCTGATGTTTTTCCACAGATCATGAATTTCCTGAAAATTTTCAGATTGTTGTGGAGTCTAAAAGTATTTAAGAAATATATTTTCTTAGTCATCTTTCAAAGACCTCATGAAGTGTTCATGAGGCCACATAGATCTGCAGATCCAGGGCTGAAAGGTAGTGTGTTATGTAGCTCATCCTAGAGGGCTCTCAGAATGGGAAACTGGATCAGAAGGAGAAAGACTTGCATTAATTTAATGAGAAATACCCCACTACAAGAACGTTTGAGAAATGTTTTTGAAAACATTTTAATTTTTTAAAAAAGTTAAATATTTTCCAGTCTTTTTCATGGGTCTTGTAGTGAAGTGACTTGATTTATGAACATACTTCTTGTGTAGAAGCAGCAGACTTCATTAAAATCACATGTTACGTATTGTATTTAGATACCCAAAAGGAAATGGTGTTATGTCTGGCATGGTATGCCGTGCAATTAGATTATGGACCTGCGGCAAAACATGCACAAACAAAATCCATAGCTTGTCTATCTTCTTTATCCTAGAATACCTGCTGGAGTCGTTGCTGCTGCAGTTACTTGGTACCAGCTTGGGAGCAGCGGGTACCTTGAGGAGCGGGGATGGGATGGGCCTAGTGGTGTGCAGAGATACAAGGTGCACCGGGGGGATATAGGCACTTGACATGAGAAGGGTTTGCTATCACTGCAATAGAATCTGAATATTTAGGCATATGTTTTTTATATTCAAAATGAAGACTTTATGCTGTATTTATTTCTTGATTGTTCGTTATAGTCTAATCTTGCCAATGTTGGAAAGATAATTGCTAACTTATCTATTGTAATTTATGTCTTCTGCTTGTTTTTTGGAAAGTCAATAGGTTGTAGTTAAGCTTATTTTGAAATACATGTAAGGTAGAGTCTCTGTGCATCATTGTTAGTAACTGATTTTATCTTCTTTCAAAAGGAGTATTATATTGCTGTCATCTGACTCCCTGAGTTTGTTAAAACAGTAATGGAATCAGTAAAAGCACTTATCTTGACTTTTGCTCTGCCTTATCATTTTTTCAGATAGAAACTTGTTTGGGATTTGCTTTTCTAATCAACTAATACAGTTTTTTTTCCCCATCAAATTCAGGTTTTTTCAAGAAATGAAAAAAGTCTCAGGTTCTCTTCGAAGTGATGAGTAAAATGCATCTTGCCTTGAATGTTTTTTTCCTGTATATCAGAGCGTATTAAATTTACTCAGCTCTTTTCTCTGTTAGGAACAGAAACAGTGAACTTCAATGGAACTATAGTTGACCCGTTCTATATAGAATAACAATGAAAAAATCAGAATTTTCCAGGTTCTGTTGGTTGAAAAGAATCCATGGAAGTTAGCCTAACAGTGGTATCAGATGTTCTCCATGAGGGAATAGCAAATGCTGTCATTAACTGCTCCCATAAGCTATTTATGCATCAGTTTGGATAGAAGGAGTGATTGTAAAATAAATATCAATTACGTATGTGCTTTTTTCCAGCAGACATTATTTCAGTTATTTCCACAGCATGTGCTTAACGTGATCTCCAAAAAAAAAAAAAAAAAAAAAAATCTCTTTAAGCACATCTTTATCTAGCAATTTAGATGACATGAAGAAAATGTAATGTAACTTGATCTGTGACTATATTTGGTTATAAAACTCACTTTTTAAAACAGTGAGTAAGGAGAAATTGTTTGATAAACAAGGGAAATAGATACTGGAATTGGCATGAGTTCTTTGGGAACATGCCAGTGTAGATGTGCTTTTGAGTGTGCTATAAGTATACATGTCAGATCAGCTTCTTTAAAACAGTATCATTTCTTGGGCTATGCGTACGTTCCTTTTCCATTTTGTTTTCTTATACTAGATCGTAAAAGAGTGTAAACTCTGTAGATGAGATGGACCCAGATGATGTTCTGTATCAGATCTTCAGCTGCATGCATTGCTAGTTCTAAATTGACCTGTGGGGAGTATGAATAGGTTGCAATTCAGCTGTTCCCCAGTCTTCCCTTGTGCAGCGCTTGACCCCAGTGGATGGTGCATTGACTTACGAGGCATGAGGCTAGTTCATTTCTACAGTCGAGATGAAACCTTTCATCAAAGGTGTGTTGCATCACCTCTTTGCTTGTAAAGCAGCACTAATCCTAAAGAGCAATCACAAACTTTCCACCTCTAGTGCTGCTATTAACATTTAATTCTTGTACTCAGAGGTTAGTATTTTCCTCTGATTTAATGGGATTAAACCAGTCTTGAATTATCATGTATACTGTTGTAAGTACAAAACATGGTGGTAAACTTTTGAGCCTGGAACTAGACTTAAAATGCTAATGTAATGTAGAAAACTCTAGATAACCTTTACATATGAAAAAATTAAATCCCCACTGAACTGTGTTTTGATTCATAAAAGATTAGCAGATGAGTAGGTCATTACCAATTCTTCTGAGATGTCAAGGACTCCCCACCCCTTTCCAAAATGCTAATATTATCTTCAAGAGTGAGGTTTTTCTTTTTTGAAAGATAATCTTAAGCCAAGGCCTTTTTGTATGGTCTTCCATTTTATGATATTTACCCCCTTAAGAAAAGTTGAGCTGTGATTGGAGGGAAAAAGAAGGTAAACTTTGCATAACAGCAGCATTCTATACAGCAACACAATACAAGAGGTTTTGCAGTGCTCTGCGGTGCAGGATATTACTGATGGAGAGTCTTTTTCCATTTTTACATGTCCAGTGAAAACTTTAACAGAGCTGCCCACTGAACTGTCGTATCAGGGCTGTTTGGAAAACAGTGTCTGCATAGAATAACTTTCAGGATCAGAGTTTACAATTCAAAGATTACTTTAATTTAAAATGTAAGTACTTATATCTTTTAAGCAGTGGGTTATCCAAGTTAAATGGATAGGCATAGGTACAAAGGCTGGACAGCTGAGTTGCAGTTTGGGATTAGAATTTTAATCTACTTTGGTGCTAGTAGAGTATAACTTATTTGGCAAAATAAAAAAATGGCATCAGTAGTAAGAATATGATTGTGCAGTTGTTAATTCCTGTATATGTTATGATGTACCTCTCCTCTCTTCTATGTTTAGCTTTTTGAACCAGGAATGCAGTTTTAAATGGATACTGTTTTGTACATCTTTCTACTCACCTCCATCAAAGCAAGTATTTATTTTGCTTAGTTATGAACATTAAAGCCTTGCCTCCATGCCCCATCACTTAATATATTTCCTTCTTTTTACTGTGATTTAAATGTTCAGGTTTCTGCATAGCTTGTGTTGGCATTAATCAGCTGCAGTTCTTTCTATATTGTAATATCATACAAGCTCCTTTTGAGAAAAAATTTTAGTTAATACATTTAGTATTTTGGCTCTTGTTTGTCACTGAGTACCTTGTACTTAATGAGTGTTATCTTTATTTTGGGAGAAAAACAATTATTTCTATCTAATGTTTGTACTGCAAACTTGATCTTCATGTGTTACTTTTCAAATACGTGCTGACTAATGTGATAGTTTAGCCATTTGTTGTGTCATTTTTCTTTTTCTTTTGCTCCGCTAATTCAAAACTGTTTTATGTGTTAATGTTAACATGAAATGTCACGTTTCATTTAACAGTAATTGTTTTGAGCCCAGGGCTCTTTAATTGCCATTAATTTGGAGGATATACTTCTTTTGGCTGAAGGATGAAGCTTTATATATGGGGCTGTGAACAATATAGTTCTTACAATGACGTCAGGTAATTCAGTAAGAACGTTAGCCGAGATAAGCATACCAGAAGTAGAGTTTGTTCGTTCTTTTATTACAGAGGGGGTGACACTTGTAAAGGTTGCCAGTCTTTGTGGAGAAAGATAATAGGTCATGCTTCCAGTGTAGTAGTTTTTTGTTTTTCTGCTTTATCTGCTAATTTTAAAATCTTCTCTTTTAAGTTGAGCCCATAAAAACAAGTTTTTATTATTATGAAATTTACAAGGAGGAAAAAAAAAACAATGTGTAATTTGCTCATTACTTGTTGGGCTCAAGGCTGCAGTAGCTCATTATTTCAATTCCACGTGCTTCCTAACACAAGCAAGTAAAAACTGGACTTGTCCAAAGAAATCAGTTAAATAAGGTAGCCTTATCTGGAAAGGCTAGCAAGTTGCTTCATGCTGCTTACCCACCCTTGCATTACTCTTCATTGTTTTCCTCCAGTTTTCCTCTTCCAGGCTTTCACAGAAGGTAAAATTAACTTTTGTGCAGATGACATGGAAGCTGAAGTACTGCGGAAGTTGTACGTAGTTATAGCTGTCCTGTAAAATTACCTCAGTTAGCGGGGAATAAGGTCAGTTTACAAAAGACTGTTCAAAGCTACTTCTGGATATCAGACTCACTGGTATACTGGGCATTAAATTGGGCATATCTTTTTAAAAAGATATGTTTCTAATATTGATGCTGCTTTTTCTGTTCTATACTGAAATTTCTTACAAGTATTTCTCAAATATTTTTTGCAGACTACAGTGATTTTAGCATTATATAGCAATTCACATGGTTATGTGGATAAAAATTAGCACTAATACACTGTTAGCCACATCAATCTTGTATATGCTGACAGTCATACTGTTGCTGTCTTAGTGAAGATGAAACAAGTATAGAATTTGCAACATTTGGTAGATAAAAAACTGTATACGCAAGGCCTATGAGAGCATTACAGTTCCAGTACACAAAAATGAAGTAAACTGGAAGGTGAGCATTTTTTTCAATCTCTAGTCTTTCCTTATTACGTTGAGTTATATTGTTAGAAGTGATCTTTAGTTTTACTTCACCTTGGAGTGGCTTCTGACCGAAGACAAATGGATAAGTAAGGTTTCCCCGTTTAGTTTCCATCCTTAACTTTTCATAATTCAAGAGCTTTAAAAGCTATGCAAAATTATTTTTTTTCCAGATGCCTTCATGCTCACATATTGTTGTTTTGTCAGGACAGCTTTGCAGTAAGATTGATCATCTTTTATTGTCTAGAATGCCACCTTGCTCTGAAGAAAGGTGACTTCCTGTCAGTCGGCTGCTGGTGTGGATGAATGTGTTAAGTCTGCGTATATTTGACTGAATTTTCTCCCAGAATATATTTAGGGGGAAGAAGGATAAGAAATAGGCTGGGCGGAACATTTCCAGGTATTAGAATAGTGAGAGTGAAATAAATGATACTGAAGACTTTTCAGATTAACAGTTTGTAATGGGTCAAGCAGATAGAGTTGTTCTCATTCCCTTGGTGTAATACAGCCCCCCAAAAGGGGGTCAAGGTAAATAGTGTAAGAAAAAAATTATATAAAAATATGTTACTGAATTAAAGCTATTTGAATGAAAGTATGGAGCAATAGTCATATTAGCGTGGTACAGTAAATAATGTAGGTGTTGCCTCTAATATTGAAATAATGAAGAAATTTTGCATATTTACCAGAACCAACACAGCTGCCAAAAGGTTTTTATCAGTAATTCTGCTGCTAAACACTTAAAATTATAGAGGGAGACCAAAGATGACTGATGCCTTGAGTTTTTTAGTTTTAGGCTTTTTGAGATCTTTTTAGTAGGCTGATTTACTATAGAAAAGGATGGATGTATGTGGCAACCATACAGATCAACATACATTTCAAGCATTTTGTTCACAGTGGGTAGGTGGAAAGACTTTTTTAATTGATAATGATTTGTAGAAACTTTTATGGTACATATCTGTTGAATGAGTAGGAGAGAAACTGATCTACGATCTTTGGAATATAATCAAATCACTCTGAATAACTAGTCTGTAATATGCATTACTGCCCTAAAACATATGTTTTATATGAGAGATAGGAAAAAACTTATCTTGATGTTTGAAATGAGGAAATATACATTTAAAAGGCACCTTTGGTTCAGTCAGCTGTGTTGATAGTTACTCAGTGTCACCTGTTCTCTGTTAAAGCTTAACTAGTTTGCTAAACTAACATCTATCTAGACCATTGAAAAGTAAAGGCTTATATATTAAAAAGTTAATGGTAATTTCTTTCATGTATCATATATCTTAATTTTCTTGCTATGGCTTTTTAACTTTCTGTCTCCAGGAGTTCTGCTGCATTTTCATTAGTTTAAGATATTCTGAATTTTTTTTTTATCTTTAATTTGTTTCTTCTAGTGGTCTAGTAAATTAGCAGTCATACTCCTTATCCATAATGTGTGTGAAAAAGCATTTGCTGACATTCATACAGTCCTGTGAAGAGGTAGGCATGCCACTTGTGTAGCCACAATAAGGAGCAAGTGTGTGCAGTGAACCACCTATATGATCTTTATAGTGCCTTTCATTATTGTATAAAGCCAGCTTGGCCCAAGTCTGAATGTTAAAATTCCTCAAGGGAGCTTTATCTTGGGGAAAAAAATATTAATATTTTAAAACATTAATTTTTAGACAGAAGAGCCTATCTTTTTTCAGTTAGTGTTAGGGTGGAAGTGTATTCTTTACTGCGGGGGGGGTGGGGGTGGGGGGAGGGAGGAGGAACCCAACCTGAAATTGTAACTTAAAAATTTCATATTTTCTGGAAAGAAACTAGAGATTTTCATGTGAAATCACTGTTATGTAGTTAAAAGCTCTTGTTTTTTTAAAAAAAAATAATGCTGACATCAGAAGCATGTGTGTATACACTTTGAGAGTTTGGATTTATTAAAATTTTGTATAATGCCAGCTTTCTTACATAGGTGTGAAGGTATCAGTAAAGATCAGCAGTTTAATGTATCATATCATCAGTTACATGGAACCTCACAGAAGTACGCTTACAATACCAGAAGAAAGGTAAAGTTGCGTACTAAAGAATTATGTGCAAAATATGGCCCAAAGTGGGGAAAAAATAGAAAGGGTCTAATTCTTTGGAAGTTGTCTGATAACCTGAAATACAAGGTATTAATCCTGTCAAAAAAAATAAAATAAAAAAAAAACCCAAAACCTTGCTGTTTCTGGTTACAGGAAGGTTAAATATTTGCTGCTCTGGAGCAGCAAACTAAGCAGTGATAGAATGACCTCTTGATTGAGCTGTTGGTCCAAAAGAGGTGTTGTGAGCTTGCTACGCCAACTGGTTTCTCCTGGAACTGTTTGTGCAGTTTCTAGTTTTGCAGCCGTGGAGCACGGCATGCTATAGGTATGACTTGTGTGCTGCCAGTGTGGTCCCTTGTGTGAGTGGGTTGGTGGCTTTTTTCAGCTAACAAATACCTAACTTGAATAGCTGCTTAATGCTGAGAAATTAAAAATTAGTCCACTTCAAAAATGCAGGAGTGTGTAATTTGTAATGTATCCACTTGTGGTAGAAAGTGAACAGCATTTTACTAACACTACCAGATAACTAATTTATCCTTCATTAGGAAAATCATCATTTTGTGAATACCTTTTCAACACTCTGTCTCCCACAATACAGAGGCACAAGCACAGCACAGCCTTGCCTACTGCCATTGTCCAAAACGTGGGCAATCCCCCTTTTCCGTGGCCTGTGAATGTGTAGTCAGCATCCATTTTTTATTATAAAACTTAACCTTTTTTGACTCAAGTTACTGTAAAGTGAAAAAGTGGTAGTGGCTTTGTATTGCAAATGTGGGCTTTTTGTTTGCCACAGCATGGAAGTCGCATGCAATACAGATGAGTGAATTTTGTTTCTGCAAGCTTCCAAGCACGTGTGATTATGGGAGGAGGCTTTTATTACACCTATCTGTATGCTGTAGCCAGTTAATCTAAGGTGATACGTACTTCTTGTGGAAGATGGCTTCTAATAACTTTCATAAAATGTGAAATATCAGCTTGCATTTTGTTACAACTGTAAGAAAGAATCTTATTTTTGGAAAAATACTATGAATTTATGCAGGAAGATCTACTTGATTAATGTTATAAAGCCTGTTACATGATATTACATGGATGTTCTGGCTTTTGTGTTAGTATATTAAATAGAAATGTATTTACTGCTCTAGAAAAAGATTTTACAGAAATACATTAAAGTCCAAACAGTTGTTGCTCAATTTGGGAAGTGTTCTCCTCCTTGCTCAAAAATTTCAGTTTAAGAAAAAAGCAGACCTTTCCATGAAGTAGAAAAAAAAATGATGCTGATTTGACATTGTTTTTTAATCTTCTCATCCTAGTAACTCCAGTCTGCAGCTGTTAACATGGTCATGACTATTTCTACTACATCTCATCATGACTGTGACCAGTTGCCTCATTTTAATCTTAATTCCTGTATTGCTTTATTTACCTCAGTTTATCAGAAGTTTTAAGTCCTAAAATAGTTTTTATTGGTCTGTTACCTATTGATAATTTCCTGCAGATTTGAGTTTTTTTCTGACAAAAACGTGATGCTACGCTAGTATTGTGAGTTTTTGGAATATATTGGAATATTTTCTTGATGGAAAGAATAGCATTTATATGTTCAAAAAGTTTTCAAATGTAGGGGTTTGAGGAATGCGTGTTATCTTTTTTTTGTATGTCTCTGACCTTTTACCTTTATCTTACTTTCCTCCTCAGGAGGTCACTGTTCTGACGAACTTTTAACTTTTTATTTGTAACAGCCACTGCATGTTCCTGTCTCTTTAATTATGTGTTTTATGTATTGCAAAACAAAAATCATTAAATTGTGGTTATCTTTTAAAAGAGGAGAGCTTGCAGGAGACAAAACGGTAGTGGTAGTAACAAGGAACTCATAAAAGCCTACTACCTTTACTCTGATTATTTTAAAGACAAGAGCATGTGAGTGGGTGTATTGAGAGTATATCAGAGTGTTCAGATCTTGCCTCATTTAGTTCTCATGTAATAATCCCTTTAAAGTAAAATTATTGCACCTGTTGAGTAAATGTCTACATAAAACTCAAACTCATATTTAAAGGAGAAACGCGTTTATTTTAGCTCAAGGAAAATACTTCCTTTTGGAGCACGACTTTAGAGACCACAGACCTTGATCTTCCAGGCGTGTAGGTTTATATGTTAAGCCATTAATAATTCCATTTCATCGCTTACCATATAATTATGATAATAGTTAAATGGTAGGCTTGTGAAGAACAGGGTAGTGCCTCTAGCTTTAAGGACAGTTTTAGATTGTTTTGTAATTTGATTTGACTTACGTTTTGGGGAGTGTCAAACTGTATGGAACTTCCCATGCATTCTCTGGTGTTGGTTTAAGTAGCTGACCTCTCTGCTTATATTGCTGCAGTATTCAGGAAGGTGTCTCTTGCAATGCCTCAGTGGTGTTTCATGTTCAGAAAAGTGTTTTGTTGCTGAAAGCACTGTAGATGATAGTTTTGATGTATATTGTTTTATGGCAATATAATGCCAAATATACCTTTTATGCCTTTATGAACCAGCACTAGCTTTCTTGAGGCCAAACGTTGTCACAGTGCTCTGTTACTAACCTGTGTGAGATTAAATAGATCAGTACTGGGGCTCTTTAAATATAAATAATATTAAATATTAAAATAAATAGCCTTATCCTCAATAGTAATCTACATTCAGATAACATTTAGAGGTAATACTACCCTAATTACTGTACCACAGAGGCAGATGAAGGAGGTTTGTGGGTTTTTTTCATAAATTTAGATACTGACTAGCATAATTCTTCCTATACTACAGTATCTGTTTAAGGACAGATCTGTGCCCAGTATTTCAGAAGTGTCACTTACATGAGCAAAATAATTATCTTGGAGTAAAATTCATTTTAGTTAAACAGATCAAATTTTCAGTAAATAAGTCTAAAGTCATTGCTTGAGAGTTTGGATTAAAATTTATGTGAAAGATATCATTTGGTAACAACCACAAAATGGATATAAGGAAGGAATTGAAAATACTGAAATAAAGATGACAAAAATAAGAGCCTATAACTGCCCATCCCATCTACCAACTGCCTATATATACATGCGCTCTTTCTCATACATGCATATTCTTTTGATTTCTTGTTAGATCCAACCAGTTTACAGTCCAGAATTGTTCTTTTGTGTCTCCTTGGGTTACCATTTGATGACAGAAGCATAATCGTCTTTTAATCCCATCTTTTACGTCCATCACAGATGTAGCATATAAGATTATTTCTGTTACGAGCGTTTCAGTTTTTCTTCTGTCAGTCTTTATTTCCTTTGGGCTTTTTTTCTTTTCTTTTTGGACTGGGTTTCTTGTCAATTTGATGGATAGGTGCTGTTGCTGGATGCATGTGCTCATTCACTTGTAGTGCCAGCAGGAGACATTAGTGTTAAGATCATTCTTCTCTTTTCTTGTGCAACCTAAGAGCAAACACATGTTGGTCATTTCATCAGAGAATTATTGTTTCAGGTTCTAGAAGTGTATGAAGCTGTCATTACGTTGCTTGCAATTGATTCAATTTTTCAAAATTACAGCCAAGCTGTACAGCCACAGGACTTGGATTTTTTTAAAAGAGACAAATTCTGGAGGAAGAGTTGAGCAGTATAGTAAAGGTGCCGGGAGGGTCTCCTGTCATATGCCGTGAATCCTGCATCCAGTGGTTTGTTTCTGTTCTGCTTTCCCTTTGGTTGGCCAATGTCTTAGTTTTCCACTCTTTTAGAATATGGACTTTCCTAAAAAGAGACAGTATCTTGAATTGAACTGAAAGTAAATATTCCAGAGATGGCCATTAAGATTTTTTTTTTTTTTCCTGTTGCAAGATCAGTGAGACATGGTGGTAGGATTATTTGGAGGTTTTTGTTTTCTGACTCTTTAGACAGAGGTATAGAATCAAGTCTGTGAGAAGAAGGCATGAAGTATTTGAGAGAAACTCCTACTTTGTGCATGTATATTTGCATAATCTGAAAGGCCAGCTTTTCCACAGGTTATGACCAGTATAACTCCTTTTGCATGTTGTGGGTCTACTCAGATTAGTAACTATTTATTAGGTTAAGAAAGATGTTCAGCATTGATCTGCAGCAAATGAAAGCTGCAAGTGCAAGAACATACTGTTATTTTTACCTCCCCCTGCCCACAATATGGGGAAGGGGGAGGAATGGACTTCTAGAGAGGAAAAGAAATTACAGTGTTTATATTGCTCTAATCCCTTTGATATCTTCTGAAAGGTTACGGTCTGTTTCTGTATTTTACTTAGGGTTTGAAGTTATCTTATGTAACAGACATAATGAAAGTGTTACCAGAGATGGAATTACCGCAGTTTACTTTCCCTTACAGGCTGCCAACCTTAAGGAAACTATATTTGGATGTAGTTTTTAATAAGAGCAGGGATTTGTATCTTGCTGCTATTAACATTTAGGAGTGATAGGCAGCTGAAGCTGTGAGTCTCCCTTTAATTACCTTGGCCTAACACTTTAGTGAGTAGCCTGGCTAGTGAATACTGTTATGGAATCATGAACGTATGGATTAAAAAATGGAATAAAAGTAATGATAGGCACTTCTAAGGTCATTTAATAGCTTCTATTTAGCATCAAGCAATGCTTCTAGAGTATTTAAGTATTGAAAGAGGATATTTAAAGCCATTTCAAGTATTTTGTCCTACATATGGTAAATGACTATAGATATTGATAAACAATGTTAGTTTGTAGCATAGACATACCTGATCATAAAAAGGGCTGTTAAAGTGAAAATTCTTGTCTTACTATATAGGTTGGAGGAACAATTATATGCTGTAATAAATCTGTTGTAGTAATTATATTTAGTTGCAATGTCTTGCAAATGCAAAACTTGCTGATGTAGTTACTAGTTTTTTAATAGATCGTTGACCCATCAATCAGACTCTGACCATTTCAGAGATAAAAAGCTGGGCTTCCATTGGCTCTTATGAATAGAGCTCCTTTCCACAAATTAAGAAATGGTGTAATAATTAACAGATATAATGGATATGTGCATTGAAGTTTTGGTTGTATCTTTGAGCTTTAGCTCCTGTTATCTTTGGTGTAGTTAACCCCTATCTACCCACAGGTAATTTAAATACATTGTAAAAATGAATTAGTTTTGTGGCAATGGCATGTTGCTATATGTCAGACTGATAGGTTTTTAATTTTTTGGAGATCTTCTGTAATAAGAGTTGATGTTAATCTTCTTTCAGACTTTATTCTTTTAAACCAAGGCAGAGAGAACTTAACGTAGCAACTTTAACTAGTAATACTGTTCTCAAGATACGATTCTTTGCAGTGATTCTTGAAACAATTTTACATAGAGAAAATTTACCTAAACATCTTAAGACATTTTATTTGTTTTAGAGATTTTAATGATTATAAATACTGATGATTACTGATATTTCAGTTTGATATCTTTGACCTAGTAAGTCATTTGGAAACTGCCAAAGCAGGTCACTCTGGACTCATAAGGCAAATCAGGAAGTAGACAAAGGTCACTAGCTGTTCCGAAGTTCTAAAGATCTTAAAAATCAAAATTTAAGGCTTTGAAAATAGAAATAATATTTTTAGTTGCAAATCTTCAATAGCTAATATCAAGATTCAGTTGTTTTGATGTAATATACTAAGTGCAAAAAAATGTGAATCAGGAAGAAGAAAAGAGAATCCAAAGTTTAGAGGTAAATTTTAGTTGAAGTCAAAGAAAAAATACCTGAATTTACATACAATTTTTCTTTCTTTGTAAAGGTGGGGGATAGGGAGAAGAGAAATGATAGCTAAAATGAGATGATAAAATGCTCTTTAACTGGAAATTCATCAGGCCATAGCAGCTCTTTGTTTTCAAAAGAGTTTTCGTATTAAAAATCTTTGACCTCTTAATTAGTGCTATCTTTTCCACATGTTTTGTTTAGCACTTTATTTCAGGAGTGTTTTAATACTTCATATTTATTCAGAACCCTTGTAAAGAGGATCACATCTTTACTAGAGGACGCTCATTTTTGTACTAGAATGTGGCAAAGTCGTCATCTTATTGTAAACTCAATTTGATCTACTTCAGGGAAAGCACGTTGCTTAATGACATTAATTGTCTCTAAATGGATACCGTAATAGGTCTTGCCAATGTTTGGTTCTTTGTGTTCAGTAGCCTGCAGATTTTTCTGTCATTGCCCGGGTTTTACTAATGTAGTATGCATGTAAATAGTATGCATGTAAAGATTAGAATAGAGTGGAAAATATTAATTATATATATCACCGATGAAGGAAGTAAGAGTACATCACAGCGTCAGAGGATGAAGGGACAACTGAATAGATGAGTTAAAATAAAGGAATAAATAACGAGAAAGTTCATGAAGATAGGGTTAGGAGCAGAGAAGTAAATAAGTCACTATTTATTTTTTCATTTTTATGTAAGTCATATCAGTGTTACCCACGTAGAAGTTGTACGCGTAAAATGAATATGCGGTTGTCTACGAAATGCATTTCCATAATGCTGTTTAGTATTAGTTGCAGATCTTAGTATCTGTATGTATGGATGCATATTTGTAGTTGTAAAAAAGATAACTTATTCTGAAGGAAAACGAAGCAATTCTTCAATATTTGGCAGTGTCGTGTCTGCTCTAACCTGAGTCCAGAATATTGCAGATGCAAGAGGGATTAGCTTTTTCAAAATATACTGTGACATTATGCCAAGATCTTCAGGTCCATAAAGTGAAGTCCTCAAGAAAAGAAAATAGCAGGGGCACACTTCTCCTTTTTCTTTGCCATTTAGCATCTCTGTACATGTCCACACAGTCAGTTTATCTCTTGATGAAAGATAAGCAAAAGTAGTATGTAGTTTATGCATTTCTGATCCAAGAGGGGCCTACATTGAGACTCAGGAATGCAACCTTCTCTGCTCCTAACCCTATCTTCATGAACTTTCTCGTTATTTATTCCTTTATTTTAACTCATCTATTCAGTTGTCCCTTCATCCTCTGACGCTGTGATGTACTCTTACTTCCTTCATCGGTGATATATATAATTAATATTTTCCACTCTATTCTAATCTTTACATGCATACTATTTAATATGTGATGTTGTATTGCAAGCAAAATTAAAGTAAACCACAAAATTAGTTTATATAACAAATGAAAATAATGAGATGATACACTCATATTTATTCTTTAGTTCTGTTTTTTCCTTAAATTTAATTAAATCTAAATGATTTTTTTTTTTTTTTTTTTTTGCTTCAAGGATCTTATCTTCCTATTCATTTTATCTGTTTTGTTAAATGGCTTAAAAATGTAGAGAACTTAAAATTTCATTCAGTTGAATCTCAAGAGGAAAAATAGTAGATAGAATTTATAAGGAACATGAGTCTACCAAGATGCCAGCTTTATGTCTAATTTAGACTTTACTGTTTGAAGAGAGTTTGTGAGTTTGTGTTTAGATATACTGAGAAGAAAGTTTAGCACTATTGGGAAGCATTTAGGTTTGTCTTGTTGTTTTCATACATTGGCAAAATCTTTTTGTTAAAAGCAAGATAGCGGTGCTTGAGAATTAAAAACAAAGCTAGTTCCCATGGTTTTAATCATATGGGGAGTAGATAGAATACTAAGCAAAAAAAAGTTTGAATGTGATTCTTCGGTAATATTTTCCTTTAAGTATTAACTGATTAAATCATTGTTCAGCTGTGATTATTGGAAGGGTGAATTTGAACAATGATACAGGGTATCTCTGCTAGAAAGTAGTGTGAAATAGTTACTTTTTCTAGGATCCTATACTACTTTAATATGTGCAATGTATTTTTAGTATGAAAATGGTATGTTTAGCTCATGAGATGTATACATTTAAGTTTTCCTTTTGTTTCTTGTTTTTAAGCTAAACAATACAGGCATTTGCTTTCGTACATCATGTGAAGCCCTGCATTATATTTACAGGAAACAGTCTAGGACATAAAGCAGCTGGTCTTTAATTTTGAGGACTTTACACTGTAACATCATAAGCACTAGTTTTTCTATAGATATAAGTTGAGTTGTTGAAATGTCTTGCAACTCCATGTTATAAACGGACCTCTAAACACACTGTTCTACTTATCTTTTCAGCAACCAGATTGCCCTTTCCAGTGTCCTCAGAACTCAGCAAGAAGTGTTCGTTGGGCTCTTAATTATTCTTTGGACACTGGCACTGAACCTCAGTTTTTCCTATAAGAAAGCTTAGAAAGAGCTCTGTGTAAGCTTCCTCTGAGGGTAGAGAAAGCAGGTAAGCAAATATTTTGTCTTGGACACGTTTTAGTTCACGTTCGTTTAAGATTTCTTTCTCCCTAAAATTGCTGATGCAAAAAGCCTCAGTTTTCAAATACACAGGTGTCAGGTATGTTTTGCTTGATTTTTTTTTTTTTTTTTTTTTTTGTGGAATTAGATTCACAAAGGGGAAATCATTCTTAAGCAACCTGATAGCCCCTACAACAAAATGACTGGCTTGGTAGGTGAGGGGGGAGCAGTGAGTATTGTCTGCCTTGACTTCACTGAGGCCTTCAGTGCTCTCCCGTAACATCCTCATAGGCAGCCTGATGAAGTATGGGGTAGGTGAGCAGAGAGTGAGGTGAAGTGAGAGCTAGCTGAATGGCCAGACTCAGAGGGTTGTGAAGTGTGGCATGAAGCCTAGTTGGAGGCCAGTAACTAACAGTGTATCCCAGGGATCAATACTGGATCCATAGTGCACTGTCAGCAGTTGTGGACAATACAGAACTGGGAGGAGAGGGCTATGCTACTGTTCAGAGAGGCCTCAACAGGCTGGAGAGATGGGCAGGGAGGAACCTCATGGAGTTCAACACAGGGAATTGTGAAGTCCTGCACCTGGGGAGGAATAGCCTCATGCTCCAGTACAGGCTGGGGCCCACCAGCTGGAAAGCAGCATTATGGGAAAGGACTCAGTGGGTCCTGGTGGACGCTGAGATGCACTTGGGCCAGCAAGATGCCCTTGCAGCAAAGAAAGCCAGCAGTATCTGGGCCCGTGTGAGAAGGAACATTGCCAGCAGGTTGAGGGAGGTAATCCTTTCCCTCTGCTCAGAACTGGTGAGGCATTTAGAGTGCTGGATCCAGTGCTAAGCTCCCAATATGAAAGGCATGGAGCTACTGGAGTGAGTCCAGTGAGAGCCACTAAGGTGATGAAGATACTAGAGCACCTGTCATATGAGAGGCTGAGAACTGGGCCTGTTCAGCCTAGAGAGGGGAAGGCTAACACCAGTGTTGTTGTATGTTGTAGCTTCTTTATATTTCGTGATTCTGTATCTAAGTTCTGTGGTTGTGTATTGTTTTTGCAGTTACAATATACTTGAGTTCAGGCTTTCAGTATGTTGATGGAATTTTTGCGTGTTACTGTGAACTTTATGAATGTGACTCTAGTGACTCCTAGCGGAGTGTTAAGAAACTGACTGACTTTTGTGCTGAATGAAATACACAAATATTTTTCATTGCTATGTTAATTTTCTCTTTATTCTCTTTGCAGCTGGATTAGCTTTTGGATTTCACTTCTGGTGTTCTGCATATGCTATCACTATGGAATTCCTATTGCAGCACCTTTTCTTAACATCAGTCCCAAACCAGATATTATAATTAGGTGTCTACATTTTAATGAACATTTGTAGGTGTATGTAAATATTTTAAACTCACAATATCGCAGAGGTCTAAAAGTATTAATTTTTTTTTGTGCTAGGCGAGGTAGGTATGGTTTTAATATGGTAGAAAAACTAGTACCTACCTGGGCAGTATGGCAATATTATATATGAATTAAAGCTACTTCTGCTCAAGTTCCATTGTGACCAGTCAGTGTTTATTAAATAATTATGAATTTATTGATAACATCTTGAAATCTGCCTTTGATAAGATAATCGTGTACTTACTACAGTATTCTTGTGCTAGAACAGCAGCAATCACTGACCATGTAAAGTAAAGTTTTAGCAAACTCTCTTAATCTAAAGTAAGTCTGGTATTACTGGTCACTTAGTAATTATTTAATCCAGAGGATGAAATTACGTCCTAGCCCTGCTGTAAAAAATAGAGGCAATTATTTCATATGATTTAAAATCAAGTCCTAGATAATGACTTCGCATTTAAGTGTGTAATTACTGATGTCCATAAATAAACATCATAACTCTGCTCAGATAATTAAATTTAAACTAGTACTAAAGGAAGTTTAACTTCCTGGAAATTTTGTTTGATACTTTTCAGTACAAACTGAACTTCACTGCAAGTCTACATCAGCTACATGTTTGGAAGCATCAGAAATGAAACAATTCAGTTTTATATAAGAAAACTGGGCAATAGATTTCCATTTTTATGCTGTGTGCATGTAATTTTATGGGCTTTGAAGAATATAGTGGTATTTATTCTTTTATAGTTAGAAAAGCTGTTTTCATCTTTAGTTATTTTTAAATTCAGGCTTAATAGTTTTGCATTTGCTAATATTTAGCATTATATATATTGCACGAACCACATTGTTTAAGGTCAAACTTACACAGCAATCAGAAATGTCTAAAAGACCTCAGATCCATATTTTTGTTGGAGCACCTAGTATTCCAAGCCAGCTGGAGGTGTCAGAACATAATAGTTCAGTGTCTGCTGCTGAAAAATGGAGAGAACTCCACTGTTCGTGTGATAGACATAGTCTTTTTTCTGAAAAATGTAGAAGTACTGACAGTAGTCAGTACTTAATGTTTCTGGGTGAAAGCTCTATAGTGACAGCAGTTCCTACAAGTGGTTACTGCTCCCAGCAATCTGAACAGGGAAGATCAGTGGTAACAGAAGAGTGCTTGACATCTGTAACTTTGGTGGAAACCAATCCCAGTACTCCTAAGATGACTGGCAGTTTAATTTACTCTGATTGTCAATTGTCTAAAGATAGAAGTGCGCACACAAGCGTAAATCAGGCTACAGATGAACACCTTTCTCAAATGTTTAGAGAATTGGAAGAACAGGGTGAAAAACAATCATGCGTCTGTTGTTCAAACCTCACAGAAGGAAAAAACAGTCATTTGGAAGTTAACTGCTCTGAGATTTCTAATTTGGTTGCCTCTACTAAGCAGATTAGCATACATCTAAGGTCTATGGGAGAAGATGTTCCATCAGGCCATATAAGTGACTGCCATGAACATCTAAGTCAGTATCTGGATGTGTTTTTCCCCTCAAATCAAGAGTCAAAACCAAAAGGAGAACTAAATGATTGTTCGAACCTTGCAGTATCAACTGACACTGAATTTCGTAGTATATTGACTTCAAGTCAGATGGCTGTTCTTGCACAAGGTGACTTTAAGAAACAAAATGAGATGCAGAAAAGAACCATTGAACTACTGGAAACAGAAGCAGAGAATAAACATGAAGAAAGGCAATATGAACACTTCAGTCTTAATTCTGATGTCAGAACATGTCATATTGTGGCTGAAAATGCATTTGAACAAGAGTATACAGGTTCTCTTGAACTTTTCAGCTCTGAGTGTGATGGCAAAACCTTCTGTTTTGACACTACAATAAGAGAAGGAAGTGCTCATGAAAATACAAATGCATCTGAAGAACTTCCTAATGTTCCTGCTGAACAATTTTTAAATGAAGTCCTTATTGAACCATTGAGCTCAGGAATACTGTGCTCCCAAATAAGCAGTTCTCATAACAGTTCTTTTAAAAGAGCCCACAAGTCTGAAGAGTCTCTTTATATTTTTCACTCTGCATTTAAAAGACAGCTGAAATCAAAGAGAGCTAAACTGAATTCTTCTCTAGCTGGTCCTGAAATGAGAATGGATCAAGAGAGGGTGACAGAGTTCAAGAAACTTCAGAAGCATCTTCTATCATTACTTAAGAACTGCTGCTGCAAAAATCAAAAATACAGTGTTTTGGTAGCAATAGTACATCCCTGTCATATTAAAGAAATACAGAAAAAGACAAGACCCAGATCTTTATCTAAAGTCCCAGTAGCAACGATTGTAGTTACTGACCAGTCCAAAATTGAAAGAAAGGTTGTGCTATGGCGTGCTGCTGCATTTTGGTCACTCACTGTGTTTCCTGGTGATATTGTACTACTTACAGGTAAGTACTCCTTTCTTGCTTGCCTTTTTAAAATTTTAAGTCTTTAAAATGTCTGCTAGTAGCACAGTGTGTAACCAGTAATTTGGAACCACCACGAAGCATCTGAAAGCATGGCTCAATGTCACTTTGAATTCCCCAAATCATCATACCATTGGAACATAAATTCTGTAGAAGTTGGTCATTTCTTATATGTAGTCTTTGGTCTGAGGCAGCATATAGACCCTTACAGCAGTGCTATAAATAGACATCTTTTGTAACCTGTTAGTTTTTTAAAACAGTTGTTAAGGTGCAAGTGCTACCATAAACTGAAAGATGTGCTAGTTATTTACGTATTTTTCTTTTTTACTTTTGTACGTCCCTGCTGTTGGACCAGCAGGTTGACCAGAAAATTGTGATGTTTGTGTTGAGTTTCAGGAGAGGAAATACTCTTCTTCCATGAAAGATTTTCGGGGTTCTAGGGTTAGATGTAGTTGGTAACTGGCCTAGACTGCATGAGTAAAAAATTGTCTTCAGTTTACCTTTTACATGTCAGTTAATGAAGACTGCTCCTGACAAATCCTTGTGATCTTTAATTGCTGACAGGAGCAAAATCCTCCCCAGTTAAACAAATGCATCTCATGCAGTGCTATGAGAGCTATGATGCATCTAATTTAAGGTTGGATTTGACCAAAACTTACACCACCAAAATTGCTGTGATTTGACCAGTTCTTCTGGGGATATGCAAAAAACTACACAATATAACATTTTTCATGTTTGAATACTACTACAGCTGTATTTCTAAGATGCCTATTTATTTCAGTTGCTTGAAAAAAGAAAAAGTGCTTATGTTGCAAAACTGGGTATTTTAGGGATTGAAGATAAGCTGGGCTTTTTCCTGCTTCTCTGTTTAGATGTTCTTATTGCAAAATCCATCAAATGTGCTTTTAGGTGAACCTAGTGTTTTATTACTCACTGTGAAATATCACACAAAAGTAACTTGCCTAGTGGTTCTAGAAGTTCTATTCCATAATTGCCTAATGCCTTCACCCATTTTGCTTATACAGTACTTTCTATTAACTACTGTCAAACTACTGTAATATATTGTTTAACACTTTGTAAATTATGTTGTTAGGCTCTAAAATAACTTTGTTTTGAAGTGTTCCCTGAGACTCTCAATGTCTGCATGTATGATGCTTCCTGAAATTGTGTAGCAGTACCTGCAATTTTGACATTTTCCTGGTTTCTTGCAGTCGGCTAAATTTAAGTTTGCTGCATTCTGTCAGTAATATGTCTCTTCTCTTTAGTATTGCTCCCCTTGATGCTACAATCAATTTCTTGTCAGGCTCCTTAGCTAGCATTTAGCAACAGCAGCTATGAGATGCTGTGAGATAGGTATGCTAGCGGCTCACCTAGCATTGTGGTTGGTGTATGCACATAGATTATTATTTTTTAGCCAGACTGTGAAGCTTTTTTTCTGCAGAAACTTTGACAATACCCGTGCAACTACAGCTTTTGACTTTGGTGGGTTTTTTTCCTTCACTTAATAAAGGTGTTCTTTAAAGCAATTTAGTCTTCTGCGTTTCAAGTAGACGTAATATTGAGCATCTTGCTGCACTGTTTTAGTAGTGTCACTGTTCGTATTTCACATTTCTTTCCTATCTGCATTCCTTAGGAGATCATAATAGATGTTGATATCCACATTAAATCTCAATGAATTATGTGGAAGTTCCTTCAATTTATGCCAGTTCCAAAGAAAATCTAACTTTCTGAACAGGGTGACATTTTTAGTAGGGATTTTGCACTTGTTTTCTGCAAAACCATTCTATATATGAATGTTAGTCCTAGGTGGCACATAAATGAGAGCAGCAAACCCTCAGTAATGAACAAAAACATTGAAAAAGGCCATTTAAGAATCAAGGAGCCAGTAGGCCATGGGGCTCTGGAAACAAGTAGCAACTTGAACAGAAACAAGCTTCAAAACTAAAGTTCTGATCTGAAACCAGTTTCCAGATTTCTGTTTTTATAGCCAAAAAGTATGCATATTTCAATATGTTCAATATATATGGATTGGTGAGTCTACTTTTTGTTGCAGATATCATTATGTATGAGAATCTTTGGTTTGGAGAAGTAATGCTGCAATCTACATGTACCAGTCAGTTACTGAACCTGGGAAACTGCTCATCTCTCAATCCAAAACAATGTAAGTCTGGAATGCAGAAGATTCCTCAAAATCACAATAAAATGGCTATTTAAAGCACATCATTTGGTACTCCAGTGGTTTTTATACAGGATAAAAATGTAAATGTGATCAATTGAGCTGCACAAAACACTGGAAGAATATGACAAGAACACTGTGGACAAGATGTGGACATGATGTCATCATGGGTAGGCATATGGAGTTTATTGCGAAGTTGGATGGTTACCTTTCAATATACTGAAAACTGAACTCGTTTAGATTAATTTTGAAACAGCTGTTTTCCTAGAACTCAACCTTAAGAGGTTTGAGACTGCCTAACAAGGTGACTTTATAGCAAGAATTACGTTGTAGTTACAGAAGTTTTGAAGGCTTAACGAATAGGTAAGTTCAAGGAACAAAAAATCAACAAGACCTATTAAGCACAGACTTTAAAGTGACTTGAAGTGTTGGAGGCTTGTAGAAAATACAGTGGAAGTATTACTACAAACTTTTATTGTTTTTTTTTTTCTTCCTGACATCTATTATTGCCAACTGTTTAAGACAGCATGGGAGTAAATGGTCAAGAATGAGTATTCCTATGTTCTTACAAAGTTACAATACAAGGCTATTTCTGATATATTTTAAAGTAGTATTCTTACACTACATCCAAAATACAATCTAATTTTGGATCAAGTACTATACATCTCAAGTTTCTTGGCTGCTTAGAATTATCATGAGATGATTTTGGTTTTGTTGGTGTAAGCATGTACCAGCTGATAGTTTTTTTTTATAGCTCTTAGCTTAACAAAAATTTGAGATAATCCTATGTTTTAAGTTCATCATATAGTGGATGTTGGTGTTCTTCATGGTTTATTGGCATACGTATCATCGAAATTTCCCCACTTTGGAGACCTTCCATGTAGACAAGTTCAGAGGTTGGATAGTATTCAGCATGTTCAGCTAGACCAGCTTCAGTCAAATACGTTGGTTCACTTGGTCTTAAAAATTATCAGCATCACCATATTAAGAGGTAAGTTAACGCATTGGACTTTCACAACTTCAGAATTGCCTTGCAATGGTTTAATGGTTTAAATTTTAGGTGTTGGCTGTTTCTAACTCCACACTGCAGTGTTTGAGATATGAATCACAGGTAAGAGCTTTCTGATGAGCCTCTTATAGGGGGTGCAACAGGTAGAGAACTTCAGAGTTAGAGGCAGGAAGGAAGTAGTGACTGAAATTAGCTGCTGAAAGAAGGCTATTGCCCACCAGCTGATCAGGATTGTACATGTTTTGGGGATAAGCCTGCAGGCAGAAGGCACTAATAATCAGTGTTCCTGCTCACTGAGAGTTGATGAGATCTCACTAAGGAGTGAGCAGTCACCCTTTGTGGTACAGACTGCAGTTACTAATGCCTTGACTGGTCAGTCAGATGACTTGAGCATCTCCAGAGCTCCAAAATAGTGTTGACCTGATTTTCAGCAAGGTGGGGCGTTGGAGAAGCATGCTGGTATGAGGTACAGTGTGGGGAGGTGGAAAGGGCAGCAGGAATGTATTAGATAGGAGGAATGTGCATCTGAAATCCTCTTCTGGGGAGAGCTGTGTGTAGCAGGAGTGCTGAGAAGAAGGCTCTGTTGCAGTTATGGTGGAACTTTTTTTTTTTAATTACTAAGAATTGTTTCCTGAGGGTTCATGGCTGTGAATCCAGGTGTTTAATGTACTCTTTTTTTAAACTGTTCGTTCCTTTTAGAACAGTGAATGGAGTTACTTCAGGATTCCTTTTTCCGAAGTCATTTCTATCTTAATTTTCTGTGTTAAAATTATAGTTTATTTCTATCCATTCATCATAATGAGACCTTAAATAGTTCCTTCCTAGCATCTTCTCAACTTTCTGAAATGAACAAAAACAAATCATCTTGGTGCCTTCTTAGTATATTATGTACTGTGTATTAACATACATATGTTTTTCAAGGCATTGGGAAGTTAGACCACTGCTACCACCTGGAAAGGGAGTCCCCCCCCCCTTTCTTTTCACTTACTTAAATATTCTGACTTTCCTCCATTTTTCCATGGGAAGCCGCTATTTCTCCATGCTTGACATAATGCTTTTCAGATTTAGTTGATCGTACTGCACTATCACTGTGTTTTAGTGCTGCAGAAGATTGAAATGATCTTACCCACACTGTCAATATCACCTTTATTATAAATGGAGAATTGTAGAGATAGAAATCTCTAATTGATTATTTTATGTGATTCTGAAACTGTTGGCACTGATTTAAAGCAGGATCTATTATCCAAGAATTTTATTTGAATTTATGAAAATACAGCTGTAATATGGAATTACCAGAACCTTTCAAGCAGTATCCTGAATGAAGAATGTCATAGAGATCTTATAATTGTTTGTCTATATATGCTATTAATTCTCTTAGGATGCTTGTACCGAGCTACAGTTTCTTTTATATGAAAATTTTTACAGAAATGTGTTTTTTTTTTTATTCCCCAGCAATTGCAGAAACAGTGGTTTCATATTTAGAGATAATCTGTTACTAAGGTGTTTTGAGTACAGTCTTTTCCCTGTTGAAACCAGTCAAGATGAGTTGGAGTGCTCAAAAATGCTCATCAATACCCGCTATTTCCCAGGAAGTGTCCGGTTGCTGAATACTTAGATGCTTGGAAAATTATTGCTACATCTAAATTATTTTCTCTATGTATTTCTAAAATAGCATTCTCTATGCATTTCTTCAAGCTAGCTTCATATTGGTGAAGAAATCATAAATTGTTTAATCTTATCTTGAAGAAATTTGTGGTCATTTTCTTGTTTGTTTATATACTTCTTCCTATAAAATAAGTCACATTATTTCAAACTTTTTCAGAATCTGTGTACAACTACAAAGGGGGCAGCCAAAGGAAAGTTATTCTAACAGTAGAACAGAACAGAGGTCGACATTATAGAATGGTGCTGTGGGGAGCTGGGGCAGCCTGGTACCCTCAACTTCAAAGGAGAAAAGGTAAAATCTTTGGAACTTTAGGCTACTGTAATAGAAATTCTGTGATGTCATTAATAGCTTTTAAATGTTCAACTGATAACATTTTCCTTTCAACCTTTAAATATTCCTGCATCTTGCTAGGACAATATGTTGGATATTTTTAAAAGTTATCTTTTTTTTGAAAATAATGCCATCAGCAACAGAATTTGCATGCACTCATTTTAGAGTCCTGAGGAATTTTTATGGTATTAAATTATAAATATTTAGAAAATTCTATTTAGATGTAAAACTCTCTGGTGTCTAATTGTCATATAACTATGAAAAAGAACTTGAGTGTTAACTAAATCAGCAGATTTTCTGAATCTTTCTGCTGCTGTCTGTTTTTGCTTCAATTCCTAGTTTTCTCTCCACTGCTGACTTTCAGTGTATGCATTCCACCTTAGTAACTTCAGTATATTAAAACCTACATGGCTTTTGTTTTTGTGTCTGTAAATGTGGTTAGATGTATACAATTCACTAGATAAACAAGTGATTATAAATCATGCAGAACTCAATGCCAAAAATATTCCAAAATACAGGTTTTTTGAGATGTTTTAATACTATATTATAGTTGGAAAATATTAAATAGTTATCATAGTTAATCTTTAAGTTACTGTGGTTAATCATTCCCTAATGCTTAAAGCAGAAGTCTAAGAAAAGGTAGATCTCCGTAGTGTTACAACTGTTAGTATCTGATGGAAAGCTTGTGTCGTCTTCTCTGGCTAGTGTTCATCTAGCACCTTGCATTTTAATCATTAAAAGACTATCTGAAATTCAAGGTAAGAGTGATTTCTCAACTGTAGAAATACCACAGATAGACAAACCATGAACGTTTGATCCCAGCAAGATAGCCAAAAAAGATAGTTCTATCATGCTAAACAGACATACATGTCATACAACTGAATACTGTTGAGTGAGTTACAGGAGGACAGCACGTGATGTCCGTTCTTGCTAGGAGTCATAGAAAACCAGCTGGGGCATGTGTTTACTGTTTGTACTGGCAGATTAGATACCTTGTGGTCTTGTACAGCAGGGGATTTGTAATTTCTAAATTGTGTCCATCTTTTAAATAAAATACATAACACTATACTATTTTGGTGTGTCTAACAATTGTTTCCAAAACAAGCTACATTTGTTTTTCATCTTTTGCTAAAAGATTCTTGAAAGACTGGAGTGACTGTTAATATGGGGTAAAATTCTGAACTGTAGATGGTGGAAAAAATACAGAGTAAGTTCTTGTTAGGCGCACAGAGCAAATCTAAGATGTATGTCCCCTTTGCCATACTGAAGGAATGATTTAGAGGGGGATCTATAAAACAGTATCTCATAGCAAAAGTATTGTAGCAATTGGTATTCTTAGACTAGAAGTACGTATGCAGGGATACTGAGATAATCTCAGCTAATTTTCAGGTAAACTGAAGCAGTTACTAGAGAAAAGCCAGCATGAGTGAATTCATTTTGTAAGAGTTTGGAACAGTTGGGAAAAAAAAGGCACATTAATAAGATACATATTTAAGAGAGAAGAAACATGATTTAAGAATTTAGGAAAATTACAAATTCTGCACAACCCAGAGTTTTTTCCCAAAGAGTAGAAAAACTGAAGACTGTAGATTGCCAAAGGAGGGATAATAACAGCAGATGAATTGGAAGACATGGTAAGAGCTGGGTGGGGCACAGAAAGAATGTTGAAGTGTCTCAAAAAGCCTGATTTAAAGCCACTGAAATCTATGTTTCTGATTAATTTTAAGTCTGTTTGCTGAAATAGTCTAGAGGCATAGACTTGCAATTTCCTCCTTCACCAGTTCCTTGTGTTTGACAGTGTGTTAATTTCTCAGACTACAGTGGGAATCCACTGATATTTTTCAGATGTCTTCAGCACATTTCTCTACACATACCAGATTTAAGTGCAGAGTTTTCTGCTGTAGCTCAAGATAGAAAAATCTAGGAAATACAAAGGATAGCAAGGGAAACAACCTGAAATTTAAAATACTCAGACTGTAAAATTAGAGGCAAAGTGTCTTTGTATTCATTCAGATAAACACAACACATTAAGGGGACTGTTGCAATAAAAGCATGTTTTTGGGACCCTTCTCTACTATTTGAAATCTTCAGAACCACAGTACATCCCTCTGATCTGATAAAACACAAATAAATAGAGGAAGGATCTGAACATCTTTTCACACCAAGGGAGATTAACAGGAGATTATATTTGATACTCAGTTTACTAATGAATTTTGTGACCCATTATCTAGTCAGCAGGGGAATGCTGAAGATCTGAGTAGTTTGTTAAATTCAGCTATTTTAAATTTCAGGTTGTTTCCCTTGCTGTCCAAGCACAGATTTGCCTATTCATCAGAGGAATGCTGAGGATCTAAATAGTGTGTTCAATTCAGGTTTCAGTCAGATCTTGTGATCTAGTAGATAGACCAATCCTGATACTACCTGTCTTCTACTTCCACGTATTATCATTTCTGTTGCCCTACTCTTGCCAAGTATTTGTTTCTATTTCTTTCTTCTGTTTTCATTTTCCCTCAGCTATGCTGTAATATTTCACCTGAATCTTGCTTTGGGCTGGAGTATACTCGATTCTGGGGGACTGCAAGATCTCTGTAGTCATGGATAAGAGATGCATGAAATTAGATTGTTCAGTAGAGATGGAGGTTTTTAAGAGTCTTTTACTGCAAAACACTATCTGAGCATCTACCATCAGAGACTTTCCTGGATCTTGAAACCGTTGGAAGTTATGACCCCTCCCCAATCCCTAAAAGCATCCCTGAGACTGCTACCCAAAATATGAAAGTATCAGAACTTCTTTCAAAAAAAAAAAAAAAAAAAAAAAAACTTAGACCTGTGACTACAAGAAAACAGTCTATATTTCTCTAACCTCATTTCCAAAAGTGATTGTTGTAGCTGAAACTTTCAGCTTGAGTAAACAGATAGGAAAGAACAGCCTGAAATTTTTTATTTTACCAAAAATTTATAAGCAAGTGAATAATGAATCTTTAGCAAAGTGGAGGACAACACAAAATACAATACAATTCTGTATTCTCTTACTGAAGTATTTTTCTTTCTTGTGGAATCATGGAAAATGAATCAATATTATATAAATTACAGCATTTTGGAGAAGGAATTTGTTTTAAAAAGTACTTATCGTGAACAGGAAACCGTTGATAAATTTAATAACTTGATCTTCTTTTTTCCTCCAGACATTGCCAGTTCCTTTCCTTCAAGAGCTAGCAAGAAATACAGAACTAGTTTCTTTTTCCAAAGTTTGAGTTGAATGTTGAAAAATGAATTCAGTATCAGTGAAATGAAGGCATCATTCTGTTATGGGAAGACCACAAGAACATCATGAAAATGGCACTAGAGTAGAGTATGTTCTTAGTGTTTCTGCATTATTTCTAGGGAATAAAATACAGTATTTAACATCAGAATGATTACATGAAAAGGCAGTCACTTAATTCTAGTTTGCAAACAGCCCAACAAATGAGATGTGGCTGTCAAATAACCATTTCATTTTTTTAGTAGTATTATAGTTCAAGGCTGCTTGTGAACATGTGCCTTAATGACCCCAAAACAGGTAGTGGGGCATTTCTGTGTTTGTTTGGTTTTTTTTTAATGTCCTTGAGTATTTGCTGTGCCTGTTCTTTTTGCATGGAAATCAGTAAAATTAAGTATCTGAACAAGATCAGGATTGGAAAGTTTGAGTCAATGTTTTGTTAGGCAGCGGAACGACATTTGTTTTGCTGTCTATTATATTTCTGAAACATGATAATCATGGTAGCAATCAGAATTTTGCCAGTAATTGGAATTAGCAGCATTCATTAACAAATATGTTCTTTAAATTGATTGCCCTCTAAAAAAACAAAAATATTACTTTAGAAGTTTTTCTGCTAAATTTAATTCTAAGGTTTGCTTGAGCATGGTTAGCCAAAATTTCCTAAATTACTTCCTAACTGATCATCTTAGCTCCTCTGAACAGAGTTTCTGCATGAACAAAAGGAGAGCAGAATAAGTTAGGCGTAAATCATAAATTTGAGAGGATAAACTTTTTTTAACCATTTCCTTTCTAAATATTACTAAATCTTAGCGCCTTTGTGATATTTATAGAAGCTGTATAAAATTAAGGAAAACATAATTAGTAGGACTGATCTCTCAAAATGTGGCCAGGAATTCAGGAAAAAATTTTGGAAGTGATGGGTAGCTTCCTTTACTAATGTTTCAGTTCCAACCCCAGAGGAATTTGATAGGATAATAGAAAGCATGCTCAGCTGAAAAACAACAAATGCTAGTGCCAGATCAGCCAAAGCAGAAACTAGGACTGTTCTCTAACATACTTTACGAGCATATAGCTTCTTCTAGCATATTTCTGCCTCATTCCAAATTTTTGTATTTATCAGTCTCCTTCATGAATAATTCTTGTTGTCATAACCATTATTTCTGCACATTATTGTTTCAACAAAGCAAAGGTTCAGTGAAAGATTTTTTTAAAAAACTTTTTTGTGGGAAACAAAAGAATTGTAATATTCATAACAAGCGATTTTTAAAAGCACAAGAAATTATAGTGTAAAATGTGCCTATTTGATCAAATTGGTGACTGTTCTGTTTCAAACCACATTGTTAGTGTTGCCCCTCTGAATCATTCTGAAAACATGAAACTATCCCTCAAATCATTGTATTATACTTGGATTATGGTTTTTTACGCCTTCTCTGCGACCATGAAAGCATAACCATCTCTGGTGTTTTTAAGGAACTATGAGATTATCATGCAACCTTTATAAGAAGAAAAAAATTTGTGTGTCATGAGGTTTGAAATAAAGTTACCAGAGCTGACAATGTGAAAATATTTTACTGATTTATTATTCAGTGTTATAGGTGATTTCAATTTTCTGTGAATTAACAATCATTTGGAAATCAAACCTTTCTGTATGTTTTTTGTTTATTGTTTATTCCGTAGATCACATATGGGACTTTAAATACCTTCTTGTCCAACGTAGTTCTGTGTCAGGTGACTTTGAACTGCACACAACTCCATGGTCATCCTGTGAGTGCTTGTTTGATGATGACAAAAGGGTAATTGAATTTAAAGAAAGATTTCAGAAGAGTAAAACATTCCTCACGAAAATGACGAATCTCTCAGCACATTTGGAGGAAAAATGTTCAGGTAAATTTGTTATCCACAATTCTGTGGTGTTCATATAGTGCAATGCATAGCTAAGCAGAATGTATGCTATGCTTATGGCAGCAAAATGTTTTTTTGTTTTGTTAGAGTTGTTTTGGGAGCCTGAATTTATTTTGGAGGCTGCTATTCAGTACCCAGCCAAACTACAAATGTAGTCTTCATTCAGTGAGCACAGAAGTGAGATTCGAGTATAGTACCTGGTACCGTACAAAGATAGCTTTGGAATATATGGAGAAATGCTGCCTCTTGTTCCCCATACCAATTATTTTAATGATGATATGATTAACCACTAAAAGTTTATGGAATGTTATTTCTTGAAAACATGATCTTAGAAGTAAAACATCCTTTTTGAAGAAACTGCTGGAGTAAATGCCGGAGTTACCGAGCTGATGCTATTGTCTTTGATTATAGATATATAAAACTAGAAAGGATTGTTTCTCTTTTCAAAAATTAATGAAACCATGAAAACTTCTTGCAGAAGGACCAAAAAAAAAAATATTTATGTAAGATCACCTCTTTCCTTTTGTCCTCACCCTCCCCCTTCCCTTCCCCCCCCCCCCCCAAAAAAAAAAGTAGATGTTACAATTAGTGGTAAACGTTAAGAAGCAGAGGAAATAAAGCTGCTTTTGCAACATTTAATTCATTTTATGTATAAATAGATAGTATAAAACTAAGCTGTTAAGGTTATGCTTTTCATTGTTTCAGAATCAGGATGGAAGAAAAGCAATTATTTTATTTATCTGATCTAATCATGGATTATTCTATTATGTTCTGATCGGTATGCTCTCTTTTTGAGCACTAAGTCTGGAAAGGATAGGTAGTTTTGCCAACAGTGTGTGAACACACGCAATCTACCAGATTAGAGACTTGATCTGCAGGAGATTCAAATGACAAATTTCAAAGTAGCATTTTGCTTTATCAATGAAAACCTGCATAGATTTGATTGACTTGTATTGTGAAAATTAGCACTTTGTATGTAATATCTACAGAAGTTTATCAAATGATTTTTCTATTCTGTTTGAGTGTTCCAGTTTTGATCTGTATGCTTATACTGAGTTATCTCTGTGTTTGTGTGACATAACAGCAAATGAAACTTCTATTGCTACTGATTCTTTTAATCAAAATACCTATTTTTACAGTGTCACAGAATTCTGTTCGTTAATTATGACCTTATTAGAAATCTTGTGTCAAGATCAACAGTTTCTAATATGAAATTACTTTGATAGTTTTCTTGTACTGCTGGACATGGAAATTATTTGTGCAATTATGCAATCTTTTTCTTTTCTTTAGGTCTTTCTGTATTGATATCCATCTCAATAGTATCTAAAAGCACATTTTTAGAATTAATATTTTACCACAATTTTTCACAGCAGAATTGATCTCTGAAAACATGAGTGTGCACTTCAAAAGAAAACTGCTATTCAGAAAACTTTATGATGATAATTGTTTTTGAATCAGCTGTGTTATGCTCCTTTGCTTTCTGTTGTTACTGTCTGTAAAACTGAATGCAGATTTGATTGTAACTGTTGTTTCTGTAGGAGTGATTCAACTGAAAGCCCGTATTTTAGAGTTGAAGTTTACCATTTCAACAGGCCAGTACAGGCAACTCATCTTCCATGCTAACACTTCCCTGGACAGTGTTTTGGCTTCTCTGCCTATGATTACCTATTCAGGTTGTGCTAAATGTGGTTCAGAACTACAGGCAGATGAGAACAAGATCTACGAGCAATGTGTTAGATGTTTGCCACACAACAAAGTAAAAACATTCTATAGGTAAGCCAAACAAAACTAGAATGATGAATTACACTGTAATATGTTGAATGGTCAAAATATAAATGTATTTCAGATATGCGTAGAAACCTCCATTTTTTTAAGCAATTTTCAAGGAAATCTTTAATTTACTCTATCAGCAATTGCAATACCATTATTATTAGGTGGTATGCTTTGTTTAAATCTTAACTATTTTTTTCTTTCTTTGAATACTGTATGGTGCGATAATGGGGTTTACTCAGTGTAAATGAGCTAAAATGAAAGAGGATGTTGACCACAGACACTCCCTGATCATTTTGTTTCAATGTAGCTTTGAAACTGTGTGAATGCACAACCATTTTTTTTCAAGTTGAATAATCTAATTTAGCCTTGCAGAAATGATACCAGCAAAGGTTTCAGTAAACATTCTTGTAAAGAGCAGAGATACTAAATGATCAGCAGATGGCACTGTGAGACAAGGTATATATGTACATATACCACTAACAGAAGAGGATAAACAGCTGCAGTTGGTCTAAAAATATCATCAGTGACTAGTTAAAATTGTTCAATTTTTAATTTATTTCAAGCTTTTTGGAATGTAAGTATTATAGGAACTTGCAAGACATGGCTAGAGAGGGTCAATTCTGAGGCAGTGATAGAATTCTAGAATATGTAATTTTTCTACTGACATGCTTTCTAAAATTATTCCAAAGCTACTTCATAGTGAGTTAGATCAACGAATCATTGCATGCACAGTAGCTACTTACTTGGCTTTCTCCTTATGTAAAATATCTTATCTTGCATCTTTAATAAGAAACAAAAGAACAACACTAAGGCAACTTATGTATCAAAAATTTCCAGTATCTAGTTAGAAAGTATCTACATCCTTCTGCCTTCATGATGATACCAGTTTTGCTTGACAACCGTATGTCCACAAGAAAACACTTGTATGTAACCAGAAATAGGTCTGAAACTCATGGAATAAGGTGTTTTATGCGTAATGCTAAAATTACCCGTGTTGTCCTTTTACAATTCTTTAGTGTTTATCCAGTAAATATGACAGACTTACTTTTGGCTGACATTTGTTGTGAGATCTAGAATGCAGGATGTTGTTTCCCAGGTTTTATGCAACAATGAGCAAACACTATATCCTTTATAGTGTGTCAGGTAGCTTATATTCCCAATTTTTCCTAGTGATTGGAAAGATTCTCTATTTCTATTATAAAAGTAACTCGAAGGACCTCAGTTTACCCTCTCACACAAAAGGTGATAGAAAAATGATAATAAAGACTTTTGCATTATGAACATGTGTTTACAGGTGTGTGGAACTTGAATACACAACCTTTTTGAAGAAAAGTCTATTGCATTCTTTCACTGAAATTTTGCTGTGATCAGTTCAGCAACAGTGGATCTCTTTGCTCCCAATTCTATATTGTAAGATGATTTAGTACATTGTGTTAATAGAGGGGAAAAAAAAAACTTGCTTTGCTAAACAAATATCTTGTTTCAATGGAAAAAAAAAATAATTTATTGACTGAACATGCTGTCCTAGCATTAGTGCCCTATTTGTGCAACAACTTGAAATGTTAATGATTTTATTAGTTTTATTTGTAAAACTGCATGCATAACTGGTAGAAAATTACATTTGCTTCTCCATAGCCTGTGATTGATATCCCTTTTATCTATTTTTTTTAAATCTATCAATACAAGGGTGTATTAAACTCAGCATATGCTATACTTCTAGAAATACAGTGGCTTCCAGCACCCTTTTGTGAGTAAAATCTGCATACTGCTTTACTATTTATCATGATTAAGTCCAATTATTAAACATTTTAGATGACTTCTTTTTTTTAAGACCTCTTTGGAATTTAGGGTTTTGAGGTTAGGTCATTCTGAAGATCATTGCATTAGGTCACCATGTTTTTCATATGAAATACAGGTGCCTGTTTTGTTAATCATGATTGTGATAAAAGTTCATCTTTTTCTAAGGTGCTGAAGATGCAAGATTAGATGCATGTATATACGCTTACATGATTTTCTTTTTTTCTTTTGTAAATTGGGTGCCCTGAAGACTGAAAGTGTAAATGTATTTTTTTTACATAAACACTAATATAATAAGACTTCAGTATTCTTTCTGTGCTATGACAATATGAAATTCAGGAAAATTAAGAAAAAAGTTATGAAAATTGAGAATAGAGAACTTCTCAGTATGTAGGAGCTCACCTCCTAGATTTCAAAGATCACAGATCCATCCTTGCCTCCTTCTGTAAGTGTTTTTGTCCAGACTTGCCTACCTTCTCTAGCACCTTCTCCCTTGAACTTGATAGTGTTTCTGTCAAATGACAATTTTTTATTGTCTATCCTAAGGAGTGTTTGGCTGCCATTAAAAAGATAAGTATTTTAATAGCAGCAGCTATAATGAGATAAAAGATTCCTAGTGCACAGAGAATGATGCATACTTTTTTACTTAACAGGTGTTATATCAGATTCCTCTAGCAGCAGAAAAGCCCATGTCACTGTCATGCTTCACTAGACTTACAAGTTTTATGAAGGACTATTCATTCTGGTAGCATATGAGGAATATTCTGATAGTGTGAATGTTCATTGAAAACTATTTTTCTTGTCAGAACTATGTATGCCATTAGTGAATTTTAGTTGTATCTTTATGCTTCTAATTGATTTGCAGTTCACCATATTAAAAACTGGTATTTAGACAATAAGGTATATCGCAAAATTACATTTATATAACTGAAAGAAAATTGACAGTGCTAGGCTCTGTTTTGAAGTTTGAGTATGACAAGTGTTGAGAATTTTCTTTCTTGCCATGACTGCTGTTCACTTTTGCTGAAGCAATTCAGACTTAGGTGACCTTGAGTACTGAGCCTGAATTGAGAAACAGGTAGCTAGAAATCGTAGTCAGAAAATGAAGCAAAGTAAGTCTTTCCAATTGCATCACTTGATTTGCTAAATGTTACTTTTGTAGATCACAATTGTCTATGGTTTTCAAAGCTTTAAATTTGGCAGCATCTCGTAGTGCATTTCTCTGCAAGCATATCTAACTTAATAATACTGTTTCCAAAATGTTAACTTTTGGAAGTCATAATAACTTTCATGTAATTCAGCATAAGTTGTCTAAACAGAAATGCCTCTCTTCAGAGGTAGAATAGCAATTGCCTATAGTTATTTGGGAAGCTGAATATGCAGTTTAAAACTGAAAGGGTTGTTTGAAGTAGATGGAATAGGTTATACATCTACTGTACTGTTAAGCATTTTTCTCCTGAAGAGAGATATAACAACCATGCAGGTTGGTTTTTGTCTAATACAACAGATTGGAAATAATCTGATGTGTAATCAGACATGGAGTTCTCCTGTTCTTGTCTCCTGTGATCATTTTGTTTTAGATCACGAAATTTAGCTATAGCTTTTAGATTAACTGATGAGTGCAAGTGAATGGTCTGCGTACTGGGGAAATGTCACATTTGCAGTCATTTGTCTTTGTACTGCATAAGCATTTGAATTAACGCTGCTAGGTATGTTAACCATGCTACCAATGGAATTAATTTATTAATGTGAACTCTCCAAGTGGCAACATACCGAAGTACTGCCTGATTGCCAATCCTATTTGACAGTGCATCTCCAGTCTCTTCTGGAGGTGACTGCCTTTCTTCCATTTCTGCCACTTCTGCAGGAGCCCAATTTAGCAGCTATACCCTGAAGTGGGAACATCTCCCATTGAAAAGCTCAGTACTGAGGATGATTGTGCTGTATTTAATTACTTTGTATAACATACTCTGATTAGATACTGCTCCAGCATTGCTATAACCAAGATTTATGTTCTGATATTTTGAGGTTTATTACTTTAGTTTCCTTTAGGGGACTGGGGGGGGGGGAGGGGGGGCTAGTCAGGTAGCATTGCATCCTGCCTTGATCAGAGTAGTGTGAAATTTTTTAAAAGTTGTGAAGATTTTGATGATGCACATGTTGCACAGCACATGGTAAAGAGTCACCGAGCATGTGAGGTAGAAGCCATGGAAACAATTATCCTTAGCATGATCACTCTGAGAAGCTGAAAGCAAGCAGAACCCAACTGTTGAACATCACTGTAAAGGACTTGATATGTCATCATCACATGAGCATAACAAAAGCCAGTGCCAGTGACTGAATTGGGAGAATAATAAAGGAATGGCACCAATAGTAAAAAGTTCCAAAGAACACACATGAACTTGAAATTTAGGTAATACCTGTATTAAAAAGAATTGCTACTTCTTCTGGTTGTCTGTCATTCAGCATCCCTTTTAATTATGTTAAACAGCAACCTGGAAAGAAATGCTTGTGGGACAGCAGTCTCTGTTTTATACTTAATAGGAACACTTGGGTCTGTATTCTACAATATAAAATACTTCCAGTAAAATAGTTTTGGTTTTACTTGTTTAGCAGTATGTGACGCCATTTGTTTTTTGTTGTAATATAACAGAGATTATCTCCTATTATGTAGTGGCTATAAAATGCTGTAATACTACAAATAATTCTAGGTGATGTTGGTACAGATGATGACATTCTAAGTAATACCCTTGAGCTTCTGTCTTCCTACTTTGCATTTCAAATATATTTCCTGTTTTTATTATGTACATATCCCTCAATATTTGTAGATTTAAATTTATACATAAATATGTATACATATACTTGCTTACATATTTACATTCATACTTTATATAAATACAAAGTTCAAAGAAGTAAATGACATAATGCTAGTTTTATAACAAAAAAATCCAGATGCATTTTCAAATAACTATACCAACAAGAATTCCTGCAGAAGCTTATTGACTAAGATCAAATTATCTTTGACTCAATTAACTGTACTATTTCAGGGTAATATTTGCATATAAAGGTAAACTAGTGTCATTCTTTGCACTGTATGTGGTACTTGCTGATGGCAACAGGTATAATTAGAGATTAATTACTTAATTGTTCTTCTTTTTTAATAGATCCTGCAGTAATGCCTTCAGTTTTGTTTTGAAATTCACTAGGAAGACAGCCCATTTAACAATTGCCTTTTCATAGATGATCTTAAAGTTTTACTTTTCAAATAAGCTTTTATTAGGATCATGTAGAGGTCTTAATATTTGTGAAAAAGTTGTCTCCCATTTTTCTTAGTTTTCCCAAAAATCAGTGTTGCTAGTAACAGTGAGACTCATAGCTTCTGACATTTAGCAACTCTGCAGGGCATGGTAGACACAAATACACACGACAAATATACTGGAGAAGTTGGTTCTTAAATGTTCATACAAACTCAATATGCATGATTGTCATTTAATGTTTGGTTGAATCTGTTATTAAGGATTACCATGCAGACATGTTGTGATACCTCCTTTCAAATACTATACTAGCTAACGTAAGTCGCTAAAGTAATTAAGGGCTTACATTCTCCAGTGTCAGTGATACCATCCAGAACCGGTAAAACTATGAACTGAGCAGAATCTGCTCAGTTGAGTTGTTTTTTTTTTTTTTTTTCCCTTATATTTTTCTGAAATGAAAATTCCTTTAAGAATTTTCTGACACTTACTGTTTGGAAGTATCAGTGAGTGGATGAAGTGGTTGCTAGGCTATCAGCAGATTCTGCTGGTTTTGATTGCCTTCATACAGGGTAGACTGATTAGGCTACATGACTGGTCAAGTGTATGAAGTCAAAAACAACGAATGTCTGACTCCCAAAATGCTGTAACTTTAAGTATTTGCATATATTTTCCCGTTACTGTAACTTAATTCTAAATCACCTGGCATGCGTAGTGATAACTTCTGTGTGCGGATATACACATACGTACTTGCTTTGCTTGAAATGTGACTTTGGATAACTGTTGACATTAACTCTCTTTTAAGAAGGTCTTCAGAAAACTAGTTAGGACAGTATTTGTCATTTTATATGGAGACGATTGTTCTTTCTTTTTATGCACCTCGTTACTGTTAGGTAAATTTCTCTCTGATTTTAGTAAGGGTTTTGTGTGTTTATTTTTTCACCCACTGTGAATACATTATCAAAACAAAGCATTGAAATACAATGTGTTCCCTAAGTCAATTGACAAGAAAAGGCTTTCCCACTGTTAATATGACTTCTTGGTACATATAATACTTTATCTGAGAAAATTTTCTTAAATGGGGAAAGATTATTTTTCTCATTTTGGCAAAAAAGAATGTATTCTACCTTCAGTCTGTTTTAGATAACTTTAATCTCAAGACATGGAAGATGGGCTTCAGGAGAAGCATCACATGCTCAGCTTTAAGTCATCTAAACTTATATTCATGCTCTGAGGATTTAAAAATCTTATTTGGTGCAGTTTTCTTTCTCTTGGAAAAAACAGCAGATATTACAAAAGCACTGTTTTCTGCATCTGTCTGAAAGTAAGGCTTGCTGATGACTTCAGAGGTTATTTTAGCATTGTGTGGTGAATTTGGAACGCATCAAGCTCATGTTTTGACTTTGAGAGAAAATGCATAGTTTTTTTGTTTGTTTTTGGTATAGTGTTGGATGGTAATGATTGCACTGAATTACTTTCATCAGAAATTTTTCATCAACCAGAAAAATGTAACAGATTATCTTTCAAGAACCTTCTGCTTTCTGATCTAGACCAGCTTTGATGACAGTTGAAGATGGAGGATATGAAATCTATGTTCATGTGGTGTCAGAGCTGATGGAAAAAATCTTCCTCAATATTCCTGCAGACTGGCTGAACAGATTAGTAGGTACTGTTCTATGAATTTTTTGTTGTAGAACAATCAAGAGCCACAGTTTACAATGAAAACTAAATTTTTAACTATTGATTATATGGTGGAATCAAGATGAAATTGTCATTCTGGATAGATATGACTGCTTATATTTTATATAGTATATATTCAGCTTTGATTTGACTTCTGGACTTAAACTTTTAAGAAAATATTTCAGTTGCCATGGAACAAATGTGGGAGAAGCTAGAAGCTCAGAGTTGAGATGGGAAGAGTAAAAGGTCAGATGGTATATGAACATTTGTTTATACACTGTATAACTAAATATTTAGTTACTAAATGGGATCCCATGTATGCAAAATAGAATCTCTTACTAGTGTTTAGAAATAGCTTCCTGCTAAGTTAAGTAACTGTTTAAGTTAAGTACTGTTAAGTAACTGAACAGTGTTTCAGGCAGACTTCTCTGCATCCTAAGTTTGACTTGTTGAGAGGTGTTGTACATGATTCACAAGTGTTACGATTTATTGAGAAGCAATTTTAACAAACTATTTGAAAAAGAAATGCAATTACAAGCAAAAACTGATTTTTCTATTTAGATATGAAGCTACATTTCCAGTAATTAAGTGTAGTTTTCATGTGGGCAGAACTTGTATGTTAGGTGCCATTATGAACATAAAGTGAATTGGTTTGTTCTGTCTTTTGCAGTGCCCTCCTCAGATATGACCTACCGTGTAATAGTAGCAGAACTGTGTCACTTGCTGCTAGCAGATACGGAAGCATCCTATTTCTTGGAAATTAGGAGCCATTTTGTGCTAGATGAAAACAGCTATCCTTTGCAAAAGGATTTTCATCTGCTAAATTTTCATCCTGATCTCTGAAGCATTGACCTCTGCAAAAACTGATTAACAGAAACTGTATGAACAAGTAGTTTGCAGTTTGCAAGTAGGAGAAAAAAAATGAATTAGTTAAGTAAAAATCAAAATACAAGAAAGGATTTCATATTTAATTTATACAAAAAAATGGTATGGAAAATCTGATAATTGTATGCACTGGTACAGTACTACTGATTGTCACAAAGTCTATTTTTATACATCTTTTTTCATCTTAATAAAAACCTCTTGCTGGTATTTCACTTTGTCTCTTCTCTGTAGGGAAAGTTCTCTAGTGTTAAGTCTATGAACTTTTATGGATATGGCAGATTAGAAGAAGATAGTTATAGTTCTGTGGTATCATTTTAGTTCTAAGATTTCTTCTGTTTGTCTTATCTTGTGTCTTATTTCTAATTTGGTTATTTCTTTGTACTTTTTCCTCCTGTTAAGCTTACTTTCCTTCTTTTAACAGAAGAATTTTTGCCTTTTTTCCTCAGCAATTTTGCTGTTGCTATCTTCTCTTGTAAAACAGCTCTATCTCATTGAGAAACTAATTTTGTTTAGCTAGTTGTTGTTGCATCAATTTAGCTAAACTATCTAAAACCTCTTTTAAACGGGTACATTTTTCATGAACCCCCTTAAATCATTAAATTTTTGTATGTATTGTTATAACATAAGCCGGTAAAAACTTAATCACCTTAAACCAATTTAATATTAGTGTAACACTGGTCTACAAAACTTTGTATTACCTTAATCTGATTTAGAAACAAATTTAATTCTTTGAAGTCTTGGTTTATTCTGATAGTGATTTGTATCAGTAAAAGACTGAGTAAATGATGACTGCACCTGACATAGTAAAGCAACAGACTTACAACCATTACTCTGAAAACAGTTGGATATTTTGATAGTGATTGGTATTTTTCTGATATAAACTGTGCCTCTTATTGAGGCTGGTAGGTGCTATAGAGTATGAATAGTACTTAATGTGTTCTCTGACGAGGTCCTTGCAAATCTTTCACCTGCCTTGTTCCCAGTTAGGAATCTTTCCACATACAGGATGTTTTTGCTATCCACAGGCTTTGAACATAGAACTGAGGGAGCTGGCGGATGTTATTGCTAAATTGCTCTACATCTTGGAAAGGTCATGGAGAATTGGAGAGGTGCCTGAGGACTGGAAAAAAGCTAATGTCACTCTGGCCTTTGAAAAGGGCAAGAAAGAGGAGCCAGGAAACTACAGGCCAGTCAGTCTTACCTCCATCCCTGGAAAGGTGATGGAACAGCTCATTCTGGATGTCATTCCCAAGCATATGGAGGTGAAAAAGTGATCAGGAGTAACCAGCATGGATCTACAAGGAGAAATCCTGCTTAACCAACCTGATAGCCTTGTATGATGGAATGACTGGCTGGGTAGATGAGGGGAGAGCAGTGGACGTTGTCTACCTTGACTTCAGCAAGGCTTTTGACACTGTCTCCCATAATATCCTCATAGGTAAGCTCAGGAGGTGTGGGTTAGATGAGTGAACTGTGAGGTGGGTGAAGAGCTGGCTGAAAGGCAGTGCTCAGAGGGTTGTGATCAACAGCCCAGAGTCTAGCTGGAGGCCTGTAGCTAGTGGTGTCCCTCAGAGGTAAGTACTGGGTCCAGTCTTGTCCAGCTTTATCAATGACCAGGATGAGGGGGCAGAGTGCCTCCTCAGCAAGTTTGCTGATGACACCAAGCTGGGAGGAGTGGCTGATACACCAGCAGGCTGTGCTGCCTTTCAGAGGGACCTGGACAGGGTCAAGAGCTGGGTGGAGAGGAACCTCATGAAGTTCAGCAAGGGCAAGTGCAGGGTCCTGCACCTGGGGAGGAATAACCCCATGCACCAGTACAGGCCAGGGGCTGAGCTTCTGGAGAGCAGCTCTGCAGAGTAGGACCTGGGAGTGCTGGTGGATGACAAGTTGACCATGAGCCAGCAATGTGCCCTTGTGGCCAGGAGAGCCAATGGTCTCCTGGGGGGCATTGGGAAGACTGTTGCCAGCAGGTCGGGGGAGGTGATTCTGCCCCTCTACTCACCCCTGGGGAGGCCTCATCTGGAGTCTTGTGTCCAGTTCTGGGCTCCCCAGGACAAGAGAGACCTGGAGCTACTGGAGGGAGTCTAGTGTAGGGCTACAAAGATGATTAGGGGACTGGAGCACCTGCCCTGTGAGAAACGGCTGCGAGAGCTGGGCCTCTTCAGCCTGGGGAAGAGAAGACTGAGCGGGGATCTTACCGATGTCTGTAAGGGAGGGTATAAAGAGGATGGGGCCAGACTCTTTTCAGTGGTGCCCAGTGACAGGACAAGAGGCAACGGGCCCAAACTGGAACACAGGCAGTTCCACGTGAACATGAGGAAAAACTTTTTTCCTGTGAGAGTGACAGAGTCCTGGAACAGGTTGCCCAGAGAGGTTGTGGAGCCTCCTTCTCTGGAGATACTCAAAACCTGCCTGGACACAATCCTGTCTAACATGCTCTAGGTGCCCCTGCTGGAGCAAGGAGGTTGGACTAGATGGTCTCCAGAGGTCCCTTCCAACTTCAACCATTCTCTGACTGTGAATTCCTGGTTTGTTTGATATATGATCCCTGTTTGGCACTGGGGTGATTTGATAACTTTAGGAGGAAGTTGCATTGTGTAGATCACTGAAGCTCTGCAAGGCTAAATGCCAAGTTCTGCATACTCTGGTTATGTCTCTAGCTGATCTGAACCTGACTACTTCGTCCTCTTCTGATGTTTCAGATAGCTACTCTGACTCCTGTCTGACAGTGTTCCTTCTTGAAATCCAAATTACAAGCATAACATAATGATCTCTTCAACTTACTGTAATTTTACAGCTTCTTGTTTTGTGTCTGTGATTTGGTAAGTCTCTATAAAATTTCTATGGCCTGCTGCCTTGTGTTTACCACTTTAAAACTTTCTTCTTGTCTTCCAAACAGAAAACTGCTGCGTTATCTTTCTGTGCCTCCCTCTGGTATGGAAATTTCCTCCATAGGAGCTTTCTGACCTGTTAAATGCAAGGCTTCTTGCTCCCTTTCTGTTTCAACAAGCTGCTGCATTTAGGATGTACTTTTATTTTAAGAGCAGATAATCTCCAAATAATATCTAGTCCCTCATTTCCTCCCTTAAAGGAAGGGCAGACTAGTACAGGTGACAGTCATCATTAGGCTTCTTAAAGGACTAGTGTAGATGTAATTGGGAGGGGAGGTAAAGAGTGATGCACAGGGGAATAGACACAGATAAATTCTCTGCTTCAGTAGTGACAGGATTTCTTCTCTCTTCCTGTTTTCTAAAACAAGAATGTAACCATTAATGTCTGTTCTAAAATATTGATCAGTTCCTGCTCACTGCCACTTGAATGGGTTGTACTTTTATTGAACAAATGCTAAGTTTATTGCAGAACTTCAAAAATTCTCATGTTTATCATAGTCATGGAGAGCATTGAGGAGGATGTCGCATTTTGTGTGATTTTTGTCTGTTTCTTGTGTGCTTCTTGGATTGGGATTTTTCTGTGCATAAAGGACCTTTCTCATGTTACTTTGATAACCTCGAGCAACATCAAGTACATCGGTAAGTGCATTTAAATACATTTCTTCATGAGTTTACTTGTAATTATTGGGCGCACAAACATTATTTTATAAGAAGCATAAAGAGACCACACTGGTACAGTGCATTGTATTATTATATTGTACACCAAGTCAGACAAGTGAACAAAAGCCCCTCATTTCCCAGTTTAAAGGTGTTTGTTAATAGACATTGTGCATTACATGTATCTGCCTGCACAAACTAATAAACATAACTACCAGAAGCATCCTTAGCAACTCACTTTGAAGATCTTTAATTTTTATTGATATGGTTTAAATCATAAAGGCAGAGAAAGTATATTTGCTAAAATTGCTTTATCATACTAATACAACTAATACACAGTTTATATAAAGTTACATATAGTTCTTTCCCAGATCTGATACATTGCCTATTAGTCTGTTTTGCAGTAGTCCTGTAGGAGTAAAATTTGAAAAAACTACTCTGGGTTTGGGGGCACTGACATTACTCATCTGGAGAAAATACACTGAGGTTTGAGCTTTTTTTTTTTTTAGGGTTCAACTAAATATAATGAGTCTGGACTTTCTTTTACCTAGTGGTGTGCTAAGCAATGCAGGATGGGGGTACCATATAACATCTCATGTTGGGGAACAGGTGGAGTCTGTTATTTTAGAGTGCCTCTCAGATATATTCTCATACACAGTATTTCCTGTAGATGATAACAATATTGTCAAAGTGGAAAGTGTTCTAATCTCAGAGAAGCCCATTTTTTAATATATTGAATTAATTAGTGTTGTATCCTGTTTGAAAGGAAGTCAGCTTTATTTCAGCTGTGGAGATTACAGTCTTCTTGGAGCATACTTGTACAAAATGTTCCATTGCAATAGTCTGTTTATCTGGTTTATGACTGCAGGGTGTGAAAGGTGCAGAGTTCAGGTCCCCTGTGAACAATCAAGAAGAAGAAAAGTCCTATTTCTCTTATTTTGATTAAAGATGATTGCTCTGAATTATTTCACAGAAAAAATTATTTACTTAATGAAGAAAACTCTACCACTGAAACAGATTTGTGCCATAGGGGCTTAAGCTAATTGGTCAGATTTTCCGTGTAAGAGTGGCCATCCTAGGTGAAACCCAAGATCCTTGTCACTCATGTTCTGTATCTTGCACAGGTAAAAAGCATGTATTTGGGGAAAACTGTAAGGACAGGGCAGGCACCTAGTGACACTTCCCCTGAGTACTCCAATACTCCTGCAAGCCTCGAGTCATTTCTGCCTTAAGGACTTCTTTTTTGTTTCTCTGTCAGTGTCAGCGAAATGTTGTATGTTGGGGTCAGCTGAGAATAGCTAACTGAATTACTGGAAGAAGTAAGCTGTGCTGAGGGGCATGAACAGGTGCTTATAGGTATTTGAATAATATCCACTCAGTGTTTTCCATCATTCGTATTTGAAAGAGGTTTTAAATGTAGTGCTATTTTAAATACATTGCAACTATTTAACATTTGCTCAACGTATTTTGGACTTTGACAGTGTTTTGACAGTTCCATGCTTAGTGGACCTCCATCTGTTTTGGTGAATCCAGTCTATCCATGGTGATGCAGTGCACTAGGCTGTTAGGCCTTATATCATAATTGACTATTCTTAGGTTATTTTGTGTTCCATTCAAATCACAGCAGCATTTGTTGTCCACTAGACAAAAAAACATGGGAGATCATATTTATGTTTTCCTGCTTTCTTTGCTCTGCTATGTACTAATTAAAATGGAAAAATGCTTTGAAGAGAGAGAGGGAAGATAAGAGTTCCAGCATACCAGGGACCAAGTCTTCTGTTTGTATTTGGGGAAGGAAAAATGTTACCTTGTTATGTTCTTGTCCAGTTGGGAGCATTAAACGGTCAAAGATTTTGCACCATTTATCATTAGATTTTGAAAGACAGTGAGAGCTTCTCCATATTAAGGTTGGAGGGATTTTTTTTTTTTTTTTTTTTTTTTTTTTTGTCCTCAGAGTAATGGCACTTAAGTGCTGTGGCAGAGAGCATGCCATCTTTTAACCAGTTCCTTGGGCTTGCTGATCATCTCATTCCAGTGTTCTAGTTCTTTGCCCCGAGTGTACATGAAGGGCCCAACTACTACACGCCCCAACAGGTGCGTTTCTGGGGGGAAAAAGAAAGCAGATAGTGATCAGCTTCTGTTGAATCCTCACCTAAAGTTAGAATATTAGCCTTTATTTCTGAGATGCATGTTGTGAAGTTATTTCCAAACCAAAGTTTTCGTTAAGGAATTCACTCTAGATCTCAAGTTCCCCTAGTGTCTACGTGCTATGGAAGTACTGTAGTAAGTATTTAGTCAGTTTAGGCTTACTCTGCCTACACTCTAAATGAGAATCAATGTAAAGTGCACAGATCCTTATCTGCCCAGACTCTACCTCAAGTTTATTGTGGAACTGTGCCCTAGTTTTGGGCAGCAGCAACCTTTGTAGGATTCAGATAGTGCTCTTGCTTGGGAAAAAATACACTTAGTTACTGGAGCAGCAGCTGGGAGCCACAGTATGTGGGATCTATTTCATGCTCTTACATTGACCAACCTCTTCCAATGAGTAGAGCATTTCTCCTTGTCTGAACTTTTCAGCTGCAGATGAGGAAAATAATTTTAACTTGTCTTACATGAACTTCAGAATGTAAAGCATTTGTGTGTCTGCAAGTGCAAATGATGAAAGATTTGATTATTGATCTTAGTACAAGTCTTTGTCAAGCCTCAAAAAACCTGCCAGGAATCTCACCTAAAAAATTTTCTTTAAGGGTATGTGAGTCCAAAAATAATGTTTTATTATAGAGATTATATTTGCACTGCAGGAAGAGATGATTGCTTTATGACAGCAGAAACATTGAATTCTGATTTGCTCTCATAGCAGACCTCCTTAATGAAATTTCCAGCAATTGGTAACAAGTGACTTCAAGCATCAGGTTTTCTGCCAGGAAAAGGCAATGCTTGTAATGTCTCTTTCCTCTATCTCATTATGTAAACTATTGTGAAAATTAAAACTTCTTTTCCTCTTTCAAATTTGATTAAGAATGGTTAATTTCTTCAGAATTTGTGGGTTGCGGGCTATACACACAAATGTTCACAGAACATAATTGCGTAAGCTTATTTCCTTAGGGGATACCAAAATGAAATAAAAGTATAGCTGCTCATATATAGGGACAGTGACTAGTCTACATAGTCGTGTCTTATGTTTAATCTTTAGCCTTTGAAAGACAGACATACCTACTGCAAGTAAGTTGTTCTACTTTTTAAAGAAACAGGCTGTAAAATACCCCAAACTACTTTGATTTTCTTTTTTTTAATGATTACTGCTGAAAAGGAATGAATTTCTCACGGGTTTAAAATAACTCTGAAATATGTGAGATTTATGATATCTTAAATGTAACTTTATCTTACTGTCTCCCTCGATATTCTGGAACACGGATAGACTCAGGCTTGCAGTATCCAGTTCTGTCTGATCTGCCTTGAAGCTGAAGGTTTCATTATACACTGGACTGAGGGATCCCATAACAGCTGCTGTCTTTTTACTTTTGATGAATTTATTATGGTTCATTAGTGAGACTTTGACATATATACCTTGGATTAAAAAAGGAAAAAAAAAAGAAATCAAAAAGAAAATACATCACAGGCATTTGAGAGCAGAGGCTGAAGGCAATTTCAGACTTTTAAGGGTCAATAATAGTTATAGCATTAGATTATGAAGGATTCAAGAAACCTAAGGCAATAAGGCAATGTATAACATGAATTCGGGAGAACACAAAGTATTTAGACTGCAGTGCACTTTCCCAGTTTATGAGCTGTCGCTGAAAGGAGCAGTCCTACTTCTACCCTGCATCCTTGATCACATTTGTGTCTTCCCTTCCATCTAATGAAGATTGTCTTTGAAGGCTTAGTTTGTTGGATTGGTATTAATTTCATATGTTTGATCACATGGTCATTCACTCCAACACAAAGGAGGCTGTGAGGGCTGGACCACGTTTTACAGCAACAGCTGGCACTTGGATCAGATAAGTTTCTGATAAAACTGAATCTCTTTGGAGGAGCAGCAGTCTCCTATTCAAACAGTCCTTAAGCAAAAGGTTTTCCAATGGCTGCTAAGGAATTTTTTTGAAAATTAAAGGAAAAGATGTGAAAGAATGCTTTCAAATGATCTATCTTCTCTTTTTCTTCTAGAAAATATTATGAGGAGGTAGAAGTGGAAGAAGAACAATAATAAAAACACCTTGCTTTGCTTTCTGAAGGTAAACTGACCAGTATTACATGGTAGTGTCATTCAGTGCATCTTTGAAAATGAGATCCAGAGTAGCCTGAAATTTTCCATTCTTCCTTCCTCTCTGCAAAATTTATTGACAAGCATAAGGAAGTTTCATCCTAACTACTAGCTAAAGATCTGTTCTTTTCCAGTGAAGCAGTTAAGACATTCCCTGCTGCTACTGTGTTTATTACTCCCTGCTATTCAGTTGATTAAAGCTAATCTGTATAGCAAAAAAAAAAAAAAAAGAGAGAGAGAGAGAGACTATAAGTGTCGGGACAGATCCAGCACTGAGAAGATCCTAATGTCGCTTTATTTCCACAGATCCAGTAGGCTCTCATTACTGTTTGGGAGGCTGCCGGTTTACCAGAATAGGTGCTTTTCCTGTCAGGGCTGTGTTACCTGGGCACTATTTCTGGATTACTATGTAAACTGCCTGTATAAAGTCTGTTTTTCAGCTATTTATTACTTGCTTCCTTATTATTTCTTAAACATTTAACTCACGAATTTTAATCTAAAAATACCTCCTTACTGTCCTACACTGTATCTTCCATCAAAGATTAGTGTCACTTTAGAAAAGAGCCCGTCTCTCTCTCCTTTTTTCTCTCCTTTTTTTTTTTTTTTTTTTTTTTAATTGTTTACCAGGACATCTGTGGTCCTTAAGTCATACTTGAAGGGCATTATCAAATGAAATAACACTCAATGCATTTAATGCTCATGTGTTATCTCTAGTAATATATCCTGGAGAATTGCCTTCTGACAGCTCCTCCTTCCAGAGAGTGCCCATGACTTCTGCTTATTAGAATGAATAACCTGCAGTATACTGGTATTAAATTAACATGGAAGGTTAATGTTGGATCTATGGAAAGAAACAAATAGAATTCTGGCTCTCGGTGCTGTAGAACTTCAAAACTGAACCATTGGGCAGAGACAAGTTGTAGTGAGAGGTATTCTCCCTCTCTTGTAAACAGTTACTGACGTGATACAAAATTAGGAACTTTTGCTTTTATTTCATGATGTTATTTTGCTATCTTCCAAGAACTAGTCATATTTTTTTCTGGACATCTTTATCTCAGCTATTTGTTTTCTAAAACTGATACATGATTTTTTGGTTGTCCACTGTTTCTCCTACAACAAGTGCACAGTGAATAATGTATGGCTGTGCGAATTGTAAAGCTGTATATTCTCATCTTTACAGTGCTGGTTGTCTTTTAGCAGTTCTGCTCTAAACAGAGAAAATTCATCTCTAGATGCTGCTGAGTGTATTTTACATTTATATTCTTTAGTTTTAGAGCTCTTCCGAAAAATCACTAAAGATGCAGGCACATTGAATCTTGGTTCTTCCATCTGTTTTTGCTACCTCTATTGATTGTGTAGATAACATTCTGAGGTAGCTTTTACATTCAACATCTCTGAGGCCAAGGACGCATGAGCAGGTTGTCCCAGGCGAACCCAAGCTGCAATAAGGGAGAAGAATTGACTCTATCTTGTGATCCCCTGAACTGAGGTCAGGCTGTCCTAAGCTGGGAACTTTCTTCCATTTCACCTGTCTCCCAGAACAGCTGTGCAGTGTGAGCAGTTGCCCTACAGACTTTTGCCTCAAAATTCTTGGCCTTGGGTCAACTTTTTGAACGTAAATATTGCCTGAAATGCCACCTTCTTTGGACTGGAGTGAAGTAAAGGAATGTTGCTTGCTGCATAAAAGCACTGAGAGATCAAGAAAAAAAATTGTTACTGAAGATGTGGGACAAACCATTTATTGTGATGTGAAACCAAAGCATAGCACAGCTGAGCTATCAAAATGTTATCTCAGTAACAAAGTTATGGTTTGTTTCCACACAAATTAAGTCACCCTGATGTTTATTTTTTCTATGGAGATTCATTCAGCGCAAGCTTGGGCAGGCAGATGAGGAAAGAGCAAATTAGAACAGGAATTCTGTAGCTCATAGCAGAGAGGAAGGTTGCACTTACTGGCAGCATGGCTCTCATCCTGGAGCTTTAATCCCTTTGCTCTCAGAACCACTACAGTGAGACGGCCCAGGTAGTCGTTGTAGCTGAGGGAGAACTGGATATCACCATGCTCTGAAGGAGGCTTTGGAAGCAGAAGAGCACTAGTCAAACATATCTGAAAACCTTTCTCTTCAGACAAATGGGGCAGGGAGGGAAGAAAGATGCTTCTTCACACCGGTGGTTTCTGCCACACTGAGGTGCATTAGTGAATTGCAATGGTTTTGTATACACTATTGTAACATTTGTTAAAAACAATTGAAAATACTGTTGCTATATGTTTATTTGAAGAATATTCTGACCTGGTCCCTCCTTGTTCTTCTTTACAGGAACATATATATTTAGTTAATCAAACAAGGTAAGTCCTTCTAGTCAAGGTCCTTGTTTTACCTGATACCTCTCCACAACATGCTATTTAGATGACCTAAAACAGTGGATGCATTTAATACAGTATTTAGTACAATATTCTCCTACCTCACCTATATCCCTCTAATACTTGTAAGATGAGAGAGAGAAGTTCAATGCTAAGCAGAGTAGGATGTACCTACCTCCAAGTTTTCTTTCTCCAAATCTCTCCATATAACTAGTTTGCTGTCATCAGTTAATATTTCATTTTTCAGTGGAAAGATAACTTGGCCTAGGAGATGGTGCTTCTTCTGCTTATCAACATGATAAACCAAGAATTTCAGAGTACTTTGGAACAACATTTTACTGGAAACCTGTACAGGAAGAGGAAGAATATGTTAATAAATGTAATTGCATTGGAGTCTTTTCTACTCCAGCACGACTTCAAATGAAAAATTTCTCGAAGTGTGTTAGAGGTAGGTGGAGGTTTCCTTTGACTATTTAAAGTCTAGTTTCTTAATCTGCCTAAAGTTTTTAGCTATGCAGGAATTGAAAGATCCAAGCTAAAATAGAATTAGCTCATTTGGAAAATGTGAAGTTAGCTGGCAGTTTTTCAACCCGTATAGATCTAGTATTATATGCTACTTTCATCTCTAGCCACAAAAACTTAGAATTCTGTAAACATTCATTTTTCAGTTGTTTGAACCTCAAACTTCTTTTTTAAATTTAAAGCTTGTATCTTGTGAGACAATAAGCCTTCCTGAAGCCCTTGAGCTTGGGAGCCAGGGTCCTAGCTTTACAGCACTACGCAAATATATAATACTTGTTTCTAGCTTGCTTCCACAGCAAAGAACCTAAAAGCTATGAAAGCCTTAAGTTAAACTAGGTTGCTCCTGGACTTCTAGAGCTGCTGGGATGCCAGCTGCTCAGCTCTAGTTCAAACTTGCATTTTCATTCTTCCAGGACAATGAAGCTTGGAATCTTTGGTGCAGTCCATATATAAGATCAGTCCTGTAGCCACAGACTTAAGTAGCCCAGGATCTCCAGAAGGTCCAGTAATAAGTCTTATCTCTGGTGAAAATGACTTGTATTTTGGTAGAAGTTTGTAGAAAATTACTCATTTTCACAATATACTTTCGCATATACTTTGGTTTGACAACTCAATGTTTGCAAACAAAAATCTGCCTCATCAAACAGTAAGTACCTGAAAAACAAAGTTTTCATCAAACTGTGGGTTAAGTGTTTTGCGTTTTGTTTTGGACTGCAAGTACCGTCTTTCATCAGGCAGCAAGTAGATTTTCACAAATGGACTGCAGGAATCAGCAGGAGGCTGCAGCTTTCTGACTTTAATCAAGGAGACAAGGAGCCTTTCGGACTCTTGCTCATACTCGATGGAGAACCAGAGACGGCCAATGCTGCCCTCAGGAAAATCTGTCTCACTTTGGTCTTCAGGAAACTTGTACAGCTCTGGGTTAATGGTCCCTACAACATAAGCTCCAGCTTCACAAAACAAAACACAAGCACCAGCAGGTTAGTCTCAGGACTGTAGCAGGAATTTTTTATAAACACTGCTATATTAAAAAAACATGTTAATCTCTTTAACAGTTTATCGTATAAAGTAAGGAGATTTGAACTACTTTTCCCTGAAGTGTGAGAGAGTAACGTAGGCTACCCACCTTTGTCTTTTCTTTCAAGAGATTCTTGTGACTGTATCTTGATAATTCTGGATATTTGTGGTTGCAGTAAACAACCTTATCCACAAGAGGTGTCTCTGCTGTATCTGGAGGCAGCAGCGGGACACTCTGTGACTACCCTCATGTTGTTCCTTTATATAAAAGTGGAATGAGAGACTGCTTTGTGTGCCTTAGTGCAAATTTCCGCAACAGTGGAAAGAGCAGTTAAGTTCTGGCCCAATTTTTATATTAAAAAAAAAAAATGTACTCTATAGTGTTTGGGGCTCTTACTGTATACTGCTATGTATGGTATGGCCCCAACATGCCTGCTTCATAATATTCTGTTTCCCTTTCCAAAAGTCCCGCTTTTGCTATGTCATACCCAAAGAATGAAATGATGACCGTGGCCCAGACTGAGGAATCATGTCGGGATCACTGTCTTCCTGAACTTGTTCTTCATTCATCAAGTTAATCCAGTCTCGTCTGTGCAGTGTTGGTGGAATGATAAATGGAACGCTTCTAGATCTGCTCAGAACAACAACAGCTACTGACTTGTCTAGTTTAAATATGAAAATCAAACTTGGTAATGGAGGGATATACTTACTGTTCTTATCTCTTGATTTTGTAAAAGGCTGTATAGAGATGGTAAGTGGAAAAGATAATACCCTTTGTTATCTGTATATTACGTAAAGGTCCAGCTAGGGATGTCAGATCTTACGTCTTCAGACAGATCCCTCACTTTTCCCTTTCTTCTCATTTGGAAATAATCTTTCAAAATAAAGGAAGAATCAACTGCAACTTTTTATTTTAGAGCCCTGAACTCCACCAGTAGCTAACTCAGCCTCCTTTCAGAGCTGAAGTCATTGTTAGGTTGTCAGGTGCTTCATTCTGAGACTATACTGGCAATGACTGGCCCATGGGCCATATTTATCTAGGTAGCATAAAGTTATCCATGCACTGGTTACACTTGATGGCAATATCTCTTTAACTATTGAATTACATAAATCAGAAAAAATCATTGCATTCATAGTATCAGAAAACATTTTCCTAAAGAATGAAAGAAAACACGACTGATATTTTTATATACATGCATGTATTTAGATCATTTCTCATCTGAGCTTTGACAAGCTGAAATGAGTGGCCAGTAGCCTATGCTCTAAAAATGAAACAAGATTATGCACCTTGTGCTTTTTGGCTGAATTTCAGAAGATGATTGATCCTGCAAAATGGCCTTTGCAGGTGCTGTCGTGACAGGACTAGCGAGCTCTTCATAAGAAGACAGGAGGCAAAATTTCTTCCAGAGCAGGTACGCAGTAATTCCAATGAGAACAAATAAAAGGATCCCTCCTATTACACCTCCAGCAACAGCAACTACTTGCTCTGTTCAAACATAGAAGCACATAAATCAGCATAGCAGGATCAAAGTTAAGTAGGTTTTGGCAGGAGAAAAGGACATTAAAGTCGTCAAGCCTATTTGACCTACATTCCAAAATGGACATGAAAATGAATTTTTAAATGAAACATGCTACCCACATGCACACTTTTGTTTTGGACTATGGCATGGCACAACAGCTGAAGATGTATGACATTAGTAGTGAGTGATTAGAAAGTGTTCAGATACTCTGACAAAGATTGCAGTGCAAGAGACTTGGGAAGCACTTGTGGTAACATTTTACCTAAGCTTGCTGTGAAGTGTTGACACTCTTGTAATGAAAGAAAAAGATACAGTGAAGCACCTAACATAAAAGGTACCATAGTTTTGTTTGTTTTGTATTTTTACCTATTCATGTATATTGAACTGACACTAGAACCTGGCACAAAGAACAAAGTAAAGCTCTGGGGATTTTTTCTTTCTGGGGATGCATAAATTTTCTAATCTGGAAAGACAAATTTAAGTATCTTCTAAACACTGTTTCCTGAATCCTGATTATTTCAGATAAAAACAGACTCTGTCTAACTTGCATTTTGGTTGTTTTTTGTAGTTTCGTAGTAGTAAATACTTAATAAATGTGTTTATTAATATGAGGAGTTCTGCTAAGGTGAGTTCTCATTAGACCAAGGGCGGACAGTTGATAATGAGCTCAGTTCGTTGTTGTCCTGTGGCTTGTTTACAGTGAGTGTGCTAGAGTAAAAGACTGCAGAGACCACTTGTAGGCTGTACCTGACACCCAGCTTGTCTTAGCCTACCACTTATTTATTACCAGTGCATCCAGACATGACTGCATCTCAGCTGAGAACTGATCTAAACAGCATCTCTTCTGTCTGAAAAAGAGCCTTAACTGCAGAATTCTCTTCTACTCCACAGTCAGGGGTGCATGCAGGTGATCAGGACAGGATCAGGTGAGGACTGTGTACTGCCCTGTCTCAGTTACCAGGGTCTCCTCTGAAATGGTGGGGGCAAGGAGAACTGGAGTTCTCTCGCAACCAGCACTGACTCCCCCCACCCCCTTCTCTTTTTCTAGGGAACAGACTAGATAAGAAGCAGCTTTGGATGTGCTTCCGACCTTGGCTTTCACCAATGATTCATTTCCTTGTCAAACACCAGAAGAAAGCCTAACTGGGTAGGCTTGTCCCCCGCTGACCCCAGGGTTTTGAGGCTTAGGCTGGAATGCTCTCTGGCTCAGGGTTTAACATTTGGAATGGAAGGTGAGTTCTGACCTGAGTCGGTGTAACGTGGGGCGAGCAGGCTACAAAACTGCTTTCCAGGGACGCATGAGTTGTTTTTCTTTTGGGCAAGGTTCCCAGTGTGAGAAAAAGATTGTTATTGTGGCTGTTAAATTTCTCCCTTATCACTAAGGCAGTGAACTCCAGCTGGTCAGTGCCTCTCTAAAATGTTCTTGCCTTTTCCTTTTCATTTTCTTTCTAACTATTCCTCTTGTATTTCTGTTTTTGTCTTTGCTCCTTTCTTCAGGCTCTGAACTCTGTGAAGACACAGGCTGGAGGAACCCTTTGTTTCCTGCTTTAAATCCCTGCTGAAAGAACTTGCACTTGTCTGTGCAAGAATTTTCAGTCTTTACAGAAACAAAATATCTTTCTTGCCTCAAATAAGCTTGTGTTATGTGTATATTGATAGTATTTAGATCTGGAAATATGTTTAGCCAGAGTTTGGAGTTTGAAAATGAGTATTTTTTTTTTTTTTAGTGTTTGAAGTGTTCTAGCAATACATGTAAAATTATGAAATATTCTAGACCTCACTGTTAATCCTATGTGCAGATAACTCTTGAGTAAGAGTGCTCAAAAATCTGAATAGTTTGTCTATGTGAAAATAACAGGTAGCATATATGCATTATGCATATGAGCATAAGCTCATCTGTTAAAGCCTAATTGCGATTATGCTTTATTCCTTTCTCTTTTTTTCTACCTGTGCTTATTAGGTCCCTTGCAGTTAAGTCACCTGTGTGTATAACAGTACAAGCAAATTAAGATGATATAAGCACAACATATTCAGTCAACACTATTAATAGGCTTGAATAAGAGCTCAGAAAAGTAGTTTGATGTCATTTAACTTATTGATTAAGACTATAAGAGGAACATGGGAAGTCAGTTGCAAATGTATGTATTACTGATCTTTTGTTGCCCTGTTGCAATCAGTGATATGGAATGTCCTTCAGCTACAGAACACTTGAGCAAATACCACGTGCTCCAAAATTAACCTGACCGTAGTGCCCCAAAGGCCTTTATCCCATCATATCTCCTTTTCCCGTTTCTGCTCCAGTCATAGGAGCCAGGGTTTTTTTGCAGCTCCCCTCCAGGTGTGTTGCCTTAGCTCTCTGCGGGAATTGCCTGGCAGCTTCCCCAGGAGTCATCTACTCCGTCATGTCTCCCACCACCGCAGACAGACCGCTCTGCTCCTGGCTGCTCGGGAGCGAGGGGCACCCTGCTGTCCTTGCCACCTGTAGGTGGGCTGAGTGCCTTTCGGCACTGTCCTGAGGAACAGGAAACAAATGCCTGTTTGTTATGGGTTAATGCTAATACAGAGACGAATCTGGCTGTGCTGAACTGGTAATCTAGTTTCCTTTTGTAAGAACGTACAGTATGAGGAAACGTGAACTCAAATTCAGTCCTGAGCATGGAAATTCTTTAAGTGTGCCTGCCTTTTTAGTTTTGCAGGCCATACTCAAGTGTGTCTTTATGTGTAGTCAGTGTCTTTTGGCTTTAGAAGGCCTGACTCAGAAAAATGCTTTAGCTTAGTGCCAGTGAGCGTAATAGAAATTAATGGTGTGCTTCATACAGGTGTAGTATCAGCAGTACAAATGCTTATATGGTTGGTGATTTTAGACTCTACTCTGACATATGTACATTAAAGAAAAAATAACATTTCAAGGGCCATAAAAGTTGAAGCAAGCTCAACAGGACTTTTTATGAACTTGTCTTAACCTTTATAGTAAGCCTTCTGGAGTTACGACCAGGTAGTTCTTCCTCAGAATTTTTAATCCCTATATAAGTGCTCAGATTTATAACATGGGTGCCACACAGGTAACATAACATCGGTATAAACCAAATGATTTGGGGAGGTGGGGGGAGTAACTGGCTGTTGCGCTCTGTGACTCGCACAACCAGCCGGTTAGATGATGGGAAAGTGTTCAAGGCACAGAAGGAAAATCGGCGACGAGTGACAGACCTGCAAGTTACGCAGCGGCGTTCCCTTAGGCTCCCAAAGCGGGTCGGACAGCCGGACAGCCGTTTAAGCCCAGAGGAAGGAGCCGAGCTGAGCTCTGGTCCGGGTTTCCCTGCCGCGCGTGTGCGTGGGGATTGGGGAAGGGGCGCAGCAGGCCGTGCCGGGGCAGCGGCGGCGCGGGGGAAGCGCCGCGCAGGCAGCTGTGCGGCGCAGAGCACTTACCGGGCATGGGTGCTGGGGCTCCGGGGGCTCACAGCCGCGGCCCCATCTCCGCTGCCCCACGGCCGCCGCGATCCCCCCGCCGGGGCCGCGGCCGCCCCCGCTGGCTGCTCTTCAGCGGCCGGCGGCGCCCTGGGGCAGCCCCTCCTCAGCCCGCCCCTGCGGCCGCCTGGTGGCTGGGCGCGCTGGGCACAGCCTGGCCGCGTTGGCGGGGATCCTCGTCCTCTGGGGCGGCGAGGAGAGGCGGCGAGGTGCGCGTTGAGAAGCCGGTGCAGTCTTAGCTGGGGAGCTCCTGCACGCCGGCTGCCCTCTCCCGGAGCCGGGCACCCTGAGCCGGGCTGGGAGCCGCGCCCGGGGAGCGCGCTCATCTCGCCGTTGCGAGATTGGACGTTCTTGCTCAAATTTGATGTTCCTCGGTCACTTACGAATTTGCAGTAAAGGGTCGGAGCTAAAATGTTTGCATAACGCGTATTTCTCAGCTTAATTTTGTCCTGTAAAATTTGAATCAGACTCTATAGGCTGTTTCCAGAAAACGGAATGTTGTTTTGCCTATGCTTAAAAAAAAAAAAAAATCCTGCTATTTGGTCTTTTAATAGCTCTTCAGCTACCAGCTAGGGAGGGCATGGTGGAGATTTGCAGGGGAGTAGCTATTGTACCAGATAAACCTTCTGTCTCCCCTAGAAAAACCTGTGCAACTTTGGCTTCGTGAGATGATTTTGAAAACTACTGTTACGCTCAGAACACACTTTGATATTAGTAGCTTAACTCTTAAAATTTCTATAGGGAAAAAAACAACACACAGGATTTAAAGCTTTTAATAAAATACGTATGCATGAAGAACCATAGAAAGGCTACTTAGGCAATTACAGCTTTTCCTAATTGTGTTTTCAAATGTAATGATTTTTTAATGTTTTACCTGTGTAATAAACATAGCTAAAGAGATTACCTGTTTATTAACTAACGGAATTACCTGGACATAGCTCTGAAAGGAAGTTATTCAGTATCACTTTTTCTACCTGCTTGGCAATGTTTGTTTTTTTCAGAAAGTATGGAAGAATCAGTACCCTGAATTTAAAATATGATTGTGTTTGTATTCTATATGCTGCCTCTGTTTGTGACTTAGTATTGTAGGCATTTGCATCGTGCCTTTTAATCTAAAACCTGAAGAAATATGTAGGAATTAAATCAGTGGGATTCTAATGAAATATAATCAATTTCTATGAAATTCTAGGATTATTTTAATAACACTTAAAATCTTCTGCTGAAGATGTAGTTTGGTTTACCTTTTTCTATTTAATTCTTTAAGACTCTTTTGTAAGAAAAAAAGTGTTAGGTAAGTTTTACATTAAAAACATAAAACTCCTTATTTCAATTTTGTCTTTTTAATATATTGTTAGCTCTTAAGTGACTGTTGCACAGCCAATGGCCTTTGCTATTTCTATTTCTATAATGAATTCATAGGAAAGAGCAAGAGAGCTGTACCTTAATATGATATTAAGGGAATGAAGTATACCACAAGTGTTTTACACTCTTGAGAATACATCTTTACAAGCAAGTTTAGGACTACTGAAAATTGAGGTGTGTGGCAAGGCAATGACTGGCTGCTCTCCATTATAGTGTCCTGTCTTCAGCTCACATTTTCGTCTGTGTGAGGAGGTGTAACATTGCTGGAAACATCTGATTGCACAGCAGGTGACGCATCTGGCTAGGATCATTAACAGTTCAATAGTTTTCTATACAGCAAACTGTGCCACTTGTGTAGGAGGATGTGAAGTGTATGCACCTGGGAGGCAATAACCAGCTGCTGGTTTAGCTCTTGTTTCTTTGGGCTGATGCATGGGGTGGGAGGGCTTGGAGGAGGAGTTTGCACTCTCTCCAAAATCCTGTGGAAGGAGCTAATGACTCCATTGCTGAGCAGGAAGCTTTTGTTTCCATCCTGTGCACCTCCACACACTTGGCCTCTAATTTTTTTGTGCTGAGTTTTAAAATCAGACAGAAATCAAGATCAATAAAAAGGAGATGAGGGACATGATTATACCTTCCCCTGTTTCTGATAGAAACCTCCTTCCTACCCTACTTTAAAGTTTCGCTGTTTCATCCTAGACAGCCCACAGTGAAACGTTCAGTCTTATTATATGTTGAAGGAAATAAGATAAACTAATTTTAAAATAAGCATACAACTACTGACTGCCACATGTCTGGATGTGTCTGCTTCCAGCAGGTACTTGAACTCCCTTGAGAAGGATGGCTGGCAGATGAAGGATGTTCCTGTGTGCCCACTGTGTATCTGGTTATGGTTCCAGCTAGGAGCAAGATACGATTTTCTTCATTATTTTAAATCGCCAGCTTTAAGTTCAAGGTGTGTGGGTTTATGTGGGGGAATTTTGTTTTTATTTTTATTTTTTAAGCCGATCTGTTTGTATTCACATACTGCAATTTCACTGTTGTATCAGAGAATTTTGGAAACTCCTTAAGAGGCTTTCTACCTGAGTTCTGCTTCTCCTGCATTTTAACAAGTCTGTTCATTTCAAATATAAGCTATTGTTTTGACTAAAAATGTATTCTGCAAACATGGCCTTAGCTGGCCAGAGTTGATTCTCACGCTCTGCTTCTCAGCAGATGTTGTATTCACTTAGTGAAGTTGCTCAACTGTTGTGTATGAAAAATGGTTATGTTTTCTAAGAAAAGGTTTCTCTGTGGAAAAGCTGAGAGCAAGCTGAGAAGTTTAATATTTTGTGGACCTAGATATTGTCCTGTAAACATTCTGTAAAATCCCTGGCACATTTTTTGTACAATAATAATATGCTTCTTACTGTTTGCAGATCTGGGTCTCATTTCTTACAGTAAAACCTTAGGCCTTTAAATGGTCATGTAAATACTCCCTTTGTAACCACCAAGTTAGGTTTAGTGTGCTTCAAAATAATCACCAAGACTTTCTAGCTTTGGAATATGGGGTAAGGAGCACCCTACATTCTCCCCACATTTTTAGTAATTTTTGTAGTGTTGGCAACCATTCACAAGTTGTGAATTTGGCCCCAAAATAATAGTATATATTTCTTAAATATTTCTTTTCATTTACCTTCTGGTTTGTAATTCTGGCACATTCTTGTCATCTTTGCAAAAATATACCTTCTCATGAGATAACGTTATCTCATGATCCTGGAGAGATACCAAACGCCGCAGTTTGTACTGTGTTTTTGACAGCACTTTGCATACAGGCGGTTTCCTTGCTTTGCTGGTCTTTCTGTTTGATACCCTGGAACGATGACACCATTTTTGTGACTGCTGTGGTGGAGGCTCTCTTCTAGCTTCAGCACAGCTGAAATGGATGCGAAAAAGGCAGGCATGCTTCCTGGAGCAGGGGTGTTGGAAAAGGTAAGCCTGAACAGCTGCAGAAATGTTACTCCTAAACCATCTGAAAAATAAAAAATGGAGCCGAAAGTGCATTATCATTTCTTAAGGAATTGATTTTAAATGTTGATATGCTCAATCTAAAGCATATTCTGTTGTGAAACAGTTTTCTGAAATGTTAATTTAAACACAATCACTACTGTGCTCCTGAGACAGTAACTTCAGTTACATGTCTGTTTGGATCTTTAGCTTACGATATTACTTATGCTGGAATGGGTGAAATTGAAATCTATGTATTTCTTAAATTGTATATTTTTGTGAAATATTTATTCAGTGTTTTTTACCATCGTGTTTATAGTCAGGTTCATTAAATATAATTACTTGACGTTGTTTAAGTAATTAATTACTTAACCTCACAACAGAGGATAGAGAAATATTTAAGGAAGTCAGAGCTGTAAAATCACAAGCATCAGTAGATCTTTCTAACTAATTACTAATTAGCATAATTCAGTTGACAGTTTCCCTCTAAAATTGAATTCCTATTGTAGTTTATGAATATTCTTAAAATTACAACAGATTATATTATACAAAAGGTTAATTTTAGTCCAACTTAGCAGCCATAGAATGATTTTTAAATCTAGGCATTTTGCATAAAATATATCCAAATTCTGCTACCTTCTTTCCCCATTTATTATATTCGTAAAATTTGACTTTCCCGTGGATGGCCTCTAAGACTAGAAAAAGGCTTCTAGAAAAAGGTAGATTTTTTTTTCCCAATTAAAATAGGACTAGTTTTACTGAGCCTAGTGAATCAGCTAGGGACATAATAGATTAGGATCTGCATGGAGTATTGATGGACATCCTAAGTACAATAAATAGATTAGATCAAGAGGTATAATTATGAATGGCTGAAATAATAAGAGTACTTAAAATTTCTATAGAGCTTTTCATTCCCAGGCTCCTGAATTCTGTACCAGCATTAATTACTGGTAGTTAACCTTCACAAAAGCTTTTTGAAATAGTTATTGTTATCCTTATTTTATAGATTGTTTAATAACTGGAGTCACTCCAGATTTACACTTGTGTAACTGAGATAAGAATTTCTCCCACAGTCTACTCCTGGCCTTGAATTGACGCCTACTTCTTAGCTTTGCCAGGCTACAGACATTTGATTATTTCAGAAAAGAAAATGTGAAAGAAAACTCTAGTCTGTCATAAAACATCCCTTAAGCGGATCTGTTCTAGGAGCCACCTGTTAACTGCTTTCAAAAGAAAAGCTGGGAATGTGAGAGTGAAGAAATCCAGAAGGGGGTTAGCCTGCCAGAATTGTTTTCTCTGTTTTACTGTTGAATGTTGTTGTCTTTCTCCCAGAGTGTCGCATATTAGAGTCCAGAACAGCGCTCCCAGTAAAATAACGTGTATGAAATTCTGATGGGTACAGCTGGGAACAGAGGCAGGGCCAAAGCGGAGGGCAGGAAAACATATTCAAAAGCTACCGTGTTTGGTGCTCATATAAGAACCTGGAGAGAGAGAGAGCAGAATAAAATATGATATTAACCTAGTAAAGGGCCTTGGGGTCCTTCTTTGGTATTTCATCTTGAGCCCAGTAAAACCCCTGATACTGTAGCTAACCTTGATATTCTTCCCTGAGAGGCAGGCAGAGAGCTTTCTGCGCTGTCACGGGTCCTCTGCCTGGCTGCGTCTTTCCTGTCTGCTTCCTGCTGAAGCAGAAGGGATCACTGGAACCTGTGGGCACACAAAAACTGTTCGTCCTCTTCTGCTAGGTATTGAAGTCCCTCACAGATGTAAGGGTAACATATTCTTTTTTTTTTTTTTTTTTTTCCTTTAAGGCTTTCTTACAAATCTTTTCAGCAGCACTGTAATATATCTACAGATATGAAAGTATGCGTAAGTAAATTCCACATATCAGCACTTCTGCAGAACTCAGGATGTTTATTTTCTGCCTTTTCTTTCTGGTCTTAGTACACTTTAATTATAGATGTTTCCTAATCATAATATTTATGTAAGCTGTAGCACCACCTCCTGTCCAAAGTTGTACTTCACTGTGAATCAACGTAACAACAAAGTTCTTAAAGGTGAGATTTTTTTTTCCCTTTATGGAACAGAATGCAAAAGATATGACCTTTTATTTGTTTAAATGGCTTTTCGTTCCTGTGTTTTACGATTGGAATTTCAGCAATATCAAGCCTGCTTTTGCTGAAACATGTTCTCCTGATATTTTTCTGTGAGTGTAAATTGCACTGATTAAGAAAGTCAGCAGCTGTTGCCGTTTTAAGAACAAAACAATACAAAATGTTCCTTTAAAAAGACTTTTTAATAAGCTCCAAATTCTCAAAGTTATGCACACGCCTGTGAATTTTCTTTTTTTTTCCCCCGCAAAGATGACTACTTGTGAAACTCTGGTTTGCATGGCTTTAAAGCTTTTTAGGCCGATGCCTGGCTTTTTGTCCTGGTTTTATAAACCACTTAGTCTTGGTAATACTGATCTTAACTTTGAGGAGGGCCTTGGGAGACCACTTCTGTACACATGCAATCTGAACTGTTCATGCAGCTGTAGTGTGAACAACAAACATTGTTCTAAGGCAAGACTGGTTTTTATTTTGTGTAATATTTCCTTAGTCTCCCTCTGGAATAAAGAATGGATTTAGGCCAAACCTAATGTAATGTAAACAACCAATGAGAACTGTAAAAACAAATGGGGAGGGATTGCTGAGCAGGCAAACTTGTCTCTAGGCAGGAATGCATCATGAGATTTGGGTGAAGTGCAGGAAAGCATGAAATCACAAATATTTGTGAAGTGTAGCAATTACATAGCCTTAACTAGTACAGCTTTATAGGACTACACAATTACTACTGAGAGCAAAATTTGATTTTTGTTTTTGAGAGCATATGCGATTGGAATGAAATACTGAAAGCTGAAGATCTGTTTGCATTTACTTACAGCTGTTTCGGCAGGGCGCACACAAAACCATTCTGGATATGGCAACTGCAGATTTGTAGTTGCCATCCCATGTGTTTTTGTCTAAGAAGCTGATGTCCAAAAGCTTGGCAAGACTGCAGCAAGATCTTGAGGCTCAAGACGTCAAGATCAAATTCTGAGTTTACAGGGAAAAAGCACAGATTTTTCATATAAATACTTATTTCGTCTGCGCAAATGATCCCTTTCTCTTTGCAAAGCCTCTGGGAGATTGCAGGCCAGTCACAATTCTCTGGCTCCCTCTTCTGGGTTTCAATTTGCAAACTGCTGCACAGCGCTGGAGTTAAATGACTTGTCTAGACCTAGCTTTTGGCTCTGCCAGAATAAATGATTCAGTGTGATCACAGAATCTGTCAGGAGGCTGTATGAACATGTAGAAGGATTTTTTGCAAAGACTAGTCCTGTGCTTGTTCTCATAGTGCTTCTGCAACAAACTGTAAGGACGACCTGCTGCATGTATAGAATATTTGTGTTGTATCGTTAGATGACACTGTCTAGTAGATGATACTGTCTGGTGTGCATCAAATATGTAATGGCCTCTCCCAAATACACCTTATGCCTTGGGCTCTAACCACAAATCCTTCCAATTCCAAGTGCCTTCAGTGGTCTTTGACTTGCACATGAATCCTCAATATAAGGGCATAGAAATGAAATATGAAATGAAATGATAGATAGCCAGGAGTGTCACTGAAGAGTTTCACATCTGAAACAAAGGAGACTGAAATAATTTTTCTACAAAAGCAAAATGAATTGTAGTGAAATAATGTAGTAGATAATTTTACTATTAACCAGCTGTTCTGTGCATATTTCTGGCATTCCTATATCTAGCAGGTATGTAACTTCATAATTTCCTCTCATTAGTTGTATAAAGCCATCTTCTCCCTAGTGTGTGCTGTAATTTTAAATCTCTGGGTAGTAGGAAACTGGGAAATTGTAGATAATTTGTTGGACTGTAATCTGCTGTAACATTACTCCTATAAACATACTTCTGATTAAGAAGGTCTTTTGAGTTCTTCATTTAGTATAAATTTTTTAAACTTGCGATTCTTTTAAAGTATTGTTATAGGGGATTGTTAAGTGCAAGCTTTTAACTCAGAAAAATCTTTCCAAGAACTTTACTATATAAGACTGTTTTTCCTCTTGTAAAACAAATTTTGATAGTAGTAATAAACTACTACTTTTAAGATGCTGGTTGAGCATCTTAAAAAGAATTACATAGTAATTCTAAAGAAAAAAATCTTGGCAGATAAATATTATGTTTCTGCCACAATGTAATAAAGTATGCTCTGTTTTAAAGAAAACTTGTTCTTTATTGCAGACCTTTGAGAAATTGGAAATTGAAATTATGGGTTGCTTGAACAATCTTTCTAACGAATGTTGACCGTCTGCTAACAAATGTAGTGAATACTGTAAGCACAGCTGGAGAGATCTTCATAGACATTTGATAGCCTGTATGCAGCCTGTTCGATGAATAAGGTGGACATTTTGTTTTGCATCTGTTAATTTTCCATTAGCACTAAAACATTTTTTAAAATGCTATTGATTAATATTAGACAAAATTTTGTTGTGTAGAGTCTAGTTGGGTTGCACAAGAATTACAAATAAGAATTTGATACATTAATCCACGTATTCTGATTAATTAATTAATTAAACAAGTAGAGCTACTTGATGGAAAACTTAAATTAGCTAAAGGTTTCCGTCTTTGACCTTATTGTCCACTGATTTTGTTGGTACTGCAGGCATCTGCATAGAAATAGTTTTTCGGAAGCACCTGCTTTGTCTGGTAGGTGATGTATTCAACTCAGCCAGTCTAGCTGATAGTAAATCACATCTGGCCAATTTCCAGAAACATCTGCAGAGGGCCATGAATGGAACTGAGAAAAGAATCCGACTTGGGTTCATCAGCTCAGTAACAACAGGCTTAGTCTCCTCCGGGCTTTATTGATACTGGCTAATTGTGCTGGATTCCCTGGAGCTGCCCTAGTGCTGATGGAAAGGGAATGTTTCCCGAGTTGTAGACTAGCAGGAGTACTGTAAATGGACAAATCTAGGAGCTTCAGCAATCGACACTGACAAAATACTTGCAGTTAGGGCAACATGAACATGAAGTATTCCATCACTAGCAAAAAAAATCCAAAATGAGTTCATTTTAATTCAAATCCTTTCACAAATCTAGGTTAGAGCCTAGCCAGACGAACAAGCCTGAGGGGCTTGTACTGAGTACTGTAAGTACCGAGGGGTAAACTCTCGGAGGAAGAACCAAAATGAGCTGATGTGGGCAGGCTTGAGGCAGTAATTATTGAAACTATGACTGCTAGAGCCAGAACGCTAAATATTTTCTGGTCCTGTTGCTGGCTTCTTACAGGAAGTATATGTGCAGGTTTTCTAAGAAATACAAGAGCAATGGAAAGACTTAAATTAAATCCTTAAAGCTAAGAAGAGTCAGAGTAACTTTGCCAGGTATTGTTGCACCATTCTACTGAGAAAGGTAACGTTTGAGTGCTAGAAAGCAATTTTTTCTGTAGGAGCTAAGTAAAGTTTTTCAGACTGGCATTCACAGGGTAGTTTGAATGGTTCACATGGCAGTTGGAAACGCTAATTTAAAGGGCATATACCTTCCCATTACTCAGTTTGTTATGAGTTTGTTTTTATGTGCGGGGAAAGGCACTTTTTAGGACTTGAGTCGTTACCTTTTTTCCTTTTCAACCTGATTTTTCTTCAAAGAGAATGAAATAGAGCATGATGACTATCTTTTTTTTTTGTATAGCAAACAGGCTGAGTGGGAGGGATTTTAAAAAAAAAAAAAAAGGAGATTTTTCTTGTAGGTTCCTGAGAACTATGAGTCAGCATGTCCATGAGCAAAGGTTACATAAACTAATAGATTAGAACAAAATTGAGTTGCATAAACACTGTTACTGCACTTCAATCTGTCACAGAGTCAGCTCTGCAGATTATTGAAGGCAGAGCTAGCCTAGAGCTTACGTTCCATCCTACTGAACTCTTGCTGGCACTGGTTACACTTGAAATAGCATTATTTCCTTGCTATGGGGCTCCTCTGAAATCTGTGCACACTACTTTATAGGTGCACAGGTCTTATTTAACATGCAGCACTGTTACTCTCTGCTTGTGTCTAATTTGGAACGTTACCCTGGTATATTAGTTGCGTAATAATTTTGGTTTTGTTTCAAACAAGGATTATCCCTATTATGAAGATGGTCCACTATAAGCAGCAGACACAGAGACCGTATCTAAGTTCTCTTCAAATTACCCCAACTTTCCTGAAGCTATGATCAATCTCTGTCCTTCCTCACGCTTTTACTCCATCATATTCTCTCCTCAGCACATCTTGGACTGGCCATTCACTTCATCTGAGAGAATTTAGGGAGACCAGTACATTGTCCAGGGAAAAGGAGACTGGACAAGAGCATTGAGCTCAATCCATGGTCCACAGGCCACCAGGTAACCACGTTATTCTGTTTTGTTTTGTTTTGTTTTTCCAAAGTTCATAAGGATTGGAAATCATGCTTCCAGGCTGCAGTGCTTCCCTCTGGTATGATGTCTTCCCCAGTGCTTTCTCCATTTTTTTGTTGATCTTGTTTCCTTCATTTTACATGTGGAAACTGAGGCATCAGAGTTAAGTCTACTTTATTTAGATGCTTGTCTCCCATTAAATAGAGCTAATTGTCGGAAGAGCAGACCGACTTATTCCACAGTACACAGAGCACTAAGCAGCAAGCAACAGCTGGGACCCAGAAAAGACACACATACTTCTGTTTCTATTTGCTATCTAAAGACCAAGTAACTCTTTGAATTACCCATTCAGAAATGGGAGCTAAGGAGTAGTGCTATATACATGAATATGTTTTTGAAAGACTTCAAACACACATTTGCAGGAGTATATTGGTGGAAGAAAAGTCGTATAGGACGGTATTATTGGTGACTTCAGCAAGCATAATGTTTTGTGCTGTTTCTCTGGGAGTCTGGGAGCGGGCCCTGGGAGCCCCCCTGGCTCACATGGTGCTCTCTTGCTTCCTCATTTCCAGTTGAGAATAACAGAACAGATGGAAGACTAGCAATGAAACACAAAGCAAAGCTAAACATGTGATTAAATTCTCAAAAAGGACAAAACCTTTATTGCATGAAAGGCGGCTTAAAGCTACCCAGAAATTAGCTTTGTGGGTTTTTTTTCCTGCCATTAATTACTGCTTTTTGCTGTTGGATATTAAACCAATCGTAGAAAACAAGGGAGACACTCTGGTGCTGGTGCATGGGAGGAAATGAGATCTGTGTGAAAGGGAAGTGAGAGCATAGTGCCCATGTGACAGTCCCTTGATTTTAAGATGAGATTTAAGATTTTGTGTCATAACTGCATAAAAGAGGGAATCAGCTATTGTCCCATTCCTTTGACAAAACAACAAAAAAAGTAGCTGTGTAGTCATTTCTGAGGTCTTTGAAATTGCTTGTATCAGCAGGCTGCCTTGCAAACTGCCAAGGCAAAATAGAAGCAGAGCTAGTCTGCTTTGTTGAGAAAGCTGCTCTTAAATCCAAGATGGAAAAAGAAAGGAGATGACACGGCTTAAAAATACCAGCCTTCATAATACTAAAAAGCCTGAAGGCTTTCAGAATGAATAATCCCTCAAAGAAAAGAGTACCACATCCATGCTGCTGCTTGAAAGAAGTCACGCCAGTAGTATTACAGCATTATTCTCAAGGAAGATGAATCTAGATGACCTGCCAAATTTCAGTAATAAATTTATGAAACCAGTAGATGAGATAAGCCCACACAAATCGTCTTCCTTCTTTTCACAGAAAAATAAAATGACAGAGTAGAGGCTTATTCATAGACCATACTTGCTACAACTAGTCTGTCTAACCAGCTGTTACCTTCTCTCAGACAGAAGTAGAAACTAGCATGCTGCTCAATGTCTGATAGCTGTTCTTTTCTGAAAATAAATATACAGGCCTCCCCTAAGCCTGGCATATCATTAATTAGGTGTTCAAGAATGGCTTTTTTCCATTGATCAATTGTGTTATATGTATAGTGACTCCTTGAAGAATAAGGCCATTACTGCTTTTTAACCGTAACTTTTTATTAGGCTGTTTGTTATATGCTTTGTATTGCTACTCAGGCAATAAGGATCTCTATGGTGAACGGTTTGGTCTTCGGTTATTGTAACACAGAATACTCATTGGATTAAATTAATCCATTAAAGTCATATAATCTAAAGTCATATTTTTAGTAATAAATAGAAGTGGGCAGTGATTCTGAGGATTATTTAGATGTAGATAGTTAAGCATTATTTTACTAAGTCCCTGTGTGGGTCTAGTTCTTAGTACTGGGAAGTCTGAAAATTTAGAGTACAAAAAGTAAGAGCATGTTTTCTTGAGGAACTCGTGTACGTGAGAGATCTACGGTTTCAGACTTTTTCGTAAGTTAAGCGTTTATACATAAATGATACTGCTTTCTAGAGTAGAGCATTAATATGTAATCAGATGGATTCTATTTGTAAATCATCCTTTCACTACAATTGTTGCATGTTTATCTAAAATTTGAATTTGAAGTTTAACATCAATTTGAAGGTGGCTGTCAGTCCTGTACTTTCAGAGACATTTCGTTCGCCTAGAGCACACACAAAAACTCCTGCTCTGCACTAGCTATACCTGACTGACTGGCACTCGCTTGGATATCCAGGCACAAGAAAAAATTGCAAATCTGGCACTTTAAATAGAATGCCAGTTTTAGTAAAGGAGATTAGCAATGTTCAAAGTGGAGCACTTCTGACTGATTATATATGAGTAATAGGTTTGGTGCCTTCGCTATTATTTTGAAGGCTCAAACTGCATTAAAGTGCTGTTCCTGTTCAGGAATGCACAGAAGTAGTTTACAATGGAGATACTCGAGACTTGATCCAAATTGACTGTGGCAGATGACATTCAGGCAAATGAGCAATGTTGTTTATAGGACTGGGTATTGTTCCTGGAGGGCTACATTATTTTCCTAGGCTACAATGTATTTCAGAAGTGCATTAAGCTAAAATTGGCCTGGCTGCAGGTTGCAGCTTCACTGGCTTAAGTGCCTTTGAATAGTCAGATGGCGAACACCAGCCTTCCAGGGTTTCACATACAGAGCCTTCAGCCGTAGCAGAGTATGTGTGTGTGCCCACCCGCCCCGAGGAGAGGTGCCACCCTCGCACAGCAGGGGCAGAGCTGGATGACCACACTGCAAGCAACTTCCAGCGGGGCCGTGCACAGCTGGGGACGGCTGGCTCTGCCATCTCGGTGGTGGAGAAACCTGGCAGCAGCTCTGCCAGCAGCAGAGCACAGGAAGTTCAAGCCTCGTGGAGAGGTTTTGACACCTGCAGTCTAGGCAGGTAAGAAAAAGTAAGAAAAAGCTGCTATAGAAGGCAGCAGTCCAGGCACACCAAGGAAAGACTGTAGAGTTATAAATGGAAAGGAGGGTGGCATTTTAGTACAAGGTTTCAGGACTCATGAGTGAGAATTCAAAAATCAGGATGATTTTCCCACTCAAAGTGTACTTAGTGAATCTTGGGTGAGGCAAAGTCCTTTGGGGGCAAGGACTGGGCTTCTGCTGTCTTGAATGCCAAAGCCCAGCTTGGCTGGTTGGGGACGGGGTGACAAACGCCTGCTCCTATGGACTGATCTGCAGGTCTGACAGCTCTGCCCAGTGGTGCCCTTCTTAATGGGCAAGCAGGGCTGACGGCCTTCCCTCACATCACAAAGCAGCTCAAAGTCATACGGCTTGCTTTCTTGCGATTTTTCAGGCATCTGGATTATTAAAAGCTACTTTTGAAAGCGCTTTTCTATGACTCGGGGCTCGGACCTAAATTTCCTGAAATTAAGTAAATTCTCACATGTTAAAACCGTAGGTGGAGTTCTCAGGGGAAATGAATGCTAGTCAGGATGAGCTATAGCAGCAGAACTGTTCAGCAAAGATCTTGTTGAAAAACAATTTTTCCCTTCTTCTCCCAAAAGAAATTCACCAACGTTGTCTGGATTTAACCTAATGTATCTGAAGATACTGCATTTTCAGATTTCTTTAGCTGTGAACTTTGTTAAAGACAAACACAGAATAAACTCTCCAAATTTGGATTTTAGAAACCTTATGCCTTTTCTCTTTAGATGTGAAACATATCTACAACTAAAAGCTGCATCCCTATAGCATTGTTACAGGTGCCTGGAAATGTAGCCTTTTGAGATAGTTTGTACTATTTCAGGAAGTTCGTCTTACAGTTTTTTCCTTCTTAAATCCCCCCTGTACTCTTAAAGAATGCTTTGTTTTCCTTTGGGCACCTGCTTACCCTCTGGATTTTTCTAGTTTCCTCCCTCCCCGCCCCAAGTTTCCTTTAATTATTGTGCTTTTTTTCTTTTGTACACCTTTTCTGGTTGTCTGAAAAACACCTCCTAAAATGTGATGGGAGCAAGCATGAGTTCTAGAAATGTCTGCCTTTTCTGAAAATCAGTCACAAGCATCTCAGTTGCCGAGGCACACTCTGCTGCTTTTAATGAAAATTGATAACTTTGCTGTACATAGCAAATCCAGAATGGGAAAGCTGTGTTACTTCTTTCCACAGAGGGTTTAGAAAAAAAGTGTGGTATTCTCCTCACACTGTTTTCTGTGTGTGTCCCTGGAACGTTACCAGGTTTGGAAGATGCCTTTGGAAGGTGACTAGTGTGTCGGGTTGTTTCATAGCTGGCCACAGGCACTCACAGAACGAAGCTGGGATATCCATGGGTGCCAGGGATGTGTCTCATTGCCTCAGCCAAGGGATGAAATGGTGTAGAGTTGCCCCCTCCCTACACAGTCTGTTATAGCTGGTCAGGCATCTTCCTGGGCCACTGGGAGCACCAGTAAGGGTGCTCTGGAAGAGACTGGTTTGAGGAACTTGTTTCCAGAATTACAGGATGCCTAAGGTGAGCACAAGCAGCTCACTTGAAGTGGCTACTCTGCTTTAGTGCTGTAACAAACACAGCAAGTAGAACAAAACCCTTTAAAGCAGCTGCTGAGCAATGTAAGGCTGTTAACCCCTGATGTGCTTCCTGAGCTGCAGCATTTCTCAGTGTGCCCCAGTTTCTCAGGAGCAAAGCCTGGAAGCACATAGGAAATCGCATGTTTTTTTGCAGCCCATTATGAAGACGTGGAGACCGACCTCATATTCCTGAAAGCAGCAGGAGGGGGATCTCAGCCCCTTTCTCCCGGCTGAGCTAGGTGTGATGGGAGGGTACTGGAATGAAGGCTTAGGAACAAAGTAAAAATATTGACTCCTTCCTGAACAGAAAGAAAGAGGACTTGAAGGGGTTATTTTCTGAAGTTATAGCATCCTTCTTGCCCCATTACAGGTCCAACCAGCCTGTCTTGTGCAAAGCCCTAAATGGAGGGAAATAACCCTAAAGGAAGAAGAAGGTGGCTTGTTTTGTAGAGAAAATGCAGGACTGATGGGAAAGCGCTAAGCTGAGCAGTCAATAAAAGTAAGTGAAAGAACAGATTTATCTTCACAAAAGAGATGCGTGCCCATTCTTGCTGCAGTAGTGCACGGTGGTGGGTGCCAGCACCTCACGTGTCTTCCCAGGCCTCATGGAGTTGGACTCCTTGTTCCCAGGCAGGACAGATGGTGTAGTCTGTCCCCCACGCTAAACAACTGTGTTTCCCCTGGGTGGGCGTGGGGACATGGCACCCTACAAAGCCACTTTTGCAACAGCAAATTTGTTCTGGGTTGTGTCCTGTCCACCACAAAGTAAGCACTTGTTTGTAGCCTGCTGCTCTTATCCTCTCTCCTCCCTAGCTCCAATGATCTCACTCTTTTGCATCCATTGGGACATCCCTGCTCCCAATCTATGCATGCGTATGACTGATGCATTCTGATTTTTTGGGTGCTTGGCTTTGCTGCTAGTGGTGCTGGTGGTTTTTTTCCTTTTTTATTCTGGGGTACTAGAAGCAGTGTGTATTTCCTACTGGCGTTTTCCCATTTGTATGAAGGTAGAAAGTGAATGCATCCAGGGCAGCCTGGCCCGGGTACCAGCTCCTTCATGTAGCTTTTATCACTATCCTTTTTCCCTTCTCACTTCTTTTCCTCCTCCATCTGCTCCTCCTCTTCCTGCCCCTCTTTGCCTCCCCTCCGTGGGCTTCCCTGGCGGAGCTGCTGGCTCTGCACAGGCCCCGCTTCTCTAATCAGATGAAGCAGCAGGATTATCTCTCTCCCTCCCTCCCTCCTGGGCTCCATTTTGTTTCCTCTCCAGCCAAGGGGGGGCAGGAAGGGGCGTCACCTCCAGGCAGAGGAGCCCCCATCTCTCCCTCTCTTGGCGTCAGTGCTCTTTACCAGCCCCCTGCTTCCCTTACCACCTACCCACCTTAGTGCCAGCAGCATCAGGCAGATCAGGGAGCCCGGTTTCCGAGGGAAACCTGAACTCTTTTTGGCTTTTGTTCTCCTTCAGTTTCTGAGCATCCATTTGAAACCCCCTCCGCGTAACTCGGAGGGGAGAGCTGGCTGTGCAGCCCCCGAGCAGGGGGAAGGTGAGGAGGACGGGAGGCGCGCCTTGCCCGCTCCCTCGCCTCCTGTAAGGACACCGAGTCCCCTCCGGTTGCAAGCAGGTCTTTGAGAGTCACCGAGCAGATGAGGGCAAGGGAGAGGAGCTGCACAGAGACAGACCCAGGCTTCTGTAAGTGCTGCATCGGCAGCAGGGGGGTGACAGCTGGACCGAAAGGGGAAAGAAATTGGGGAGTTTTCTGCTAAAAAGGCAGGGTCTAAGGCTCTGAGCTTTCACCAAATCTGATTTGTTTTTGCAGATGGTAATTTTTTTTTCCTATGATGGTGTCTTTCACTTAGATGTGTACTACCTATTTGTCTTTTAACATGTGTTTATAGAATATACTTGTCACTATTTCTGGGGGGGGGGTGACGACTGTAATGTTGTTCGTCTTGTTTCTCTAGACACCCACAAGCTTATAAAGGTGCTTATTTGTTATATTTTGCACATGTGGTGGTTTTTATACTAAGAAAAGGAAGAGAGGAGTAAATTGTATAGCTTTATGTTGTTATTTTTTTCTGCTAATCTGTCAGAATGGTTTCCCTTGTGTTCTGCCATTGGGTACCACATGGGTTGTTTTTTTGCTCTAAGAAGTTCGTACCTGACACCAAAGAAAAACTGAAAAATATTTCAGCGCCTTTTGACTCTCGGCTTTGTCATGCTCATTTCTCTTCTTTGATTAATCACCATTTAGAATGACTCAAAAAATTTTCTGCCAGGCAGAAACTTGTCCTTTTCAAACTTGAAGATCTGTTTTGTTTTGGCTTTTTATTTTTCTTGGAGCCAGTGGTTTAAATCAGAAACCGTAGTAAAAGGCTGCTTTAGATGTATGTCGTAGCTTATAACTTTCTGTGATTAAAAGTAAGGATTTGAGGTGATGCACTTTGGGGAAGAGAGAGAAGGCAGTTGTTTCTGCTTATAGAACTCTATGAAATGTAACTGCGAAGATAATGATGAGATAAATACATTTTTTAAGACACTGAGCTTGTACATAGGTAAGGCAAACCATGTAAAGATTGATAACTATTTCTTTTCCAGTAACTCAGATTTCAAAATATTCATCTGATTTAAAAATATCAGTGATTTCCTCACACTAAGGTTTAGAGATGCTGATTAAGGCCTGCAAATGCTTGTCTGCATATTTAAAGTTAAGTGTGTGTCTGAGTGTTTGCTAGACCAAAACTGCAGTAAAACCTGAGTTCAAAGACCTGGAAGATTTCATTTATGAAGGAGGAGGAGAGGAGAGTTTCATGTTATAGCTCAGTTCCTCTTTAAAAACACTCTTCTCTGATTATAGGGTTTTATTGATTTTGACATCCAGACAATTTTTATTGTAGCTGAACTTTAGAGGGAACTGTGGTTACAGTTCAGTAACTGCATAATTGATCAGTTGTTTGCACTATTGTGGTATTTGAGCTGGTGTACAATACTAAAGGTCCTAATTCCCTCGTTAAGTAACCACACCAAATTAAAACTCTGAATACATGTTCTCCTTCCATAGTAAGCTACGTATTTTTGAAATGCACTTAAAAGATAAGAATGTATGAGGGAGAGGTTAAGAGAGAAAAAAATGACATTTGTGATCATTATCCTTATGAAATTTAATTTTTCCCTCTGCTGAGAGCAATCACAAAATGGTATAAATGAGAGAGAGCTTTTAAACACTGCAGGTAAGCAGAGGTATTTGCTGTGCAAGTGAGATAACGTTGCACCTGTCTGCAAGCTTGTTAGATCTGTGCAGCACAGACCTGTGCAGCAAAATTCTCTTCCTCCTTCAGCAGTTCTTTTGGACCTTAAACAGACTGAATTCTCCATTCCTTTCCCCTATAGTTAATGTTTTAAAAATGAAAAGCATATTTGACTAGCCCCTAGCAGTGGGTATTGGAGGCTGTTACGCGGTTTGCAAGAGAACGCAGACTCAAAAAGACACATTCAAAGGTCCAGGAAACAGAGAAAGTTGTTAGTAGTATTTATTCATTTTCTGATTTGTTAAAAAAAAAAATACTTCTAGAACACAGATGAAATAAAATTTCTACTTTTGTTCTTGTGTCACGTTGTTATTGTCACAAGTGGCCTTCAAGTCATGGGAAAATCCTCTTATTTCCTAGGGGAAGCAAAAGTTCATCTTTGGTAGATATACACAATATTTTGCTGTGCGTAGTCCAAAGTGCGTAGTCCAAAATCATTCCAGGACAACAATATGGAACAAATTATAGGCTGCAAATGATGTTTTACTCTGCTCTTCTGTATCAGCATCACTTTATTTATTTATTTCCTGTGACCATGAGCAGGTCCACAAGGTTTGTGGGCACTGGTGTTTTAATTAATTTTTGCAGTTTCATTGTACAGTAATAAGTGATACAAATATGGGGGGGGAATTGCAAACAAAATAGGATGACGAATTTTGGCCTTTGCTAAAGGGGATCTGTACACTGACTTAATCTACAAATAGACATGTAGAAAGCAGTCTTATGATAGTCCTGAAACTACTTCCCCACCACCACCTAATATGATAAGCTTATGTTGATACTCTTTCTTAAGGTAACATCCTCAATATTTACTTGAGCGTATATTAATAGTTAGCATGTAATGATGTATGTTTCCCAGAGAATGTTGGGTTTTTCTTGTGTGTGCCTAGTGTAAACTGTAAGGGTATATGTGTGTACAGTATCATATGTGAAAAAGCTTCGTATTTTCTTTTTGAGCTATTTAAAATTCCAGGAGGTCTGAAACAACCAATCTCTCTCTCTCTTTTTCTTTTTCTTTTCTTTTTTTTTTCTTTTTTTTTTCTTTTTTTTGAGATGTTTCTGTGACAAGAGAGCTTATCTTTTTTGTATGAAAGCAAAGGCAAGAGGAATGAAAATAAACACTGGAGTACAGTGTTTTGGAATTTCTGCAGGAGGGACACAGTGAGAAGGCAGTGAGCTGAGAGATATTAAGTGAGCCAGTCTCTGGTTAAGACCTTTGATGCAATATTTTTTATGGATGGGTTAAAACTGTTGAATGAATCTGAAGCCACAATAGCTGATAGTTCGGATGTAAGTTCAGATCTTCAGAACTGACCTGTAGGAATATCTTTATCATTTCTTCAATGGATGGTAGGGGAAGTCCTCTCTTCCCTTTACAAAAGCTGCTACAGATCCTTAGAGTAAAGATCATTTCAGAGAAATTACCTGTAGCAACAGAAGTCTCAATTAATGAAAAGATCCCTTTGGGACTGCTGTCCTTCTGTACATCTAAAATGCTACCTCTTCAGAAATTATGGCTTAATGCTTGAGCCCTGCCCTGTGGTTTTAATACAGAATAGGGAAAGGAGTGGGAGCCTTTTTCCAGCTGCAGAATATTTACCAATTAAGCTTTAGCAAGGGCAAACGTTTGTGCAAATGAAGGTTAATGGGATTGGGCAGTTTTAAGGTCCTCAGCTTTATTCCTGTCAACAATGCATGAGACTGGCAGAACCTCACTCATCTATGCTGAACTGGAAGGACTGACTTTCTTTTTAACTCATAAACTAAGCAAACTTGATGTGGAAATTGGTGAGATAAGTGCACAAACTCATTCTAAATCTTCTGAGACGGATTGTTTTTAGACTTGCACTTTAAAACTTTTCTGTTGCTTTCTACAAAAGATCTGCGTATATGTACACACATGTACATATAACCTCACTTGTAGAACAGAGGGATCGCTTTTGTGGCTGACTTCAAAAGTGATTCCCGTTTACTTTGTTTCAAAGAATAGTGCAGATCCCATTAAACCAATAAAAAAATGGTTCAATACTACAAAATCATGGTAATGGCTGCACAGTCTAGCCTTTTTTTGAGGCTTAGGATGAGAAGAAGTTATGTGAAAAGTTCTCATTGGTAATACTGAATGAAAACAAAAATGATGCAAACAAAATAATTAAATCATTCAAGTTGGAAGGGACCTTGGAAGAGCATCTAGTCCAAGCTCCTGCTCCAAGCAGAGACAGCTTTGAGATCACAGGCAGGTTTCTTAGGACTTTGTCTATTTCGATCTTGAATGTGCTTGAACAAATGTTTGAAAAACAAAGAATTCCTTTAAGAGAGACTTAACAATTCTTTAGGATTGATACCTTGTTGCTAGCAGTTAACAACAGATGCTTAAAGAGTTCCCTGCTAGCTGTCAACATCTTACATGTGGGATCTTCCTTTATTTCGGTGATGACAGGAACCTGCATGAGTCTTGCAGCTCCTGATTCATTCTGTCTTTACACCTCAACATCTTGCTTTTATGACATTACTAAATATTAATAAGGAAACAGACTTCTGCAGCTGATTTTGTGACTGAGATTAGTCAAAAGAAGGGAATGCTTGTTTCTACAGAGTAGGGCGTAATCACAAGTTCTTGAGTCAGTTCTTCGCACACTCAACTTCGATTAAAATATTTGCAAGCTTTAGTCTGCTGTTTAGCTCTGTCCTGTTTTGTTCTCCCCATGGTCTTTAATGTCAAACAAGCCTTGGACAGCATCTTGTGAGTATGGGTCCTCTAGCCAAGCTCAAATGTTTTTCTTCCCTCTCAGTCCTGAGAGAATAGAGGTAAGTTTCCTGTTTCTGAAAATTATAGATGATAGTTGCTCACATAAGTCTGACTAGACCACAGAGTAACTGGGATGATATGGTTGCCTCTTTCCAACATAGTAACTATTATTTATAATGAAATACCAGTTTTGGAGAGAAAACCCTTTCCAGTGCCTCCCATATTCTTTGCTTATGCAGTTTAAAGGTAGCTTATACTACAGTAGGACAGTAGGAGCTTAACTTCTGTAAGATATTTAGCTAGATTTGCTTTTTAGTTCTTTTCAATACTTACGTGAATCACAGAATGGTTGAGGTTGGAAAGGACCTCTGGAGATCATCTAGTCCAACCAGAGTGCTCAAGCAGAGTCACCTAGGATCATGTCCAGGCAGGTTTTGAGTATCTCCAGAGAAGGAGACTCCACAACCTCTCTGGGCAGCCTGTCCTAGTGCTCTGTCATTCTCACAGTAAAGAAGCTTTTCCTCACGTTCAGATCAACTGCGTGTGTTTCAGTTTGTGCCTGTAGCCTCTTACCCAGTCACTGGGCACCACTGGGAAGAGTCCAGCCCCACCCTCTTGACACCCCTCCTAAAGGTGTTTGTAGACACTGATAAGATCCCTTCTCAGTCTTCTCTGTTGCAGGCTGAGCAGGGCCAGCTCTCGCAGCCTTTCCTCATACGAGAGAGGCTTCAGTCCTCTAATCGCCAGTATGTGTGCAGCTCCTCTTACCCCTCTAGACAGAGGTTGCCAAGTCTTTTCCTGTTTAAGAAGATGGAAAAGACAATAAATCACTGCTATTTTTATATATCTGTTATTAGCATACGTATTGGTGATATGTGTGTATATACATGTTAAATACATATGATACCTATTTGAGAAACTCTGTTGGCACTTGTGAAGTAGAACTACTGTTAACCTTGGTTTTATGTATTTGAAATCCTTAGGATTACCTGCCTTTACCTACCACTGGGGAGCTGGAGGAGGGAGTGCTTTAACTGATGCTACTGAGGCTACATAATATCTGAACTTTACTGGTAAGATGAGTTTCCTGCAAGTGCAGTAAGAATGCTGTTTAAAGAGATGCTCTGTTCATTTGTTTCAAACAAAATATTACAGAAGGGACCAGAATATATTCTTTCCAATATATTTCATCCTGGGATTTCAGTGATCTATAATTGTGAATTAAGCCTTAAATACCTGCATCAGAGGCTTCTGTATCTAATCCCTGAGTCAGATGAGTAAACTGAGTCACAGAGTGAGTGACTTGCTCAAGGTCATGCATTATGTCAGTGGTGAGGGAAAGAAATAGAAAGCAGTTGTTTCCTCTTTCTAATCACTGAGCAATTCTTTTTCATAATCAAGAGGTCAGTCTGATTCTGTTGCCTACCACTGCTCAGAGCAGCTTCTGTATGTAGCCTTTCTGAATGCTTCTCTTCTCCAGTGTTCCATGTACAGCTTGTATAAACACTGGCATTTACATAAAGAATTAAAGAGATTCTTTTATCCTTGGTATAATACAGGGGAAAATGAGGGAACCAGAAATGAGGACAAACTGTTAGGTCTTGCTACATAAACTGGACACCTTGCCAGTCTTGTAGGCAGGAAAGAGATACAATTGTTAAGTGTAGAAGAACATTGAAAACATCTTTGTTTTGAGAGGACATCTTTCAAATCTGTAAATATTCTTTTCTCTTATCCTAACAGAGATGTTTGGAGAACTGCAGGTTACTCTGTTGCTTTTATTTATATTTTCAGTGTCACTATTTTTCCTGTTTGCCACTATAGGAACTGCTGCTCCTCTGTTCAGGATGATGCATGAACGCTTCTGAAAATGCCTGTGCTTGCAGCTAAGTCTAGTCACTGTTTTTGAGGCAGATTTGAGCCTGCCTTTTCTGCCACCCTAACTAGTTACAAAGCTTTGACCACTGCTAGCACAGCACCGAACCCGAGTGAATAAGCCTTTCTGGGAGCCTGAGTGTGTTAGGTGAAGGCTCAGCTCTTACACTTTGGCCACTTGCTTCCAGACAGCTCAGAGCACGTACCCAGTAACTGTCTGCGGCTCGCACATGCTGTGCGACAAAGAGCTTTAGGTAAGTGTCAGACACACGTTCATCTGTCAGGGTGAAATATCTTATTGCCCTCACTCCAAAGTAGCTAAATACCATACTGAATCCTGAGGTCAAAGCTACGACATCAATAGGACAGGGATACTAATCCAGAATAAGTTAATGTTTTTTCCTTCTGACTGTTAAACTTTCAAGCAAACAGCGAAGAGGAAGAGTTGGTTATTTTCTAGTAAGACACATTAATTGACAAGTGGACATTTTAATCACCTAGCTAGTTTGAGTGGAGTTTTAGGCATGCAAACTGCTGGTGCCTTGTAAGCAGATTGCATTAATGTGTACCTGCTCTCCCTGTGGGACTGGAGGCAGGCCACAGCCTGACTTTGGATTTTCTGCACAGTATTAATGTTCTTGGTGCTCTGCAGTCAGCCTGCAAGCACAGGCTCCAGATGCACACAGCCTGCAGCCCTGGGCCTGGGCCTGGGTAGAGGCTTTCTGAGCGAGCTGTGGCCACATGTTTGTGTGCAGTTGCAGGTCAGTGGGCTGCCATGGGGATGCTGTGTTTGGGACTGAGGAGTGTTAGTGAGGCCGCAGAAAGGGAGCTCTGAAGAGGATCAGTTTGATACCAGACTGACCCTGTCCCCTCTTGATTAGTACATAGAATGGGAACTGAGCCTCTGCTTTGAAGAGGAAAAGGTTCATTAGTGTCTGTCTTTCTGAAATGCATCCAAACATAGATAGGTCATTGCAAACTTTGTGCATTAAGGATTAATTCCTAAAGAAATTATAAAATGTTACTCTCAAAAGATTTCTGTGCTGCTAGTGAATAACAGTAGCAAGCTATTCTTGCCAGCATAAATGTGGCAGTTGAATTAACAGTTTCGTTTTGCATAACTCTTCTACTTTAAAGCAGCAAGGGAATTATATCAACAAACAACTTCTGTAGGCATACACTGTGCCTGATTCTATGCCAGTGTTGCACGCTTTCATGATATTTGATGGCTTTTATAAAGCCCCAGATTATATGAGTATATCAGCTGACCTTTTTAATGAGTTTCTAACCCTTCTGATTGAAGAGGCAAATGTTAAAATAAGCTGTCAGTATAGTAACAACAAGCATTAAACAATAACTGTACAATATTTCATGATTTTTGAGTTCTTATATTGGGATATATTGTAGGGTAGCTTAAACACAGGTCCTTCTATGTGTACATGGAGGCATAGTGGGAGTGATGTTTTGCATAAATTTCTTATATAAAAAAGATCAAAATCCTAAGCAGATCTTTGAATTTGTTTCTGGGACAGATGATTTAATAAGAAGTCAAGAGAGACGGTGAAATGGATTCATACTTGCGTAATGGTTGTGTGGTGGTGTAAAGACAACATCCCACCACATCTCCCTTGTGATACAGTGCACCCCACTCTGGTTTCCTAATAACTTATTTACACCCAGTGTGAACAGTCCTTCTTGGAGTTAAAATTGTTATTAAAATAGCCTCTTTGGGTTCATACTTCTCAGCCACTTCTCCTGGCACTCTAATTTTAGCCATATTTCAAGAATTCTGAATTTCTAGTTCCCCTTTCTTCGCTCAGAGGTTTACCAGTGCCATTTCAGCCTTTTTCCTTTCTTAGTTCTGAATGTTGATTTATTGCCTTTGACTAGGGGCTTAAACTCTTTACTAAAGCACGCAGTGGTTTAAGCAGGCTTTATAGCTTACTTGTATCCAAGATTCAGCCTTGGGGCTACAGTCTCATCTAAAAGCTGAGTTTAACCAAGTTCAGAAGATAAACATCTGAGCAAGTATCTGAATGACAGCTAAGGCTTATTCCTAAAGTAACAGACGGTTCTCTTGCGTGCCTGCCTGTGGCAGGTCCCTGAAAGGGCTGTGGGATGGCCCTGCTGTTTCTTAAAAGGGAGTGCTCATCCGCTTGCATGCCTCACTTGTGCTGTTGGGATAACTGGGGACACGGTGGGCCTGTCACCATGCCGTGAGGGGTGTGTGTGTAAGCAAAAGTCTGAATCTGTTGGTAGCTGTTTGGGTGAGGTCGCTGGTAGCCGAGATAGCCGTGGTAACTTCAGTGTTTGACGGAAGAGGTCTCCGGTTCGTCCCTGAGTTAGGAGACACCTGGAGGTCATTAATAATCCATAAAACGGGCACTTTCCTCTTCATCTTGTTGGTGGTCAATGCAGAGAGATGTCTTTCCAGCGTGCTCAGCCTCAGCTGGGGGAGAGTCAGAGCTGGAAAGCTTAAACCACGCTAGATAGCATAAGTGAAAATTAACAGAGATGATAGAAAATGTGTGGCTAGTCGTCTTATATGTATGTAAAATGCTATGATCTATGCTTTTACTGCGCTAAGCACTGAGTGTCATATCTTTTTGCTTTCATGTTGTCTAATCTGTCAACTGTACTCCCCTTTCTGTACAAAGTGAATTATGGTGATCAAATATGCACTGTTGTCGCTGTTGCTTCTAGTGGTGCAAGGGAAGCAAAAGCAATTTGTCATAACTGAAAATATTCTCATTCATTCATATGCAAAGAATGCACTTACCTACTTTGTGCTTCTGATGGCATTTGTAGATGCCTGGAACAGTTTGTTCTGTAGATCTGTCTGATGCTGGAAATATTATAAGATGGCCCAAAAAATGTAGAAGAGTCATTAGCAGATTGAACTGAACAGGGCGTAGTTAATACACAGTGCCATCCCAAAATGGGAAGTCAAGATGATGATGATGATGATGTGTTAAAAGTTAAGTAATTGAGGCCTCAACCTCATTCTGTATTAATCTAGTTGTATGAGTATAGTTTCATTTTCAGAATTCAGAGAAACATTTTGAAGTTCCCTCCCGAGTGAACTTCTACTATTTTAACTCCTCTATTTCTTCCTTTCACTTACACCCCTCAAAATGAAACAACAACAAAAGTAATCCAAGACACTTGAATCTCTAAGCTTTTTACTATGGCTAATCCTGTTTTGCCGGTGCCTTTCAGGTGGTTTGACGCCCTCTTCCCCCAACAACAGTAGATGTTAATGATCATTGTTAATGGGCTATTTTTTAAGGGGTGCATAGGTAAGGAGAGGCCATCAGGTCTCCTAACACTAGCATGTCATTCTCTGCCTAAGTTCAAAAGAGAACTTTCTTACCTTGTGCAAGTTACCACTAATTTTTGATGTGGGCAGACAGGGGCAAAATTTTAGGCATGACCATACACAAATTCTGTAGGTTATTTTTATTTTATTTTTTTATTATTTTTTTATTTTTATTCACTTAAAATAAATGAATGTCATACTGAAAAAAATTCCCTTTTTTCTGTGATTTTACCATGGTAAGCATGTATTAGAGAAGTTCAGTTGTAGATACCTAAAAAGAAGATGCATTACTTTAAAGAAAGAAAGAAAGGAAATGCCTGACCAGACCACAGTGTTTATGTGCCTCATTGTTTCTGGTCCCCAGCGTAGCTTGTTTGTTTAGGCAGAAGTTTTGGTATTTGTGTGTGCTGTGTTGTGTCACAAGGCTGGTGTCACCAATGTTTGTGGCTAATTGACAACTGCTGCTTTGGCTGCAATGAAAGTTTTTTCATTTTAACCATAAACTCCTCTTGCCTTTTCAAAATTTTAACCAAGGTGTCTGTAATAAGATTAAATAGAGTTAAGAACCTAGATATAGCAGCCTTCTACTGGAGTAAATCTCATAAGTTAATTAAAATCACACTGTTCTCTTGGTATAAAACATACGTGTATTTATCTTGGTGCTTGGAGCTCTTTCAGAAGTTCTGTGTTTGTCTAGCGAAGCTGTTATTGCACAGGTTGGCACGTGCTAATGCACAGCACAGCCAGAATGATGCCAAGGAAGCAGCAAATTCTAGTCCACAGCCTTATATTCCCCAAACAACGCGTGTCTTCGCAGAAAAGGCGTTCATCGTGAGGTGAACCTGGTCGGGACTGGAAATCAATAATCATCTCAAAATCATGGTATGGATTAGATCACTTAACTCCTCCAAGGTCCACACTTACATATTAGTGCTCTCATCTTTGAAGCTGGCTTCTGATTTTATCACTTATTTTGTAGTTTGATGCTGCCTTTGAAGGTATAAAAGTAAATTTGGGGATTTTTTTTCTCTGATGTTTCTTTAAAAAAAAAAAGGAAAGAAAGAAAGAAAAAGCTACGTTTCTCCTGACTGTAAGAAAATGAAGAGAAGAGGAAGGGAGGAACAGTCTGCAGTCACTATTAGAGGCTTTGTGTGTGGGTAGAGAACAGAGTTACACAAAGGAAAAATAAACTATAAAAAAATTACAGAGAAATAATTCCAAGAGTCTCTGGCATTGTATACATTTTTGTAGTAAATACTGTTGAAAGTTAAATCCTCTTTGTCTCTCCTCATATTCTGCAGCTAACTCATACTGTTTAGTTGGTTACAAAATTCAAACTTCATCACAGCATCCTCAGTTAATGTAGTAACAGAGTATTTGCAAAAGTGCATAGTCAGTACGGTATAATTTGCTAAGTTAAGGTGCAGATTGTTGCTTGAGATTACTTAAAACGAGAAATTCTTTCCTGGGATAAAGAATCCAGCAGCCATATTAGTCTTACAGCATCTGTGCAGTTTTTCTTTGCTTCTTGGAGGAAATGCAAGCATAACTGGATTTATTTTGTTAACATATACACTTAGATATGCCAATATCTCTTGTTGTTGTTATAATTATGTAAACTGATTTTTCTTTTTTGGGGGGAGGGAGGTGGATGCTTTTTTACATCATTCTTGTGAAACCAGGCACTGCAGGGAAGAGAGGCAAAATTTTGCCTCTGAGAATCATTAGCAAATAAATAACGCAGGAGCTAACTATGATCACACAGAATAACACATGATAATACTGTATTGCATGAAAGCTTGTTATATATATTGACATGATTTGTCATGAATTATTCAATTTTATTTCCGCTTGTGCTCCGTTGTCAAAATTGTAATTGAAAGTATATGCGTGGAATATAAAAATACTGAATCATTTGGGAATCATAGTTTGTCAGTGAATCTCTTTCAATTGATAATATACATGATATTTAATATTCTGAAATGAAATTTACTACTGCGTTATGTAGGTCACAACTTTAATCATAAGTCATAGCAAAATACACATTTGTTGCTTTAAAGTAGTTCAGTGGAATTAGTGAAAGCGGCCTAGATTCCCTCATAAGCTATCTGAAGCTAAGCCAAAAATAGTGGATGTTAATTCCATTTCTATCTTAATCCTTTCTCTGCTTGTCTAACAATTTTATGTATATTCATGGAAACATACCTACCTCAAAGTTCATGCTTTCTGGTTTGTGTGTTCAGGTGCAGGTTTCTTTTGAATTTCCACATGAAAATTTTTCAGATCAACTCAAAATCAACAAAGGTATTTTTGAGAAAAACTAATCTCTTAGAAATTATATATTTAACTTAAAAAACATTAAGGAAAGCAGCCTTCTATGCCCTGCATGTACAAAATAAGAAATCTCAGCTCCCTCGGTACTCACTAAGTCAGCTCTGCTTGTATCCCCATTCCGTATGTGTAATCCCTTCCTAATTAGATGACTCACAAAATACAAGGATATCGTATGGACTGTGCAATTAGAGTAGAGATGGTCCACGTGGTTGTTCTTTGTTTTGTTGAAAAGTTTAAAAAATAGTTGCACTCCACTCTCGGTTCCTCTCCAAGAGCGCAGGTATTGGTGCGCCCGTTGAGATACGTCTGCTTCTTCCCGCTTTCAGAAGTCACCTGGCTGCAGGGTGCCTGCCCTCGTGCGGGAGGGATAGCATTGCTTGTAAAATGGAGAGTTTGGGAATGTGGGTGCGGAACATGTGCTCCTTCCAAAGCCTTGTGAAGAAGGGCACTGCACGTGCAGGTTCCCTCTGGGCTTATGCCCCTGATAAGCCTGTGTTATTGCAGAAGGGGGTGGTCTTTTCCCTGTGCCGATGGTAGTAATTGGTGTGGCTGGATATTCAGCCGGACTGATGCTCTGATGGAGAGAGTGCTAGGCCAGTTTAAAAAAGAAAGAGAAAAACATTTGGATCAGCAAGCTGGTGGTGTTTGTGGCACACCTGCGTGCTCCCTAGGGCTAGTGTGAAATGTGGGGGCAACGCTGGGCTGCAGCAGAAGTGAGCAATAGCTGGGGCTACCAGATGTTTGATGGGTGCCTGTCACCCTCCTCACAGAACTTCCTGCCTGCAAATTGGCATCGCGCCCCATCCGTGCCGCGTGGGCAAGGTGCAACAGTTGTCAGGACTTAAAGGTCATTCCAGCGTGGGGACGATGAGCAGGGAAGGGAAAAGCAAGAGGTGGTTTATAAATGGGGAAGTGTTCAGACTATTGGTGAAAACTGAGCCCAGTATTTCAACATAACAGGGAAAGTGCATTATTCTAAAGGAAGCTGATTCATCTTGTTTGATTTTTTTTTTCTTTTTTACTGTTTTCTTTTATTTTTTTTCCATCCTTAACTATGTCCTGAAGTACCTGGTGAGATGCTGTTTTGTATTACTGGTGGTTGTTTGTTCCCATTGTGTTTAAGGTCTGAAGTCCGTAGGATAATAGTTTTAACTGTGCTAGCATTGAACACTTGTATAGCTGAGCAAAGGTGATACTAAAATAGTGTCCATAGTTGCTGGTTATAATGTTATATATGTGCTTGTACATGTGCAATACATGTAATATTGTCCCATGTTTGGTCATGATTTCATCTGCAATTAAGAGTCCATCAAAATACTGCAATGGATGTTGTTTTTAGTTATGTCAATATATTTGGACTATTTTCATTAATTCATGTGAATGTGTTTGTTTCACATTCAGATGGTGAATCATCAATCTGAAATGTGTATCGCTTCTTCCATTTAAATAGGTCTCTGCAGAAATGCGGCATGAAAAGATCAGAGCTCTTGGTGTCTGTGTATATTTACATATTTGAATCTTGCAAACTTTGTGAGAGAGCTCTTTAAAACTTCCACTGCCCTGTATCATCTGCAGCGTGATATCTTTGAAGCTGCTTTTCACCTGAGACTCAACATTTGTGGCTGGGGATTTCCATTATTAAACGTTGTTTCATCCCAGTGTGTGAGAGCGCCTTTGCGGGTATTATCTTTTAAAGAGATTAAATGCAAGTTCTTCACCTTGCAGGCAGCTATGCTCTGGTGTTTAATCCTATTGACTCCTCTGAACTCTTTGTGGCAGACTATACCCATATGTGTAAGCAGCAGATAGTTATCATGCTGGAGAAGGAGATGAGTTGAAGTGTTTTAAAATTGTTGCTTTCCTAGAGCTGCTGTCACTTCTAAGTGCTTTGGAACAACGTGTAGAAATACAGCTGTGGCCAGCCTGGCAATAAGTGATTGCTTTTGGTTATTCCAGCTGCATTCAACAGAGCCTTTAACTCAGGAATCTTAACTTCCATTCCCTGAAGCAAAGGCGCTTCCTTGCCGTTGTTGGATGCCGCCAGTCTGTGGAGTCCCGCTGGCCTAGAGGCTGCATAGAGTACAGAGCAGTCGTGGTGCAGACAAAGTCCATAAGGAGATTAACTTCTAACTGACCAAACGTGTTTGAGGAGGGGAAATTACCGTTTTGTTGGCATATAATTTTTTCAGAGTTGAATGAATCTTAATGCTAGAGGGTATTGCTGCCAACTGCAAGTCTCTGCTACAAAGCATGGGAACAAGAAGCTTCTCAAAAAAGTGATTGCAAATATTGTTATTTTTAATGTTGTCTCGCTCAGTTTAATTTCATTACGGAAAATAGCCAAACCAGGAAGGTTTCAAGTGATGGCAAAATTGCAGCCTGTGCACTTATCTTGCTGAAGTTAACAATAAAAATGGCATTACAAGTGTAAACACTGATGGCTGTCTAGCCCAGAAGTAGAGCTCTCGCTGTGTGGATGGAGCAAAAGACATGCCCTTTATCAGTTAGGGTAGGAGCTGACCCTCTGAGCATATTTGTATCATAATAAAAGGATCACCACCAGCTTCTTCCAGAGACGTTTGAATGCCCTCCGTAACACACTGGTCTCCCGGTGTAACAAGTGAAGTCCTCTGTTACGTTTGTGGTGTTTCTGTCCACCAGTTGTGCATAGCGTTCTTGTTCCATGCATTCGTTCTTTTCCTCAGTGATGCATTTCATGAGATATTGTAAGTGTTTCTGTGGGAATCCTTCCAGGAAGGCAGAGTGTATAGAGTATATCTGATGGAAATTTCTCTAAAATTGGGACTTTTAGCTTCCCTTATACTTCTGTACTACAAATTACCCAGTCTTGCTGGGTTTCTCTCTCTTTCTCTCCCTCCCTCTCTCTCCTCTCTTTCTCTCCCTCCCCCTCTCTCTAGGGGTTATAAGATTTGGTTAAGTCAATAAAAATGGATCACAATATCTGGTTAGATTTAAAAACTTCCAGTACAGCTTCTCTTAAATGTAAACACGCTGGCATAAATGTTAATAACTTGTAAGAATAATGGGGACAAAAAGATACTATACCAACCAATAGAAGCAAGTATTTTCTAACAATAGAAGTGGGAGCATTACAAAAGGAGAGAAGACCTGTAATATTTTGGTTAAAGATTTGTTTTATTTTTACCAAGCTTCTGCTGCAGTGAGTATTTACCTTCCATGGAGAGTATAAACTTGCGGAGAGCCAAGGGTGATTAGTACAAAACCCCCTGAACCATGCCCAGAAGCACATGCCCTTAACACCCTGTAGTGAGATGCAGACTTCTCAGCCACCTTGCTGGTGCCTAGGGGAGAGTTTCCCCTCCAGCATATCACTGGATCCCTCTTTGCTGCCACCTCCTATCATGCCAGCAGTAAGCAACACAATTTTGGGGAAAAACCCTTTGTGGAAACAGAAAAGGGAAACTGATCAATTTGAGCACGTGGAGACTATAGTGCAGCGCTTTACTAAATGTGTTTGTGAACTGCGAAAGGCAAGAAGCCCAGGCAATAGCCCAATAGAGATTATAAGCAGTTCCCAGTGCATATATTTCCTTCTTAAATTACTGCTTTTCCTCCCTATTTCTTACAGATCTTTCCGCAATGTCAGCAGACAGCCACCGGCTCCACACTCATTCCTACCAGGAGACGCTAAATTCTAGCTGTCATGGTCCCTTGAATGTCAGCTGTCACCCCTTGTCAAAGAGCTCCTCAAGTCTGGTATATACGAGGCACTCAAGTTCAGAGGAAAGGCAAAGCAACAAACAGGAGCTCAAGAAGAGCCACAGTAGCACTGTCTGCCAAACCCTGGGGTACGGGAGTGATGCCAGGAGCGTGCCAAGTCCTGCACGGTGCTTCACACAGTCTGGGGTGATGGGACTTGGATCAGTAGTTGGAACCATGAATGATCAGTCAACTGATGGCACTGCACAAAACAAGGCTAAGACTACAAACCGTTTTCTTATTGCTGACCAGTCCCCCAGATCCTGGGAGGTGGAGGAGACTAAGTGCATCAAGAGCAGCACTGTTGAGAATGTTTCTTCTGCCTGCACAGTACACCAGCAAAGCATGTGTAAAATGGAAGAACTAGGAGCTGCTCTTCAGAGGAGCCACTCAGACCTAATTTGCAGCTGCAAACAGCAGAGTTATGTCACTCACATAGAAACCAGTGCCACTCACTCCAGCCTAAGCTCTTCTAGCAGCAGATGTGGTCCATCAATGGCTAGAATGTCTCTCCAAACACAGAGAGGTGAATCAGAAACAAATGAAAGTACTCCTCATTATCAAAACCCTGTAACTCATCTGTCAACTCTACCTAAAGACCAGAAAGTACCCACAAATAGCTATGACAGTGGTGGTATTCCACGTAATACTACTGTTTACACAGATCCTGGAACATTTCACGCTGCTGTTCTAGGACCCCACATGCCTGGAAATGGTTTCTCAAACAGGACAATGTTCTGTCAAGGCACTGGGATTATGCAAGGTGGTCTGATTTACAGTAACATTCGAAACAGTGCATACTCACCCATGGTGATGACAGTTCATAACAATCCTGCGGTGCCCTGCAATACAAGGCAGGACTCTTGTATGAAAGTAGATGCCACCATCCCTGCCTATTGCCATTCTTTGCCCATACCCTCTATACAGCTCGTTCCACGGTTGGTATGCTCGGTTAGCGAGTCAGGAGAAGAGCAGGCGGTGACTGGTTATTGTCATTCCTTTTCTACTTCAGATGTTCTCACGTATCCCAGGCTGGTGTCGTCAGTAAGTGAATCGGGCCTGGATGCCAAGAGGGTCCTGAAGTGCTGTAGTGTTCCTGGAGAACAGCTGCAGCATGCTCAACACTGTGGCCAGCAGGGCAGAGCTCCTCCAGAAACAAAGGCCGTCTGTGTTGCCTTCAATAGCCAGCAAGGGGCAGACGTGATAATGAAAACTAAGGATATGTGGACTATGACCTCCATGAATGATTTGACCAAAGGACTAGAACCATCTCTGGAGTGTAGAGATGCCGAGGTACAAACTCTTCCAATCATGGAATACAAATCTGTGGCCACAAGTCCAGCAGCCACAGCAGAAAGCCAGCTGCATGTGTTCCCAGAGGTGAACCTGGAACCAGACTCAGAGGCCCCCAAATCTCCAGTGCGTGAAGTGAGGTGGGATGATGAAGGAATGACGTGGGAAGTGTACGGGGCATCTGTGGATCCAGAAGTTCTCGGTTTAGCCATTCAGAAACACCTTGAGATTCAAATAGAACAATTCCAGACAGAGCCCCTTCAGCTGGCTGGGAAAAGTAATGAGGATCCTTTTGATAAGGAGCCATCTTCTGCTAAAGTGGGGAAGAAAAGACCGTTCCGAACAATGATGCATTCTCTGAGATACCCAAGCTGTTGTGCCCGGTCCAGCACTGCAGTGGAGTGAGCACAGCGCTATGACAGCTGTGCTCCCTTTGAGTTGTAAATAAACGCTGATCCTCAAGTGTTAACACAGTGCATGTGGACAATCCACTCGCTTCAGTGTGAGCTGGAACGGTGTGAGTGACTATCGAATACACAGCACAGCAAGGAAAAACCCGTGCATGGGCCATGTAACAGAGGCCCGTAACATGTAGCATGTAGCACTGTTTTATTCTTCTATGTTAGTTTTAAATAATGGTGTAAGAAATAAGACTACTTTTCTAAATGATGCATCTTTTTAAAATCATGTTGAATTTCTCTGTGCTTTAATAATTAAAGGTTAGGTAACAATTTAGAAAATAATGCTTTAGTCAAAGTTCTTATCATTAAATCCTACTCTCTTAAATTGTTTAGAGAGCAATTTTGCTGTTAATTTATAATAATGCTGACTATAAACACACTTTAGCAATAGGTAGCAAGGAAAACTAGTGTAATGCTGTATTACAAATAATTGTAACTTTTTGTATTTAATTCTGCAAAGTACTTTCAGTATTTCTAGCCTTGACTGATCCTTTTGCAAATTGATGTATGGTTGGAAGATGCTACTGCATCGAGATTAGTTTATAGTTATAATGAATTACATTCTGAATATCCAGAACTGATATTTACCCAGTGATTGACACAAATGTACAGTACTACCAAAGATGACTCATGTAATGTGAATTTCTTATTGAATGCTTGTTTCTTAAAACAAAAGCTGATCAGTCTGTCACACCCCCAAAATTATAAGCATTTTGTTTTGCTTATATTAAAAGTAATTTACAAGTCAGTTCTTTTTATGTGTATCATCCTGAACAGTGGGCATTTTGTTGTTGTATAGGTCCTGTAATGTAACATGTAACGCATGTAACCTTTACTCGTCAGGTGTTCCTTGCCAGTTCTGATGTCGAGCGTCTGCGGAAAGCGAGCCCTCCTGTCTTCCCCAAACAGCAGGTCTAACGTTACTTGTTCTGAGTGACTTGATCATACGGGCGGCTTAAAATCTTCTTTTCTCACAAATACGTAACAGCAAAAGTGTTCCTCCTCTCCTCCCTGTGAGGAGCCGTTTTTCTACTGGTCTGCAGCAGCAGTGCGATGCCTGTTTGAACTGGAAGACTTGTTACAAAAGCTGAGACTTATTTCCAATATCGTATGCAAGGCACTGGTAAGTGTCTAAGTGTCTCTGGGAAAGCAGGTGGGTGCAGTATTTTTTGGTATCTCAAAGGAAAAGTTTCAATGTCAAAGAACTTACTGCAGTGGAATTATCCATCCTTTCTTTAAATGTGTGAGGTTTTTCTCCTTTGTCCTGGCTTCCTATAGCAATAATTTAATAGGCTGTCTATGTAATATTAACCTAACACTATGTAGGAAGAGAAGCCCCCATCCTCAGTACAGTTATAAAATTTCATCCATTAAGCCCCTAAGTATAGGATCTACTACCTGTAATGTGTTGTAATGTACATTATTAATAATGTACATTATTTAATAATGTACAGTATTTCAAGATCAGATTTTCATTCGTGAACAAAGTGGAATTAAACAGACATGACCCCTGTGAAATTTCCTTTGAGTTCAGTAGGCTTCGTTCAGGCTTTGCGATGCTGGCCTGAATCAAATCTGTTGAACTCGAAATTAGTTTTATACAATTCAGGTTGGAGGCTGGTGAAATACGACCCAATACTTAGTATGCTTTTATAGCTGGGAGCATACAGGTTTTCCTAATGACCTAGATTCTGAAGTTATTTTTGTTATAGGTCTACTTGTATAAAAGTAATCAGTAGCTACCAAAAAAAAAAAATCACTTCCACTGTTACTTAATCAACATATAGCTGAACAGATTCTATCTGTAAATACTAAGCACTATATGGTCTAAAACTTTTTGTTGTCTGTTAGTTTGTCCTCAGGCGTGCTTTTGGCAGGAGGATTAAAAATGTGAAACAAAGTAAAAGTTTAACAGAGTAACTAGATTTTACTCCTGTGATCATCATAATCTGTACTTTCTAATTTATTTGATGTGCAGCATAATCTTAATTCCCTTTCTTCCTTCCACCCTAAGCCTCCCTACAAAAGAAACCCCAGCTCTAGTAAGATCCTAAACCAGAACTGATTGTCAAACTGATTAGAAGGAAATTGGGAAACCCAAGGGAAGTTTGCGGAAGTGGCCAGAACAGTATAAGGGTCTTTCGAGTCCTTCGGCTCTATGTGCTATAAAAGCAGGGGAAGCTCTTGGATTTCACAAAGTTCAGGTGTGAATTACCTATGGTTTATGCTTCAGTAGAGATTTGCTGTTACAGTACCAAACACTGATTATCATTCCTGGATGAGAAAAATATGTGTCAAGCAAGGGAAAAGGACACTAATGTTTTGCTAACGAAGAAAAACAGATGCTCCCTTGTTTTTAGGAGTTATAGTTCTTTAGGATACTAATTTGAGTCACTGTTGGTAACAGAAACAGTGTTTTTGCCTGAGGATTTCCTATGCTTTTGGAAAGGATTAAAATATAAGAGATATTAATGGAGATTTAGGGGAAAAAATCTAAATATTAACTATATGGATAAAACACGTAAGCTGTTACATTTGTATGATGGATGCTTCTTAAAAAAGAGAACATGCATTTGGATTTCAAAAATTAATTTACATTTCAAGTTGTACACTGAGTATTTTTCATATTAGACCTCTGTTCAAGTGTTACTCTTGTTAGCATTCATAAGAAATGGGATTAGTTTTGCAACAAGAACTGTATCCCTAGGTTTTTTTGAATGTTTTCTGATTTAGGAAAATTCAAATTGATTACATTCTACTTTTAAATAAAATAGGCGAACTTAACTAGATTTTCCTCCAGCCTCATACTGCTGGAGGAGACCCTTTTACTTGCTACAACTTGGCTCCTGAGCCAGTTCTGTTCAGAATGGCCCCAAATTTTCATCCTTTATACATAGGTTTTTGCTTTAGGACTCCCTGCTCTAAAATAAGCTTCTTTCCTTCTGGACATAGCTTAAGAAATGCTGTGCGTTATGTAACAGAGCCAAAAGGCCCTATTGCAACGCTGTTCCTGGTCCCCTGAGACAGTGGGAAGGAAAATGCAGTGAGCTTCTTAGTGTCCAACTGTGACCAGTCAAGGATGTTTCTGAGGAGAAAACAAAACAAAAACAAACAAACAAAAAGCATCTCCAGCGTAGGTACTGGATCACTTGATCACTTCTCTGCTTAAAAATAGTAAGAAATAATGGCAAGTTGGACTAATTGTATTATTGGATAGACATTTAGTCTTTTAAATCCAAAGCAGTAATGACCTGTCTGGAGACATGCTGAGGTAAGAGGCCTTCTGGAAGGGTGTTATTCCCTGTTAACGATGGAATAAGAAAAACTGTGCCACTTTGTTTAGGAAAAGCAGTTTACAGTGGGGTTGGAATAAATCAGCATCTTTGCACAGGGAACTAGACCCAAGAGTCCCGGTTCCCCGTGCAGGGCAGGATCGGGTGCCCCCGCAGACTGCTCGCCCCTTCCCTCCCGAGGGTTTCTAACTGTGAAGTTGCAATGTTAATACTTCATTACCATCTGTTCCTTTCAGACATGTTGAGGTGATTAATTTGTGTTCTTAAGCTCTTTGAAAATGAAAGCAGTCTATTAGTGCTAAGTAATACTGTTAATTGGCAAGAGAGGAGGAGGGAGCAAGTGTTTACTAGATGGAAATAAACAATTCTCATCAGCTTCCAGAGCACAAGTGAAAGAACTTAGTGGAACTTGCTGCATCAGCCATTTGTCTTCCCCTTTTAGGGAAATTCAGGATTCGAAGAATGAAGAAAGAGTTTTGGTTTCTGAGTGTTTTTTTTGTTTGTTTTTTCCTTCTTCTTTCCCCTGTGTTCAGAATTACAGGTTTGAAATGAAGAGCACAAAGTGCACGACGAGCGTATTTCCAGAGCCGTGGCATTTAAATGAGTCGCACGGTCCTGCCGGCCCTCTGGGAATACGGAGAAGCTGACCACGGGCTCCTGGCAGAGGCCGCGGCACCTCAGGTCTGCGCGTGCTGCATGCCCACTGCTAAGCTGGCACGCTGTTTCCAGGCTCCCGCTCCCCTGCCCTGCAGAAGGGGCCAGCTCTGGCAAGCTACGTGATTCATGAAGGGGAAGACGTGTGTGCACTTTGTGGGTGACTTGGGGATTAGTGGGAATTGCCTGCCTTTGAGTGAGTTCCTTTGCGTTCTCACTCAAAAAGAAACTTGCAGCCAAAACTTCTGCCCAGTACGGAAATGGATGCGCTCATCCTTCACCTCTGAAAACTAAGATGAGTGTGTCCATTTTCTGCCTGTGCTCCTGCTCTGCTTTTTCCTCTTGCAGTTGCTCTTCTACACAAAAGGAAAGGTCCTCAGAGAAAGGGCTAAACTCAGTGAAGTCCCAGCGAAGGACTAAGTATGCCTCCTGTGGCATTTACTGCTGGTCTGCGTCAGTGAAGGGAACAGGTATCCTTTGCCACAGTCACTTGGATGTCTGGTTTCCACCCTTCTCAAGCTCTAGAAATGCTGGGTCTCGAGCAAATAGCCATCACATGTACACGAGCCAATGTGTTCAGATAGCAGAGTACTAAGCTGCAGCTTGTAAGTCTTTAGAAGCATTAATCCTATCTAGTATATGACTGAAACAGATGTCATCTATCTTATTACTAGTCTTTCAATATACCACAGGCTATGCTACTCAGACAACATGCAAAGCAAATTTTGAAAAACAAGGGGGAAGGTCACTAGTGAGGAAATGAGACTGCAAACCTCCATCCCACTCCAAGCATCTGTTTGCTTACCAGCAAAAAAAACCAACTCTAAAACAGTCAACTACCCGGCAGTGCAGGCTTTCAGTGGTATAATGAAGGAGAGATTTTGTCCTCCATGCGGTTCAAGGTAATGTAGTTTAATTAATCTGTCAAGAGCTTTCTGTGAAATAGAGGGCAGGGATGCTGCTGGCCAGGAATCCATCTCCTAGCTCCACCTGGTGCTCAGTGGCTGGCACATGGCCTGGCAGCACAAATCCACTCACTCATCCCTGAATTTTCTTGTCTCTACTTGCCTTACAGATCATTAACTGCAGAGCAGAGCTCACAACTCCCTGCACAGTGAACCTTGCAGAAACCCACTTTTGTTTGTGCCTTCCAGGGCAAAGCTGCTGACGAGAAGCCCTTTACTTACCCTGCCTTTGACGCTGGCTGTAGTGCAAGCTGCTTCACGCCAGGTGAGGACCGGGCCAAAATTCCTGCCTGTAGGTAGGTTTAACGCTGCCTGCTGTTCACAGTGTCTGGAAAACCTTGTAAGTGTCGCTGTGTTGGAGAATCCAGTTTTAGCAAAGCCTGTGCATAAATGTGAACTCAGTTAAAGTGTTCATTTCTTCCTTGTTTTCATAGTGATCTTTGTATGCTAAATGTTGTGCTTTTTCCAGCATCAACTTCTCTACTATAATTATGGGCTAATTTAGTGTCATGCTGCTTGTAACTGCTTTCTTAAAAACGGTCTTGGAGAAAATTTGAGACAAGCATTTCTTAGAAAGCGGAAGAGACCTGTTTTAGTTTTGCAGAGATGTCTGTTTTTCAACAAGCCACTTTCCACCTCAAATTAGAGCAATCCCTAGAGCTATAACATAGCATAATTGTCAGTATTTTGAAAATTTTATTTTAAAAGGGAAATGCCTACAAGACCACATGAAAGCCCAGGCAAAAGTTAGAGGATTGTGCTTAATTTATAGTCACACAGTATATAACAAACTAGGAGAAGTTCAAAGTTTAAGGTTTGAACCAATAATATGCACTTTGGGGAATTTTGAGCAAAGGTAACACTCCTTCCTGAGACCTGTGTTAGCAGGCTGTACCTCCTAATGCATCTCTGGGAATGCAGTCTTGTCAAAAGTCTAAACTGCGGTCTGTTAGTCTGACCTCTTTATCTGGAAAACTGACATAAAATTACAGTCTAGAAATACCAACACTGTATAGAACAGAGGTCTTCTGCAAAGTGAGTCCCTTTGCAGAAATGAAGTTTTTCAGAGATGATGTCTTGAGGCTACTGCAAATTCAGTGTCCAATAACTGGACACAAAACTAACCACTCGCTGGGAACCTGCGTATGAACCGTCCTCACAGCAGAAAGCTGCTGCCCCATCTCAAAAGCTATTCACCTCCCAGCTGAGATGCATGAGGGTTTTAACCCCAAACCCAGCTCTTCAGGGAACCAAAGACCTCTAAAATTTTAGCACCAGGCCCTACACTTGTTGATAAACTTATCCATTAATGGTCTGACTTTTAAATTTATAACCTTTCTCATATGCCAAGTATGTCCTTAAAATTATTCAAAAACTGTATAGTGTATGCAAAACATTACTAAGGATTTATTTTTAATATTTATTTATCTCCTTTCCCACTAGTTAAAGTTGTAGGAGCCACTGAATCTAGGATCAATGAACCAGTGGTTGCATGTGACTTTGCCTATTGAATGTATATGTATATTTCTGTAAACTGGCCAGCAGACTACAGCAAATGGTATTTTCAGCCAAACACCACAAGGAGAATTTTATCGGGTATCAAAGCAAAGCCACATTCTTGGCATTGGCCGGTCTCATTACAAATATGCACAGGTTTTATGATGGTTTTTCAATGACACAAATGTCACTGTCTTGAAGAAGTTACTATTTAAGTCAATGATATGGTTACTGAGAAATAACACTTCTATGTTAGCAAATTTTGTCTAGCTGTTGGGTCATTCGTGCTTCCTTGAAAATGTGGTCAAGCCTATTGCAATCCACAAAATACAGATTACAGATGTACATGGATATTCCTCTGATTTGTAAAGTGTGTGGGAGATATAGTACATATCACTGTACTCAAGTATGCTTTCCACTTGATATTTGAAAAGGCATTAACATCCAAGAATCCCCCTTCTGCAAAAGTCTATGTATGTAAGAAGTGGTCACTGTTTGAGATGCACCTACCAGCTGAAGTTTTGGAGGCTCTGAGGAAAGGCAAAGGAGTGATTAAAAATGAGCAGAAAAAGTTAGATGGGGATTAAAATGTGCCTGTAATTTAGGTAATGTGTGGGGCTCTTAGGAAAGCCTCCTTGCCTACAAGGCACTGACAGTTTCGGTATCAGACTCTTGCGCCCTTCTGCAAATGTCATTATATAACTTGAGGGCAGGGAAGTTCTGTAAAAGTTTTAAAAGGGTATCAGCGTCCACCAGAAGAGAAGCATCAAACTTCAGGGTGCTGCCCAAGTTCTCCTGGAGTCTGTGATTACTCTTAAAACAGCTTGAATACTACTGAGAGCATGGGTGAACCAGTCCATGCGTCTGTGGCAAACGTGGGCTTTGGTGGTCCCAAAGTAACCCAGGGAGTGTCCTGAGAGAGGGACACGTGCGCCCCAGGACAGAGATGTGCGCAGCTGGTCAGGACCTCCTGCCTCTGCCGCCGACTTAGATCACCACAGGAAAGATCTGCAAGCGAGCACAGTGCAGTGAGGTCCGAAAAGCCGCCGCTGTGGCACGGGGTTCAGGCACGGCGGCCCGCTGCCGAGCGCCGCGCCGCGAGTGGGCGGGCAGCAGCGGCCTGGGCCCGGGCGGCGCTGGGGACGGGCCCGGCGCACAGCTGCGCCGCTGGCGCTCAGCCCGGTCGCGGCAGGTCTGGGTGGCGGCCGGGGACCGACGTCGAAGAGGAGGAGCCCGAGGAAGGTCGGACGCGAAGGGAAAACAGCCCGGGCGCTGCACGCCCGCCGCGCGTCCTGGGTGCCACGGTGCGGGCTCCCCTCGGGGGTGGTGCCCCGCCGGGGCCCGGGCGGCAGAGCGGCGTCCCCGCGGCCGCTTCCGCCCGCCGGAGGAGGAGGGCGGGCCTGGGGGCCGGGAGCGCGCCCGCTCCGCTAGCCCGGCCCGCGGGCAACTGCTGCCCTCGCCGCCGCCCTCCTGCTCTGCCGCCTCAGGTGCGGCCCGCTGACACGCGGCGCGGCGGGAGGCGCCGCGCGCACCGCGACATGGCGGCTCGCCGCCTCCGCGACATGGCGGCGGGGCGGGGCGGGGGGCGTGGCCGGCGGCGCTCTCGCGAGAGCGGCCGTTCGCCGCCTGGCAGCCGGGGCGCCGCGCCGCTGAGGGGAGCCGGGCCGCGGCCGCCGGTAAGCGCGGGCGGGCGAGGGGCGAGGGGGAGGGGGGCGCGGGGCGGTTGCTCGGCCCTTCCGCGCCGCTCTCCGCTCCCCCGCCGCGCACCCGCGCAGGCTGCGCCGCGCAGGCACGCGCGGGTGCGCGGATGCACATGCGCGCGCGTCCCCGCGGCCGTAGGCGCCCGCGGTGGGGAGCAACGTGGCGTTTGCGCGGAGCGGCCGGGCCCGGCAGCGGCTCCCGCGGGGCGCCTCGCCCCGACCTCGGCGTGCTGCCGCGGCGGAGCGCGCCTGGCTGCCAGCGGCGCAGCGCGCGGGAGCTGCGCGAGCGGTAACGGCCGTCGGCGGGGTTAAAGGCGGGGGGGGGGGGGGGGGGAGAAGGGCCGGCGTTAGGTGGCGGGTCGCGGGTTGAGCTTTTAGGGGCTGCGCTGATCGTCCCTTCGGCTTCAAGTCTGGCGCTTGTGAGTGGGGCTGAGGGGAGAAGCTGGGAGGAGCAGAGCTGGCCTTTGTTGGAGCGCTGGATAGCGCCTGCGGTCGCGGGAGGGGGAAAGGCCCACAGTCGCTTAAAAATACCACTCCCGACGCTGTCAGAGCGCGGCGTTGTGTTTATGGATATGCGAAGCGCGCAGCAGCGCTATCTCTGGGGCCATGTGCTTCGGGCAGGGCAAGGGATTTGTTAGTTGTTTTCTAAAGAGTTTCAAGTGTAAAAGGCTGCAAGATAATTGTGTTTTACTGTAAAATTTGGGCTGAGTCTACAGTCTGTTTCTTCTGTTCAGATGTCTGCTTTAGTATCTTACTGTGTGGTGGTTTCAGACATTCATTTTCAGGCATTCTATGATGTTACTTAAGCGCTGTTGCTTGCAAATATGTTCTCAGTTTAAAGTCCACAGAATAAAACTGTAACCAGATTTTCTACCAGTGCTGCACCAGCGACTTGTGACTCTCCCAGCAGCTGCCTCTTGTGAGACCTCCTCCCTAGAGGTGCTCTGTGCACTGGCCTAGCTGCTCCAGTGTCGAAGCAGACTAAAAATGCAGTTGTGTGGGTTCAGGTTCATGCCACCCTTCCAAAAGAGTGTGACCAGAAAAAAACTCCTTCAGTTCAGGAAGGAGTTCAGAAAATACATTACTATTACCTGAAATTGCTTTTATTCCTTAAGATGCTATTTCAAATTCTCTCTTACTTACAGGTGTTGGAGCCTATTTTTTTGCTTGTGGCTTCTGACTTAAAGCCACAATAATGTGGCTTTAATGCCACATTAAATGTGGTGCTTAGAATGTGATAGTACCCAGTTGCTGTTTTGGAGTAAAAAAAAAAAAAAATACCCCAACCAAACAAAACAAAACATAGAAGATTCATGTGGATACTTGCTGGTCATATTAATGCTGTGCTGTATAGAATGCATGTCATTTTTAGATACAAATGGAAATTTCTGAGGCTGACTTCTTGTACTTAAAGTACCAACTCTGCTGACCACAAGTCCCACATACCTAATTTGGGATAGCTACTTCAGAGGACCAACTGTTTTCTGGTGGGGTAAAATAGACATGAAGAGGGGTTTCAGTTCAGTCAAGGCAGCTAGTTTAAAACTAGGTCAGTGAGACCTTTGCAACAACCAGGTACTGGCAACTGAGAAAAATCATTCAACGTTTATAAATAGAGCCTGTCAAGCGTGAGTTTTGTTCGCTTCCAGAAGCTTTTCTCCAGTGGAGGCTTGGGAAGGTCATCTTCTCAGGCTATGCAACCTTCACTTGGAGTAGGAAAGCAGTGATCTTTACAGGCAGTAATTGAGATGACTGTGCTGAGCGTGAAAAGCTGGCAAAACCAGTTTTCTGCTGGGCTGTTAGCAGATTATGTAGGCAAGGAAAGTGTGTTATCCTCTCCTCCCTCTGCTCCCCAGCCGCATGATATTTAATTAAAATCTAAAAAATGATCTTTGCTGTTGAGCTTGTGAGCTGCAAAATAAACACAAGAAGAGAGGAGCGTAGGGAGTAAGAGCTGGAGGATGAAGGTGGGCAGCCACTCTGTAAACTAGATCGTGCAAACTGCTAAGAGGAGCGAGGCTGGGCCCAAAAGGTTGCCGCTGAGGCAGTACCAGCCTGCGGTGAAGTTTTGCAGCACCCCTGGGAACGGCCAAAAACTTTTCCGTGGAGACGGGCGATGGTTCGGCAGTTCGGACCCGAGCGCGGCTTCCCGGCTCGTTTAGGCCTTCCCGTTGCTTTTGTAGCCCCGTTTTTTCAGCAGACGTCGGTACCGGAGGTGCCCGTGGGCGAAGGTGCGGGCGGGGGCGCGCTGCGGATGGGGCCGCGGCGGCGAGAGGCGTTTGGTACGAGGGAGGGGGCGGGGCTGGCGCCGGGACGCCGCGGGGATGGGCGGCGCCGCCCCGCGGCCCCCCATAAAGGCGCGGGGCGGCCGCGGCGGCTCCGGCGGCTCCGGCGGCGCAGGTAGGGAGCGGCGGGGCGCGGGGCGGTCGCGGCTGCTCCGGCAGCGCAGCGCAGCGCAGCGCGCTTCTGCCCCCCCTTCATTTCCGCTCTTTGGGAGCGGCAGGGTCGCTTGCTGGAGTAATTCCCGTGGGATTTACCCGGGCTGCACCGGACGTGGGAGCGGGATTTGCAGTGCCGGGGGGGGTTAGGGGGGTGTTGGCCGTGACTGTGGAAAGGCGCCGGGAGCCAGCGCCGCCGTGCGCGGCCGACGGCAGCCGCCTGCCGAGCCTCCCGGGCGGGCGGCGCGCCCGGGGCTCGCTGCAGAGGTCACTGTGCGTTGTGGGTGCTGAGTCCCAGCGCGCGATCTGGAGCGCCTGGAAGCGCTGCGGGTGTCTTAACCCCCTGGTGCCACGGCGCTTGTGGTGACGGGGAAACAGGGAAATCGGTTGCTACACCACTCGTCTTCGCTGTTCTGTGTTACAGAGTTGCAGAAATTGAAATTAGCAATGAATTGGCTCTCAAGACATCCTCAAACATAGTCTTAATTGTGTGTTTTGTTAAAAGTCAGCCTGTAAGAACAGCCATATTGTGAGAGTTGCCTGTCAGGAAGGAGGAAGACAGCACTGAATTCTCTCTCTATTCATTTTGGAGAGAGAGTTATGCATTAAAAACAAACAAACAAACTTTGCAACAAACCAAAGTATTTTCAGAGAGCGTTAGAGGAGCTCATGGAAGTCTCTTAACTTCTTCTGCGTAAGTGTGAAATTAAGATAAAATTCAGGGGATGTTGTGAAGGATAAGCTCATCTGTTATTGAAAATCACTAGCAAGATAAAAAATGTGAAACCTTATATAATTGAACCTCTGAACAAACTACACTGTGTACATAAGAGCATAAAGCTGGGCCTTGATAGCACAGAATGGAGAATGATGTGTTTTGGACTTACCTACCCTGAATAATATGGTGCAGAATGGATATAAGTTTAAGAAATGAATTCAAGTTCCCTTCTCTTGTAGTTTAGATGCGCTCCCTGCATTTACTAGAAGATGAGCCGTGTAGGGACGAGGTGCGTGTGGGCACTTGGAGTGGTTCCTGTGCTGTGGTGGCTGGGGCCGGGGCAGGATGGGAACCCCGGAGTGGTGGCACCAGGCAGCTGTGGCCCTGCAGGCCGCCCTGGCCCCCAGTGCACGCAGCCGCTGCTCTTGCCATGAGCCTTGCATTTGCTGCCTGCGTCCATTTGGGAGCCACTGGTGGCCCTCTGCGCTCTGAAATGCACAGTGGCTCCTGGCTGCAGAAGGGTTTTGGATCGCAGTTTACATGGTCTTGGAGCTTGGGAATTGCAGGCTAAGTAACGGCTCAGTAACTCTAGCTCTGGGGTCTCGTCGTATTCAAAATACTCTTGATTTTCCTCCAGTGTATGTGTGGGAGAATCCATAAAATATTTATATGGGCATATGTGTGCTTTTAAACTAATTAATTCTGCTGTGAATTTTCATAGGTGTCACTGCTGAAGTTCTTAGATTCATAATAAGCATTTTATTTTATTTTTATTTGGTGTTTCAGGGATTCTATGAAACTTAACAGGAGAAATGAAACTTAGGTAACAAAATGCCCACAGTTTAGAAAAAGTGCTACTGCTTCCTGTCTTTATTAAAAAAAATATCTGTATTTAGCTTTTTTGCCTGACTTGCAAAATTCTTATTTTTGTAACTTCTGCAGAAATTTCATATCTGAGCTCCTTTTACTTGAGGATATATTGAAGCTAAGTTATGGCAGGCTCTGTTCACAACAAAAATAACAGACAGCTTTTTAAAGTTGGGGCCCTAGGTGCTTAGTGAAGTGTTTGAACCATGAATCAACAGGGAGTTTATCAGCTGATAAAAATGACCTCGATTTTTTTTTTAATTGATGATAGATTTTAAAGGAGCCAGTTCATTTGCGTGGAGGTTAAACCAGGGTGACTGAAGCAGATCATGCCTTCGGGTACCTGCTGCGGCAGGTTCGCTGAAGGGTGCCTGGATCAGCTCGCCTGGATCAGCTCACGGCTGCTGGAGTTTGCTAGTTAGACATAAATACTAGAGGAATGTGAACGGCAGGAAGGATTGCTTAAGCTCTTGTAGTTCAGTCCGTTGAGAAGTAGCTATTGTGTTTCCTGTGATTGCATTAATTCCACATGCCAAGGCTTTTGAGACGGTTGTCACTGCTGGAGATTTTCTTAACTTCTATCTGTAATTAGAAAACTTATTTTTGTGTAGGGTCTTAGATTTTCTTGTTCGTCTTTATAGCAAATGAATATGTAGATGGTGATTTTCATATGATAACCACCTTCTATTAAAGCAGAAGAGAAACTATTAAGAAGAATACTTTTCATCATGTTTTAGGAACACTTCAAGAATGAGTCCATCACAAGATAGACGTAGAAATTCCTGCAGCAGCGAGCCTCTAGCAAAGTGCCTTCAAGCTAAGAAGGACTTGGAAACAGCCATTTCTGGAATTGTCAAAGCTGAACAACAGATTAAAGACAACTGGAGAGAGGTAATTTAAATTAATTTAAAAATAATCAGCGTAGCTTCAACAGCAGTTCTGGTTATTCCAAAGTACTTTGTAAAATACGATACTGGACTGGAATTTTCCCAGAGGCAGCAAGCATCTTGCTATATAACTTGGTTATGCTCTTGTAAAGATATTTCGGTACTGCTAGCTTAGGCATACAGAATGTACTAAAGTGTCGGTCTGTATTTTTCTCCTGCCTTAAAAAAATACTTGGAAATAGCTTTTGATTTAAACATTAGGATAGAGAGATGCTGCAAATAACAGTGTTATTTGATACTCCTTTAGAAATTGCCTTGGAACTTGCACTAACTTGTGAGTCATGTGGCTTAGCGGGTGAATGTGGTTAGTGTTTGGAGAACTTGAGAAATAGATTGGTACAAAAATACCGCTTCTCTGTGAGAAACACTGTTTTGTAATGGGCACAACATATTGTTGTTCCTGCTGTTTGACAGTTGTTCTTGAAATGCTGCATGTTACCTTGCAGGTGAAAGCGAAGATTCACAGCCACATAAGTCGTCATCTGGAGTGCCTGCGCAGTCGTGAGGTTTGGCTGTTCGAGCAGGTAGATCTCATTCAGCAGCTTAAAGAGGAGGCCTTGCAGCAGCAAGCTCAGCAGCTCTATTGGGTAAGATTTCCTTGTAAACTGATTTAGTTGCACTGGCTTTTTCAAAGAAACATCAGCCTTTCAAGTATTTCCCTATTTTTCCCTTAGAAGCCAAAACAATAACACATGTTTTGTTTTCCATGTAGTATTTGGGACAGTTCAATTGCCTTATTCATCAGCTGGAACGCTCCTATAGTAACGAACTAGCAAACCAGATTTCAGTTTGCCTGGAGAGGTAAATATATTGTATAATACATTGATACTGATTTTGATTTAATAATTTAATCTGTTGTTTGAGTATAATAGACCTAATAATAGATCTAAGTTGCTTTTCACACATTTTCTTTCATGCTTCCTCAATGGTTCCTAAAAATAAGATCTTTAAAGCAGTCTGATATGATTCCTCTCGTGAGGAATCATATCAGGAAGTTTTTAATCTTAAATTGAAAGAACATGACTATAAATAATAGTGGAGACATTCATTTGTGTAGCTTATAAAGTGAGAAGGAAACACTTGTTTTTTGCTGGTTATTTCTTTCTCTCTCCTGTTTTTTTTTTTTTCCTTGGGGATAGGCACCTCTGTTTTTTGAATGAACATGAAAAGTCTGTCTTTAGTTAATTATTGCAAAGACTTTAGTTTGGAAGCCTTTTTGTGAAATGCAGGTCTAATCCTCAAAACATGGTAGGAGTGGAAGATGACAATTTCTGTAACTATCATCTTATTCTTTCAGACTGGCAAGTCTTACTCTTAAACCAGAAGAGTCTTCTGTCCTGAACTTCGAGGCTGATACATCTTACCTTCGCCAGGCTATTACCTCATTTGGCTCCATTAAAACAATGGTAAGCACCAAGACTTTTCTGGATTGCAATACTTCTAAAATAAATAATTAAATAAAAATGAAAGCACGGAACTTTTTTCAGAGCAGTAGTAGAATATATTCTAAGTGACTTTTTTAGTTACAAGTTGAGTAGATATGGTGTATAAATCGTATTGTTCTAGCTGTATAATATATATGAAGTTAATTAGGTTTTGCATTTAGTTTTGTTTTTGACCAAGTTTAGATCTGGTAATGTTCATGTTACTGTGATATATTTTGGCAGAGACTGAGCAGATGATGGCAGTATTCTTACACTTCACCAGCAACTGAAAATTCATTTTAAGATTTTTCTTTTTTTATGTTAGTAGTTGTATATTGTAGGTAGATGACTTTCTACAACATAAATGTTTTGGGATTCTTATTAAACAGCATATTTTTTGTATTAATAGAGATAATTCTTTTAATGGCAGTGCACCGAAAGTATTTTTATGCTACATCTCTTTCCATCCTGTTTTTCAAATGTTGAGAAATTTCTTAGCTACAAATAACTGATCCGTTGCAACACTGCTTTACCTCTACTTTATTATAGAATTTATTTTACAAATTGGACAAAATTGAGACTTAAATCAAATTCTACTTTACCTTTCTTATAGCAAACCTCTGAGAGAGAAAATACTTCTCCCTGGTTTCTGGGGCAGAATTGTACCCTAATGAACTGTGAGCAGGTAAGATTAACACTTGCACCTTTTGATTTTTTTTATTAAGGTGAAAGGAGAACTCAAGCACAGTATGTTAGTTTGCTTGAGTAATGATTGCTGTTTGTTAAGATGTTGTTGAGTAGTCAGTAAGTCGCTGTGGTGAACATTACTGCTCTGCTGTTTTAGCTTCTCCAAGATTAGATTAGTATCAAAGTGAACTTGGAATTCATACTTTCATTCAAAGTGATTGAAATAAATACTACTAGGCATTGTCACGTTGGGATTTGGAACTGATTCATTTTTAATGCAGGAATTCACAGGAAATACTGTACTGGGCTCTGCACAGAGCCAGCTTCAATGCAGATTTGGAGCGCAGAAAATTAGTGGAGGAATTATGGTCAAAAGGAAGGCTATGGTAGGGTTATGCATATCAGAACTGTGTGTTGTAGAAGTTATTACTTCTCTTTCTTGTCACTTGCACTCTGAAGAAACTGGGGACACAAACCAGTATTTCAGTGCAGTGACTTACAGTCATACCGGGAGTTCATTTTTTTTGTTTGTTTTATGAAAAGGAACTCAATGATTTTCTTTTGTTTCAGAAATACTAATGCGTGTCAAATGCCCATTTTGATGTTTACCGTAGATTGCTTCAGCAGTTAGGTATTTTTGTAACCAGGAATACTCTTTGTCAGCAGAAAACATTATATGGGACAGTGGGCGCTTCACTGGCTGACTGGTTACTTGGAAGCAGACCTGTGGGTGTTTGCCAAACTCCGTATGTACCCAGCACCAATCTTGAAGACTGGGTTTTGCAGAAATGTGTGTCAGACCCCAAGCAGGTATGCTCTTTTATGCACTAACCTAGCTTTAATAAAAAGAAAATGCAGTATCTAATTGCATCTTCTGTAATCCTGTTCTCCTTGCCTTGTGTTCAGCTAATAGGTCTGCATTTATTTTCAGTGTACTCTGAACTATAGCTGTGCAAATAGTAATTGAACATTGGCTTTCAGTGTTACTAAATGCATGTAAATGTGTCTTTTACTAGGATTTACATTCTTCCAAAGTTTGTTATTTTGAGCAAGCCTGGGGAAATCTGAAAGGTTTGGAACACTGGCTCCTGAAGAATCAACAGCATGATGCTGCTGGAAAGACAGATTCCCATAGCCGCAAGGATTCCACCTCTACTTCCGCTTCGTCCTTCTCCGTTGAAAAGATTGAGGAATTGGAATCCCTTGGTCAAGAAGAGATGGATCTTTCTGACTGGCTGCTTACGCCTGACATGGAAAATGGAAGTAGTGCTTCAGATGAGAAATGGAAGTATGAATTTAAACCTTTTAGGGAAGAATTTAATCTGAATGATTGGCTCTCTAAAGCTGAAACGTGTACCAGTTGTCGTGGCAGCCAGGCCAAAGGTGTGGAAATTGAGAACCTGGGAAATCTGAAGTGCTTGAATGAGCATCTTGATGGAAAGAAATCGCCCACCACGTCAGCTGTAAACGCTTGGCTTCTTCAGCATCCCCAGGCGCCATTTAAAGTGGAAGATGTGTGCAAAGCTAATGAGCTTTGTGCCAGCTTTTCAGAATGCGTGTGTGACGAAAACTGTGGAAAGGAGGCTCTCTGTAAGTGGCTTCTGAAGAAAGAAGGGAAGGATAAAAATGGTGTTCCAGTAAGCCAGAAAGCTGTTCCCAACCCAGAGAATGAGAAGCCTATTTCTGCTGGCAATACCTGGCTTCACCCTTCCCAGCAGGTTACAGAGGAGCCTGTGACTGCTGAGAAATCAGATTATTCAGCAGAGATAGCAGAACCCCTGAAGGTGTTGCTCGAAAGGCCTTTGACAAGCTGGCTCGCCAAGTCTGAGCACAAAGCAGAAAGTGCAGAAGAAAAGGCAAGTAGGGAAAAAGCAGATATTAGTTTCAAGAGTCCTTTCCTAGACCTCTTGGCTCCATTCCACCTCCCTCTGAATGTAAACAGTTGGGTGTTGACTTCAACCAACCTAGAAAATACCAACCCGCCTCCAGTGGAAGATAAATGGCTCCTACGCAAGAAAGCACAAGTGAGCATGTTTCAGGTTTCGTTGTTCTGGCATCTTAAGCCAATGTGCTGGGGTTTATTACTTTATTGAATCTATTTTTTTTTCCTCTTTCAAATTCATAACTCTTCTGGAGAGTACTAAGAGATGATTTTTAGATTTTTTTCCTCTTCTGATGTTTTCAGTGATTTCTTAGTTATTTCAGAAATGAAGCCAGCACTGAACATAAAGTATCAGTTAATTTTGAAGTCTAACTGGTCTTACTAAATGAACAAAATACTCATTTCAAAGATTCTCAGTATTCAGTTTTATTTTCTTTGTGAACACTTGACAGAATTTGAAGATTCATCAGAATATATTTAAGTTTATATTTAGAGACCTGTAATTAAAGCAATTTTCTCTTTCAGGAGTTTGGCCTTCCTACAGTTTGTGACCTTTTTGCCTGTATGAAACTGGGTGGGGATAAAGAAAAATGGCTGCATCAGACTCCTTTACAGGTAGGATGCATAGAATGCGTTAGAACGCTCAGACCTAAATGTAACACTCAAAATATGGATGGTGGTAGCTAATCATAATCACCATCTTTTGAGTTCTCTAAATATAGTGGCAAACATCATTGTGATTTCCTTCCTATATACCTTTTTATCAGCTTGGACCACTCTGGTTTTTCATTATTCCTTCCTTCTCTTTCTATTCCAAGCTAGGGAAGGAGTTAAACTCTTAAGTAAATCACTATTAAACTGATTAACTCTTGATACAATCTTGGTAACTTCTACTGTAACTGAAATGTCTGAATTCCTAGGCAACTACTTTCTTATCTTGATGGTGGGCCATGTGGGGTCGTGTTTTTGCTGTCTGGCAAGATTACTCTTTTTCACTGTTTAGGAAATTCATGAAAAGCATCCTTTTTGGCAAGTATGCATCAAAACCTAAAATACAAGTCTTGGTTCTAAAAACCATCTTGGTATTTTTTTTTCTTCCAGTGTGCTTTTATACATGCTTTTGTCTAAAAGCATTATTTCCTGTTTACTAGAGATCAAAGAGAATAACCCTATTTTGAATTTGTTTAGATGTGAAGAACTGGAAGCGCTGAAGTTGTCCCCTTCCTGCTGATTAATCGCACATCTATGCTGAGTGACTGCAGCCAGATGAATTCTTGTGTTTGTGTTTGGCTGTCTGCTTTTTCTTCCAAAATTATAACAAAAAGAAAAAATCTTCATGTAACAGAGTTATGGTGCAGAAAATGCCTTTTTGTTATGATTAATTCTGCAATGTAGACCCACTGAGCATAAGCAAACTGACACTCCAGTGGTGTTAGTAAATTTGTATCTGTTACGGGACTACGTGAATCCTCTTTAATGGGTTGTCACTTGAAAGCCAGTGCAGGTATAAAGCAAAATCTCTGGTGCTGTGAAACCTCCACCGTTGACGTTGGTTTGTCATTAAAAAGTGTTGTTCCTTTCAGCTGCTGCACCTTTGTCATGAGCTGGTTTCCAGCTTACTGGGATCATAAGATGGCCTAGGCTCTATTTGGAAGCAGTTTTTTGTAGGGTGGTTGCTAACTTCAAAGATTTCATTTGCATCTTCTGTTGGTGCGTCACCCGGCTGAGCCTGGGCAGTCAAGATTTCGAGAGATGTGAATTTATGGGACTTGACCCGTGACAGGAGAACTGGTAACTTAAGTTTTGTGTGAAAACTTCCCTTGCAGGTTTCTGAGCGATTCGGAGACCAGGCAGACTTGGGTCTCTTAGAGAAAAAGAGCAAAGCTGGATTGCCAGGCTCTTCTGTGGCGTTTTTAGTTTTCACGCAGCAGCAGACTGAGAACCTGCATCCCCAGCTTTTAGCAGCAATTTCAATTCCACTGAAAAAAGCTGTATGATGAAACACGTATGTTTCTTTGAGTTTCAGATAATTTGTAATTAACCTGCATTGATAAGCCACTGCATAGCAGGCATCTCAGTTAAGATTTGGGGAACTGGATGCCTTCTCATGCTATTTAACTGGAAAACACCACCTTGGCGACCTGTGTGGATCCCACTGTCTGATGCATTTTAAAGATACTTAAGCTGTGGATTTCCTTTAGTATTACGCATATGAAAGTGGGGTGGGAGCAATTGTGATTGCTGTAGCAGCAACACCATTACTCCACACCTCCTTGGGTGTGTAAGAGTTTGCACCCAGAGGAGAGCGCAGAGATGCTAGATGGAAACATGGCACGTGCTTGCCAGCGTGCATGGAACACTGTACAGTTACAGTCTCTGGTGCAGCTTCTAGACACTTGCACAGATTACTCCTAATGACTGTACAAACCAGCTTCCACTTTGCCCCATCCCCAAAGCTGCCGAGAATAAAAGTGGTTTAAGTTCTTCACAATGGTGCAGAAAATAAATTATTAGTCAGCTCTAACCGTGATACCACTTTGCAGTGTGACTGCGGTCCTCTCTGCTACAACTTGCGCATGTGTGTAAAAATGAGTTTTTTAGTATGAGAAGGATATACTGCTAGACTAGACCCCCAAATGGGCTTATGATCAGTGGACCACTTGACACTTCTATAATTTTAATAGTTTTGGCTTTCTACTGAAAGCAGAAAGATGTTTTTTTTGAAGTTAACTTTTCCCCTTTCAATGTGTCCTTGTTGCTGCATGGGAAGACTGCACTATAACTAACTCCAATAATAGCCTATTTTGATTAGCAATTTAACTTGATGAAGGTGATTGAAGTGCAGCCCACCTCTTACAATTCCTTGTAGTTGTCAGTGTGTGCTACTCTGTTAGTTCACTATGAACCTTTAAAATTTGGGGGTTACGTGTATTCATTTACTTGTTCAACTGACCTGGTATCACTAATTGGTATTTATGGTAAAACATTGATTAGTCTTTTCCATTAAAAAAAAAATTGCAACTGAAGTCTGTGGTATGTCTTCTTTCAAAGATGATTAAAGAACAACGCCCAGGAACCGTGTGTCATTAACTTCTGTTTGACCACTGCTCTAGCTGTGCCCCAGCACTGGCGTCGCACGTTCTCCGGTGCGGAAGCGCAGGTAGCGCCCGAACATCGGTGGGACCCTGGCAGCCCTGTGTCCAGGACGCCCTGGCAAGAGTAGCGCAGCATTTCCTGTCCAGAGCTGCACTGAAACATAAAGTGCACACAAAGCTGATGTGGCTAAGCCACCTGGGCTTTATTCAGGCACTGTAAGAAATACAAATTTAGACAAAAATGACATGTTTGTTTCTTATCATTCTTGAATATTTGAGGATTTAGGAATTTTAGTAGGTTCTAGCCTTCTCTGCCTGTGGCTGGAGACCATCTCTTTTCTGGCTGTGCAATTAAAGGTTAGTTTCCCCTCTCACTGTGGCTCTTCTGCTTTCTTTGTTTTTGGATGTCAGACTGTGGTGTTCTTTCTCTTTTGAGGATTTTCCAATCCTTTAAAATTGGTAGTAGTGACTTTAACCAAACCACGTTCTAGTAGGAAGAGAATGTTCCTGTAAGACGGTACACAGCTGAGTCTGGCAGCGTTTCATCCGTGATACCTTGGATTTCATGTATTTGTGTAAATACACATTTAAAAAAACAAAGGAGAAAAAAAAAGGGGACTAGAGGGTGGGTTAGAAGATACCATGTGCAGAGCTCCACATACCAGTCAAAGAACCCGAGTACAGTCAGCAAGTGGGTGAGCGCGTGGCGCCTCCCGGCTTGCGTCGGGTGGGAGGCTTCCGTGACAGACCAGTGCGTGCACGGCGAAGGCCTGCTGTGTCCCTGCGGCGGCCGATGCCGTAAGGTGCCGCCGCCTTCGGGCCGGGGGCGGCCAGAGCTCACCCAGGCGCCTCCTGCGCAGCCAGGCGGGCTGCAGCGCGCACAGGTCAGTAATGAAAGCTCGCTGGCCACGCGAGTCGTGCTACTGCTAACTACAATTTCCTCTATTACAGGAGGAATTTCCTCTTATTTCCCAGACGTGAAGTTTGGGGGGGGGGGGGGAACTTTATAAAAAGACATGAGTTAATGCTACTTCCAAGTCTGTTAAACAATGGGGCAGGAGGGTGCAGTGGCAGAAGGAGGCTCCTCTGAGCAAGTACCTACCTGGGGAAGCACTCCTGAGCACGAGACTCTGCCCAGCGCCTCTGGCTCAAACCTATGGCTGCGCCTCTGGCAGCCCTGGTCATGGGCAAGGGGCGTGACGAGCAGGATCAGGGCAGGGAGAGACACCCCAGGGACATGCGAGACCAAAATTAAGGATTGCTTGAAAGTACCGAGAAAGTTCAGTCTCCTTTGGTGCGGTGTATGCTTGTAATTGCACTGGTGTCTTGGTGGCTGATTCTGTACAGATCAAGGCCAGTTCAGAATATCCATAAAGCTCCACTTACTTAAAACATACCAACTTAGTAACTTAGTAACTTAATCTCGGCTGTTATACACAGCTGTAATCATCTGCTCAAACCTCAGAAAAGCCCCCCCCCCCCCCATGCCACTCCTTTCCCAGTCCCAGATCAGCATAGCCAAAGGCCGTGAGCACTGGAGTCGCTCTACTGCCCTAACGTCAGCTTCTATTCTGTGAGGAACCTGGAGATTCCCACCACATGACTACAGATTTTTCAACAAATTCCCCCAACTATAAGAGAAGTTTGAGAAGCTGATGGGAAATCGTGAAAGTGGTTTGCCTTTCTCGGCTCCTTACATTACACCAAGACAGCTTTACAAAATGCAGAAAGCTGTCATTATAGCCAGTATCTCAGATCTGGCTGCAGTATCTGGCTACTGCAGAAAAAGCACCACGCTACAAGATGGCCAAGCTCTCCCGTGCTCACATGTATGTAATTCTCCACAGAAGGACCAGAACATGCTTGCCAAATCCTATGGCTGTGACTTCGTTTTACTTCTTTTTATTCCCACTGACCTCAGACATCCTTTTGGTCCTTGCAGCTGCCTCTTGAGTTACTGTCTCCTCCTTTCCTCAGTTTGTACACAAGTGAGCCATCTCCACCTTTGCTTTAAGTTGTTACAGCCTGCCACCTCTCATTTGTTTGCCTTGCTCTCTGCTCTTCTCTGAAGCCGTTCTATGCCTTTAGCAACTTCCCTTGCTACGACTCAGCACTTCTGAATCCAAATCTAATCCAGTAACAATAGTTCTTCGAGGTCTACAAAATGAGAATCAGTGTCTTGCTGGTTCACCGAGTCTGGATGCTCCTTCAGTATTTTTCAGTGTTTCCCATGACTCTTTCCCTAGCTAAGAGAGCTGATGCAAGGCAGCACAGGTCACAGCTTTCGATAACAACCTTACACCAATTGTTGGCAAATTGTGAACATGGTAAAAGTCTTGACAAGGAGTGTCAAGATGGTTCCTATATTCCACACTAACGATTCACACATGGAGTTTTTGCTTTGGAGAAGTTGGATGCATAAAATATGATCATATATGAGTACATGTAGATGGCCACTGCTCGCTCTTTCCTCTGCTTCAGAAGTGCTGCATTCACAGCACCAGCTGCCTTAATACTATTTATTTATTACAAACTGAAGATTTTTCATAGCCTTAGGAGCAAAGCTGTTTCAGAAAAACGCACTCTGTTCTGCTCTGAGGCATGTCCAGGAAACCTGAGGTTACTGCACAACAGTTAGACAACACACAAGTTTGTTCCAACAGCCAGTCTAGCCTTGAGCTTGTGGCAACTTTGATCTTAGAAGCTCATTTCTACATTATCCCTATTGCCCCTAAAGGAATAGACATTTGACAATTTGCAGCTTTCCCACTTTAGTTAGGGACAGAGAGCTCCTGAGTCACACTTCAGTCCTGAGAAAGCTTCTAGCAAAACCAACCCCCAAAGATACACTGCTCAGCTCCTGACACTTAAAAGCAACTTCCCTCCCCACAGGCAACAATCCATTTCCGTCACAGTAAAGGGCAGCAGTACAGGCACACAGTAAAGGTGACCAACAAAAAGGGAGGGCAGGACTCACTGATGCCAGAGGGCAGAGAAAAGGCAGTTCATGAAGAAGGCAGCGTACGCATTTCCAGATGTCCCACCCGACAGCACCGCACGGCGATGCCCACGTCACCTTACTGCAGCCTGTGAGCAGGACGCAGGTTCTTTGGTGGTACGGCCCTTGAAAAATACATGCAGAAGGTCTAGCGCTTATACAACAGCAGTATACAACCTGCTAAAAAAAGCAGAACCCAAGTAAGGATTAAGAAAAAACGGCACTTACAAAGCAGGTCAGAAAAATTCTTTTCTTTCCTTCATGCCAGATCTAATAGGTACTGGCAGGAAGCACCTAATCTGAACTGGTATCCAAGCAAGGCTAATTGAATTCAACTGGGAAGGCTCATTAGCGAGAGCCCTCTCGCTTGCTTGCACTCTATAAAAAGCTAGTCTCAGAGGCTTCTTCCCCTCAAGAAAGAAGCTTCTGGGCAAAGCTGTATTACTTCTCAAAGGAAGGTAAGAGCTGGCTTCTTCCCTTTACTCCCCTTCTGTTCTTTGTATTTTGTTGGGTACAATACAGTTATCAGGAACTGCTGCTTCAGTAGGAAGCACCCAAATAAAGCAAGCCTGTGTTCTCCAATAAGCTGCCCACCCAGCCCTAGGTTTCTTTTTCTTCACTTTCTCTCCCTTCATGTTGTTTCAGACCAGTTTGATTGTTTACAGATTGTATTTTAAAAATTTGGGAGAATAACCTATCAAGTGGTAACTTGAACCAAATAACCCCCTGCCATTTAGTTTATCTGCAAACACTGCTCAGTACATGGTTTAACACTACTGAAACCTTAGAACAAATAAGGGAGCAGAGTCAAGCCCTGTCTGCTATGTCTCACCATCATCTCACATCAGGAGACAATCAGCCTGTTAGTTTACTTCCTCCCATCCACTAATTCTCTCATGATTTTATCACATCAGTCCTTTGAAATTAAACAGTAAACAAGAGAGCCACAGGATTTGGCAGACTCCTGTCTTAGCAGTAAGAACAGCAAAGCATAGGAAGGATGTTGCATGAGTACCACCCTTTTTATTATGATATCCCTTTTTACAGCTTACCCTGTGCTGTAAGAATAACAAGCCTTGCCCCGTGTCTGGCTTGCTCCAGCTGCTGGATGCTGGCTGATGGGGTGATGTATGTTGAAGGACTGCAGTGAATAGCTCTATGGACACAAACTTTATTATGCAGCGCTATCGGTGTAGTACACGCAACTGAACAAACCTGGTGGTGCAGCATGTACAACTATGAGGCCTGGGCACACCTCTGAGCATACACCAGAGCTTGTTGGTGAGTGTGTCACAGAGACTGGATCCTGGTGGCCATTCTGTTTGCTTGCAGGTCCAAGAAATGTTGCTGCCTCCAGCAACTGGCTGGCAGGAAGGAAAGGGCCAGTCCAGCTAAATGGTGTCAACAGGTTCCTCCCAGCATGATGTCTTCCTTCAGTTTCATGCTAATTGTAAATAAAATAATAAGGGGCACCAGACAGGTCTCAACTGATTTGACTGGTGACTATGCAAGCATGTCCTCTGTCTGGCGCTGGCTGCCCTGCTCAGAGGGACTGCTGGGCTATGGAGCCCTTCATGTGCTCCCAGTTGTTATAGAGAGCGTAGAGGCCAGTAAGAGTCAGACCTGCAATGCCGCCTCGTGCTATCCCACGCAATCCACCTGGAGAGAGGGGAGGGAAAAAAAATTACAAGCCTATTAAGTTATATCCAGGGAAATAGCCAGCTGCAGCAACTTTTGAGAAGCTGTTCAAATCCAGAAGTATCTTAAGTACAGTGCAATTCTGCTTTTTTTGAGTAACCTTCCAGAAAGGGTACCTGTGGTAGTTTCAAATGCCCGTCAAGCCTACTGCCAGATTCAAGAAAACAGGGGTCATTCCTGATCCTGACTCCAGTTCTGCAGGTGTTTCTGCTAAGCTATTTTAACACTACTGCCTTAAACAAATCAGTACAGAACAGATGAAGCAAATATGGCTTTGCCTAACTCCTACTTTACCTACGTTTTTTTTCTGTCATCACAACAGATGCTTATAGGTAGATATGATCTTTTACTACTTTAAGAGTCTCTTAGCTAGAATTTCAGTTGAGGAATAATGATGTTTGTCAGTTACAGCTGTTATGTTTGGGAGGAAGGGGAAAAGGCAGGACAGAAATAAGTGACTGCAAAAGCAGCTGATGTGGGCATGATCTGTGGCACCAGAGCTTCATGAGGGCCAGCACACGGAACTGATCACTGCTTTTAGGTTTTTGAAATTTCTGAAAAAATTGAAAAAGTAGATGAAATTAACAAGAAATGAACAGAGCACTTGCTGAAATTTTACTAATATTAATCCTCAAAATCTTGCAAAGACAAAAAAATCTAGTCACATAGACAATAAAACAAAATTATTTCACTTCTTTTTGAAACTGCTCACAGAAGACAGACTTCTAGTAGTGGTGGAGCTAAAAACACTTCAAGGTTGACTACTACCAGCTGCCAGCACAACTGACTGGAGTGAGGAGTCAGATGGCATCACAACTCTTTCCATTCCCCGTATCAAGGCTGTGATATACAAAAGTGGAGACTTTTGCCACACTGTTTTTACTGAACAGCAAAATATATATTTTTTTTCTCCCCCCCCCCCCACTTCCCCTTCAGTAGTTGACAGTGCCTTGGAAAAATTCCCAGAATACAGTATATGTGCAGGAACACCTGAGACCATGACCCCCAACGTGTCAGAAAACTTCACCAAGTCCGATATGGCAATGATTATCAATACCAAATGAAGCAAGCTTGATAATGTGCACAGGATATAGATAGTGGAATTCAAATTCGTACTACTTGAAAAGAAACACCTCCCAGTAATCTCTGTGTGTGTATTTTGGGGTTTTCTTTTTTGTTTGTTTTCCTTCATTGTAGGTCATAAAGTTGTCTCCCTGAATTGCATTTAGGCTTGTATCAGGGCAAGGAGCTGCTGGCGTCAGCTAGGCTGAGACTGCAGTATGTGTGCTGCCAGACTAAGCACAATCTCACTGAAGCTGTTAAATCTTATTTTTTGCTGCCCAGGCACATACTGAAACCAGGAAGCTGTAGAGGGGACAACAGAAGTTGGACTCAGCACTACAGGTCACTTCTCACAGAAGTTAAGACTCTGTATAGAGGTTATATCTAACTATTCTTCCTAGAAATTTTGCAGTCAGACTAGTTGTAATGACCTGAGGGCCCTTCTTGGGAGAAACGGTTGCAGCCACAGTTCAGAAAGCCTTACTGAGTGAGTTTCTACTGCTGTAACTGCGGAGAACCCAACAGCTCTCAGTGAAGTTCTGAACAGTAATGAAAGCCATACCTCTCACCTAGGTGCCTGAAGTAGGGGTTAGGAATTTGAATGTAGACTTCTGTTTTTGATAATTCATCCTGAATTTGTGGCATGTTTTTTTTTTTCTTTCCCCCTCCCTCTCCACATGTAGCGGTTACAGCTGGGTACACAGAACTGTTCAGTAGCAACCAGCCTCAGCCAAAAAGCTGCAAGTTAAATTTAAGAACACTTTGCGCAAAACAAATATGTGAGAGAATCAATAAAACCCCTACCTCTTCATTACTTCTGGGAAAATGAATAAAACTTTAGTTTTTCTTTTTTTTTTTACTTGCCCTTTATATTAGGAAGCAATTGTTCATAGGAGAAACGGCAAAAGATGGCTCTTAACCAGGCCTGTATACAGGGAAATACAAGGAACTTGCAACTCCCTCACAGAACACAAGGCAGAACAGAGCTATGACTATCCCATACTCTTACCTCCCTCCCAGTTCAAATCTTCCCCTTAAACACCTATTTTTTTCCATGGAAGAAAGGTAGGCTGCAAACTGATCAGGTCTGGTTTTGGATTAGGGGAAGCTATGATGGTACAAGAAAGCTGCTTTAATCTGGATAGCAAGTCACTTTCCAGCTTCCACACAGACTTGGATACAGTGCTACTTGTATGTACTGCTCCTAGCACCAGACAGTGTTAATACTCTCATGTGGTGAGGCAGTTAAGTGAGGATGGCAGCTCTGAATCCACTTACAAAGCATCAACCACAGCTGCCTGGAGCAGTCTATAGGTCTGCAGACAACTTAGGTGCCTTGTACTTCGCTTTAGTGGAAGTCTTTCATGGATTGGGAGTAAACTTGTGCAGTTGGTACAGGTGCACTATTGAGTCAGCTGGGAAAAACTGCAAAAACAAAATGCACAAAAGGTGTCTTACAGGTGTAGTTTGCTTTTGCTACAAAACTTTACCAGTCATCTATTTTAGTTGTCTGCTGTCTGAAATATCCACAATAACTTTTCTTAAGGCCTTTCCTTTCCCTAACTAGTTAGATTTGTATTTCAGCAAATACCTCCAGGTCTGTGGCAGACATCCTACAGCACTGCAAGGCAGAATACAGCCCAGCTGCTGCACAGGAAATGTCAAGCCCTCTGTGGAGATTACCTAGTTTAAAAAATTCCATGCCAGCTGTGTTTGCATGATAGACCAAGTTCTCACCCCTCCTCTGCAATCACTCTTTGCAAGCTTCAGATACCAAGTCTGCTTTGGCCAACCCTGCTAGAAACACGCTTGTAAGCCCCTCGTCTTGCATGTCAGAATAAGATAACTTAGTTTCAGCTGACAGACATTTCTGGAAGCAGGTATTTCAACCAGACAACTAGCAAGATAGCTGAGAAGCTGCCATGGGTTTTTAAAGGTGCATCTGATGCTCTCTAAGTGAGAATTTAGTTTTGTTAGGTTTTAGGTGATATACCCTTTCACCATGAAGCAGTGACCACCTTAGTGACACATTTAAAATCTGCTTCAGAGCACACTGTGCAATGACCCCCAGCACTCTAGCACAGCTTTGTACTGCTTGGCTCCCTAACACTGAATTTGACCTGTACAGTAAGGAAAACAATAACCGCTATTGCATAACATGAGGGTACACCTTCAGTTGAGACTTTAATGCCTCTATTAAATAGCTAAAAATTTCAGAATGTGTTACTTTAGCCATCCCAGGAAACGTTGTTTAAAGCAAGAACTACTCAATGGCAAACATTAGAAACACCTTAATTGGAAGCCAAGACGCCTATATTTATGCCAGACAAAAGAAGCCTAACAGCTGAACTGCTATTAGTTTTTTGGCTTCCCGTCTCTCTCTCAGATGTTTAGAATTTAAACATTTTTTTTCCCTTTAGGGCTTTCAGGAACAAAACCATTTTAAAATGGTTTAAGGGGCTTAACTTTTCAGACATACAAGGCAACCTCAGTTTGCTGACTTCAAGCCCAGCAGTAGCTGACCAGACTCTCTGCACCACTGGGCTCAGATGTTTGGTGAACATCTGTGGGTGTCCCTACGGCAGGAGAAAATTCTAGAACTTTCTTCCTGCTGCCCCCAGGGGTTGTATGAAATTTTGCAAGTGGACAGTTTGTGGGTACAGGAATTACTGAGGAAAATGTGGTTAACTTTTTGGAAATGAGAAACATTCTAGATAAACATGTTCCTTTTTCAAACTGCTGTAACTAAGACAGTGGTATGGTTAAAATACAGAAACAACAAAAGCTTGAAACAGGGAAATTTGTCCTGCAATAACTGGTCAGAAGGCTAAATTAGAAAAAGTCGAAGAATTTACATTTTCATTTACAAGTTAACAGGTATTAAAACTGGTGAAGTTACTCTGCATATATTAAATTATTGTTCCCTCACTGAGGGCAAACAGCAGCACCTGAACTACAGGAGACCACGGCGGTCGCTGTGAACGGCAGCAAGAACCCTGCAGTTTGCTGTGGGAGAGCAGAGCTCTCCGGCCCGTCCAGGAGAGCTGGGCAGGAGGCAGCACCGCACCCAGCTGCCCTGCGTATGCTCAGGGTTTAGCTCTCCAGTCACAAACACAGCCTCGACAAGCTCTTGCATGCATCTCCTTATGCTTCACCCTCATCTTCTACTCATTTCAGATCGTAAACAAACCGTTTTTGCCAACACCTTTTGAGTAACAGACTTTTTTCATGTTAAAAGCAAGTTTTAACAGAGGTTGTAACTTTCTAAAAGGCCTAATAGACCTTATGCTCACAGTTCAGAAGCAAGTCCTTTTAATTTTCTGCAGGCCTGTATCTGTGGCAGTCTGTAAATGTCTTCCTGTCTTCCAAGGAAAACAAAAAACAAACAAACAAAAAAACTTGTCCCAGAAGAAAACATACAAGCCCAATGGAAAGACGTTTACAGTTCCAGACGCACTTGGCTAACTCCATTGCCCTGAACTCCTACCCACTAAAGGTCACCAAACTTATCTTTGACTCTGGCCCAATTTTATTGCTAGCAATAAAGCATTTAGCCCTTCTCAATTTGTAATGTGCTGGCTTTTGGGTAGTGTTCTGAGGTCTTAAAATGATAACTATTCCCTTTAGTTATCATTAGCACGTGTCTCCCTTCTCTTCAGATGCACAGCTTCGCATACCATGTTCTGTAATGTTTATTGTGCAAAAGGCATGAGAGGTTCTAACTAGCATCAGGTTTCTACTACACAGAAATACAGTAAAACAAATGGGTCCACTTTGTCCTAAATATTAGTTCACTCTTGCTCCTATTCCTCTATCCCCCTAATGGGGGGAAAAAAATCTGAGAGAGAACATCTATAATGTGAGTAATACTCAGATAAGAGTTAAGGTTGTTTCAATTTCTGCCTAGTTAACGCCTTTTCAAGAGTTTCAATGAACAAGATATTAATGCCTGTCACACTGGCTCAGTCTAAAGTCCCACTTACCTCAGTATCTTTTTTCTGACTGATCAATAGTGTGTGCTTAAGAAGGGGGTAAAGGTCTTAGCCAGCTATATCTTTCTTGTGACATGATGACTGGAACCGTGTACATTTTCATGATGAAAGAGTGCAATAGTGACATAGTGTACAGTGACAATCGTTCTCTTGATTTTGCTCTTTTGTTTCTAATGTTGTTTGCCTTCTTAACCACTATTACTTTCAGAAACTAATACAATTATGCCAAAACAAAGATGTTGGATTTGAAACAGAAGATGTTGAAAAAGCATGCGACATAGGGCTAAATATTTGTTTGCTTTAAAAGCTGTGTTAGTGTTTGTGCTTTATACCATTTATCCTAATAAAACTTAGCATAATAGATTTTAACTTCTGCCTTTTTCAAAGTCAAAGAATACATACTCTTACTAAATGGAAAATTCATCCTAGTGGGATTAGGAAGTTGATTCTGTTTTAGTAAAAACAAAATAGATTTGACAGTTTTTTTTTTTTAAATACAATAACTTATGCTTGAATGTATAGCTCCTGAAAACAAAGGATAGACACTTTCACCAGAAACTGACTGTATTTTTGGAAAATCATAGGGAGCCAAAGGAGAACTAGTCTTTCTCCAGGTCAGTTATAAGCACATGTACAGGATAGATTTGTTTACTTTTCCCGGGTAAAAAATTAAGTTTTGCTTAATAGCTCAGCAGAATTGCAACATTTCCAATTCATAAGCCACTGGCAAAGGAACAAAAGATTTTTCATCATTCGCTTAACTGCTAACCAGAACATTCAGCTTAAGTTGTGAGTTCAAAATGCAGCTTGCATGAAGTTGCAAGTCTAGTTTATCAAGCGAATACTTGATTGCTACATTCAGGCTAGAAGCTAGTAAGTAATCACAGTAGTAAATTCCATCTCAAATATGAAAGCTATAGTCACTTTAGATAAAAGGGATCAGCCAGTGTATTGTTTTGAAGTTCCTCTAATTACTGTTTCACTTAAATTCAATTCACAAGATCTAGTAATCTAAGCCTTACAGTATTATGAAAAGGATTCTAGGCAAACACTTTGTTTATAATGGCAAATTAAGTTGCCTACTTAGTGCAAGGAGGACCATCAAAAGCCTTGGACCTGCTTCAGTCACATGCAACAGGGAATTTTCCCTGACAAATGCTACTTCCAATGAACACAGGAGGGCAGAACTTCCAGCTCTCGCAGGCAGATCCTTTTTTAAAGCTCTTTCGTGCTCTCACGCACAAGTTGTGTTAAGTAGCCTTGCACAGAACTGTTCGCAATCTAGTTCATTGCTGTGTGGGTGCTTCAGAAAGTCTGTGTTTGACTACTAGCATTTTGGTAATGATTAACACCTCCACAAGGACAAAATGTAAAAATTAGGATTAGTTCAGGCAACAAATCTCATCAACCTTTACAGTCTTCCCACTACCTTTTTTGTTTGCTTCCCCCCTTAGCAAAGACTTAGTCACTACAGTTTCAGAAATTCAACCTACGGGAAGACTTTGTGGTATACACAGAGATATTTTTTTGCTCCTGCAGGACTGTTGATGTGATTATTCCATCCAAGTTTAAAAATGAAAGCTTGCAACAAGGAAACTCCCTAACTTCATACAGTTTCTTCTTAAACACATTCCTAATCTTTTAAAAAACAAGAATGATGGAAGAGGGATATCTGAGTACTTGAACAGCACTGTCTATATCAAACCTGTATCCACCCTTTGCGGATGGTAGAACAGACTTGATTTGAAATGGGGTGTGCATGGGAATTGCCAGCTGCCACTAAAACATGAGGGTTCAGAACAGATATGTATCTGGCAGCCTTCAAAAATTATTTTTTTTAAATGCCAACATATTTTAGCATTCCCTGTAACAAGGAAAATAATTACAGATTTAATATATCACAGATATGAATCTGCATTAAGTCAAAAACATTTTTTTTAATCTCCAGTATATATTGATGCTGGTAAAAGGCAGAGTTTTTACACAGAAGGCTTTACCATAATTAGGAAGGACATTTCTAATGCAGAAAATGAAACACAAACATTGGAGACAGAGCAATAGGGGGGAAAAAGTCTCTAGAGACCTAAAAGTAAGATTGGAATTAAATTCTTTGAACAACTGTGAGTATCTTTTTTTACTCTAAGAACCAATTCTTAACCTTAAAGTCTACTATACTGCTCAAATTTTCTGTATATTCTGAAACTGTTTCTTTTTAGTTTCTGTACACTGTATTTCATATGCAAGACACTTAAAAGAAGATACTGTAATGAATACAGACTGACTTCATCTACCTTAATTGATGCTAGTATTAGCTCAATAGATTCCATGTTACAGAACAAAAGTTCCATTGTGCTCTGGTAAGAAAAATCTCTAATTCTGTAGTCTCATATGACAGTGCATATGACTAGAGCAGTTATCCGTGGCTACACTTCCCCAAAAGAGCAACATTGTGCATAATACTGTTTCTACACTTCTGAAAGGCAAGGGGGAAACTTCTGCTAGAGTGTAGGACAGCAGCTGTCTTTAAGGATAACCTTCTACAGAAAATATTGAACTCTTATCCTGCTATCCTAACCAGAGCTTTGCTTGCAATCTGGCATACTACTTTAAAAATGCCAGATAAGTCATTTATTATAGAACTACATGGTCTTGCAAGGTTAAGTGCCCAATCTAGTATTTATGAGGCTGCAAAAGCCAATTCCCTCTGGTTTCAGTTACTCAAGAGCAACACAAAAATAAGGTTTCTCAACTTGTTTTGCCCCCATATATAAAGGTGACCTTCAGGCCAAAGACACTTAATTCTAGTATTTGCATTGTAAAATACAGATAAATCAGACAGCCAAACCTTTATCATGGTACTTAAAACATAAAATACTTTCCCTCTGCCCTCACCAATCTGTGGTACCCAGTAGTTCTCTAACTACTATCTCCAAATGTTTGGCCTGTAAAATCTACTGACAGAAGTTCTGCTGATGAAGGTCAAACTCTTTCTTCTGTAAACAATTCAGTACTCAGCAACAAACCAACCTTAAATCCATGCTGTTCTCAAATAACATTCTGTTGGCTTTCATTACTACGCAAAGATTAGAAAGAAATTTCACAAACAGCTACGTACATATCTTTAAAAAATCAATTTCCTTCTACTTACTGTAATGATACAAATTTATAAAACCTGTTTAGCAAAATCTCTTCCCTAAGGAGGGGAAAGAAAAAAAACACAAGGATTTGTATTAAATCTGAATTTTGATTTTTTTTTCACTTTCTTGGAAGCAATTTTTTTCTAAATCATTATTTAGACAGTAATTTTTTTCTTAAACCATATTTAGGATTCTACATATTTAGTTTCATGTATGCTTAGAGAAGGTCACAGTCTTGCCACCTTCTAACTTTTCTGGTTAATGTTGTTTATCCTTAGAAGTAAACGGCATCATTTGAATTTTCCTTTTTTTGGTACAAATAAATCTAGCAGTAATTGAGACCTAATAGTTTAATATCCCCCAACAGCATATTGTTCTCCACACGGCTAAGACTACATAAAGGAAACTTGTACTTTCTAGAAATTATTTATTTCTAGACAAATTAAATTGGGTCCTTTCAAGCTTGCACAGGACTAATGATAATTATAGGAGCTTAACTGTGCATTACTCTAAATCTGAGTAAATACTTAAGCATTCAGTTAATATGCAAAACCTAACTCATTCTTAGTAACATTTTTAAGGTATAGCGGGAATAAGAACAGTCCACTAGTGCATGCAGGAAAATGAGAATTAACTTCTGAAGAGAAAGAGGGAAGAAAATGAATATACAGAACACAGGTTGATTGCCACAAGATCAAATGCCTTGTTAAAAGTGATTCATACGGTAGTGAGGCTGCAATACCAGAAGACTGGGCTTTATAAACAAAAAGCTATATTCTAATTCTGTATTCCTAACAAACTATTTTTTTCCACTGTTAACCTTCAGAGCAGGACTGTATTTAGAAAAAGGAACGAGTTCCTAATAGCTTGGATAAAGCACAAGAGTAACAATAGAAACATTTTGCCACTCTACCGGTGCTTTTGTACAGCATTCCTGTCATAGTTCCAGCAGCTATAGTATTCAGGTCATCTTCGGCACCTCTTGTTTTCTCAATGACAACTCCAAATGCACTGTAAAGCAGAGCTGAGAAAGAAAATACACACACTGAAAAATTGAACCAAAGTCCCATTCCCTGAGAAATAAGGCTTAAACTCCAGGCTCAGTGTAACTATTTAGGCTATGTTTCTGAAGCACAGACCTTTCCTTGAAGGAGGGAAAACCTCTACCAAATGCTCTCTGGTGTTTTCAGCTGTATTTCTATTTTACATGTAACTCTGACTAGAAAATTAAGTGTTTGGTGATAAAGTAATATTTTTCATGACACCTGGTTTCATGAAGATGACAGATTTGATGCTTACAGCAGTTCCACTGCTGTTTGAATATGAAAAATTTGTCCCCAGCCCTAGAGAGCTTTGGGGACTGATCTGGAATTGATGGGAGGGAGAAGTGTGTGGGCTTGTAATATGGATGCACATATAACCCATGTCTTTTGAAGGGGACTCCCTCTCCTGCCCACCTCACCCTGGCCAGAAAGTACCTGTGATATAACCAAGTATTAAATGGTTCATGCTGACAAAGAACAGGAGAGTTTGTTCTTTTATCAGAGCAGAAAAGACATTGTATAACTTTAATTCCTCTTCTTTCAAGAAGAATAAACATTTACTCCTGCTGAAAATCACATTAAATCCTTTATAAGCAGCCATATTACAGTCAACGAGAGGAACAGTAGCATCTTCTTTCACTCAACGTAAGAAAGGTTATTTTTACCTAATCTTAGTACATATAATATTAAAACAAGAAGGATGAGCTTTATTCCACAAAATTTTAAAATACTTCAACACAGTTGTTGCTACATTTCTTTAGGAACAGAATGACAAAAGTTGACAGCAGTGACAAAGAAATTAGTTACAAAAATACTGCACAAGTGAACCGAAATGCAAAACACTTCACCTCCTTGCAAGGAACTTCTCTAGTAACTAGCACGAAGGGGAGCTCATACTGGCTCCTAAAATGCCAGATTCTGCTTAATGCTATGCTTGGGAGGCCACATTAAATAATAATAATAATAATAGTAGTAGTAATTTGTTACTGAAATGTAACTACAAACATTTTCCTAAGTAATCTTTCTTCAAATACAGCTGGAAAAAACTGTTAATGTTTCACTTACCCTGGAACCTTGAACTGTAGTGTGCTAACACCTTTGTTTTCAGATACATTTTGATTAGTCAGAATTGAAAATACAAAAAAAGTCAGGCAATATGCACGCCAACTTGTAAACTGCTGTGCTCAGTGCAGTCTAGAATCCCACCTCTGATCATTGCCTCTATATGATGCCTCAAAAGCTGTTGTCTGGGCTAAGCAGCACACTAATCTACTTTTATCTATTCTATCTAATCTATTAGAAATAAGACAATATATTAAATGTAACAGCTTACATTTTGCATTTTTCAAAACTCAGCTGTTTCTAAATGGAGTTACAACATGACATAATCTGTTTTAAATTATTGCTAATTTCCCTTCCATTATCACATTGTGAGGCAGTAAGTTCCATGCTTTATCCATTCAGAAATAATCTCTTTTCATCAATTTTATTTCTTTCACAGTAGCAGAGCATCCTATGTTCTTGTAAGAGTGAAGAAAAAACTTGTATTCTCTAGTGCACTAGTTATTTCACTGACTGATAAAGTCCTCTAGAGTCATCTTTCTGAGGTAACTGGTGAGATTTTTTTTTTTTCTAAAGCTTATCTCATAGAAAAGTTCTTCCTTCTTGCACATCATGCTTTTGATATTTTTTTTTTTTCTCTTTTCCTAACCTGTCAACGTCTGCATTTAAAGTGGCCAGTACTATATACAATTATTCTAGCTGGGCTAAAGTTATTTCAGAAACACTTGAATTACATTTTTGCTTTAATTTATGAATTAATTAATTTATTAACAAGTAAGCACTATCAATTTTGAGTTGCAGCTTTTATTCCAACTGGTTAGAGTTCCAGCTTTTATTACACCAAAAATTTAGTTTTCTAATTACAGGCCTCTAGCTACTTGTGCTTAAACTTTTTAGTGTCTTTAGTTTTCTTTCCAATGCTTACTGAAGTTCCCTTAAGATCTAAAGAAAAAAGTTGAGTTTTTCCCTTGACAGATTTGATAATGAAAATTTTGAAGGATATTCTTCCCTTCAAATAGGTACATCTTTGTCGATTAAGTTTACCCTAAAAATAGCAAGTTCACTTACCTAGAGATCCCAGTGTGTTTGCCCATAATGCTCCTTGCCTTGTCACCATATTTAGAATTCTATATGAGAATTAAAAAGGTATTAAAAGATTTAGTTCTCTGTATTTACATTGAGTTAGTGTCCTAAACTACAAAATTAATGGTATGGGGTTTATGTTAGGCATAAAGTATTCTGCTCATTTGCTTTATTAATAAAAATGGAATAACTGAACAAAAATACATTCAAAAACATATCCAACTGGTAGGAAATGCACAGAGCTTGGTAATATATACACTCCTCTACAATGCATATCACAAACAGCAATGTGTGCAATACTGAAGGCAAATATTTAGCCCTGTCAAGACTTAAGAAAATATTCCTCTCCTTTCTGGTCTAATTTATACTTAAGAATCCCTTCTCTTCTTAACATGACTTTCCACCCTAGTCAGTACAACTTCTTTGTACGGTGACTGTATGTGACTAAGGACTGATACGCTTAGGCTGACTTATGTGCCTACAGCTTATGGATTCAAGAGCTCCAGGAAAACTATAGTGCTCCTCTAGTAGGTGCAACTGATGCAGTGACCATGCGTGAGGGAGCATGGTGATGCCTGAAAGAATGGATGGGAACCGAAGGCAAGCTTGAACAAAAGCAAGTCAGGGAGAAGAGAGGCAGTCTTTCACATCTCCATTTCTCAGCGGCAGCATGCACAATGAAAGTGAAGCGCACTGACTATTTCTGTATGTATCCTTCCACACCAGCGCTAAAGGAGGAAAGCGTAGCCTTAGCACGCTTTCAGGGAAGCACAATACCACTTCTTTCTGGCATTAGCCATCTCCTGAACAGTGACAACAGCCAGAAGAAATGATTGACTTTTATCTCCCAGCAGTGTAACACTATCACAGGCACTGTACTGCTCTGGACAGCTGACTACCACTGGAAATTAGTTCATCATTTAATGTGAACTGTTGCATGTTATGTTTCTTCTGATTTGAATTCATTTCCCATTACATTTCATTTTTTACGATTTTTCACTAGGAGACACAGGCTATTAATATGGTTAAGTAATAAAATAAATTATGGAAAACTTTATTTTGAAATGAGAAAAAAAAAGAGGCCAGAGTACTGGCTGCCTCTTCTGCCCTCTTCCTCGCTCCCAATTTTGTTAACCTTATATCAGTTCTGAACCGATGAGAAACTTCATAATCTTAGTAAGTTACCTACAATGTATTGTAAGACATCTAGCAATGGAAATATTAAGAGCAAAATTTAATTCAGGGAAAAATCTCAGTACATAAAGGATAAAGTTAAAGACAATCTAGACTAGCATGTCTTTTCTGCCTGATCAGGAAAACATGGAACTTAATACGCTGTTTCAAGGTGACAACCTTCAACATGCCTTTTCCCTTGAAAGGCAAGAACTAATAGCAGTCTGTGCACTGACTGCCACCTGCTGGGCTCGACCTGTCAAAACTTGCACTTGACAACATGTTTTTGTTTGACTTTGCTCATTTCTTATACATAAAATAGACTTTTTTTTTTCATTTAGAAGATTATGGAGGAGTCATAATGAGGAATATTTTGTTAACATTTTTAATTGCAAATATGGGTAAAGTCAAGGAAGAATACAGAAACAATATTTAAAAAGGAGCAGAGCCAATCCAAACTGTACTAACTTCTAATATTCCCTTCTTCCAAAGCACTGTGGAAGAGTAAAAATGTTTTCCCCTAGTTATTTCACTCCTCTAGGTTTCTATGCCCCCTTCACAGGTAATTGAATTTTCCTTAGTTATGTCTAATCAACAGATACTGTATAATTTTAGAAAGCGAAGCATTCTGCATGAAAAATGTATTCCTATCTATTGCATTCTTTCAAAACTTTCAGGTGAAGTGACAACATGGGAATAGTATGAGTGTTTCTGGAAGCCATAATCAGGAACAACTTGCACCACGCAACACTTGCTCAGTAGCATGCACCTATGTTGTCCTTAAGGTAAAATTAGGTAGGCCTAGCTTCTACGTTTTAATCTCTCCTGGTTTTGGAAAAGCCAGGAATTCAGAGAATTCACTCTTGGGTAAGTGAAAGCAAAAAATGCCTCAAAAAATGGGGCTTCTTTGGGAATATTTCAACATATAAAAAAAATATTTTAATACATTTATTTTTGCAGTACATTCAGGTCTAACTATGTGCCAGCTGGAAGAAATAACTGTCACTAATGTGTACATTTTTGAGATCAAGCACTTACTGTACATTTCTAGGTTTTGACCATGTCATATTCTGTGTCTCCTTCAAGCCAAGCCGCAAACCATTCAGCGCACCAAATGCTGCCCCTAGTTAGCATAATAGTAGTTATTACTTTTTAAGGAAAAAAAGGAACAAATCTCTACTAGAAGCAAACACTGACGATACTGAAAGTGTACAGACTGAAGTCAAGTAGCTGTTTATCTAAATCTATAGATAAAGACTGAAGAACAAGACACTTAAGATCTTGTGAATTAGTTTGGTATATTAATGCTACCTGGATAATTGGGGGGAAAAAATATTACCACCTACCTGTCATACAACATCCTCCAATGGTAAAAAAGGCTAGTTCAAATCTGCCCCGTGTTTTGTTGGCTCCTGTGGGCAAGATAAACTCATCTGTATCCTGGAAGAAATAAATATTATAACTTTGTATTTTTTTAGGCATACCCCCTTTAAAATATAAGCTACACTTAAAATTATTATTCTTTAATTCACACAATGAACTAAAGGAAAAACAGAAACAACCAGTGTTTCTAGATAATGGCTACGTACATTCAAATGGAATAGCCCACCTACATATTTTTAATGAGAACAAAGAAAGATTTTAAAACTAGAAATAAGTTGAAAGCTTTTCCTTTTCCAGCTCTCCTAACTTTTAAAAATGAAACGAGGCAGCCATGGAACTTATATTGTGTGATTTATTTAACAAACATTTGCTTAACAACTCATTATAATGAGCAGGCAATACAAGACCAATTGCTCTTTAGGGACCCTCCTAGTGTCTGATTATGCAGTACTGTTTTTCATTGACCAACCTATACTAATACAGTAATGCATTAAGATTTTCCCACTACTTTGAAATTAAAGAAATACTGTCCAAGTAATTCATTGCATTAAGTGACCTACCCCAAGGACATGAGAAACTAAGGAATATATTCAAACTAGTGGTGGCCAGGAAAAAAAAAGTTGGTAGTTTGGTTTTATTTGTGCATTCTTCTATAGGAATAGACTTATTCTTGTACAATAGAATTGTCTGAAAAGATGAATATCAAGAGCAATTAGGTTATAACTAGCATGTGTGTAGAGATAAGGTCAATCAAAGCACTTTTTCAGTATTAGACATTGAGATGCACATATGCTGCTAAGGTGCCAAAGAAGTAAGATCTTTTTCTGCTTCTGAAATTTCTCCAACCATGCCAATAATTTATCTACTATTTAATCAATACATCACTAGGAGAAGCACAGTCTCAAGCAACTGCATTCTAAGCCTTTTTTGGTCCATACTTGGCACTTTTATTATCCGTAGTAGCAATTATTTAAGGTGGTTGGCAATACAGATCATATGCTTCTAAATTTTGGGATATCGTAGCAATAAACGGTACCTCTCATAGGGTTCCCTGTATCCAGATTATTTGGAGAAATTGTGTGTGATTATTAATCAGCAGTTTATTATTACTTGCCACTACTCTGCAAAAAGTCAAGTTTAAGCAATCATCATCTGTGTGTAATCTCTATGTTTCTGTAGAGATAACTACCTAGGAAGGCCACCCTCCAGCTTTATGGCAAAGCCTTGTATCCTATTTTATAATAGATATCTGGTGAAGGTAACAAAAGCATTATAGAAAACACATTAGTTCATGCCTGCTTTACGGGAAGAAAAAAGGGTGGCTCTCATGAGCACAGAATCTTTAAGGTTGGAAGGAACCTCTGGAGATCATCTAGTCCAACCTCCCAAAGATTTTCTGGTGCTGGTTCCACTGGGGCTTGAACCCAGGACATTCAGCACGTAAAGCAGATGTGATAACCACTGCACTAGCACCACTGTAGCACTCCTTATAATGGAAAGGCCAGGATCAAAACGTAAGACTGTAAACAGTAAGGGTGACTTTCTTAGGCAGAAATGTGCACTCAGCATTCTGAAAGCAAATGGATGTTCTGCTTTAAAAACAAGAGACCTCCATCCCTCCACATACACTTTAAGACACGAAGCAGATTCAAAAGCTAATAATTTAGGCTCCTGTATTTTAAAATCTTAGATAAAATATTTCTCCACTTATTTTTAGAATAACGGAATTGTTGAGGTTGGAAGGTACTTCTGGAAATCACCTAGTCCAAGCCTCCTGCTCAAAGTAGGGTCACCTACAGAGGTTGCTTAGTGCCACATCCAGTTGGGTTTTGAGTATCTCCAAGATGGAGAATAGGGCAACCTGGTCCAGTGTTTGGCCGCCTTTACATTTTTTTTTTAATAAAATAAAATAAACCAACTATCCTTAATAGAATTTCCTTTTATTTCAATGTGCTTCCTAGTGATAAATGGCGAGAGCAGTGAAGTGTTTCAACACATGCTATTCTGTTAACCTCTAGTGTTACAGCAATAGGTATTTTTAGATCTGTTTTGCAAGTTATGACATTAATGCCAACAACTTCCTTTCTTTTAAAGCAAGCTATGTATTTTTAAATCTATTAGTATACAAAAACTTTGCTCCAAAAACTCTGGTCTCATCACTTTTTCAGATGTACTGTACTAGCTAAAAGAGACAACACTAAATGGCATATTGGGAAAGAGATCTATATAATCACTAGCGCTTTTTTCTTCCACTATACATTAACAGCAGGTGAGAAAACTGCACTAGTGAATCCAGCTCAGACAGAAGCATATCCCTTGTTTATTGCTTTTAGAGGAATTTTGTATTGTAATTTTGACCACAGCAGCTTATAGTGGAAAAAAAAATAGAAAAAAGTCCCCTCAGCTGCATTCAGAGTTTTCTGCTCGCAAAAGTGGTGACATAGTGCATCATGAAACAAAAGGCACAGATTAGTAGATACCATACAACTGATTATCTTCAATGCTACTCCAGCAAAATTTAATATCCATAGGTAATACAAGCCCTATATATAATATGTTAATTAAATGAAATCATTAAGACATGTTTCCTTATTGAACTAACTTAAACCTTTTTAGCTATGCTTAACATAACTGAAAAAAGGGAAAATACGGGGTCTTTAATAATCTCATTTCCTTTATGACCGCCTATCGCAGAACCACAGAATGGCTGAGGTTGGAAGGGACCTCTGAAGATCTAGTCCAACCCCCCTGCTCAAGCAGCGTCACCTAGAGCATGTCTGGGCAGGGCCCTGGGCAACAACTGAATATCTCCAAGGAAGAAGACTCCACAACCTCTCCGGTCAAGCTGTTCCAGTGCTCTATGGGCCATCATATTATATTAACTAAATACTAAGCTGTGTAAGTACAAAAGCTACATTATTCTGTGGATTCAAACACAAAGCTTTACCTCCTAACAGTATCACTTCAGCTGCTTTTCAGCTGGAAAATGAGATAGGGGAAACTAACAGAGAATTTACAGCCGCTGCGGAGACAGTACATGCCAGTTACATAGATTGTATCACCCCCTTTGTGACCCATCCAACTCATCACAACACAGAAAAACAATCCATTGAAACAGTGAATAGTTTCTGGCTGCTTTTATTAGTTGAATGGGCTCAGTGGAGGGTTGGAAAATGGCAGAACTGGGGCAGGAGCAGTGATGCAGCCACATGCCTGAGTGCAGGGAGGTAGAAGAAAAAATACAGGTGGGCAATACCTTTTCAATAGCAACAGACTATTATACTGACACAGCAGCCTCGTTTATCCTCTATATTTAAATCTATTTTCCTAGCCGCTATGGCACTGCAAGATTTTATTAAGAACAGCACTGAAAATCATTCATTGACTTTCAACTGTTCAAGAGTTAATTACACACTACGCAGCACTGCATGAATGTTGAAGTCTTGGTCCCTACCATGTCAACAGTGGAATTAAGTTCAATACGATAAAAACAGCCATTTTCTCACCTGCACTAGATACCTGGGATCCAAATTTAAATATGGAGACAAGGGGCTCATTCCAGTTACTGAAAGAAAAGAAAAAAACACTTTGACACCAGTTTCTCTGATCATTTTAACATACTGGACTTGAAATTAACAGAGTTAGTGCGCGGAAGCAGTGACAATACTGTCCTTACTGTCCTATTCTGTAATAGATTAATAGGGCGCCTACCAAGAAACGCGTATTTATAGGAAACACTGCCGACGGGTAGGCAAAGGGTATGCACTACGTTTCTGTCACCGCGCTAGGCGACACGGAGTCCTCGTTCAGAGCCTGCCTGTACGGAAGCGCGCGTTGCCGCCCCGGCGCGGCACGGGGCCAGGCGCGGGAAGCCGCGGCCCGCGCGTCGCCTCCGTTTCCGCACGCCGAAAGGGCGACGGAGGCCGCTCGCGGCCCGGTGGCTTCCGCGAGGCCTCGCGCGGCCCGGCCCGGCCCGGCCCGGCCCGGCCCCGCCGGCCGCCCCCGCGCCGCCTCCCCGCGCCGATACTCACGCGGCACCCCGGCCAGGTCCGCGTGGGAGTAGCCCGCGCCGCCGGCGCCGAAGAGGCCGCCGAGGCCCGTGCCCTTGGAGTTGCCGCCGCCCTCCATGGCGCAGCGCCGCAGGCCCCGCCGCCAACGGCCGCCGCCGCCCGCAGCAACGACCTCGGCGCCGCCGTAAAGCGCCGCGCGCGCCGCGCTGCTTTCCGGCGCCCTGCGCGCGCGGCGGCAGCGGCGGCGGGCGGGGCGCCGTTGCCATGGTGAGAGGGGAGCGGCGGGCGGGAGCCATTTTGCAGCGAGCGGCGGCGGCCCCGGCCCCTCGCCGGCCCCGGCCCCGCCGCCTCCCCGCGCCGGTGCGGGCGGCGGGACGAGCCCTGCGCTAAGCCGCGCCGCGCCGCGGGCCGGAGGATGCAGAGGGGCGGAGGCGCTGCCGCATCGTCGCGCCGTGCCCGGGGGGCGGCCGCTGCCTGGCGCCGGCGGCCGTCGGCGGCGCCGCGCGGCTGAGGCGGGCGGGCCCGCGGCCGCCGAGGATGAGCGCGGGCTGCGGGCCGGTCCCCCCCCGCAAGAGAGCCCGGCCCGGCGGCGGCAGCCCCCTGCGGAACGAAGGTTTGTACGGGCCGCAGCGGCCGCCGGGCGAGGACCCCCCCCTCCCCCCCGGCGGCGGAGGGCTCGTCGCTCCCCGCCGCTGCCCCTCGCCCCCTCCGGCCTCTCCGCTCCCGGCCCCGAAACGCTGTTGCGGGGCGGGGGGGGCTGGGCAGGCCCCGCGGCCGCGCCGCCCCTCCGCAGTTAGCGTGCCGCCGCCCGGCCGTCGCCGCGGCGAGCTCGGGGCAGGGCGGCGCTGAGCCGCGCCGCGCCGCGGGAGGCTGCTGGCGCGGGCGTGCGCGGCCTGCCCGGAGCGCGGCCCCGCGCCAGGGCTGAGGTGCGCCCCGCTTTAGCTCCCGGGAGCCGGCGGTCGGAGCCCTGCCGTGGCCAGCAGCCCGTGCTACTTCCCTTTGAAGAGAGCTTTGGGGCTGGAATAAGGCGTACCTGCCCCAATGTTTGCAAGCTTCCTGTAGTGGTCTAACCGCCCGAGTGATGTGTGAACTCTGGGGGGTGATATTTGGCAAATAGTGGATGTCTGGGGACAAAATCTTGCTGCAGTAGGAATTACGTTGTTGAGCATAGTGCTGTGCCACGCAGTGGCGGCGGGGTGAGGTCAGGGTAGTGGCAGAGTCCCGCGTGCTTGTGGGGAACCGCGTGGCCGCCCTGGGTCCGTCGCTACAAGCCAAGGGTGTTGCTAGTGCTGCGGAGTGCTGCAAAGCTGCATGGCAAAAGCCTCAGCGTGGCTTCCCGAGGTTGTTTTATTTGGAGGAAGTGCTGTTAAAATCTTAATGCACGATAAAGTGTGTATTTCAGGAGTAGAAAGGAAGAGGATGAAGGAACTTAAGTTGATGACTTAGACCTCAGTAGCAAGTAACTGAGAGGCTACTTTGAGTAGCTCTGTGTAAGCACGTTTACGAAGTGATAAATATGAACTAAAAATTCAGTTGTTTTCCCCTGTGGTAGACTCTGAGGAAATGCTTGTTTGTTTCTTGGAAAAGAGTAGGGAAATCATGACTAGAAACCTAGTCATTGCTTTAAAAAATAACAAAAAGTCTAAGTTTGTTTACACTGAATATAAGCATATGTCTTGTCTTCACCTTTTATGCTTTTACCACCTTATCAGTAGTAAACGCAGATGTTAGTAGTGTTAAAGAAAAATAATACATGTTATGTTGGTTTGGGAGCTTAAAGGGCTAGTCACATGTGAAAGTTCCCAAACCAAAGTGATTTTGTTCTGTTCTGAAGCTGCTGCTGCCATTTCTCCTTATTGTGCTAATTAATAGCTTCCTTTCTCAACACAAGGTCATTCCTCAAGAGGTAGTCAGCTGGCTTTGTAGAGATTTATTTATCACATGTTTCAACATGTCTAGCTACTTTATTCCCCTTCCCTGTTGGCGATCTTGATTTAACACATGAAATATAAAATGATGAAAACTTGACAAACAACAGAATAATTAATATTCTTACATCTCGATATCTCTTTTTTTTTAATTGTTTTGCTTCATAAAATCTGCCAAAGGCTCTTATTTTTGTTTGAGTGGGATGATGCTGAGGTATTTTTGAAAAACTGAATGGCTGAGTGTGGCACAGATGTGTCTGTGCCTTATCTATATATGGCTTGACCCATTGACTTGGTCAAATGGTAGCAACTTTGCACCCTTGTTTGTGCTAGGTATCATAAGAAATTGAAATACTTTAAATATTTTCTAAACATTACTTTCACATGCAAGAATTCTGTGCTTCGGATAAGGATGTTGATAACCAGCTGTGGAGAAAGTGGTGTTCATGGCCTTGAATGTTAGGGAAGTGCTTGTGAAATGATTTAAGTTACCTATGGCACGAAAAAATTACAGAACCCCTTTAGCAATAAAATGCTGACTCTTTTAGTAGTGACTATGAATCAAGATAGCTAGATCTGTTGTACTAGTTTGTATGTTGTGCAAAACTGCTGTTGCAGTAGGAAAATTGCATATTTTACTTATGCAATTGACAGCAGTGAGTAGTTACCTTGTATAGTCATCAGTGGCAGGTAGAAAACTTCTCCTGGCAAGTGGAAAGGAAGGGGAAATGAAGCCAGTTGTCAGATTTCTAGCATTAGCTTTAAAGAGTTTAATAAGAACAAAACAAAGCCAAAAAACTCTTCTTGCTACTGCTTCTGCTTACTACTATCCACTCTTACTTTCCGGATGTGAAATGACTGCTTTGATTTTTTTTTGTTTGTTTGTTTATTTCCCGAGTCTCTAGATAATTAGTTTCTGGGCTGCTGTTCTAAGAAAGCTTTTCTGAACCCTGCTGCAACATGGCAGAGAGGAAAAGACTGATAAATTCACTGGATTTTTATGGTTGGTAGAGAAAGATATAACGTGTTTTCTTGCTGTTTAGGAGAATCAGTATTGATAGCCTTTACAAATTGTTTATTTTTGGAGGGGGGAAGAGTCTCCTTCTCCCAGTGTTGGTCACTCTTAGAACACACAATCTTTATATCAAGACTCATGTTTCACAGTACACTACATATGAATAAGATTGAGTTGGCATCTCAGAACACAATAGAGAATGGCTAGTTTTTGGGGGGTTTTTTTTTGTTTGTTTTTTGATTACGTTGCATCACTCTTTCATTCCAAAATTTAACAGAAGTCTTTCACTGCAAGTCTTTCACTGTGTTGGTGATAATAAAAGGTGATAAAGATAGTTGAAAAGTTAGTGAGTTTTTTCCTTTAAACCATACCAAAAAATTCTTAGAGGAAAATAAACAAAGCTTGGTGTTTGTAGGGGTTATTATAGAAGCCACAGCTGCTGACTGTATTACAAATTAAACATTGCATCACATGTAACGTTAATAATGTTAGTCTGGATGCTTCCTTTAGCAGAGATGATAATAAAGATTTGACTGAGATGCTTTTACCTTCATCAAGTATAAGTTATCTTACTCATATGCAATCATATTGCAATTTTATCATGTTTCATGTAATAATGTAGTGGATTGTGGTTTTTCAGTTTGTAAACAACGGACAATTACCACTTGGTTGGAGAATAAAGGACCCCAGACAACTGAGTCCAAAAGGTAAAATATACAGTATACCTATTCAAAAGTTGTGTTCTTTGAGTGGGCCTGTGGAGAACTGAAACTGTGGTTTGGTTTGTGAGTACAGCTAGCCCCTGAAAAAAGGTACCTCTGTGTCTGCTGCTTTCCTTGCCTAGGCATGTCTCCCATGGATAACTAGTTGAGAGTTTCACTACTGAAAACTAACTAGCTAAAAAAAAATTTTTTTTTTTATTTTTTTCCTGCCTTGGCTTCCTGAACTAGCACACCATTTAGGTGAGTAAGCACTGGTTCTCCTGGAAGGAAAAAGATGGGAATGTGCAGCAAAACAGAAGTGCTACTTTCAGTGGTAGACAGCCATTAGATCAGATTAGTGGTAATGTCCTTAGTAAACAGTTCTGCTTTTATTTTGGTTTAACATGAAGAATAATTTTCAGATTTTGACTGATGGTCTTGTATTCTACTCACAGTTCTATTGTTAATTCTGTTAATTTGCAGACAAAATTCAACTTTGCTTCATCTCATTGGACTCTGATAGTATAAGCAACATGCAGCTCAATTTAATCTGGACTTTCTGCTGATGTAAACTGTCAGGAGCAGTGTTGACGAGAAAGTTAAACTCTTATGAGTTTCATTTTAATGCGGTCCAATGCAAAGGAGTATCAGATGGTACTTTTCCACAATCCCAATTGTAGATATACTGGCTTATTTTTTATTAATATTTGTTAATAATTAGAGATTATAATCCATATCAGTGCTAAAACGATCAACAAAAGATAGGAAAACTTATGAAAATGATTAATACAGATGTCCAGAGGGCTTGATTATGGGCTCACAGATTGTGGTAAAGCAAAGACATTAAAATAATACTTAAGAAGTAAATGAATCTTTATTTCAAATTCCCTTTTGAGCATTGTGTTTATATATCCTCTTCCAGCCTCACTGCCAGATTGAAGCCTGGCCAGTTTTAAGCAGTAAGATTGAGTCATGTGAACACTTCATGTGCCTCTTTCTTGCTGATAAATTTCATGATTCTGGTTTACTCTATTTGAATTTTAAAACATTTTTTTAAAAGATTTGGTTTCTCATTTATTTTTGACATCTGTTCAATACCTTTAAACAGTCACTTCCTGAGATGGCATGGCAATAGCATGACTTCTTCATTTTGTTCAGTGAAGTTTTCAGTGTAGGAACAAATGGATAGATGAAGGATATAAGTTCTAACATAAAACAGAAGGATTTTAGGGGCTTTTCAAGTGATTTTTCTATGTTTAAGTTCCAAGTTATCTGTTGATCCAAGCCCCTTCTTTTTTATTTTATCTGTCTTTGTTCTGTAGTGCTAAGGTGTATGGCTGCTTTTTTTTTTTTTTTTTTTTTTTTTTTTTCCCCCCTTCTTCTTTTTAATCCAGAGTGGTCTTTCAGGAGGGAAGCTGTAGTCATTCATGAAGAGAACGAATGCCTTCAGAAATGCATTAAGATGCTCAGTTGCTGGATTTAGGATTACATGGTGATCAGGAATTCTCTTATTTATCGCAAATGGCAGACTGCGCAATGACCAGACAAACAATTTAACATGTTTTGTTTGTGTAAATTATATGCAATACTGTAATAATACATTCTGTAGAAGGTTTTTTCAGTGATATGTTCACCAAGAGCAGGTAGATTTCTTTTAAGATTCATATAGCATCTAAGTATTTTTCCTCATCAATAAACTTGTACAAAAATCAGTATGCAAACTTGATAGGACTTTCCCATGTCTCTTGAAAAGTTTAAGTTGGTTGTATAAAACTCAATTAATTTTCGTCCTTAATCGTTAGGAAACATTTTCCCATTCTTTGTGTAATTCTTAGTACAGAACAAGTTAATTTTAATAATCTTTAATTTCTTAATAATTTAAATAATTACAATTTAATAATAATTCAAAATTTATTTTTTGTTATCAGTTCTAAACATACTCCAGTGTTATACCTATGTATGGTGATTTTTGTTAGCAGCATATGACTTTTCAAGAGTAAGGAAATAGCATGATGTTTTTGAGACTATTGGATTATTCTGTGTCCTGCTCTTCTAAAGGTGAATCTGAAGCAATAGCTACAAAACAACAGAGTTCTTTACTCTTGCTGTTCTTAACTAATTAAAAAGAAAGTTAAGGAGGACTTTTCATGATTTCTAACTTTTTTTCATTTGGAGAAAATACCTGAATAATGAACTTTAAGCTAATAGAGGCATAGCTTAATACAGTTTTGGAAGTTTAGACAGAACTTAGATTTGAACATAAGGATAATGAATCACTGGACTATATTACTAAGGTAAGCAACTGAGTCCTCATTCCTTGAAGCCTTTAAATGGAAATACATTATTACTGAAATATATTTCCCATTTCAGTAAAACTCATCAGTGCTGGTATTGCTCAATTAGCAGACATGATGGAGTTTCTATTGTATGTTTATAATCATTCTCTGTCTTAAAAAAAAATAAAAAAAGAAAAAAGATTTCATTTGGAGATAGTATTAAGTTCTGTTACTTCTCTTCCACAGCTTACAAAGCAAAATTAATAATAATACTGAAGCAAATCTCAAGATGACTTCCATTAAAAAAGACAACTTTTGTGAGCATGATGTGAGAAAGCTAGAGAATATTTGTCAGCAAAATTATCCAAAAATATCTGTGGAAGTTGGTACAAAGCATGCAAATTTGCCTCAGACAGGCAGCATGTATAACTGGGAGGCTGGAGGTGTGTGTAAAGATCCAGTCTTGGACACAGAGCCTGTGAAAGGGACCCAGTCTGGAGACCTCTTTAGAAATGCCAACATTGATCAGATGCACAAAACTGGCAAACAGGCTCAAAGACACTGTGAAGAAAACAGTGACAATTGGACTCAAAGGAAATTATTGTCAGGCCGGTCTTTGAAAATGGGAAATACAAAACTTTCCTCAAAAGACACCGAGACTGATGGACAAGTGGCTTCATGCAATTCACAGAAGCTTAAGAGTTGCAATTCTGTTGATGTAGTCTGTTTGATGAGTGAACAAGAGGAAGGGGATGTAGTTCCAGAAAGCCCGCTTTCAGATGCTGGTTGTGATGCTGGCGTATCTGATCTTGGAGGTCCTGGAAGACTGAGCAAATGTCGGAGTAGTTCTGGGGATTCTCCTGCTTTTGAGAAAGAAAGTGAACCAGAGTCACCAATGGACGTAGATAATTCTAAAAATAGCTGTCATGGATCAGAGGCCGATGAAGAAACAAGTCCATTTTTTGATGAGAGAGAGGAGATTAATATGTCAAAATCCATAAACCAGTCTTCCAGAATTCGATGCATGGATGCTGAACTGGAGTCAAGAAAGTCACGGTTTTCTACCAAGGGTTGTGAAGGCTTTGAAGGAACAGACAATCCTGTCAAAGAGGATGGTCTGCATACAAAGTCACCTGGGATCTCTCCTGTTCTGTTGTCAGAATGCAAAGGTGCAAAACAGGGTGGGAAGAAAGACTCCAAAATCACCTCTCATTTCATAAGGATACCAAAAATTGAGGAGAAAAGGTAATGTTCTGTTTGTTCATCTGTATTTTCTCACTTTCTTTTAATTCTCAGCGATTGCACTTTGGATGCTGGATTTTGCAAAATATATGCTAAGAAATGAAGACAACTTTGCTGCAAGCTTGAAATAACTATTTTTAATGGGACTACATTTTTAAAGGATGTATTTTTTTCTACTGCAATTTTTTAAATCATTGGAATTATGCTCAATGTAGAAAGTTGATTTTGTTTATGAAAGAAGTGATTTAGGACCATGGCATTTTTAATGCTTGAAAACAAATGGTAGTACAGGGAGTGATTTGCAAAATGTAGATTTAGCATTCATTGCTTCCTTTAGAATATTTGAGGAAACTAGTGTTTTCTTGGTTTTTATTGTTTTGCCATGTTTTTAAAAGTGCTGAGTCAATTTTGTTGCAAAAACAGTGATATTGATGCTTTGATTGAGAACAGCGTGAAAAAATTCCCTTTTCAAAGAAATTGTATAGATGTTCATGAAGGTTTTTGTTTTTTATTCATATTTTGGGAGAAAGGAGGAAATAGTGATTAGACACTACAGCATAAAACAGAATGACCTGAGACTCCATATGCTAGAGGTTGTAAAGGACAAAAGGGTAATCTCTGCCTCAAAGAGCTTAGATTTCAGCAGGAGACTGAGAAAGTGAGGGAGAACTACTTAGTGGGTGTAATAAGCAATTATCTCTGACTAATGTCTCCTCTCAGGCCTTAAAGTAGGACAAGAGGGTAGTTTTTCACACATTTGCTGAGAGCTGCCTCCAGATGTGAGGAGCACCACAAACCATACTGATGAAAGAAATAACAAGAGGGTGACAAAGGGTGGGAAGCTTGCATATGAAAATCTTAAGAGATGAGTAGGTTGGGAATGGATTTGGAAAGCAAGAAAAAACAGTAGCTTCTGGGGAGGAAAAGTAGTGATGAAGCACTGGCTAAAAGTAGTATGGAAAAGATTATCATGAAGTTTAAAATGATGGATTAAGTGAATATTCTTTCCATTAGTTTAAATTAATTGCTGTTGTAAAAGTACAGCAGAGGTTGAGGCAGACTTGCAGTTGTCAATGCTAGAGAAAAATGTGTTAAAATACTTACATGTTTGAGAAGGGAAACTGATGCAAAGTTTTACTGTATGGATAAATGGGAATATTAGTGGGGCTTTACAGAGTAATTAGTAAGGTGAAGTATGAGGCTGCAGGGAGATGTTCTGGTGTTAATAAGATGATGTGGGAGTTTTATACTTCACTCCCAGGCAAAATAGTGAAATTGTCTATAGTGCTTCAGAGATCAGTTAGAAAATCTTAAAGCTCTCCTCTGAATTTTAGGTAGACCAGGTCTGCAGCAGGTAAGAGTAGCAGAAATCTTAACTGGAGGAGAAAGAAACAGGGCTGTATTAAATTGATTTCAGTCATCAGTAAAGTCATGCTAATGTGACTATGCCATTTGCATATGATCAGCCAAAGTGACTATGCCGTTTGCATATGATCAGCCAAAGTTTGGACATTATCTGCACCTGAAGATACTGGTGTACACAGAGATGCAGCAAACAGGTTGGACATCTTTATCCAGGAGATGGAGTAAGCTTGCTAAGGAGCTTAGAGATCTAAACTATACCTCAAAGTGTAGGCTTTTATCTTATTTTGTGTTTTTCTCTGAGAACCTTCTCTTTTGAATGAGAAACATTTGGTATGTCACATCAAACACATAGCTAAGCTGTAGAAACAACCAAATCTGTAGGAACAGTTGTAACTGCTATGTAGGGACTCTTACCTGCTGCAGTCAGATTGTGTGGTTACAGTCCAGCAGAAAAAGAGTTGGTAAGTTCTCCTCAAGAAGGAATAATAGTGACATTACGTGAAATGCTGAGAATGGACAGCAGCGCAGCAAGCGTATTCAGTGTGACGTGCTGAACACCAGAATATGCGTTTATTTGAAACCTGGGCCTACTTTTGCTTTTTTGCGGTAGGGGAGGGAGGAGTGAAGTTTGGAATGGACTGTCATGTCCCTTCATGTTAATTTCCAGGTAACATTTTTGCCTCCGGTGTCAACTTACAAGGATACAAAATTTATTACACATCTGAAAAAGTTGCATCTACACATCATATTGCAACATAAAAGCAGTCTTATCTAGAAACATGGTGAAGGTTAAGAGGCCTTCCCAGTATTTTTATTTTCTGATATCAAAGCAAAACATGAGGAACAAAAAAAAGTATAAAAATAGTGTTGTGTGGATTACGTGCTTAGCTTTGAAAATGTTTTCTCGTGTTTGAATCTTTAAAGGAAAAAAATTATTGCAGCCATTGCAAGTGTTTTGTACCATTTGAAATGGAGAGGATGTAGGTTTCATTTTTTCTAAATACAAATAAAAAATTTTGACACATTCTCTCTGAAAGTGCAAAATTTTCAATAGGTTTCACAGATTCTTGATGCCATTACTGCATAATCTTATTGCTAAAACTTCTACTTGGATCCAATTTTTATTTCCATTATAGACCTCCTTTTGGTTGCTGGATTAAAAAAAGGGAGGGAAGAGGAGGTCTACTTTTTTTTAAGCCGATGTAGAACAAGAGTCTTCCTTCTCTGTTCTGGACAGACTTGTTTGTTAGGCAGTTCGTGTGCATTTGCTGTGGGTTTTCATCAGGTTCAAATTTTTTTTCCCAAAATATTTCAGATCAACAATCAAACATATTTCTTTAGAAGAGGGTAAGTTCATCTGCTCTTGCGCGCATTTGAAATTTGCAGGTGTCATTACAAGTTTTTATCTGACATGAAAAATTCAGCTGAGAAAAGGTAATCAAGAGTTTAATTTTAGTTTTTAGTTTGTATGTATGTGTACATATGTGTGTGCGCGTGTGTGTGCACGGGCGTACATGTTTCTGTTTTGTTTTGTTTTTTGTTTTCCTAACTCAGAATTGATAAAAGACTCTAGAGAGGATCCTGACAAATGCAGACCAGTGGGTCTGACTTCTGTCCCTGGTAAAGTCTCTAACAAGGAATAGGATCATGGATAAACAGAGTCTAGGAAAGAGGTAGCATGGCTTCACAGAGGAGAACCCTGCCTTGTTAACCTACTGCATTTTGTAGGTGTTTCTGAGCATGTAGAAAAAGGGAATTTCAGTGGGATGAGGGGAAGAGGCTGGAGTTAGTGGTGGGATTCCCCCCCTCCCCGCCCCCTCCCCCAAATAAACCTTTGGCCTGCGGCTGCAGCAAGGCTCGCACAGAGGCTGGCAGGATTATAAACTTAACCCAGAAGTGGAAATCCCATGCATTTGTCTGCTGTGTTTTTCAGTTGAAATGAAATGTTTAATTATATTTGTATTTAACAGCAGGAAAGAAAAATGTGAATTCAAACCTCAGAGGCTGGGAAGGAAGATTCCTAAATATATGCCACCTCCTCTTCCAACTAATAAGAAATGGTTTGGGACGCCGATTGAAGATATGAGAAGAATGCCTTTGTGTGCAGCCCGTCTTCCGCATTTGCGACCTTCAGCTAATCACACAGTAACCATCAGAGTACGATTATTCGACGTACTACTTGAAAGTCTTTTTTTTTTTTTTACTGAGTTGATATTCGTTAATAAGAAATTAATGCAATCCTGCCATGCATTAGTTTTACTACATTAGCAGGTTGCAGAAAACTTTCTTTGCTGCTCCTTGCTATCAGACTGGGGCAACTGATTTTGCTGAAAGTTGACTTGTCTTCTGATACATAGAATTGGGATATTAAGATCCAGAGGAAATGTAATAGTGGTTTTACAGCCTCTGGCCTGTTAGAGAGAAGTATATTCATACTTCCTGGTATGATTTGTAAACTGTGGGACTTAGTCTGCAAGTAAAATTTGTACTTAAAAGTGTTCTATTTTTAATATATCTATATTTGAATTTGAGATATATAGTAGGTTCAGGATATATATATATAAAAAGACTATGAATGAAGAGGAGTTGGTAGCAATTTTAGCACTGAATTTTAGATCGAATCTGACATGTATGTCTTTATTCCTTTGGAGTAATGTATAGTAGAATTATTGTTGAAAGAAAATGTGTGACCAGAAACCTGTGAGGTCCTGGACAAATCCCAAACAAAATAAACTGCTCTAAGTTTAAATAAATGCAAATTTCAGAGAAATCAGTGCTACCAGAAAGCCATGTAACAGATTAGGTCTTCAAGAACATTGTATTATTTATTTTGTAACATTTTCTCATATTTTATGGAGTAAGTTTAAACTATTGCTTAATCTATAATAACTTACCATTCTGATCATTATTAGTTTAAAAGATGTTATTTATGTACTTGGCTATGGTTCCTTTTCAAACTATATTTTGAATACTTTGGTGAAAATATTTTGATTAAGTAGCTACTTCTTAACTTTATAAATGAGGCTATCTAACTGATAATTAGACATGAAAATAGTTGCACATATTGCCTTATTTCTGTGCACATAAAGAGCTCAAATAGCAAGGTGGTGTTCTTTTCAGCAAGTTTAAGACTTGAGGGGATCTTTAATTCTGTAGTTTTTACCTCCTGTCTGAAGCCATAGAACTCCTATCAGTAACCTCAATGAGCAGTTGTTTTTGTTTTTAAGTTGTGGCGTGTGTTGTTCTGGATTTAAAGAAATGGAAAAATCCATTGCACTGTTTTTTTGATGTCTAGCTTCCCCCTCTTAAAAAGCGGTGACTGCAGATGAGAGCTTTTTGTGTAATTATGCTTGTGCTTTCTGTTCCTTTGTTCCATATAAAATTTCAAAGGTGAAACTTTGAACTTCTTTCTCTCTACCCCTGGGTTGTAGGTAGACCTCTTGAGGGAAGGAGAGGTACCTAAACCTTTTCCAACGCACTACAAAGATTTGTGGGACAACAAACATGTTAAAATGCCCTGCTCAGAACAGAATTTATACCCTATAGAGGATGAGGTAAGATAACAGTGCTTACGGTTGTGCAATAAAATGTTTGTGTTTAGATATGTATCTAAGTATACATTTAAATGCACGCATGCATGCACATATATACACACGCACACACATGTACTCACATACATATATATGAATTGTATGTTTGGAATTGGAAGACCTGACAGATAGACATATCTGGTCTGAAAAGCTGGATTCTGAGAAATGATGCTTCAGACAGAGGGAAGGTTTGTTTTTTTTCTTCTAGTAGTTATTTTATCTAGCCATTTAGGTGATTTGTAGAGGATTCACAAATATGAATGAAATTAGCCAAATTCTGACTGTAATACTCTGTCAGGTGTTACTGATTGAAATATATGTGACTTTACTGTTCTGCTAAAATGATGGCAGAAAGATTATAGAGTTGGCCTTGCATGGTTGTGTTTCTTGTCATGGCTTTAAGCATGCCTGCTGAAAGAGCTTAAAGGGCAGTGATTAAAGTATGTGTCCTGTGGTGAAAACTGTATTGGTGATACTTAAAGCTGGAATGGAGATTTTTATAGCCTCTAGGAACTACTCTCTCTCTTTTTTGTTTATCAGCTTTACAGGTGCAGTATTAAATGAATTCAGTTGATATTTCAATGATAAAGGGTTGATAAAATCTTTGTTGCAAGTTGAGCAAGACCTGCCCCTCAGTAGTCTCATAAATATCATGTAATTGCTTGAAATAGGCACTAGGACTTCCTATTGAGAAAAAATATTGTGGGATGTTTTAAATTGGGTTGATGGAAGAGTGAGCCATAGTGGTCTGCTGTTGTGATCAGTGTCCTTAATTTTCTTAATATTACATTTTTTTAAAGTTAGTTCGATTTATATTCGAAGCAGTGGATTTCATAAACTGTGGTAATGTTGTATGTGCAAAACCCACTTTCTTTATTCAGCCTGAGGAATAGTACTGCATGTGTGAAAAAGACAGCTTCAATTAAAAAGGAACTCTTTAGGAAAGTAAAATGAAACAGCGTAAAACTTTTTGAAAGTGCTTTATAGTAACTCAAAATACATCACTTATTTAAAAATAACCTCACAAATAAGATTATCCTTCTAAAATTTTGTAGCAAGGAAGAAAATTAGCACTAAACACGTCTTTCCGTTTTTGAATGTTTTCAACTGACTTTTTGGGGGGTTTTATTTTAAAGAATGGTGATAGAACTGCTGGAAGTCGATGGGAACTAATCCAAACCGCCTTACTTAACAAATTTACCTGCTCACATGATTTGAAGGTAAGTTTGTCAATTTGAAACCAAGTCTGTATAAATATAAAGATAGAAATACTTTCAGGCTTTTCATGTGGTGCTGTTAATGAGTTCTGCTCAGTCCTATTTATTTCATCACTTAATCTGTGCTGTTCAAGATATCCCCTAACAAGTTCTACAAATTCACTAGGTAAAGAAGATGTGAAACATCTTGTTTTTCTCTCTGTAATCACTTCTGGTTATGGTGGATGTCTTTGAATGCTATTAAAATTTAAAGGGCCTTACATTTGTTGAGAACTCTGGTTTACTGCCTCTATAAATACAATAGCTGCTGAACAGCATTGTTAGATCTTGTGTTTAATGTTTTTAAGCCATATTTTTAAAACTAAATTTAAAAACAAATACTGTTACCCTTTTGTGAAACTCAGATATGGAATTTCTGTTTTATTCTAACTTAGTTAATTTGTAGTTAGTTTGTAACTGTAGTTAATTGAAAGAATTAGACAGAAGGATTAAAGATAGTACTTGTGTTTTGGGGGGAATCTGTGGTCCTTTATTTTCCCATCTTCAGATTAGTCTAATTTAGAGTAACTCTATAGGCAGACAGAACAGTCTGTCTCTTATTTTTGAAAAAATAACTGCTCAAAGTTCTATATAACACACAGTAGTAGTAAAATAAATAAGGCATCCAGTAGTCAATTTTATAGAGAAGCTACTTCTGTTGTGGAGTGTACAAAACTTTCACAAAACCATCATCTTTTGCAAGTGGCCAAAGGGTCACAAAAATAGAACTGTTCCGAAGCTGCTCTCAGTTCCAGTTTTGCATGTTAATTTCTTTGTGTTTGTCACTTTTGTATCAAGAGAGATAAAATTTAAATATTTCTGCTGGCTATATAGATGGAAATATCAGCATGCTAACCTGCTTCATACTGGGGAGTAGTGGCGCTTCTTTTGAAAACTTGAAAGAAAGGTGGTCATTGGATGAGTATTTGTAAACTCAAAGAAATTCTAAATCTTTCTCGATCAGATGAATTATGAAACGTGTTCCTTGCTGAAGTCTTAACACTGGTATCTGGTTCAGTGTCAGATAATGATTCTTACTACTTGGTAGCTTGCCAGAGACAGATTGTGTCATGTTTATTCAGTGAAAAGAGACTAGTATTAACTGTATTAAGTGAAAGAACTGTATTTTAATTTCTATGGCTTGCTTGATGCATTTTCTCATTACTAGGCTGCTTAGACTAATAAGTAGTACAGTGATGGCTAGGCAAAAAAGCCAAAGTTCAGACTGTCCTAAATGTTGGCACTGATTTTCTTTGGTGTTATTAAAATAAATTATACTTTATAAGTGAATACAAAACTATTTGTCCAGCAGGAGCAGCTGGGTTGTGGTAAATGTAGCACCTAGACTTTTTTATAAAAAGAATTGTAGGGATATAGGCAGGTGAAAATAAGGTTGGCTTCTCCTGAGTGAATCTGACACAAGAACTGTTCCCACAAGTGTATGTCATTACATTTGAAAGAATTCAGGCTGCTGGGGGAAAAAAATCTTTATATTTTGAGGCTAATATTCTATTGATAACTCTGACAATTCTCCCCAACTCTTGACTTTTCCACCAGGATTTAATGATTTGAGATTTGGAGCAGCTTAAAATTGATCTTACAGTTCTACTAGGAATAACGCAATTTAGTTTACACCTGAAAGGCAGGGAAGGAGGAGGATGGGGAAGCTACAGACACTTTAAAGGAACTGTTAGTGCTTCTTTCCTCTTCCTTCCCTTCACCCCAAGCAACTAATCCAATTTTCTTTGATAATATTATTTTATTTAATATTAAATTTTCTTGAGAATTCTTTAAACTGGTTCTTGGTGTGCAAGGGCCATGTTAAATTTGTTGTGCTTCCAATTCTTTAACTGGTAAAACTTCTACCATATTGCAGAAGGGTGCTTTTCTTTTTTCTCTCCCCCTCCCCCCCCCTTTTTCCCCTCTTTTCTCTTTCCTGTCTCCATTTTTAAAGACAGCAGGGGTGTGTGTAGGAATGCTTATGCTGTGTGTTATAGGCAGATCCAAGGAAACCTTGTCTTGTTTTGTGCTGGGAGGAAACTGTAGACCATAGCTTTTTCACTACTGAATTTAAAATAGGGGATTTATTAACATGGGGTTGTGCCATGTGAGTACAGTTGAATGTATTTTGATAGGCTCTGTGACAGGTTTTAGCCACTAGATGGTACTGTTCCTTCAAAAAGGAAACTTCATAAATTAAATCCTTTTTCTTCTGTGTCTCAAAGCTTTATTTTGCTGTGTTCCTTCCTTAGGAGGCCATACTGAGATACAATGTTGCTTATGCCAAGAAATGGGACTTCACAGCTCTTACTGACTTTTGTGATAAGGTAAACCAAGTTGATTTGATATAAGAAAAAAAGGTAAAATCTGAAGAATTGTACTTTGTTTATGTATCTTGAATTGCTTTTCGCTTCATTTCCTCTTTCAGGGGTGAAGGTCTGCCTATTGCAATAAAAATCTATATGAATAATCATTTGGCTGATAACTTCGGTTGAAATGTTTATTATGCTTTAGAGACTAGATTTGTTTTAAATCTTATGCAGCTAACTTGAGTGTTTCAGTAACAGCTAAAGTTACTGAAGGTAAGAAGGTGAGGTACACTTCCAGTGTAGTTGTTTCTTGTTTTAGAAAATGCTGCTGTTCTTTTAAAAAACAAACAGTAACTTTAATGCTACATTGTAGTGGTGTTTGTAGAGACTGTGCTTTGCTGGTCTAGCAGTAAAATTTTACCATATACTAAGATGATAAATTTAAATCCTGGAGCCCTTTAAAGATTGGGATCATTGTTGCATTTTCGTATTTCCTTCCTGGAAAAGGATTGGCTTGGAGGAGAATAGCAGATGACAGATGGACGTTGGACTATTCTTAATGTACTCCTGGTTGACGATCACAAACTGTAGCAATTAACACAGTACGGGAGATTAAATGAGATGCAACACAAAGTTGCCCCCCACAACTCAGAAATGTTTTTAAAAACAAGTGTGCTTTTTTATGTTGGGAGGTTTGCTAAATTGTGTTAAAATATAGTGGAAACTAAATATGAAGCGAATTTTTGTTGTGTCTGTTTTAAACGGGTGTCAGCTTGATTCATGCAAGCAGAAAATTGTTCTTTCTGTTGTCTTTTCCCTTTGGTTTAAGGACTAGTATTTTACATAAAGGGTTTTGTTTTAGATTCAACAGAATACTGGTATTCCTGGAGGAAAGCAGCTATAAAAATTCTTGTGGCTTCATGTTTGCCAGCTATGAGAGCTACTGCATTGGTCTGTCCTGGTGATTTAGTGCTTCCTCCTCTCATCTGAAATCTCTCTCTTCTTGAGACTGTAATGATAGAGGTTGTGGACATTTGGCTATTTTGCTACTGTTGATTCTTGTGTGACTTGTATTAGATTTAACTGGTCCGTTTAACTGGCCTTGAACTGATCCCTTTTATATTATCAAAAAAAAAAAAAAATATGCAAATTATAAAAATGTTTTGAAGTATAAGCAAGCTATTTGTTCAAAAACATTACTCAAGAGTGCACCTGGGTGACACCCTTTTGTTGCAAATACATCAGAGCTTGCCATGAGGCATTCACATAACACTTTTGGGAATTCAGAACCTAAGATTGGATTCAGAGATTATCAGCCATGGGGAATAAATAATATCACTTTGCATCAAGAGGAGAGGAACAGTAGGAAAATAAACTGTATTAGGCATCAGTCTTTCACTGAGGGTTAAAAGGCAATTTTTGTCACCTAGGAGTGATGATTGATTTGTGAAATTCTCAGATGAAAGGAAGAAAGCTGTTCCAAAATATTTTCTTAAACTGAGGTAAAATGTACAGAACTATATTTAAAAAACAAATAGTGAAGACTGGGAACTGGTGAACTACCAGAACAGAACTCTACTCTGAATTAACTTATTCAATATGTTGATCTCAGTGAAAAGAACATGTGGAGAAGGGAACAGCTTAGAGAGAAGTTTAAATCTATTTTATCATTAAGGGATGTGAGAACTTCAAGTTTTGTAAATTAGCAAGGCATCTGCTTTCAGAGGCTTTGCACAATGTATTTGTGGTCTGCTTAAGTGAGTGTCTATTGAGTGAAATGTTCAGATCCACTGTGGAAATGACTTAAATATAACAGCTATAGCAAAGTATGGCTTTTGAAGTTTACTGTGTTTGGGAGCTAATGATTATGGATTTGCCACCAGCTTATGTTTTCCCTTATGTCTTCTGTTTTTTAGAGGAACAGGGGAAGCATTTTGGGTGACTTTTCCTCAGCAGAAGTTGAGGGGATTGCATGATAGGAAAACTGGCTTTGAGTAATCAAGATGAAGAGAGGAGAAGCTCAGTAGAGAGTTTCATTTCAGAAGGAATGAGAAATATATATTTTAAAGTGATTAAACAGTTTCTTTCAGCCTCAAATCTGTTTCTATTCTTGGATACTATTGACCTGGGTACTATGCTCTTAATCAACAATTCTATGGACTGTTTTAGGAAGGAACTGAGTCTGCACATCTAATGGTGTCCATTTTAGTGATTCATTTGTGACCGTTGTATTTGGGTATTACTTTGATACGTCTATGTTTGTTAAATTATAAAGCATAATTTGGTGTTTTTTCTTTTGATTCTGGACACAAGTCACCTCATCTATTGCTAAATGCTTTCATATCAGTGGGTTTCTCTTGCATTGTATTTCCAATTTTAGGTAGTTTCGTTTCAAAATATGCACTCAAAATAGTCGCTCTTCAAAACCCTACTTGTAAGATTCAAATCAATCTCCTTGTAATAACAGTAATTACCAGTTTCTGGGACTTTTTTTTAAGTTTGTTTTCCTAACTAAAGGAAAGCAAATACATACTGTATGACCCATGACTTGCTCTGTATAACTATAGGTCACTTCTTTCATGGTTCTGATATTGTCACATACATGTTTTTTACCGACTGCTAGGTGATATGAGGAGGGCAAGATATAAAAAGACCCTTCCCTGTAAGACTAATGGTATGCAGATGATTCACTTGTATTTTTTGTAATCCTGTGCTGGATACAGATACTTAATTTTGAAGCTGTCTTGATAATTTGCTGAAGTAAAGTAATTAATAAAATGGTGGTTTTATCTGTTTGAGTTGACTTTTCTGTCTTGCTGAAATTCTTTAAATAGTAATATTTATCAGGCTTGTTGATGTGATTATCAAAAAGGCTTGGTGATTTTGCATAGACTGTGTCACTTGGTGACTGTGGCATCACCTGGTTATAAGGGTAACATAAGAGCTGTGGTTCTTGGATAGCAGCAAGAGCTTAACTAACAGTGCACTGAAGCAGAGGGACAAATGCATATTGAAGAAAACAAAAACACCCCCACCCCACATACGTAGAGTAGTTCCTAGATTCCACTGTTATCCCCAGTGCTTGGCATAAAACTGAAAATTGTTGTCTTTGTAACCCTGATTTCCCTATGCCCTCCCAGGTATGTTTTCTTACCGTGAACAGTATACTAAAGGAAAGGTTACAAAGGTAGCTCTATTGTAGGCACCTACCTCAAACAGAAGCGGATGTTTGTTTCTTCACTTAAAGTCCTGTTCTGTACTTAATCTTCCACACAGCAGATAAGGGGAGGATTATGTGGAACAAATTGAATATAATGAATTGCTTCAGGAGAGACAAATTTTGCAGGCCAGTTCAATTCTGTCATGTAAAATTGATAATAAGTTGATGCCTTGAATTACCTGAGCAACACTAGGCTAAAACTTCAGTTGTATTTAATAACATTTTGAGGAAGAACTGTCCTTTGAAAAACTTACCAAGTTAGAAGAGCTACAGTGTTGCAGTTACCAATGAAATAATGGTTGCCTTTTATAGTAGTTCTTGCTGAGAAGACATCCTGGCACAGAAGTAAACTATTTGACTTGACTGCTTTTGAAGCATCTCGATATAATAATGCATTTCAGTTATATCTGATGTTTCCATTCATGTTTTCCCCGATCATTGTGAATGTGTAATTTGGCTTAATTAAACTACAGACTTTTCACAGTTGTGTACCTAATTGTACAGTTGTTGCGCAGGCCCTGATCTTTTTGTGGGGGTCTTTGGGATGATGTAATAAAACCCATAAGTAGCTACATTTCTTTAAAATGCTAACCAGAGTTATAATCAGGAACTGTCTTAAAAGAGTCTGTAAGTACTTAAAGTAGTAGATGCAAATTGGTTAACTTTTAAAATAATTTTAAAATTACTTCTTAGTGCATGCTTCAGCCTTGTAAAAGTCTCCTTTTAGCTTATAGCAGTCTGCTTTTTTTGACACTCAAGACATGAAGTACAGCTGAATAGTACATCTGTTTATGCTTTAAACACAGGTTTATGTTAGGTTCTCAAAGCTAGAGTGTAAAAAGTGTCAAGCCAGTGTGTCATGCTTATGTCTTTGGTAGAAGGCATGGTAGTTTAAAATAAACTTCCACCTCTTGCCTGAACTTACTCAGTTCTGTTTAAAAAACAAACAAAATCCCTGTCTGTTAGGAAATGATGGATGTTTTTCTGTCATTAACAAGGAAAAGATTTGGAAAAGGAAATACTAATCCATGTAAAGCAATATATGACAGTGGATTTAGTTATATTACTAGCATTTAAAAAAAAAAGGTGAATGTGTTTAAGTATGCCATATCCTTTTATCTCTGATTTAGGAAGTTGAAAACAGTGCTGACCTCAAGTGCAGGTATCTATTATTTTTGCATTTTATGTACTAATACTGTTCTTCCTTTTTGCCAGCTACTGAAAGTACCAGAAACTAATATACCATCTTTATGGCTCTCTTGTGTAGCATTCCAGTAAATTAAATCCAAAATATTTGCCAAATAATTCGTATTCTCAGTGAATCAACACACTTCAGTGATTTTTCACAAGAATGTGACAAATTACTCTATCATCTGCTTATATATTCAAGGTGTTTTGAGAGGCTTACCTGCAAGAAAGGTTTTGATTTTGATTTTTATCACATTCCTATTATATTGCTGGAAAGTTTTTAATTTGGCAGTATTTTTTTTTTTTAATATGGAGGTTTGGTTTTCTAGGAAACAGTTGTTTCTTGTTTTATGTACAGCTTTGAAACTTAAAACAATTTTCAGCATGATACCTTCTCAGAACATTTTGAGTTTTCAGGAGGCTCCATTTCAAAATAAATGGATGCTTAGAATGAGAAGAAACAAAACCCGTGTATGAATGATACATATGGTGTGTGAAGAGGAGGAAAAAAGCATAGTGTCTGCTCTACTATTGCTTCTACAGCTTGACTTCTTTACAAGGAAAGGATAGCACTTGTGTAATGTAGTTTGTTCTCTCATTTTTTAACAAGTGTGTGTGTGTGTGTGTGTATAAATGGTGTGCTAAGTAAAAATGAAGCAATACATATGACAGTATTAGAGGTAATATTAAAAATTAGTCAAAATGCTTATAAAAAGCAGAATTCTAGTTGCATGTGTAAGCTTAGAAGGTTGCAACTTAGTATTGAATTTTATATAGATTTGTTCTTGTACTGAAGCATAAATCTGACATGTTGCAGCTGCTGTCAAAATTACATACTTTTTACTATTTTCAGCTTTTTATTTAAAATTTGATGAATTTACATGCCATGTAAAGAAGATTTTGAGATGTTATTTCTTCATGTGTATTTGTCAAAAGAAAAAGGGTTATAAAGGCAATGTAGGTGAAGTTTTTAGTCTTAGCATGTCTTGTGGGGGATTGCAGGGTGGAAAGAAAAAATGTTAAGAAGTGACAAAGCATATGGGGGGGAGAAAATGGTATGTGGTAGAAGAAAGATAGTAGGTGCTGCTTCTAACATTTTATTTTGACTGGAATCTAGTGTTTATTTTTCCAGGTAAAACAACAAGAGCATTTGTCTCCTTGATACGTTCATGTTGGTGGCTTTGAGGTCTAATAAATGTTTCTTCTCATAAATAGTATATTTTGACTTGGATTCAGCTTTTTAAATTAATTAACAGAGTTTAAGCTTAAAGAAAATCTCACTGTTTAAAATCACACTTCAATATTGGATATGGAACTTTTGAGAGGTATGAAAAACTTTAGTACTGTTACGCTAATAGTGTTGAACAATTTTATTTGAAAGAATTACAAAAAAAAAAAACAAGACTGTATTTTTAAGTGCATACTGTGTTTCACCATCCATTTAGAAATTTGTGTCCTCTAGTGGCTATTTAAACAATACTTTATATGTTTGGTCATGCTTAATGATTTTCCTTGCTATACTATTATGACAGCTAGCTACGGTGGCTGATGTGTTCTATGTCTGAGTAATAATTCAAGGCCTGAGGAAAAAGTTGCAATCCGGATCTGAGATACAGTTTCAGTCTTTTGTTAGGGAGCAAGGTTGTAGCATGTTGGAAATGCTTAAAAATTTAAGAGCTGGATCTCAGGATCAGAGGGAAAGTGTCTTGGGTTATCACTTGGAGTTCATCAAAACAACAGCTTTTGGTCAGCAGTGCTGCCTTGAACAGTTGCCTCTTGCTCCATAAAACCATCTGTGGATTTTAAAACAAAACAATAACTAAAAAAACTACAGACAAGTCTACTCTGGTTCATTTGACTAACACATGTGGAGATTAACAATACTCCATAACTCTAATCACTCCATTAATTACACTGAAATGCTTATCCATTGATACTTAAGCTGCAGTTTAACATCTGGCAGCAATACCACTTATTCTAGCTTAAATATGTACTAGCTGTTAGCCTCTGTGCATATAAGTTGTTCCCACCCTGACTTGCCATTCATGCTCTGCCAGAATAAATTTTTAAATAGATGTGCATTCAGGTTAGAGGAGTAGCCTGAAAGTGTTAGACAAATTCCTTGATCCTGTTCATCGTGCAGTTGCCCAAACAGGTGCACCAGCACATTTGTGTGTCTTTAATACCTGACCCTAAAAGGGTGCTTGTATCTGTCCAACAACCAGAAGAACGAGATGGGAGAAATCTTCTATCAAGTATCAGTCTTGTATTTTTATATACAGTAATGGTTTATTTTTATCTTCTAATGTGTCTTTGGTTGGATATGCGTGTATGGAGTTGTTTGTCTTTGCCTCTGCAACCTTTCCTCCAAAGGCTTTTGTGCATCTACAGACACAGACTTAGTGCATGGTTGGAAAACTGGACGTTTTTACCTAATTGGTAGACATTAATCACTGGTGCAAATATGTTTGTCAGATTTTTATCTAACATCTTTTGTCTCCTCTTGCTTAGAGTCTTAGTTTTAAAATGGAAATTCTCACCCTTTCAGAATTCTTTCCAGCATACAAAAAGGCTCACAAGATTTTTGAGGGGCTTATTTGCTAAAGCTTGTGCTTATGTTATTGCTCAGTCTAATTAAAGACAACTTTTGCAAAGTGTTGTCACAAGAGGGAGCCCTCACTCTATTTACAAAACATTTCTCTGGCATGCCAGTTAATGCATGAAAGCAAAATTCCTATTTGTGTACTGAAAAGTAAATGTGGGAGATTGTTTAAAAATTTTGTCTTTTAAAAACTTCATAACAGATCAGTAATGTACGTAAAGTGCTCAGTGAGTCAGGATAGTTCATTTGCTGCAGACATCTGACATTTTTTTTTCCTTTTTTTTTTCTCCAAACAATTTTCACAAATCTGTTGTTTTTCCCTCCATTTGTTAATATTGACAAACAGGCTTAGGATTTATTCAAGTTAGTACTTAATAGATAAAAATTATCAATGCTAACATATTTTTTGTCTAACTTGCAAAATTCTGGTGACTTGAAAGTTCGGAGAAAACAGATGGAAGGATAACTTAATTGGAAGCCAAGTAGGAAAGAGTAAACAAGAAGGAGAAAAGGAAAAATGAGGATAGTACTGTGGATGGAGCTATCTTGGCCCCACAGCAAAGTGATGTAGATGAGCTTTGTTTATATGAATGATGATTGTTTCAGAATTTATTACATGCTTTCAGTCACCAGTGCTGTATTTTAGTAGTTTTTTTTTTTTTTTTTTTTCCCTCGTAGATTGACCCTTCTGCTTCCAGGGAGGAGCAGATTCTTTTGCTGCTTCCTTAGCGCACAAAATAAGCCTTGCATGCTCACATCAGAGTTTTTGTGTCTTAAACTATATCTCCAACAATAGCAACTTTACATAAAGAGAAGAGGAGAACTTTATAATTTAACAGTCTGTTACCTTAAATCAATACTGACAGTTGTGGGCATACTTTGTTTTTATTGCATTGTTTTTAAGCCTTTTTAGAGCTTAAGCATAATTTTCTCATGGTGATGCTGTTTTGTGAACTCTTCTTATTGCTTGCATCTGCTCTGCTCTTTCAGAAACAGTTCTTAAATCTGAAAAGGACGTTGAATAAGCAATGCAGACTTTCTTCAGAGGAGATACTACTTTTATAATCAATTTTAGTAGCACAATGTGCAAGAAAAACTTAAATGAGCAGGACTTGCATTGTGGATCTTCAGTGACTTTATGATATAGAACCTCTGTCACTGTTAAAATCAGAGCTCTTTTGAGATAAAACTGGTCTATGAGCTGTCTCACATCTTTTTTTTTTTTTTTTCGTCTTTTGCAGTAGAGCTGTATAAAACCAAGTTATTTGGCCCTATGTAAAACCTGGGAATTTTATCAGCAATACTCAAATTAATAGGAAGGCCACTGGAAGGAAAGACAGGCCCTTACAGGGACATGAAGGAACAAGGAACTCGCTAGGTAACAAAGTAACAATGGGAGCTTTCATTGTCCATATGGCTTAATTTTGGGCTCCTTTCAGAGCCTTTAATTTTTGTCCTCCTGGTTCATGCAGCATTTACATCTTGCTTATCAGTGTATTCATTTGTTTTCTGACACTAATATAATTTTCAGTTTTTACTTGCAGATCATCTAAGTTCTAGGTGCTTCTGATGTGCTTTAATAAAAGGGAAGCATCAGATCTAGTTACTTGACTTTTATTTGTTTGTTTTTTGCTTTGCTTTTAGCCACACTTGCTGCTATATGCAAAACAGAGAGAGGGACTCATTTGATGTATGCACGGCTGTGAGTGTTTAGAATATGCCGAATGTTTGGGTTAAAAAGCTACTTTGGAATGGATGCCTGTACGCTGTCCAGGGCTGAAAAGGGTTAAATCCAGTACTTAAGTATGTCATTAAAAGACAAACTGTAAAATCTGTTGGTCACTCTTTTACTGGAAATTGCAAATAGAAAGTTTAGGTTTGAAATTAGATCTCTTATAAAGCATTGATTAATATAATTTTTACGTTCTTACATGACTGTGCATTGATCTTGTGCAAGTTGCATAGTGATGTGGCACGAATACCAAATGTTGATGACAAGAAGAATCTATGTACTCTTTCCTTTCATGGGAACAGAATAGTTAAGATGATTGATATGAGAACAAAATAATTAAGATGACATTTTAGATGAACATTACTTGAAGCAGTTCATATCTTCTGGAATTTGTTTTTCCAGGCTCTCTGTGAATCTTTAAATCCTTGGTTCCTACTTGATGGATGTTTTGCAACCAAGACAGAGACTTAAAGGGTGTACGCCTCACAGAGATGCTCTCTCATTCTTCACTGTATAGACTCAATTTCCAGTCTTTGGATATGTGTCTGAAATGCTTTCTGTTCATGGGTGTAGAGTGATTTTTTTTGTTGTTGTTGTTGTCACTAGTCTTTTTGCAAAGCTGTTTGCAGTGAATCCACATAATGACCAGAATTTGCATACTTGCTGTTGCTTTCCCCATGTAAAACTAGTATCCTGTACAAAGAAAGTTATTTGTCTTCAAGACTATTCTTTTCTAGGATTTCTTTTTCTTTTATGAAGGGAACTTCATATTTTTCCCATTTGGAATTTTTTTCTATGAAGTTGAAAGAAACATGATAATACTCTTCAGAAAGGCTAGCCTCTTCAGTTATCTATCCTCAATTGCAAGGAAAAACCTCTGCATGAAGGAAAAAGGAAGAATTTGCCAAACAACCCCACCTGTTCTTTTTTGTTCTTATTATAGTCAAACACAGTTTCACCAGTTTTAGCCTTAAAATTGGAAGTTCTTACCAGTTCATTTTTTTTTTTATCGTGGCCCAAATCTTAGTTGATCCAAAAATCTGATAGAAGCTTTGTAGCAAGAGAACAAGGTCAGTTATCAAGCTGAAGCAGTGTATTCTAGTTTTTCTTCATCTTTTAGTTATGCTTTTACAGGTTTATAGAAAATAGGCTATTAAAATGTTTGTCTCATAGCTATAATTACTTCTTGAGATAAGATTAGGAAAAGATTCCTACTTCTACCTGTGGCTTTCCATTAAAACTCACATGATGATCTTGTTGCTGGTCACTGGATCCTTTTGAAGTTTGGAATGGTCAGGATGTGAGACTTCATTGTTGTCTCCTTTTATGTGCAAGGGTCTATCTGTAATTTTCTGTAAGAGCTTCACTTTATAATTGTTTTTCAACTTCTATAAATGTGTCTCTCACAAATCCGTGTTACAGCTTTTTTTGCTCTTTCAAAAATCTAGTTCCCGTTTTTTTGAAAAATTAAAGTTGCTCATTGTACCAGAAAATGTCTTATTTGCACAGATTTTTAAATTTTGGTTTAGCAATGTTCACGTGAATGTGTGCATATTTTTTCAAAGGTACATGTTTTTTCTAATGTAAGGTGCTCAGTGCAGACTTCAACATATAGGAGAATATTCTTAAAGAGTAGTAGAGCATACTACAATGAGTCTCTGGTTCTATTGGTCAATGTTTTGCACTAAAAAATAAAAATAAAATATATTTCCATTTTTTTTTATTATTTTAATTTTTCTCATCTAAAAAAGACAGTAAGTGCAACATATCTGAAGATAAATTTGGCTGTAGTATAGTCTAGTTGGATTAGAGTTGAGCTCTGGATTTTCAATCATATCTTGAGAAACTAGACCATTTAAGAACACCCTTTGGCATCAAGTGCATGCGTATTTTGTATTCTAATAAGGCTTTATGCCACTCTTGCCTTCTAGGAGGTCTTTTGAACTACTTTAGTCTTTTGTGTATGCTTTGTTGTTTGAATGAACTGCTTGAAAAAAAATGATTGCTTTAATCAAAAAGCTGGAATCAAAAAAACCCTTAAAATACCAAATTGTTCTGATGACTGGTTTTTTGATAATCATTTTTATAATTGTCTGGACAGTAGTAACAGAAGTGAGCATTGTAGAGAGATGTCAATGTTACAAATGTAGGCTTTTAAGCAAGAAACAAAGTGCCGTGAGGCTTGAAAATAGCCTATCCTTTGCTCTTTGCTGGATTTCATTTTAGTCCAGATGTTTCCAAACAATTTTCATTACATCAGATTACCTTTTAAAAATCTAAACTGAAAAGATCTTTTGAATGTGTAGTAGAGGGTTTCCTTTTCACAGTATCAGAAAAGAGCTTGTCCCCATATTGAACAAAATGTAAGCTTCTCTGGTGTGGAAAGTAGCTGGGGGGCAGTACTTGTGTGTCTTGTACACATTCAAAACATTAGAAGCTAGCCATTGTAAAGGTGAAATAACAGTGAGTACAGAATTACAGGCTTATTGTTAGTTCTCTATACTTTCCTGGCAAAACAGATGAATATCTGAAAAGTCTGTTTTGTAAGCACCTTCACAGTGGCTATTGAATAGACTCAGAATTACAGGGTGAGGGACAGGCTATCTATGTATACCAGATGTAGAATTGTAATTATAATGTCTAAGGTGTTTGTGGATAATGTCTAAGGTGTAATGTTTTGAGGCAATGTAAAGATACATCCTTAGAATATCTTCCAGAGTGTTTTTTTTACTCTATTGAGAATATTCTGCTTTAAAAAACCAAAACCTTAAGTTCCTTTTTAAAACCATTTCCATTGAAAGCTACCTTTTGATAGTTGCAGGGGATGGGGCTGATGAACCAGATTTCTTCGCTATCGTTAGATTTTCTGTAAATCATCATTATCTGTGCTAGCTATTCTATCTCAAATGAGCAAAATAAACTTCTGAATATGGTAACTTTTGTTAGCTGTTTTGTACCTTTAGATTTTGAATGTCTAGAGAAATTGTAATAAAAATCAGGAGATAGTAAAACCTGTTGAGAGAAATACTCCATGGGAAAGTATGTGTCGAAGCGGGGAGGAGATAGAGAGGCACTGCCATTATTATGAGGACTGTGAAGGCATAAATGAAGTGTGTAATAACTTTATTCTGTGTTTTGCTCTTGCTCTTTCATCTGAGAAGCTAAATTTGTTTATATTACTTGTACTTCATTGCACTTTGCTATTAGTAGCTGGGCATTCTTTAAAGTGAGTATGCAAAGGTGATACTGAGCTTGCACCTTGAAAACAGGTGCCTGTATCTCTATCTCCTTTGGCCAATATAATCTTATTTACTGGATATTTTTCTCAAGATATCACATAAGTTCAGAATTTAGCACTGAGAATCTACCAGCAAGTATTCTGTATATTTGTTGAAGTCCACAATTTGTTTACTGTTATCTTTAGTTAATTCTTCTCTTTCCCCTCTATTAGACTTTTTTTTTGTAATGCTTAGAAAATACTTTTTACAAATGCAGTAACTAAGTTGTCTCATGAAGCTTTTAGTTGAGATTATAATTTTCAAAAATGGTCCCAAAATTGTAGTTAAATATCTGATTACTTTTGAATGCTTCCACAGGGTAGTTCTTAATAGATACTTTGAAAATCAAAGGCATAATAAATATTATTTGCAAGAATTCTGTTTAGGCAGGTAGAAGCTTTGAATGAACCTGTAAACTATTTTTCCACCCTTGGGTCAGTCAGATGAAGATAGGACTACTTTGGTGTTTCTCATGTTACAGCCCTGCTGTTGTCCTTTCCAGAGCACTGTAGTTCCCTATAGTAAGCCATAAGTATTCAAGAAACAGAGTTTGGCATTTCTTTGCATGACTCGGCCATTGCCTGGGAAATGGCTGTGATGCTTCGGTTCACATTAGGATTTCTTTTCAGTGAATGTACAGTTAGTCTGTTGAGAGCCTGCTGAAAACCAAGACAAAGGTTTCCTCCCTTAGTAATGAAAATGATCAAGGTTAGCTTTCCAGTGCTGTGGAAGTCTGAACTATGCTTTTAAAAACATTAAAAGGAGAGGCAAGAATAAATACACACTTTTATATCTCATAAATTACTGGATTTTTTTATTTAGAATGTTGAAAAGCTTTAAGAACAAAGCAGTTGTGAAGGATGATACACCTGAGAGATCATTCCAGGGTTGGATTGGCAGATGTGAATGAGCCTTCAAGGAAAAAAAAAAAGAAAAAAAGAACAAAAACGAATTAACCTCTGCCTTGTAAGCTGTCTTCCTTTTTCCCTTTGAAGTGTCAGTTTATGATTTTGATAAATGTCAGAAGCATTCTTCTCAAGTAAGGTTCTTCTCCATATAATCCAGTGGTTGTCCCCCCCCCCCCCAAAGATTACTTCATCCTTCCTCTGATTTCTAATCAGACAAGTGCTCAAGAAATGGGATGGATTTGACAACTAATTGTGTTTCTTATGAATTAGTTTTATGAAGGAACTAAAGGAGGGAAATGGGACAGTTTATTCTTTATTGCAGTTTGGGAAATTCATTAACTTAATAGGAACTAAATGTTCTCTCTCACCCCCACCCCCCCCACCCCATTTCTTTGCTTCTACACTTTACGTTTGTTCATATGTATAACATTTTGCATAATAACAATTGACTATTAGTCTGTTTTACAGATACAATGACAGATGTGTACACAAGTTAGTGGGCTGTACCTTGATGTCTCTGTTTAGGTACCCAGTACACCAGTAGTTGTGGTACAGTGCATTTCAGTAGGCATCACCTACTCCCTGTCCCAAAGAAAAGGGTATGCAATAATGATTGTCTGATAACTTTCTAGGAAGTATGACTTAAAGCAAAGTTATTTTTTTGGTCAGGTATATTAGCTTAATATATTAGTTTTCAAAGCTACCTGGTAAGAATTTGTTCAGGTGGGTGTTTTGTCTTTTTCCAGCTGATTAAAATGACATCTTCAGAAATGTTTAAAAGTATTCTCTAATGTTTAAAAGTACTTAAGAGACAAGGGTTAGGGTAAGCTTTGGGGAAGAAAGGGAGTAAAGGTTGGCAATTGGAGGTTGTTTTACTTTCCGGTAAAAGATTTAAATTAAAAAAAAAAAAGTCAGTCTTATACTGACATTGAGAAATTTTAGTCATGGATCAGGAGTTCAGCCTGTTTAAGCATCACAAAGTCCTTGCACAAAACACACAGACCTTGTATATGAGAGAGAGCAAGTAAATAAATATGGACTGATCTGGAAATAAGAGTAAGATGACAGCATTAATTAGTGTAGTAGGGAGCAGACACAGGTTACGATTGCTTAATTATGTAGAAATTTTTGTATTATAAGCATTGTCTCAAAGGAAAACCTTAGCAGAGGGGAATAGTGAAGGAGATGCTTCAGGATACTGTGAGGTTCTTAGGTAGAGTACTCGTGAATCTTCCTAAGGAAACTTTTCTCTTTGTGAAAGCATTAGCAGTATCCCATTGTTCACTTATTTTTCTTCTTCTTTTGTTTGAATTGCTGACTTGAGCGAGGTTCAGTAATGATGATAGGTCTAGGTAGGCTATGTACACCCTTTTTTGTTACGCTTCTATTTTCAATCGAGTTTTTCAACTCGGAAGTATACATTGTGGAGATCATGTTATCTTGTAAAATTACATGAAGATTATTTTAATTTGAGACAAGCTGTAGGTACTAAAGAAAGAAAACATTATTTTTATTCCAGAAAGCAGAGGAGTAAAATTACTGTGTATAGAGTAGATATAAATTACTTAGTTTGTCTAATTTATTAGTTAGAAGGTCATTGCCACTGCCTACCATTGATATCTTCCATTAAAATTAGGAAAACTGTTACTGGAAAGGCAATTCAGTATAGTAACTGGTGATTAAAAGAGCACTTTCAAAGAGGAACCGAATCAAGGTCATTCTGAGAAAACAAAAGAGCATTTTCTTGTTCTCAGCATTATGTCCACTTGGAAGGAAGGAAGGAGTCAGATGGCCAAAATGCATTACAGTTAGCCTGCTGCAACTTGTATTTCTTTTGGGGGATGTTGGGGGGTGGGAACACTCCAGTTTTCTCCTCATCTTTCAGAATGAGGTTCAGTCTGTCATTGTCCGACCATAGTAAGTTAATATGGGGAAATAAAAGCAAACAGGTAGAAAACTTTAAGCTTTGCTGTCTAAGCATGCTCTTGGCCTGCTGGCTTGATTATTCTTCCTTCTCACGTGATAGAGCTGTGCAAAATTCTGTTTTGTATGTTTAGTTTGTTTGGTCTGATGAGCTGTCAGATTTAGATTTAAGTGCTCTACCATCCCTATTGCCCTGTACTACCTCAGCTCCTTCTCATTGGGACTGTCAGGCATACTCGTCCATTACAGTTTGGAGGACTGGTTTATAGTGACAGGAAGCTGTTATTTATTGCAGTATTTAGTCAGGCCTCTTCACTGCAGTGTAAATGTTCATTTTGCTAAACAGTAAAGAAGGTTTGGCCAGGAGCTCTTACCTCTGCTCCAAATCACTGATCAATTTGCATCTTATGAATTGGAGCCCTAAGTCATGTTCATTTAATCAACTACTCCAGTATAAACATTGATGAAACCACCAAGTGATTTCTTTGGCAAAAGGCAGTTCATATTTTGTAGCTCTGATTCTGTACACTCTTCCCTGAGGAATAACCTCTGCTTTTAATCTCATTCTTAGGTAGTTCTTTTGCTTGAATGGAGGCTTATGAATAAAATCAGTAATATATTTTTATGGTTTTATTTCAAATACTGAAAGAAGCTGCAGAGAGCATGTGTGTATATAATAAGGCAAGGACAAACTGATCAATTATAAACAAACTCTGCTATAGTACTTAAACAATGTATTTCCCTTTATCAAAAACTGTTGACAACCTTTTCATATTTTAAGAGTTCCTTAAGTTACAAAACAAGAAATGTTACATTTTAAAAATTGAAATAGAATCCTTTCTCTTAATGTCTTAAGATTTTATGGTTTTGTACACAGTTAAAAGCACATTACTGAATCAATAAAGATGTTCCTGTACTAGGAGATCTACTTCAAAGATGCTTATCATAATAGCTTCATACTAACTAGAACATTATTGTTCTGTGAGAAGCGTTGTGCCTTGACCCATGGCAAGGGTGCCTGGTTCCGTTTCACCTACCACCCACCCTGCATCACATCTGGTAATGCCTGACCTTCTAGGGGGCAGGTTCAATTAATTAATGCAGTGGGAAACTGTTTGTTTTAGTTTTGGGTTTTTTTTAAGGGAAAAAAAAAACAAATTTAGTATCCTGTGGAGTTAGGAAGCTGAAAGATCTCACAGGAGGGTCAAATGAAGATAGGAACTGATGAAATGGGGTGGATAGGTGTGTTTGAGGATGTAGAAAGACACCAGCTCTTTCAGCAGTAATGAATATGTAGATTGGTTCAGACCTACTTTGTAAGGTGACTCTAAATATACTAGACTTTACATCAGTACAAGTCATGGCTTTCTGAAGAGGATTACCTGGTCACGAAACTGAGTAAGCTTCAGAAGGAATTCTTTGTGCTGTTGTAATGTTCTCCCAGGTCAGCATTTCCACAGTGGGACGTCTGCCAGATGCAGCCGCGGTGTCAGCACTCTTTGTCCTGGAATCCTTTTACCTTCTACCACTGACTGTGCTTTTTAGATGTTTTCAAAGTCCTCAAAGAATTTTGCAGATAAGAACAGGCTTAGTGTTGCATTGAGCGTAGCTGAGAATATACAGTGATAGTAGTTGGCCTGCAAAGCTAAAACTTTGCTGGTGGGCTGTTTTGGTGGCCCAGAGAGGATGAGGGCCAAGCAGTCAGTTTTGGAGGTGTTGCTCTTCACAGAAACCTGACAGGAATGTTACCTGTATAGAAAGAGTCTATAGGAATGTTACCTGTATAGAAAGAGTCTATAGGAATGTTACCTGTATAGAAAGAGTCTATAAATTGGAGCTATATGCATGTGCTAGTGACTTGGGTTACTTGATTTTTCCAGAATCAGGAAAGGACAGACATATGTTTGTGCCTTACTGCTGCTGTTCGATAATAATTTATAGCCTCAAGGTATAACTGGGAAGCACAGACTGAGTAGCTCTCAAAGAAGCTGAGCCTCTGCTGGGCCTGGTAGTGAGGGGTAAACTGGAAAAGAATATAGAAGAAGCTGTACTTAAAAAGACAGGCAAAAGACACTGATATTTTGGGCCTGTTTTAGTAGATGTCTGGAAGGGATGGATACTTTCTGACTTGATTAAGGGAAGAAATACTGGGGATGAGAGAATTGTACAAAAAGGCAAAATAAGCATTGGTGGAAAAAGTCAAAAAAAGACTCTCTGCAGCTGAGAAACAATGTTCTTAACTTGTGCACTACGTACAGCAGCTACTCTGTGAAGTTAAAATATTTCTTGGAAGAAATAAACCATGTTTATGCTTGAAAACTATCAATATGCTTCCCTGTAGTACTTCAGGGACTTTTCCCTAAACAGGAGCACATTGAAACTGAGATGCTTAGGCTACTTTGTAATTTGATTGGAGAAGGGTGCAGAGTTTGGAGTTCCTTAGCAAGATCTGTGAGTTTAGCGCTTACAATGATTACCTCTTAAGTGGTGTCCTTTAGGTTGAAGCAGTAGGAATGAAGTGATAAAATTATCCTATGAAATGCAGGAAGGTTTTCGTGGGACTCAACCCTGTTTACTTGTAAACTTATTCTTGCATGCAATTAAAGAACAATCCATCTGAAGTCCTGTGAGAACATCTCTGGACATTAACAGCTCCAGATTTTGAGGTTTTCATTAGAGGAGGACCTACTGTAAAAACTATGGGTGGTGGTAATGTAGACAGGAGAAAATACTCTTGTATGACATTAGGAGGAGAAGGAGAGGGAAACATAGAATTTTAGAATTTAAGATGTGCCTTTTGTTTAATTATGTATTCTGCATCGGACCTGAGCTGTGCAGTTGCTGGCCCTGCTTCTGTTTTGGGAGGAGATTGTCTCATACTATTATTACATTGTTTTCAAATGAGCATAAAGAAAAGGTTGAAGTCTTGACAGCTATGACAAAGTCCAGTGCCATAATGTGTCATCAGATAAGTGATACTGTATGGTCTGTGGCAGTCAGCAAAGCATGGCAGCCACTATTTATATGTCAGCTTTAAAAGACAGGAAGTGTTACTCGAAGGGGAAAGAATATCAGAAGTTGAAAGCCTGGTAGACATCTGGGGTTAAATGTCAGCTTTTGAATAGATTTAACTTACATATTCATTTTATTTTGTGTACTGAGATCTGAAATTCCAGTCTTTAAATGCTCATCTTGTTATTTAATAGCACTTAAAACATTGTGCCTAAGAAGAACAAGGCAAAGTTTCCTGCTAAAGCAGATGATGTAAATGGTTATGTGACAGTTTTCAGTATCTGATTAATACTGAATAAAAATGTAAGTGTACCTGCAGCGAACAACTATTGAAGAGAGATAAGTATCTTATTCATTCTTTAACACTAAAAACAAACAAAAACTATTTTTAGTAATAAGGTATATATTACTTGGATTCCTCTTCTATTAAATGAAATTATTTTCAGATTACCTAGGCTTCATCTGAAGCTTTTAAATTAAAACCATGCTTGTATTTCTTCATGAGCAGCATGTATAATAGAGGGAAAGTAACTAGGGTTACTGTTGTAAATATTGAGATTATTTTCTCCAGCCAAGCTGTTTGTCCTTTGAGCTTTGTTGTGTGGGTGTTTTTTTGTTTTTTAAGCATCCTGAGCACCCTTATTCCTTTAATATCCTTTGGAACAGGATGGAATGAGACAGAGACATTTCTATAGTCGCTTTAATGATCCTGTAGAGAATTTGTTAGCTTTCAAACAGTATTTTCAACTTGTCATTTATGGGGAACAGTATGCTGTGCAAATGAAGCATTTTATTTTCCTCTTCTCAAAAAACTGCCAGAATCTTCTATTACAATCTGAAGTCTATGTGAAAGTTTCCATAGAAAAATGAATTATAAATCTTCGATTGTATGACAAAAAATACCACTTTTCTGTGATTTCAGTCTCAAATTTTGCAAAGATTGAAGTTAGCACCCTTAGGGCATTTCATCCGGTCTGTCTCTTATTGGTTTTGTGTAAAATCAGTAGCATGTCCAATTATTTTTCCAACAGTTTTATTTCAAAGTTAGTATTTTTTGGTTTTAAAGCCCAGCTTCAGATTTTGGATGGTTTTAATGCAAAAATTGGTAAAAGGTAGTCCTCTCAAGTATAGATTCACAGGATGTAGGGGAAAGAAGGAAGCAGAGGACTGAACTCTAATCTTTGTCTTCCATTCCCCTGCTGTTTTGCAAATTGCATATTCTCAGGAAAGCAATCCGGTTGCTCTCTACTTCTTACCTTAAATGTACTAGGCAGATCTAAGTAAGTCATGCGTGGTGCATGGCTCCCTAGATGAAGAAAAACTGCACTGCTGCATGGGAAGATGGAGAAGGTACTTTTCTCTCCTTGATTGTACTGCGGCCCATTCATGTGGCCGACTGTGGGACTTCTGAGGATGTGGCATGCTTTTGTATTGCTTGCATATTGCAACTGCACTTTATGTTGCTTTTCTCTCCACTACCTCCCATGCATAGTTATATTGTAGCTTTTCTTAGAAGAATGCTGCCCACCAAAAGGAGCCTTTGTATCTTTTGAAAGCGTGTTAAAATGTTCTTGATGAGCAGAAGTGGTATCAGAAGGGAAAGAAAACTAAAATTTCAAAGAAGGAAGGAAACTAGTTGTGCAAAAGTAACCTGTCATTACAAGCAGCCACTGTGCCAAAGACTCTTGTGCTGAACAGTGTATCTCGCATCTACAAAAAAAGACTCTAGAGGGAGGGATACTGGCATATACAGGTCAGTCTGGCCATCTGTTGCTGGTGAGGCAATAGTATTTATTAAACACTAAGGTTAATGAGCACGTAGATAAACACAGTCTGGGAAAGACCACAACTTCTGTAGAGAAAAGCCCTGCTTTTCTACCCTACTGCAGTTCTTGTGAAGGTGTTTGTAAATATGTGGAGAAAGGAGAACCAGTGGATATTGCACGTGTGTGTGTATTTTTTTTTTATTTCTTTCTTTTTCTTAAACCCACCCCACACCTCCCAAAAAAGAAAGCTTTGTCCAGGTTCCACAGCAATAACTAGTACAGAAAATTAGTGACTATGGAATTAGAAGAAATTTGTAACATTCTTTTTATGGATTGAAAGCTGGTTAAAGCATGGGAGAGCAAGGGGTTGTGTTTTAATGGTGATTGTTCAAGCTGGAGAAGAGCCAGTAGTGGTGGCCTTCAGGAATAACTTCTGGGATGAGATTTATTCAATATTTTTTTAATGATGTGGAGAAAATAACGAGGAGAGAAATCACCAAGTTTGCTGCTAACATGGAGGACCTTCAGGTACTGAAATCCCACATTGATGAAAGGGCTGTTTGGAGTTCTTTGCCAAACGTGAACAGGAGGGCAAAAATATGGTAGATGAGCTCCAAATGAAGGGCGTGGTATTTGAATCTTCAGAGGAAGATTTAGATTCAATTCAGATTCTGGACTCGCCACTGGCAGCTCACTGAAGAACATGATCTCTGTGTGCTTTGGCAGCCCGATATGCCAACAGCGTACCAGGAAATAGGGCAGAGGGCCTTGATGTGACTTAGTCTTGAGTGTGAAAAACCATGCGAGGCTTCACTGCATCCATGTTTTGAGTGCTGGGTCAGTCCTGGTCTCTAAACCTCAGGAAGAACATTAGAGCACGTAGAGAGAAGGGCACCTGAAATAGTGATGGAGATGGGTCAGCTGTCTTAAGAGAAGAGGCTGAAAAGGCTGCAACTTCAGCACGTGGGTGCTTGAGGACGCAGGCAGGGATGCACCCTTTGATGTCTGTAACCCAGTAGCTGTGGGGCCAGGGGAACATGCAAGGAGGGGGCCGCGCTGGCGTGCCACTCTTAAATAGCAACAGTTTCCCGTTGCTGAGGTCCATTGATCTGACCCAAAAATGCCTTTTGTAAATCCTTAACAGGAGCATGTCACAGGTACTTCTCTCAGACTATAACCTGAATGTGGAACTAAAATATATAATTCCAGTACTTCTGTGATTATGTAGCGATTCATTTCATTTGAGAATCCAGTTTATTATTTTGAATAAGTGATTGCTTGTGACTCCAAGGTTTCTTTATATAGTGTGTTTGATACTCTCAACAGTAACTTCTGTGAGAGTTGTTGCTCTATTTGAATTTTGTTTATTGTGAGGTAAAATGCAATGAGATACTGTGATGAAAAGTCAAGCTAGAGATGTGCATTAAGCTAACAGGACCTAAGATTTTTTGGATTTTTTGCTCATGCTTCATTTGGACAGGACTTTTTTTTTTTTTTTTTTTTTTTTGGACAAACTTCTATGATTGTTATTTCTGGAGTAAAAGCTTTTTATTTTTAATTCTTTATTTAAACAGATTCTTGAAGATGCAGAGGCTCAGCATTTGTTCCAGTCCATTCTTCCTGATATGGTGAAGTTGGCACTTTGTCTCCCTAGTATCTGCACACAGGTAAATGAATACAGCTAGCTGAGTGCTCTCTGCAGGCTAATTTTTAGCAAAGTTTGACTAATGGCTAGGGTCAAAATACCAGGGCCACATTATCTTTCTTAATAAAAGTTACAGTTTTTAAAGTTATAGTATTTTTGTTGAATGTAGTTGAGGGTTAGGGAGTAGAATGGAGAATACACCTCCACAGTGATAAAATGGAATGTTGGGGGCAGGACCCCGAAAACCCTCTCTCTCATATCTTTGACCTGCACTTCAGTTACACCTTACTTTCTGTGTGGTAGAGTTGCTTCTTATTTTTGTTTAGTGAAAGCAGCATAGAACTGTTCAGGTTGAAATCAGTTTTAGCAATTGAAATATTTCAGTCATCTTAAAACATCTGACTTGCTTTTAGATCTTTTTTTAATCATGGAAGTACTATTTGCATAAAGCCTTCCTTTACTCAGGAGCGTACTTGACTCTTGTCAGAGCCTCACAGTGCTTTTGCACATACAGTCCTTAACTAATTCTCTGCTGTTATTGTGGGAATCAGTCCTGTAGATGCTGAAACTGATAAAAGGTTTATTGTTGTGAATAATTATACTGAAGTGAATAAAACTGCTCAAATAAGTGAAGATGTAGTGTGTGATTAGAGCAGGGTTGAGACTAATTTGTAAGCTGCTTTGTCACGGTTTTGTAAATCAGTTTTCTTGGACTGGAGCAGAAAAATCTCACCTTACTTTATTATGCTGGAGGGGTATCTACAGTAGATACACAATTTCAAACAGTGTGAATATTTAAGCTTTTTCTTTTTTCTTGTTACTTGATGGAAACTTTTGAGAGTGTTATGAAGTTTTTGACTATAATAAAGTCAAGCACAAAACTTCCAGTTCATTAAATAATGTCTATTATGAAGATGATGTAGTGCCAAGCCATATAAATGGTTAAGAATTTTTCATAAGCTAAATAAATGTGAAGCTAAATTTGATGTTTCAGTGTAAACACACCATTCAAAATACCCTATTTTGTAGCCTTGTAAAATTTATTAATTAAAGAGTCTTTGTCTAGAGTAAAATAAACTCCCAAAATTAAAACCAGTATGACGCTGACATGAAGCTGTGTTTCTTAGTCATTCTAATTATAAAAGAGCTACTAACTGTACCTTTCTGCAGAGATTGGTCTATTTTTTCAGGGATGATGGAAGATTCAAAGCAAGTTACAGGATGATGATTATTAAAGTGAATTCCACCTTTCTTGTGCGCTCTAAAGAGCAAAGTATGGCCATTGTAGCTGAAAGTATTCCTTAACTGTTCTTAACTATATGGCTACTGAAAGAGGGTTTTTTGTTGTTGTTTTTAGTTCAGTTTTTAAGATTGCCCAGGATTGCAATATCCAATCTATTTTTTTTCTCCCCACTTCCCCTGCTTTTGTTTGACGAGTTGTATTTTCCTGGCCTTATTATTATTGATTAGAAATCTGCAGTTTCTCAAGCAAGCTTTTCCCAATCATCTTGAATAAACCGTTCTTGACTTTAATGGTGCTGCTGATTTAAGGGTCCACCAATAGCCTAAATTACTCTTGCTCTAATTTAACAAATGTAATTTTGTGCTCCTGTTTTTTCTTTCTTTTAAAATTGGTAAGCTAATTATTTTTCTTTTTCTTTCCCTCCCTTCCTCCTTCCCTTGCTTCTCCTGCCCCCTCCCTCTCACCCCCGCCTATTGTTCCCTCTTGGTAGCCAGTACCTCTGCTGAAACAAAAGATGAATCACTCCATCACGATGTCACAGGAACAAATTGCTAGTTTTCTGGCCAATGCATTTTTCTGCACTTTTCCACGTCGCAATGCGAAGATGAAGTCAGAGTATTCTAGTTATCCAGATATTAACTTCAACAGGTATGGCACTCTGGAGTAAATGGAGCTGATAACCTTTGAAAGGAAATAATGTTATCATTTAGGGGAGAAGCCTCTTTCTTCTTTCATGTTTTTAGAAGTTTGTTGTCACTAATTTCAACAGATTGCTTTGCGTCTTTTCTTTATACCTTTAAGAGACAGGACAGCCACATAGCTGTGTTATCGCTCAGAAATAAGAAAGGATTTTATGGAAAAAAGATATGCTTAATATTCCTTTTTTTTTCCCATTTCATCCATTTCATGCCTCCCCCTCCCTCTTTGCACTGGCATAATTAGGCTGATATAGTTCCCTACCTCCTTGTTGCCACTCGTCTAAGAACAGCATATTTCAGTTGTGCCTTGAGTGTTCTGTATGTACCTACGTTAAAGCTCAGCATTGCCCCAACCTTACTTCTGTCTTCTTTGTGCCAGCAGCTGTGATCTGCACGTTAGGTCAGATCAGCAAGACTTGCCTCTTTAGTAACTATGCAATCTCTCATCAATTCAAGGCATTTGTGGAATTACATGTTAAAGTAAACCTGTCCTTTTTGTCCCAAGTTAGCCAAAAAAGGTTTTAAGACCACAGCAAGAATTTCATTAATGGTATTCTGATTTCTGAACAAACTCTTATTCTTTTCTTCTCAGTATTAGTTTAGACACAGATTAGATTTGGAAATTATTTAAATTTGCTCACTTCAGTTTTAAATGGGGGAGGAAGCTCCCCTGCTGATTAAGGTTGTTCTCCCACACTTGTAGATTTAAAATAAAAATAGAGTTCTTGTTCTTCTGGACTTTTCCATTCAAGTCTCTTCTTCAGTTTTTCTTATTTTCCCGCTGTTAATGTATGCAGCAGATGTGCTCTGAACAATGAAATTAATTATGAAAGTACTGTATTACTCGTGAACCAACACAGTTGATACTTGAATCATAAGAGCTATGCTAGGCTGGAACTTTCCAGAATAAATTAGTCAGTATGGTGATGCACTTGAAATAGTTTGGGCACTTGCTGTCGTTAAGGGCTAGCACTGCATGTTTCAGGAAAGAGAAAAGGGACCAGAACATTATTCTGAGAAAAGGTTTGCTGACTTGATCTTGATTCCAGAAGTGTGGGGTAGACATTCATGCCCCGCACATTTCAGCATATTTTTCCACTGTAAGTTCATAAAAACAAATAAAATGAAGAGTAGAAAGACATTAATCAAAAAAGATTTATGTTCAGAGTAGTGTAAGATGACTAAGGCTGTGGTGAGAGTCCTATTTGATTATACCAACTAAGCACTTAGAGCTGAATATTTTCTTAAAGAACTTACGAGGTAACACTTTTTTCTGCAACTTAATAGCCTGATTTATAGTAAGCTTATTAAGTACAGAATAAAATGTTGAAAGAAAATTTTAATCACTGGAGTAGGTTTGTATCCTCTAAAAATTGCACAACAACATAAAGTCAAAGCAACACAGTGTAATATTAATAGTTAACGCTTTGAAATACTTTTAAAAATTCTTGACAGGTTATAAGGTAAATAGTTTACTGCCATAGTGTCAAACTACAACCAGTGTAAAGTACTAAGTATTCAGGTTTTTCTGTCTTATTCTGGTCAGTCTTCCTCTTGTTTCTGACTTGGTTTCTTAGCTCCTGTAGCATAGTTGCTATAGACCAAAATAAATTGCAACAATGTTCTTTAAAAGGGATAATACAGCGGAAGCTGTTCAGGCCCTCCTTGTGCGTTATGTTGAGGTAACTCTTGGCACGTAAGGTAGAATGTCACCCTTGCTTGTTCAAGTGCAAGAATGTTGTTGTCAAACTACAGAAAAGACAGGAAGCCGATATCCTCTGGTTCCTGAGGCTTAAAAGCAGCTGTTCCTCAGTGTTTGCTAATTTGTGTGTGTTCTGTATACAAGTGTAGTCTCCTTTTGTAATACTTTTTTTGTTCAATCATTTGTTGGACCAAATATTATATTTTTGTTCTTTGTGTCAAGCTAATGAGCAGATTAGTGAACAATAAAAAATGAAAAATAGAGCTGTGACTCACAGTGAATAAAATGGAGTGAATGTGTCAAAAGGGACTGATAGAATAAAAGCAAAATGATCTTGATGTGAGTGAGTGGAGAAAACTACAAGATTTTACACCATTTTCTGTCATGCTACTTCGTGTAAGCTGACTTAGTTTAAATCTAAAATGAGAGGGAAGGGGCAGGAAGGATTGACAGAAGAGAAAGAAATGGGATACTGTCCACCTGTCTTTTTTTCACCTTGAAAAATTAGCTCTTTGGTAGCAAGAAAAAATCATAAAATACCGTGTTTTCAGATATTGTCTCAGATATCTCTCAGATTTGTAAAGAGGATGAAGTTTGGCCCATTGCAGTGTGTATTTTCAGCTTTTACAAAAAGCCTTTCACAAAGCTGGATGTGTTCAGAAGAGAGTAGGCAATGACTGAAACTATACTTTTGTGATTTTTCTTTTTCTTTTTATTTTTTAATCTACAACAGTATTTTAATTTAAAGACTTAGGAGGCTGTTGCTCTAATCTGTTTAGAGATAGGCATAAGGATTGTGCCACATAGCAACCCTTTCTCCCCACAATATTATAGTTTTCGTTTTCTTCTAGGCTTAGTTCTTTTCTCAGTGTAATTCATCTGTTGTATGACTGTGGGTGAATTATTCTGTTCCTTTGGATACAACAAAATCATGTGCCGTAGTTCCACAATGAAGCAGAATTACTGAGTGCATGCTAGCATTTTGAGAACATTTTTTTTGTTGCTTTTTTTAGCAAATATGGTATTCTTAAATTTCACTGTGCATGCCCTTTCTGAGTTCCTATCAAAGGCTTCCCCTGTCCCCTGCCAGTTCTTGAGATTAGAAAAAATAAAATTTTTGTCCCTCGTTGCTTACACAATTGTGTTTTGAATTTAGTTTTTCTTGGGTCTTTTCAATTTTATACAGCAACTGTTGATGAAGTCACGTTATACAAATTTAAATATTTGCATGTTAAGTAGTTTACATTTTTGAATGTTGTTATAAAGGCTGTCAGGTTGCCTCTTCCCTGACGTTCTTCCTGCTTGTAGGTTTTATGCAGTATTAAATAGCATATTGTGGGGGTTTTTTTTCCCCTTCATCCTCACCCAGTACCAATCTTTTTAACAAAACAACAAATGCTTAGTACAAGAATTTACCTTTTTTTCTCTTAAGCATTTTGCAGTGCCCCGGTGCTTGGCCCTGCCAGTGCAGCGAACGCGGCACGTTGCTTCATTGCTGGTGCACGCGCTAAGGACTGCGGCTGATGGGGAGGAAGGTCATTTCGTGCGTTAGTGTCACGTAGGTCGTCGGTGCTTTGCCTCTCTGCTGTCTGATGGTCTCACTAGCTGAATGGGGGGAAATGAGTGTTTCTCTTTTGACACTGAAGCGCTCTAGTTTATTATCTAGTTTGTTGTGACACTGGGCGTCTATTTTGATTGCTCATCATGCTGCAGAGTGAAAGTAGCTTGTATTGTAAAACGCTTGCTAATTTAGTTAAATTCCTCTCCTTTGAACTTGGCAAGGATGGGCTTCTTATGGTTCTTAAAAGTCGTTAATAACATAATTCATTAAAAATGTAGTTGATATAGTGGAATTTATACTTTAACTTTGAAAGCTTGAATGTTTATGAATTCTAGTTGATAGAACATCATCTGTTCAGTGATCAAACATTAAATCATACAAAATATCCTAAAGCATTGTTTCTGTTCAAAACATCGAATTAAATAAACAATAATGTGCTCAATTTTTTTCTAAAATGTTTTTATAATATTTAAAATGGAAATTGATAGGAATGCCTTATGCAAAAATATCCCATCACAAAAGAAAGACATTGTTAAATTTGCAGTTTTGTTACTATAACTGATAAACTTTCCACAGAAGTTGCATTCTGATTAAATATAAAGTATGAATTGCACTGACTTTTCCAAGCTCATCTGTAGAGGTGATCTCTGCAGGATGGACTTGGAAGAGTCAGCACAGTTCACACAGTTCAGTTGTGAGTAGTTAATTTTGGTGTTGCTTCTAATTAATCTTTTTCATGAATAGTTTGCTTAATGTTATACTTCTCTCAAAAATGAAATGGTTGTTGTCCCGCTTCTTTTGAAATACATTAATATTATCATTGAACTGTTATGTTGCATTTATTTTTGAGTAGATAGTGAAAGGGATAGAGTCTGCTGTCACACAAGACTTTGTTCTGTGGGGTTTTTTTCTCCCCGCTATTGACTTGCCTCTTAATGTGATAGGATTTAGGAATTTAGGAAACTACCAAGTTTGATATATATATAAAAGCAAAGTTGCAATCTAGAATCAATCTTCTGGATAACTGAGAAAGAAACAGGTTTGTAAAACACTCCTCATCTTGCTTTTGCTGTGCCTTTGATCTGCTGTTGATCCATTCTTCAGAAGAATGTTAACAGAAGTTACAAGAACTCCTTTCCTGTTCTGCTTTCAAAAAATAAGCTAGTTAAACTGGAAATAATATGCATCTCTAGTAACTCCCATCAGAGGAATTCAGGTCACATTCATAGTTAAAGATGGTATGTCTAATAATGTACACCTAGTAGATCTTTTGGCACAGAGTGAGGTACTCTGGTCACAACATGGAACTGCCAATACTCCACTAGGACTGAATTTCTTTAGTCTTGTCAAACAAGCTTTTAAAGTAATTTCAAGTGATTGAAAATCAGAAAAAAAATACACTAGTTAAGATATATATGTATTTTATAGAATGTGTAATATATGAAAGGAAATGGGCAAACTGTATAGTACATTTATACAGGAGAATTTAAATCTAATTTAACAGTAATACAATTGTCTCTTCATAAACAACATAAATTTTGCAATGCTAATGAGTATTCTCTGGGGAATATGTTATCCAGCGCCTTTGTGAGAACTTTGTTTGGACTGAGAGATGCATCATTCCTATGAAAAGTGATTCTAGGTTTTCTGTGTTTACAGATACTGATCCTTTCCCTGCTTTAAGTTTGTGTTCTAATTAGCCTTGAATATTATGCTAATATTTAAGCAGAGTGTTATTTTCTGAAAAATTTAAAGTGGACATTTGTATACGGTGGTGATACTCTTTAGTTTCCTTTTAAATTTGACTATTTAATCTTAACATGTTCAGTGTAACTGATTTGCTTTAGTGACTAAAACAGTGCATTGATGTCTGAATACTTTACTTCTTTGGTAAATTGCTAAATATGGTAATGTAGTCCACAATTTAATTGTGCTGTGGACTGTCTCTTGTTTTAGATGCTCAGTATAGAATATTTTAGCTTGTTGTTGTTTGGTGATGAATACTTGGAGTCAGCATCTTTGGATTCTGTCAAAGTCAACATGTGATCTTAAGTATAAATCTGATACATTTAAGACTCCTGAATCACTAATAACTCTATAAAAAACAAGTTTATAATCTCATTGCTCTAAATCGCTTGCCAAAATAAAAATCTAAAAGCACAGAGAATAGGAGTGAATATGAGTGTGTAGGAAGGGAAGATTACCAAAAAATTCTGTAGCTCAATTTCTGTATGTTTATATAAATCTCAAGAAAAGTCAGTATTTAATCTAAAAATGAAGTTCTAATTAAACATAAGGATGTTGAGTGGTTCGGAGTTCTTAAATAACATCAAGATGACAGTTGAAAGCTATGACATTTGACAGTAAAGAAAAAATTGCCTGTGAGGTTGAATTGTTGAAGGTATTCGTTTTCTCATACTTGATGCCAACGGAGTTCAGAACTTCCAAATTACTTTTTGTATAAACAAAGAAATAGAAGGTAGCTTAGAAAGGTGAACGTCACATAATTGGCATACTAGGCACCAGAAAAACAGAATTGGTGCCACTGTACCTAACTCGTGTAAGGTTGCGCTAAGTTTTCCTGTCAATAAATGCAAGATCTAGCCAGATAATGGCATTTTACTATGTGCTGTCACACGGTGGGTTATTTTGTCTGCCTTTCGTCTTTCTCGGCAGATGTTCTCACATGGATTATTTTGATTTTTGATTCATAAAAAGTCCAAAAATCATAAATTGAAATTTTGGTGTTCTGAAAACTCTTATCAAGTAATCTTTTAGCACAAATCTCTCCTGAGCCAGGATAGGATCTGGTAAATTGCAAAAGATCAAGCATTTTACTTTTTATTTGTTTGGGATTTTGGATCTATATTTTTTAACAAATGTTGCTATATTTTCATTAATGCTTTATTTGGTGCTATATTTTTGGTTCTCATTTAAAATATTTTCAATGGCAGTAGGACTTTGTTTGTATTTTTTTTTATTGGATAAAAGAATTTTCCATTTCAAATTTGTTTAGCTTTCCTTGTCTTACATTGTGTAATTGAAACTTCTAATGATCTAAGGCACTATATTCACAACATACAATATGTAAACAGTTATGAAACATTGGGTAGCCCATTTCTCTTAATAATGGGAGTATAAACAGTAATAATAAAACATTTAGTTCAGCTTTGTTCTAATGAGAAGTCCTTGACCTGTTACTGACTGGAGCAATGTTTTGTTTTCACTGAAGTTGAGTAGCTTTAGTGTTGTAGCACTGTGGTTTAAAATACAAATAAATATTTATGTATAGGGACCCCACCCCAATAGATAATCAAGTGAAACAACTGTCTCTGAAAATACTTCAGTGAAAAGATATGGTTAATTAATGCAATTCTGGTTATTCCTTTGTGATAGGCGTGACTGCTATCACATTTAAAGAAAAAAAGATTTCTCTATCTTGAGCAATCATACGATATGCAAGTGAGTGCATGTGTATATATGCAAATATGTATAAATGTGTGCATATATACCCCCCCACTCCCTCCCACACAAATTTCATATGGATTCTTCAGATTTCCTAGGCAGTGGATACACTAATCTGACATCTACAGGTAGTCTTAAATATGCATGTGGCTAAAGCTACTTTGAGCACAACTGAATAAAAATGTCAAATGATTTAATAGTAAATTAAAGCAAAATGTTTTGGTCGGCTGTGCCTAGCATTGCGAATCAAAGCCTGCAGATACTTCATTATAAATATGACATAGTTTTTGAAAAATAAGAGATTTTTTTCCCCCTCTTTTGTTCTTGGAACTCCAAGGGGAAGAAAAAAAATGCAAGAGAAAGTAGAGGTGCTTCTGTTTGCTTGTCAGTGCAACTGAAGTTATCCAAAATGATTTTTTTATTGTGCCATGCAACACTGTATTAGTTTTCCCTTAAGATCCCGTGTAGCAGTATGAAATATTAGCAGTTCCCATTGAGATTGCTAGCAACTGAGAATGCTTAACGTTTTAATGAAGATAGCCCTTAATCATCCAGAGTGATACAAGTTTGAAAGTAACGTGTGCAGGCATGATGTCTCCAATCTTACATGTATGTATCAAATAAGCTCAAGTTTGAAATGTAACAAGCTACAAAAATTAAGATATTTATTTTATTCTTTCTTCAAATTTTTTGTCAGTCTGTGCATTAGACTAAAACTCTCCTTAGTGATTAGTACTTTCTTGAGGTTGAAAATAATGTCCATTCTGTATTTTTACTTCTGCCTTAACTTTCCTTTTTCTCTCTGTTCTGTCTCCGTACTAGGTGAAATTCATCTATCTATAGCTGTTCCTTACAAATCTTTCTTATGCTTTTTTTGTAGAAAAAAAATGGGTTTTTGATAATGTGTTGCATTTACTTAGATGCGATGTTATCTTTAGCGAGAACATAGCATAATGCAAGAAAGAATACAGTTTGTCTTCAACTATAGTAGAAAAGCTAAAGACACTTCAGATTTGCACTACAGGCTGATTTTACAAGTGCCAGTGGTTGGGGGGCCGATAGGTATGATTTGTATAGCCACACATTTACAAACAGCATGTACGAACGCTATTCATTTATGGATGGGAGGTTTATACAGCGCATTGCGGTATGATATGTATCTGCAAATTTTTGCACGTTGTTACAGTGGGACAATTTTTGGAGGCATGTGATAGTTGATTTCAGTTTAAATACATCGTTATACTCTTTGATAAGAGACATTCAGAGGAAGTTCAGCCTGGGGATGAAAATACCATTATGATATTACTTAGTGTTATCTGGGAGGTTAAACTACATGATTGTAATGGTTCTTTCTGCTTGTGAAATTACCGAAGCCAGTTTTTGGAGTAACATCAAGTGATCATTTAGCTCCTTGGAAATAAATTTTTACAAGTAAGCTGTTATATTCCATTATACCTTAATCAAAAGCAATATATTTTAGAACTGTTTACTTTAGATGTTTCAACTCTTCCCCAGTAAACTATGTCTATGCCAAGGTCATTTTTGGGTAGCACTTAATGTTACTAAATCATCAGGTTGATGTTGCATCATTTGAAATGCACCCTTTGAAATACTTAGCAGATTTGCCATGAGATACTTTTAAAGTTTTATAAAGCACTCTGTGAGCATTCATAACTCCTGTGTGTCTGTCTTTGATGCATATTCTTTGCTTCTGTTATTCTTGGAAAAAATAACACTTGTGCAGTCATGCTGAAATTCCTAAGTTAGTTTTTGGTTGCTGAACTTGCAAACAGAATGTGCCAAACAGCAAGCTGAAGCACTCCTGAAAGCACTTACCTGCAGGCTTTCTAGGGCTTTGGTTATACTCTGCTATCAAAGGTAGAAATGTTAGGTGAAAATAAGAGAACGTAGAGTTTTTAACCAATCAGATAGCAAGGAAACAGAATATTGATCACACTTTTAAAATACTTATTTTCCACCTTGAAACTTCAAGAAAACACTAATATAAAGCAACTGCAAGTGTTTTCATAGTAATTAATATTGAAACAGTATAAACTGTTCTTTTGTAACATTTCTGAGTGTTTACTCACAGTTATGTGATTTTTATTTACTTTTTAACAATTTCACAATATCTGTTCTTAGTATTTTTGATATTTTCTTTCTCAAATGTAGGATTTCTGTTCAGAACAGTTAAGTGTCTGAATATTATCTAGGAAAGTTTTTCTTTAGTTACAATTAAATTTAATTACAATTTGAGCCAGCCATGTGCCCTTGTGACCAGGAGAGCAGTGGTCTCCCGGGGTGCATTAGGAAGACTGTTGCCAGCAGGTCGAGGGAGGTGATCCTGCCCCTCTACTCAGCCCTGGTGAGGCCTCATCTCAAGTACTGTGTCCAGCTCTGGGATCTCCAGTACGAGAGAGACCTGGAGCTACTGGAGAGAGTCCAGCATAGGGCTACAAAGATGATCAGAGGGCTTGGAGCATCTGTCCTACGAGGAACGGCTACGAGAGCTGGGCCTCTTCAGCCTGGGGAGGAGAAAACTGAGGGGGGATCTTATCAGTGTGGATAAGTACCTGAAGGGAGGGTGTCAGGGGGACGGGGACAAACTCTTTTCAGTTGTCCCGTGTGACAGGACAAGAGGCAATGGGCAGAAACTGAAGCACAGGAAGTTCTGCCTGACTGAGGGGGGATTTCTTCCCTGTGAGAGTGGTGGAGCCCTGGAACAGGTTGCCCAGAGAGGTTGTGGAGTCGCCTTCTCTGGAGATCTTCAAGGTCCACCTGGATGCAACCCTGTCTAACATGCTCTAGGTGACCCTGCTGAGCAGGGAGGTTGGACTAGATGATCTCCAGAGGTCCCTTCCAACCTTACTGATTCTATGATTCTACAATTACTTTGACGGTTTACTTTGTGTTTATTATATTGTTCACCCATCTCCTTTCTGTGTTTTAATATCTCTGCCCTTTATTCCTCAGAATACCTTTCTATAGCCCTCTATAGAGGTCTACTGATTGATTAACATTGCTGCCATCCTTTCTTGGAAGTTGAAGAGCCAGAGATGAATTTGCAGCTGTGGTGATCAGCTCTGCAAGCTTTCATGGATTCTGTATCTGCTAACATGCAGTTAGCCACGTACCAGTTAGAACATCTTGTGCAAAGCAGAACCAGCTTACATATGCAGTTGCAAGTCATACATCAAGTACTTAAGCAGAAAGTGGGCTTTGCACTGCTTTGTATTTAATTTACAGTGCACTCCATTTAGATGAATTCTTTAATTTAAATTAATTGGTTTTGGCCTTGAGTAGTTCTTGTCAGTGAGTTCATTATGTGTTTTCTACTTGTGCTTTTGGAGTATTTTTCAGTATAATCTGTGTTTCAGAGCTTGAAGAAAAATTCTATGTAACGTATTATTCATGTTCCCACATAACTTTGTACTTTAGAATGAAGGTATTTGCATCAGAAATAAAAGTTCTGATAATATTGCTTAATTGATCATGTAAGAAGTAAGGTTCTAGAGTGGACAGTTTATAATTTTTCTGTGTTATGTCCTCACTTAAGTTAATGGCATCAGGATCGGGCCATTTGTGAGTGCTGTAAATATCACTTTTACTGTGGCATTAGGTAGATGTCCAGAAAGATGACTGGTTACTTTGTGCTGTGCCTAAGAAAGCATGATTATATGTATACATTGGCAGTGGGGTTTGTTGCTCAGTTTTCTCCTGCACTCTTCTTTTTCCTTCTGACTTCAGTATAGCTTGGAAGCCTCCTGAATTGTTAATGTCATTGTGATCCAATTTCTGTGCAGATTTAAAAGAACATAAGAAGCAATTGCGTTCAATTGAATTAATACCAGCGATTATTGTAAGTAGTTAGATACTATGATGGTTTAAGGCTAGTCTGTAACCCATTAAAATCCATGGGGATTTTTCTAGTGATCTTACTGGTCTTATAAACAGATTCTTAATGTTGTAAACCGATTTTACTTGGAATATCTGATTGAAGACAAAGGAGTTCCCGGTCTAGCTATATGAAAATATATAAGTAATATTCTAGTTTATTATATATTAGTTTACAATATAAAAAAAACTCCACATTTGCAAATAGCTATCTTAAATTTGCCGCTAGTTCACTAATAAAGATGCATTCTAGAAGCAGAAATGTGAAATCATCCAAACATTGATCTAAGGCATGGTGCTCTTTGCAAGGCATTTGTTCAACCTGTCGTACATGGCCTTCCTATTATGAGCGAGTTCAATTTTGGACAAACACTATTTGTGTTGGATTTAGAGCTATTCTTTTTAGAATAATTTGTGTTAGGGACTCCTATTGCCTATTGCTCTGAAAAAAAAAAAAAAAAAGAAGAAAAGTGAAGAAATTTGTGTATTTAACAATGTGAGTGGTGGTAGATTTTCAACGTGAAAATACATAGTGTGTTGTGTCGTAAGGAGGAAAAGTAAATACTGTGAAGAGAAGGATGATGGAGCTTGTATGCAAAATGCAGTAGAAGATCTGATGTATGTAGTTACACTGGGTGCATATAGTTACCAGGTCAAAACAGAAATAATTCCTGGATGTCATTGTATTGTTCTGTCTCTCCTACATGGGTTGTCCCTCTACAGCATGGAGTATTGTGTTGGAATTTAGGGCTTTCCTAGTTTTTTTTTATGCTGTCCTGTAGTTTTTACCTAGCATTTTAGGGTTAGAATAGAAACACAGCTCGCTCTTCTCATTATTTTAATTATAGAGTATGTTTTTGGAATATATGTTTTGAAAATGAGATTTTCAGAAGCAATCAGCTTTGATCCTGAGGTGACAGAGATTTATCATGGCTTTTAACAGAAGAAAAGACAGGCCAGTGCTAAATGATTCAGATTTTTTTTTAAGTACCTTTTTGGTTAAATTCCCTACTGACAGAGAGATGACACTTTGATAATAACTGTAACAGATGAAATCAAGTTCATCTGCCTTGCCGTTGCCTTTCAACATTATCAGACTTATTTCAGGCATAGTTTTTCCAGTTCAGGACTTCTGAACAGTGTATGCCAGTTACACTGAATCATACAGTGCCTATGTGAAATGAAGAACTCCCTTTTGAGGGTTTGCAAGATGAGCAGGATTTCAATTTGAGGTGAAGAGGCAAAAAAGAGCTGGTGGAAGGCATGACTGCTCTAATACCTGAATTAATGCATATAAAGGATTCATAGCAAATGAGACTTCTGGATAAAAGGTCACAGATAATTTCTGCATTTAGAGAAAACTCATACACATACATAATCAACTTTTTCTTATATGAACCAACTATTAGTTCTGCAAGTGTAATACCTTGCTAGAAGTTGCATATTAGTCCAATTTAAAGTGGACCATTTAAATATACAGTTTGCTTTCTTAAAGTCTGTTTTAATGTTTGTTCCAAGAATGAAGTCAGCGTAAGACCTTTTTAGCTTTTTTCTTTTTTAATTAACTTTTGTAACATAATAAAGCTTTTAGATAAACTAATCTCTACACCAAGAACACTTGCAAGAATTTTTAAATATTGAAGAAAATCTAGTTCATTTCAGTACTAGAAAGCTACATTTCCCTGACAACATTCTGCTTTTTAAAGACAGGTTGTCATTGCAATGCATGGAAACAAATTATGTTGTGTCTTTTACTTGCAGGCTGTTTTTTGTGGGAACGCGGGAGCTTTCGTCCTCAGAGCTTTCACTATATCCAACGTCTTTTAGTGAACTTCCTACTTTAAGGGTATTATTTCTGAAGTCCCCACTATTCTTCCTTCCAGACAAATTCCATTATGTGTTGCCAGTAACAATGCCATGTCACTCTCTTAGAAATTAAGTAATGTGTGCTCAAGCTTCTGGAAGATTGATGATGCAGTATTTCAGCTAACCTTAAAAAATACATTCACTTAATAGCTAAAAATAGGATGCTTCTCTTCAAAGCTTAGGTTTTTAGCAATGTATTTTAGAATATCAGTAGTAGCCCTGTGGATAGAGCCTTCACTTAGCATTCTCGTCAGAAATTTAGCAAGTGAATGAACTCGCCACTCCTAAAGGCTAGCTGTACTTTAAAGAATATATGTGATGTTGATATAGAGAAGACTGTATTTGGATTTGTACAAAGCAACTGGTCAGTGGCTTCTGATTTGTTTCTGTTCCACTTTAAAAACACTAGAGGGACATACCTTCTGGACTTTGACTGTTCCTCCACTTGTTTTTGTTTCTTTAAGTCTAATTTTGAAAACAGATGTGTTGCTTTGTTTATGTGAACTGTCTCTTTAAACTCCATGGAATTACTTAAATTAAAAGAAAAATAAGCCAATATCTCCAAGAGCAGACCCTTACTTTTTGCATTTCATTGAGATAGGGACAATCTCTTCCACACTGTATTGCATCAAGTGTATAGGGGTTACTACTTTACTATGTGTGATTTGAAAGGATAGTGGAAAATATGCTACTGGGGCTGTAGAAATTCAGAGAAATTTATATTTTTATAGGTATTTTTAGGAAGGAGAATAATAATGTACAAAACTTGTAATGGTTTGGATGTCAGAGCATGAGCAGACACTTTTTTTTTTAAGGTTGAGAATATTGCTGCACTTGAACAAACAACTAAAATTTACTTTCCTGAGAATATCAATTTAGCACTTCTGTCTTTAAAGTGCACTACCTAGCGAAGTGTGTAAATATGCTTGCCAGATAGCTGTGGGGAGTGTAACATCTTGATATATATGTGTAGATTTCGAGGCCCGGGATCCCTTCACAACTGGTGTGAAGGGTATGGCTGCTGCTAAGCCCTAAAGTTTGAGGTCGTGGCGATGGAGGCACCAAGTAGCAGCTTGCCCCTAACATTACGCCGTGGAAAGATGTCTCTGGACATCCCCTCTGCATCTTCATCGTGTAATGCTGAAGGGCTTGACTTTAATGGAGGCAGACTATTTTTCAACTTGTGTGCATAAGTACTACTGATTGAAATACCTCAAAAGAAAGAAGATTAAAAATCAAATCACAATTTGTATGTAGCCTAATTACTATTCACTGTGTCACTCAAATCCTCCTAATCACTTTTGTTTTCCAGATTGTTTGAAGGACGATCACCAAGGAAGCCTGAGAAGCTTAAGACCCTTTTCTGCTATTTTAGGAGAGTCACAGAAAAAAGTATGTCCTTTAGTACTTTCTTTGAGCTACAAAACAGGTACAGGGTGAGTTAAATCTCATTAAATTTAGAAATGGCTGCGCAGCATTATAAGGGAAGTTTCTAACAGGAGCCAGCTTGCTGAGTACACTGGTATTCATATTAGTGTAGCTTCCTCTTGTGTAGATCATGCATATGATTTAATTTTTTTGCATAGAAGTTATTCTTTGTTCTTTCTCTTTGTGATTTTATATATATATGTGAGGTATATGTATGTGTGTGTGCTTGTATACACATATACGTACATACACACACACACGTTTGTTGTGTGTGTTTAATATATGCACCTATTTGCTGCAGTATATCAGAATGAGAATGCAGAGGGAACTTTGCAACATATGTAGTCATTAAAATCATACAGATATACCTAGGTTCCACTGCTCCCTTAAAGAATCTGAAGTTTCAGATTTCCTGCTGTATGCGTATCTGGTACATTGGCTCTGACATTTGTAATTCTGAGGAGTTTTCCCTATTTATGTTGATATTTCATTTTTTCCTTTCTATTCTCCTAAGGAAAAGCTATTGTGAAGTTTTCCTAGGTTAAAATAAAATAAGTGATAGAGTGAGGTATGAGATATCCTCAACATTTTTTTTGAAATTAGCATGATATTTTCCTTGATGTGTTTAATTAGATCTTCTGTTTTTACCATGAATTTGAAAGTCTACTAAACTCTCAAAAATGTACTTATTTTTATGAAAGAACTGTATCAGTGCTTACATATTTTATTGGGAGGAAAACAAGTATACTTTCATAGCATACATCACATCTGCAGTAATATCTTATTATAGTAATTTTTTAATTAAAAATGACAATTTTTCACTATTAGCTTTATATTTTCTCAGAAAAGTTTGTTTTAAAAGAAAAATGATTTTAAGCTATTAAGTAGAAATCCCTTTACTTGATTCAGTCTGTCTTTGGTATTTATATTCCCACCAGAAATTAAATGCAGCTACATGCTGTTTCAGCTATCAAACTTTAAGCAATGTCTATAGAGCTAAGTCTTTGAGGTCAAAAGTGAATTATGATCTGTGTTTATGACTGAGAAGTATAGTGTACTGGCTTTTTTACACTTGAGTAGTAATGTTTTAATGCAAAACAAATCCTAAATTTATGCAGCTGTCACTGCCCATGCATATGAAGTCTGTTGGGAATGCGCTTTACGAAACTATTTTGTATTAGATTTCTTAACATTAGAATTTCAAATAATATTTAATGAGATTCTCACATGCAGTTACCTTGCATTAAAGAATTTGCATCATACCTTTAAAAGACCCAGTTTCTGGTTCTTTTCTGTATAATGAATTAACAAGACTGAAGTAACTTAGCCCTATAAATTACTTTAATAACTCTTTTTATTATAAATAGTAATTGAATTCCTTGTAAAAGAATGCAGTGGAGCCCATATAAGCTGAAGTCTTTGTGCTATGCTTAATTTGTGAATTACCACCACTGATATACACAGTGCTTGCCCTTGAGGGAAAGCACTCAATTACTGAAAGCTGTACATTTTTTAAGAGCAAGTAACCCTTCATTTTCCTTAAACCTGAACGATTTCTAAGGAAGTTGTAGGGTTATAGAGTGTTTTTGGAAGGATATATGCCTTACAGGTTAAGTCTTTTCAATGTTTTCTATGAACTAATACAACAGGGTTGGTGCAGCAAAGAAATAAACCTCAAATTAATTTTTTATTAGGATGGCACCACCTAATGAAAACTTTGTTTTGTTTCTGTAGCACAACTGAGCTTTTTTTTTCTTTCATAAAGTAATGGGGAGATGGTGATTGTGCATCTTCCCTGTAATGAGTACTCTTTTTCTCTTGAGTGCAGGAGTTCTTCCTCATTTGCAGTACGGTGAATTTCAGGCAGGGCTGGAAACAGCTGTATTTGGAATCTGCCAACACTATAACTTTATTGAAACAGTAGGCCTTGCTGGGAAACATGAGGTGGCTTTTCATCTATCCGCAAGTTGAGTTCTCTGTGCATTCCCTGTGGACCAAAAACAACAGATAAAGCAATCTCTGATATATGACTTTTTCTTAAGTGGCAGCACATTTTACTCTCACCTCACCTATCAAGTCCTTTTAGTAAAGTACAGTTTAAGTGAAAATCACTTAGAGAACGTTTTTTTCCTTGATCTGGAAAAAGAAAAATACTCAAAGTACAGAGGAAAGCATTGGTTATTGATAATACCTTACAGCCACTTCGGTGCTTTTGGCTGCTTTTTTTGGTGCATAAATAAAAGGAAGTGGAAGCAGAGGAGCAAGTATTTTGGTCTTCGTGTTAATTGTTTTCAGTTTGAGCATAGGCTGTTGGGGAGGATATAAAGCTGCTTTTGAGGAAAGCTAAATTCCTTTATTTCTGCCAGTAACCATGTCTGCTGTAGCTGTAAAAGCTTACTGGTTAAAATAATCTAAGAACTAAAGCTCTAGCAGCTAATGTATTTTCCTCTGGTGTTGGTTTGCCTGTAGAACCTACAGGATTGGTAACGTTTACAAGGCAGAGCCTCCAGGAGTTTCCAGACTGGGAAAGGTAAGACAAACATACCATTATATAAAAGAAATTTCTTAAATTAGTGCTAGCCAAATCTTACTCTTAAGGAATAGATGGAGGCTTAGAAGTGGTTGGTATGGGTTGCTACTGAGAGAAGTCCAGAAGGAAGTGGGTGAACTGGCAGAAGCAGTTTGGGTGCTCTGAGGTTTTGAGCATGTTTGTTGCCTGTGAAGTCAACAGGTCTCTTGTGAATTTTTAAAACAGTAACACATATTTGGTGCTGTTAGAGTGGGACTAATGGTCACTTGATTTCAGAAATGACAGGGAATGCAATAAATTATGGATAATGGCCACCACAGAAAGATTGTTACAGCTTTCCCACTGGTTAGCAAGTTAAGGTGGTACAAATATGTGTGAAAAATGTGGAAGTTCAATTTGAGATTTGGGGTTTTACGGTGAAAAATGTGGAGAAACTGAGGGGCTGACTGTTAAACCTTAATTTTTTTCTGAGTGGCAAATGCATTTCTTTGATCAATCAGTTTTTAACCACCTTATGCTGGAATGTATAGAAGCTGATGTTTTTGAATGGATTCTTCTTTTAAAATGTGGGTAGATTCTATAATTGTCATTTCTGTACAATGTCTTTTCTCCAATGATAAGATCTCAGAAAAAACTGTCTAGATTGCATGTCACCTATGAAGGCACTATTGAAAGCAATGGACATGGTATGCTACAGGTAAGCGTGCAACAGCAAAATAGCTTTATGTCATGCTTTTGTCATACTTTGATTTGACAGCTTAGTTATTTGTTTATCCTCAGTTGATTTAAATGATAAGATGATATACAGTGTAAAAAAAACCAACAGTCTTATTACAATGTTCCGTAGTTCATTTAGTTTTGCAAATGTACCTGTTACAGAACTAGCTGACAGAAAAGCACAAGCCATAGACAGCTTCAGGTCTTTTAGTTCAACCAAGATCAAAGACTGACAAGCTAAAAGTTTCCAGCTATGATCTTGATGAGCTGTCAAGGTTTTTAGTTTATTTTTTAAAAAATGATTTTTGTGCCCCAGCTAGTGACCAGTTCAATAGTTCAAGAGACTTTTTTGCTGTTGCCAGCACCACTGTTTCAGTCTGGGAGCCAGTCAGCTATAAAACAGATTGATAAGGAGGATGTCCTGTCCATATCTATAGCAAGGGACATGTCTGAATTTTTGAATTAGTTAAAAGTTTGTCTTCTAGAGTTGAATTACACAAAAAAAAGTTGAAATTTCTTAGCTAGGAACAAGTGATGCAATGTAAGAGGAAGTGCGAAAATTAGCCTCCTTTTTTGAAAAAAGTAGATGCTAGAGAACAGTAGAAAGTTAAAATTTTCTACTAAGACAGTTAATGTGTAAATAATGGAAGAAATCCTCTTCCTAAGTTACGAAAAAAAACCAGAATGTGAACTTGCTCTTTAATCTTTTCTCTTTCCCCATTCTGCTGATATTAGTTGCATTATTTGTTTTGGCTGATAATAGACTTAAGCTTTTCCATGAGGGAACTGTCAGTTCTACTTCTGTGCTTGTAGAGCAGTTGGGATGATGGAGGTGTCTCAGTAGGTATTGCTGAAGGAGGAATAGAATAATTAGTTGATTAAATATCCTGGTTGATATCCAAGTAGCATAGCTCAAAAATGGTTCATGAGCAGGGAGGAAATCCTGAACTTGATGTGCTCAGTTGTTTGATCCAGTATGGTGTATCTGTCAAGCAAGAACATCACTCATTGGTGTTTTTTCCCTAAACCTTAAAATCTCCCATGGCCTTATGTAACTTAAGCAGCAGAAACATATACTGAAGTTGTTATAAACTCAGCAATTGCTCAGCAGTGTTCATTTTTCTACTGTCTCCTAATCCAACTAGCTCTAACTTCAAAGGAAAGAGAAGTTTAAATTACATCTTGTCATGTAAAATGTTAAAAACATAAATGTTTGTTGCACTCAATAGAAATAAGTATTGCCTAGGGACTCATATTCTCCCTCCTGGCTATTTCAAGTCTTATCAAACAAAACAAGTGTCTGCGTGCGGTGAAGGAGTCCCCTGGCAGCAGGGAGCAGGACGAGCGGGGCTGCTCCGCCAGGGAGATGAGCTGGGTGCCCAGGGTGGCCGCAGCGCGGGCAGGGCCGCGTCATGGACAGCCACGTGGGACCAGCGGCCAGGCTCGGTGACAGCCCCGTTTCTGCTGCAGTGGGTGGTGGGCAAATAGATGCGAGGTGACGAGTCAGCTCCTTGGGGTCAGGCCTGGGAGTCCCATCAGCAAGTTGGGTTCAGCAGAGGACAGGACAGGGCTGGGCATGGCTCTGCATCCCTCTGCATCCAATGTTGATAGGGAGCTCCTGTGCCTGGGGGCAGAGTGTGTGGGAAGGGGGGAGTGCTAGACGCATAATTAAGTAAGAATAATTAAGGCCTATCAATGCATTTGGGGCCCTGACTGTTGGGTAGCTTTTCATTTTTATTATTGTTGTTGTTGTTGATGATATTATTACTGTCCCTTTATCATAGTAAAATTCATCAAATCTTCACCTGCTGGAGTCTGTCGGTGTTTCCAGGATAGGCTTCAGGGACTCTTGCTGATCAGTGGCTGCCTCTCAGGGTGCTTTAACTTGAACCTGACAGCTGAGCCACCTTATACCCTCCACTGACATTCATGCCACTCCAGCAGCAGGGTGGTGAATTTGAATAAACAGTAATCATGGAATAAACCAACATTTTTGCTTTAAAAATGGTTATGTTGCATTACAATGCAATTTGTAAAATACGTACTATTGCTGCAAAAATTAAGAGTTCAGAGGTTTTCTCTTTTGGGCAGAAACTTTAATGATCAAAATGACTTGCCTTATACAAGAGCATTTCAAGGAGAATTCATAAGAAATTCTTCTAGGTACAGAACAGCTGATATAGGGGCAAAGTCACGCTGAAAAATGCTCCAGGGTGGACAGCTGGGGCAGAATGCTTATTAAAGGATAATTGATCAGAGTCTGTAAAATTCAAGAAGAGACTATTGTTGTTTGCTGTTTCCATTGTTTACATATATTGAAATGTGTCCTAATACATGTACTTCGTTTAAAAAGAAAATCTTTGATCTAGAGCGTTTGAGATGCAGAACTGTATTTTTCTTTAGAATGTCTAAATTTTCTAATTTTAAGTTGTCTCAGAAGAAAAGGAAAAATGAAAAAGACATACCGTTAATCGAGGACTGTCCTGCTGCTTTTATTTTCAAATGATAGCAGCTAAACAAAACTGTAGCAGAACAGCATTGAAATTTGTGTGGGACTATTTACCTCACTAAATGAAAGGATGTTATAGTGTTCACTTATCTTATATTCTTCCTGAATATATTTTTTGTTAGGTTGATTTTGCAAACCGTTTTGTTGGAGGTGGTGTCACTGGGGCAGGACTAGTACAAGAAGAAATTCGCTTTTTAATTAACCCAGAACTGATTGTATCTAGGCTCATCACTGAAGTCTTGGATCACAATGAGTGTCTTATCATCACAGGTTAGTGTTTGTGGAAGGTGTTTCACATATCATTCTGATTTATATGTTGCGTGTGTGTATGTATATATCTTTTTTTTTCAAATTGAAGTTTAAAATGTTTAAGTATTAAAAAAAAAAAAAAAAAAAAAGAGGAGGAAGAAAATTAATACTCATTTAACAATGAGTACCTTTCTCCTAAGGGTACTCCTGATGATTACCCAACCCCTAAGACCATACAGCCTCTGTTCCAATAGAAGTTTTGTGAAGGAATTATTTTAAAAGAAAAAAGATGACAGCAAGCAGCCAATAAATCTTATAAAACTCCTTTATTGTATGCACACGTGTGTTTGAAGTCTCAGCATTTTTAGTGCTAACTAAAGAATACTGTAGTATGATACAAGAAAAAGTTGCAATTAAGAACTGTTAGCTTATACTTTTGTTGTGCTCAAAGCAGGGGGGATTCTGTTCCTTTCTGCAACTGGTAACTTTCGGTGAGATCAATGTGATTGAAAACTCAGTGGGAGAGGAGGAACTGGCCTCTAGTTACCCCATAGAGGAGGAAGTGGAAAAGGAGAAAATCAGTATTCATAAAAAAGGATTTTAAGTCAGTAAACGTCTCTGAGAATGCTGATCTTGTAAGTTATGCATTTCTTTTGACAGTTAGTTAAATAAAATTTAAAAACTAATTGCTTTTCCAATTTGTTGGGAGGGCTGTGTATGGAGATATGCTGACTGTCCAGTGCTTCACTGAAAATATTTTTCCTTTTGTTTCTGCATCTGTCTTAACATGTTTTATTATATCTTTATTATATCTTTATTTTATATCTTGGAATGTTTTATTATCCATCTAAGTGGATCAGAAGAGCTAATTTAGGTACTAAAAGGTTGGAGAGGCCCAGATAATGCTGTATATGTCTGTTCTACACCCAGTAATGCAGTAAGCAGCTATGTGCTTCCTGACAGAAAAATAAAGTGGATGTAACTTACTGTAAACAATAGCTATAAAGAAATACTTTGACCAGAGAGATCCTCTAAGCAAATATTATAAGAAGTTATATATACTTTATATTATTCAGCTTGCTATAGTAAAAATAATCTTATATTTAGTTACCTGAGCTGCCTCAAGAGGCAGCAAGTTGTGGAGGTATTGGAACAGATTCCTTGGAACAGTGCTTTCGGAGTGCTTGTGCTTTCTCTCATGTGCATGCACAGTAGAAATTTGAGCTTGGATCTTCCAAATCTTACGCTGGTCACTGGGCAATAGGTTATATTGGGCAGAGCATCTCTTGGTTTTGGTCTTAAGCTTGGTAATCTTTCTAAAGAAAGACATTATTTTTCTTATTCTGCCTAAATTAATGCCTTCATGTGCAAACTTTTTGACAATTGGGCTTTTGTGATTTTTTTTTTTTTTTTTTTTTTAATGGAGTCAGAAAATTCTTGGCCAGGCCAAATTTCTGCCATGTATTTTGGGTACGGTACTGTAACAAGATTAACATATTGAAGTATTGTCCTTTGGATGTGCTCTTCTGGGGAGGGTAAAAGTAGAGCACAGCTGTCTGTCTGTGTGATAAGTGATTTGGGGAAAATAGTGAGTTAATGTTTTGAAAGGACTTCTTCCTTTTTTCCTGGGGAGGGAGGGGGGAAGTGGTTTGCAATGAAGAGATGAAGGTGACTTTTTCAATGAAACAATATTCTTTCAGTTTTACTTTATTACAGCACTTTGCAATTAAAATATATGATACAATATTCTCCTCTTCTAATGGAAGTGGCTGTTCCATCGTCTTCATTTCATCCCTGGCATTCTTCCATCTCGGTTCTTAGCCAAGTCTCCACTGTGTGTCACCACCCTCTTGATAAATTGTATTTTTTCTAAGATGTGCTTGACTCAGTGGCCTAATGGGTATAACTGCGTAGCTTAAGTTTGCAGAAGAGTCTGAGAAATTGGAAAGAAATTCAATTTGTTGTGATTGCATGGTATCTGGGTAAGATCACCGCGGTAATGAGTATGGAACTGGTCATGCAAAGAGGCGAGTTCTTCAGCACAGGCATCTACCTACAGAAGTGCCATCTGCAATGTCAAAGATTCCAGTGGCTGCGTTTCTGCTAGGTTTGCTTTGGTACAGCTGCTCATAAGTGTCAATATTTTTATTCAGTTTGGGTTTTTTGGGGAGGCAGGGGGGAAGTGTTGGGGGTTGTTTGTTTGTTTTCCGAGTTCATAAGTACTCAAGCAGAGTCAAGAGGAGATGAAGCTGAGTTCCATGGTTGCTTTGAATCTAGAGATTGAACAGTGGCTGGTCCTTGCTGCTCTGGGCAAAGCTTTCTCAGACACTTGGAAGCACATGCAATAAGCTAGCTCAGGCAGTTGGTCCAACTGAAAATCAGCACTGAGGGAAAAACTGTTTTTCAACTGGATTAGTTTGTTGCTTGTGCCACTGTGTGGAGAGCCAGAAGACGGGTGGTGGCACAAGAGAAGGGTTGGAAGAACTGACTGAGAGGGAGAGCAGGACTTCCCCTCACCTCTTGGCAGGAAACATCTGTTCATATTGGCCTACGATGACTAAAAAAAACTCTGGGCAAAAAAGCGCAAAACTATCCGTGTGTTTTTGATATGTACTTAATTTTGGGGGGTGATAGTGGTAGTACTTACCTCCTGCCTTTGCAGTTATGATTTCTAACTCACCAGACATAGTGGTAGGATAGTGGGGTTTGTTTGTTTGTTTTTTCCTTATTGCTGGGTACTTTATAATGTTGTATAGATTATATGCAAATGAAAAGTAAGACTCTGGAGTCTGAGAATGTTATATTTAGTTTTAGAAATAATTGCAACTCTTCTTAGATGGACGAGTGCTAGCATTTGGCAATTTCACTGTTCCTCTGCTTCTGTAACGACTACACATTTTTACTAAAAATGTATGTTTGAAAGATTTTTTGTATTTTTTTTTTCTTTTTGTCTTTGAGTAGGTTTCTTTATTTTGTAGCTTCTTTTTAAAACTCTGATGGAACTGCGGTCATGTGCTGTATCTATGGCTTAGGTGTTTTTTTTTCCCTTTCCATGTTTTTATGGGAAGAAAAAGGAGATTCAGCAGAAATGTTTACACACATGATTCATTCTGTATTACTTCAGTTCCCCCAGCAGTAGCAGTTTGTATCCCTATGATTCACAGGCAAAAGTACTGCCAGTTGAGTTAGCATTTTGATCTGACCTCTTTCCAGAGCTTTACTTATAGAAGCCATTGATTTTCATTAACTCTAGGTTTTGAGACATAAGTTTAGAGTTTGTATGATTTGTTTGTTACTGATTTTTATATGTGTGTGTGTGTGTGTGTATATATATACACACACAGAGAGATATGTACATATATATATATTTACTTGTTTGTTTTCTTGATACTTTCCTCACCAGAAGCTTAATATTCTGACTGTCATTTAATCCATCCTGATGCAATATCTTGATAACTCAAGCTTTTCTTTTCACATGCTAGATGCCAAAGGAAATCAGCTTTTCAAAGCTGAAATTTTCCTAGACTGTCCCCTAGAGAGGGTTGTCAGAAAGGTCAGACATTTCCCTTGTTTGTCTTTTCTTACTATTTGCTCAGATGCTTTTCCCAAGCATATCAATAAATCTAAATTTTACCGAAGTCATGAAAAATATTACTGAAGGCTGATAGCCTAAAATTTGATCAAGAAACTGACTTCTGAATATTTCAGCCGCTCATAGTTGTCTCTTGTGTTGAGGGCATGGATGTGTATGAATATATAGATATATTCTACCATCACAATTTTGGGGACTTTTATACTAAGAAGGCAAGTCTTGGTGTGTGGAATTTCTGGTGTGATCAGTTAGTATAATGGATAAATTAGCATCGAGGGGGAATTTGTGTCCCCAGTGTGGCTTATCTAGATAAATCTGAAAAAAGTATGAGCTAATAATGGGGCACGTAAGTTGAAGGAGCACTGGTGAGAAGTTTTTTTTTGGTTAAAATGAATTTGGGTAAATGGGGAAAATGTCTTGAAATATATTCATCATTTAAAATGATTTTTTAGCAGCTTATGTTTTATATGCTGAAGACCACTGAAAGTAAGCAGTCAGTTGAGGTTAAAGTAAATAGTTATGAGGTTAAAGTAAATAGTTTCTGACTGTTCAACTTTTTTTTTTTAACAGATTGGAAGACAGATTAAATTTGAACATTTGTATTCTGAGTTTCATCCATCTATGCAATAGTTATGCATGACTCTTGTCTTAGTAATCAGACACTTTGTTGTGCTGTCAATTATTTTGAATGCTTACAGAGCTTTCTAAAACCTAGTTTCTGTTAAATTTGTAGGCATAGTTGGTATCACTGCCTGTGATTAAGGAGTTGCTTTAACAGTTCTCATTTGGTTAATATTGTGCCAAACTGTACCTGTGTGAGGTGAAATTTTCTAAACAATGCGTTTTCTGCAATCCTCTGCTTTTGAAATACAAGCAAAAATAATTCTCCTATTGTGAGCCCAGAACTAGGGGAAAACTTGTGGGTTTGCTGTGGTGCTGCTTCAGAAGTATTTGAAACATTTATGCATTGCCAAATTTTGAAGCAGAGACCTGAAGTTTAGCAAGATAGGGTGAAAGATGGCTTTTGTAGAAGGCATGTGATTCTTTGCTTTAGTTAAAATGTTCACCTTCTTGCTCTTGGGATAAACCTTTAAAAAGTAGCTTGCATACTAGAGTATAATAGCTAAAATTGCTAGAGATCTTAATGATTTACTTTCTGGCTCCCCTTAATGCTTGCCAAGATGCCCTGCTGGTCTTTTTCGTAGAGTAGCCTGGTATATTCTAGACCCTGGCTTTGCTGGGTTGGAAAGCTTTTGTAGAAGTGGTCTCCTAGGAGTGACCGCTGCAGCGGAGAGCAGTGGCTCTTCAGTGTGTTCGGTGTTGTTAATTGCTGTAATACCTGAGAATTCATGTTGGGAAACACAGTTTTATCATGTTGCACAAATGCAAAGCAAAATGATGACAAGAGGGAAAGAGGTCCGAGGCAATGAGACTTGGAAGCGTAAGAGTGCTACCTCCCCTTGCGTAAGGCTGCCCTTGGGAGGTTGTAGGGCGTCAGACTGAGTAACGCTGGCACGGTTGGAACGCTCCTGACCAGAGGGCTTTTCTCCAGCTTTATGGATTTTAGGCTATGCTTAAGAAAAATAAAATTGGTCTGTGGAAACCTACAGCTCACCAAGTATACTTTTTATCATTTTCATATTTTCTCCTCGTGTTTCTTAGAGCTGTCATCTCAGCCCTTAGCTAAACTGTGATGTAGTAGTGTTGCCATGTTTTGAATAATAGAGTGACTATTTTATCAGCATGTTTAGAGGTGGTAGTCTTCAAGACGCTTCTAGATTTGAGTTATGCTAATTAATAACTTGTCATGTAGTGAGCCTGGACTGTATATAAATGATTTGTTTATCCCTGATGCATTAAAAATTTCTGTCCTTAAACTTTGCTGCTGCTAGTATTTTGGAGCAAATTCTGAAGGTTAATAACATGCCATTCTATCAAAAACTCTGTAATTGACTTGACTTTTGAAAGCTTGGGGTTAGCGATTACTACTACATCATTAAAACTGAGAAATATACTGCTGCTGCACCTTTTATAGCACCTCTGTCAGTGCATTCCAGGAAAGCTAACCTGATCCTTTTCTTAAGTTTACTTCTCAATATGTTTTAGGAATCTCTTTTTTCCCACTCCGATCTCAGGAAAAAAAAAAAATCCTAGTGAAAGGGAGGCACTCAATCTTCATTAAACAGATATTAGTCAGTAAAATTTCCAGGAAGAAAGGCCATTTGTTTAGAAGCTATCCATGTTTAGGGTGGTAAACTTAAGAATTATCTTTTAGTTACAGACTGGACAGCGTACATGAGATTTGTGTTTGTCATGTTCTGTGATGGGTGCTAACTGTCACCTGTGGAAAAGAAACTTTTACTGGTTACAGGAAGACTTGTATTCATACACAGATGTGAATCTCTAGCTTCCACCCATGCTCCTAAGTGTTACATGTTCATTCAGAGAAGCAATGATTCCTGTGAAAGAATATTTACCAAGAGAAAAAATATTTACAAATTTTTATATAATATGGAACATTGCTTGTGTTTCAGGTACTGAACAGTACAGTGAATATACAGGCTATGCAGAAACCTACCGGTGGGCGAGAAGCCATGAAGATAAGACCCCAAGGTAAGGTTTCACATAAATATTTCAGCTGAAGGAATAAAATTTTAAATGTCTAAAATGTCTAAAATTTTGAAAAATTGGTGGCTTGAGTATTTTCTAGCCTTTCTCCTCATGGAGAATTTTACTGTTTGTTCCTGCTCTTTTCAGCAGAGTCAACAAACTAAGTAACTTACTTCATGTTAATCAACAGTCTTCCTTGCTTGCTTGATGCTAATGATGGTATCTGCCAATGTGTCAGTTTTAAACCAACGACTTCTGTGTGTTTTTAATCCAAAATTTTGTTAACATATTGACTGAGGTGTGGGTTGATAATGCCTCGCAAGAAGCTTGACAATGATACCTTGGGTGCTACAGTGCCAGTGACACTTGCATGGCAAACTAAGATTTAATGTAATAAATCTGAGTTGAAAGCCGTGTGTGTGTGTGTATGTTTGGGTTTTTTAACTCAACAATATGATGATAGTGTATACACAAAATTATGCATTTGGCGTGGTAACAAGACAAGCTGAGGAGAAATGAGCTCCTTTGAAACATATGCAGTGTACTCTTACAAATATTGGAGGACAATGGAGCCAAAGTGCCTTTTTTTTCCTGACCTTGCAGTGTTCCTCTGTAATTAATAAACAGTGCAATTTAATTTTGTTTCACACCTCTACTCTGATGTTCAAAGTCTAGCCAAGTATTTTTACTTTTACTTGGAAGCCTTTTGTCTCTTTCCTGATGCTGCTGTTTCTTTCCCGCCTCCCCCCCCCCCCCCAAAAAAAAAAAAAAAAAAGACAAAAAAGGTGCTCCATTGAGCTTTACCTTTCTGGCTTGTACTAGCAGAGAACCTCTGTGTGCAGGGAGTTGCTTATTTTGGATCATGGTTGTATGGCCAGTACTAACAAACTAATTTTGTTGTCCACTTCTGTCCTCCCTCCAATTTTAGGGATGAATGGCAGCGACGCTACACTGAAATTGTTGCTATAGATGCATTTCATTTCAGACGTTTTCTTGATCAGTTTGGTCCGGAGAAAATCAGAAGAGAGCTCAACAAGGTCAGTAACTTTTTCTTACAGACAGCAGTCTAAGGCTGTTTCACTGATGTTTATAATACCTTTTCAGTATTTTTGTATTGCTGCTATCTTCAGCTAAGGATGTTCTTACTTAATTTTTTTTTATAGAAGGTGTACTTTGGAGTTTTGTCCTCTAATGTTAAAGTAGAAGCTTTTCAAATAGAAGCAGTTATTCTTTGACATTCTATTCAAAGATATGTTTTCTTTAATGTTCAAAAATATGCACAAAGTTTGGATATATGTGTTTCTAACTCTCCATTGTCCTGCTCCTAAAAGGTAGTGCAAAGTTTCTGTCCTGGTATTTTCACAGGATTGAGTTATGACTCTGCTGAATCATACTCACCCTACCAGTTAGTGAAGAGGGATTTTTTAACATTTTTTAACATGGCAAATAGTGCCCCTTGCTTTTTTCCCCACTTTTCATGCTAATTCTTGAGGTACTGTCATATGCAGATAGTGTTATTTTCCCAGTTGTGGCAGATGCTTCATCCTGTTGCTTGGCTGGCTTGGCTTTTGTTTTTATTTCTTGCTTAGCTGCTGTTTATTTTCTTGAAGCAAAAGCAGTCTTTTCCCAGCTCTCAAGGTTGTGCTTTTCCATGACCTGTAATTGCCATCAGTAAGTTGTTTATAGTTTGGGGGCCTTAGCTTTCAACTTTTGTCCATATTTTCAAGGCCTTTGCTGTTACCCCATGCTTAAACTGCGTGTCATAACAAGAGACACCCAGTACCAAGCTGTATTTCACAATGCAGATTCTCATAACAAGCTGATAACCCAGCTAGCAGGCCAGAACTGGGGCTTTGCATGCTTAGCATGAGGAACAGTTAGTGTAAGGTCTGTGGCCTGTTACAGCAATGGCAGTACTGTTTTACAGAGCCATTGAGTACAAGGATGCTTACACAGTTGGTACTGTGCTTATGTTTGGGTTAAAAACAAGCTAATACTAAGTCTATTTAGTGCACTTCTGCTTTTATAGATCATGCAATAGGCCTTGGCTTTCGCTCGAGGATTAAAAATAAGGAGACACTATTGTTGAAGCTGTTGAAGTTTACTGCTTTCAGAAGTATGTTGATAGGACGCAGTAGAATTTAATAGGTTGTATCTAAATACATTCCACCCTAGGTGAGTATTTTCCTAGCCATCCAGCTAGAAAGGGAGTGCAACTTAAAGACCATCGATTTTTTTTTGAAATGGTGTACAGTGATGAAAGACTAATTTAGCTTTAAAACTTGTGCTTCGTGACTAAAATAACATTCATCAGCTTGTTTCTTTGTTTGATAGTGAAATTAGCCCTGAAAATAATTGAAAATCAGTGTAAACTTCTGTGACATTTCACTACAAAATTCAAGTTACCGACTCTACTGAATTTATAATATGCCTACAATTTTCAGTATTATTGTTTAGATTTAAAATTTGGAGTAGATTACAGTAGATTCATGAATCTTCTATAGTGTATGTCAGTTTAGCTGATGTTGTTTGAGAACTGGTTGGTAGTTAAAGAAAACTTCTAAGTCTCACTTAAAGAAAATTTTATTGTGGTAAACAAAGAATTAAGTTTGTTATATTGTTGAATAAAGTTCTATGTTACTTTAACAAATCAAATATGTTGGAATGTACTCTATTAAGAGTTCTTTTCAATTGTCTTGAGTCAAAATTAATATAAGCCTTAAGAGTTTTCTGTGGTGGTGAAAGCAAGTTGAGGGAATAAGTTGTAACTCTATATCTTCATTATGTTTTAATAAAATAGAGCTCAGTAAACAAAATGTATGCACATAGGCTATGAAATACAAATGTATCTAGGTATATACTAGGCATAGCTTAGCCCCTATTTGTTTCCAGAGGTTCTTTTGACCCTCTGTTACTTTGTTAGTCATTAGGAAATGATTGAAATAACTTCAAAATAAAATAGGAAAATACAGGTCTGTAAGAAGAATTATAAGCATATATGATGTCTCCTTTTCATGCTCCATTTGTCTTCAAGAACCAGATGTTCACTGTCAAATTTCTCAAATGGCAACTGTGTTAGGCTGACCCCTATTTCTGGTTTATCCCATGCCTGGAAAAGAAGATTAATGTTGTCCTAAATTAGCTGCTTAGAACGAGAAACAATCCCATTGTGTCCGATTTCAACATTTACACGTGTACCTGTAAATCTGAAAGATGTCATAGCTTTATCCTTGCTACCCTCTTGAGATTATTGCCTAATGAAGTCTCTCCCTAGCAGTAACTTCTTTTAATTGGAAGTTCCACCTTCCAAATGCAGAGGAACAACTGACTTAGTTGGGCTTGCAATCACATTCATAAATGTTACAAAGTCTGTTCTGATAGCTACTGACATAAAAGCCTATAGCTTCTTCAGCAAGAAATTATTGCCTAAAAATTATGGTATGGTTGTTCTAAACAGCGTTAACTGTGAGAACTATGTTGAGCAACTGTGTGGTACAGCTTGAGCAGATTAATTCATGTTGTTCAAAGGCACCAACTTTTCTGCTTTCCATATGGAAGCAACTGCTTTTATGTACAAAAATGCTTGCATGTTTCTGTATTCTTAGGTGAAAACTATTTAAAATGTTGATGCATTGTTTCTTTTTTAGAAAGTGATTAGTTTTCTACTGGATTTAAAGATAGCTTTACCTTTTATTTGCTATGAAAAATCATATGAGAGTACTTCCTTCAGATATTTTTGTTGTTGTTGCTGGAGACCTTCCAAGCATTTGCAGCCTTTCTTACAAGATAGTTTTTATTCTCCATGTTTTTTCCTGGTTAGTTGAGAAACACATGCTCGTTAAATAAAAACTGAAAAGAAAATGGCATCCTATTGCAGCACCAATCCATATCCATCACTGGGAGGATGAAATTTGAAGAATTATTCTTCCTCACAGCTGATGTAATAGCTTGCTTGGCCCAATCATCTTATACAAATGTGCTTTGAACATTAAGCACACTGTAATAGTTCTGTTTTTAGAGGAAGCTTAAAAAGCTGCACCTGATGGAACAGGTAATTGCTAAACACTTTTGCAGACAGCGAGTCATGGTACGCTGCCAAGTTATAACTAACAGAAGTCAGAATTTACTGCTTAAATCTGGTAGGGCTAAAAGGCATAGATTTTTTTCAATCCATATCAGACAATATGTTCAATTAATCTTTATGCCATCTCAAAAACTTCAGAGAGATGTATCTTTTTTTCTGTATATGTAAAGAAATACCTGCCATTGCTCAAGACTTCGTAGTGCATATCAGACTTTCCTCCTCCCTCATTTATTGCTTTATACCTGCATTTTAAGATGCCATTTTGCATTATGTTTTCAGTATTCATGAATTTTAATAATACTGGATGAAGTGGTCCAGCTGTCATATGTATTAAGTGGGCTGAAAGGCAACAAACATGATATAGTCTGTCTGGCTAATCTGGAACTTTTCTGCAATTTTGATGAAATCCCTAGGTGTTTACACTTTTATCTAATTTTTAGCTTGGATCCAAATACAGAAAAATTCTGCTTGCCTTAAAGTCTTTAATGCTACTGTGACTGATACTAAATATAAAGGAAGCCGGACGCTGTATTGAATTTATTTGAATTTGCTTCTAGAAGATAGTACTGATCGTTGCTATCTAATTGTACAAAAAAATTGCACCAGATTGCCTGTCAACGTCATCTGCTGATTCTTGTGTGCCTGCAGGCCTACTGTGGCTTCTCTCGACCCAATGTTCCACCTCAACATCTCTCTGCAATAGCCACAGGGAACTGGGGATGTGGTGCCTTTGGAGGGGACTCCCGATTAAAAGGTAAATTGTAGCAATACATTAATGCCCAAATGAATCAAATAACTTACATTTTGGTTCTTGGGCATAATCTTTTTTTTGTTAAAGGAAGTACAATTTTCCTTTTTGTTCACTGTTTATAAATTTTAGCCAAGAATTAGAATAATAATTAAACTGTCTACAGGACTGGTTTATTAACTCTCATTTTTAGGCCTTGAGTAACCTGTGCCCCTGAACAACACAATGCTTACTGCTTTTATGTGCCATCTGTAGTTGAAAGTTTAAGGTAGGTACAGCATGTGAAATGCTGTGTTTAAAGGGACCTATAACCCTGGAAACTTCAAAACCATATATCTGCAATATTAATTCGCAAAAAGACATATTTGTAGTAATTTTCAGTCATATAAATCAATTGACCTTTCTGGGCCAATCTCTTAGACTAAACCTAAAATATTTTCATCCCTGCAAAATTGCTTTAACTAAGTACCTGGTAACTTAAAAGGTTTCCAAAACTCCCTGGTAATGCCTAATGTTCAGTCTTGCTCCTTAGTACATTGCTGTATGCAAGAGACGTTTCCAGTTTACCCACCGTCGCTCAGAGACGCTACTCTCTCCTGATTCACCTGCTAGCCATCACTTTCCCAAGTCCTTTATTAAATTAAAATATTTATAGTACAGCAGATATTGCATGCCTGCGTTCCTTTAAAACTCTTTTCCCATCAAACGGACTGATGGATCCTGACAATTAAATCCATATGCTGATTTAAATAATTCTAAGTAGAAATTTACATTTTGGTTATTGTCAAACCTTTGGAGTGTACTTAAAATTTGTTCTTCTGAACAGCTTTAGGTGGTTATGTCCTCAGATGAATAATTTTCAGGCTACCAGCTTCATTAGTTTTCTTTCCGAATGTGTTTTATTCATTGAGCATCTATTTTTCTCTCAATGCTCATTGATTTTATGACAGCTGTCTTTTGGTTTCCATTAGATAAAATGAATTGCCAAGTTCAGATCATCAATATCAGGAGCAATATTTATTGCAGGATCTGATCATATTTGATTAATGAGTCACATTAGGAAGGCTTAATAAATGTTTTAAATTGCATGAGATCTGTTGTTGGATCTGAATTGTTGTACCCCACGTATATTTTTTTTTAGCATATGGGTTTCTGCTAAAAATACTGCTCATCTTTTATAAAACATTATTTAACATCTGGATGTGAATTGTGGACTAGAGATTGATCACTGGAATGCTTTACTTCTCCATCCATGAGAGCTCAAAACTGAGGTATACTAACAAAGACCCCCAGAGCTGATTCTGTGTGTTGAAGTAGCCCGTAAGAAAGGATGTTGTAGGTGTAGACAAAGAAATGGGCCGTAATCATGTAGTGCTTCATAGATTAGATGTGAACGCTGTCCAGAACAAGAACATGTATAAGCTTGATAAAAGTGCTTGTTATATATCCATAACATTGTTTTGTTTTAGCTTTTACCTTATTTTGATCTTTCATTCGTTATATTTTCCTCTGGTTTTGGATCAACTTCATTTTTTTAAAAGTTTCCCAGCGATAGCATTTAAAAGCGAGTTACAGCACTGCCATTGTTCTGAAAATGTTTGTCTCAGTCTATGCATGTACTCTTAAGCCTTCTCTTGTTCTTTTGTCAGGCCTTACAAAGGAGGAGGCTGGCCCAACTTTCATTGAAGTTGGTCTTTTTGTAAACTGAACTCAATTACTTAGTTCACTCTGCAAAATCAATGCTTAATAAAGAGAATTTAAGGACAATGATGTGCAATGGAATATGGAACTGGTCATTTAATATGTGGCACTTTTTTCTGAGCCAGTGCTGACTGGGAACAAGATGACTTAATACATTTTTTAGTAAACTGAGCTACGAAAAGGGCACAGTAATTTAAAAAGCATATGTGCTTTTTCTTTTTGTCAGAGTGGTATTTGACATGTGATAACCAAAGGAAGGTTCCTTTTCATGGGTTGAGTTCACAGATACTTCCTGCACAGTCCTAAATGACAAAGATGTTTATCCCTTTTGTCCTAAAATGTTGTATAAGGTTATTTTGAACCGCAAATTCTCTCAGTGTTTTCACTTCATCATGGCCAAATCTTTTACAGTGGAGAAGAGTCTTCTGCAGTTTACAGAGTATCATAAATATATGATACTCTGTAAAATATATATATATCTTCATTTCAGAAGATATTTTAGAAAACTGAGGTTATCATACCACAGTTTCACTGAACCCAAGGGAAAAACTGTTGCTGGCTACAAAGGCTAGACAATGTGTTGCGTATTTTGTAATATAAAAATATCCTTTTTCCTATAACATTGTTTAGATGCACACAATTTTCATTTCAAAATGATCTGTAGATGGATCTGTAGCAGAGACTTTAGGACAACCGAATAAGCCCGACTTTGTAAGTGAAAGACCTGATATTTTAACAAAACAGATGGATCTCAGTTAAATTGTAGATATTTCCACAAGTTTTCAGTATGGACATAGGACTTGAAGTATTGAAAAAGTATTTTTATGTAACTGAGAGAGGTTGGAAGATTTTGGCTAATTTTTCAGACCAGAGGATAAATTAACAGTTTGTAGATGTAGAGGGTATGTTTAATTGTCTAAAGATCAGAAGAGGGTTTTTTACTGTTTAAAATGCAAAGGAGACAATGTGAAGTCAGGCGTTTTGTAAATACATAAATGTAACTTTGAAGGATTGTGAGAAAATACTGTTTACCTGAATCAGCGCTCTTATCTAGCTGAGAAAACAAGAGCTCATTGGGAAAGCTATCATCAGCGTTAGACCCTTGTGGAACTGGTGGAAGAAAACAAAGCTTGCATCGTGCCTAGTGTAAACGCATGTGATATGGTGGTGCTACAGCGATGGCATTGTCTATTCTGTAAATTCAGAATTACAATGATACAAAAATAATAGATGTTAATTCCAGTGCAGCATTGTGATCCTCCTGGCCCAGCTTCTTCTGGTGCCACTTTCCCCGTGCCGATCTCTCCAGGCTTCTGCTGCCCCATGTGCTGCTGCTGTGCCACAGTGTGGGGAGTGCTGAGGGGCGCCGTGGTCGCTGGCCGTAACCCCCTTCCCCCCAGAAGAAGGGACTGGAGCACAATGAAGTTCTCCGGCATGTGAAGACCTGGGTCCGTAGAGGGGTCTGGGTTGTGCTGGAGCTGTGGCCTTGCTGGGTGGTGGAAGAAAGTGCACCCTCCTTTCAGGAAGAGTTAGATGAGAGCGGGCCAGCTGGGCTGAGGGGCGAGAGGCCCCCTGGTCCCCGTGCGTGGACTTGGTCCCCGCCGCTGTGACGCTGCTCTTGGTAGCAGGGCGCTTCCAGCGGGTGTTACATACTGCCAGTGCCCAGGAGATGCTGAAGCCTGACTCTTGTCAGAACTGTTTGGCCCTTGTTTCATGAGATTTAGAGCAAGTCAGAATAAACAGCAGGGTTTTCTCAATGATTTTTGTGTAAGGCAAAACTGTGTAGTTTGTTTGTAATGAAAATGAAGATTCATTAGATTCTGTTCCCCTATGCAAGCTAGTTAATTAGGCCCTTTAAAAACCGAACTACTGAAGCTTTACCAAATCCACAGCTGGTTCAGTAGTTTAATTAAAATACCATTCCCAGATTGAGATTAATTTCATATGTGAATCATGTAATTTATAATTTTAGCTATGAGTTTACAAGAGTTTTTTTGATTAAAGACTGCAGTATTTTATTAGGTCTCTGTTTAAAAATGTGAGCTAAGCTATGAACAGCTTTCTGTTTAATTTTCACTAGCAAGCAGTAGTGCAGTACATTCTTTGTTTTATTTAAAATGAAAATTTTCCTTTTCTAACCAGTAAATAAAATTAATTAAAATGTGATTAATGTTGTCATTGGATGATTAATATTGAAATTGTGTCCATCTGATCTGAAACAAGACAAGCTCTAGTAGACTAAATAGTCCGCCAATTCAACTGCTAAAGTAGCAGAAAACAGGTAGATTTTATCCCTCTGTTGTGTAACTTTTCTGCCGGCTTAGCGAATGGAGTTAGCTCAGTGAGATGTCTGATGAGCACCTGAGATGCTGCAAAATAGGTAGGAGGTTGGTGGGAAGAGGAGAATGCAGGTGGGCAGAGCCACCCTCTCCAGTTGCAGTGAGATTGTCTCAGCTTCCTCACTGATCAGGACCCTAGATGGTTTCTCAACATAAAGCTTAAAAAAATCTCTCTTTCTGAAAAAGGGAGCATTCTTCGTTCTCTTCCATATAGAAAAACAGAGTCTAAGTTAATTTTGTAATGTTACCTATGAACAGAACATGCGATGCAGCTTGGTCCAGTTGGTTTCAAGATAAAGCTAAAAATTAAAGAACCTGCATTGCATTCATGACACCATCAGCCACTTTTTATAGGTCAGAACGAGCTATCATATTATATGCTACATACTTTTATTATCGATTAGATGGAGACTGAATTGTACTGTAAGAGGCTGCAGCATCATAGATTTCCTCTTGGGAGATGAGGTTGGGTCAGCCCTTTCCAGGCAGAGTCTGGCACTGTCCCGTTACATATTGCTTACTTAGTAAAAAGGGTTTGCTCCATTTTTTCTTAAGGATGGCAGAGAATGGAAATCGTCATGTGCTGGTGGTTTTTCTTTACCCCTTTCTTGCTGTGACTTAACCCAAGTACCTTAAAACAGGATATAAAATGGTGCTCTGTGTTTTCTTGTGCTGGTGTACCCACTCATTGGATAGCTAATGGTTGATTGCTACTTGGAAGAAAAATTTTTTTCTTCTAAGTTGTTTTCTGAACAGAAAGATGTGTGAGGTGGTTGTCTCTTGTGACTCCAGCAGAATACTTCAACCCTCTTACCTGCAGTGTCTGGTTTTCTTTACTTTGTTTTAAAAGTGGGAGTAATGCTTACCCACCCAGTGGTTAGACTGCTGTGCAGTATTCACCTAGAGATAGTGGTGTGATTATTTCCTGTAGGCTTAGGATGTGCTTTTCCCTTCAACAAATTGTTTTATTCCATATTCACCTGTGTAATCCCTTTCTGTTCTTTCAGCCTTAATACAGATACTGGCAGCTGCTGAGGCTGGACGTGATATTGTTTATTTTACCTTTGGAGATGTGGAGCTGATGAGAGATATTTATAGCGTGCATACTTTTCTCTGTGAGAAGGGCCAAACTGTGGGTGAGCACAAAAAAAAAATCTTTTCATACAGCAGAGAAATTTATCCTTCTTTAAGTGGAAATTGTTTAGTAAGAACTATTGTCATCAAGTCCCAAGCAAATTAGTCTTAGTTTATTTGCACCTATTTCCAATGTTGGGGAGCTGCTCTGATCCAGGGTCAACTGAGAAGTGTTAATTTGTTACAAGAGATTCTGAATCCTTGTAAAAGATTAACACTTCTCAGTTGACCCTTGGGATTCATGCCCCAGAACTTGGAAAATCTTGGCTATATGCAGTAAAAAGAAGGTTTACAAAGTTAGTTATTATTTGAAATACTTCAAAAAAAGGAAGATTTGCTTACACATTCTTGATAGAGATTTGTTTCATAATGGTTTTGGCTTGATCATGCAAGATGAATTAGTAGCCAGAACTATTATCTGGTAGCAGTACAAGAAAAGCTGTGTATGCTTTGCCCCACTGTAAATGTTAATAGTGCCTTAACTTCTGGGACAGAAGCACAAAGCTAGCTGAAGGTCATTGGTAAGACACTCGTAAAGCGTATGTGTGCAAGCTAACGTTCAGGTCGTGCAGAAAGCTGAGGGAGATCCACTGTGTGATGTGAAAGGCCTGCAAAGTGTCCCCCCTGTATCGCTCTCTAGCTCCCCTGTCACTGCTCCTTTAAAAAGAAGTTTGTAACCACTCTCTCAGCACAAATGTGTGCTTCTGTTTGCAATTGCAGTCATGCATTCATCATATGGTATAATCTCACATTTTTAAAAATGTATTTTTCTTTTCATTTTTAAGGGGACATTTATAGGCTATTACTGAGATACTACAATGAAGAATGCAGAAGTTGTTCTACTTCAGGACCAGATGTCAAGCTGTACTCTTTCATATATAGCACCATTGAGTCTTATGCAGATTCTACTGATGATGATGAAGAAAAAGGATTGTGCTTTGAGGATTAAAATAAGTATGTTTAATCAAAACATTGTTTCTCTCCTCCCACTGGCATATTGTTTGAATTACCGGATGTAACATACAAATTGGCTTAACTTAATATGTATTGACTTCATTGATAGTGTTGCATGTATCATCCAAACAAAAATCAAGCTTTGAGAGAGAGAATTTTTTTGTTTGATGGTTTCATACATGAAAATCTTGTTCATATGCATAGGGAAAGGATTTCGTTGGTAAATCCTGTTTGCATTATACCTTGTTCAGCAGGAAATTTTAATATATCTGCATTTCAGTCAAGAAATTACTGAAAAACTTCAAAATATTTCCCAGTATTACTTTGCATTTATTTTTGTGCATCCTTACCTGTATTTCTTATGTAATTTTAATGCTGGAGTAGAAGGAGCCATGTAAGTCTTGGGATGAATAAGAAGTTAGCATGAAGGAGTAGAGCAAACCTGAAGTACAGGAGAGCAGGAAAAGGAGAAATACAATCAGAGTCAGTAGAAATAGAGGGAAACACTTTCACAGGAAACTTTTAAAACCTTCTAAATTTTATTGGACCTGTCTGTGACAATATTGAACAAGGTCTTAAACATACTAGTATATCTGAAGTTTCTCAGAGTTCATTGTTGTTGGCAATATCATTTGAATTCAGGTCTGCTAACTGTGTTTATATTCTCATATCAGTCCTCCTTTACTGAAATATTCACATACAGAAGCGTAAGATGCAGATGGGATGATTCGGGTGAGTAAATGGAAATCACATATCAGTGTGCACAATGTCTTCAGGCTACAAATAAGAAAAAAGTTGGAACATAATGTCTTGTTAGGAACTTGTGCCTGGGTCTTTTTAGATGTATGAAAGACTATAATGAATAGAGATCAAAAGATGTCTGAAAAAAAGAAAAACTGTGCTATTGCCATCTATGTGAATACCAAATGAATGTTGCTGTAGTACATTAAATAAAAATTAATAGTTTACACAAGACTTCAGGTACATCAGTGATAAAACTTTTCCAGGACAGGACAAGGCCAGTCCAGTGAAAGGTTTGTCTCCTCATTGTTCATCCAGAGTTGAAGCCCAAATTGTTAAGTTTAGCCTCATCTGTGTTAGATTTCTTTTGTCTGGTCTGTCGTTGTTACAACCAGTTTAGCAATACGAGCAAAAACCAGCTGCAGGAAACGTAGTGAGCTAAGGCACTGGTATCAACAAATCCTTTGGGTTTGTGTCTGATGGAATCTCTCCGAGCCTGCAATATAACATAACTAAATGCTGGAAGCTGTTGGGAGCCTGGCTTAAAATAACACCTTCACTGTTGGAGCTGCTCTGGTAGTAGTGACAGTGAAGAGTTTGGGTCATTTAAAATACTTCAGAGTGCTACACCATTGCATTAGTGCTACAGTGGGCAGCTTGGAAATTTGCTGCTTGGAAGTTGACCCTGCAGCCTAAGCAATTTCTTCCCATCATTCCTGTGAACTGTTTAGTTTTCTCTACCCACATCCATTATAACAAAGAAAAAAATTGGGACAGGATTTCAGGTCCTTTACTTTGTTCACAGCTTATGTCCTCAGAGGTAGCAAAAATAGTTTTTCCTGCTCCTAGTGTTCCAGCATTAGCTTAAATTCTGGCAATAGGAATAACACTGTTATAAGCTCCTATTTCGGCATTTAGTTCAACTATGATAGTGTTTCTAGATGCAGTGCTGATGATAAATGTACCCTGATAATTAAGACAAGTAATGGAAAATTGGTGCTATTTGCCAAACCTTCCTCACCTTACTGCTCAGGATTTCATACAGAAAAAATAAACAAAATCTGTTCCTGAAAAACTGGAAGAAAATATAGCAAAAAGCTTTAGGTGGCTAGGTATGACCTCCCTTTTCTTGTAAATAAGAACATGTTCATTAGTGCAATATTTATTTTCATCATGGGGGAGAAGAGATTTTTTGTTTATGAAAAATGTACCAAATAAGATAGCATAAAATTCTACATCACCTCTAGAAATAGAAAAATACATTTAACTTTGGAAAGATTCTTTCAAGATCATATTACAGTGTATTCAATAAAGAGAATTTTTGCAGTATCTAGTATTTCCAGGATAATCCTACTATAGTCTATAATTTCACTGATACACTGAAAATCCTCAGATTTTCTAACATGGAGAAGAATATCTCTTATTTGAGGTCATTCTTCAGAATATGCTTCCCATACTTTTTTCCTGTGAAATATGGATGTAGGGACAGGTTAAAAGGCAAATAAGAGTTAAGAAGCTAAGTGTTAGATTCCTGTCACTTTCTAATTTGAAAAAAGAACTAAACTGCCCAGAATACTGCATCAGTGTGGAAGCAGGAATTTTGGATCAGTCTAATCTGTGCTCTGCATCTTATTTACGTTTCCATCCAACTACTACTCTCCATTTCTAAACTACCTGAAACATTTTCTTTAGCTAGAGATGTTATTTTGGTGCTCTACATGAAATGATGTGAAATGGAGATGCTGATGGCCTCTTTGTGCCCCCTAGTAAACTTCAGTTTCACTCTTCTAGAAACCTGTTTATGGAGTACTCTGTTGTTGTTGTTTTTTTATTATTATTATTACATTAGGGATTCTCGCTATATGATTTCAAATAAACTTCTACCAAAACTGTTTTATACTTGTTTTAGCAGCTAAATTGAATGCTTAATATGAAACAACGAAGGGTGGTCATTTAGATTGCAGTGTTGCCTCATAATCAAGTTTGGTGTCAGAGCACGTCTGTTTGTTTTATGGCTCTTGCACCTAAATTCCTCAGTTATGAGGTGTTAGTTATGAGGTGTTCTTATCTAATGATGAGGACCCGTTACTGTATATATTAATTTATAAACTGTTGAAGTGTTGACATTCTTTTAAACCTACAGTTTATGCATCATTATATTGATTTTTCTGGATCTGTATGCTAATGTTTACATGATTTTGTAGGAATACAATTAAAAAAATTCTGACAAGCAATATCGTCTGCTTTTTGCTCTCCTTAATATACTTTACAGAATATAAATTCTGGCACACTTGACTGTACACTGTGCAATACTAAAGATAGTTCTAGTAGTAGATTTAATAATTAAAATGAAGTTTGCCCCATAAAATATTGTAGCGAAGTAATCTGTTCTTAGTATATAATATTTTAGGAGTTGATCAAGACTTTATAACAACTTAAATGGACTAAAAGAGCTGTATATTTCCAGTGCAAACTAACCGAGAAGGTGTGAACATGAATGTGAGAATTCATAAGCGTAAATGTATATGACAATATGTAGGCATCTGGATGTTAAATTCCTAATTTGCCTTTGGAAAGTGATCATTTAACCATCCTTTGATCTTCATGAAGAAAATATAACTAAACAAAATACAAAATTGAATAAAATTAAATAATGAACATGTTGCTTAAATGTTTGCAGGGTTTGTAAAAGTAGGAGTAATGTCCTCCTAAATGGAAAGTAGTAAACTTTTTTTTAAAAAAAAAAAACAAACTTGCTTTAAACTAAAAAGGAATTAATTTTTTAGCCTTACAGAACAAATAAAACAATTTCTGGCTGCTCATGAGCTTTTACGTATATCTGAACTTTGAGTTTGTAATATTAAAATTAAATAATTTAAGATTTACCATACAGCAGTGACTGTAAAAAAAACTTAATTTCCTTCTGGAGATTTTAGCATTTTGTGTTGTTCCAGCAAAATGTACTAACGGTTTTCGTCTAGATCTTCTGACTTGTAGAGTAAGAAGTGAAAGTTACATTTGGCTAAGGAAATTACTGTTTATAGTCTCAGCATTGCCAAATGTGCAGTTTTCCTCTCTACTTTGAAAGAAGGAAAAAAGAATGGAAGAAAGGCATATTTTTTTGAGAAGTGCTGTTGCAGAACTAGGAAAGAAAATGCACTTGCAGTCTGTAAGCAGCCAGCAGTTTTACTATCCCAGAGGATCACAGATATGAGTCAGTTATGTGCTATCTTAAAGCAGAGCATCCCAACTAATTATAATACCAAAAAATAATAGTGTTTGCTTATGTGGGGGTTGGTGAACCAAAGCAACAGCTTAAAATGCAAGTTCTCCATTACCTTGAGCAATTGGATTTTTTTTTGTTTTTTGTTTTTAACTTGTCCAAACTGGCTGAGGACATGAATTGAGATTTTTTGCATATGCAAATATTACACAAATCAGCATAATAAAAAACAGCCTCAAGGTAGTTCCAGTGAAAATTCCTTGGTGCTGCTCCTTTATTAGTAAGAGGTGCACTCAGTGATTGCACCTTCCTACAGTTGCTCCCTTTATTCTGCTCTATTTATGACCCTATTTATCTTCTAGAGTAAGTGCTATACCAGAGTTGAAGTGCATTAGGTAACTTAAAGAACATGCGAACACATGCAATATATTAACTGAAGGAAGTTCTGGGACAGGCAGAATTGTCTGTGTGGTGTTCATAGAAGTTCAGTCTGCAGTGGCTGGCAAAACAGGGCCTGATAACAAAGACCGCAACGGTAGGAAGCATTGAGGAGGAGGCTTGTCGAGGAAGTACAGCTGCAAGGTCTCTTTCCCCGTGGCCTTTGTTTTTCTTCTGTCTGAATTGCAGACCACAGGTGCCCCAGCTGTCAGTTCTCAGATGCAGGAGTCCCTGACAAGCAAGGTTCACAACCCTTGCTGATGTTCATGTTCCAAGCAGTTTCCAGCTCCCCTCCATCCTGAAGCCTAAGCAACTTTCTGCGAAGGAGCAATGGATGAGCGGATGTTGGACCTTGGGGATACCAAGCTGCTATAAATTCTTAAGGTTTAGCAATGTATTTCTGTGTAATCCAGCATAGGTGATGCAATATTTGCTCTGGATAGATGGCTGTTTTAAATAAATGAATAAATTAAAATGAAAATTAAAATCTATCTAAAGTCTCCTTTCACTATTACGCAGCACATTTTTGACGAGCAAAAACATACATAAAATGTTGGAAATTACAAGATGCTGCAGCTGTCTGAAGTTTCCTTAACTAAAACTTGAGTATTTATGGTCTTGTTTTGTGCTAACAGTGTTTCATGCTCATTTATCATTGCTTAAGTGAGTGTGACCTGGAAGCAATATCGGAGGTATCTGTCACTGATAACTCCATTACAGCAATACCATCAATTTCTGGTTAACTGAGCTGTCAGCTGGGGTTATATTAGATGGTTCTGATAGGTGACACTCGGTGCACAGTTAAAGGAAGCTCTAGTACGACCCCAGTCCTCTTGACGATATTTTGGTGTAGTACTGCGATGTTAATGGATATGCAGGGGTAACAAACATGCTGTGTTGTGTATACTGGCAGTTGATACATGTATTATAGGAGCTTAAAGGAGCCATCACAAACTACTAGAGCAGAGATTGTTACTATATAGTAAAAATCAGCTGTATATCCACCAAACAGAGAATGGGGGAACCTGTGCCCAACAAAAAAAAAAAAAATATTGCAGTATCTCTACAATGAGTCTCATTTTGCTTGCTGGCTATCTTACAACCAGAGTTCACATTCATCAGCATTTTATAGACCAGTTCTTCTCCAGACCAAATGAGTTTCACTGAAAACATTTTCCATAGCTAATTTGCCTAACAAAAAACATAAACCCTTAATTTTCTAATGTAAAGCAAACATTATTTTTTTTTGGAATATGTAAGTGCACCGCTTTGCTATTCAAGTTTTCAGGGCAATGGAGTATAATGAAGGCCTTCTTTCATTGGGGGTAACTGACTATATAGATGTTACTGAAAATCCATAGATATCTTCTTGCCACAAGCAGTAAATGTTGGATTGTATAAAGCTCATCTTGGAGAGCTCCTGTAACTGCAAAGGAGGCAACTGCTTTGTACGAACTTTCTGCAGATACTTTTTCTACTCTGTTTTCAGGTATATTCCTGTGGGAAGTTCAGTTCAATGACATATTTTTTTCTTCATTATGTAACTACTTGACGTTTTTATTGGTATTATAGCAATTACTCCTTTTGCCATAATTATTATCAAAATAGGATTCTGCACAGATGAAAATGATGTTCTCTAAATGGAAGGAGAGCAAAAAAAACAGTGGAGCAGTTATTGTTTGAAGTCCATGTTTAAAGTTTACTAAGAATCATAATGTAGTGCCATATGAGATGCTTCCATTTTTGATATAACATAGTTGTCCATGTATTAGCACTTAATCATTGTACCTAGGCAAACTTTAATTCTGAAGTCTATTTTTGTAGAAAGGTTGTTATAGCTAACAAACAACGTACTGTTTCTTTTAATGGTACCTTATTTACTCACTTTTTAATCTGTCTGATCTTAGCTAAGGGTTAATGTTATTAGTAATATTTTTACCTGAAAGTGTGATGTTTGCTAAGTTTTGATTTTAACATAAGCTAGAAAAAATGTCCTGACCGCATGGGAAGTACAGCCTCTCTCAGTCTGGGCTGGATGCGCTCTTTAATAGCTATGGAGCATCTGAGAACTTTTCAGTGTGTTGTATGTTAAGAGAGGTAAAAAGGGAAAGCTTTAATCCTCTCACTAGCTCAATCCTCTCACATTAAACCTAATTTCACCTAGCATTTTCCCCTTTTAGTCTCCTTTTACAGAGCTAGAAATTATGTTGTTGGAGAAAGGTTAAATTTATTCTCAGAAATAGTTAGAATTGTTCAATAGTATGGAAACAAAGCAGGGGGAACCAAGGTTAAATTTCAGCACTTCCAGATTACTTTAATTTGCTGTGATTATATTTCCAAAATATAATGCTTAGATTTCTCTCAGCAACCATTATCAAGACTAATTTTGGGCTGTGAGGTGTGTGTCTGTTTGTTTGTTTTCCTCAAATCAACCTTTACTTTGCCAAGATTTGCAGAGAGGGCAGAGTATACTTCAGGGAGGCAACTGAGTTTTGTTTCTGTGTTCCCATTTCTGGATTGTCATCACCAGCATGTTGGTGTCCAAGAATGAGTACCTGTATCAGTTACCTTAAGTGCCTGTCTGATGAATGTTTCTGTTTCTGAAAGACTGTCCTGATTGCCTGTTTTAGTCTGGCTTAGTTTATAAGAAGAAAAACAAAATAAAACAGAAAAGGGGATATTTTTCTGCAAACAGAAATCTGAGCTCTGACCAGATCCAGGTAAGTCACACTCATTTTGGAGTTCAATGAGGAAACAACAAGGATAAGCACCTTATGTGGACATGACATAAGGTACATGTGCTGCCTTCTAATTAGCAATCAGATTCATGGCAAATTTTCTCTAGGCTGGCTTGTTACGGTAATTTTTTTTTCAGTTTTGTGTATCTGGAATACAAAAAGAACCAGGTTCCTAGTGAGGTATTTTCACCTCCTTGTGCATCTTCATGAGTAACAAATGTTCCGATGTTAAATCAGTCCCGAGTAGCTTTATAATCTTCAGCAGCTCTGCTGGTAAGAAATTGTACAGAGAACCCAGAGTGTTTCCTCTTGCAGGCACTGGCTTTGCAGGACTGAATATAAAAATCTTCTCCCATTGCAGGAGTCTGAGGAGCTGCTCCACTCAGATAGGAGATTCATCTGTTGAATTCAGCTGTTTCACTATTTTCACATTACGTGTACTTACACAGGAACATTCAGGCAAGTTAATTCTCTTCAACTGTGACATTTATGTGGGTTATACCTAAACAGAATGCAACTTTGTTTACTTCCCATTGGAAGTGAAGGAAGCCAAACCAAATCAAATTTGAAGCATGTCCACTTAGGATTTAGATGTAGTTTATCTAATCTGCTTTAGAGATGCATTTAGGAAACCTTTCTGTATGTCCTTATATGGATGAGGACGTCACTCTTTTTCAGAGGAACACTGTGCTTTAAGCTGGAAGTCAATGGGCAGTGCTAAACGTGTCCATTTCTTTCATTCATCAGATCATCTTGGCACACCAGATACAATAAAGATACTGTATAAATCAAAGTGTTTGGCCATGGCAAGAAATTCACTGTGCTAAGATTTGAAGACTTACATTTCCAAAATTGAATGTTAAGAAAACTGCTTTGAATAGCTGAATTCTGCTATTGAATGATGACACGATTTTCCTTAATGTACTAGGAATTGATTGGATCTAAACCAAAATGTCATGGAAATAAATTAAGATAATTGTAAATGTTTTGCATCCTTTTCTATAAATGACAAGGTCCTAACAAATTGTATTTTCAAATTCAGAGCTAACTCCATCTTCAAAATGCCTGCATTGTAAGGTAATTAGCCTGTTCAAGTTTTAAGTCATTATTTTGCCTGTTGCCTGAGGAATTTTATGGCAGAACAGTATTAATAAGATGCCAAGAGTACAGATTTCTTAAGTTAATCTCTGTCATGAACAGAAATCATACAAGCAAATTGGCATTTTCATTCATAATTACTTGACCTACTATAAATATGGGTCAGGAATGAAAATATGCTTGATTTTATGTTTTATGAAAAATGAAAACTCTTACATTTTCAGGAAAAAGACAAAAATTCATTGTTTCCTGAGAAAGGATTGAACATACAATTTTGAGTAAAGGAGACTTCTAATTCTTCCACCTTGTAAATCTCAGCTAAGTGGCATTTGGACTTTAATGTTGGTGATGACAATTCCTTCAGCATTTGTGATGAAAGAAAGACCTACTGATTGGGGCTGTGTGCGCCTCATTCCACCAACCCCACGTATACCAAAATAACAGCCAAAACTAGGAGGTTAAATTTAAAATGCAACAGATCAAGAGGTTTTTTTGCTATCTGAAATTCAAACATTTTGATTGCAGGCAATCAAGAGGACTAGTTTTTTTTTTTTTTTTAATGAAAACTAAGTGCCTCATAAAGTCATTTGACTTCAGCATCTGGGCTTTAAATCTTTTGACTTATTTCTTCCTAAGTTTTTGAAGGCTCTAAATCATTTATCAGTCACTGGCATGTGAGATTTGAAAACAATTAGATGATCTTGCACCTTCTGCATGTCGTTTTCAAAGCTGTTATTTTTAATATCTGGCAGCAGGAACCTCCTGTGCCTGCTAGGAAGGCTTTTGGCCCCAATAGTTTCAAGGCTGATCAAATTCTGTTTCCTTTAAACAAGCATCCACCTCTTTTTGCTTCAAATCTTGATTACATGTGGCCTTCAGATAACCTCAAAATGTTAATAAATCACTTCTAGATTGGTTTCTGCTACAATCCAGTAAAAGCTCCTGTGTAAAACTGTACCCATGAAAGATGCATAGTCTGTGACCAAAGTAATGCATTTATATACTTAAATGAATAGTATACGGCTTTGCTGTTCTGAAAATTCATATGGTCATGACATGATAGAACTATGACTTAAGGAAGTTAAAGCCAAATTTAAATTCTTATCTCTAATAAAGTTAAGTTAATGCTTTACTGAATGATATGCATAGAAATGGCTGGATCGCAGGGACCAGCATCTTGAAAGAATGAATCCTGCTAGATATTCTCTGTTTTCTTGGTATTTCTTTAGGGCTCAGAGACATGATGCAATCAGTAACTATCAGCCAAAGTGTCATAATGATATTTAATAGGTCATATATTAAAGCATTTACAAAAATGAATGTCCAAGTCATCCCCATGTACTGGAAATTAAAGCAGGCTGAGTGAGAGAACAAGGCAGAAGGAGGTAAGGGACTTAGGCTGGTCACTTGATGAGTCAGTGTTAACAAGGCACAGGTAGTGTCTTTTTCTTACAGAAGTAAAACATGTGAGAGGCACAAAATGAGACTTCATGGATGACACCCACAGGTGTTTTGCCCATGCTTGAGAAAGTGTAAATCGCTTGTTCACAGAAGTGCTTTCTTTGTCTCTGTGCTCTGTACGATGGCCTTGTGTGCCCGCTCCTCCGCAGCGTCTAGCCAGTGATCTCAGCTCTGTGGCCTCAGCAGTTCACTCTGTCTACAGGAGGATTCGTAATTCAGTCTCCCCGCTCACTCCCCCTAAGCCTCCACCGCCAGTGGTGACAGCATGTGCCAGCTACACTTAGTGGCTTTACAGTAGTGGGTGAACTGTCAGCTTCAAACTTATTTACTTAAGACCTGAGCTAATCACAGTCCCCGAAATGATGTACAATCCTTGTTCTTCAGCGCTAGATCTTTCTCTGGCTACAATGTGCAAGGGTGGTAATGAGCGAGTATCATGGTTTGCTACGTGGATTGAGTAAGAAATGACAAGTAGGATTTATTTCTGACTTTCCAAGCAGCTTTACAGAGTTTTCACATTTTTTTTTCGTAATTGACTTCAGTGACAACCTTCCACAGGCATGGTGCAAATCCAAGGGAACTGGTACTATGCAGGAAAGGTCTTCTATTCTTTAAGGCAAGGTCTGTAAATGGCTTAGACTGACATAGGAGTAGGACTAAAAATCCAAACCTAACATTGTTATGATCCAAAACTCATCCCACTGTGGCTCCTGCCTTTTGCTTAATGTTCTTCTTCCTCATGTAGTACATTGAAAGCAATAATATGATTAATCAGTCTAGATCTTCACACACAAGCAACTCAAAATGCTTTAAAATGGAACTGCAGTAGAAGTATTTTCATGTTACTGAAATAAATGTCAGAAAGGCATCCATTGTTAGCTGGCCTGAAGAGAAGACCAGAGAACTGAAAACCACTGCAGTTCTGTATCTCCAGCACCACAACTGCCTCATGTTAATAAGCACTAATATAATACAATGAGCGCAGCACTGATGGATGAAGAATTTGCAAAACAGGAGAACTTCTGTAATGAGGCGGCTTGAACTGTGGAGCAATTTAGTCTGGAAGAAACTTAGAGCAAACTTAGAGCAATTTAGTCTGAGTTGATAAAGCAAGCATAAAAGAACATGATTGCATAAGTTTTGGGTGAGTTGTTGCATTTTTTCTAAAACATCAACCTTATTTTTCCTAAAAACTATTCAATATATGGTGGCTGCCAATGGATCTGTAATTCATATGAACAGTAAACTCACCTTGATAACTAAGATACACAACCTATTCCCAGTTCTATGGGAGAAGAATTTTACAGTAAAATATAGGCAACAAACATTAAAGAAAGCATAGAACTGTTTCAGCTGTGAGTAAGAATCACTCTCTAATATTGTCTAGCAACTTTCAGCCCTGTGAACATAATGTTCTCAGATGGCCACTGTCGGGAAATAAGAAATGATTGTTACTCTGCTTGAAATAGATTTGATATTTACACCTCACCCTTGAACCCCTGGATGTTTTACATTAACGCTTACTAGAGGTCCCTTTGGCTCAAGCAACTGAGGAGAAAGGTTGGGGGTTGCAAGAGGAAAGCACTAGAAAGAAATTATGAAGTCTTAACTGTACAACAGGCTTGGAGAGCAGCTTCAAAGGATTCCATTAAAAAAAACAGATTTGGTGCCAGAACAAAAGTAAACAGAAAAGGCTGTTTAGTTATTGCAGAATAACTCAGTAGGGACTGTGCATCTAAGAGAACTCTAGCTTTGAGGCACAACATGGTGTTGATTAGTGCAAATAAACCTCATCAAGAGTCACCTTTCAGCAATTACAATCAGACACTGCCACTGGGGCTTCAAAAGCTTCATTAGCAAACTCTCATCCCAATGACAGCTACAAATCTCAGGTACCCTAGAAGTTTTAACTGATCGGGAACTGTCTTGCCTTATTTATTTTCCTCCAAATGAAAGAAATAGCAAGATAATTACACATCCCCTAATTAGGATAAATAGCATTAAAAATCAAAATAGACACTCTGGGATAAAATGCAGCCAGTGCTATAGAATAAGAGATGAGGGTGTTTTTTTTTTTTTTTTTTTTTTTTTGCCAATGACAAAAAAAAAGGCGTTTTATTTTCATCTAAAGGGACAATCTAAGAAAAATGCAGTACAATTTGGATGTAGCTGAAATAAAGCTAATCAACAAATAAATAATGTTTCTTGTTTTATTAGGATTTTCTTATGAAATACCTGCAAATATTGAAAACATTTTTCTAGCAATTTTCTCCTCATCCTTTGGTAAAATAGAAAAAATATTTGCAATCCTTTCCTGGCTAAGAAAAAGGCAGTTGACACTGCTTACTGCATTATCAACATGTCAAATGCTGGTAGGCTTTTTTGCAACACCAGTGTTGATCTATTTCCATGGTAAGTGGGAATACTTCTTGCCATTTCCCCTGCTAACTTACATACTCACTAATAAAATATTAGGACTAGTTAAGTTTAGTGCTCTTGCCTATTTTAACATGAATTCACATTTGGTAGTTAAAATGATGTACTTCCCTAACCTATACCTTTTTATTGACTTGCTGCTTTGTATACAATGTTGTTACATGTTTATTCTCATATCTTAATGATAATATAGTGAGATACTAGAGAAATAATTAGAGCAATGGCTGTTTTTGTTCTTCAAAGAAATAGGCAGTAGGAAGCTACATTTTGCTTATTTTCACTCAATTCCACTGCCTAGCATGTCTCTCTCTAACAGATCCATGACCAGATTGACCAGGATTCCTACAGCATGATTCTATCTAGAAATTCATTTGGAGAATAAAGTTACTTAAAAATAACCTGTTGGCAAGGATCAGTTGGGGAGCAGTCTTCCAGATCTGTCTATTTGGTCTTCCAATAAAACACTCTGTACTTTTAAGATACTGTTTCCCCTGAAGTAATACAGCCTGAAATTTTAGAATAGAGAATAATTACAAACAAATACACGCAGCATCTCTATAAAGCTACTGATACGAGTTTAACTCTTGAACATCTTGAGCACCTAATGACCTTGGATCTCTCGTGACTTGTGGAGTGTAATTTGTATGAATCATAGCATCTTCACTGAGGTTTGGAGGAACGTTGGCAGTCACCCAGCGCAAACTGCTGCTCCAAGCAGGGTCAGCACTGAGGTCAGGCCAGGCTGTGCTGCGTTTTGACCAGCTGAGTCTTGAAACCTCTGAGGGTGGAGACTGCACACCCTCTCCAGGTCCCTAGTCTAGTGCTTGTTTATCCTCAGAGCAAAAAAATGTTTTGCTTTTTCAGCGAAACAGTGGCTCCTGTTTCATTGTCCTTCATCCTCCACTTTCAACTCAATGAAGAGCCTGACATCTTGGTGACATCCTCACTGGTAAGGGAAGTTAGCTCTTAGTTCCCCCAAAGCTGTCCCCTCCCCAGGCTGTGTGGCTGACATGCTTTTAATCTACTGCATACATGAAGCAGAGCAGAATTCGGACCAATTTCTGTGTCCACCAGGCATCTGGCAGACCACGTCTCCTTTACTACAGGAAGTTTATTCTGGGAATTTAGGGATGTTATGTTTGTGGCAAACAAAGCCAGGCTTTATGCAAGCAAATGGAATGAAAACAACCAATATGTGAAATTCATCACATAAACTTATCTTCTGGAGGGGTCAGAGGCAATTAAGATGCTCCTCACATGTTAGATAGAGGAGGGAGAAAAGCTTGATAAACAATACCACTTGACCTAAAAGGAAGATAAAAGCAGCTGGGGGAAATCAGTGAAGCAAACGGGAATCTGTTACTGATTCATCAGGGTCACGGTTTCACTTGCTGACTTTTGTCTTAGTGAACAAAGTCTGCTGAACTTGGCTGTGTACCTGTTACAGCAAGAAACAGCAAGGGGTGATCCCATATACGGGAATCCACTTGAACACACAATCTAAAGCATTAGTATGAAATGTGCTATTTCGAACAAGTGTTCCGACAGTATCTAAGCATGTGTCATTTTAGGGAGTATGATAAAATCACAAAGAAATGTAGTACTGTTACAGCAGTTGCATATCGGTACAAAGCAGATCTGTATTTGTGCTATTGAGAAAGAAACTTTTCTCACTTAATGTAGATATGTCTGCTAGAATAAAAGTAATAGCTGTGGAGCAAAACCAGAGAAGTTCAGATTAGGAATCTGCCAGAGAAAGTGCCTAGTAGCAAGAGGCAGTTGTCAGTTGCTGCTAAATGTAATTTGATAACATGGTATGAACTCCAGGCTGAAAAGTATGTTTACAATTAATATCTTTTCACACTAATGGACATAAATGGAGCACTGACAGCACAGGGTGCTTAGCAGCAAGCACAGCACTGAGCACTGCACAGGGAAAACATGGCAAATGATGACAGTGTGGAGTACTGGATCAGGGATGGAAGACGAAAGGCTCATGTTAAAATACATTTGATTTTAAATGAGACTTTGTGGTTAGCGTCCTGTGTGAGCTGCTCAAGACACACTGCAGTTCCGGGAGGGGAAGGGGCCAAAGCAGCTATGAATAGCCCAACTAAGGTACCTTGTCCAGGGAAAGCTCTCGTCACATCTTAATTTCAAATATCCCAACTGGGAGGGCTGCAGACAAGGGGGAGAAATGTGGTCCAAAAAAATGGTGCAAATCCCAACTGACAGAATGAGTACCCTTTCTCTGCTTACAGGTATTGAAGAAGCTTTTTTAGCCCTTATCTGAAACATCTACATACGATAAGCAGCATGAAACAAAAAAGTTAGCTTTGAAAACAAGGGAGTGAATCATTCTTTGGAGCTGTTTAGTCTAGAACATTCAAGTATTTTAAGCCTCAAATTTAAATATTAAACCAGCCTAATGTCCACATTCCTGTAAGATATTCACTGTTTTTTATTGTTCGGTTCAATGTGAGAATGTGCTTCACCATTTCCAAATTGCTTTATTTTAAGAAGAGGTGCAACTCTAGATTTTCATCTATGTTAGACCGTATTCTTAATGCGCAATAAACACATTGGGAAATAAAAAAGTAAAATGGAGTCTCTGTGCTTAGTCAAGGAGAACTTCTGGTAAGCATTGTTTCTAGCAGAATTATATTATAAATAACAAGGAAGAGTTGCCAAAAATGTATAAATATATCTATCTCAGGAGGGGGAGTTATTAATGAGATTGTCCTTCTATAAGTAATCCTGTGCCCAGACCACCTCCTATGAGATTACCCCTTGAAGAAACAAGCCTACTGAGAAGTCATGCTGTGTTATAGAGAGAGTTGTGTGAAGCAATTAACCACGGGAACTATGATGCTGATTGCAAGTAGCTGCTGATCCAGCAAGGAAAACCGATGTACCAAAAAACTAGCAAGGACACAGGTAAGACATTACAGGAGTGGCACAGTATTACATGGTAGGACAAATGATGGATCAAGTTGCACCCTTTATTGTTTGAGTGAACAGATGGGTGATGTGGTGTATTTCAAAAAACGCTCTGATCTTAGTTTTGTTAAATTACATGCCTGAGAGAAGACATAAAAGAGACAGAAATGAATAAGGAAGCATATCAGCTTAAAACTGACATGCTACAGAAAATAAGGATAAATTTCAAACTAAATCACGATGAGAAATTGTGTCCTTCCACACGTCAGACAATGACACATTTGGCTTCCATTTCAGGGGTACTCTCATGGCTGCCCTAGGTTACATATTTTATCCAATGTCTCCTGTGTTCTCAGTATTGAGCTGGTGTGACAGCAATGCTAAGCAAGCTTGCTCACTGGGCTCTGTGTCTGCTGTGAGTTGCAGTTTCTGCAAGTTTTCTTTCTACTGATGGACTTCCATTCCAGCCAATTTCAAAGTGTGATAGTTTAACAGGAAGCAAACACAAGATATTTATCTTTTTAGGGGTTGGGAGAGGAAGTTAAGGGTTTAAGTGGATACATAAACAGGCAGGTAAACCGAGAATTGTAATTGGAAAATGTAAGAATTAAAATTTAAATTATAAGAAAACAGCTCATCAGCTGTCACAGGGGCTCGCTAGAGAGCAAACAGATCAGTCACCAAGGCTTAGAAGGTCCAGAATGGTGGAAAAGTGACAAAAAACAAATAAAGGAAAAGAAGTAGCAGTAATGCAGTTTCTTAGAAATTAAGAGAAGATGTAGGTAGGTGCTGAAATTTGATTCTTACAACAGTGATGTGTGGGGGAGATGTGAGGGAAATCAATATTTAAATATTGGAGAATTTGTAAGATGATCCAAAGCACATTAAAACAATTAGAAGTTTGCTGTTCAAGCACACAAATACCTTCTGTGTGAAGAATAAAAAAAAAGGTGAAAGACAAACAAAAATGTTCTGAAATTATAAAGGCTTCAGGGAGCAAAACATGCACTCAAAACATACTGTAAGACCTTAATGCCTATTCAAGCATATTTACCCTGTTCAGTGCAATGGTATTCAAAGTCAGATTTGACATGTGTGTTTCCCTCTGAGTAGATGGGAGGTCTGCTTGTCCTCACTGTAATTTTTAATTGAGTTTATGTTCACTTAGCATAACATGATTGCTCTAAAGATGGCTTCTGTCTGTTCATAATGAGGTTAAAACTCAATTAGTAGCTGTAGCATCTAACAATATTTCACCTCTTGCCAGAAGGCTCAACTAGCATATGGCTAGCTGCATGTAACCTGTTCAGCATGCATTTCATGGAAGAATAACAGAGCTCAGAGTTGTGATCAACACCACAGAGTCTAGCTGGAGGCCTGTAGCTAGTGGTGTCCCTCAGAGGTCAGTACTGGGTCCAGTCTTGTTCAACTTCTTCATCAATGACCTGGATGAGGGGACAGAGTGCCTCCTCAGCAAGTTTGCTGATGATACAAAACTGGGAGGAGTGGCTGTGATACCAGCAGGCTGTGCTGCCATTCAGAGGGACCTGGACAGGATCGAGAGCTGGGTGGAGAGGAACCTCATGAAGTTCAACAAGGGCAAGTGCAGGGTCCTGCACCTAGGGAGGAATAACCCCATGCACCAGTACAGGCCAGGGGCTGACCTTCTGGAGAGCAGCTCTGCAGAGAAGGACCTGGGAGTGCTGGTGGATGACAAGTTGACCATGAGCCAGCAATGTGCCCTTGTGGCCAGGAGAGCCAGTGGTATCCTGGGGTGCATTGGGAAGGGTGTTGCCAGCAGGTCAAGGGAGGTAATCCTGCCCCTCTACTCAGCCCTGGTGAGGCCACATCTGGAGTCTTGTGTCCAGTTCTGGGCTCCCCAGTACAAGAGAGACATGGAGCTACTGGAGGGAGTCCAGTAAAGGGCTACAAAGATGACTAAGGGACTGGAGCATTTCTTATGAAGAAAGGCTGCAAGAGCTGGGCCTGCTCAGCCTGGAGGAGATTGAGAGGGGATCTTATCAATGTCTACAAATACCTTAAGGGAGGGTGTAAAGAGGACTGGGCCAGACTCTTTTCAGTGGTACCCAGTGACAGGCCAAGAAGTAACGAGCCCAAGCTGAAACACAGGCAGTTCCACCTGAACACGAGGAAAAACTTCTTTCCTGTGAGAGTGACAGAGCCCTGGAACAGTTTGCCCAGAGAGGCTGTGGAGTCTCCTTCTCTGGAGATACCCAAAACCCATCTGGACGTGATCCTGTCTAATGTGTTCTAGCTGACCCTGCTTGAGCAGGGGGGCTGGACTAGATGATCTCGAGAGGCCCCTTCTAACCTCAACCAATCTGTGATTCTGTGATTCATTTTGCAGTAATGACAGGTTCCCCTCACCAGCGTGGCAGCTGCCTTCCCTTGTAGCTCTGTGTCTTGGCCTGTCCCACAATGCCTTGTGTGCAGCTTCCTGGGCAATCTAAATACCGTATCACAAGAAACATTAACACAAAAAATTATTCACATCTTCACTTTGCAGTATTTATCAATTTCTTGAAGATACACAACTGCTAAGAAAACGGCTAAGATGATAAAGACTTTGATTTGAGGACTAAGATTTCCTTTCCAGAAGAAAGAATTTTTATTCAAATTAGCTAAATTTCATCAATCAACAGGCCTCATGAAAAGCTAGGTGATCATTATGCTACAAAGCTATCATTAAAAACCATTGTGCTCCTTTTTAAGGTTTTTACTTGTCATTTCTGCCTAGCTGACCCTGATAAAATCATTTTTGTAGCATATCCTTTGCACAAAATGAATGATAGCTCTCTTCCACTTCGCCTTCCTTTTAAGGCAAGTCCAGTTTTCCCATTATTCACATCTTCACCTATAAAATTATCAAGTATGTTGATATTTATGGGATAGTGCCAATATTTACCTGAAATACCAGTTTCAGTGGCAGTACAGACAATTGACCTTGGTTATATGTACAGTGTATCTTGTTGAAGAGTAGGTAAACAACAAATCTGTCATGTTCTGAATTGTCATAGGAAATTCAGGTATTTGTAATTTGAAGATATTCAAGGGAAAAGTTGCCTTAGAACATATAAATAAATACACTGGCAGCAGGAGGTAAATTGTGAATTGTATTGTCTTGTATGTTAGAACATAATCTGGGATAATAATTCTCTGAAATAAAAACGGCTTAAACACAGTTCCAATCATTTTGTCACTTTATACACTAATTTTGGATAGAAAGTATAAACGTCCTTGAAAATTTTGTATCTCCTTTATGAAACTCCCAGTCATTCCTGTACAACAGCTGTGTAAGCCGTGCAACTTGTATAAACAACTTGTATTTTAGATCTTTACACTGCTGTTTTCCTTCCATGGTCAATTTAGTTATTCATCTGGTCAGTCCACTTTTATATCCTATCTTTAATGAAAAAACTGTTGGGAAGGGATCATCAAAGGACTCCACCGTGTACCTGTTAGTTTAATGGTGTCCTCTGTCACTAATGTCAAGGGCAATTATTTTTTTGTTGTGCTGTTATCTTTATAGGTCTGCAGATAAGTAATGCTAGGAAGGCGTAGCATGCCATCTCCAAGGATGGGATAATCTTTATGTCCTCAGGATGCCTAATACTGTGCAGCCGCAAGGGTGTCCACTTTACTGCCAATTTTCTTGATAACCCCCACAGAATCTCAAGGGTGAATGTCACTGTTTTTCCTTACTTTCCTTCTTGCCAGGTAGTTCTTCTGTTGTGAGACATTTTGATACAGACTGCCTTTACTGACACTATTGCTTATTCCAGGTGAACCGCCGGATGTCCCATGTGAGCACTGCACCAGTTCTGCCCTGTTCCCTTCATGACATCTGAGCATGACACTGCCCAGTGCCATATGCTCTCATCTTGCACCAAAAAGCAGATAGCTGGTGCCAATGCATGGGTTTTTCAGAAATTCCTGATCTACAGTTGGAGCAAACCAACATATGCCAGCTGGTCACGGGCCCGGAAAGCGCTTGCCCTTGAGAGGGCTCACCGGGCCCCAGAAGCACTCCTCGCGATCCTCCAAGTTTGCCCGTGTGGTTGGTGCGGAGCCAGCAGCGCAGGTATGGTGCAGCTCACAGAGATGCACGTTGCCCCGCGAGGCACCACTTCTGCCGGCCCGGCCACCCCGCGCACCCTCCCGCCGGAGGCCCCGACCCCTCGCGCGTCGTACCGCGCTGCCGCTCGGCCCTCACCTCGCGGAGGCCGCGCCGGCGCGGCGCCGAGCGTCGCCCGCAAAATGGCGCCGCGGCGCCGAGGGCCGTTGTGGGCGGGGCGCCGCGGGCGGGGCGAGCGCGCCTGCTCCAGCACGGCCGGGCGGACAGCGCCCCGCGGCCCCGCCCCGCCCCGCCCGTGACATCCGCGCGCGCACCGGGCGCCGCGGCCGTTGCGGCGCGCGCGCCTCACGTGACGCAGGTAGCGGTCCCTCGCCCGGGCTGCCCTGCTCCCCCTCCCCCGCCGGCGCGGCCCGGCCCGGCCCCAGGCCCCAGCCCCCGGGCGGCGGCGGCGGCGGCGCTGTGCGCGGCGGGCCGGAGCCTCCCTGCCCCGCAGGTCTGTGTCGTCCTGGCAGCGGGCGGGGGAGCGGGAGGCGCTGAGGGGCGGGCGGCGGGGCCCGGCGGCGGCGGCGGCGGCGGGCGACCCCTCCCGTGCCGGCGGCCCGTCTCGACCCGGGTGAGCGGGGCGCCGCGGTGGCCAGGGGAGGCGGCAGAGGCCCAACGACCCCTTCTGTCCGCCAGGGTTTCCCCTGTGCTGCGGGAACTTTCCGAGAGCCCGCGCACGTCACCTCTCTGCAGCTGCCGCCCGCTCCCTTTCTCTCAATCTCTGTCTCTCTCTTCTTTTCTTTTCTTTTTTTTTTTTTTTTTTTTGTAGTTTAATTTATTGTTATTGAGACTTGCGATGAACTGTGGTGAGTGCATAGCCTGTGAACTTCTCCCAGCCCACCTTTGTGGGTGGAAAATGACGCATCTTTGTATCTTTATGCAGGATGGCACCCCTGCTGGAGGGAAAAGAAACGTTTAGCGTGTAGGTGTATATTCTGGAAGCAGCCTTATTTGCTAAGGCTACTTCACCACCACTTTGGTTTCAATTATCTGAAATTTCAGTTATCTGAAACTTCTTCTGAAGGTCCTTTATTACCTTTGCCCGTTTTTCATTTCCTGAATTACTCTATCTTGAGATGAGAATTATTCTGTCTTAAGAACTTTAGGAGGGAGTTGTATGAGGTATACAGGAGAAAATGGCCATGATAGTGGATAAATGAGGTTTTTGTGAAGTATGGATGAGGCTTACTGATGACTTCCTCTGCACAGCATAGGAAGTACTTATTAGCATTGATATCAGGACTCCATATGTGTCTGAGAAAGTCAGTAAGGATACTGGCAATACCCAAAGAATATTGATTCGTGTGAGACTTTACAATGTAATTATGTTTAATGTGATCTTGAAAACATAATTGGATATGATAAACATGCATAAACACTTCTAACATCAGAAGTGTCTTGCTGTTATTTTTTTCTTGTGCTTTCATACCTCTGGAAACTAGGGTAGAATAATTTACAAGACTGTCCATCACATTAGCTCACTTCTTGAGCTGAAAGTGCTAAGGTAAAAGCTACCTCATGGCTCAAGACACACACACGATACTGTAAAACAACTGTAGAGGTTTTCAACTGCTTCACTTGCTTTCAATGTTTTAATGCTGCTTTGGTGCGTTAACTGTCAGGATCTCCTGGTTCACTGCTGCTTTCTTATTTTTGACTTCTGGTAGAGATTTAATTAATTCAATTAATCTTTTGGTTGCTTTTAGCCCAGCTTCATTCCTTGCCAGTTGCTGTTTTCATTTCAAGGTTGATTTAGGAAACATACTGGAATGGAACAATCCTATTTCTTTCTTCTGTCTGCTGTCCTTCATGCAGTTTTTTTGACTGATAGTCTCAAGACCGAGTAGGTTGGAGTGGTCTGTGATCATGCTGGTGGTTAGTGTTGATGCTGACATCTGTGCTGAAGAGCTGCAAGCACAAAAGGAAGAACCAGGAAGAAGATGATTTTATTGACTTAAATTAATCTGTAGTTGAAATATAACTGTAACTACATCAATGATGGCTTTGTCCATTCTGTTTTATATATGCACAAGTTGAGGCACTACTTTTTCTTGAGGTAACACCTCAAGAAATAACACCTGTGGTACAAGTTTTCTTCACCAGGGGTCTTTAGATCTTCACAGGAGTGAAGCAATCCATATCTGATTTTACAGATCATGTATTTAATAGTTATCATTTTCAAATGGGACCCTAACCCCATTTTGGAATTTAAACGGAATTGTAGGGAAGTAGCAGGTACCACTTACGAGCTCTTCATTTCAGTTATATGGATATAAGTATTATACAGTTTTTGCATCTGTTTTCAAATCTCCCTGACAAACTATTGTTTTCCTGTTGGTTCTTCTCTAACTGCTGGAAGAAAGAGCTACACATCCTTCAGGGAAGAAACTTATGCAAGAGACAATGTGGAAATTATCTGCGCTTAAGAAGCTTGCCACTGTAGCATGATAAACTAAGATAAATGTTCTTCTTATTCTTTTCTCTTCAGCCTCTTGCACTTCAAACAAGCGCTTTGAACAAAGGTTGGTAACCATTTAGAAAAGATCTGGCAGTGCATATCCAGCTGCTGAAGTATGTGTACAGAAGTTTGGAAGTAGAGAGTGAGATTCACATGGAATAAGATGCTAGATAATCATTTTTAGCAGAAACAGGGTGAGGTATAGAGTCCTAGGTGCCGTTGTGACATCTCAGTTTTTACTGTTCCAATGCATTAAAATCTTATGAAGTTGTGAGAAATGCCACGATGCATATGTATAGTGTTTTTGGTGTCATTCTGTCTTAAAGAATGTAATATGTATAGACAACGTATTTTTAACACTGCCAGTGTTGCCCCAGTTGCTCTGAGTTTGAAGAGGACTTAATCTGTTTTCAAAATAGTGCTGGTAGCATTTATATTCCTATAGCTACCTAGGAGCCCTAATCACAGATGAGGTGTTAACACAGGAGGAAGTCAGTGTTGTAATAAGCTTTGAATCTGTAAAATGAGAAATGACAAGTGAATATAGATAGATAAGGAAATAATTCTGATCAGCAAAATACATTGGGGATTCAACAAAGCCTAACCATTGCCAAATAGCTGAAAACACCAAATGGGTAGAGAAGAGTGTAGGAGGGCATTGGAGAGTTGGTTGAGTTTCTTTTTTTTTTTTTTTTTTTTTTTGCTGATTTGAAGGAGCATTATGTACTAGTTTTGGTGATACTCCCTTTGCAGAATACTTCCCATATACATGGACACTGTGGAGAATGTGTGCAAGTACTTGTTTGGAAAAATCAACAAATGGATGATGACATTAAGAGCTAGGAATCACTTATGATAGTGGATGAGAGCTGAAAGGCTGCAGAAGTCTTGAAAGAGGAGACAAGCAAATCTGGTGTGATAAAGGAGGAGAGTTGGCTGCTGGGATGGTTACAGTCAGTGACTTGGAAAGTGGCCCTGTCAGCAGCTTTCAAAATAGATGCCAGTGGGTCAGAAATGGCTTTGTGATGGCCAGAGAGGAGTGTGCAGTGATGTGATTTTTAACAGTTAAATCATAGTTATCTGACTTCTGGGCTTTTTTTTTAAAAAAGAAAAAAAACCCCAATGATATTTATGCTAAACTCAGAGGATGAACAAATAATTTTTCCCGTTCCTTACCAGTTTAGATTATGATAAGGGTTATGATAAGTTTCCTATTTTATATTTCCTGATTTTTTAAAAAATGCTTGTGTTTTGGGGTGAAAGAGAAAAAGAAGGAAGTATTTATCTATTGCTTCTTTTATTAGCGATAAAATAATCTTTGCATATAATAGGTAAAATAGAATTAGATCTATAACTTAAATTGACAGCATTGTTTCTAAAACACTTTAAAGTTAATATGACAGTTCAGTACTTTTGTTTTTAGGAATTGTTTAACTGGTCACATTAAACAACAAATAATTTGTATTTTTGCCATCTGATCAAAGAAATTATTTCTTGTAATAGACAAATGAGGAATGCATGTATGAGTTAACTCTTAATTTTTCGTATTTTTAATTTGTATCTTATCCTTTATATTCTTTCCCAGATAGCTCTAAAGTATAAACAAAATTAATAATTTCACATTATCGGTATTCTTTTTGCTATTGTAGCATTTAGAGGATTGAGGTTTAGAAGGTCTAATTGCAAGCTACTTTTGTGAAATTTATTTTGAGAGTGAACTTTGATTCCTGTTAATAGCACCAGAGCTGATGTTATTCAGTGTACCCAAGATTCATTTTTTTTCCTGATATGAGGAATATACTCACCTTGTAAAACAAGTAGGAGGCCATTATTTCCAGTTTTTGGTAACAGAAGGGCAAGATAAATGTTGCTAGTACAAATTAAACCGAGCCTCCTCTTAATGAAACCCTAACTGATTCAAGGCTAATGTCAATGTGAAGGCTTGACTAACACTCTTAATAATTATTTTGTCAGCTCCATTATACAGGGCACCATAATTTTGAGGCAGTGGGTTGTTTTCAACCATTGCATGTGCAGGTTGAAGCTGTTCATTGAACCTACCCCGCTTGGGCTTTATAAAAAGCCACTGTTTTCTTCAACTGTAAGACAGTGGATAGAGTTGCCAAGAGCTCCAGAAGAGCAACTGGTTAGCAATCTCATGTGCTCCCAGGGAAGCAGGACTCAGGGATTGTGTGGTACAAGGGGTGTCATGATTGCTGTGGAAACCTGTGGATGTGGTGGTGACCATCAGCAACACTTCCACTGTGGTGAGTACAACTCTACAGGCAATCATGGAACGTCCTCTGTCCTGAAGATAACTTCATGCCAAGGCCTGAGTGTTGTTAAAGAGTTCTCTAGCCAGAAGCCTCAATTTTGACTTAGACACTGAAATGTGCCTGTAATTTAATGACCGTTTTTCTGATTAGATTTGCTTTTTCCTTATTAATAGACTTGGATCTTCTGTCTAATAAACAAACATGAGTCACCTGAAGTTGCTTGCAACTACACTGAAGTGGCATGGCATTAAACTTCTAGAAAAGCATGATATAGCCAGAAAGGTATTTTTCCGTGGCCAACGATATGTTTCGTCAGGAATCTCAGAACCATTCCTGAATGGGAGTAATTCCAATTATGTGGAGGAAATGTATTATGCATGGCTTGAAAACCCTAAAAGTGTACATAAGGTAAGTCTTAAAGCTAACTGAATATTGTATTATTAGGTTGAGTGGAATTGATTTTTTTTTCTATTTTTAACTTTTTTTATAAAAAGTCCAGAAAAAGCTTTTGTATGAAATGAAAAATATGAAACTAATTTCCCATGTATTGATTGTTATAAGATGTGATGTTATAGCAAAGCAAAAGTACAGAGTAGCCACAGGCATGGTGAACTCAGGTAAAAGAGCGAGAAGTCCAGACCAGAAGTAGTAAGCTGCTGAATAACTTTCAGAGTTCTTATGTTGAATAGGCATTGAAGAAGTCTGTTAAAATGCTTTGAACATTTTGGTTTACTTATTGTAATATGGTTGTATTATGGGATATGTTATAATCAACCAGTATATATTGTTCTAAACTGCTTAAAGGTGAATGTTCAGTTCCCTTCTCTTAAGAAGGTGTAAGCTTTAAACTGACTCTAAAGTTGTCAGGAAAGCCTGAATTATTCTGAAAAGTGTTTTGTTCATTGTCTCTCTCTAGGCTTTTTTTTTTTTTTTTTTTTTTTTTTTTTTTTTTTTTTTAAAAAAAAAAAGCTTTAAATCATTTTTTCTAACCTTTCTTGTGGGAAAAACACATAGACTTTTTTATTTCTAACAAGTTTTCTGCTGACAATAAAGACTCTCTTATGGTGCTACTTATGTATTAGGAAGTTGATGAAAAGTCCAGTAAAGTCTAAGACAGATAAGACAGTCATTTTCTATAGAAGTAATGCAAATTATGCCCCAGTTGTTATAGCAAATTTGTTGTGTAGTCCTTTATTCTTGGGGTAAGTATATCAAAATGTCACTTAGAAGTTGATTTTTTAAATCTGATAATCTATCTAGAGAGTGAGAAAGTGATGCACATTGAGGGGGAAAAGGACAACTTTGAAGAGTGCATGTTGCTCACACAAGAGGTACCATGCCTTTTGTGTTACGTCTTAGCTTAAAACAGAAGAGACCTTTTCTGGGAGTGGCTCCTTTTCTCACCTTAGCTTTGATTTCTCTTCACGACCCTGTCAAGTTTCCAAATAGTGTAGAGCAAGGCAGCATGTTGCATGAATGCTTTGAATTAGTTTGAGAAGTCCTCAGCACATGCTTGTTCTGAAAGTTGATATTAACACTTTATTGTAAGGGCACTGAAGGAATGAACTAGTGTTTAGTAGCGTGTGGGACGGCACCTTGTTTTTGCTCTTTAAAGTTATGTGGACTTGGGACAACCTTTTTTTCCTTTAGGAAGAAGGGTATTTCTTGTTCAGTTCCTTTACAGCTGAATGAGTTTTGCTGCTGTTCTGTTTTTGCTCTAATGGGGCATAAACCTTAATAAGTAACATAAACGTTGTGCCTTTAAGTGAATCATAAGGCAGTAGGTCGAGACTGCTAGAGTCAGGATGTCTGCAGGCAGGAAGCTCGAAGACTTCCTTCAGAGACCACAGGGAGGGAAAAGGGAAGGGGAAGGGGAAAGGAAGAGCAGCCTCTGTCTGGAGCTGACCGTGGTGCTCCAGGCGACGCTCCACTGCCCGCGCTGAGCTCCTGTCCTCCACTGAGGCAGGAAATGTTCCCGACACAGCTGCCCTAGGGAAGGAGACTGTTCTGCTAAATAGTCGGTTATTTGGGCTTGTTATTTTGCTAATACTCGGAGATGAATGGACGTGGTAAAAATCCTGCTGATGGACTGTCCAAATTATCTGACGGGTCTAGCACAGTTAAGGAGCAGATTCTGAGGAGGGAATAGAGTTTGTAGTTTGAATAGCAACTGATGAATTAACAGAAGTGAATTCAGGGGAAAGTAGACATCCTGGCTGACTAGTGTGTGGCCTAGAGAATGTATCTCAAATATTTCTAAAATACATTTGAATTGTGTGAATTCTTTTCCAGGTTAAGCATATCCCAGCATAATAAATTGAAGTGAATTCATTATGTGTCTGTTTTATGAGACTTAAAAGGAAATGAATAATTATGCACTTCTTTACAAGTATCCTTGCCTAAATATTGCGTTTGTTCCAGTCTAAAAACAGGGTAAAGGGGAGGCAGCCGTGATTAATTTGGCTTTGTTTCATCAGTTAATTTCATTTTTAGTTTCTTTAAAGCCACCTCCTTTTTTCAGCTAAAAACTGTAAGTACTCTTGAAAGATTTTTAATGGACAGAAATTGTTCAACTTGGGCTTAAAATAATAGTAAAAAAAAAAAAAAAAAAAAAAGGCAAAAAGTTCTGAGAATTCAAGTAATCCTGTATATTCTTAAATATACAGAAAAATGCATATCATAGTTTCGTGGCTCCAGAGGAAGTTGTGAATTCATCCTTCTACTACAAAAAATTGGGAATGAAGGAAGACCATGACAAGAGACCTATAGCTTGTGTGGTGTTGATTATGGTTGTTAACGTTTTCAGTCTCTCTGCATGCCACTCCTATTTTATTATGTTATCCAATATGTCCATTGTGGTTTAGATATATAATCTGTGTTAAACTTTTAGACATTACAGTAAGACAATAAATTTTGTTCTGCCTTGTTTTCCTGCTGTTTCCTCTTGGATATCTCCTGCTTATTGGAGGGAATGTGCCTCCTTCTAGTTGATGAGGGGAAGTGTTTATTTTTCTTGAGCTTTTAAAATCCTACTTTATTCAGTCTTACTTATGAACTCCAGTTAATGAAGCCTCCTCAAATTATTTCCCCCTCAGAAGATTTTTTTGGATATGTCTTTCCATAGATGCATACTTAAAGCTGCTGTATGAAACGTGGCTGCCATATTCAGATGAACACATTCAGTGTTACTAGTGTTTGTCCTGTAAAGAAAGGAGATCTATGTACCATATTTGTGTATCTAGGAGTACATATCTATATCCAGAGGAGCTTTTATTCCTTGCGTAAATCTGTTCCTACTGATTTCCTGGTTCTCCCTGTCTTTTGTATTTCCTTTCCTTAAAGTAGCCAGAATAACAGTCAGAATAAAATGACATGGGCTCTGAAAAAGGCATCATTATTTTTGCTCAGAGTATGGTGTCAGGGCCATAGATCATAACGGAGAAGTGTGACAAGGCTCTGTTATTACTATCACAAGATTAATTACAAAACTGCATGGTTGGATATTGAGTACATAATGCCTACCATTTTATACTGTATGCAACCACTCTACCGTGAGTGTGTAATCACTTCCTCGGTCTCTGTACTTGGAAAAAGTTCTCTTTTTTTATTTTGATCTTTTGTTTCTTTTTTTCACGACTAATGATGTAGCGACACTCACTTTGTGTACTCTAAGGCTTTACTATCCTCTCTATAGTTGGCATATATTGTCACTAGGAAAAGCAAACCTTCAAGATAACTAATACATTATTGTTTTTCTGTGTGTAGTGCTGTTTATTTTATGAAAGTAAAACATTGTTGCTGAATCATTTGAATTGTATTAATTCAGAAATTTAAAGCAATATTAATTACAAAATAAATTTGCTGACTAGAAGAAGAAAATAGAGGAATGTATCATGTATTGCTGTGTTATTTTATTTAATCCTTTTTTTTCCCCACAGATTTTTTTTTTTTTTAAAAAAAATCTATTGCAAGTCTCTCTTTCATACAACTCTTGTCTAACTCCCAAACTTGTGGTGCTATCCTTTTCTTAAAGAACTTTATTAATTTAGTTGAGAAGTCTCCAGATGTGCTGGACATGTGTCTGTTCAGTCACATGGCAAGTGCTGTTGCCAAAGACTGACATTGATACAAAAGACTTGAAGACTATAATCAGTTATCAATCTTGAAAGACACTACAGAAACTTTTAAAGGCTTTGATGGATGTGTGTCTAGAAAAAACTAATTTTCTGTAGCCAAATGATGTATTTTCCCTCCCCTCTGATTAAATGTCAAGCCTACCCAACAAATCAATACTTTCAAAAATACAATAGGAAAAAATGGTGTGGGTTCCTTCTGTCCCAGCTGGCTACATCTTCAGATGTAAGCATTCTGAAGCTGTTTCTTTGTGAGTTTGTCTGAAGAAAAGATGCTATGCTTATGCTCCTTAAATGTGTAGCCTGTTAGGCAAATCTATTTGAATTGTGTTAGCAGCTGTCCTAGCACACTATTTGTCCAGAAACATGTTCAGCTGTCTGTTGGCCTGTACTCTGGTAACTTTTTTTTTTTTTTTTTAATGTCTAAATCCAAAATTTTTGACACAACAAAGGAATGGTTGTATTATGATGATCATTGTCTGTGGAAAAATTGAGGAAGGAACCTTAACATAAACAAAGATATTCTTTAATAAAATTATGTATGAAAAGTGAATGTCAGATTTCTCGTGGTGAATGGCCAAATGTGTATTGAGAACTTCTTAATTTAATGGAAGTTAGTAACTGTATGCTGCGGAAATAATTCCTTCAGTCTAAGTAGCCTTAGTTGTACCACATAAAGGCTCTTGCTAGTTAGTACTGCAAACTGTCAGACTGGGTACTGTACAGGCATAGAATAAAAATACTGTTCTTAATTTAGAGTGAGAAGGTATGTACAGAGAGTATCAAAGAAAATGCAGTTATGGTTCATGTAGACCACTTACAGCATGTTGTATAAATGTAGGCTGTATCTAAGTTGGGCCGGTAAGGTGTCAAGGGAAGAATAATATAGGAAATAACCCTCAGTGGGAGAAAGAATGAACTCTTCATTGCTCCCACCCCCACCAACTTTCACAACTTAATCTTGGAAAGCTGGGCAAGGTTTAGCCCTCATAGGTTGGCACTCTTAGTGAAAGCTTGCAGAGGCTACAGTAGGAAGACTCTTTCTGTTAGTGAAAAGACAATTTTATAAACTTACTTCTGTCATGTTGGTTTTACATGATCTTTGATTCCTTTGTTGTATTTCATAATGAATAAGTTAAGTAAAGTTCTTCTAAAATCAACTATCTGGAATATTTTTTTGTCTTTTCTGGAACTGGTTCCTTGAAATCTGTTAGTTCCTGGCACATGGCGAAGGTGAATAACATGCACTGTAAAAAATGTGAGATTTAATTTACTTAGTTCTTCAGTTCCATAGTTCCATAATCAGAGGAACTGGATAAGAATACCTACAAAGCTTTGGTCTTTCTGATACTTTCTTAGGGATAGACAGAGGAGACTTACAGACTCTGTCTGTATCTAAATCAACATCTAGAGACAAACATCTATGAGTTGCTATCTGGAGTAGATGACAAGGTGAGAACTTGAACTTGGCAGGAACAAAACATTCATATATAGTTACTGGAAGCCAAGTTCTTATTGCAGCTTTTTTCTTCTTGCAATATTCTTAAAATGAGATGAGCCAGTTTGCTACAGGTATTGCATGTGGGCCTGTCTCAGAGGGAAAGTATCTTCCACAATTACCAGGATGGTGAAACATGAGGTGAAAGAATTGGGGAAGACTGATTGTAACACTTCCATAGAGGATTGGGGTCTTTAATAGATATTGCTGTTTGAAGGGACAGGACCCTGCCAAATCAGTCTGCGCTAATTTAAAGGTAATTCCAGTAGTTTTCCAGGCATGTGTATGTAGTGTGTTGCACAAATATTTATGTCTCTTTAATAGACAGACTTTCTGCTTCTCATTTGAACCCTACATATGCTTCAAAAGGAAATAATTCAAATGTAAAGGAATGTCATGCTATGGCACTTAACATGCATTATGACAAATCTAAAAGCTTCTCTGTGTAAACATGGAGGCTGTCTGTTGTAGTAATACTATCTGATAGTAATACTTTCTTTTATTTTTTTAATTGGACAACAACTTGTGGAGTGGTTCTGTCTCCAGCATTTGCTTTGAATGTGATGGGTGATACTCTACTCTGCTGTAAGACTTCTCTCAGAGGGTATTGTGACTGGTTATCTGTAAGGCTCTGAATTCCATACCGTCATATGGAATGCTACTTAAATATTTTGCGGGTTTTTTTCAGTCGTGAAATAAACCGGGGGAAGTATTTAATGACGTTTCATGACTTTTTATGGAAAATGTAGACTAAGCATTAGACCACTACTGATACAGGCTTTCTTCTTCATTGAGTGTAATAATCCCATGTGTTTTGTTCCCTGCTGCTGCTGCTGTCTATTGGTATCGATGTATTTAGTGTTGTTTTAGCTTGAGACAGTGGCTACCAATTAAAATAGAAACCATTTAGGAAAGAATGGATTTGGGCATATGTGAAGAAAGCGGCTTGTGTAAAAGTGCAGGTGGAAATAAAAAATCTTTGATCTGTTGTGATTTGATTTCTAAAATACTTATTTGTTGCTAGTTTTTGTCACAGGTTTTAACTTTGGACATAATTTCTTTCATAGTAAGATAACCTGAGGAAGGGATCCTAGACCAAACACTTCCCTCAGCAAAGCCGTAATTGTTTTTAAACTGTTTCTTCAAGAAAGTCTGTTCAGGACTGACTGTGAATTAGCATATCTTGAAGTAGCATGAATTCTTTAAATATGATTAAAGGAATGGATTCATTTTATTTGTTAAGATTTTCAGTTTTTCAATACCTACAGCATAATATTGCTTTTTTTGGTTGTAACTTTTCTTTGAGATAATTTTCTTCCTTCCTTCCTTCCTTCTCCATACACGTCTAGTCCTGGGATTTGTTTTTCCGAAATGCTAATGTTGGCCAAGCACATGACACACGCTTACCAGATCAGTTAGAAAGGAAGGCATCGTTTCTTCAGAGCCATGGCCTGGCCCAGACTCCAGGTAAAGCTGAGAAACTTGTTGAAGATCACCTTGCTGTGCAGTCTTTGATAAGAGCATACCAAGTAAGTATACTTCCAGCAGTTCTGGGAAGGCATCTCCTTTGCAAATGACCTACTTTTTTCCCCTTTTATGTCCTTGTTTATCTTCTGTTCTTAACTTCTGCCTCTTGTTTTGCTCCGGATTTTAAATATCTTGAACTAGACAATCTTGTGCCCTCCCTGCAGGGTCTGAACACTGAGGTCCTGGATTCAGACTGGGATCCCAAAGTGTTATTGCACCTCTGGCCTAGCAAACTGAGGATTCTGGTTATGTCTCATGCTGGTCATTGGACCTAACCTGGTACAGCTGCTTCAGCTGAACAACTGGAGCCATGGGGTGCCGACCACTTGGGCTAACTCCTCCACATTCTTACACTCTTTACGGAGCTAGAGTGGCATGCAAAAGGAATGTCAATCTATTGGCTTCTGCCCGTTGACTGAGTGCATGAGCCTAATGTGTCACATCTTGGCCATTGCTGCTCTTTTGGCTCACTTGACTGTAGTTAAGATGCTTTTTTCTTTGATCTCTAATTAAGTAAGTTATGTGACCAAAATGGAAAACTAGATAATAGTTATTGGAAATAATTTTGCTTCATATGAAGAGAGTTTTCCTGGATATACAGTGATACTGTCTGAAGCAGTGAAATCTAATGAATGTTCTGATGTGTGCAGTGAATTATGAACTTTTCCTTGTCTTCAACAGTGAGCTTTTCCTTGATCCAAATCTGGGAAAGCTTGTGTTATCGTTCTAAATGTGCTACCTTTTTGAAGAAAGGAGGAGATGTGTTTGCCTTCTCATGTCAAGTTAGTGTAATTTCTTGAGAATCCTGATTTTGGTAGGGTTATAGATAGAAGAGAGAAGAAATGATGAATTGATCAGAAGGTGAATTTTAGGAGGCTAAAAGTATGAATTTGGGTCAACTTTGAATTTCTTCTAGAGAAATTGTTCATCAAAGTTGACTTTGTTTCACACTCTTACACTCTTTTTTTTAAACCCTTCTATTGAATTAAGAAATTAAAGTTTAATTTCCTTCTCCACCCTCCCCCCCCCCCCAAAAAAAAAAAAAAAAAAGATGTTGGAAGCATTAGTGTTTTTTGGCTTAATGTTTTCTAAATTGTAAAACAAATTTGAACATTTTTCATAGACTCACAGAATCGGTAAGGTTGGAAGGGACCTCTGGAGATCATCTAGTCCAACCCCTCTGCTTAAGCAGGGTCACCTAGAGCATGGTAGACAGGGTTGCATCCAGGCAGGCTTTGAATATCTCCAGAGAAGGAGACTCCAGAACCTCTCTAGGCAACCTGTTCCAGTGCTCTGTCACTCTCGCAGGAAAGAAATTCTTCCTCATATAATTCCTCCTCATATCTCTTCTCACACTGTGGTTGGTGAAATGGTACACAATACCCACTTAAGAATGGTACCGTGTTGTATGAAGTGATGTCTATATCAAAACATTAAGAGACAAACCCCTTCAATTTTGGAAGTGTAAAACTGGAAAAAATCTAAATTGATTTTGGGCTTTCGTTAGTTGGAAAATAGAGGAGACTTCAACTTGAGAATATTAAAATAATTATAGGAAATGTTAATGCACAAACTGCTGCAATGGCCTGCAAAACATCAATTTTGTTTGCAAGGCATTATTAATTTTTGTTCTTCACTGTGTGTTAATTTCTAGTAACTGATTTTTATTCAGAGTAGTAATATATTTATATAATAAATCAGGTTACCCAGAGAGATTGTGGATTCTCCATCCTTGGAGATATTTGAAAGCTGTCTGGGATGGGTCCTGGGCAACGTGCTGTAGGTGACCCTGCTTTGAGCAGGTGGATTGGACTAGGTGATCTCCAGAGGCCCTTCTGGAGGGGACCATTCTCAACCATTCTGTGATATTTCTCTTCATATTAAGTGATCTGTCAAACCAGGAGCAGTGTAAAACGTGGTTCACATGCATCCCTAAAATATTCTGCTCTGAAACAAGAAAGAAAAATAATGCAACTGTTTTCTCAGGAGCTGCGTATTGCTTTCCAAACGATGAATTGACCTGTGATAATAGAGAAATACAGTAAATTTCTTTCGATGGCCATGCTTTCTGCATATAACTCTTTTTTTTCAGCCAGATAGCTTTGTGATGCTTTGCAAGTTACCTGTCAGGTGTAATACTAATACAGTATTTAATTAATTATATTTTAGAAAGATTGACAGTGAACAAACTGTCACTTCCATTTGCTTGTTCTGCCTGGTGTTGTTCAGTCCAATTAGATGAAGTCTGCAAACCGCATAAAATTGATAGCACTATGGAGTGTGTATACCAGAGCACAGTCTCTCAAACTGTACTGGCAGGATATGCTATCCTTAACGGTAAATACTAGGATAGTCAGAAGGTGAATAAAAATGAGTCTTTCAGACTAACTCCTGATTGGAACTTAAGCTGTGATAGATCTCAACAGCATCAGTGTTTAGCACTTCATTACCTTTAAAAATCTGGGAGTCACTTGTGTGAATCCTTTTGCCTTGTTGAGTCCCCCGTGGAGATGTGTCTTTTCCTGACTGAACAATGGTACGATGCAGCGGAAGGGAAGTTCCCCAGCCTCGGCCCGGGAGCGTGTACAGGCTGTCTTATCTGACACCCCCTTGCTTTCCTGCAGCTGACCGTTCAGAGGGTATATAGCTTCATCCGTGTGTGTTAAATTTGTGTTAAACATACTTTACACAGGAATTCTTTTCCATGGACTAGCTTTGGCAGAGATATCTCTGAAAGTATGGAAAATGCTTCCAGTACTAGATCGTTGTAGTAACAGTCTCTAAGTATTGTTACTTGTTACGAGTTTTGTCATCTCTGTGATATGTGTAACCTCCATTAGACTAGTGATAAGAAATCGTAGAGCTTTGGGACTTTTAAAATTGCCTGCTCCCCACCCCAGCTTGACGAGTGTAACCTCTCTTGTGAAGATCAATTTCTCCCCACACAGCAGCTTCCTTTTGGCTTTGTTCATCGTTGACAATAATGACTGTTCTGAAATTAGAGCATGGCTTTTATTATCTAGCTTGCTGGTAAGGATACATGGGTAGAAAAGAGGATAGTTTTGATTTTCCCTAGCCTGCGCTATTGAATCTTATACTTGTTTTTGTATTGTGTAAACAAATCAAATAAGTGAACGGTAGAGAACTAGATTATTGTGTAAATTTTCATGACACTACAGTGCTTAGTGTTAGCTTACACATATCTGTTGCAGAAATTGTTTGCTAAGTTTCCCTTTTCAGAGTATAGAGTTATTAGAAAGTGACTTGAGATTATGGGATATACGGTATTTTAATTAAAACACAGCCAGTTCTGGTGTGTAATATGTACGTTTTTTTTATAGGCTTGCTCTTTTGGGTTTTGGAGTTCTTACTAACACTTTTTTCCTCTTGATATACTGCAGAGCAGAGGTAGCTTAGGGAGGTGAGTTCTTTCCTGTTGATGATGCTTGAGACAGAATTGTTTGCTTAGTTCCAGTCAGATACACTTCATGCTGCTGTAAACAATGAGGTGGCACGGATGTTGCCAAGGGCATCGTTTGGCCTGTTGAAGCTTTATTACTGGTGATTCATAAGACGTAAAGAATCTCAGGCCAGGCTGAATTTACAGCACCGGTGTGTGTGGGTTTATTTTTATTTTTATTTTTTATTTTTTAAGTCTTATTTCACGAGAACATTTGAAAATCACTTCTAATATATGTCACACTTCTACACACTAATGAGCAAGATTATCATTATGAGCAATGAAGCTGCAGTTTATTAGTATTTTTTGCAGAGACAAAATGGAGAGAACAGTCATATTTACCTACATAAAAACTATATAAAAAGCTTTTAATGACCTAATGTGGTATATAAGAAGCATACACAAGGGGAATTAAAAAAAAAAAACTTTTATTTGTGTCTCTGTTGGACCAACTAGTTCTTCCTGCTGTAGCAATGTTACACGTTAATATAAAGCACTAGTATATAGCAATCTATGGCTTGTATTGACACCAGTATTGTTAAGTGACAATTGACTAAATTCCCCATTGAGTTAGTGTTCTTTGATGTCTTCAGCTTCATACATACTATACACATGAAATTCCCAAACTTTCTTGAATGAAAACTAGGTTGACTGTATTATGGAGGTTACTATCTGATGGGGAATGGAGCTCATGCAGATTGATCCCTTCACTTGCAATAGAAATCTCTGTCACCAGTGTGTGTTTTAGGTTAGCAGTGCTGTATGTTGGTAATCTGCACCTACTGAAAGGAGGATTCAGGCAAAAATATGAGACAACTGAAGTAGCAAATGATAGAATCTATAGATTAATCACACTTACATAATTTTACCCAGAAAGTTGAGTACAATCTTCAAATTTAAAATTTTCCTTTATTTAGACTTTAATGTAATTCTGCTTTAAATTGCATGCCTGTGTCTACTTATTTTTGACTTTATGGCTGATCTACATGCTGTAGAAAGAGATCAGTCCTCTTTTAATCTTTGTCTGACTCTCATTAGCCTGATTGTGTTTTTCACTCAATTTCCTCTTCAGATTCGTGGTCATCATGTGGCTCAGTTAGACCCTCTTGGAATTCTGGATGCAGACTTGGATTCATTTGTTCCATCTGACTTAATCACTACAATTGATAAACTCGGTGAGTAAACAATACTGTGTCTGAAGAGAGGGGAAAAAAACTGTTGTCTTCATTATTCTATCCTATAGGAAAAAACTGGTTTTAATGAAGTGATCCTTAACCTTAAATGATTTTATAGTGAACTGGTTGCTTTCGTTTTACTCATATTTTGATTTGAGTAACCACTGATGACTACAGAAGAAATGACTATAACATTCTTTTGTTCTTGCCGCATTTGGGTGGTACACATTTTTTTTGTTTGTCTGTTTGTTTGAAAGAAACAGCTGCAATTTGCTTGTACTAATGTCCTGAGCTTGGGAACTCCTATAAGTTAGGTGCTGTTTGGCTAGAAAGATGGTTATTTGCAATGTTTTGGGTTTTTTTTTTTTCTTCTTCATTGGGCTGAGGTGATTGAATGAGGGAGGCTTTTGGGGGAGCTTTTTCCTTTTCAGCTTGATGATAACACTTAACTTCTTCTTTGTGCTCCTGTAAGGAGGCTCAAATTTTCAGGACAATGGTATTTCTACTCTGAAATCAGGAAAGGTTCCTGTGAATCAACCTTCTGATAAATGATGATTGTAAACAATTTTTAAAGAATACAAAATTTTTGTTTTTTTCTTTTTGAACCACACGAATTAATACTAATGAGTGTATTAAACCAAGATCTGATGGTCAAAATTACTTCGTACCTTTTTGCTTCATATTTATTCTTGACTGAGGATGTCTGAAAGCTAGTCAATAGGAAACACAAGCAACAGATAAATTCTGGATGGAGGAATTTGGTATAAATTTCATACCAAATTTGAAGTCTAGTCTCTGATACTAATCCTGTTTGTAGTGCTCGAAGTCTGTTTGGAGGTATCAGAAGAAAATATGGAAAATGTAGAATTCTTGAACTGTGTATAATCCAATGATCACTTTGCTTTATCGTTGCAAGGTTATAATACACTGTAGTCTGCTTTTGCAAGGGTTATTCTGGTTGCACTGACCCTGACCTTTTTTTTTTTTTTCCTCCTGCTACAACAAAGAAATATCATATTGATTTTTTCCCCCCTTCCACCACCCCCACTATTCAATCTGCCTTGTTTGTTTAAAAGGTAATATACTATTTGATAAAGATGCTGCATCAATTCATCTTTGGTAGGTAGGGAAGCTTTTTGGACCAAACATAAAACACAGTACAAGTAGTAGATAAAATGCATTCTGCTTGATTTTATTGTAATTGCATCTATTGCCTCTTTGCGTCTTTGTTTTCTATTTCTGGTGATACGGAAAGAAGCAGTTCTGGCACTCGATCATAGAAAGGCAGTCAAGCACTTAAGTCTGTAGATAGAGAGGTGTTTACAGAAATTAGAGGTTCACTTTGAAGTGTTATTGGTTTTAATTAGAAGAAATATCTACTAGAAAATACAATGGACGTTTACTGAATAAATGTAATTTGTTCTCAGATACTGACATCCTTGTAAGTAAGGCTAATGAAATAAATTCTTGAGTTAAGCAAGACAGAAATAGCATATGTTATTCTGAGACAGGTGAAATTTAGAACTGCATTTTGTAACCCTCCATGCCTTTGGTATTTTTGATCTGTAATATTCTGATCACTGTATGTAATTTTGATAAAGCTCATTAGAAAATCTTGTAGTTAAATCGTCCTTAACTAAAAGCTTTTGATTCAAAGGGACTATGCAATGCTTCAGGAATGCTCACCTCCCCGGAGAGGGACATTCTGTTCCCTTCCTTCTGTAGAAACAAAAATTCCTCAATTTAAAGGTAGTGATTAACACTATTTCTGATGCTAACAGTTACTGGCCCTGAAATCAAGCTGTGTTAAATGTGGTTAAGTTGAATCCAATAGGCAGAATGCTTGCTCTCAGTATGGCTTTCTTCATAAGCTGACTTCTACACAGAAAGTTTACTTGGAACCCAAGTGTATTTTCTTCACTTTACTTGCAAGAATCAAGCAAGAAGGCTTTACCAGCAGTAAACGGTGTCATACTAGAGTATTAAAAGTGGTGGAACCTGCTGGAGAAGAGAAGGCAAGGAGATGCTGTTAGATGTTCAGAGCGTGGGTGATTGTTGGCATGTCAGTACAAATTTCCTTAAACTTTAAAGTTTAGTTCAGAGTGTTGTGACTGGCCAGAAGGGATGACACTGACCCTCAGGTGCATAGGAAAAAGATACCAGAATGCTGAATCAGAGGATATATCTGAGAATGTACCTGGGGTGAAATTCGAATTTGTGATGGAAACGAAATTTCTAACACAGGATTTGTGCTGTTGTCACAGCAAAAAGAGACAGGGATCTTAAATGTTGTCTGCTCTCAAAAATCCAGACCATGATAGCTTGAGTGTTCCAGGCAGGAAATGTGCGAAAGGCCTCTGATAGTACAGAAAATATTTTGTTATTTGACCTTCCTGTGTGTTTTTTCTGACCTGGTTTCATCTAGAAATCTTCTGGTAGGAAATTTCTTTTGGCAGTTGCTTCTAAAATGCAGCTCTAAGTGTGCATACTGCACAATAGGACTTCCAGAATTGTTTTCAGGAGCTCTTGGAGTTCAAGAAGACTTTCTCTTTAAACATGAAATGGTGCTTCAGTAAATAAGCAGTGCTGGAGTACAAAGCACAGATGTTCTGTTTGTGCCTAAATAACTTGTACATGTCCTATTTTTTGCATGACAGCACATGATGAGCCTGCAAAGTGTGAAAGAAAGCAAGGAGAAAAAATATATAGGATAGTAGTACTGCTTTGTTTAAACTGACATTCAGAAAACCTGTTTTTTTGCGTTATAGAAAACAGAAATAACTTGGTTCTGGAAAAACCTATTAAAATAGGAAAAAATAGTGGTACACAGTGGTGTGTGTACACTGACGCAATAGTGGTACACAGACAGCTGTTATGGTCACTTCAGATCTGTCATTTAAAATATAGTATATTTAAATATAATGTATTTAAAACACAAAATAATGTTATTACTGATAGTGGTGTGTAGTAATAGTGGTTGCAACACACTCTATGACCTGGCTTCTGTCTGTCTATCTATCTATTGGCTTCTATCTATCTATATGCTAAGTTCTGTGGTTCTTTAATCTTTGAATTGCTTTTTTTCTCTTTTATTTTCAGGAAATCAATTTAAACAGGAATACAGAGCACTCCTCTACATTAAGTAATGTACAGGCTGTCAAATCAGTGTTAAATATGTGTGTGCAATATATCCAGAATTAAGATAGAAGTCAAAATTAAAAATAGAGACACTGTTTTTAGTTTTTAAAATATTTTAGCATGCGCCTGTGCGCAAACACACACACACACACACACACACATGATTTTTATCTAATTTCTATAATCATAGATACTGTATACTTATGCACTTTGTGTATAGTAATAAGACTTTTTTTTTAACATTGAAAGAAGCTATTTTTCCTTTGTCCATTAACAGGTCAAAATTAAACTTTGTCCTGCAAAGCCTTTAATGTGCATTGACATCAATCTAGTTGGTTTTATATTTTTGCTCATAAATCTATTGTATTTAAGTTAAATTTCTTTTCTTAAATCAAATTTGCAGCCAGAGTGAGTTTAGGGATCTCTAAATCAAGGTGGGATGGTATGCTTAAGTAAGTCCTTGTTTTATGGAGCGAAAAAAAAGTCTGTATGTGTTATAAGGTGCAGCTGATACAGGAAATAGTACTGTACTGCTAGTTACATTGCTGTTTCATATCAACTTTCCTATATATTCCCACATAGCCAACTGTCCATGAGGAAGAGAAAATGGATGAGGAGAGGTGCCTTGAAAATTCTACCAATGTGTTAGCACAGAAACACATTGAGCTGTTCTGTGTTTTCTCTTAGTCTAGCTACTAAATTTTCGTAAGTTAATCTAGTATATATCCAACCAACTGTGTCTGTCTGTGGAAAGTTGGTTTTTGTGTTTGTTTCTCATGATAGAGCAAGGAAGAAACCAGTTCAGTTAGTTATTTCACTTAACAGTGAAGTATAAGATATAATATATTGAATTGATGGCATGTATGCTGAAATAATGAAATGTAAAAATATTTGGATTAACTTAATTTTTCTATCTGTGCATTTTACAAAGAATTATTTGTTTCCTCTAGTCAAATAAAAAGGATTTAATGAAAACATTTTTCTTTTTTAAATCCATATTGAATTACATTATATGAATGGATGCATCCAAAATATTCACACATTAAATCCTTAATCTACTTCCTTCTTTCTTAACATTGCTTTATTAAATTTCAGTTGGTGGGTCTTTAAAAAAAAACATGATGCTGATTTGTTTTTTTGTCTCCTGCCCTGCTTCTCAAACTAATTATGCACATGTTGCAGGGTTTTATGGTTTGCATGAATCAGATTTGGACAAAGTCTTTCAGCTGCCCACAACCACCTTCATAGGAGGAAGTGAGACCAGTCTTTCTTTACGAGAGATCATCAGACGGCTGGAGGTCAGTGTGACGTTTCTGGTTTGTGACTGTCCAAACAGAAGTGAACTTTTTCCAGAAGCTGTCCGCCACAAAACTTACTGTTAGTTGTTAATAGAGCATATAAAGACTTCAGATGGCATTAAAAAGAGCCATTGCACTGTTACCAGAGATGGCAGCAGCACTGGTTTCTTCTACTGGATGTCCCAGATACATTGTTTGGATGAGTATAAAAGAGGAGAATATGGTAGACTTAATAGTTTTGCAACAATATTTGTGCTATTTAAGAGCGGTAGAACTTGGAACTCTTGTTGTTGTTTTGTTTCCTGTGACAGACAAATTTCCTTTGCCTACTGTACTCAAGATGTGCAGGGTTTGGTCTTGCCACCGTAGCTCTAGTGGGACTTTTACCTGAATGTGAGGGTTGAGTACCAAATTCATGAAAACCCATTTCTAGCTTTTACCTACTAATGGTCCTTGCCCATTCCCTTCCTAGAGTCTGGGTCTCTGACAGGTGGTACAGTTATACCATGTGAGGTCATCAAAGCTTGTAGACATTTAAAAGAATAATTATAATTGGAAGGGAATGCCAAACAGCAAGTAGTGCTAATAATGAATTTGTGAAGTGCTGAAGTACTTACTAAATATTCAATATTCCCAAAAGTGGTTTGTTTAGGATTTTGTAGTACAAAACTTGTGAAGATTTTGGTGACATGGTAATAGAATCCATTGCAGTAAAAGGGATTAGGAGTAAGGAGGATGAATTACAGAAGTGAATTGTGAGAATGAAAATGAATTACTGAGAATATAGGAGTCCTTGGCTTTGACCTATTATAAGTATGAGAAATATGTTGACTTGCGCATTTGACCCACTTTTATTGAGACTAAAATATCTAAAGATTCTTGGTGTTCTTTCCCCTTCCACCTTCTGCTCTCAGCTGCTTGGGTTCATTTTCAGATTTCCAACTTTCTCAGACTTGCCAGTTATCAGATAATGTGCATGAGACTTCATAACAATCTTCTGACTGTCTTTATTACTTACCTCAGGTGACATTTAAAAAAGATTGGATAGATTTTGGTAAATGACTTGAAATCTGCTTATGCATCCAAAGTAAAGACTGTATTTTGCCCATAAGAACAGTTGTGAGTTAGGTGAAATACGCCAGTCAGTTTAAGGCAGGTGTTTTGGCCTACTTTAAATGTAATACCAAATGAGAATCTTCCAGATTCAAAATTCTGAAATGTTACTTTTATAAAGAAAACTGTTTATTTACTGTCAGAAAAAGTAAAGGTTCAGTGAAATAATTTAATTACTTTATAGGATTAATGTAAGGAAAATATAGGGCAAGAGGGAAAAGACAACATAGCTTTCAGAAAAGTAATGGAAAGTTTACTTTTAAAAATACGTTTTGTTTCTTCATAGTCCATTAATTCCTAAAGCTTCTATATTGGTGGTGTTATCTCCTAGAATACCTACTGCCAACACATTGGCCTAGAATTTATGTTCATCAATGATGTGGAGCAATGCCAGTGGATCCGACAGAAGTTTGAGACACCAGGTGTTATGAAATTTACTAATGAGGAAAAAAGGACTTTGCTGGCGAGGCTGGTGCGCTCAATGAGGTATGCTGGGGTGGTGCTGGGAGACTGCTCTGCTCAGCAATAACCGAGTGTAAGCTGACGTGGGAAGTTGGTGTGCTCAGTAAGCTCCGCTGGGTGGAAGTGAAATCTGGACTACAAGTGGGTATAGTTAATCTGGTTGCAATATCAAAGGAAGTTGTGTGCTGTGGGCTATGTCAGGGTTTGTCTAGTGACATTTTGTATTCTCTTTTCTTTAGAAGGAAGGCTGTGTTCTTTATTACTTGCACAGCTTTAGTGGCATATCTGGCAATGTTTTCATTGGCTTGTGGTGGAAAAATAAGGAAGAAATTTGTTTCAGCAGACTAGTGATGTTAATCTGTGTTAAAAAAACATATTTGTTTCTGAAAATAAGTGTCAGAACAACTCTAGATACCAATCTTCTGCTATATTCTACTTTACATCTTTCTGGTAACATATGATCAAAAGAAGCCATCTTAATTGTCAAATCGAGGAAGACTTTTAGATGGATGAAATGTTGACGTAGTCTTTGTCTGGCCCACTGCGAGGTAAACCACCTTTTTGAAACACTGTGCCAGAACGAGACCAAATTTTGGTGTCGTAATGCGATTTCAAATCATGTTTTTGCCTTTTTCTTTTGAGGCATGCCAGAAGGTGCTGTCCTGTTGCATTACCTGACAGCAAGAGTTTTTTCTGCCATGTGTGGAAGAATGTCCAGAAACAGCTGACTTACTGCTGCAGTTCTGGCTATCTGTACAGGGATACTGTGATCCCAGAGCTGTCTCTCCCCACTAGAGCAGGAATCCCTGCTCAGGCACAGTATTTGTTCCAGTTCTCACAGCCTGAAACATTGTGCATATCCTTCAGTAAACACAAGAGTTAGAGATTTATAAAGAAACATACTTTTCATAAAACTTCTCTGTTCAAAACTGTTGAAAATCAAGTTCCCGTAGGAGATGCCAAAGATATTGTTGCTATGTGTTTTGTTTGCCAATATTATAGCAAGATCATTTATCTAGTTAAAAATTTAATTTAAATAGAAATAAAAAAGGCACTTCATGGTTAAGTAATATGGCACTTCTGTAAGTTTCTTTAACAAGCCCTCACTATGAAGCATCTCCATCTATCTTGAGACATGAATTTATGCTATTACTTCTGCTTATCTAAGCTGTGGAAAGATGTGGAGTTTCTAGTACCATGAAAGAGCCAAGCACTCATCTTCTGCCAAATTAATTGTCCATTGAAAATGGATTTACAGAAATTTCTATTCATCTACCTTTGACACGTTTTTTTTCTGAAAAGTGTTCAAAGAAGAATCTTTTGTGAAAAACTAGCTGTGTTGTTGAGATTTGTGGTTTTATAAAGCAGATGGACATCATTTTGCAAAAGAACTGTTTTTTTTCAGAAAATGTTAATTCCAACTACTACATACGTCAGGTAACTCAAGCTCAAGTAACTCGGACTGAGTTTTAAAGTAGGATTTCTCCTCCTTTGTGGTATATTTACTGACAGATTATTGAACAAGATCATTTTTAAGTCTTCCCCACATAAAGTACTCATTGTATATCTATATGTTTCTATGTGTATGTATTACTAAACATGTCAATGTTAGACCCTGTTTATGTAGTCTGATCCATGTGGGCATCTTAGGCCTGTGCAGGGTCAAGCCTTTCTAGCTTCTCCCTTCTATAAGCAGCTCTCTCTCCTAAGACTTGCTTCTCATTGGGCACTGAGTACCTGCAGCCCTTGTGAACTGTGGCATGTGGACTTGCAAGATGTGAATGTGAAATACTGTAATTCTACATGCTTAGTGGCAATTCACCCCAGATGTTAAATATTCTGCTTGTGCAGTACAGGGTCAACTTGCAGCTACAAAGAGAAAACTGTGTGTACAACCACAACTTTGATTTGCCCTGTGGGGTATGTTTGAAATGGGACACCCCCCCCTTCCATTCATACAAGCTGGCGTAGCCCCACTAACTTTAGAGGAGCTGTGGCAGCTTATTTTAGCTGAGAATCTGACTTGGTGCTAAAATGCATGAGCTGTAAAGGTATTGTTGGGTGAGCCAAGGTGGCGTTGTTGTCTTTTGGCAACATTTCATTTCATTACTTCTAAGACTTCAATCTAAAGAGGTAAATGTCAGCATCTGAAGTGAGGAGTAAACCTGCATCTTAATAGATTATGGCTGTGTTATCAGCCCAGACATTACATAAATGATGTAACCAATAGTTATGTTCATGAAGATTTATTTTCCTTTGCATTCCACATCTCCAGGCTTTACAACAAATAATCCTTTCAGTGTTTGTTAAAAGGCACTTTCTAACCACTCGCGTTGCCTCTGGCACAAATGCATTAAAGAGAGAAACAACATAGAACTGTCAAGTATTGACATCTTTCTCTTGCTCTAGCTGAGGCAGATTCCAGTGTCCTTGTTCTTGGCAAGGTACCAACTGTTACATCACATCGTCTGAGGAGCTGTCCCATTACAAAGGGCATGTGAAATAGGCTCATCTCCAGAGGTCTAAAAACACGTGTTGGCAGATGTTTTAAAACAGCCTAAAGCTGTTTGATTTGCTAAAAGATTTTGATAACAAAATTTGCTACATTTTCTTATTTCTTAATACGAATGTGTGCTCTCTCTCTCTCTCTCTTTTTTTTTTTTTTTTTTTTTTTTTTTTTTTGCAAAGATTTGAAGACTTCCTTGCTCGCAAGTGGTCTTCAGAAAAGCGATTTGGTTTGGAAGGATGTGAAGTAATGATTCCAGCACTTAAGACCATCATTGATAAATCCAGTGAAATGGGAATTGAATATGTTATAATGGGAATGCCTCATAGGTAATGTTAGTTGAAACCCCCCAATGAATGATCTCACTGTCTTAAGACAAGTTTTGGATTGTAGAATTTTATTAATAAAAGTCACTATTGGAGAAGCTAGGGAAGCAAAAGTCAGTTGTAGTGAGTAACAGGAACACAGAACTGTAACAAAGATACTTGTCAATGAGAGGTTAAAGGCACTGCTGGTGAAAACTAGTGAAAGTCACTTCAACATACTTTGAAGCAGCAAGCATATATGGCAGTAGCTATGTTATTTACCCCATTGCATGAATGTCTAGAACTCAGAAAGGAGCAGGAGATAGTATCACACTTACTAATGCAGTCTACATTAATAATTGATGTTGTCGTGTTGTAACTATTAGATAGCTTTAAAATTCATTACTCACATTTGGATAATTAGGTTTTATAACGTGTTAGTGGGAATGCATTGGAGGAAATTTGCAGTTGAAGGGAGAAAGGGAGAATAAAGTGTTTAAAAGTTTAAAGTGAACTTCTTAACTGCAAACTTCTGAAATAGATGGCTTGCCAGTTTTATAAGTTTCATGCTATTAACACAGATTACCCTGACTGAGCCATAACTGTGTCTGAATTTTTCTTAGAGGTAGGCTGAATGTATTGGCTAACGTCATCCGAAAAGAGCTGGAGCAAATCTTCTGTCAGTTTGATCCCAAACTTGAAGCAGCTGATGAGGTAAGATGCTTTGTCATTTAATCTGTACAGAGAGGTCAACATTCAAAGTAATTATTTAGATTTTAGTGGTTTTTTTTTTTTTTTTTTTTTTGTCATGGTCATTATCACTGCAGCATTATCATCTGCTGAAAAGCACCATCTTTTTTTCTGGTTTGAGAGATACAATTTTATGAATTTTGATACGGAGTTTAAAGACTATGCCTGACTTCTAACATGCAGGAAGCATCTCATTTTTGAAGTCTAAAAAATGACTGTAGGCATATAAGTTCCTGGTTATTTGACTGAGTTTGTACTCCCAGCTATCTTTCTTTGTTTCATATAAATGAAATGAGTATCAATATTCTGTAAATATTAATCAAGTGTTCGATAGGGACACTGAGATAGGAACAGTGTTCGAATGTGAGAAACCTAGAGTGTGTATTGATGCATAACTAGCTAGATCCATTTTTCAGAATGATGGATAAATTTTAGACATACTGATTTGGAAGCAATTTGTGTGAATGACATGCCTGAACCTTAACAACCTCTTGCACGTTAGGGATCTGGGGATGTAAAATATCATCTGGGAATGTACCATGAGAGGATCAACCGAGCAACAAATAAGAAAATCACTCTGTCCCTGATGGCTAACCCTTCTCATTTGGAAGCAGTGGATCCAGTTGTGCAGGGAAAGACTAAAGCTGAACAGTTTTATCGAGGGGATACAGCAGGAAAAAAGGTAGAAATGGTTTAATGTTGTGATAATGCTTCCTGGTAGGGTTTTATAGTATTTTTAATAAAGTAGTTTACCAAGAATTTTGTATTGTGGAGAAATTTTCCTCTTTTCCTGCTCCACAAAATGGTTATACCGCTCATTGAACTAGATAAATTGTTTGACCTCTAGGGTAGCTTCAGGAAGTGGGTTTATAACTTTCATTTGAATATTGACCAAGGCAGGCAGAATGCAGACCATTCTATGGTTTATGATAAAAGTACAATTCTATTCTGTAATCACTACAGAAACATAGAGCAAAGAGATCCTTCTAAGGAGCTTAAATTGCAGTTTTTGATTGCTAATATATGTGTATATAATCCTTCCTCTTAGGTTATGTCCATATTATTACATGGGGATGCTGCATTTGCAGGACAGGGAGTGGTTTATGAGACATTTCATCTTAGTGACCTCCCATCTTACACGACCAATGGCACAATTCATGTTGTGGTCAATAACCAGGTAATAAGTGTAGCATTTTCTAATCAATTTATCTGCTTAATAGCTGCTGGCATATTTCTTTCTTTCTTTTTTTTTTTTTTTTTCTGTTCTTGTTGTTTATTAGCTGGGTATGCTGTCCCGTTTTTAGAATGATTAAGATGTTCCTGCAAATGGTCCTAGTATCTAGCAATTCTGAATAGGCAGTATTCTATCACCTACATTTATTTATTTTATTCACTTGGTAACATTTAATTGGATTTGATTTGCTTTGTTTGTTTTTAAGGAAGCAAAAAGAAGCTCATATAGCTGCTAAAATGAAAAGCTCAGACTACTGCCATGTAGATGACTATTAAATGAAAACCTCAAGCATTCAAAGCAAAGTAGAGGGAGATGCCCACATAATTTTAATGTAATTTCTGGGGTTTTTAGATTGGCTTCACCACAGACCCCCGAATGGCCCGTTCATCTCCATACCCTACTGATGTTGCTCGTGTGGTAAATGCTCCCATTTTTCATGTGAATGCTGATGACCCTGAAGCAGTGATGTATGTGTGCAGTGTAGCTGCAGAATGGCGAAACACATTCAATAAAGATGTTGTTGTTGACTTGGTAAGTCTTGAGTTTCTTAATTCTTTGCATTGTATACTACTCTCATTTTTGTGTAACTTAGAAGATCTGGTCAAGGAGCGTATGTTCTTCATTTAAAAAATCAAATGCCCTACAAAAATCCATAAGCATTTCTATACTATAAACTTTTTAAACCTCTGTAAGACCATAACATTGAAAGATTTTATTTGGCATCTTTCCTTACCAACAGAAACAAACTTTTCCTTTGTAGGTTTGTTACCGTAGGAGGGGGCACAATGAAATGGATGAACCAATGTTCACCCAGCCTCTAATGTACAAGCAGATTCATAAGCAGGTGCCAGTGCTGAAGAAGTATGCTGACAAACTGATTGCAGATGGGACTGTAACACTACAGGAGTTTGAGGTACAATACATCAACAGAATTAAAAGCTACTTATGGAACTATTTGCAGGAAGAAATAACTGTGTCCATTACATGCTGTCTGCTTAATAACCTTTCTTCATTACTGTGATTGTCTTCCCTCTTTGACACTTTCTGATTCAATTCAGTTTTGATTTTTGTTTAAAATAGAAATTTTTAAAGCTTGCCTTATTGGAGGTCATACTACAGTAATTTTCATAAATTTAATCCTTGCTTTATGACCTAGTGAGGAATGAATTCCACATAAATGCATATTGTTGAAACAAAAGGACTGGAAGTGCTACGGGGTACTGAGATTAGGAATATAGATGTAGTATACACAGAAAAAAGTTCACCTCAGTTTTGAGTTTCTTAAAAAGTGTTCAGATCTGAATATTGGAGATTGAAGAATTTGGTAACTATTCTTCATCTCTAGAATCTTGATTGAGCAGTAAGACAGTATTTGAATGCTTATAATTATGGTTGTGGTTTAGTGTTGATCACCTAAAAGTGGCAGGTGTATCCAACAGCTTGTTGTGGACATTTAAAGCAAGAAAAATGATTTAACCTTGTTATTTTCTTAAAATAATTCAACTGAGTTCAGAGATCACTTAAAATATTCCAGAAGGATGAAATCTGCAGAGTCTGGTGCCTGTATTGAACTAGTTAGATCTTTACCTTAATCTTTTGAGAGGAAATGTATAGAAGACATACATATAAAACAAAGCTTTTTCTGAGAAAGTGTGGCTAACTGTGTAGCAACACAGTATTGCAGATCAACCAAAAAGCAGTTAGTGCGGGTGCGTGCTGTTATCCACAGGAATGATTGCAGCTCCTGACGAATTAGCTGTTCTGAAAAGTTGTAACAGTGTGCCAGTGATTGCATGGACTTTAACTGGATCCAGGATCCTGGATGGATGTTTGGCTGCTCACTGAGCTCCATGTTGCTGTTGTACTTCTGAAATCAGCTAGCTTAGCTTGGGTGTGGTTTTTGACTGAAATGTAGGTGTTGTAAAGACATTTTACTTCAGATTGTGGCTTTGCACTTGTAGCCTTTGAACCATGTAAATAGTAAGTTTTTAGAATCTACAGCTCGATAGTTGTCTAGGAGGATCTGTTCTAGTTTTTCATGACTTCTACAGCCTGAAGTATGGCAGGTGGATAATTCTGATCTTACGACTATAAGTTGTTTGTAGCTCTTCAGTTCTTTTTGATATTTGGAGTGTGGCAGCTCTTGGTCCTCTCCTCTGTAACACTTGTCTAGTAAAATAAAGAAATTATAATTATAGAAATCCTAGCATGTTTCTAAAACACAGTTTTATTCTAGATTAAAATAGGATTGTTTACATAATTTTAATTAAATTCTGTTATGACATTACTGTTAACTGTTTTTATCATACTGAATGGTAGGTTCCATCTGTAGGATGCAAGGGTATAGTGTTTACTCGTTTTGTTTGTTTGTTTGTTTTTTTTTTTCCTACAGGAAGAAATTGCAAAGTATGACAGAATATGTGAAGAAGCATATACTAGATCTAAGGATAACAAGATTCTACATATTAAGCACTGGCTTGATTCACCTTGGCCTGGTAGGAAGTGTCCTTGTTAAAGTTACTGTTTTTTCATTTTGAGTCTATGGAAAAAGCAGAGAATGCTAGATTGCTACATTTGTTTATTCCTTCAGGAAGAAGGAAAATGTCTTTTTTTTTTTTTTTTTTTTTTTGAGGGATTGAGGTGCCATTTGCATTATACTGGCTGCCTCTGCCCACAAACTTGGATTTCATTCACAGGGAGTGAATATGGAAACAAAACAGATCATTGTGCGCCTGTAAGATCAAGTGCTGTTGTCATGCAGACAGTGGAAGTGATTGTGCCTCTCTTCTGAAAGGTGAAAAACTAGATTAGGGAGCCGCCTAGAATGTCTTAAAGAGCTGTGGATTTTAAAATAAATTGCAGATAGTGTATAAATATCTTAATCAGTCCTAGAACAGCTCACCAAACCTTTTACTTCCAGGCTTCTTTAATGTGGATGGAGAACCCAAGAGCATGTCATGTCCCCCAACTGGCATTTCAGAAGATCTACTGACTCACATTGGCAATGTAGCTAGTTCTGTGCCGATCAAAGACTTCAAAATACATGCAGGTCAGCTGGAGTCCTTGTTTCTTTCAGTGGCTACATTTCTTGCTCAAATTTTGTATTTCTGCACGTGAGTTGTTGATGGGCCATTTCCTGAAGGGGAAAATGGCGTTGACTTCTTTTGGAGAATGTGGTAGATGGGATTCGGCTGCTTATTCAGTTGAATATTCTTTCAATATCATACCACTTCTGTTCCATACTGCATTAAAGGAGTTTTGTTTGTTTGTTTGTTTGTTTTCGCTCTGAGGGAGGTTGTAGTCTCTTTGTAACATTAAGTTAATACAATCCTTTTTACCAATCCTAGTGTAAAATGCTGCCTCTATGTGGTGTGTTCATGGGACTTGATAGAAAGTAAGGCACCCATCTTATGGAGCACTGTTATTAATGGATTTTTCTAATGTTGAGACTGGTGGTAATTTGGGATCTACTTAAGACACTTTTCTTATTCTTCTCTTGTAACATTCTGCTTAGGAATCTAGCTTAGCCTTTTCAGACAAGGCAACACATCTGATATGAAATGAGTCTAGTTTTAGTATGGTAGAATAGACTCTGTGCAAGTAAACTTAACCAGTTTTTCTTTTGGTGTAGCCATTTAGTGTTGATGATAACACAAATTCAGAATTTTCACAAAATGTCTTAGCTTTTGATCTGAAGAGATTCGATTCTGAATCTAGCAACTGTTAAGATAAAAAATTAAATGTGTATGTCTCAGTAAGGAGTACCTGACACTGGGTCAAAGTTCTGAGTTAATTCTTTTACTGATTGGAGTCTAGCATCCTTACAGGGAGCAATAATTGCTTGTTCCATGGGAACAGATGGAGCCACTTTACTTAGGGATCTGTCTGCTTTTACTGACTTGTAGGAATTTACTTAGGACCTATGGAAAGAGTAATTTTTGTGGGTAAAATCTCTAGATAATCTTTCTTCTCCACAGTTGTCAATCGAGGAGTAAAACACGTCTAGTATAGCTGTTGTATGTGTGTTGTGTTCCTTTGGGTCAATTAAACACTGTTACAAGTAATGATGAAAGGGCATTCCTAATTACCACTTGCAAGCTTATTGAGCAGATATAAGAACAGATTACTTTAAAACCCTTCTACGCATTTGTGCAATTTGTTGTGCCACTGATAAGTTTGAAATTACGGTCAGCCAATAAAATTTAAAATTACACATTCTGATTGGAAAGATGAAACAGTCTTCCTTTAATTTGATTAACCCTTGACTCTTTAAGTAGTGCTTGGCAGTATATAAGATAGATTTGTGCTTCTTGGAAGGAAAGTGTTCCTCTGGGCAGTAGTTCTCAAACTGTGGTGTGCTAGATTCTTATGTCATCTAAAAGGCCATTCTGACCCACCAATTCTGGTGGGAGTTAATACAGGAAGAGCACTTTTGAAGTGCTTTGTGTTCTTCCAGTAGAACAAAACAACTTAATATCTGTCTTTCAGCAAATAATTGGAAGCTGATTTTTTTTTAATTAAGTATTTAGTATATTCTAAATGAGCCACTTGTTCTAGATTTTCTTACTTAAAATGAAACAACTTTGACCAGAGAATAATTTTTTGTGGAATGAAAGCAGGGTGATATTCGCAAAGGTGGGGAAGATAGCACAGGTGAAAAGGGGAAAATCACAAATCGAACAGCAAAAGCATCCATGCAGGTGTGAAAAGAAGCTGATATCAAATGACACTGAATTCACTAGGCTTATAGCCTCAAAAGCTGGACTCACCTTGAAGTGTGTGCAGCTTCAAAGAGTTTTTTTTTTTTTTTTTTTTTTTTTTTTTGGCTTTAAAAGCCACAGTGTTACGAGTTGTGTTTTGGCTCATCAAGCTCTAAAACTTTCTCTGTAAAACAAACAAACAAACAAATAAAAAAAAACAGCTGTTGCTTGTCAACTGAAAATCCACTGGTAGTTACTGTAATTTCCTCTTTGTAAATTGCTTGATACTAATGCTATTGATTGATTAATTCTGTTTCTCTCTTTGTGACTTCTTCAGAAGTCCAATATGACAAGTGCCAGGAGAAAATGCGCGAGAGAGAAGTAGAGAAGAAGAAACTACTAACCCAGTATCTGACTTGTTTTCAGTCTTTTACGAATTAGTATTTGGTAGCAGAAATGTGAAAATAAATCTGTAGAGAGAAATACTGGACCATGAATCTTTTTGCCCATGTCAGAACTGAGGACAATTAATCTTACTTGCTTTTGCTAAAATAAGATGTGAACAATATGCAGCCCTTTACCTGGGAAAAGTTATTTTGCTTTGCTTGCAGTTCAGGTCTAGACAAACAATTTGTAGAATGTATTAGGATTTGTTTAATTTTGCTGCAGCTGTGCTGCCTTTGATGAAGACTGTGGATCAGCAACTAAAAGTAGCAACTCAGACTTGATGGGTTTCCTGTCCTAGTGTATTTTATCTAGTGGGGACAAAGGTGAACGTACCATGAACGTGGATGTCTTTCAAGTAAGTTCACTGGTTTCTGATCTTTATTCCAATATAGGACTCTCTCGGATTTTGAGAGCCCGCCTGGAAATGACCAAAAACAGGGTTGTTGACTGGGCTTTAGCAGAATACATGGCTTTTGGCTCTTTTCTGAAAGAAGGGATCCACGTCCGACTAAGCGGACAGGATGTGGAAAGGGGTACTTTTAGGTGAGTACTAAAATAACTATTAAACGCTGGCCCATACTTAAACACTTTAGCCTGTTTTTAAACAGTATAGTATTTTGAGGGAAAGGGGAGTTTGAGACTATTTGGCATGAATCTGAATTTAATAGGTACTGGTGGTCAAGCGGAATCCAATCTCCTGCTTGTTTGTAGAGAGAATATTTCAAAGAATTGCATTTAATGAAGAACAAATACTCTTAGGTATTTTCTTCCTTCTCTTGCTAAAAAGCAGAAATACTTTTTTTTCTGCTTTTTGAGTAAAAATTCAGCTGCAAGCCATCTAATTACTGAGGAGTAAGATGGGGAGTTTTACTGCTGCAGATTCTCAGGTCTTTAAATAGCATTCCGGTGGTAGCTGCTTCAAACTCTAGTATCCTTTGAAATAAACATTTTTACTGTTGGCAAGGCTCTTTTAAGAGAAACAAGATCTTTTGTACTGAGACTCTTAATGACCAAGAGCATGAATGAATGCAGAATCTTATCATTTGGTCAAATAGTGCTGCTGCTTTTCCTTACCTGATTCTCCACGGAGTAAAATGTTAATGGTGTATTTAATTGAACCCTTTGGTGTGAAACCCATTGCTGGGGGTGGATGGAGCAGCTGCCCTAGGCTTCATAGTGAATGCTTGCAGAAGAGAATGAAGTATGTTGGTGCCTGCCTTCTGTGATGCAGCGCTCTGCTTTTGTGCTGAATTTTTTCATTTGGTATCCAGTCTTTTTGATATCCCATTCTAGTGGAAATTTAACAAAATCATTCAGATGTGACCTCACAAAAGTGAGAATCAAGAGATTTCTCCCAGATTTCTCCTCCTCCTCCTTGATTTCAGGAATATGGGTCTTGTAAAGTGGTAAGAACCTCCTGGGAGAGGAACACATGTGTATGTTGTTCAGCAAACTAGCCATGTATTTCAAGCGACTGCTTAGTCATGTCCAACATTCTCATGCAGACTTGCAATGAGAATACTGATTCCGGAACAGGTGGAAGAGGGTGTTTCAGAACTATTGGCTAGACTTTCTTGATGTGTGTCCAAGAGGAAAATAATTACTGTGTACATCAACATAGGGAAGATAAAAAAAAAAAAAAAAAAAAAAAAAAAAAAAACTATTCAGACTGGCAAAGATTAGTTAAGGATTTTGTACAATCTGATTTCTATTATTCAGCCTTTTAGGAAAGGAGTAAAAATGCTTGTGAACTTGGGACTGAAACCAGTACTGTAGGTGTTTGATTTATAGTATGATTATGAATTTTAATTATGAGTGTGATAGGGTAGTAGAACAGTAAAGGATGAGGTTAAAAAAATGCTTCAGACCTGCGGAAGTCAGAGAATATTAAACTATTCTGTTAAACAGAACATAGCACTGTAGGAAAGTGCAAGGCATGAACTGTATTACTATGTTCAGACTCATTTCATCAGAGGAATAGGTGAAACTGTTAACTTATGCTGCAAGCACCTCTAAAATACAAGCACCTCTAAAATATGCTGCAGTTCTAAATGGAGCTGCTTTTTTTTCAGTTGTGGTTGGGCTTTTCTGCCATTTATAATAAAGTGAACAACTCCCCTAGCAGCTGAAGACTCTTGCAAATGCCTGTGTATTGTTTGTGGGGAAAAAATACTTGCAAGCACATGGGGAGTGTATGTCAGTGTGTTCTCTCTCAAACTGTGTATTAAAAAGACACTTCCTCACACCCCTCAAAATCTTTGAAGTAAATAAAATTTGAAATACCTAGGTCTAGTTGAAGAGGGAGCATCAGCTATTATTTGGGGAGAAATGGAGATACTGCATTGTCATAATGAAAAAAATGTTATGGGAGCACACTCACTATTTTGGAGTTTCTGGAGTGCTGGTTATAATATTATACCTTCTCTCAGGTTCAAATAATCTCAGTATGCAGCAAGATGAATGCATTGCAAGTTGATTGAGGATATAATAGTGCTAGTCAGAAGAGTCTCCTCAAGCAAACCGTAGGATATCGTCTAGATCCCAGAACCTCTGTCTTCTCACTCCAGAGCCTTTATCCTGTGGAACCCAGAATATTATAGATATAAGTGACTTCTGCCATCTGAAGAGTGTTAAATGTATAAGCTTTCTTTCTTCCTTTTTCAATACTTCACTTATCCATCTTCCTTCTATTAATAATGTTAATGCTGTGGAAAAAAGGTCTTGCCCCTTTCTCATTTTGGAGCCACACTTTGGAGAAGGGTGGGGGGGGAGACTGGGTTCTGTACTAGTTTCATGCCCATAAACCTGACAACTGTGCAGCAGAAAAATCTGGCTTGCATGGCTATATAATTCTGGCTGTCCATTCATGTTCATTGTAACTGCCTTTTATTTGTGGTTTATAACTCAAACTCAAAAAGCTTACCATCTATTTAGGCCTTTTATCTTTGGTTGAATGCCAAAAATAAAATGACAGTATCAAAAACAATTTCTGCCTTACAGCTGGTCTTCCTGTGCATATTTTCCCCTTTCTGCCTGCCTCCCTGTGCTGTTCTTCAAGGTTATGTCTTTTCCTGGTCTTATATTGTAGACTTCTAAATAGATTTCAGAGCTTTTTTGCTAGCATTCGTTATACCAAATGGAAATATAGAAGAGTCAGGCTTTAGTTCAGTGTTGGCAGCTATACAACACAAAGTAGTTGTTACCAGCATGATAGCTGTCCTTATGTTAGCAGTTGTAAAGCTGGACATATTGGTGTGATTCACTCAGTCTGCTCAAAGAGTTAATGGATTACAGTAATTACTTCAGTCATCTCTATTTTGATAGTGTTCCTTGGTGCACTATTCTAATGCTGATTAATGGTGGGCTAGAGAGCTGTAAATGGTATGAATGGAAATGGCAGGAAGGAGGATACTACTTCATTGTTGGTGCTGAGGGAAGCTCCTTCGATTTTTTTTTTTTTTTTTGCGTAAAGCACAAACAGTTATTGTCTTAAGGAAAAGAGCAATAAAACTTGCCAGGGAGACACAGTGAAATGGTTTTAATAACAGCTTAAGCTTCTGAAATTTGACTCTATCAGTCTAAAATATTTTATAACCACCTCCACCTTTTCCAAATTTCAGTAGTGATGATGTATTTTCAGGTTTCCTGAGTGTGTAAGAACAAGCCTGGAAAGTCTGGATAGTCCTTAGAGTGTAGCAATTGTATTAAAGTTATGATAGTATCTCTGTTTCACCCAGCCAGGGTGTTGTATGTACCAGAGGTAACTATGTTGCTTTTGTTCTTTCTAGAACAAAATCTTATCTTTTAAAGTGGTGCTATTGCAGCTCTAAGTTGCTCTTAGCTGATAGATTTCTTTAAACAACTGTTTGCAGCCATCGCCATCATGTGCTTCATGATCAAGAAGTGGACAAGAGGACATGCGTTCCCATGAATCACCTCTGGGAGCAGCAGGCCCCCTATACTGTGTGCAACAGCTCCCTTTCGGAATACGGCGTCTTAGGTAGGTCTCTGCATAACTAATTAAGGGATTTGATAATGGTCTAACAGGTCTCAAACAAAATGTAGGAATTGATGGCAGAAAGAATTGATAGGAGGCAATCTTTCAGATTTTTCTTTAATGTGGTTGGGCTTCCTGGCTTACAAAGTTTTGGTTTGTTACTTGAGTTTGCCAAGCTTCACGTGCATACTGCTGCTAGTTGCATTTAAAAATAAACAAACTCTGCCTATATTGTATTCTGACACTATTGCTTTTGTAACAATTTTACATCAGTTGGAAGCCAGGAAGTGCAGAACAATACAATCAGAATGCCTGAACTGTCCTCCCACCCCAAAGCAGTCTAACGAGGATATTCAGTAAACTTACCCTGGTCATGATAAGATTTGTACTTTGTTTTCTTATCTTGAAGTGTTTTTAAAAATTGTTGTAATATAAACTTTACACCAAATTCTGTTTTTCTGTGGCATGCTATGATTGGTGTAATTTTTATCATGTATATTTTTTTAACATTTTAGCATAAATTAAAATCAAGAAGGGAAGACTTCAATTGTTCTTTAATTTTTGTGTGTGTTGCCTGTAGCATCCAGCATATAAATCTGCGCAGGTTTTAGTGTACTTGTAGGACAAAAGTTACTTTTTACACTCTCCCTATGGCATCCCTGTTTGTATAGGCTGCTTAGAACCTGCCTATACTGAAAACTGATTTGAGAAAGTGAAATAGCTTTCAGTGGAGAAGCTACAGAATATGCCAGCATTTGTCTTATTAGTCTTATTAGTTCAGCAGCAAATTACATAGTAATGACATAATACTTGAAGTTTAGAGACTAAGATAGGCATAGTAGAGACAGAGCTCAGCAAGCAGGAGAGCATAGAAAAAGCTGTGGAGCAGTTGCACATGAAACTGATACCAAAGCAGTCTCTTTCAGATGCTGACATCACTTAAACAGGTGTCTCCCCATTTTACAACTGTGGGATTCAGTTGAAAGAATCTATTTGTTGTAGTTGATACTGGCAAGGCCAGAGCATGCAGCTAATGCCTTAACAAAAGGGGAGGAACTGTCAGCTAAATCAGGGACACTTTGGGATATAGATATAAAAAGACATCCTAGCCTTATATGAACTGAGTGCTAGTCTGAATGTGCTATTTCAAGAACACAAATCTGTGTTATTTGTAGCATTAATCATTGTGAATTATATTTTTGGAACTGGACAGACATTTTATGTTCAGCAGCAGTGAATGGATAACATCACTCTGACGTGCTAAGGGTGGCAAACGGGATGTGGAACACGAAACAAATGCATCTGGTAATTTTTCAAGAATGTTACTGATCCTTTGGGTGAATAATGAAGAATTATATCCATTTTGTAGCTTGTATTAAGTGAAAAAATGAAACTTGATAGGTAAACATGGTAATTGGGAACTGCTTGCCTGAAGATTCCAGAAATATTTGGATGTGTAATCAGCTGTGCATATGATACATATTGCTAATAATAAAATCTAAATGGTACAAAACTGTATAGCTGGAGCATGAGCTGAAGAGCTGAGATTTTGGGTATTTTTGTTGGTTCTGTGGCAGAATTGGTATAAGCAAAATTAAGACACTTCCTTTGTATCTCTTTAAGCTGGTAGATAATGCTTCTATATGATCTCTAAATAGAACAGAAGATACGTATAAACATAAGAAAAATTATTTACTGTAAATAAAAGAGCAGGAATTCAATTTCAGAGAATGATTTTAGTTTTTTGTTTCTGATTTGTACCATTTTTCAAAGTTTTGGTTTGGATTTTCTTACACTGGGCATGTTTACAGTGTACACATGCTCAAGCAGCAGAAATGTAAAAGTTGATGTAACATCTGATCCTTTGAGTGAATTCAAATTTGATTTTTTTCAAAGCTAATAATACTGATATTTTTAATTATTCAGAAAGAACTCTAAATCCCCCATATCTGAGGCATTTTCTAACAGTAAAGGAGATTAAATTGATGGGAATAGTTGATGAGTTCTTTTTTTTAATTAAAATGCCATGTTATGTTGAAATGATTTTTATAATTAAGTCTTTTACTCTCTTAGCTTTTACTTACTGTGTTCTCTGGTATGTTTACTTTTTGTATATTGTATCCATAGAGAGAAACAGTGATGAGGTAAGGAGCCATTGTGTGAATATGTCTGTTGTAGTTGAGAATGTTAGTCAAAGAGAACCTATAACAATTTTATCTGTTTGAGTGGTAACATCATCTCTGGGGTCCTTTTTAACATATGGACGTAAAAGTGAACATTTTCAGCTCAAGGAGTTGTTTCAAGAATAGGAAAACAGGGAAAAGATGCAAAGTTTGTTTTTCTCTATATGCTAATTCTATTGTGCAAGCCTATTGCAGAGGAACAATTTGAGATTAGTGTCCTAAAATACTTGGGAGTGGAGGGTTGTGAGAGGAAATAAAGGTAAAAAAAATTAATTTGTAGCTGTGTAAACATGCAACACCTCAGAATCATTTTGGAAATTCCTTTAGTTCCTGTGAATTAGAGCTAAGTGAAAAATGGATTGAACAGCTCTTCATGATAGAACCACAGATTATTTCCTTGGCAGGTGCAGAAGCCAAGAGCTGGCACCTGTTCAGAGCTGTGAGCTTTGCACCAAGTTTATTGCTGAGCTGGTAAGGAGCCTGTGTTGTAACTTCTCCATTAAAATGTTACTCTGACAAGATCAATTTCCCTTAGAGATAGAACAAAGGCAGTCTGGTTATCTTACAGTTCAAACAGTTGCTTATGTTTGATACAGGGTAGTAGTAAGGTTGGGGCATTAAATCAGAGTATTTAACAATCCCTAATTTTCTTGTCTCAACTGTGATATCCTATGTCTACTATTTTTAGCTATATCCAGACTATTACAATTTAGTGTGCATCCACTTGTCTAAGCTATGAATTTTCCCTTTTAATGAAAATAAATGTCTGGGAATGTAACTACTTGCTGAGTGAAGTCACTTAAAAAGAAAAAATCTCCCTAGTTTATTTGCTGTTCAAGGCAGAGAAGAAAAGCAGAACTATCTTAAAAACACTTTATGATGCCTCTTCAGCATTTTTTTAAATACTTTAAAGAATCTTCTGTCTTTCTGTATCACTCTCAGAAGGATCATGTAGTGTTGATTCTCCATCCGGGAAGAGTGATTTTTTTTTTTCCTGTCAGATTCAATGCTGGCTTTGAGAGGTCTTGGATTGTAACATCCCATACTGGGAACTTCCAGGAAACTTCCAAGCATGACAGACTTGGAGTTAGTACATAGTCCAGCAAAGTTCTGAACTTCAAGAGACCTAGAGTACAACTGTTTTTGGTGAGGAAGATGATGTTTAAATGGAAGGGCAAGGGAAAAAAGACAGGTATTGATTTCAGCTTTTTCACAAAGGAAAAATCCATTCTTCAGATGGACTATGTAAAGTTATTGCTCATTCAGAAAGGTATATTTCTTGTAAGGTTACAATTAGGAAATGCTATTGTTTGACTAAAGTTGCATTAGGAAACAGAACAGACTATAGTATGGGCCGGGCTCCTACATACATGTAGCTCTAGAAGTCATCGGTCTTTCTGTTTCTATAGAGTCAGCCATCAGATAGGTGCTAACTTCCCTCTCTCCTGGGCTGTACTTGGGTTTGTGAAAGGGTGTGTGTCCCTGCAGTTAGATTTTTTCGATTAAATATGGCACAAATCTGTCTTTTGATTTTCCTCAATCTGATGTTATATTCCTGTACTGATAAACCATTTATGGCCATAATTTAACATTCATGCCTTAAGTCACTTAGAAATCATATTCAGTTAAGCTGTAGCCTTACTTATATTGACTGAAAACTATAGTTCTTACAACAATCATGCAAAGTGCTGTGCATAAAAATACAGTATAATGTGCCATGTAAGCTGCCACTTTGCTTGACAACAACACCTTCTCTATCACAGTGACAAAAAAACAGTAAGGGAGCACAGCAGGAACTGGACTAATAAGAACAAACACTTCTACTATGCCTGTCATCTGGGGGCCTTAATGGACTCTCACAATCAAAACATTAGTTTTGCAACCTTAGTCAAGTGCCTGATATTTTTCTTTCTTCCCTCAGTTTGGAAGTTTACTGCACTGTTGCTTTACATCCTGGTCCCTCAGGCCCTGATGTGCTCTCAGCCCCAGGGGCTGCAAGGAGTTCAGGAGCTTGTTGGGGCTGTCTTCCACCCGTCTGGTGTGCAGATTCTTCACCTTTCATTCTTTGAGAGCTATGTCTTGCAGCCAGGTTGTCTCAGCACTAGATCTTTCCACGGTTTGAACATGTTCTCCAGGTCTCTAGCTATGTAAGAATTAATTGTTCAAGTTCATAAGCTTTGCACAGCATTCTGAAACAACATTGTTCAGTTCTGGTTTCTGGAGACAAAAGCAATAAAAGTTTGCAAGGCCCTGCTGAGGCCTCTGGTCTGAGGTCAAACGCTAATATGGGTCTGGGTAGGATCTTGCTCCCCTGCAGTTTGTGTCATCTCTAGAAACATAGTCTTTCCAACCTGGGTCATCTTCCGTGACCTTGACTGACCTGGTGCCTGAACAAATGCCTTTCAGGAAAAGCTCTGCCTCCTCTTGCATCTGTTTAGACATCTTTCCACTAACAACTGGAGACTTTTTATTAAGTATTTCAGGTCCAGCTCTTCAAACACTTTTCCCCACAAGCAGGTAGGAGTAGTAATTCTAGGCAGACTCCCTAGCAATTGCTGTAATTGCTGGTGATTAAAAAAAAAAAAAAAAAGTTAAAAAGTTAAAGTTGTGAACTCTCATAGTCACTTGCCTGGTGGAAAATGAGTTCTGGAGACTGATTAGAAAAAGAGGGATATACCACAGACACATGTTCCATGATACAGTAGTCTTCGTCATGTTAATTTAAAAATATTAATTGGCATGTATAGATTGCACTTGAATATATTTCCCCAAATAGTTATATATCTGTCAGAAAGCTTGCAGAAGGTACCTGTGTTAAAACCACCCTTTTCAATGCAGCTTCTCCTGGGACAATCACGTTGGGGTGACTATTAGCATGAAGTAAGTAACAAGATAGGAAGTGAAAAATGATACCCTTTTTTCCTTTGTGAAACTTCAAGGGAAAGGTATGCAAAACAGAATTATGTGTGTGCTCTGAGCAAGTTTTAAATCCACATAAAGCTCCATACTCTCTGAAAAGGACTATATGATTATTGGTAATTCCAAGTGGTCAGAAGCTCAGTTTCTTCTTCTCCAAAAGCTAGATTATCCCATCCTTATAGAGAGCAGCATATGTGCAAATAAGCCTTGAACATATTGCATATTTTCTCAACCATGTCACCTAATCAGTAGAAATGGTCTCTCAATGCTTGTGTAAAATTAGAATGGGAATCAAGCCTATCTAGGGAAATCTATTTTTCAAATACCTTCGGGAACATGCATTGAAGGAGTTGTATAGATTTTTTCCACTGTTTGCCTGATGTTTAAAAGCAATGGAATTGCACAAATAAGGAGAGTAGAGATTTAAACCATGTTCTAAAAGAAAGCACGTACAAAGAGTTGGACCAAACGAATGATCGGCAAGAGCCATCCTCTTTGGAAAATGGACTGTTATAATGACTCAAAGGTGAAAGACAGTCTCTCTAATTTAACAGTCTCCTGTTGGCCTCGTAACTTATTGGTCTCATTTTGGTGAGAGCATAAGCATCTGCTGGAGTCATGAATGGACTCTTTAGAGTTCAGCACTCTAGTTTTTTTACCACCTCCATTGCAAGAAATCTTTGAATCAGTTGACTTCTAAACAAAACTAAGCTGGAATTACCAAGGAGTAGACTATGGAGACACAGTAGGAAAACAGGATGTAAACTAGCTGTCTCCATAAATAAATGGTTTTGCTTGAGGTTCCTTTTGTTATTTTTCTCATGCAGTTAAGTTTTCCTGAAGTTGTCTATCTGCTAACCTTTCAGGAAATTCTGTATACTGACATTGTCTGAAGAGACTTTTCCCTGGAGTAGAAGAGAGAGATCCTGTAATCCCAATTGACCTGTGGTCCGTGAGTCAAGCTAGAGCAATTTCAGTGTTGTGCGTAGACGACCTGTGTAAAAACATCATATAAGCTGCTGAAAGGATGTTCTTGTAGTTAGTGTTACACAGGGACTTGTTTGCTGCAAGCCTAGGTCTCACTAGTTTCCCTGTGGGTTTTCCTCATGGCATTGGAAAAGCTACTTCAAACTTTCTGTAACTATAGAAACAATCTTTATCAACTAACAATCATTAGTTCTCAAATTTATGAGGTGTAAATGCTTGCTACTCACCTTTTTATTTATTTATTTATTTATTCTTTGTTTCAAATTGATAGTAAAACTTTCAGGAAAGGTAGTACTTGGGTATGTTTGCAGTACCCAGCATATGAAGACCTCAGTCTTAGCTCAGAGCTCTGAGCATCTCCCTGAAAGCAGACATAAAGTAAAAATTGAGCAAAAGCTGAAAACAGCAAAGAAGGTGTGAACAGGAGTTGATCCTAAAATCCTCCTCTGTATGTAAGTCCATAACCTGGCACTGATAACCTTAAAATAACTCATATGCTGTATGTGGCACACATTGCTTTCTTCAGCCTCTTAGTATATTGTTATATTTTCTCTTATTCTTGGTATGTCAGGTCATCTTAAAGGTAGTTTAGCAGCAACAAAATCTTTTAATGCTTGTGGACTTTCTTGGTTTTATAGTTCTATTTGAAGAAATTCCCTTATGCACTGAATTCCCTGAAGAGAGGTTGTGTTAGGGGGACTGTGGCCTCTAGTCACCAGCGTATAAATCACGAATGACAAGTGTATGAGACATGTCTGCTTTCACCCTCTGATGAGTTTGAAGCAGTAGCCTACAATGTGGAAAGAATATTGAAATGCTAAGTTCCTCTCTGCCAGGAGGTCTGAGGTTTTCCAGAGTTCCTGAAACTTTTCTGATTAGAAGAAGACTTGTGTGATGGGGTTGACCAGAATCAGAAGCTATAGTTCCAATGACTGTTTTATCACTGATTCCAAATAGATTAGTTTACTAAATACTACTGGTCACAAAACAGTTTCTCTTGGATTTTTATTAGTACAGAATATGTAGGAGGCTTATTAGGTGTCTGACTTGTGCTTGGATTTGGGCTCATAGCCACATTTGGGTACAGGAAGTATTATGTATAGTATTAGGTCTTACAGAGTGTATTGTGACACTCTTGTCCAATACTCCTGAGATTGGAGTGGCTTGTAAATAGCATAAATACAAAGCAGAGGAGTTCAGTATAGGTTAACTTTACTGGGATGGGACTCTCTCTGCAAACTAATTACACAATTGGATCTTAAAGTCGTTTTACAAAAATGAGAAATCCTCATTGGTCTGTTAGCTTATTATCGCCTTTTTGAGAATGTTGCAGTTACTCAGGAAAGAGTTACAACTTAGCCCAGTTGGTCAGAGCCTGGTGCTGCTAATGCCAAGGTCATGGGTTCAGTCCCTGTATGGGCTACACTGAGGGTTGGACTGGATGGTCTCCAGAGGTCCCTTCCAACCGTATGATTCTATGATTATCCTAGGCTTTTAAATAAAATTTTAGAACAGAAGAGCCTTACTTTGTTCGAGTAACCTTCAGTCAGAGTATTCCCATGTTACAATTCTGTGTTTGAAAATAGATCTTTAGATTTTGTTCAGAACTTATAAACCTCAATATAAAACATTTATCAATTAAATATTTATTTTCTTCATGTATTGAATCAGTCTTCCCTCCGTCAGAATCTCTACGTATAGAGGTTCTGTATAATGTGAGTGCAGATAGTAAATCAGCACTCCAGACTCAGTTGTGTGGAAGTAACAAGGGAAAACATTAGCAGAGATTACATAGGTATTTTTAGCGAACACATTTAGCTGGTCACTGTGGAACATGGTGTAGAAAAATACCTAAAATTTAAGGATAGCCATTAAACTGGGGTAAGTGCACTATATGTAGTTAGGTTTTCATGGTCTAACTTGCCATGAAATTCTGCTTTGTTTAAAGGTGCGTAACCATAGCCATGTAGCACGTGCAAACACCCTCATAGTTTTCTATTCTGTTGCATTAGTAGAGCTGCTAGGCATCAATTGCAGTGCTAGCTTATATTGTGGTAGCAGTTTGCTTTTTCTTTTTCTCCTTTTGCTGTTCATCTCCACAAATCTGGCCATGAAGCTGTACTGTATTGCTAAAGATCTCTTTGTGAGAGAAATTTTTTTTTTCTGCCTTTAAGTGATATCCATGGAGCCTGTTGAGAGACTGCAGTTGCAGTTGGAACTGATAAGTTTTAAGAGCAGACAACAAACTGCCTGGTCTGTTCTGTGCAGAATACCTGCACTGCTGTGAACGAGACTGCTGTCTGTACGTTTGTCCTACTGTGTTAACCTGATGTGTTGGAGTAAGCGCAAATGTGTGGTTCTTCTGTAAGGAATTGTTTGAATTTACTGTTCAAGCAGCATGAGTTTAGGAAAAATCTCCAAACTGACTTGCTACTGTAAACCCCCTGGAACTGGAGTTGAGATGTTTGACAAGGACTCGGGAGAGAGAAGCTTGTGCCTTCCTGACTTCATTAGCCGAAGTCACGATGTCCTCCCCATGAAGAGAATTTCTGGTCTGCTCTCTGTCACTGAGGCAGAGACCCTTAACACTGCCAAAGAAATGGCTGTCCAAAGAACTGTCCAAAGACAGATATTCCGGAGGTGTCTCATGTACCTGTAGTGTTCAAGCTTATTTCAAACTCTGAAGACTGCGGTCCTGCCTATGGACTGAAGATTGATTGTTACAAATAACGCTATTCAGTGTCTGCAAGGGGAGTGGGTGGGAAATCAGCAGTATTGGGCAGGACTGTGCAAGTCAGAAAATGAGCAAGTAGCTTTTTGAACTAGTCCTGAATTGTAAGTGTGCTTTTACAAGAAAAAATGGGAACTATCTCAGTGTGCTCTCTTGAAAACCTCACACTGCATGATTTACAACAAGGCTAAAAAAAATCGATTCATACTCTTAATCATGTTATTTTTCTTTTTAATTTATTTTTTGAGAAATGAACAGAATTCTCAGCAAGTCTGTTTCTTCTGCCTGTTTGTTTTTTAGGTTTTGAACTTGGCTTTGCTATGGCAAGTCCTAACGCCCTGGTGTGCTGGGAGGCCCAGTTTGGTGACTTTCACAACACAGCCCAGTGTATAATAGACCAGTTCATCAGCTCAGGCCAGGCTAAGTGGGTTCGGCACAATGGGATTGTTCTGCTCTTGCCGCATGGGATGGAAGGAATGGTAAGCGTTGCCGACTGGTGCCAATGGAAATGTGTAAAAGTGTAGCACCTTGCTCCCCGTCCCTACAATCCAAAGGTATCTTGGGAATTTCACAGTGATACTAGGAGAAGGGGGGAAATATTAGTGTGTTGGACTGCTTCAGTGCTATAGAAGGGAATGTGTGTAAATTAGTCAGTGAGAACAGGCAAAAATTGAGAAATGTTTCTGAGCACTTGGCTTTGTGTTCTTCTTAGGGGCCTGTACGACTTTTTCTTTATTAGATGGAAGATTAAATGCCTTGCTGAGTAACTGCAAGGGAATGCAAAAGAACTCCATCTTTTTTCCTGATCTTTTTTTTTTTTTTGGTTGTGCCTTTTTTTTTCTATTTGTTTTTTTTTCTTTACCTAAGACACTACTTTCTTTCCCTAAGAAGCTGGATTTACAGCGTGCAATTTAAAAAAAATTGTCCATGTCTAGCAGTATTTGTTTGGTTTCATTTTTGCATGAAGCATGTCTCTGTAAACTCTGCACTGAATTTTGTTACAGTGAGTTGATATGAAACTTTAAAAGAAAAGTTCTTCAAAAAATAGTAGACATCGGATAACTCTAATATAATAAAAAATTCCTCATTTCCTAGGAAGAACTATCTTTCCACTGGCTGTTGCACTCTTTTCTTTGCTAGCTAATGGGAAGAACTAGACAGTGCCTTAGGAGGAAAGGGCGTGGACGAACTCTGGGTGCAATGTTCATGAAGATCACATTGTCAGTAGAATTATTCTTCAAATCTTATAAATTATATTCAAAGGTTACATGAATATCGTATCGTGCGAGCTTCGTTTTCTCCTTTTCGTATTCACTGACAGTCATGAAGTGATGCATGCTTATTTCTAGGTTTCTCTTAAGAAAAGCATAATATGGCAATCTCCATCTCTACAAATGCTAAAGACTCTTTCACTGCAAACAAGTAGTCATTACCATTCTTCCAAATAATTTAGTTTATTTCCATTCAGTTATAATCCTGTTCTGATACACTGATGTACATTCATATCTTATGAATGACTTTCTATACTATGTTCTGTGTAAAGAATAAAGGGTCTAATGCTGTTCACAAAAGTTTTGATAAATTAATTTTTTTAGGTAAGGACTGCAGGGCTGGACTCCAAATAAATCCTGAGTAATAGCCTGAACAGGCTCTCAAGAGGAAGCGTGACCCTCTGTGGGGAAACACTCGAGTGAAGGGAGCTAGATCTCTGCTGTTTGTAATACTGTTAATCTTTCTTTTCTCTTAGCCTTTTGGCAGCTAGGATTTGCCTAGATGTTCTGAAACACACTTATTTTACTGCTGGTGTCAGATGTTTTCTGAATATTTAAGAATCCCGCATGGCTATTGAAATCCATTATCTTCCTGGAGGAGCTTTCCATTACAGGGGAGTTATTTTCTCTAACTGCAGCATTGGGGACAGAATGATTTGGGGAAGGATTTGTAATGGGATATGGATCTTTTCACCTCCAGGTCATGCATTCACAGGCAGGTTGACTGTGATCGAAAGACTCTGCTATCTTATGGCTCCTTGGTGACCCATTTGAAAGTAGCTAATGGACTCAGTGTAGGTCTCACTGGATAGGTGGTCACAATAGAAATAAACCCAGCACCATCCCACACAGCAGTCACTGGCAGTCTGACTGGCAGCGTCAGCAGAGTACTCAGATGGATGTGGTCACGGAGGCCTTGGACTGAGGTTGTTGCTGGGGCAACATATGTGTGTATAGGGAAGCCTCACATGTGTCTCTTGTAACTGCTTGCTAGTGACATCTCTATTTCCAGCCTATTGCGTTCAGTGTGCTTGTGGAGTGCTGTATTCGTTTAATCTCTGTGTAAAGATTATGCTCAGTGTAGGGTTTGATTTACGGCGAACAGATGCATACAGCAGTGCTATTGTACTATTAGACTCCTACTGTGCACCATAGTTTCACTTGGCTTTGCCTCTTACTTCCACACCCTTACGTACTTAGGACCAGCATATCTGGCACCTTAAAAGTGGAGATAGGCTTCAAAGGAATACTTGCTTGAGGGACAAATTCTTGGCTGTTTGTGTTTTTCTTTTCTTGTCAGTGAAGAAAATGAGTGTTTTTTCCTTTGAGTACCCTTAGTCCACAGAGTAGACTGGATCCTGCAGATAAAAGCAGAGAGTACCTTGTGTTGTCTCAAGTTAGACTACTAACTGTCAAAATAATGAGAAATTTGGAGATCATGCATAAGGTTTCAATGCAGGAAGTTATAATGAGAGAAGCAAGACTTCTTTATAAACATCATTAACATAAGAGCTCTGGAGAGATAACGAATTCTGTTACTTTCCTTTTTCCTGATCTTGCCTCTGCCCAGCACTCCGTGTGAAAGCTAATCGTCTCCTGTGAAAACAGCCCATGGAAGGAAGACTGAGAATGTCAGTTCTGTAGCCAGTTCTCTTCTTTCTGTGCAAAAACATCTCATGGTTTTGACTGGGGGACCGAGTGTGCTGCCTGGTGCAGAGCTGCAAGGGTGAGAGGGAACTGCTTATGCAGTGAGTGACCTAGACTGATGTCTAATTGCTGCTTTGGCTTTTTAATGTTGTTTTAAATGATATAATTACCAGGGTCCAGAGCATTCATCGGCGAGGCCTGAGAGGTTTCTGCAGATGAGCAATGATGATTCTGATGCTTATCCAGTAAGTAGATTTGTCAAGGGCCATGTCCTTTTTCCTGCTCTTCACTTGTTGGAGATTTATTTTAACGTGGGTTTTGTTGGCTTTATCATCTGAGAAATCAGTTTATTGACACAAGTAGCATACAATAATTTACCATGAAAGAAAAAAATTCAAGTGTTTCTTCTTCTTTTTCTTTCTTTTAGTCCTTCTAGCTAGGTATAGTGGGTTTAGATTCAGCTTAAAGAGCTGATGTGACATTAACTTGGTCCTAGTAAAAATGATCAAAGCGTGCAGCTGTGCTGCTTCATTTCAAAGCGGAGGTCATATGCAATTAATCTCTGAGAGCATGATCTCTTTATGGCTATTCCTCAGGGTCAGTGATTCTGCCTGGTTATATTGCTGTGCATATTACAAATTAGTATCTCTAAAGGAAGCCAAGTAAAACCACACCTGGCTTTTGCAGTGGAGCTAAGTTGTACTGCTGAGAGCATGAAAATTAGGATGATGTACAAAAATTCTATTTCCGTAAAAAATATGAGAGAATCATCCTCGAATTCCCTGATAAACTTAAATGAATCAAACTTAGAAATTAGTCTAAGAGCTTCAGAGGTTGATCAGTCATGTGTGCAGAAGAAATACTAAGCTCTAGAGGATATTGGGCAGTAGAACATGCCCTTTCCGACTGCAGCATTTGTGTTAATTTAGTTTTAATAAAACACTATTATGTGTAAGTTGAAAGTCTCATCAATTAAAAAAAATAAAAAGTTTATTTCAGTTTTGAGTCTGTTACCACTGGGGTGAGAATGGTTTCAGGACATCATTGTTTCAGATGCTGTACTAGTCTGTGATGAGATTATTGTATTTATACGTGCCTATGTCCACCTATGTATTACTTATATAAAAAACTTATAAAATATATCAATATAAAACTAATATATAAAAGATAGTAGAAGAGAAATGGACACCTACAAAACAAAAGTAGAGAGAGTTAACTATATACACAAAGAATAAATTGTAATCTTAAGATTCTTTCAAAGAGTTCCTTTTTTTTTTTTTTTTTTTGTCTTCCACCTACTGAAGCCTGCTGAAATTAATGGGAGCTTTTTTCTTTTATTTGCATACAGTTTTAGGAAGAGGTAGAAACAGAGGAGAACTATTTGTCAGGATACTTCTCTAGCTAATAATATAATCGCAGCAGAAATCTGTTAACAAAGTTTTGAGGAAGGAGGTTGCTAAGAGTCAGAAAGAGAAGGATGGCTTTCAAGCCTTTTCTTTTTTTTTTTTCCTTGTAGTTTAATTTTTTTCTTCAGCTATTTTTCTAATGCCTGTAATGTTTCTCTCAGGAGTTCACTGAACAGTTTGAAGTTTCCCAACTGTACGAATGCAACTGGATTGTGGTGAATTGTTCAACTCCAGCCAATTACTTTCATGTCCTCAGAAGACAGATCTTGCTGCCATTCAGAAAACCGGTAAAGTTACTGTAGTTGAATTGAATATTCTAGGTACGTTAACTCATCGCTTACATTAAAAGGGGATCTTTTTTATTCAGCAGTGTGTTATATACAAAAAAAGAATCCTTGGTGAAAAGCCTTAAATGAATATAGATTAAAGATGACTGATTTGATAAAATGAAACTCAGCTTTCATTTACCAGAATTCTACAGTTTGGTTTTCAGCTTCCTTCTAGCTATGCCGACCACCAGGTGAGCTTGTCAAGATACTGTATAGCTAATAGGTTGCATACGTATAATCTGTATGCTTAACTGCTAGAACTTCAAAAATGTGTGTATATTTGCATAGGAAGTAACTGCTGCCTTTGAGTCAGGCTCTTTAGGTCTGGACTTTGATGCTAGCTCTGCTCCAGGGTCAGACCCTTCCCCTGTCCTCTGCAGAGATCTTCTCTGATAGTATGAAGAATTCCGTAGTGTAGGTTAGTTTATCCTAGCTTAAACATGAACTATATAACATAAGACATGGACATTTTTATTACTGCATTGAGGCATTTGCTGTAGTGGTGGCTAATTTCCAAGCAAAATATGAAAACTCAGCCTGGATTTCCCTCAAGTGCAAACACCTACAGTCAGTCTCTTGTTGGCAGAGCTGAGCAAAGTGCTCCATTGGTTTTAGACATTTATCATTTCTAGATCTTGTTTAAAGCTAAACTTAGATGCCATTACTGTTCTTTCTCTCTCTTTCTCTCATCTTCTTTTCCAAAGCAATTGCTTTGAATTCCTCCAGAGACTAGCCAACTTCAAACACAGATACTAAAACGGAAAAATATTTTTGAGTAAGCTCCATATTTATCTTTGAAACTGTATGACTTCTTTATAATTTAAAGACTAAGATACAGCTGTTGAATGTTTTACTGATTCAAAGGCTGTGATTTTATTTTGTTCTGGAAGGGAATTATAAGCAATTGTAGTTGAGAGCACTTAGTTTTTACATAAATCTTCTGAATAATTTTTAAACTACTTAGGTTTTCAAAACATGCAAAATCCGTTTACTGTGTCTAGGTAATATTTACTGTCTGGTTTTTGTATGAACAGTGTTTTAAATATTGTGTATAGTAATATCGATGAAGCAGCTCCCGAATGTTGGAAAAATCTCTGTCTTACAGCTGATCATCCTGACGCCCAAGTCACTACTGAGGCATCCAGAAGCTAAATCCAGTTTTGATGAAATGGTATCTGGTAGGTTGACTTAAAGTATTATGGACGGATAATCAACTAGGCAAAGTCACATGTCAGATTGTAAATGTGAGAAGAGAATATATTCTGGAGAGCTTGTCATCCTTTGGCTTAATTTTTATGGACCTATTGTGAAGAGATCTGACATGGATTTTGGCTGAAGAGTGAGTGTGCATTCAATTAAGAATTTTTAATTTTAACTAATTTATCACGTAACCAACTATTAATCTTAAAGGCAGTGGAAAGTACATTTTCTTCCATGTAGAGGTGTTCCCTTCAATAGGCTGTTAGGTCCCTCCTCTCTTTTTCCTGCCACTAAAAAATGTGATTATTCTTTGTCCTACCCTCATACGCAGGAGGGACAGATTGCAACTGTGCTGTACCCATTCTGAAGAACGATGGGCCCATTTCTTCTTATTGTGCTCATTTCTGGAGTTGCCACATCACACTGCTGTAAAGCAAGATCAGTGAACCTGCTTTGCACTGCCACCCATGGCTGCTGTTGGCGTGCTCTTCAGCACCAAGAGATAATGTTGCAGCTACCAGTGTAATACCAAAAAAACTCGATGTGCTATGCACAGGCTGAGATGTATAGAGCAGCACAGAAGTGTAGTGAAATATAGCAAGTGAATATAGCAGTTGTTCACCACTAAGGGGAGAGAGAGAGAGAGTGAGTGTGTGTGTGTGTGTGTGTCTGTGGTGGTTCAAATTCTAGCTGATATCCAGACTGCTGCCAGGAAAGAGTAACTGCTTAGACTTCTCTTTTTTTTTTTTTCTTTAAAGATATCTTCTCAGGCAAAGAATGTTGCTGGTTTTGATTTCTGATTTAAAAGCTTATAGAATGATTAGATTAGAAAACATGACAACAGTGTGTGTGCATATGTGATTACATGATTACAGTTGTATTTCTTGGCACTAGAAAGAATGATTACAGATTAGAAATTCTGTAAGAATTATGAGGTGTCCTTTTGATTAAGTCTTGGGGTGTCCCTCTGCTTCAGGAAAACTCACAGCAGTGGCCAAAACTCTTAATTAACATCTAATTTTGGTTTTAATATTTCTGCTGAAGATGATGGCAAGTGAGGTGTTGCTGACTTTCAGCTAACTCTGCTCTGTTTTTAACTGAAAACTGAGAAGGAGGAGGAGACTGACACGAGCTGACCCAATAAAGCAAAGATTCAGTCATCTTTAATGATAAATTCTGCTTTTGAGTGAGACAGGATAATTCTGACATAAATTAGTTTTTCTTTCATACATTTGTGCTGCTGCTTTTGTCTCCCCCGCCGCCAAGAAAAACAATTCAAACAGGAGCTTATTCTCCTGGTAAGTGAGTGTGCTGATTCAGACTGGGAGGTATGCCACTTTCTGCTACTTTGAAGGTGGTTGATGTGGGAGTAGTTCTAATCAATCACAGAAGGGAGCAGTGGAAAGAATCTTCTAGACCATCAAGTCCCTCCTTGTGCCAACACAAGCTTACTGCCTTTCATACATTCCAGTTTTGTGTATCCCAAGCAAGTTGTTCTCCTGGGAGGTGATATCACAGGGGGAAAGATATCTAGCAGTCAGGATATGCAGCTGAAACTATCCCATCGCTCATACATGCAGCTTAGTACTATGCTAATTCTTCCTTTGGCTAATTCCATTTTAGCTCTCAAACAGAGGTTTGAAACCCATAAGTATATAGTAGTAATGTGTGTGCTTGTGTAAATATTTTTGCAGTTACCAGATGTAGTTACATTAAAAGTTCTTGCTGCTAACTGTTCTGTAATACCTTTACCAAGAACATGTGCTGTGCTATGCTATGTTTTTGTATCACATTTCATGTAGAAAATATTCCAACACTTTCTAAAAATATGTATTGTTGCATGATTGAGATCATCTTGGAAAGAAGAAACTATTTCTGGTGGATCTCTGAATAAAACAGTCAGCAAGGGTGAGCTATCATATCAATTAAAAATTAGAGGTATAAAGCACAAAATAAAACTAAAAGAATTCTCTTTCAATATGTTTCTCCTTATTAAGTGCAAAAGAGTAGTTTACTGAAAATCTTTTCACCTCTTGAAGCTAAACTCCTGCAGTCTGTTTCAGCAGAATTGCTGGTCTGAAAAGCCATAGGAGTAAAGAGGCAGCAAAGCCCTGTGACCATTACACCCAGCTGATTGCTCAGCAAATGACTGTTTCTTGAGGCTGTTTTGTTATAGAGTCAGTTCAATTGAGAGAAGTCTTCTAATTTCTGCTGTGACTAGGTACCACTTTCCAACGTGTGATTCCTGAGAATGGGCTAGCAGCTCATGCACCACATGAGGTCAGGCGAGTGATTTTCTGTACAGGGAAAGTATACTACGATCTTGTGAAAGAGAGAAAGAATCAAGACTTGGAGAAACAAGTGGCTATAACTAGGCTGGAACAGGTGAGCTCCTGGATCCTCAAAAACCAGAGTCTTTGGGGAGGCTTTCAGCAAGGGGTTATGCTTTTACGTTTGTGAGGAAAAGATGATGATACTTAGCATTCTTAGAATACTTTGATCTTACAACAACTATCTAAACCTCATAGTCTTGTGAAGTAGGAACACATCAGTGAAACACTGGACAGTGTGATTTGGAACAATATAAAAAACTGAAGCTTACAATTTGATGGCATCTTAAATTTGTACCTCTCATTTTCTAGGCTTAAATGTTGTGAATAGTACCCTTAAAACTCCAATAATTCTGCCCAAGCAAATGGATTTAATTGTGCCAGCTACTTAACCATAAAATTGCAGAAATGTAGAGGTGTAGACTGTGACTACTTCCGTTTGTACTTGTGTTGATATAAAGCATGTGTGATTCATAACTTGACGGTCATTTCTGACACTGTGAAAATGAATAAAGAAATAGGAGTCACTTTCAGAACAAATAACAGTTATATTAGTTTGATACTAAATGGTTAATTACAATGGCTGCATATAACACCTGACAGGTAAAAACCTTTCCTACCAGAGACTAACACCACGTAAGAGAGTAATTTGCCAATTATTACCTCTTTCCAGATCTCACCATTCCCTTTTGACCTGCTGAAAGAAGAGCTTGAGAAGTACCCAGGGGCTGATCTAGTTTGGTGTCAGGAAGAACATAAGAACAGTGGATATTATGATTATGTCAAACCTCGTTTCCGCACTATTGTGAACCACATTCGACCTATATGGTATAAGACTTTAAACAATTGCTTTATCTCCTGAGATAATTTTTTTGCCAGGTTTTTGATTTGAGGATGTTATTTGTGGGGAAGTCAGGTTCTTCACAAATCAAAAGCCCTTAGTTTGACTCCTTAGGGGAAGGAGAGAAAAGTCTGTGCAGCTTTTTCTTAAATATACAATTCTTAATCTTGTTCCTCTTTGTAGTTCTGAAAGAAAGTCAGTAGCAACTAGGTCTGTATTTATTACCACTTAATCCAGAGATTGGCCCACCTGGATTTTTATCTCTTCTTGTCTAGGATTCTGTCTTTTCTTTTCTAAAAATTTCACTCCAGATTTTAGGTTTCTGAAGAAAACAGTAGTTATAAAAGCTCAGTCCAGTCAGATGGGTTGGCACTTATTTTAGATGACTGGCTCTTGAGTCAGCATAGGCAGTTGTTGAAGGAATTAGTCCCCATCACCAAGAGCAGCTTATCTAAGGATGAGGTGCTGTAGCTGGTGGCTGTGGGGGGGGCGGAGAAGAAGAGGCAGCTCAGAACTGAAGGGAGGGAGAAAGAGATGGAGACTGACTAGAAGATGTAACTGATGGCACAACTTCAATTTGATTTATTTATTTTTTTCAAAAAGGTTGATGATTAAATGCCTGACTCTACCAAGCTGACTTGAATGCATTTAGCAGCATGTTTCCCTGCTTGTTAGTGTCAAAATTGCCTCTCTTCTCACCTGTCTGTCCAATTTGTCACAAAGGTATGTTGGCCGAGAGCCTGCTGCTGCTGCTGCCACAGGCAACAAGAACACTCATCTGGTGTCGCTCAGAAGATTCTTGGATACAGCTTTCAACCTGGAGGCCTTTGAGGGAAAGACATTCTAACTGCAGGGAACTAGCTCATTTCCATCCAGTAGTGTTACAAATCGCTGCATCTGAAAGAGGGAATAAGATTGAATGGAAAAAATACTGGAAAACTTTATTTTTTGCTTTATGAGTTTAAAGGATCCACCAGCTGACGTCATTACTTTGTCTTGTTCCTCAGTTTGTTTAAAAAACAAAAAAAAGGCGGGTGGGGGGGAACTAGGGTAACCGAAACAGTCCTACTTATCTTCCATTGTTTTTTTGTCACTTGTCTATTTAGATTCAGTGCTCTTTGGAACAATGAGTGTCTCCTATCCACGGATCCAGTGTTTTTGGGCACTGTTTAATTACTGTAAGTAGAGCAAGCATGGACAGTATGATGTAATTATGCAGATCACTGAAAAAGTGGAGGATGAGTTTAGGAGCTGCTAAAGAAACAAGATCTGTTGTTCTAGGGAAAAATGTTGAGAGTTAGTTATTTCTAGATGTGTTGGAGAGGAGTAATGAAGCCAAAAAGTAAAGGGTGCTACCATCAAGCTCATAGATGACTTTGGAGAAATGTGGCTGTCAGGATTGAAAAGAGGTGGCAAGGTAGCGTGGTGATGAGAAAAGAGGTTGGGAATAGGCAGATACATTACAAAGTCGGTAGTCTATGGGTGATAACAAAAGCAGTGTGAACCACTTACAAGTGAGGAGGAGGAGGGTGAAGGAGGGAGAACCAGAAAGGGACCAAGAACAGCACTGTAGGGGATAGACAGCTGAGGAAGGAAGAAGTCTGCAGAAGACCACAGCTTACAGCAGTGAGTAATCAGCAGGAGACTCCAGCAGCAAAGTGCTGGACAAATGACTTCAAAAGGAAGAAGATGACAATGCCAGCTGCTTTTATTCTATGGGTTGCCTGCTTTGATGTACTGTGTGGTATGTAGAGAACTGTGAGGTCCTCCTGTGGACATCATCTCTTTGGATGGACTCTTCTTCCCTTCCCCAGACTTCCCTTCTCCAGCTGCTTTTCTTTGACCGGGTAGCACCTGTACAAAGGCTGTCTCTTGATGGAAATTCTGTATTTGCTTAGCAAGTGGTGGGCTCACTTCTTTGTCCAGTGCTAATTTCTGTCTCAAATCTCCCTGCTGATGTTAATTTAACTCTGTAGTGGCAATTCCTTGTTTAACTGCCCTTTTTTATTTTAAGAGGAAGGTAGGCAGGGAGCAGTTGCTGATTGACCAAAGGTTCATGCTGTGTTTTTGTACATGTAGCAATTCATATTTTTCCTTTGTTTTTACCTGTCTATTAGGATACCAATTGCCATATATTTTTCTATATGGAGATAGAAGTGTACTGCTTCTAAGAACTACCTTTGTGTAAAACAATCATTGTGTGGCAGGTCCATGAACTGAAGGTCTGTGACTGGGAACAGCGGGGGCTGTTTCTCTTCAGGGAGGTAGTGGTTGCTTGGCTTTGTTGCAGAGGTAGTGTAGTAGGGTGGCCTCCGAGCACTTTGACAGCGCTCTGTCTGCAGTGCAAGAAGGCAGGTAGGCACAGCTTTCCTTTCCCTTCTTAGTGTAAGATCTAATGTTGTCAGAAGTCTGGGGTTTTTTTTGGATCTGGTTAACCTTGTGACTGTAGGTTTCTGCAGTGCTCTAGACTGTTTAGTAGGAAGAGATGTTTTCCTTTCTGCTGGCTGGCAGAAGGAACGACACGTTTAACAGAACAAGCGGTGCAGCAGGAAGCAGAGGAATGGCTGTGTCTGTATCGAAGTAAGAAATGGTAATGCCCTGCACAAGGGCTCTGTTCTGCTCTGGTGTCTGGAGGGCTGCGATAGATGAGGTGAGCTGCTGCTTTGGTACACCATAGTGAGTGACTGGAAAAAACAAGGATGAGATTTTCACCCCCGTCCCCAGTTCTCTGTACTGAGTGTTCTCTTGGGACATTCCTAAGTTCTTGGCAGTAAGCTTTGCCCTCCTGTTGCTATTGCTATTTTGGCTGTGATACAGCAAGGTTTGACGGTTTGTCTGATTCAGAGTCTGGTGATACTGAAAAGCTTCTTGTCTTATCAAAATGAAAAGCTTTGTTAAAACCTTTCAACTATGATCATCCACTAGTAGTATAAGTGGGATACCAAAAGGGGTGCGTGTCTCATGCTGTCGCTTCGTTTGGCCTGGAGACAGCATGATCGTAAAAAGTCTTTTTGTTAGAACAGAAAATTGATGTGGCAAGGTACTTACCATGGGCTCCAGAACCAAACTTAGCCTGATGTTTGTGAACCTCAGGAGCATCCTTTTAAATTAGACTGGTTGCCTTGGGCTTTTTCTCTCACTGAAACATTGAAATTAATTCAGTTTTTTGAAACCTAATGAACTTAGAAAGTACGGCAGCTGACAGCAGCACAGATTGTTTCCTGTCCATTTCCATAGCTCAAAACATTAGGCTAGTAGGCATTAACTGTCACCCAAAGTATTTTTATGCTTTTATGAATGTATGTTTATGTGGCAAGAATGTGTGCAGCTAAATATTGTTGGCACCGTTTATTGTATTCTCCACTTGCATAAGGCAGGTCAGTGCTACATGAAATATGATAAACACACTTACCTCACAGTATGTGTGGAGGTAGAAAACAACAATAAAAGAAATAGAAATATAAGTGGTAAATGGCAGGTTTCCACTTTCATTGTGTATAACAATGTGGCATAGCAGTTGCATAAAAATTCTGTCAAAGAATGTGATAAATAAAATACATAAGAACTAAATTTTCTGTTATGGCTTGATTTTTTTTTTTTTTGGACAGTATCTTCTTTGAGTGTTGGCATTAGTATCCCATTCGTACGAATGCTAGGGCAGCTCATTTTTCTGCTTGCTGTTTGTTTGCTGAGTAGTGATTTATTTAAATTTAGTAGCAAAGAGAAAAAGCATTTAGAAAAAATCATCTAGAAAAAGATGATTTTTCAAAACCATTGAGTTAGAAGGAGTAATAAAGGAAGTGGGGTTATATTAGAATATTTTATTTTATCCTAATTTTTTTAAAGAAATTGAGTGAACATATTTCTTTCAAACAAATGGCTTTTTTTCAAAATATTGGAGTCAGGTATCTAAGATACTCATTTCTCTAAGCATGTTGGCTCAACTTACGTTTCTATTGAATTACTTTTCCTGTTGTCTGCACTACAGACGGTGAATGTTCAGAAGCCATTAAAACATCATAAGTTGCAAAATGCGCAGGTTATACTTATTTATAGAATTCTTCTGCTTTCCTTTAATAAGACTCTTTGAATTAAAAATAAATAAATAAATAAAATTTTTAAATAGGTGCATGTTTAATAGGTGCATTATCAAAAATGAATGCAAATTCTATAATGGCATCTTTAAACTAGGTTGAGAGTATTTCTCTGATCTCACAGAGGGCAAATGTTTTAGAACTAACTGACAAATACATTTGCATACTAAATAAAAATCTTTTAATCTTTTTACAGTGTTTGAAAAGGACTGAAATACTATATAGGCCTCCTCTGTAAATAGTCTACACTGAAATTCAAACCATAGCTTTGTAACTTGGAAGGAAGAATAGAGTTGGTGATGCAAGAATCAATTGGCTTCATTGTATTTGTGGGTGACGTATCACATGATGGAGGTCTGCAAAGGCAGACAAATTGCTTGAACGATTGTCACAAGATTATTTTTGTTTCCCAGTAGTTAGCTGATGAAATGCCGTAGCCGCAGAGGTGTGTTTGAGAACCTTTTCTGCTCTGCCTTTGCTACAGTTGGAATCATGCATCTGCTCTAGCAGTAGAGAAAGTCTCTGGTGGTGGAACCGCTCTGCTTGTTTTAGGAGGTAAAAATAAGTGTCTGAGACTAGACGAGGACAGGAATGTGAATTTGTTTGAATCAATTCTCTTTCCACAGATGAAGGCAAAGAATGACCTGCCTCTGCCAGGCTCTAATGATGCTCCCTGTTGGGCAAGGCCTGTCAGGAGGCGCAGGCACTGGATGTTGCTGTTCCTGCTCTCCATGTTCTGCAGGCAGGATTGCACCACTTGGAGCTGTGATCGCTACCTTTTTTAGAGCCTCTCTGTGTTCACAGGGAAAAAAAAAAAAAAAAAAAGAAAAAGACCATACCACATCAAAAGATCTCTGCCAATAAGGCTAATTTTGCCCTATATCGTTTTGCCGCTGTCCCTGTATAGTAAAGGTTGTTGAGGAGAATAATTACAATGTAGAACTTTAAATGATAAGCCAGAAGTATTCAAGGTTTCTGTTCACTTCAATCAAAGAGTCTTGGGTATTTTTTGTATGCTTTGGCCATTTAGCAGTTCTGTAAAGTCTAATTGTGTAGCAACAGGAGTCTTGACTTGATGGACTCTGCTGGTGAAGCAATGATTATTGAAAGATTTTCTTGAGGCTTACGCAGACCAAGAACAGAGATTACATGTTTACTTTTTCTTAATCATCAGTGTAAGATATTAGCAAACTGCATACAGACTGAAATAGAAATTCAACATATTTGCAAGGAGGAGACGGAGGAATATTGCCCATTCTGTAATTCTTGCTTTTTCTTACTATTCAAGCTATTTCTGATTTTAAATACTACTTAACAGTTATTTCAGGTTGTGCATTAATTTTTCTTAATGCCATTATTTAAAATTTGACCTATTGTCTAAAAAAGAATAAAAGAACAAGAGAAAAATTTTACAGGAAACAGATGTTTGAAATTTATTAGCTTTGATTGAAAATGTTTCACAGATTTCTCCAAAGTTTTCAATTATTAATAAGCGCACCAGGCGGTTCCTTTGTGATATTTAAGTGATGCAGTCATTAATGGCAAATGGAGATATAATTTATTTAGAGAAGGAAACAACTGTAGTCATCGCTAAAAATGCTGTGTGAAATACTGAAATATAATTTCTGTTGCAGAAATCTTTACCCCCTATTCAGTTGCCCATAAATGCACTGACATTCTCATAAAAGAGTGTGGAAAAAACTTCCTGCCAGCGTCGTACCCAACCAGCTTTATGCTCTCTCCCCTTTTGGAAGGGAGGTGCTACTCAGACTATCACAGGGAAAGACCAGGAAGCGCTAGCCCAGCTCCTGGTTATTTTCTTTGGATGGACTTTAAGCATTATCAGTATGGTGGGTTCGTCTGAGCAGTAGTTCAAATGACCACAGTGTAATTGGCCTTGCAATGGAACAAAAGCTGACAGCTGAAGGACATAGTGTTTTATTACTCTCACAAATTCCTCTGTGCACCTATGACACTACCCTGTGTAGAGTCCCTGCACAGAGAGAACGTGTAGGAGAGCAGCCCTCGGTGGCCCTGGGCTGCTGGCCTGATCCACATGCCTGGGACCAACTTAAGGAGTGATTGCCTTAGTTCAATGTGCTGCTGTGTGATTTGCAGATCAGTGTATGTGACATCTGCTGCCTACATTTTTGTTTCCTCAGCTGACTAACACAAGGCAGAATAAAATGTTGATGAATTGTTTATGTAACACTTATAATTTTTATTTGGCCTTGCAATGGACACTCTGGGGTGATGCTGGTTTGCCTTAATGGATGTCTACAGCACAAAAAAAAAAAAAAAAAAAAAAAAAAAACAGTAAGTCTGTCACAGTTCCTAAAAGGTAAATTGGACTTTATTGTCAGGAAGCAGTAATTTCAAACTGGGAAGGAGGAAACAGAGCTGGGAAAGTGTTCCAGTGTTCCTGTAAAAAGGTCTTATGCCATGGCAATATGCATAATCTTCAAGCCTTGTTGTTTACTAAACATAAATTTGGAAAAAAAATATGACTGCTATCCTTGTTATTGTTTTATCAGTTCAATTTAGGTGGCTTCTGCATGGGAATGCTAATACACATTGACTAGAAAAGCTCTCTACAATAAAATTACATTTTACAGTTCAAATAATTACAACAATAGAAAAAACTACAGTGTGGATTTGGGCATCTTTTAGCAACTTGGTAAGACTACATGAATCCAGACTTTAAAGTTCTACAATATCTCTTTATTTTTAAATGCCTCCTGTTGGATGGACAGGCCGAGAACCCTCTCTCTGTGGGGCTGCTCGAGGCGCGCAGCGCAGCCCGCGCCAGCCTTGCTGCCAGCCCATGCTGCCTGCCTGTCTCCTGCAGCAGCAGGAGCAGCTGTGTCTGTGCAGTGCAGCCGAGTTACTGCTTCTGCATGAATCTCTGCCCCCTATTTTGTAGCACTCCATTTTAAGGCTGCTTTCTCCTGACTGTGTCTGAAGAGAAGCTGGTGAGTTTTGAAGAGCCTCAGCTGAGAAGCACCTGCAGGTCCCTGAGCGATCCTTCAATGAACTGTTTCGTGAGACGCTCGTGCGCCCTCCCCCGTAGGAGAGGTGCGTGTGCGGTCGCGTGGGTAGGTGATGGGCACACGGACAATGTTTCTTCTGATTCACGGTGTGGAAATACGCAACTTGTGGAGTCTTGGGGATGGCCAAAGACGGGCTCCAGGACTGCGAGGTTACTTGTGCCGTGACCCTCTGGGTAACATGGCTGAGCTTCTTGGTGAAGTTCCCCAATCTGTAGCAAGTCAGTTCCACAGGACAGGCAGGCAAGTAGATACATACTCTTACTGTATGGTAACCAGGACTTTGCAAGGGTAAACTTAATTAGCAAAACACATTTGTTTCCAGAGTATACTACTTTCTCAAATGAGCATCTTCACTACTGTGGCTATCAAAGAGATGAAATAAAACTGCCTAATACATAACAGAATGATAGTACATAATTCCCCCTGACTAGAAATAAATGTTTAACAAACTGCTCCCAACAGGCTTGTTAAAGATGAAATATTTATTACTATATGTTAATTACACGTTTCAAGCAGTTACTTAAGTAATCTGAAAGCAAGACTTAGCCAATCTCTTTAAGAATTTTATGTGATAAAATCTTTCTTCATCAGTGTTCTTTGTGCTAGCGCAGTTTGCTCAAACATATTTTTAATTAAACAGTGTTTGCAATGTTGTATAGGATGAATACTGGACAGTTACATCTGTGAATTTCATGGCCCAAGCAAAATCAGATTGCATCAGGCTTAGTATTTGTTTGTCTGGCCTGAAACACAAGAGCTTTTCATGTCTGGAAAAGTCTTATGAATACAGTAAAGTTAGATGTTACCCCTGGGATATTAGTATCTGACACTAACAATCAGTTTTGAAGAAGTCTGTGTGTGCATTTTTTTTTTTGGGGGGGGGGGGGCAATATATCTGACAAATGCATATACATAAAATACACTGTAAGACTACTTCTGTCCCCTGTGCTGCTAGAGAAATAAAAACCCACAAATACTTTGCAACTTTGCATCTTAAATTCTATTTTATGCCAGCATACAGAAAATTATGTTGAGGAAAATTATTGGATTATCAGAATTTCAAACTATTGACAAAACTTTCTCATTTTAGAGTTGATTGAGAGCTGAAATTGTGTGTGGCTTTGGGATTCTCTCTTCTTCTGAATAGGTAATAGGTTGTTACCAATGAAGAGGTAAAGCAACTTAATTTTTAGAAATTCTGAACGGTAACTAGTTACACAAATACATAATTAACTTCCATTATACTGTGTTCATTTAAAAGCAATCTGGTCATATGTGACTATGCTTATTTAAAGTACTCTGCAATATTTATGCCATGATGTACCCTGCTTATTATGAAACAGACATTTTTTAATATATAAATTCTGGAGCTCTTGCTTAAACAATACTCCACAGGCTTCAGGAAGATATATCTGAGTATGCACATCAGTATATGACTACACATAAATAGTTTTCACAGGGGCAGTCAACAAAAACTCAGATATTTCTCCTCTTCAGCATCACTGTTCTGATATTCACAAGCATTTAAGAAAAATAGGACATGCTACCCTAAGTATGATTATTCTTAGGCCTATATCAAAGCCCTCAAGCCTCTTATTAGACTTGGCAGTAAAACTGTTTTTTGTAGTGAGCACAATATTGTGCAGCTCAATTGGTTTATGTAGGATGTGCTAACTTTGTAGTACCTGTCTAACAAACCTCAAAGGAGAGTAAGCTGAGATTTTTCTAGCATAGGCCATACCTTAGAATTAATCCCAAAGTCCATGCAAAGCCACTAATCTGTGACTATATTTCATATGACCTTGCTGGACACTGCCTTGGGTATGTTCACATAACATGTATATGTAAGTAAATATTCATATATATGAATAGTGCCTGTGTGTGGGTGCAGAGCAGTCTTGTCTCTTCTTAAAGCTACCTTACAAAATTGTTCAAAACTGAAATCTCTGGCACGTAAATTCAAATTAATCTTAAAGTAGTAATGCATCTTGCCTCTCCCTTGAATGACCTCTACTGAGTAATGATTCTTGTAAATATGTGCCTCAACAGAAGAATTTTGTGTGCATTTTAGGCTATTTTCTGCTTGCAATGCATATGGGTTTTGATATGGAACATTCTAAATATTTTAAACAAAAATATCTTAAAATAACCAAAAGCAATCTGGACAGTTGAGAGGACTGTCGAAATTGGAAATGTCTGAATTATATTTTTTTCAGTTTTAAAAAAAGACAATTTTTTTGTTTTAAGAATGCATGTATTAGAATAAAACATTCCCTTGCACTACTTGTGGAATGCAATACAAGTAGTTATTTAGCACTTTTTTAAGCAGAGAATTGGAAAATACTTGAGGGAACACAAGATCTCAGTGACTCACAGCAGTTAGCTCCATTTCAGATGAAGGGGAAAGAGAAGCGATTTCATCCAGACCACAAAGCAAATGTGTAACAGATTCTCTCTCAATATGTAAAAATGATACACAGAAATTCCTAGTGCTGCCATTTGGCCGTGTTTAATACTACCTTGCTGAATGGCTAACATGCAAAATGAAGAGAATGGAAATTAATTCAACATTGTCCTGCTAATAAACTTTAAACTCTTTTTAAGAACCATACTGACATCAGCTATATACGGTTTTATTTTTCCAAATACATGATCGTAAGTGCACCCATGGGATGTTGGTGATTTACCATCATACTCTTAACTTTTAAAGAAGCAGTAAATGGTTGAGAATAAATAGGATCTTTTCTGTTTTTCTTGAGTATATGTATGGAGTGAATTCCTTCCTATGCATCATGTCATCTCCATGAAACAGTTCCTAGGTCTTTGCAAGGTTTTTGATCAGACTGAACACCGTGAAATTATATCTCTCTCCTGGCAATAGCTGTGCCACTTCTGCCTTAGACTTCTGAGAATAAGCTGTTTGAAAACTAAGTGGCTGCTGTTTTTAACGTAATATATGGGATAAACATCTGTAACTCTTGCAAGGGGAAATGTTTTGCTGCAATGTACAGTTTGTGCAGCCACTGTGAGTGATGGCCAAGAGCGAAATCTTCCTGTTTGCAAATAGTGTAAACATCATGTCAGTAGTATGGCAAATAATGCCACCTTGTTCCTTTTTAAGCCTGCTCCTCAGATGAAGAGAAGCATCTTCTTTTTTTTTTTTTTTTTTTTTTTTGCTTGATTCCATACAATAAGTGCCTAAATGAGAAGACTAGTGGTCCTACTGTCACTGTAGAGAGTAGAGATGTGAGTTGCTCTGCAGAGATGCCTCTCTTAATCAGTTATAGAAGTAGCCTATGGCAAGCCGTCTCCTAAATTAAGTAGCTCAATAAAGTGGCTGCAATTAGATGGGACAAACTCATGTTCTGGGGTTGCACTAAGGGGACCGGACTGGGGGCCACGCAGTATGCTGCACATGCTTGATACGGTTGTTTTCATCTTTTTTTTAATGTATCAAGTAATGTTATTTTTTTTTCTTGGTCCTGATTCTATGTTTTTTATTATCCCCTCCCCTTTTGAAGAAATTACTGGAAAATTGTCAGATTTTTTTAGAGCAATTTGCGAAACACGACAAAACAGGCATGACAGAGTTTAATCATGTTATAAGAGACTGTTACTCTAAAAGGCAAACTATTCTAGTTATATTGTATTATTGTGCCATTAGTACCATTTGACAGCCAACTGTGCAGCAGTGGGGCTCCAATCAACAGGGCCCTTTGTGCGCTTTCCATTGCAAATAGCGCTGAGGATAGGAGGGAGAGGCTCTTTACGGTACAATTTTTTCAGTGATTAAAAATACTTGAGATCCATTTCAGTGATCAGAAATGTGTCTTAATGAGACAATTAGTCAAACCATAAAGGCTGCACAGCAATTTAGCTGGAGCTACTACTGGAATAATTTGCTGCTACTGCTTTCTTCCTCCTGATTTAACTTCTTCACAATAGCTTGGGTGAAAGTCACTGTAGAGAGGATCTGCAGGCTAGTTCAGTCGTTCTCAAATGGCCATGATTATCTGTGGGGCAGATACTTAAACATGGGGGATACTTCCAGAGAAGTGTAGTTATTTAACGTATAAAAAGATATTAAATGTCTTTGTCCAAGTGGCTACTACATTGCCTTCAAACATCCAGCTGCCTGTTAATGCCATGGCAACTAATTGCAGGTAATGTTTAGGGTACCAAACTGAATGGGCTACTTCAAATTTGTATTTTTCCCTTTTGTAACAAAAGCTCAGCAACAGGATCTCAGATCTCTTATGCCTTTTAGCCAGCCTTGTTCAAAATGTCTGATGGCGCTAATATTCTACCTTACTGGATGGACATAGCCTGTCATATTAAAAAGGTGTTCCATTTGTCTCTGATCTTCAACAATTTGGTCACAATATTACTCTAAAACAAAATCAGAGCAGTTGCTCTCAACCCATACTTAGAATCACAGACTCATAGAATCAGTAAAGTTGGAAGGGACCTCTGGAGATCATCTAGTCCAACCCCCCTGCTCAGTAGGGTCACGCAGAGCATGGTAGACAGGGTTGCATCCAGGCAGGATTTGAAGACCTCCAGAGAAGGAGACTCCACAACCTCTCTGGGCAACCTGTCCCAGTGCTCCATCACTCTCACAGTGAAGAAATTCCCCCTCACGCTCAGGCAGAACTGCCTGTGCTTCAATTTCTGCCCATTGCCTCTTGTCCTGTCACATGGGACAACTGAAAAGAGTTTGTCCCTGTCCCCTTGACACCCTCCCTTCAGGTACTTATCCACATTAAGATCCCCCCTACTTGCCTTGAAATCTCCTGCTTCTCTTTCAGAACTGAAGCCTTGTGTTCCTCAAAGCTTACATTTTACTTGTTTAGCTCCAGCTAAACAAGTTGATCCATTAAAACTTAACATCTCCCTAAAAAACTTCTCTCATTCTGACTTGGAGGTATACCAGAAATATTCTCAGGTTGATATTACACAGACCCTGTACACTGTAAAATTTCTAAACTTATTTTTAAAAATAAATTAGTCACATTTGTGAGTTCTTTTGCCTGGAGCATTTGCATTGGTGTTCATGTTGTTTGATACTCAAGAACTTTAGGGAGCTTAGTCTCTTATCTTTTGGAGTAAATCCTGCTCAAGAATTAATATTATTTAAACTAACATAGTCTAATTAATTTGCATTTACCTAAGAGGCCAATAAACAATTTACTGCCAGAGGGAGAGGGAGCAGCAATCCATTCTAGCACAGTTGTTGTGATCTGGGGCTTTAGGAGCACGAATATACCTTTGCTCTGAAAACTGCTGCCACAAGGAGCTCCGTGCACAGCTCCTGTGCCAGTGGTTAAGTGGCCACTGCTGCAGCACCCCTTGCACCCTCTGGAGAAATGCAGTAGTTGTGGGGTTTTATGTCTGTTTGTATGTTTTTTTAAAACCTCTCTGTGCTGTGGGTTACAGCTGGAAGCTGGAGTTAGATTCTGGCGGATGAGAGTTTGTTCAGTGATTATTTTGGGTCAGAATCAGGGTGAGGAGTGAACTCAGTGCTGCCTCTGCAGTGCAGAACGAGAGTGGGGCAAATGGCTAAATCCAGCCTTGCATCTTTGCGAGTGCCTGCTGCAGAATGCTTCTTCCTCTGTGTAACAGTTAATTTTATTCAACTCAGCATGGTTTCATCTGAATGTTTTCAATTTCTCTCATTTTATCAGAGTTGCAGAAAGCAAAAATGTTTCGGTCTTCTACGGGGACACTACAGTTTCTGCTTCATTCAGCTGTAACTACTAGTATTTTTTTCTCACTTAAGGATAGATTCTTCAATGCTTCTGGCATCTTTAAGTTTTTGTAAGATACTGTATTTGGCATAGCAGTAGCATTATTTTGACAGCACTGTTTTGTATCCGTACTGCAGTAAATATGGTTCATTTGTAACTGAAACTCTCTGCAGGTTGCAGCTGACAGGCAATATTGTAAGTGGTAGGATTTGCTCATCTTTGGTTTTATAATGGTCAGCCTGTCTCTCCTGCTGCCACATTAGAAACTATAGCTGTGCAGCCTAAAAATTAGAGATAATAGAGCATCTCTTTATTACACTTCCATAAAGTCAAATGTTTGGGTTGATTTTCACGTGTGAATGACTTTCAAATGGTGTCTTTAACATAGGAAACTTCCTAAAAGTTGAAAGAATGCAAAATATTCAGGAGTTTGATTCTTCTTATCAAAATCAAATTACTAGAATTACATGTGACTCAGTTCTACACAAATCTATAACATTCAGGTTGGTAACATATGACTGGTTTTGGAAAAGTTAGTATATTGATACTTGGTTGACAAATGGATCCAACAAATAAGATTATCTAGAGGCTTAATAAAAGACATAGAAGTGTAAGGAACCATTGTATCCTGACATTTCTAGTACATTTGTAATGTAAATAAATTGCCTGACAAAAAAAAAAAAAAAAAAAGAGTAAAAGAGAATGTGTCCCTGTAAATCAGTAAGCATTCAATACTGCTTTTCTGGCTTCTTCACAGAGTGGATCCAACTTGCCATCACCTCCTAAAGGAGAAAAACACAACTTATACGCAAGTAAATTTATTCTTATTTTGCATTAGTATTCATTATTGTAGCATCCACATTTCTTTGCATTCTCCCTTATGGTGCTTTGACCCAGATTGGCTCTATCCTTTTTAGCTGCATAATCTGAGATTGTTTCAGCATTGATTTGGATTGGAAGCAGAGCAAGAAGTGGATGCAGCACTGCAGGTGATTCAATAAACAAGAGAAAGAGAGGGAGAGAGAGAACACATATGCACACTAGTATACACTGTCTTGAGCTGTGACCAAAAAGTTGTATTTTTTTGGCAGAAATTTCCAGAAAGACAACAAATGGAACCTTTCAGTTGCTGGTCTGTCTAGTTTCTTTGCAAGAAGGTGAAACCAATCAAGCTGTGCTGTTGGAAATGCCTTTATAGTCAGTCAATTTTCTGCTTTCCCTCCACAAGTCCTCCTTTCCTGGCCCTAAACAGGCTCTTGAACAGTGAGGAGGGGAGAAGCAGTGGCTGTCAGCCTTTCTTTGGCTGCCAGTAGAATAGAAAATGCGAAAACTTAAGCCCTCAAGCTTCTTGTCTCTCCTGCAGCAAAAATTTTAATTAAAAAACTGCTGTCAGTGAAGCACCAAAATAAGGAGGCTGAAAAAACAAAGAAGCTAAAGCCCAAGCATAGAAAGGTATTTGTTATTTTGAATGGAGAATAGTGCCCTAATATGCCTGTGGGCTGAAACGTAAGTGGCTTGCTTGTGATTGTACACTGGAGCCTGGGGAAAGGTGCTGAGTAGTGGCATCTCAAGTTCCAAGCACTGCCTTGTGCACTTCAAAAACCTCAAATAGAAAGTACTGCAGAACTGTGAAGTGACAATGTTGACAAAAGTCGGACTGTTTATGTCTTAGGAAATACTCATTTCAAAATCTAAGTGTTTTCAGAGAGAGAGAGTGGTCTGATTAAACCTTTGTACTCACCAAAGTCCAGGTCATTGATGTTGCAGCAAAATACAGTCTCCCCATTTACTGTAAGTTCCACAGTATTCCAGTCTGGTATTTCTTCTAGAGTAAGTTCATGTCCATCTGCTTCCAAAACAGCTGCAAAAGAGCAGGGAAGCAGTGAGATGTACTATCATTTGCTTGGTTTGCTGTGAACTCATCAGTTTTAGAGCTTACGAGACCACAGAGCAAATAATAGTGTCAGCATTGTTAAGTGCTGTACAAAACTCCCTACAATCCTATCAGCTCTAATTTCTGACTTCACTATTATTACATTAATGGATCTCCTTTGAATTAAACCTCCACCCTCTGTCATTTCTAGTTCTAGCGGTTTCATAAAAGGCAAGAAATTCATTATGCACTTGTATTTGCTATTAACTGGCACAGCAGCTATAAGACACACAGTGTATTTATTTATAAATACCAGGGAATAAAATGAAATTCAAAAGAAATCTCCCATAAAGGTTAGGATGGTGCTATAGAACAGCTGGAACAACCTTGATAACCCACTTGTTCATTGACGCATAATTCATTTCACTTCTCCTTGAAGAGTAATTCCTCAGTACAGTTAAAGGCTCGAGACTTTGTGAAGCTTTCTGAGAATCAAACTAAAAGGGACAAAATCCTCTCTTAAACTATGTATCTGTTTAGGTACATTAGACTTGTTTGGGGTTTCTTACAGTACTTGTATAGCATTGCTGTAAATTAATCAGAACGGGGGAAGTAGATGAACTGGCTGATAATGCAACTCCAGCAGCACATAAATACCATAGGGGTCTGCTTGGGCCCCATAGGTTTAAATTTCTTTTTGAGTCATCTTATTCCATAGACTTGTTTTACAAGGCAGAAGAAGATTTCTGTATTTCTTTCACCTTTTCAGGTTCTTATCAATTATTTGTCAAGGCTGAGTCCATGTGCTGACAATACAGATCAGTTATTTTGGCCCATCTTTTAAAAGAAACGTAGGTAGAAGCACCACTTTCATTATCCTAGCTCATTGTAGTTGTATGATAGGTAAGGGTGGGCATTTCCCCACTGGAACTTGCATGGCTCAAACATACAGCCTGACTGCATCCCCCTGTGAAAACTGATTGCAGTATTTTAATTTAACTCACTGAAAAACTACAGAAAATGACTCAGAAAGGAGTCCAGTAGCATTCCTTGAATTTCCAGTGTTTTTTTGACAGATGAGCAGAACCTTCATTAGACAATTCTAACTGCTTTCTAGGAAATTTTAATGCCAACCTCTGATAATTAATTCATATCTTTAAAATGGATGAGAGAGATGAAATCTTTGTACTGCTAGTTCTAAATTCATCCTTAAGAGGGATGGCTCACCAAGACACTGGTTTCAATAGTTTAAGGCCTGTTCTTCCCTAATCCGTATCACATGTGTATTTAAATGACTGAGTAATCTCAGGCAGATGTTTTGAATGAATTGTCAGTAGTATATACATATTGTATTACAGTATACTACTGTATTATTGTATTATGTTAGCTTCCGTTATCAAGCCAACAGTGATCTGTCTGATACTGCGTTTGCTTACCTTTTTGTTATATGCACGTGGTCTAAAGCACTTGTAATCATAGAATTTAACTTACCGGAACACTTTAGATCCCATACATACAATTCTCTTGAGCTGGCAACTTTTGATGGGTTTTGTTAGGCAGAAATTTTTATTGTGTATCCTCATACAGAAGGAAAGCATTAAGATGGAGATCTAATACTCATTCCCTAATAAACATAAAATAGACTACAGAAATTCTTGATTCATGATGAATAAGGCAAAAATAGGGTATTAAAGTACTTCTTACTTCATTTTCCTTTTTTAAAAAAAAAAATGAATGGGCTGCTCACACGGCTTCCACGGTATCCACCAGCCCCGTGAGTGGCCCTCCACCACTGCAGCCCTTCGGTAAGGCCTTTCCCAGCCAAAGCGCTGAGAGCGGCACGTCCCGCTCAGCTCCCGGCCGGAGACTCGCCGCGGCGCCGGGCACCGCCGCAGCAGCGCCCGCTCCTCCTCCGCGCTGACCCGCGACCCCCGCGCCGGGGGGAACCCAACTCCCCCGCCCCCGCCGGCTGCAAGCGGCTCCGCGCACCTCGCAGGCCCTGCAGGCGGCAGCCGCCGTGTCGCGGCGCCCCGCCGCGGCCCCGCGCCGGCCCGTGCCGCACCGTCACCTGCGCGCGCCGCGGCATGGGGCTGAGGCGAGGCGAGGCGAGGCGCGCGCCGCGACCGTTAGCGACCGTTAGGCGCGGCGCGAGCGGCACGCCCCCCCCCCCCTCAGCGCCTTCCCTGCGGCGAGCCCCGGCCGCCGCGGGGCTCCTCCCAGCCTGGTGACCTGCGGGACAGGAAGCGGCAACGAGACCTTTCTGCGACGGTTTTTATTTGCTCTGAACCTGTGTCTTTAAGGTGAATTCATAGTACCAGGGTATCCTTCACTTCAAGTTACACATATATATATATATGAATATAGAGGCAGATAAATACCATATTCAGTAAAGCACAAAACAAAGCCGTGTGCGCTATGAATACACATTTACATTTATCGTAAATCTACACTATTTTACAAAAATAAAATATCACTAAAATATTTTTATGTCCTCTGTAACTTATACACCAGAAGTTCAGCTATATTGTCATAATATGTCCTATTTTATTTACAGATAGCATAAGGTCTTCGACAATGCTCAAAATGAATGCTATGAGGTACTTAGACCCTTAATACACAGCACTGTTCTGAAGTCAAGTTTCTTTTGCTTTTGTTCACTGTGAATACTGACATTCACAAAAATCTGCTTTAAGTCCTGTATCCCAGTGTTGTATGTACGCATGTGTATACCAGTGTATAGCATGAAATAATTACCATCTTAAAACTCTTGCAGTGAATTTGTCTCAAGCAAAAGGTTTAAATCATTGCCACTTGGTACATTAACATAATTACACTTGGTTAATTGAGATTTTCTACCATTTTAAATATCCATTCCATAGTTTTCCAATTAGAAACATTTTTAAAACTTCCTGTTTGATTTCCCTATATATACAGATTGTATATTTTAAAACCTCAGCAGAGAACTTCATTTATCTAATATCATTAATTTTGAAAAGGTACCTAAGAAAACTATTTCCTGATATCCTTAACATAGGCAGCTGCAGCATGGGATTGTACCACACAGGTGCAGGTGACTGGGGTAGCTGAGAAGAAGCACAGTCCCGTTACAAAGCTCCTGCTGACATGCGGAGGGTAAGTTTGTAATGCTCTGCACTGTGAATTTTATCTATCTTGAATTTATTCAACACTCTCTCGTTTCATCATACCTGAGCTGTGTCTGAAGTAAGGTGCTTTGCATATATTACTTTTACCATGAGTAACAACTAAGGTTAAGCACGTAGTTGAATGTTTTCCTCTGGAGTGACTAAGTTCAGTGAGTTGAGTGACTTATTTCAATGGAATGATATGAAAACTAAAGCAAATACTAAAACCAGCAAATCTCTATGTATGGAATGGTTAGCTAAATAAATAGGACATATGGGTGCTCCCTGCTTTTTCACCCAAGTGAAAAACATGACGTCAGTATTTTTCACCGCTAATAACAGCATCTAAAACACTTGTTATTGCAGCTGTAGACAAAAAATGGTCTTTTCTACTTAGTGATAAACTGGTATAATATTTCATATGTAGTCTTGAGTTTCAGCCTAAATTTTCAGTGATTGTTTGTTGAGTACAGTGTGTGAGCTAATTTTAAAATTCCAGCTAGAGAGGTAAAATAAAAATATACCAGTAATATTTGCAAATAATATTAATATCTGTCAAAGTAGAATATAAAAAAACTATTTCAGTAGAAGTAAATTAATAATCAAATAACTACTCACAATATTTTTATACACATAAAGTGTGGTCATCATTTCACACTTATAGTTCTGTGAACAAAATCCTGAGATTGTAGTGCTACACATGTGTTAAAAGTGCAGAATGCCTTTGTAGTGACATAATAAAAACCAAAGCAAAATTACTGGGAATATTTCAAAATAAGTTTCAGAATTACAGTATAGAAGCAGAATTTAAAGTCATAATTTGAACAGTATATTCATTAAGTGAACACTTGGTTTGACTAACATACTACTTTTTAAAAAATTCTATTTTTAGGACAGATTTTATACCTTTTTTACATAATCTAAAAATAGATTCTGTATTTACTATTGCTTGAACGATATTTAAGGGAATAATGAAATATACATATTTTAAATTAACACATTAACTTTAAAAGTGTAAGTCCAGCCCTCAGTCACTGTAAATCAACATACTTGGTTTACTCCAATGTAGCTGACTTGTTCCAACTGATTATCAGGCCCGCTGTGCTTTAATATAAGGGCTTGTGGCTATACTTTATCCAGCAGACAATTGCATGTATATGACTCCAAAGAGGCATTAAAATAAGCAAGGACATATATACGGTACTGAATCACTATCTAGACTTTGTGGACAGAAAAGATCTCTGCATCTCTCTAACCAGTTTATTGTAATAAATATACTGTCTTGCTTTTAGGCCCGTGAGTACTTAAGCATGTGATTATTCAATCTGCAGGTGGAATTAAAAAGAAAGTCTCTGCTTTTCTATAGGCAAGTAAACAGTCCCTGGCTGGACTACTGAGTGTGTTCCAGCTTGCCTTATAAAGGGTCTGCACCAAATTTAGTTAGTAAGTGTGTATAGTTAGTGACTAAATTCTAACAAGTAGGACTGAAAATCTCTAAGCAAGCCAGCATATTTCAGCTTGAGAAAAGGTAACTGAAAATATCAGTTCTTAGAGGGATTGTTGGGAATTAGATAATGAGAGAAGCCTCAAGATAACACTCCCAGAATATAGAAAGTATTCAGGTGCTATATTATTTTTCCTGTTTAATTTACTCTATCTTGCAGAATATGATACACTATATCTAATATTAAAAAATATAAAATATAAACTCCTCTCAAGTGGGATGATCCAAAGCTGAAATAAGTACTGGTACTCTTGAACTGTTATCTATAGTTCTAGCTTAGAGACTTCCATATCTTGCAAGCATCTCTATCTGCTTGCCTCTGGATTCTAGTTACTTACTGCTCTTTGATTTTGTGTGGTTGCATACAGTTCTTGTTAGTCACAGTGACTAAATTCATTCCTGTGCAGATGAAGAGCTCTTAAGTGGGATTGAATTGCACTTACGCTTTGTGCTTTGCCTCTCTGTCAGACTGAATTTTGCCCACTTATTGAAAGAAATAATTAAGTCAATTTATTATGAACAAAAAACTTGCAGCTGTCTTTGATGGGTCTTATCTCCAGTATGCTGTTTTCTGCATGGACCTCTTCTAGTGTAAGTAGAGCATACATGTGAAGGTGCTTGGTTTGGGGCCAGCACCAACTAGAATAAAGGTTAACTGTTTCTGCATCATTTTTGAGCTGGGGAAACATGCAGACATGCCTGTAATTTTCCTAAAATCTGTTGCTGTTTGTGGAAATGTACAGTAGCCACGTTAAAAATGATCTGCTTTTTTAGGTGACATTACCAGAGTACATCTTTTGGATGTAGGAAATAGCATACAGTATTAAATACTCTTCATGCAAAATTTTTAGATTTAATGGCATCAGCCTATTACTTACATATTATGCTCAACATTCTTGATAGAGGGGATTCTTTTTTTCTTTACATGCAAACTTTGCAAGAATAGATGTGAATGTTTTAGAACTACTTGTAGGGGATGTTAAGTCAGTGTGCCTTAATATTTTATTCATGACATATACAAACTTATTCAATTTCTTTTAGATGGTAAAATGGCCAGATTAGATGGTCAGTGATGATTAGAAATGGTTGTACCACACACACTCATGTTACTGCCTTCTTCATTTTGGCAGATGAAACAAACCTTTTTACTGACTCTTAAGCAAGAAATGGAAGCTTTAGCATTTTGTAAGGTTTAAATGTTGGTAACAATGTAAAAGAAATTATATTTTGGCTGTACACTAATATATTACTTGTATTATCTTGCTTTTGAACAACTGTGTCTTGTTTTCTCATGAGGCGGGTTCAGGAGAATAACTCTCACAGCCTGCTAGGGTTTGCGGTCACTCTGTGACTGTGGGATTGCTTCCTGTTTAGTGAGTGGCTTTGCCATAGTGGAGTTGCATTTACTACACAGATCTCTGATTTCTAGCAGACTTTCTTCCACAGCTTTTGCAAACATGTCAGAGGAGGTTTCTTTACAGTCTTTAAAGCTTGAGATGCAAAATAGTATATGCTCTGGCTGAGGGTTATAACATGCTCCGTAACCATTGGGCACCACGGGCCCGTAGCAGCAGAACATTTCCGTGGTAGTTGGAACCTGGTTGCAGGGAAAAGGTAAGGAATGATTTCTGATTAATCAAGGCATCTGAGATGCTGGTTAGGAATGAGACAAAACAAACAAACAAATACCTTCCTCTTCCCCCCCCCCCCAGCAATGCTACCAGAATTTGAAATGTGGCAAATCAACCTGGAGCTGACACTTGGAACGTAAAAGCTGATCTCAGTATAGAATTTGGTTGTTTGCATTAGAGAACTGGAATAATTTGAAGCAGGTGTAATGCATTTTTTTGCTCACTCTATATAGATCTTTAAAAGCTATGAGCTTTGTTTACTGATTGCTATGGAATTTGTAAGGCTGTATGTAATTATGTTACCTAAAACTTCTGTAAGGTTTTCCTTAATTTATCTTAAACTTGTTATGTTAAACTGGTAATGTGACGGCTGTAATAAATTTCAGAATGTAGTTTTTCTGTTTTTAATAATCATTTATAATTATGATGCTGTCTAAAAATATATTTTAATGCATCTAGGTACCAGCTAAAATTACTTTTCTATTACAGTTCAGTTTAATTATGGCATAATTTCACTGGAGTGACACACTTTCTACTAGAGAAAATAAAGATGTGTTAGAAGTCTATATGTTTCAGACTTGGTGTACATGGGCCTTCAGAAATGACATTTGTTTTTTTTAATGGTGTAGAACAAGTCATTAGTCCTGCTAATAGAGCCATAGAATTGTCAGATAAATTTGCTGTGCAACAGCCGAAGGCCATATAGCTATTCAGGAGCACTCTATACTCATGGTTAGTTTCTTGGAGAATTTATGTAGTAGTATGTTGGTTACATTCACTCATGTCTGAAAGCCTACAAACATTATGACAATATCAAATTACTTATTAAGGTTTTATGCTTCAGCACAATATTATAAGTCTTTTTTGGTTGCATCGTTCCAACTATGTTGAGTTAGTGTTTCCATAAATGAATTCCTATATAGATTTCTCCTTTCATTAGGACTGCTCCTATATGCAAAAAAAAAAAAAAAAAAAAAAAAAAAAAAAAAAAAAAAGAGTTTAATTTTTAAGCTATTTGCTACAAAGGACCTTTCCTTTTTGAGAACATTGAATATAGAAAGCGTTGACTCTTAGAGTATCTTAGTACAGTTGTACATAACTGTAAATCTATAAATGTCTGTAAATTTGAATGTTTCTAAGTGTCTGATATGTCTGTAAATCCAGATGCATGCCTGCACGGGCTGCAGTCTGACAGTGAATAAGTAAGGCTCTGGAAGATTTTAGACATAGCTACTTTTGAGAAGAAAATTTGCTCACAGCTCTTGGCTTTTCTGTCTCAGAATGGCAGCCTGTCTGGCTTGTGGCTGTACTGTCACTGGAGAGAATTCCCAACAGAGCTGGTGCCTGGGGGGAAGGAGGAAAAGATAGAAAACAGGAGGATATGTAGTAGAGAAAGTGAGGAAGGACAGGGCCCTCATAAAAATTTTGCTGAATTTGTATGTGTGCATTTCCAGAATTTCTAGGAAAGGCTTTGAGACATTGCAAGGGAAGTAATAATTTCAGTCAGTAGTTACTGTGCTAATTTTGGGAAATGAATGAAAACTGGAAAAAAAATCTGGAGAATTTTGCAGACCACTTGATGTATCTTTTTTTTTTTTTCCCCTAATCTGTCATTCTCACTGTGAACTGCAAGATCTAAAGAACAAGAATGAATTAGCCTTTGCATAGCAAGACCAGTGAATATGAAAAACTCACCTGGCTGGTTGAGAGGATGAATCGATTGCTTGTCAAATATGTCTCATCCGTAAATATCTCTGGCAGTTCCTTGAAGTGTTCCCGTGCCACCTCTCTCAACCCTAGCAGATGGTTGTCTATTGCCATTCCAGTAATAGCCTGTGTACAACGTGATATATATATACATCACCATTTGACTAAGCATGGGTGTTCATTCCAGTTGCTGTTGCTGCCTAGTTTTATGGTTGGAGTTGATGAACTCTGAGTGGTGTAATGCCTTACCTCAATTCAGATATTACTCTAGGTATGTACTCTGCTGATTAATAACTAGAAGTCCATCTGGTGCTTTGAAGTTGCAAACATTAGGAAAAAGCTTGGTCTTGGGATGTGTCATGCTGATATTATCAGCAGTTCTGGATGCTCATCATTTCTCAGAGCTGAATATCATGGATTAGTCTTTCGAAGCTGCTGAAGGGAGCATATGGGGCACTAGATTTCTCTAAGTACATTTGGAATTGCTGGTGCATCACTGGAATTATATTACAAGGAGGCTCCAAAACACATGCAGGTTGGAATTAATCTTCTATTGCATTGCTGCCTGGGTCTTAGTTCTGGTGGGTAAAATGCATGTGATTCCATAGAATTTAGATCCAAAGATTCACCAGAGGTCTACTATGGATCTACTAGTGATCACAGAATAACTTAAGTCAGAAGGGACCTCTGGAAGTCATCTTTCTGGTCGAGGTACCTCTCAGAGCAGGGTCATCTTTCAAGTTAAAGTATAGAACAGATCGATCTATCATGATCTACTAGCATTCTTCACTACTTGAGAAGACTGGGATTAGGGATGCGGATGCCTTCTCTGTTTAATTCACTGCCTAAACACCCCAGTGTCTGTCCATCCCTGCCCACGTGCTGGCTTCACTGAAGAGTCGGATTGTCTCAGAGGCAGCCATTGTTTCTAATAAGGCATTTAAAAACAGCAAGTGTAGGACAACATAGCTGGATGCATTCCCCAGGCCCAGCACCATGAATCTAGAATTAAATTAAACAGGGCTTTACAAGATTAAAAAAAAAAAAAAGGTGTTTGGCAAGCAAGAGACCTAGAGCAATCCACTTTCCATCCTGCTGTCTGGTTTCTCTGCTCACTGCAATCACAGTACACAGTGAGCTGTGCTTGCCTCCTAGACCCTGCTCTGGAATGTCTCTGTTTTCCTGCTGTGTCCTGTGGCTGCAGGAGGTCAATCAGCAGCATATGTGCCATGACTGGCTGATTAACAGCATAGACATGCTAATGACCAGCTTGCCAGCTAACAAGAACTAACTGCTACTGAGCCTGTAATAAGTTTTTTTTTTCACTCTGGCCTTGCTATGCTTAGTCCTTCTGCTCTAACCAGCTACCTAACTCCATAGACTTAAGGAATTTCATTAGGTTTAAGATCTTTGACCTGCTAGTATAGGTGATTGAAGATGGCTCACAGAATCAAAAGTCAGTAGAGGGAGTAGGCAGACAAATGGACAGACAGCATAATTACAGGTGTTTTGTTTCTTTAGGAAACCAATCAAAATTTTGGCAGCTGAAGAACGGGGCTGAGCTATTCTGAATGGGCAGAAGTTGCCTCAAATGAAAAGATGCATTTAAAGCCCCTTTTTCCACATGTTTATTCTCCAGAAGTAGCACAAAAGCTTGTTAGATTCTTTCTAGGTGGTGACTGCATTGATTACAGGAGAAGAGGGTAGAGGAAGGGAATGCTGAACAAGGAATTTTGGATTACATTGAAATATTCTCTATGGCGTGACACAGGCCCTTCATGACGAGGGAAACAAAGCAATCTAAGAGAGAAGGTAGGATTTAAAGAAGAACACAAGCTCGTTTTTCCTCTTAGGAGCAGAATCATTCTAACCATTATTAAATGCCTGAGGCAAGGGGCAAGGAATGTATAATTTGGTTTCGCATATTAAGGAATAGACACCCATTGGTAAAAGGGCTATTTGTTCATCAAGCCAGATGGAGCAGGGAAGATGCAAAAAGGAGCATACATCAGGGTAGCATTTACGTGTTTTTCTTGTAGAGGGAAACTGACTTGATAATCAAGGAAATATTTTGCTATCACACAAGATTTATAAGGCTGTTAGCAATGACATTTTTGCAACATAGATCAATGTCATGTCTGAAGAGAGGCCGAGACAGGCTAACGAAATAAACTGTGAGTCAACACGTAGGAAAAAACTGTGCTAAATTAAATTTTAGGGCTCCACATTTAAGATAGCAATGCTACTAGTAAGCCCTAACAAGGGGAAATAAAATCATTAGATTGCTTTTTGTTTTATGAAGTAGACTTTTCGGTTTTCTTAGGGGCTATTACACTGTAGTCTGTTACACATATGATTTAGTCAGACCATGCAGGTATTATCCATAATTTAAAGGCACATCAGATAAATTCATTTTTCTGTAGTGATTTTAATTTTTTTCCATGAGCTACACCAGAGGCTAAGTTTTGTAACATTTTCTTTGACTGAAATGACTTGGGGAGGGAGTTAATAAAAAAAATATTTATATAGAAACTCCACTAGCTGTGACCCAGTAAACTGGCAGTACGTTGTCTTCACTGAGGGACTGCCCTGAGATAGCTCAGGTGAAGCATTTTCTCTGAGGTATGATTTACCTTTGCTTTAAAGATGAAATTCAGTCTCAGCTTATGCATATCTCAGCATGATGCTTGAAATATAAAACTTTCTGCTTCTTTTGTTTCACAAACTTAAGAACAAATCCTGCCTAAACACAATACTTCACCTCTCCTATGCTCTGAGTTTACCTTGGAAATAACCACTAGAAGTGAATAATTTCTTGAGTATGAGTATTTAAACAGTGATCAGCAATTATTATATGTAATGGTTTTTAGTGGGTTTGTTAGGCAATAGTCTGAGGCAAGGCCATGGGCAGCAAATTCTCTTAACATAGCTAGTTATTAACATTTATTAATTTCATGAGTGATTTGAGAAAGTTGTTAGTAGATTAAGTCAGTGCTTTATCTTGACACAGTGGGATGCGGAGTGTTACTCAGTCTGAATTGTCTCAATTTTATTCAACAGAAAATGAGTTGTATTTAACCCCCAAATTATTTTTTTTTTCACTGGGAGCAATCCCCTTTTTTAGAAATTGCATTCAGGCCTTTAAAAGGGTCCTTTCCTCATTGTTAGTTACCTCTATTTCATGGTACTCTGGATGAATTTTTTGGAATGCCTGTCTATCTAAGGAGCTAACTTCTCAGCTGCTGGCCACAGACTTAATGAAACTATGACTGCTGCTGTCAGCTGAGGATCAGCTCCCAGATAAGGACCCCTCCCCCTAGGGGAAGAAGAACATAAGAAAATATACCAATGATCAGTTTTAGGGGGGAAAAAAGATTCCTGTGATTACAGATCACATGAGCTTATCTGTAACATGATATCTTATAGATCTAAATACTTGAAAACTTTGGGAATCTAGACTTTCCAGTTTGAGTTCTATCCCTCATACATGTTACAAGACAGCTACCTTGATTTTTTTGCTTGATTGTTTTTTAAGCCTTGCTTGCTTCTTTTGCTGTTAAGGCACTCAATTGTCAACTTGCCACTTAATCTTAGAATACCCCATTTTCCCATTTCTTGGCTCTCTGCATGACTAACATTTCATGATGAACACAAAGGGCACAGAATAAAGGGTTATGGACTCTTGCTAGTGTTCTGCTTTGCAAACCTTTCCTGCAAATATTTAAAAACCCCCAAACCTTCATTATATTTTCACTGCAAGCACTTTAAGCAGAGAACATTTTGGAATTGTTAGTTTGTACACCACCAAGCTTACCAGAATCTTAACTTGTGGCTGGGACTCCTAATTAATGACAATGATACAAGTCATAGATGTTTCACAGAGGCACGTTCCATATGAATACATTGTTTACAATGTCATGTTCCATGACAGTTCTAGATGAGAGAGGTAATGCCCGAGAGTGATGGTCTTTCCACTGATGTCTTATGCAGAATTTTGTCATTTTGTTTTCAGGAAAGTATTTTTCTTAATTGGAATTAGTTGAATAGGGCTATTTAAAGGGTGTTCGGGTCATCAGAAATTTTCTTAAATGTGTCACAGTGGATATTTCCCTATTTAGAGATGGCTACATTTTATAATGCTCAAATACTTAACAACTGTATCTTCATAGTTTTGGAAAAACTAACTAGTTCTTATCTAGATGAAGCAATATTTTACTTACCAAAATAGTGTAATTAGTCTGAGCTGCAATTGCATCCTTAAATCTCTGCATCTTCTCAGAATCCTGTTGAAGAATACAAATATATCTATAATTGAAATATCTTTCAGAGAAATAGCATTTTCCATCAATTAACCAGAAATCAAATAGGAAGGATGCTCAAATGCCCTTTTCTTCTTGCTCTGGTGTAAGCACTCTGAATAAATGTATCAGTGAAAAGCCATAAGGATTCAGTGTCATGATCAGCTACAACACTTGTTTGTGTGAGGGTTGAACAGGCTCGTTGGTCATGTTCTATTTGAAGACCAGGAAAGATCTGCAGTTCTTTCCATGGGTTTTTGGGGGTGTAGTTTATTACTAATTGAATCACTTTATTTGAAGTAGGGAAAATAATTGCCAAGTGTAACTTAGCCTTCCAAAACAGGTAAAATATCTTCTCTGGAGTGGTTTATCTGGATAATGACAGCGGTATTAACGAAAACCATTACTGATGTTTTAGTAGCTGGTCAAAAAATTACTTCCCTGTGTGAAAGGGCATCTAGAATTTTCCATGGCTTATCTCCCCTTCATAGATGCCACACATTTCAAACAACAAACTAGGAAATTTTGAGTCCTGTAAAATGTCAGCTTTTTACATCAAAGGAGCGATCCTAGGAAGTGGTGCCTTGCTGTGCATCAAGTCAGACATGTCAGCTTTGGGAGACCCTGAAACAACCAAGAATGACTAGGTCTCCAGATGAACAGGAAACCTTCAGCTCCAGTGGCTGATGAATGACCTTTAACAGAATCCTTTTAGAAGCAATTCAAGGCCATCATCAGGGACCCTCAGAGTCTGATATTTTTTCACAAGGCTAGAGCCAGGCTTTAGTTCCCTTACACAGATTAAATTATCAAGTGCAGTCTTTAAATCTGATTAATTTACAGCTATTCAAGCAATCTCTGCAGTGTCAGGTGCTGCTTCTTTTACAGCAAGTGTCAAATGCGTGAGATATTTCTTCCAGTAGAGAATCAATCTGACTTGATCAATCTTTGGTGACTGTTCAAGCTCTATCTTGAAAATGACTTTTATCGGCATCAGATAGATTTTTTTTTTAATTTGATTTGGATTAATCGCTATTAACAAACAATATTTTGGGGACTTCTAGGCTACTTAAGTCAAATGATGCATCTCTTTGTCAAAAAAAATAGAATTAACTTCTTCATATCCACAGGCAATCAGTGGGTCTAAGGAAATCACCTTGGAAGAGAGTTCTGTTAAGTGAATTCTATTTCTAACTGATTCTGTGATTACAATATATATACAGTTTTTGACTGAAAGCTGTTCAAATCTAAACAAACATTTTGTAACTTTAAAAGTTTGTCTCAAAGACAGCCATGGATTTGTTTAGATGTCCTTTGCATCTCTCAGTGGACAAGAAGCCACGAAAATTAGCTGTGGAGGAGTTTGAATTCTGCTTGCAGTCTTTTCAGAGGGAATAAAAACATTCTCCCTACTTGGTATTGCCAAGGCATGTGATAGTAATACTTTGGGATGGGGGCATGGCATTCTGCTTGTTCATGTGAAGCAGTACAATTCAGGGTACTGTTAAGATAGGCACAATCTCAGATCTAAGTCATTAAGAAATGAGAAATGTGGAAGCTTTTGTAGAGCTGGAGAAGACAAAGTGCTGGACTTGGGAAGGTGGAAAGAGACTGTTGGAAGGAGCAAGGGGAATATGGCCAGACAATGTACTGGGAGCAGGCTGGCTCTTCCTAGGATCGGCCCAAGCCTGTGGGAACATGTGTTGGGACTGGGGGTATGGCAAGTGCCCATGTCAAGAGGGGAGGGTTGCATGGATGACTCTGGCTTCTAATGAAATACTGCTAAGAGCTGTGCAATGGGCAGTTGGACAGGGCATTGTGACAGCAGATAACAAAGGCATCTTCCTGTCTAATGTATGGTAGTTACTAGTGTATATAGTAGTAGGGTCATAATCTGCCTTGAATTACTCACACCAGGTAGGAAATTACCTCAGCTTTCCTTTGAGCTATTGTTTTTAATATTGAACTTGTTCAAATCTTGTTCATCATGAGGTAAGTTCTGGACTTGGTAGCTTAAGGGGATTGAATAAGCGGTGGACAAACAGAGACTACTTCTTCTCTGGGCAAATTTTTCCTCATCCTCTGATTTTAGAGCCCATTTTACAATGTTTCATTAATTTACACTTAATTTACAGCCCAGCAATACTTCTGACAATCCTATGCTAGATGCTAAGGAACATCTCTGTGGGCTGTTGACACTATAGTAGACTTTTTGTGTGAAATAATCTATACGATGGCAGCGTGTTGCAGCTAAACAACCACCAGGAAATTGCTCATACAGCAGTGAAGAGCAGTGGGTGGAAGTGGGACACAGAGACGTGTTAAGGGAAGTGCTCTGGAAAGGCGAGAGGGACAATGGTACAGATTTGTTTGGATTTGTTTGTGCAAATACTATCTCAGCTCTGTCAGCTGTACTTCTTCCCATCACCATTTACTATGCAGAGCACTCACACTTCTGGCAAATAGATGGTGGTGTCGCAAAAAAGGCAACAAAATTTTTCGTTTTTGCAAGATGGCTGTCAGGACAGTTTGGAGAGCTGTTTTATTAGCTAGGTGATATCTTTTTATCATTAAATTTCAGCTCCCTTGGGGATCCCGTGAAAAATAATTATATTTTGCAGAAGCACACCTTTAAAACCAAAAAGATCAGTCAGAACATTTCCACCAAAATCAAGGCATGTGAATTTGATCACACATTGCAATCTGCAGCATAGCTATGTGTCGTAGGGACTTGCCAGGCAGTTCCCCTGGCGTGACAGTATAATGATCCTGAACTTTCCATTTTCAGCCTAGATCTCTCCAGGGAGCAGAATTTCTCTCTGATGATGGATCATACAGAAGATGATACTAGGCCTAAACTCAGATGTTTTGTTTCTTATAATGTCACATTCAGGCACCTGTGAATCTTTTGGATGCTTAAGAAAAAATAAAAAAACCCCAAATATTTAGCATAATGTCTGGTTTGCATAAAGAGCAAAATCCTGTAAAGCCTGTTATCCTGCCCTACACCTTTGTGTTCTTGGTTAATAGTTAACAACTGAGAGATTGGGGATTGTGAATGTATTTATTTGCCTAGGTTTTTATCAGAGAAGGTAGAGGGAGCCAGACCAACATACCGATAGAGCTGACTTATCATCAATCATTGCTTTTACAAAAGCTAATGCTTCTGATGTAGCAGACCTAATATTGTCGACTCTGCCCTCATCAAATCGCCGTGTGGAAGCACTTTCATAGGTAGGGACAAGTCTCCTGTGGCATCTAAGAAAATGAAATAAGAAAAAGAATGGTTATTTTCAAGGAATCATAAAGACAAAAAGAAATACGAGCTCAGTCTGTTTCATTGTTACAGCCCTGATTTTATTTTTTTGCATAGTATTCATCTTAATGTTAGAATTCTGTAAGAAACTTAAAAAAGATGGATGCTCACTCCTTTCTAATATGAGGAGCTGCACATGGTTGTACACGTTTCAGTTATGCAGCACCAGTAAAAATGACTTGCTGTGTAAAAACAAGGCTAGTAAAACTAGAATTTACTGAAAGATCTAAAGGAATATTTTATTTGTACTGCATCATAAAATAATTGTGTAATTAATCATATACTTACAGGAGTGAAAGATGTTTTATTTAAAAGGAAAAAAATGCTCTCTGTGCGTATGTGTGAATGAAAAACAAAAATAAAAGAGGAAAAGAGTACCACTTGAGACTATGAAGTGGACAGAAGACCCACATTGCAAATAGAACAGAGCATGTAGATTATTGTTTTAATTTGTATTCAGGTATTTATAGCTACAACCTCTGTTTCAGGAAACCTACTTTGCCTTAGCTACTTCCAATTTAATCAGGGATCTGGGTTATAACATAACAGTTCCTTAAACTTTTTGTTGCATAAATGGGATTTGTATGATGGCTGAGATCCAGATGAAAATCTTGGACCAGGTCATTGTTGGCCCTGATTAACGGAGTATGCAAAATGTGTTAGGCATCTGTTGGTTTTGGCTAGATATAGACCACTTCAGGATTTAATTTGACATGATACAGGTTAAGAATTATTGGTGTAATAGGCTATTCTGCAGGAAACCATGCAGCTGATCTCTATCCTGGAGCATTAACTGTTCTGACAATGTAAAAAGGAGCTTTTAACGTTGATAATACCATGGAAATTGGAGGGTATTATCAAATCTTGAGGTTCCTTGAGAAGAAGGCAACAGCTGTCGTTATTATCCTGTATAGGAACTCTGATTTGATATGCTGCTGTAGTATCTGTGTTGTTCCCTGCAGCACAGGGCACACGTGTGGGAAGCTCTAGCTTATTGCTGCAGTGCCCCCAAGTTACACCCTAAGGGGCGAAGGAGCTTTTTTGCCCCATGTACACAGACCCCCTCACTGCTTTGGCTGCTGTGGGTGACAGGATTGTCTGCCAGTCTCTGCCATGTCCCCTCAGCCTCTGGTGAGGTTCGCAGAGGGCTGGCAGGGAAAAGTGCATGTGGAAACAGGGAGCAGGTCAGTACAGAAAAACATGAGAAAGGGGGTGAGTGAAAGGAGTACTCTGTCTTAGTCCCAGAGGCAATTGGCTTCCTTGCAGTCTTTAGGTAAGATAACTCATTTCCACGCAGAAGGTATTTGGTGCTGAGGAAAATCTCAGCCATCTGTTTAAACAACTAATTGAGAATCTCCTCTTGTGCTACCTTGATCCTTGTGTTTTGAATTAACCTTACCTGTAAAATGCTAGCTGAAGTGCTACTTGAATGTAGGCATCTGGGCTAGTCTTTTGTTTCTTGATAAATTCTTTTCCATAGTTCTCAAACTTGTAGGCAATAAAGTCCAGATTTTGTACTAACCTGGAAAACATGCAGAGGCAGTTACTGTGAGGGGCAAAGCTAAATTCCCATTCTACAGGTTGATTTGCAAATAAAATCCAGAGAATATTTCATGCCTATACCCATTCTGAGATGAGCAGGGCTCCTATTCTGCCAATGGTCCTGACATTTGGCAACTTGTTCCACTAACTTTTATTCATATAGGTTCTAGAGTGGGCTTGTAATCTGAAGCCCTGGCATGAGCTCTGGCACTGAAATCATTCAATTCCTTTCAGTAAAACACCTTTTTCTCTCTGGTGTTTCCTCTTCCGAGGCCTAAAATAGGGCCTCCTTTGTTCTGGACAATTTTCTGAGAGATTTACAAGTGCAAGAAATAAGTGAAGAAAATAAGCTCCTTTCAGTGTTTCTATTTAAAAGAAATGGTACCTTTATTTAAAAAAGCAAATAATTGCTCTGTATCCTGAGTATTTTTATACTCTCATAAATGCTTTTAGTCATTTTAAGGCCTTGTTCAGCGTGATCACACTGGACAGACTTAGAGTTGATCATATATATATTGTTAATTCTTCACAGAGAGTTATAACAAAGGCCTGAATATTGAGATGAAATCGTTTGGAAGAAAATCTCTCATTGCCATGACCTCCATCCCCAAAATCATGCAAATCTTTTATAGTGTGGAAACACAATCAGAAGAATGAACCTTTGTAGCAGCAACGTGGATGTAAACAAATTAAATAACTGAATTCAAATTGTTTATTCAAACCAGCCATATTCTACTTGTCCTATATATGCATTTCCATTAGCCTGGCTTCTGCTTTAATTGGGTCAAACCATGCACCCATAAAAACAGAGGACAGGCAGTGTTTGCATCCTGTGCAAATAGGGAAGGTCTTTTCAACTGTTTTTCCAATGATCTTTAGCTTTCCTAATATCTACACAAAAGGAACACAGTGCCAGTGCAATTCCTGAATACTTTGTATTAAATCCAGAAGGGCTTCATCTTGCAAAAAGATGTTAAGTAACTCCAGCTTTGGGAAGAGGGGGAGTGAGAGGTCAAGGAAAGCACTATAGGAGGAAACCCCTTCTTGAACACACAGTGCTGAGTGGTTCCCAGTTTACATTCATCCTTCAGAAAAATGAGGAATCTGTGCTACCTTTGGAGTTTTTCTGCTGATGATGCCAAGTGTGCCTGAATTTCAGGGCAACATTTCCATCTTAGTCTCCGTGGAGCAGGAAGCTCACTCACTGAATCAGCTCGGACTAACTTCTTGGAGCTTTCTTTCCTATTAGTATGTGAGAGAAAATGTATTAAGGTCACAGTAATAATCTGTTTGTTACATGGTGCTTTCTTAGCAATTTGTTGGTCAGTTACTGATTTCTAATACGGCTTAGTGTGGCCTGTGCCACTGAAGGAATTTGATGCTGTTAGAGGATTCCCAGGGCTCAGAGTGGGCACAGTAGCTGTAATGAAAGAGGACTCACATGTGCTTGAGCAAGTGTTCAGTGCACTGCACCAGGACGATGCCATCGAAAGGGGAATGCTCACACACTGTACCGCAGACTCCATCTCTTCCAACTACAAACTAAGTGAGGAAAAGAGCAAGCACAAGGTATTGTAGTGAATATGTCAGTGTTCTGGAAAGCTACCTATGGCAGCAGCAACCCAACGTGACAAGAGATGATGTCATTCTCCTGTGGTTTTCTTATTGCTTACATCACGAACTTCCTTGACTTATAGATCCAAATGTGTAGATACAAATGACAGTGGGAGATATACAGTGCTGGATCCCTTTTATGTTATTTTGGGCCCACTCCTGGGAGGATGTGAACTTCACTAATTCCCATTGCCCAATGTGGAAATTGGATTTAGCATCTTTCCTTATGGTAGAGAAGATTCCTGTCACTAGATAGGCAGGGAGGGCTTCTCCTTCAACATTTGTGAGGCAATGGAAGACTTTTATATCTGTCAAGTTCCATAAGCTCACATTTTATTGCAAGTGTCATATCAAATGATAAAGCTGATCCTTATTAAATAGCTTTCTCATGGCTTGTTTAACTGTCCTGCTTCCTCTTTTCCTTTTGGTGGTAGTTTCTTTACTTGCCTCTTACTTGCTTCCTTCCTGATTTCATTGCATATGCACTGGTATAATTGGTTTCACCTAACGGTTCAGTGATATGCCCTGTCCAGTTGGTTATTTTTGCATCTCAAACACCAGCAGATACCCCAGACCAAACTTCATTTTATCTCACGTTTCTTTTACTTTCTTAGGTATTCTTTTTCCACTTCTTTTAAAATGTCTTTGAATGGGCTTCTCCCACTCAGCGCACTGTGATTTGTATCACTCTGACACATCCTGCCTCCCTGGTTTCCAGTAGTTCTCATGAAGGTTTTTAGAGAGGACAAGTTGTATGTGGTGCAAAATGTTTTACCAGGACATTTTGCATTCTGGTGCCTCACTGCAAAGTTGGAGAAGAATGTGGAGGGAAAAAACAAGTCTTGCTGTGGGAATACAAGTTTTGCTGTGGGAAATTCCTATATAATCTGCATTTGCATGGAGGAAAATACAATCTTTTTTCCCCTAAGAATTTCTCTTTGTCTTTGGTATACTTCTAGCCTGAATGCATCTGGCCAGCTGAAGCCCTCATATATACTGCTATGCAAATCTATTTGCTTTCCACTACTTTTTGGTGGTGAATAACAAGAAAATGTTTACTGCCATCTGTTTGAAACCACACTGCTAGTGGCCTGCAAATAACAGAGGAGTCTAATTAAAGACAAAGGTTCGTTCTTTAAAAACATAACATTTGAGTCTGCTAATAATGTTATTTATAGTGGCATAAATCAGGAATGACTACTGAAATAGATTTGCACTGGGGTAACTGGTACAAGTGAAATTAGTTTAGCAATCTCTCTTTTCGTGTTGATGCTTTTAGATAAGGCAAGAGCAAAAAGCACTGCATGAGCAATGTATCAGTGTTTTTTTCAATTTTTCATGAGGTGTCACCAGTGTTGACAGTTAGAGATTAATACATTGTTTCACCCTGGATCTATAGCAAAATGTGAAAATAACAGTGTGACACTTTCAAATATGACAATCAAAACCTGATTGGGAAAGAGGCTTGAGAAATCAACGCTTCTAGGAAAGCTTTGACAAGAATGTCATTAAATGAATAAATTGTCTGTTAAATAGAACCTAATACTAGTTTAAGCACATGCTAGATTGTAAATAGTAGTATTTCTAGGACCCCAGGAAATGGTATGAGGAGAGAAAACAGAGAATACTATTCTGCTTTTCTTCTTTGTTTTAGGTTCCTAATACATCTTTTTTCTTTTTACTTGAGCAGAATTAAATGCCTGCTGTTATTTATCAGCTGTCTACCTGTCTGTCTGTATATCTACCTCCTCATGCACAAGGTTAAATTCATGGAAGGTGGAGGTGCACCTATTTTGGAAAAGACCCCCCACTGCTAGTGAAGCAGTGGGTCTACTTCTCCTGCCTACTTCTGGCTGGTAGGGGACAAACAGCTCTGCTCTCAACACCAACTCTTCCTTGACTAATCCTCGTGCCACTTTCCTCTGTTTCTCTCACTTGATTCACAGTGGACCCTGCCCCAAGGGCAACAGAAGTCCTTTGTCACATGCAAGTAATATAGCAGTGTAAGGTTTTTACCTGCATAGGTTTGTCATACCAGCGATTGGCCCCGTTTTTGTGGTAGCCTCCCCCATGTAGCAGTTGCAATGCCATGTTTGTATCATCGAGTTCCGCCCCGCTTGGGCTATCCAGGCACACCAGGCATATGCACCGCTCAATCATGTCCAGAGAGTCGCGGTTAGTAGAGTCTGGGAATAAAACAGTGAGGTGTTCACATCCTGTTATCTGTACTGGAGCCCTGCCGGGGAACCCTGCTATCTTGAATAACCTTTAAGGTCAGATCCTAACTCTGCAATGAGCTGCTATCTCTGCAGAGCTCTGTAGAGTCGCGGTTAGTAGAGTCTGGGAATAAAACAGTGAGATGTTCACATCCTGTTATCTGTACTGGAGCCCTGCCCAGGGAACCCTGCTATCTTGAATAACCTTTAAGGTCAGATCCTAACTCTGCAATGAGCTGCTATCTCTGCAGAGCTCTGTCAAGAGCAGAAAACCTAGGTGCAAGGAAACGTTACCCCAAGGAATGTGCGTGTTAACTTTTGTAATACATCTGACTTGCTCATGTGATTCAGTAATATCCACTTTCTTGTTCTGCCTTTAATTTCTCAAAGTAATTATATTACAAAGTAGATCCATGTTACTGTTAAAACAAGAAATACCTAGTTTACATGCAACAGAGAAAGGACATGGGGAAAACAGTGTTTCAGAGCTCATGTTTTGGTGCACTGCAGCAGTATTCCTCTGTGAAACAGCAAAGCTGATACTTGTTTTGCGCTGTTCTTTCAGTAAAGCTGCTTTGTGGACAAGGAACTCTGCCCCATCACTGATCATTTCTTGTATTTTTGAGAAATAACCCCTGGACTGTCATGTTGTCTATTTCTCATTAGGAAGGAAACATCAGTGGAAAATGTTGTGAGATTTCATTTTTTTTAACATGGTATTGCCAAAACTGTAGGTTGCTCTGTTCCACTTCCTTTCTGCCACTAATGCACTTGTGAATAAATGGTGCTTTTTCTGGCTCTCTGTCCAGGCTTTTTTTCCCTATCCTATCTCTCCTGCTCTTACAAGTGGACTCCTAAGGCTATTTTTACACTGATCTCAGCACTTTCCCCCTTAGTTGTGATGTATTTATGAGTTATTTTGTCTCAGTTTCTTTAACTCAGAAATATTGAGAAGGTAAAGGTTTGTTGTGCTTTTGAGGGTCTGTTTGAGGAGTGAGAAATATTTCATTATGAGCATTTAATATAGGAGAAAAGTGTAGAACCTGTAACAAAGACTTCTCTATTAAAATTATCATTATTTGATAATCAAATCATGATTATCATTAATTACTGGTAAACGATTGTTAAAAAGATCAAAGAAAAAAGGACTTTCAAACACTAACTTAAAATTCCTTCCATTCTTAAGAGATCAGATTTCATCTGTTGGTTTTGCTAGAATTTGGTAAAAATGTTTGTGTTTGAAAATGTAATTAACTAAAGATGTGTATTCAGATTGATCAAAACTACTTTCAAGTCTACACTAAGTTCCACAAATCTGTATGGAATTTGGAAGATGATTTTAGCTGAAGGAATATAAAATATATTTAAAATTAAACAATTCAAATTCGCATTTGAAGTATGGAGTCTTTTCAAATTCGCATTTGAAGTATGGAGTCTTTTCAAAATGTGTATGTTTTTAGTTTTTGCAAATATGAAGAGCAGTTTCTTCCTCTGAAAAAGCAAAGTTTTTCCTTTTTGTCTGTATTTTTAAACTAAGAAAAAACGTACCTCCTAGAAATCAGTAAAATAAGTTAATGAGGAGCTAGAAATATTAGATATTTGATATCATCCAGACTAATTCTCCAGGTGCTTTGCAGGAAAAAAAAAAAAAGTGCAAGTACACAAGAAGCAAAAAAGAAGGCAAGAGAAGGAAAGGGAAGTGATAGAACTGGTGGAGAAAGAAGGGAGCTGCGATCTTTTGCAGGTTATGGTAAGGTGCTGTTTGTTTTTGTCCAGTGGCTCCTGCAAGGGAGTGTTGGCAGCTGGGAAGCCGAAGTGACAGATGTGCTAGACTGGCTTCTTGTAGGGCTGAGCAGGAACCTGCTGGAGCAAGTGGTGCGTTATCTTCCCGTGCCCACAGGAACAGAGGCTGCAACTTACCAGTCCCCAGGAAAGCACTTGGTGTTCCTGCCGGTTCCCACAAAGACTTGAGCCTGGAGGATGTAATCGATAGTGCATGTAGATAGGATGAGCTTTAGAAGCCACCTTCTGTACCAGTGATCTGTATCTCTCTACAGCATGTGAAACACTATCTCTGAGAATTATATTCAAGGGCTTTCAGGAGCTTTATAAGGGAGAAGAAATGTCCCTGTCTCCTTGGCCATAAAACTCTTTCAGTGTATGCCCCTTACAGGGTTGACAGTAATTGTGGTATTTATTGCTGTGGGTACATCAGCACAAAGTATGAAGAGATACTCAAGGATGGAAATAGCCACATACTCATTGGCTGCTGGTACTTGTGGATGGGCATCTTCAAGGAAAAACTGGTTGAATGGTGATTTACAAACTGCTTCAGTTTGCTTAGTGTTCTGCTTTATGCTATCAGATTTCTATATTTTTCATTGTGGCTGCTGCCCACACGTCTTTGACAGATATGAAGCCCATATTCTGACAGATGGATTCAGGGTAGCCTGAATCTTTGTATTAGAGTGAATAAAATTAAGCTCTACTAGAAACAGAAGAGTAGCAGAAAGATGCCCTTACAGGAAAAGAACAGAAGTGTCCAGAGAGCTGATCAAACACTGACAAGGATATCATGTAAAGCAGACAATGAACTGCAGAAGGACTTACGAACCATGACTTGGGATGAGAAACAAACATTTCCAGAAGGAGTTGAAACAGAGAGAGGAGTACCAGAAAAAGGCTGAAGTCCTACAAGATGATTTCTTTTTCCTTCTTTCTTTGAAATGCACACAGCTGCATTGAACTGGCAGTCTGTTTTTGGTTAGTTGCTGTTTTTTTAATAGCAAAACATGCGAAGAAAGCCCTGGGACAAATTCAGATACAGTGTGCCTAGTATGAGACCCCTTATATCAGCAGAAACTCAGTTCCTTACACAGTTCCTCTATTTGGAAGAATGAATTACTTCTGCGGTTAAAACACTTATAAATCAGTTATGGCTGGGATTGTTACAATTAATTTGAAATCTTTTCACCTAAAGGACTTATCTTCTACATATGGATCTATGCAAGCCCATGTATATACCGTCTTCATAACATTTGCAGAGCACAGTATGGTTCTCCTCCTTCCCAAACTCTCCTTTCTTTTCCCCTCCAGTACAGAACAATTGTAGATTAACTCCTTCCATCTCACATTGCTCCACTAGACCCTTTTCTTTCTGCTTCTTATTGTCACAAGAACATTTCACCACAGACTTTTTAAAAAGAGTGTGTAAATATTCATGTATCCGTGTGGAATAGTGTCATACTATATAGAGGATCTTTGCTAATCTGAGTGGTCCAGGATGGGATCTCTACTTAGATTATGGAAGACTCATATCACTGTGCTGTGATACTTGCTAGTGCAGGATTTGGGTTTTTTTTAGGTGTACAACCGAGTTGGTCCTTTTCATTAAAATGAGTATTTTGACAAATGCCAAGTAATCTAGAAACATCCATCACAGAGCTATTTCTGCTAGTTTTGTCTATTTTTCTTTTTGCCTTTAAGATGATCTAGGATTACGAATGCAATTTTGCTGCAAGTCTCAAGGCATTCACTGCTTTACTTAAAGGTATGGCCTGAAAAGAGATGATTAAGTATGTATCTCAGTTTTCATTAAAATACATGAATCTGTTTCTTTCCTGTTGTACAAAATGAACGGGGGGGGGGGGGTAAGAAGCCTAAAAATGAGATGGTGTCATCATGTACAGGCTTAGAGAGTGAAAAGCAAATAACAGTATTGTCATATTTTGTGCTTTCTGCATGTTGAGATTGAGAATGACTTGTAGAATTTGTATCAAGTTAGAGAAGTTTCCAACTCAAAGTAACTGTTAAGAAAGTGGTATGGTTTAACGGAATGATGGTCTGAAAATATCATTACTCTTTTTGGCATTGGATCTGCTCTGTTGAATTCACTGACTCACAAAATTGAGTTCACTGACTGCAAATCTAGTGTTGTTTATAACAGCTAGTAATTTTATTGTCCTATTGGAAGCACACTGTGATCAAAGAATGAGTTGTTTGTTGTGGGTGGGGAGCAATAAGAATGGATGAAATGATAGGTGCGTGAAAGACTATCCTCTGCAAATATGCAAAAGGAAAGTACTATTTTCTTTTAAGCCAGGTGATGTATGTACTGTGAGTGGAAATTAAAAGCCAAGTGAGAAATGGATACAGGAACAAAAAAGAACAAACAGAAAATGAAGTAAAAGTGTTCATGATTTAAATCAAACATGCTTTTTTAATAGAAGAGTATGATTTTGAACAAACATTCTCTTTTTAATGATATTTTCTAAGTCCGTGAATAGAGGTTCTTTGAACCTCTTCCATGATATTTCCATGATACTTTCAATGAATTCCACAGAATATAGTGATCAGATCTTTAATGATGATTGATTTTTCCACCCCCAAAATAAACTGTTTAGGTATTCAGTGTTAAATATCTATTCATTAGAATATGAGCACATTTCTACTGAGACAAACCCTTTCTTTGCCAAGCGTTTTGAGAAATAGTGTCCAGTGCCAGCGTGGGAGATAAGATTCTTGAACACAAGTAGATATTAGCACTGATGAATTACGTCAAACCTGACAGTTCCAGAATATCTGATTTCCCTATTCACAGAGTAGATCTCATTGTTTTAAGAGAGGTTAGCTAGGAGGTTCCTTCAAGAAGGTTCTCTCTTACGAAGGCCATGTTTCTGAGCAGTTTTAACTGTGTGAAAGTACAATGTACCGGAATACTTCAATACAAATATTAATTTGTTTAGGAGTGTCATCTGCTGCAAACTGCATTGGGTTGGGAGCTTGTCGTTTTACTGGAATAACCGTAATATTTCCTCAGTTAATTTCCTTTGAAGTTGCTGCTGTATAAACTGATTCAGCATGAGGAAAGTGCTATGGGATATGTGCTATGCAGATTTTAGGAAAGCCAGAGAATCCTCACGTTTATGCCTTGCAGTATCTTTAATCAGTGGGAGGTTTAATACACCCTCACTGTTTATAGACTAAGCAGCCTTGTAGAAAAGGTAATATTATATTCAGTGACTACTGTTAAACTGTAATAATGGCCAGAACTGGATATGTGTGAAGTATGTATAAAGACATTATATGCAGAGATAAATTTGAATGAGAAAAGCAAAGAACTTCTTTGGGATGCTGAAAATATTTTGAAACTATTTTGAGATAGCTCGTGTATATCCCAGGGCATTGGTAAAACAGCAGTATTTTCTATAGCATAGTGAGTTTGGCATAAAGAGATGAAATAACATTTTTCAGAGGAAAAATTAATACCTAGGTCATCTAAAATGGCGTAAAAGAGGGCGTTTACATCACTTAGCTTCAAGGTGAAATATATAAGATACAAAGTGATAGAGGAGAAAAATCCCACTCATTATTGTCACCTGTCTCAGTCAAGCATCCAAGACAGCTAAATGCTGCTTGTTGTCAAAAGAGAGAGGTTGCTATCCTCAGATAATGATGGGTTTCACCTTTCTTAGATACTCATTTATGATTTGGATGAATCAGTTTTTGTCTTTCTCCATTTATTACAGAGAGTACATAACTAGCTTCAATAGATGCTTAATTTTGAGATACCTTAAATGAGATGAAAAATATCTGATAGTTGCTAAAAGCTAAGAGGATGCATCATTCCCATTGGTACATAATGGATATGAAGAAAGAGTCAAATCACAAAATCTGATGTAATGTAATTTATGTGATGAAAAACAGAATGGAGCAAGAGGTATTTACATGGCATAACACTTAAGCATATACAGCCAAAGGGTCAAAGCATATATGTTACTTCTTCTCTGGTAAGCTACATCTGAACATTTACAGGTATTGAGTTTCCTCCTGCTAGAAGAATTAAGCAGTGAGACTGCACTTTCAGTCATATATTTGCTGTAAAGCTCACTGCCAGCCAAAAAGGGCAATGATGGTGAGGAGGAAGAGGAGGAAGAAGATGAAGAAGAGAAAGCTGGGATTACTGCTGCTAACCTTTCATAAGGATCGTCCTGGCCTGTGCCCATTCTGTCCTTCCGTCTGTTGTCAGTAGGCCAATTGGAGGCAACATTTCCTCTTCATTCTCTGCCATTTTGGCTATCTTTCGTAACTGAGTAAAAAGGTCTCCCTCACTGAGACGACGGAAATTAATGACAACATCCAAAACAAAAAACTGCAAAGAAACAATAGAAGTCAGAAGAACAGTCACAAATGGGTAGACTGGAACCCTTACTAGTCCAGTATCTTGCCTTAGTCTGGGTGTTCTCGAGGTATTGAAGTCCTGCTCAGAGAGCCAGGCCTGAGGGCGATGGAGAACAAAAACACTGGGACTGGCTTAGGGCTGACCTCCACTGGATTTTTACACCAGTGGCTGTAGAGGATTTACGCTGGGTATCAGAGTCAAATAAAGCATGTTATTTGAATAAGTTAAAAATACCTGAGGAGATGAAATCGGGAAGCGTATAAATAATTTCTGTGGTATTTTTTGTTTAAAAATAACCTAGAGAACTTCCCATTAATATGAAGAAGAGGACTTTGTGGAAAAGAGACTTACCAGAATCTTCAAAGGAGGTCTGTAGGCGCTGCTCAAGTACTGCAAGTCGTAGAGCTGTTGTACATGTACTCTGCCCAGCCAACACGCTCTGCTGCTTGGCAGCATTAACCATTAGTCTGGGCGGACTGCCCCTCTAATGCTTCAGCATTTCTACCTGTACCTGTGTGAACTTGTCCCAACATAGCTTAGGGTCCCCTGCAAGGGATGGTGCTATATATGCCTTGCACCGTATGTCAATGCCTAACTGTCAAGAGATGAGCATTTCCAGTAAATGCACTCTAATACAATTTTTTTCCTCTGTGGTTTCCTCTCTGTTTAATAAACATTTTTGTTTGAATGAGAAAGCAGATGAATTCTGCCACATTCCTCCTTTCTGCATCAGTGTACTTAGAACATAATGTGGGCTACGGACAAAAATGCTGCAGAAGCATCTTTGGGAAATATTGACAGTGAATCGTTGGTAAGAACCAAATAAGGCTCCAGTGAGCTCATATGTAGCACGCTAATTGTGTTCCTGAGCAGTGATTGGATTAGGCTGTTCTTGAGTGAATTTAAGCCAACTAAGAAACATAGGAAGGTATAAAAAAAGAGCATCCATTTACCTGATTGTTACAAGCAACAATGATATGCTCAGGTTCTGGCATTACACTGCTTTTCTGGGCCACAAGAGTGTCTTTGGTATGTCCTGGAAGACGATAGGAAGAAAAGAGTCCATAGTATTGCTTCATACAGAGAGGATGACCAGACAGCTGTCCACGAGCAAAATCAACAGGTAAAGCATGGCTGGAGAGAGAGAAGGAGAAAAACAAAGCCAGAGGAAAACAGGGGAGAGAGAGACAGAAAGGAAAAGAAATCTAATCTGTCCTTTGTTCTATTACAATTAGATCAGGTATAACACAAATTGAATAATAAAACAAGATTACAGTTATAAGGGAAATAGATGAATTCCCATACCAAAGCTAAATACATCATTCCTGGCAGCCTCATGCATATTCATTAAGCAATTGCATTATCATCTAGTGGAAATGGAAAGAACAGCAGGTCATGAACTGCAGTGTGAGTGGGAAGGCTGCCTGGAAGGGACCCCTGAAACTTAGCAGGATGGAAATCAGCAGAACAGCTGGAAAAGATGTAGCACTTAGGAAAAAGTGCTGAAGAAATTAAGTACAAATCACAGAAGACTTGCAATGCCGAGGATGGTTAGAGTGCTGCGTAAGAGGGTCTTCTCTCTGGGACCTGAGGATCCTGCCTGATGAATGGGAACACCCTGGACAATACAAAAGTCTTTTCCTTTTTTTTTCCCGAACAGCTTCACTTAGGTGCTAATCCTTCCTTAGATCTATGGGAAAATAAGTGCTGAAAACTTGATCCCTTTTATTGGAAGCCAGGTGGAAACAATACCCCCTAAAAGGCTTCTTCAGTGATCAGGAAAAGAAAAAGTGTTATTGCAGCTATGATTATGGATTGTAAAATATCCTACTGACATTGCAGCAGGAAATAATGCAGCTGTCACTTGGGAGAGGCTGCAGGGACCACAGATAGAAGAAGATCTTGTGGTGAAGTTTTCCTTCAGCAAAAAAGGGCTAAGCTTCCAGCCTACCAGAGAAGGGACAGGAGCAAAGAGGCCTGCCTGGTAACCCAGGAGGGTTACTGTGAAACGGCTGATGCAGGTTATCTTGTTAAACTGCAAAAGTTCAGGAATATTTACTCAGTTCCTGGCCCTGTGGAGCTCTCTGTATCACCTCATTTTACTGTAGTTCAATTTTTTGTTGCTCATCAACAAAATAGGGGTATTAGTGTTTTCTTCCTCCCACATTTTATGTAATGCAGACATCCCCTTATGTTTAACACATTGTTTAGCACATGGCTCCCTGATCATAGCTGGGAAACATTGCTACAGGAGTGGTAAAGATCATCTGAGATGATTGGAAGTAGTGAATTAGCAGGATGGATTTAGATAAAACAGTCTATGATTATAGCAGTCAAGGAATGGGTTATTAACCCTAGTGGGACGCCCAAAATTGGCAGTGATTTAGCATATGAGTGTCTAAGTTCTTACGACTCTTATGTGAGTAAGTTCGGCTTTGCTTGGATACTTAGTCCTGGCAACTATATGAAGTATCTGCAAAATTAAAGTTGGAATTTTGTGTGTACTGCATGTTGAATGATTTGGGAGAAGCTAGGAGTACAGTAACTGTTAGAAGACTTCAACAGTGATGTAAGGAATCAAAAATGTAATTATAATGTAATTATAAGCAAACATTAGTAACAATACGAGCACACTGCAGTGAGGAGTTAAATGACTACTGATCTAAGGCAGACAGATCTAATCAGAGGAGTCTTTGGATCTAGATGAGTGAGGTCAAAATAATAAGAATTTAAATTATCCTTTGGTCAACTAATGTTGTTTCTTATCTTGGATACTGTCATATAAAGATGCAGTGAATGACATTAGTATGCAGTAGCACATCACAGTACGTCTGTGATGGTCTATGCAGTTCCATGGCATTTCTTGGACAAAAGCACATACTCTTGAATAAGTACCTCTTCTATATTTTGTGAGTAACTGTCGGACTTTGAACTGAAAAGTTTAACAGCCCATCCCTATTTATTATCTAATTCATAAATTATCTATTATCTAATTCATAAATGGTAAAAGCTATGTTATTTAATATGGATTTTGTTTTCATCATCCAAATAAGTGTTGGCTATAGCATATGATGTAGGTATTTCCAGATGGGAAAATGACCTTCTCCTCTATGGTGCAGTCTGTTATACCTAGCACTCCTGCTATTTTTATTCTTCAGACAGCAGTGATTTTAGCAGTAATTTTGGAAAATAGTAAGTGAAGCTTCTTAGATGCTATTACGAGCTATGTTATGTAGGCCCTAAAGAATAATAGAGCGCTCCTTCCTGCCCCATTTATGCCCAGAAAGAGAATAATCAACTTTTTATTATTATTATTATTATTTTTACTAGCCACTGAACCAGAGTGCCTGTGATGAGGGTTCTTCCTTCTGGTCGGATGTATTAGTCTTTTTTTTCTGGAGTGGAGGGGAGCTAATATTCAAAATGTAGGGTGGAATACCTGTGAGGGAGTGCCCCATCCTGGCAGTTCTCAGGTACCTGGGGGCACTGGCAGGCTGTGTTACGGCATGTTGTTTGGGGCCAGGGAACACTGGCTTCTTGATATATTCTCAATAGGTTTGTTAGGCAATTGTTTGTACTTCAAGCTGAACTGTACATTTGAAAATGATGACTAGCACACATCAAAAAGGATCCTTTTCTGACCCGCTAGATTGCAGTAATAAAGTAGAAAGCACATGAAAAAATGCTGAAGCAGCGATGCTGGAGCCCTGTTCCTTCCAAATGTTGGAGCAGTCCAATGCAGCCTGACCTAGTGCATGTCAGAGCACCTCTGAATCAGAAGCCTCGCTGAAACTCAAACAGCAGCTCTCCTTCCAAGCTACTTACGTGTCCAGTAAAGCTTTATAGTCTTGCACTCCTGAAATGAGATTGGCAGCAAACCTGCAAGCAGAAGAGAGAAGTAACATCAGTTTTCTGTCATTCGGCAGCACTGGGCGATTTCTGAGAGACAGAGGAGAGCCTGGATGATTGATTATACAACATAAAGAGAGAAAATCTTCAGTCTCAGCAAGAAAAGCCCCCTTTACCCTTCCACCCAAAACCAAAATTAATTTACGTCAAGAGAAATACGAAATCCTAGAAATTATCCTAGCAAATGGTTAAACCAAACTACCACAGGAGGAAGCCTGAAAGCAGTTATTTAGAGAATGGGAGCAGAATCTGAATATTTAATAGGATCCTTAACATGGGTTTCAGTATCAACACTCATAAGCTGTCCCATTTATTAGAGTACTTCCTGTCCTAAGCAGATATTCTTTCTGCAGGGCTGTGGACAGGTGTATTATTTCCTGACATTGCCCATTTGCACTGTGTCTGAATGGGAGGCTGTGAGAAAAATGTTTCCTTGTTATAGTATATGCATTAGAAAATGCAAAGCAGAGGTTTTTAGAAAGACATGTGACAATAAATTTAGTCAGTAATGAATAGAAGCATTTATAGTTATGTTTAAAGTAAAGATCCATTGACTGTCTATGCAAAATGTTAAAATAACACATATTGGCTTCAAGGTTCTGGCTGTTTTATAATAGCATAAATTCATATGCAGTTAATTCTTTCAGTAATGAGCAGCTAGAGAGTGCTAAAAGCCAAGAGAAAATTGCACTATATGCAGGTAAATTTGATCTGGTTTACTGCTTAAAAGAAGAAAATGTTTCAGCAAAGGTCAAAAAATGGAATCCTTTTTTAAGGGTATCTGGAGAGGTGTATTATGTACTTGGCTACCTAGTTACCTTCTCACTTTTTAAGTGATTGTAGCCACCCATAACAGTTCAAAGTAAAAATATTGACCCAGGCTGTGAAGAAGGGGCCTGAAGAAAGCCATGTTGTTAGGGAGGAATAATTTCTGAATTCTCATTCTTAACCCCCTATGTTGTTTCTAGTGTCCTTTTGGGCATCCAAAAGAGACAAATCAATGCTACTGTGAACTTCTTGGTTTGCAAGGTGGGTAGGAGTCATAGTGATTGAATGTTAAAGATTGTTTTTCTTTAAACAATGTGCCAGGAATGTGCATTTCTTTTTCCCAGCAAGAAATGATTTACTTGAATTATACAATGGATTGCTTTGCAAATATTCATTTAAAAATGATAAATAAGTTGGCATTTATTTTTTTCTAATGCAATAAATGTAATAGTAATGACACTTTTATTTCTGAATCTCAGTATAAGAGAGAAACACTGCTGTCAGCCAGTTGGCCTACCAGGAAATTATTTAATGGTAACAGCCCTTATTTTTTAATGAAAGTTGATTTGTCTCTTTGCCAAAGCGATGTATTTAAAATATTCTTTCATTTAGCAAAAGCTGCAAAGTCTTATTACATTACCTCAGCTGGTCATTTACATCCTTGAAATACTGACGAGCAAAAATAATTGCTGGGCTAGAATTGACTGGAAGAGCTAGCCGGTTGTTGAGGTACATGTCATCCAGCCAGTAGTTAAATACCTGAGGGAAGGGGACAGAAAATCTTACAGCCAAGAAGAACAAGCAGAAAGGCAGCTGGGGGAGGGGGGGGGAAGGACTTGGTGCACCCTGCATCAGGCCTGGGCTCTGATTAATGGAGCCACTGAGCTTTTTCAGGCTAGGCTTTCTGACCTGAGCTGAAATCAGCTGCAATTCCATAATCCTATTTTTCAATCAATGGCAATTTACATTGTGTTCCATTAAAAAGGAAGCAACTCCCATAGTGTGGTGGTTTTAGTATTTTTTTATTTTTATCTCTCTACAACAAGAAAATCTTTGAGTGCAACATGTTAACTACTGACTCCTGAATAGCCTTTGAGATACATTCAAGAAATGGATAGATAGATAGCCACTGGTGGTGGCTTTCCTCATGGGGCTACAAATATTTATCAATAATGCTGAGATGCTCTGTTGTTACCCCTCAAATACCATCCCAGTGTAGCTGAATACAGAGTGAGAAAAGAATTTCCTAATGGGTTTTGCAGATACAGACATGTAGATAGGGTGGATAGGGACACTTTTATGGCCATTGGTGCAAATGCAAATTACTGATGCTTAACCCAGGCAGACACACATTAAATTTCTAACCATTTTTATTGAAAACATAGAGGAATAGTAAAAGTAGTTTTGTATGTCTGAGCAGAGTTTGAGGAATCATTGTGGGGAAAATGGAGGATTTCTTAAAAACATCAAGTAGTCTGTCTGAGTTTAGCAGGCAAGCTTTGCATGTAGTAACTATAAACAACAACCAAATTATGCAAAATAATTATGAATGCAGGCATCTGTTGAAAAAGTTTTCCTCTGAGGTACTTCATTGCTGTTAGAACAGATGCTTCCCCCACATTCTCTGGAGTCTTCAAGAGAACAGAATAGAGCTGTATTCTTGACGAGTTAAATTCCAAGTTATAACATTTACAGTTTATCTTAAGAAGCAGGTATTTAATTTTAATGACCAGAATTTGAAGTTGAGATGTTTCAGAAAAACCTTATACCTGCTTCCTCTATGATTTTTATGCTGTAAGCAGTTAAATATACATTTCTCTCTTGGTGGTGGTGATCAGGGACTCTATTTTTTTTAAGAAACGTTTAATTTAGTCACCAAAACCATGAAGTTCTACGACCTGAATAACACAAACAGATTTGGTGGTATTTAGTAGGTCCTCAGACTGCAGCAGCAAGTAGTTTATAAAATAAGCACTACTTTTAAAATAAGAGCTATCCTGCAAACACTGTAGACTTTTTTTCTGACTATAGCAAAAATTTGATTGTTTAAAGAGTTAAAGGAGGGCTATGCTTCGGTAGCAAGCCTGCAACATTTCAGTGAATCCATTAAACCACTCAGTGTGTCTCTTCCTTGCTGGGATAGGAGGACTTCAATAAAATCACAGTGTTTCTAACTTTCAGCTGCTATATTCTAACATGGTCAATACAGGCAGGATGGATTGTGACTGGAATAATCAGATCTGTTTTATGTATAGATACTTAATTTCCCTGTCTTTGGAAGCAGAAATCTGGCCTTTTTTTAAAGACTGAGCTCTTGGCATGAAGTATGTTACATATTTTATATATAGTATATGTATGCTTTATATATAGCACACGCACACACACACACATATATATGCTTTGTATATAGCATATTTTATATATAGTATATAGCATATATATATGTTCTGCAAAGAGAATACTTTTGGGAAACCATATGGTATATTGTGACACTGAATGTCAAGTGATAGTCTTATTTCAAAAAAATAGTTCCTACTTTAAAATATTCTATTCCAGAATAATTTTACTGGATCAAAGATTTGGCTAGATGTATATGCAGAGCACTTTTTGCAGTCCTATCAGAATGTATTTTTCTTTTCAAAAAAAAAAATCATGTAATTTAAGGGAAAATCTGGAATTACATCCAAAGGATCTAATATAGTGCTTCTTACAGATAAACTGATACTTGAGTCTGAGATGCATGAATTCCCTTGTTTATCTCCATAAATTATTGACCTGACTTAATAATGATGTGGATTTTGACATTGTTTGCAAAGTCTGGCCTAGTGAGTATGAAATATTCATTCCCTTAGGAAGAATCTGATATGACCCCTGTTTTATAGTGACCCATTGAAAAATTACTGCAAAAAGTAGTGATCACATATAGAACACCACAAGTAGCTTGTAAATAGCATCCTCCAACACAAATGATTATTTTTCTAATCTGTATTTGCTTACCCAGTTTGCTGTCTTTTCCCTTCTTTCCTCGAGGATTTGCTGCAAGGATTCCCCTAGGCCTCCTGCAATTCCAAATTGCTCCACAATGACCTTGGTCTTTCTAAATTGCTCCTCTGGCACCAAGTGTTTCATGCAATGTAGGTACATGTGTAAGGTCTGTTGCAGTGGTGGGACTGGAAGTTTTGGCACTGTCTAATCATAGAAACAAAACAAAACAAGAGATTAGTAAATAATTCTATCTATTCCCCAAATGTCCTTTTTCTTTTTTCTTTTTTTTATTTTTAGATAGGCAGAGGGAATATTATCAATACAGTATCTTGGAGTAATATACCGGTTTCAGATTGGGTGCTGATTTTGAGAGTGGCATGTCACAGCCAGTGTGTATAAAAATGGATGTCCTGGAGGAAACCAAAGTCCACGTAGTCCAGCAGTCTTTTACAGCAATCAGTACTAGATACTTAGGAAAACAGCAGAGGAATCAAGGCGGGTTCAGAGCTGGTTTCCACTCCCCAGGACAAGGACAAGGGAGAAGTGCTTTGGACAAATATTTCCTTTGAGGAACAGGCTCTCTCTGAGCTCAGATTCCTCGTAGCTCAAATTCCAGCTCTGCTTTTGGCATCTATGGAAAAGTCAGTGCTGCATTACGTTTTCCTATTTGGACACTGAAGATCACAGATACTCATAAGAAGTGTTGTAGGATTAAGTACCTGTTATTAATGAAGATGCAAATCCAGGTTAGCTTGTAATACATCTTAAATCTCAGAAATAAAAAAAATGGTTACTTTGCAATTTCAGACTATGTTTAATCAGGACATATCTCTTCTGTCATTGATTTCTTGGTCAGTGGAAATAGATGTAACAAAAAGTATTTCTTATTGATATCTTGTTTTGACCCTACCTTTCTGGGTACATTGCTAAACTGCTAAGGACAAAAGCTTTAAATCCAAGGGATTTAGATGACTAACTTTAGGTATATACACCTGGTATCTTTTAAATGAGCTTGTAAATGAATCCTGTGTTATAGTCTGATACTTCCACACTGTTAAGAAGCAATTATGTGCTATCTCTGACTACCTAGTAATGCGTCTGTTGTTGTATGATAGTATTTCACTTACAGGATGTTAGGAGGATAAATTAATGTATTCAGATATGAGAAGTATTAATGTATTCAGATATGAGAAGTACTAACATGAGATCAAAGTTCCTGAATTTAAACTGCTGCAAAATAACTGATGTTCCCTGAAAAAAAGTATTTAGCTCTGGAACAGAGCTTGTTTTACAAGTAACTTTTAAATTAATTTACATTAAGTTTACATCATTAATCTTACTGCCAGCAGTCAAAAGTCATTTATCTTCAGTCATTTTTGTTTTCTTATTTTTTCTTTTCCCTGAAACAGTCACTTACTGTCTCATTTTTACTGCATGTGTCTTCCTTCTTCTTCTGCATGGGCTTTTCTAGGACAGGCATTCCTGCATTTCGTTTGATATCTTTTGTTGAAGACAGAAATTGAAGCCACTTGGGAGCACTTATGGAGCCTCACACCTCAGTTCTGGAAAAAGAAAAGATTTAAAGTCCAGTCAGTAGCCATTATTTACAATCAAAATGTACACAGGGAATATTCCCTGCGCAAGCATACACAGAAGATTCAGAACGCAAAACTGAAGAGAAATAGAAATATTGCTTTCGAAACTACTGAACTAAGCCCTGTGGAGATTACTCTGACATTCTATTTGTCTTATTTTGCTATAAATTTCTTTATCCAGAACTATCTGATGCACATAAATGGTCCCTTCTCAACATGGTTTATTTTGTCCCTCTAATTTACTTTGCAATGTATCTTGCTGTGATCTGCACATACGTTTGTGTTACTACTGTTCATTAGCTGGAAGAAGGAGGTAACTTTTCTTTGGATGCACTTACATCAGCATAGGTCATAGTAAGGCTGCAGTTATCTGTCTAAGGTTCTTACGTGCCATCCTCATACCATTTTATCTCAGAGCACCAGTCTTTAAATGTATTTATTACTGCGCAGTTCTACGCAGTGAAGTTCTACGCAGACACAGTGAAATGCTGTTGTCTCTACTTTAAAGATGCAAGAGCTATGAAACAGGGGCTTAATGGAGATGTGCCTTCTGCCCAGCACATGCTAGAAGCTTGCAGGGTGCAGGTGCTCGTGGGGCCTGGGGCCACAGCAGCTCCAGGCAGGTGGGTGGGCTGAGTGCAGCTCGTCAGCAGCAGGGTGACTGGGAGAGGTGCCATGTGCTGTGCTTCTGCTACTCCGCGGAGTAGTCTTTCCAAATGGCAGAGACCTATCCAGGGAGACTACTTAATCTGCCAAAAGTCACTTAAGTTGCCCATGACAGAGCAAATAATTCCACTTGTGTCTCCTAGGTACTGTGCTTATCCTTGTTTTCACCTCTGCAAATGCCTCTTATTCCTTTTTAGTACAAGAATAAGCTGTACTGGCACACACATTTCTTCTGGTGTGGTAGTGCCCACACCAAGAAATTATCCTTCAATTTCAGTGGTACAGTTAAAGCAGAATAACTTCCATGTGTCCAGACAGATGTTTTTGTTTTTAATTACTTTGCACTGTGGATATGCAAAATATAAAAGCAAACATCTGTTGGCTAAGTAGAAAAGAATGTTATATTTCTGTTATGAAACCTTTGGGACTATAAATGCAGGGCACTTGAATTATTTCTGCAACGTTTTTAAAAATGGTTTGTATGAAAATGTACGATGTGTGAAAGTGAGATGAACAGTCCTGGTTAGAGCTGCACACGGGGGATTGTGCATTATTCCTTTCCCAAGGAACCACCCCAAGGTAGTTTCAGTCTTTCGGACTTGGCACAGCTCTGCAAATAGGTACATGATCACTGAACATCCTGTGTTGCTCCTGTCCTGATCTGGCTGCAAGTGGTGCCATGTGTTGTGAAGTAGATTGTATAAGATTGAGAGATGTCCCCAGGCACTGCAATGAGGCACATACCAAACTCGTGTTGATCTGTCATCTGCTCAGGGTTTTGGCACAGGTGAGAGACTATTTCCCTTGCTGAAAGGCCACATTAACCCGCTGCGCTGCTCAACTCCCTCTCGTGTACTGCACAAATCTCATCACATATCAGTGAATTCCTAACAACACAGATTCAAAACATTTCAAATAAAGGACCGGTCCTCTAACTCCTAGAAGACTGTGGCTTGCCAAGTTGTTTAGGTGCTAGACGCAGCTCTGACCTGTGTTCAAATACAGAGAAGCCATTTTGTCTTCAGAGTCCCAAAAGCCTTTTTCCCCTAAAGGAATAATCTTGCTTGGTATTTTTTTCACTTGCGCTTTTGTTCTTTCTTTCCCTATTTCTTATTTCTTTATTCTTATCTCCTTCTTTCCTTACATTTCTTGTCACACTGCAATAATTCCCACATTAACTCAAAGTCCATATTGGCTCTGTTTTTCTGGGAAATGTTATTAATAAAACAACCTCGCATATCTGTAAAATCAAAACCAAAGAGAGTTTGGTGGTAGTGTCAGCCTAAACTGTACTTGTCTGTCATGTGGATGAACTGAAGCTTTGTCTCTGGTTTAAGCACTGCCAGCTTAGTACCATGCCCAATCCTAAATTTGCTTAATATTGAACAGGGAAAAAACTGACACAGAGAAAATCCCGGAGAAATTCAAGATGACTTCAAAGTTGCTCACTCGGATAGCTGTGAGGTGCATTGTCAAAGTTATTAGGCAAAAAAAGAAATAATCCTAGCTGCTTTTATTTACAGCTGGCTTAGCTGAAGGGCTGTGGTGAGCAGCTTAGTGCGGTGGCTGTGCATCGCTGCAGGCAAGGGAGCCGGGGGCCTTCTCCGCAGCTCAAAGCGGCGAAGCGGCGGCGAAATCCACAACAAAGGGGGCTGATCTCTGCTGTGGCAGGCGGCGGGAGAGGCTCGCAGAACCAGCCCACGTGCTTGTGGCTGAGTTCTCCGTACAGTCGGGGATCGGGAGGCGACTTGCAATATATAATGGCATTGCAGCGTTACGCTTAGCCCCCGTCTATTCATTCACAATCTCGATGTTATCAGGAAAATAAAGTTATCAGGAAGCTGTGCTCAGAGCGCGCGCTGCTACGGCCTTGTGCGTTGCTGCGGAAGCCGGAGCCGCCTTAGCGCCTCGTGTCAGCTCCCCGCCGGCTGCAGGGCGGCACGGCTCCCGGGCAGCGCTCAGCTCTCCGCCTGCGCCCGGCTCTCTCGCCCCGACACGTCCGCACGCGTTACCGCCGGGACAGCCCCTCTCGCAAGCGAGACCCGCGGGCGGCGGCGACGGGGCGGCCCCGGGGCTGCCGCCGGCCCCGAGGGACAAGGGCCGCGGACCGGCCGGCCGAGCCCGCGGGAACCGCCGCCGCCCCGCGCCGCTGCCGCTCCCGGCCGGCGGCTCCCCGCGCCGGCGCTTCGTGCCGCGCCCGGGGCGGCGGGCGAGCCGCGCCGGCGGGGCGCGCAGCCGCCCGCCCCTACCTGCTCGGCGACGGAGCTCCGCGGCGGCGTCCCGGCGGCTCTGTCCAAGGTACCGCGGCCGCCGCCTCCGTCCCCGGCCAAGTCCCCTCTGGGGCGGGGGGCGTGCGGAGCGCGGCTCGTCCCCCGCCGCTGCAGCCTGGCTCCTCCCCGCCCGGCGCCGCCCGGCCTGGGAACGCCCCACGCCCCGGGAGTGTGTGCAACAGGCGCTGCCGCCCGCCCTCCGCGCCCGCGGGCGGGAAGGCGTCGGGCCGAGCCTCTCGGCTTGCAGTGCCCCGCGCTTACTTTGTGACCAGCAGTACAACTGCTCCTAACTCGCTGCGTGCGGCCGCTCCCAGGAAGGATGGAGGAGCTGCCACGGAGCCCACGCTCCCCGCGCCCCTTTTACCGCAGGTCGGGGTTAGCCGCTGCCTCTCGGGCTGCCCGGCGGCGCCGGCGTGGGGGTCCCCCGGAGGGCGAGGTGCTAAGCTGTCAGTGACCATTTTAGCCCAGACTCGGGCAAATAGCAGGGATTTACCTTCCGTGCCAATCTGTGTCGCGGCGGGACACCTGCGGCTTCTGAAAGCAGCTCTCGCACCGCGCCCGAAAAGGGCGGACAGCCCTGCCCGCGGGCTGCCCGCCGGCCGCGGCGGCAGCGGTCCCGGGAGCGGCGGGGAGGGGTCGAGGGGCGGTGGCAGCGGCCCCGGGCTGCCGGGAGAGGCGCGGGGCGGCCCTGGAAGCGGAGCGGGTGGCGGCGGAGCCGGCGCCCCGCGCAGAGCCGCCGCTCGAATAACGCGGCCGGGGGAAACGCCGCGGCCGGGGGACACGGCGGACGGCCGCTGTGCCGCGCTCCTGGTCATCACAAGGAGAGGCTGTATTTTAGGAAAACGGGATTCAAGTCTTACCCGCATTCGTTATTGCTTTTCTTTTGGTAAACCTGCCGTGCCATTTCTTAGTAGCTTTTTCATTAGTTTTGCACCCTTTGAGCAGCGATTCGAGTGTCCCCGAAAGCGACTATAGCAGCGCAAGGTCAGTCAGTCTGTCGCAGTTAAAATAGGATTGATGAACGATTTCTCTGTTCCTCCTTCGCAGCGCTCATTTCCCTAGAGAACTGGTGAAAACTGTTTTAATAGTTGCTGTTGCCGTTTGTGTCTTTTTTTCCACTTGAGAAAATAAGCCATTTAATTATTTTTCTAATGCAGTGGGAATTTAAATAAACGATTTTATTTTATATCAGGGGAAACTTCCAGGGCAAAACATGAGCTGTTTTTCCAATATGTGGTTTGATCAAGGTTTCTGCTTTTTGTAAAGGTTTGAATGAAGCACCTCACCCATCTTTTCTTTGTTTTGTTTAATCCCTATCGGCTATATTGTGGCAGACGCTGTGATTGGGACAGCATTAAGGACCAGAAAGGCGTTTTGCAGTATTTGCTGTAATTTGCTCACATGCTGTAAATGTAATTTCTGGAATACGTGAAAAATTAAATTCGCGATTGAGAAGTATGAAAATACGAGTTAGCATCAAGATGCCGTTTTTAGGTAGTGTATCGATAGTGTATTTGCAATACCATGTTGTTTACTCGAATTTATTAACACAGTTTTCGAAGAATAATACAAAAAAAAATCATATTCGGGTTTTCTCTTGAGTGATTTTGGCAAATGATGAGGTTGAGGTTATGAGGAGTTCTCACCACATGGGTTACACGGAGCACAACAGTCTCCCTCCCTAAAGCAACTCACATCAATGAAACAAAGACAATCGATCCCCTTTGATTCCATTTATTCAAGTCATATTATTCTTGTAGTTTGGACTTCAATGTAATACAGCATATTGCACTTACTGGAGAGAAGCACAAAAGAAAAAAAAATGAGTACAATGCTTCAGTTTATTCCCAGAGAAGAATAACACGTTGTGATAGTTGTTGCTCTTCTTAAATACATGAAAACAACTGAAATCTAAGTATATGTACACAAGATTTATTAAGTCCTTGAATATGCTGTTTGAAATTTATTACACAGACTTTTTTGCTTTTCTTATATTTTTACAGAGATATACAGTATGTCTCACACAGTTTGAGCTCAAGAAAACTTTGCACAATTAGATCTCAGCTATGAGGTTGGGTTTTGGTTTTGTTTTTTTGGAAGGACCACCACAGATTTATGCCAATGATCACTCAGATAATCTTCTTTGGGATTGAATCCCTGCCCCCACCCACCTTGCCAGAATGCTGAAGGAAATACAGATTAAAAATAAGTCTAGGAGAAAGCCATTATATCATGACAAAGGTTAAAATGTATATATTGCACATTGGTACATAAATGTATGGCAATAACACTTTCATCCCCTTTTTCCTCCCTTCCACATGCCACTTCTTGTTACCGGGAGGTGGACAGCTCGGAGTAACCTAACTGTATTCATAATCTGAACAGTCCTCCTCAGACGCCCCTGTCAGGTCTCTGTGGTAAGAGTCCACATTGTTCTCCTCTGTTTCACCTGCCGCATGGAGGCCTTTGCCCTTGCCTTTGCACTCCTCCATTTTAATGGTGTCATAGAGTCCTTTAGGTGCTTCTTCCAGGAGGATGTTCCTCTCCGAGTGGGAGGGCTTCATCTGGCAGACATTTTTGAGGAAGAGGAGAACAGGGGCATAAAGCACATTGGCGAGACCCATTCCTAGGTTAAGCTGCACAAAGCCCATGGTGTGCACGATCTGGCCAGCCACGATGGGCCCCAGGGCATATGCCACGGAGTAGGAGATGTCTGCGATGGCGTAGATGCTGCCATAGACAGATACGTGGCGTACATCCACCAGGAAGGCCAGGGTGGGCAGCAGGGCTGTGTCCACCAGGGCGATCCCGAAGCAGATGCCACAAAGGGGGATAACGACCTGCCCGAAATTCCTACAGGCTGGCACCACACAGGAGCTAGCGCCAATGATGGCCATGCCGAGGGCCCCGTAAAACCACTGGAGGTGGGGGTACTTGGCAGCCAGCCGGACGGTGACGTAGACACCCAGCACGTGGGGGAAGAAGGCGGGCAGCCAGGTGAGGCCCATCTCCCACTCCGTGGCCCCCATGGACTCCTTCATCCAGTTGGCAATGGTGGGCTCCAGGAAGGCGAGGGGGATGTTGCAGGTGGTGAGGGCGCCGGCCACCACGGCGATGTAGGGGTCGGCCATGAGGCGGTGGATGGGGGTGCCGACGGGCATGTTGGCCCGCGCCCCGCCGGCGCAGGGCGGCACCAGGACGAGCAGCAGCAGCCCGTCGAGGAGGCAGACGCAGGCCAGCACCAGGAAGGGCACCCGCTTGCCGGCGAACTCGTAGAGGACGCCGCCGAAGGGCGGCGCCGCCAGGCTGCCGAAGGAGATGAAGGCCAGCGCCGTGCCCAGGGCGCGGCTGCGCGCCGGCTCCTCGGCGTAGCGGTCGGCGATCATGGCGATGCCCGCCGTGTCGGCGAAGGCCGAGCCCAGCCCCTGCAGGCTGCGCGCCGCGAACAGCGTCGCGTAGTTCTCCGCGAAGGCGAAGGTGGCCGTGGAGAGGAACATGACGGCCAGGCCGATGAGCAGCGGCACGTCGTAGCCCACGCGGTCGATGAAGGTGCCGCTGAGAGGGTTCACCAGCAGCTGCAGGATGGCCTTGGAGGCGAAGAGCACCCCGATCTGCACGTCCTCGTTGCCCGCCGCCGCCGCCGCCGCCGGGTACCGCGCGAAGAGGCGGCTCCGGTTGCCGCCGCCGCTCTCGTTGCCCCTCGCGGCGGCGGCGGGCGCGGCGCCCCCCCCGCCGCGCATCACCGCGATGTAGTTGGGGATGATGGGCACGATGACCATGTAGAGCATGTTGTCCAGCAGCAGCGCCACGCACACGATGACCAGCAGCAGCCGCCGCTGCCGCCGCGCGTCCTGCATCGCCGTGCCCAGCCGCCGCCGCCGCTCGCCCACGGCGTCCGAGAGCCGCGCCACGGCGGCCCGCGCCCGCCCCGCGTCCCCCGCGCCCGCCATCGCCCGCGCCGCCGCCGCTTCAGCGCCGCCGCCGCGCCGCCCGCATGGGGCACGGCGGGGGCGGCCCCGCCGCCGCCTCCCCCGCCGCCGCCGCGAGAGCCGCCCGCGCCGGCCGCTCACCTCCCGGCGGCCGCCAGCAGCCCTCGCCGCCGCTCTGAGGCGGATCCGAGGGGCCGGCCCTCCATCATGACACTAATAAGCGCCGCGGAGAGAAACCCCACCCGCCCCCACGCACCGCGCCGGCCCCGCTCCCTCCCTCCCGCCTCCCTCCGCCCTCCCTCCGCGCCGCCCCGCGCCGAGGCAACGCGCCGGCGGGCGCCCAAAGCGGGGCCTGCTCCGGGGGCAGCGGTAGCGGCCGCGGCCCACCGGCAGCCCGCGTCCCCCGACGGCGCGGCCGCCCGCAGCCCCCGGCACGCCCGCCGGAGCCCGGCGGCCGCCCCGCCGCCTGCTCGCCCGTTTCGACACCGTTTCCCGCTGGTGCGGGGAGCGCGCCGCGCCGGGCGCACGCCGCAGCCTGCGGCAGCGCTCCCTGGCCCCGGACGGGCGGTGCGGGGCCGCGCTCGCCGGCGGCAGCGGCGCAGGGCTTGCTGAGACGGGGGTCGGTGCCCGGCGAGGAGCGCGGCGGCCGCTGCGCCGTGCGAGCCCCGAGTGCCCCCTCCCGCCTTCTCTCCCCCGCCGGGGCCGCGGGGAAGCGGCTGCTTCCTCCCCGGACCGCCGCAGTCACTGTGGCTGCGCGGAGCGGCTGCGGCGCCCCGGGGCTGCCGTCCCACCGGAGAGCTGCTCGCCGGGACTCCCGCCTGGGCCCGGGGCCGCGGGGAGACGACCCCGCCGACCCCGGGGCTGGCGGCCGTCCGCGGCTCGCCACGGGCCTGCCCCGAGCCCTGGCGTGTCCGAGCCGGGCACAGGAGACTGCGGGGGCTGGGCGCTTCCCGGGACGGGACCACCACAACCCCGGGTTTGAGCCCGCACATCCACAGGCAGTGTGAGGTGATCGTGTCTGCCCTGGGAAAGTGGTCCGACCTTCAGACGTGGTTTAAGATAGAGTAGAAAGCAGAGACTAGTACAGTTAGCACCGTTGTGTGTGTGCATAACACTCAATTAGACAAATATCCAGAAAAAAAAATCAAATGTACAGGTATTTTGCCACATTTTGTCTGGCCAGCTGCTCCAGCTGTAAGCCTTGCAGAACAGAGACGTTGCTCAGTTCAGATGCATCGGTATTAGGAAGATACTCTTGGCACAAAATAAAGGGTAAAAACCATTACGCCTATAGCAGAAATGACACGTGGACTGATCCGAAGAATATTTTTGCAAAATGATGTATGAAATAACCAGATCTCAGAGCTGAACCATCACTCAGAGGATGCGATGTTCAGGCTCCTTCATTTGCTTGCGTAGCACTCTGCTGGGCTTCTGTGGCCAAAAGGAAAGTGATTTATTCTGTCAGTTGCTGTATCTTGCTCTGTTGAAAGAAAACTGTCCAGATGACCAGAAAGACTTCAAGACAGATCTCTGCGTAGAGTGGCATACAGATCAGATTGCACTTACACGAAAGTGTAGTCTTAAAACACACTTAAAATAATAATACCCCTAGGCATCCATATTGTCATTAATAACATTATTTGTTATTTATTTATTACCCATGATGTAAAACTGAAGAAATACACCACCAGCAGTAGGGATAAAGCTCTCAAGCTGGGACACAAAAGAGGACAATATTCTAAATGCTCAGAAAGACTATTTCAGAGTCTGGACAGAAAATATCCAAGAGAAGAGAAGACTCTTAACTTAAAGGGTTCTAAGATAAGGCTATGGCTGCTGTGCTTGGCTGCATGGTCCAGGCTGCTTGTTGTCTGTGAGCATGATCTTGTTGCTAGTGGGCAAAAACAAAACAAAACAAAAAACCCCAAAGCCCAAACCCCCAAGCCCTATCCTCCTAGAGTTCCCAGAGTAGACCCAGAGGAAGCACATTAAAGAAGTGTTCCTGAAAGAAAACATGAGTGGAGGAGGAACAGCTCTTAGGATGAAAGAAAGCTGCTGATGGATGTTCATCCTGTTTGGGATGGATGTCACGTTTACAGTAGATGGTAATGGGTTGGGGGAGATATGACTTTGGATTATTGCTCTGCTGCAGTCAGGAGTATTGGAATCTTGGCTCTTGCTTGATGAGGCACTTTATTTGATTAAAGTTTCCCTTTTAATCAGAGATATGGCCATTTCCCGTCTCTAAAATGGAATCTGGCTCTGGGGGTCATGTCTGGATAATAAAGGGACTGGTTCTCTTGTCTCAGGAGAGATAATATTGAATTTATTGCCATCAAGGGAAAGCAGAATTATATTTGTAAAATGTTGCAAAATAAATTTAGCTTTCTTAGTAAATCAAATCAGCTGATACCTTTATCTGCAACAGATGCGTCATCACTACGTGAGCTTCTTTGACTGGACAGAACTAATAGGGAGAAGATGTACCTTCAAATGTAGTCGGAGTTGATGGATCCACAGTAAATTAAAATAAGACTCCTTGGTGTTTGGACTCATAATTATCTTTGGGATGGGACTTTTAGGGTGAGATGAGGTGAAATGACTTTTAACATTTTGTGCTGTTATTACAAAACCCAGAAGAGAGGATACTGAGTTTGGCTTGAGAGGGAGAATACGGACGAGGCAATGTGCTTCCTTTGTCCTGCAATGCAGAACATTCGGTTTTGGAAATCCACTTTTAATGTCAAGGAGACAGAGAAGATTTGAGGTCTGTATAAAGAGCAGAACTGACTCTGCCAGGCTTACTTACTAACTTTCTTTGTTCTGAAGGCTGTAGATGAAGGAAGATACAGCTCACAGTTCTGTCCTGTTCAGGAATTCATTCTTGTGTCCAGAAAAAAGGCTCATGGATGGAAATCACATTTTAGATCTTCAGGATTTCAGAAACAACAGATAATATATAACACGTGTAACCATATAAACCTATCCTATTTATGATATCAATTTAAGTAGAAAATGAGTGAACAGTGGGGTTTAGTACTACCTGTTAGTTCTACTTCTGACACTCACTTTGGCTTTAAAAGAAAGACCTAAGTAGCTCAGAATGAGATATGTTTCTATCCAAACATAAAAATAAACATACTCGTAGCTAAACAGAAAAAAATGACTGTTTACAGTCTTCACTTGCTTGTCCTGCTTCATACTGAATTGATAGTCCTTGTACTTTGGAATGACAGTTGTTTTAAATGTTATATGAGGGTGATCTTACAGACAGAAGTAACTACAGCTGTAACGTACACTGCTGTCAAGAATGGACTTAAGTTAACTGAGTGTCCCTAGGAATCTTTCTTGCACATGAGAAAAACTTTTTGATATAGGGAGTCCAAATGCAGTGACTCAGAGAGAGTACTTCATGTCTTCAAAATATTAATTTTCTTAATAGCCCTAGTACTTAATGTCTGTAATACAGAGCTTGTCCTCTTAAGGATATGGCAATACATTTTAGCATTTAGTGCTGAGCTATTTCTACATCATTTCTGATTAAAAGACCTTCATAGCTGATTCTATCAAATAGGAGATTCACCTTATTTAACAAATGTGTTATAACCTTTAGAGGTGCAGTGGGAGAAAAGCACTGAGATAGAATGTATTCAATAACTTCATTTCAAACACATTTTTGCATGTGAAATGGAGGTCTATAGAACAGAAACTAATGTATTATTTCTGAGAGTAGAATTACTGAGAAAATGCTGGTATTTTGCCTTAGTATGTCAATGGTAGCTGATCTTCTTGATTTTCCCATCAAGCACTAACATCTTCATATGTTTGGGAGCCGGAGACAGACAAACAGGTGTAGACGCGCACACAGACATGCATATGCACAGGTGCTTTGGAGACTGAAGGAAAGAGGGAGTCATGGCAGTGGCTAGCAAAGCTCGGTGGCCGTGACTTCCTGGGGCGGCCCTGGGGAAAGTGCAGGGCGCTCGGCAGGCCACTGCTTCCGGTGCAGGTTCTCCCGGGCAGAATTGCCCTCTCCGGCTGCCCTGCGCAACCTGGCTCCGTCACCGGTCAGGGAGATCTCGCTGCCGCCGGCTCAAGGGACCTGCGGCCCAGCAGGCCTTAAGGCAGTTCAGCAGTTCTGACCGACAGTGCCGAGGCGGTAAGCTTTAGCCCGTTCAATCAACAGCACTTCTGCCATTAGCAGTAATAGGCTACCTGCCACAGCTTCGTGTGGGAGACCTTGCCTGGTGTAATTCTTCGTCGAAACTTCAGATGGAGATGTAACTAGGGACAGGGACTGTACATGAAAGCAGGCCCATCCATTTCTGTAAAAGCTGTGTTTAATAAGCAAGACTTCTCTTTAAAAATGGCTGTCAAAGCATCTTTTTTTTTTTTTTTTTTTTTTTTTTTAAGAATAGTAAATGATCAGGTTTTTTTTACGTTGTACCTATATTTCATGTAGTTTGAAAACTGCTGTCATACTGCTTCAGTCTTTGGCAAATAATGTTTAGCGTGAGACAGAAAAATAGATGAGAAAGAAGAGAAAGACAGAAAGTAGTTTGAGGGCTTGTGTCTAAGCTTATGTTAGCTCTAGCAATAGTTGATGTTCTTGTTAGTTGTGATAGCCAGTTGTGCAGTTAGAGTTAAAAGAGAGCTATTAAATTGTATTGTGTATCTTCCAACCCTGAAAGTACAGTGTATTCTCTACAATACTCTCTTGATGTCTCTACTTTAAAATGATTGAGCCAATGGCATTTTCACTTCCCTCTGGAGAATACTTCGCTGTGCCATAAAATTCACTGCTTGAATAGTCTCCTAATTTGTTCAGCTTGACATTTCTCCTGTTGTGTTCCCTGTATGCAGAGGTCTCCTCTGTATGTCAACTTAAACTGTCCTTTTCTCTTCTTGTGTGTTTGCATCCTTCAAATGCTACAGACTAGATGGGAACTGCAAGTGCTGCATTGGTATCAGTTTTCTTTGAGATGTAAGTAGCAGCTCTAAGATCTATCAAGATCCTGCTCCTACCAACAACTACTTCTCATCTTAGAGCTTTAGCATCATTCTTGTCCTGTCATGTCTTCCTTTACTCCTTTAAGGAAGCTTGTCAAAAAGTTTTTGAGCCAACCATAAAGATATATGTTTTCAGCTTTTCAATTGTAAAAATACAGAATCTGTCCTTGTTCAATAAAACCTCAAGAAAGGTTCACCTGCACATTCATTTGTCATCTGGTTTGCAGTGAACAGGAACTAGAGAGTTGTTTTGTTGGCTTTCATTCTCAGCTTGTTTCTGCACTAGTTGGTTGTGTTTACCCTTCTGTACTTTGCTGTAGCCTAAATCAAATTCCTTGTTAGCTCTCTGTTACTTAACAGCCTCTCAAAGCTAAGACAGCAGGGTATGTATTTTCACACACTCACAAATGCCAGAGATATTTTCTGTTGCTTTAAAAGTTGTGTCAGATTGGCAGTCTGATTAGCTGACAGTTTAAATGTAGGTTTTCGTTATGCTGGGCATTCTCATCATGCTATGTAAGAATGATGTTTGGAATAAACTGTCAGATTTTCTGGTTTGGTACTATGTGAAGGGATCAACATTGTCCCAGGCAGAATGAATCTAATATGAATGTTTTACTTCTTAAACTAGGAGGCAGAATATATTGTATGTGACATGTCCTGGTGATAGGATATGAGTCAGCTTCTCTTCATACTATTTGAGTGAAATTTCACTGTCTGTTAAGAAAACCTCAGGCATCTGGAAGTTTTTTTTATGTCTTACTACGAACTTATCAGAGAAGAGGTAATTCTGAGTAAAGAATGAAATGCTAGGCAATAGTGTCATGGAAACAAAGTAATTTTGTTTTAGCTTCTGCTTTTCCATATGAATTATGAAAGTCAGAAAAGGCAAACCTAAAATAATTACTCGAGGCTTTAGATATTTACTCATGTGCATATGTTACAGGCATGTTAGATGAGTCTGTGGCAGGATTTATCACTAACTTTGCACATCTAATCTTATTGCATTCTTTTATTCATAAAAAGTTAGATTTCTGAAACTTTCATCATCTGAGTTAACATTTTGAATAGCTGTGATATTTCAAAGTATGGAAAACACTTGAGGATAGGGGGACAAAATTTTCCTTTTAAAAGTGTAGGTAAGATCAGTGGAGATTGAAGCCAGGTTGTAGATAATTGCAGGTGTGTGGGATTAGTAGCTATGCAAATTTAGGAACTGGTATCAGGTGTGTGTCAGGGCCTACTTCCTTGGGAAAGCATAAGGCTTAAGCTGACCTTTGGAGGGAGGATGGTGGTTAGGCAACAAGAGAAGTAGATGTTAAGTGAGGACAAAACAGTGCTGGTTTGGAGTTGCTGTTGACGTGAAGGGCTGGGACATACCAAGAGTAGAAGCAGAACAGTCAAGGCAGTGATTTTACTGAGCCCTGTGTCATTTAGAGTATTTGTCGATGATCTCTTCTGTCAGTGCTGCTTTGGAGCAGCATATGGTCATGAGTCTGTGCAGTCCTTGTTGGCTGGGGAGCTCTTCCTAGTGAGGTACAAAGGGCAGAGGTTCATGCTGGTTCTTTTAGATCTATCAAAACAGCCTTTGATATTTTTGTATAGAGCTGAATGAATAATTCACAATTAATAATATGTTAAATGTGGGGCTTTTTGGTTTTGTGTGTGAATTACTTGAGAGCACTCTTACAATTATTTTACCTTTTTTGGTATGAAAATGTTGTCAGTTGCGCTTGGCATGTTGGTTGTTCTCAAAGAATTTGCTGTAAATACTCCATATACACTATAAATCTGAACTGTACTGGCTTACTTTCAGGGGCCATGCACCTCCTGTTGTCTGTTTGTCTGGGCTGAAAGTGTGTTGTTCTAGTGCCAGTTTTCCACCTCCTGGTTTTGGTGACTGTAGTCTAGTATTTCTCTTCTGATGTTTGCTTTGAGGAAAGTTTGCTTTGAGTTAGTTCTCTCAGAGCTCCTTCCTGTGGCGGTGCTCCTATCTCCACCTGGGCTTTGCAGTGGTGCTCACCTGTGTGCTGGCCCCCAGGTGCTGCTGCACAAGTGCTGCTGCCTTGTCCAGGGCAGGTCCCAGTGAGTGCCTGGGTGCCCTGGGGAGGGAGAGGACTGGACCGTGTGTCCCTTGCGGCTCTGCTTGGCCACCATCTAGCCCAGTGAGTTGGGCCCTAGAGGAGCCAGCAGGGAGCTGCCTGTGGCCCATTGGCAAGGCTGCTGCTGGCAGGCTGCAGGGAGAGCTGCACAGGTGCAGAGGCACTGCTGATGGTGGTCTGGTTGTGGAGAAGTCAGGCAAGGTAGGGAAATCATGAAAGGGGAAGGTATGTTGACATTGTTTTATTCTGGAAGCGTGTTTCTGCATTATTAGCAAACGAATGGCTGTTTGTAGCTTCTTGCATAGCACTGGGAGCCTGATCCGTCTGCGGCAATGTGTGCACGGGCTCTTCCCCAGGTGGTCGCTCCTCTGCTCTTCTCCTTACCTTTGAGCTGTTGGCCATGCACAACGCAGCTCTTGTAGCTGTTCGTGAAGCTCTGTTGCACAGCAGACATTAAGTGCCTTTCTCTCCTCTCTGCAGTGCCTGTCTGCTGGGGGAGCTAACACTTTGCCTCCTGCTTCAGGAAAGGGAAGCACAACAGAGGGGAGTCTATGTGCCTTCATCTATATTTTTTTTTTCTGGTCCTCTCAGCTGTTTGCTTAATGGAGTGGCTCTTCCCACTAAAAGATAGGGAGCCTGAGGTGTTTCTTTGCTAACGGTCCTACAGTTTGACTGTTTGAATGTTCCTCCTCTCCGAAGCCTTTCAGCTGCAGGATTTGCCTCTATTGCTGTGTTGCTTTCACAACTTGTAGCATCATCTGTTCTGTTGTTGCATCTGCATTGGCTTCCCCTCTGCTGTGTTAGAGGGGCAAAGATGGGGCTGGAACAAGGTTTAAGAGAGAATTTCTGTGATTGATTTTTATATACATACATATATATATATGTATATATTTAAATTTTTTTAATTTACACAGTCTTTTTTCCCCTCCCCTATGAATCTGTGAGGACTAGACTGTAAGTGGTACAAGTTTTTAATAAGTCTTGAGGTTTGTCACCACATTCAATAACTCCTCATTTAAAAATCATACAGAAAGCTGGCTGGGGAATTTGGAAATAGGAGAAGAATGAAATCTAGTAGCTAACCAAGGCAGGGCTGACCAGGGTTGGATAGCTGGGATAATACCCAGGAGAAGCAGCTGAGAGAATTCTTACACTAAGCCCTGATGCTGGTGGGAAAATGTGTGGGACTTACTGTCAAAGTTAGGTGGGACTAGTGACATCCCTGTTGTAATGCCAAAGTGTCTGGTTATGTAGGTTAGAGCTGGAATCAGAACTTGTTTTCTTTAACAGTTTGGCAATGTGGCCTGTGTGGTGGGGGGATGTCTGTTTGTTTTGGTAGAAGCATGAAGTTAGGGGTCAAGTTCACTGTGACTTTCAATGGGATGGTGGTACCTGCAGATGAACTTTTTTTTTTCTTATTGGATATATCTAATAAATTTAATTTTGAGCATACTCAGTGATGGAATGGGAAGTAGCTTAGATCAGCAATGTCTTGTCTTTTCCTAATAGCTGTCAATTTTTTTTATTTGTACTATTAAGAGTTGTAGTATAATATTTTTTTCGACTACCTCTACAGCATAGAACGCTGTCTTCTGTGCATTGCATGACCAAAATTGCATGATTAGGAAAGAAGTCTGTTCTGTGCAGGCCTTTATACTACACACTTTGTTTAAGTGAGAGGAGACTTGCAGGGGAATGCATAGTTAAAGGATGTTGAATGCACTTTATGGAGGAGTGTCCCTTTAAACAGAGGCTGGGTCATGTTCTCAGAGATCCCTTTGTCACTGATGAAGTTCTAAGAATTCAGTGGACTCCAATAAGTTCCTATCAGTGAACTCTTAATGAGACTTTCTATTTCCTTGATTGCAGCTGTATTTAAAGAAAATGGCACTTGAGAATTAAGAGCAGGAAGTGGTGACCCTGCCTTACCTAGCAATGCTGGTGGAAGCCTTCTCAGCGCAGCATAATTCTGCTCTTGCTGTGAGGCTCCACTTAATTTCAGCGCAAGAGCCCAGAACGTCCATAGAGGAGACTCTTGTCCAGCATTTCTTGCAGAGCACCATTAACTGGAGAGCAGGCATCTGATTAACATCCATAGTGCTGTCATAAATCAATCTGTGTGTGCTTAAACAAGTTACATCAGCCTAATGGGAAAAGATGTGCTGAGACAATTAAAAGATTTAACCCAGAGCAGTGAAGGACGATACAGCGAGATGATTTATTGTTCGAGTGTTAAGATCAGGCACTTTGGTTCTGGCAGCCAGGCGCCGTAGGAACCAAACCCAAATCTCTCTCATGAGGAGGCTGATGCACTTTCAGAGGATCTGACAATGGGGCTCTAGGGCTTCCAAATGCTTGAAGGCTGATGAGGTTTAATTATTTTTATTATTAATTTTTATTGCTCCAAGTTGGAAAGCAGCTGTGTGTGAATGAGTTTGCTAGTGCGTGTGTGTGTAAAGCAGGCAGCTTGTACCTTTCATGCCAGTGGAATTGGAGCATAAGCAATAGGGTGGAATCACTTTCAGTGATACAATACAGTTTAGCTAAGCTTCTCTCCTTACCCACTGATTCAAGAAGGTTGTCGTGCAATGTACTTCATACGCTTTAGTGAGTTGCCCCAGTCTAGCAGTATAAATGAGCACCAGTGGAAAACAAACTCAGACTTTCTATTAGATTTAGATTGCAGTGGTAATTATGGTGAATTTAATCACAAAAAACCTGTGGAAAGGGACAAGTTTCTGAAAAGATGAGAAACTGGGACTGCTTTATATTTTTGCTAGTGAAAAGTCAAAATGACAATGTGTGCCCGGTAGGCTTATATCCCTAGAGCGTGCACTGTAAGCTTTTATTAAAGTTCAAGAGAATTGCACATGCATTCTTGAAAAATGAATCTTCATCTCTCACAGCCAGTATTTGTTACCTTAATCTAGTTCAATCAAGTCTTATGCAAGTAAATAACAGCCTCTGTTCTCCCTTATTTCCCTTGAGTTTGCTTGGGGCTTTCTTGAAAGATGTGTTCTATTCCTTAGAAGTTTTTTTCCCCTCTTCCTCTCTCTCTGTGGAGGCCAGACATAGCTGGAAAGCGCAGTCTGTTGGCAAGCGGAAGCAGTGTAACACAACTATGTACAGCAGGAATCTCCTTTTCTGCCATTTCTACGTAAAGAAAGGCAAACTGTGTACTGAAACTTGGTGAGCCATCTCTGTCACGTGGGTATTCTTCAAGAAAGATATGGAAGCCAGGAGATTAGTGGCTGATGCAAATGGGTGCTCCCCGTGTTGTGGTTGTGTATATGGCCCTTCCTCCACCCCACCCTTGGACCATTTTGGTAAAAGAAAGTCTAAAGCTTTGGAAGATGACTCTGCCTCAGGACACCATGCTCTCCTGCTTTCCTACTTCCCCCAATTGTCTGTTGTATTTCCAAAACCCCTGAATGTGTCTCCCTCTTGGCTGCAATCAAGTAATCTGGCTCCTCTGTCCAGCTGAGGTTCCTACTCCTCATCCAGTAGAGGAAGGGAGAATGTGTTTTTGCTGCAGCTCTATTATCTCCCGCAAATAGAGGAAACCTTTGCTTACAGGGTCACCTTTCATCTCATCCACAAAAAGTTACAATGAAGTGTCTTATTCCTCCAGTAGTAATGTAAGGAAAACCTTGGGAGTTGTACAGGAGGAGGCAACTCTGCCATGTGTCAAGAAATGTGTGGGGTAGATATTGCAAGTCAGCCAGGCCACCAAAGCCTAGAGGGTGACATTAAAGGCCATCATCATTGCCAAGAAACAGAATGATCAGCTGGCAGACCCCCCTTTTTTAAGTGCCTCTCTCGGTTCAAGCCAAGTCAGCTCAGTGCTGGCATTCGCTGCTGCTCCTGCTGTGTAACGAGGAGATGAGTACTGAAGCAGCTAATGGTGCTTTGCCCTCCATTTCCAGAGATGCTGAGGCAATGGTCACGAGGGAGCTGCTTGCTGCAGCTGCTTCAGACAGCCAGGAGCTGCCCACAGGGACACTGGTTTGCAGATGGGCTGCCCCACGGTTCTGGGAGAAGAAGTGATGGGCAGCTGCAGAACAGGCATCTGCTATTACCTCCCTGGGGTCAGAGGGATGACTGAAAGCTTCCTTTAAGAAATACGAGATGGTACCTGTACTTGATGCACAATTAAGAACATAGTCTCTTCTAAATGTGCTTCTTGTCAACACACTCACAAATGTAATGCTTTGGAAGCTGAAAGGTGATGTTCTCCATCTTACCATGACAGATTATGGCAGGGGAGGTGTGTGTGTGTGTGTGTGTGGGGGGGAACAGAAGGGGAAGTATGTGGAAGATGGCCTGATTTTTATTCTATATGGGAAAGTTATGCCTTTCTCACCTAGCAAATACTTGCAAATGCTCTTACGCTTTGGAGTTCTCATAATTTGCTAAGAACAAAATGAGCTTTGAGGTCTGCTACAGCTGCTAGGCAAGACTTCATCCCTTACAAACTGGTAAAAGTAGCACTTCTCTCGCTCTCAGAGTGGTTATCTGTTTAGGAGCAGAATGTTAGACCCCATTTTAAGCCCAGTGTAGGTACCATCAAAAGCAAGTGTTCTCTGCCTTGAAAATGGGTGTCCTACAGCCTGAGAAACTGTGTCATGAGAACAGTGTGTGTTGAAACTTGTGCAAGGGTGTAAGCTGCCATGCAGGCATTACCATAGAGGGAACAAGAGCATATCCTTCAATTTATTGCAAGAGGATGTATTTGCGCTGTCTGCTTTAGGCAGTGGTTAGTTGAAGTGCCCTAGCTGGCCCCTCTGTAATTGTCTACCTTCACTGGATGATAGTGTAGGGAAGGTGGCTTACTTCCCCCTCCCTCATATATCCATCATCTTTCCCTCTCTCCGCCCTTGTATTCTAGGTATGCCTTTAGAAGGCTTGAAGCAATTCTGGAGGTGAAGGCTCTTGCTGCTCCAGGATAACAGTAACGTGAGAAGGCCATGTGGAGATAACAAAATGAATGATATTCCTGTTTGCTCTGCTCTCTGTCCATTTACTGAAGCTTCTTGATAGTGAAGTAAAATGCAAGGTAAGCTTTGTGGCTATCTTCTCAGTGTGCTAATTTCAAATAAGGAAACAACTAAATTATGCTGTTAATGAGGAATAGAATATGGGTATATTTTGCTGGCAGAAAAGAACTGTTTAACTAAGTACTATAGCATGCTGTTGTGTAATGGATCTGAGCTGGGAAACCATATCACAATGGGGAAATGGTAAGGGCTGTGGCAAACCTGGATTTCTGTTTTTTCCTTTAAGAGTGATCTGGATGCTTCTGCTAGTGTGATGCCTTTAGGAAAGATCTATATTCATCGAACTTTTGACCCCAGTCTCTCAAGTAACACCAAACATGTTTAGCACACGTACAGATGAAGTGGAAATCATTATTGGCTTGCTCATGACCTGCTGAAATATGGTTTCCCTAAGGGGGCTCTGCTTGCATTTCCTGCAGTCTCTGAGGACTAGGGAGCTTTCAGTAGTTTCATGTGCTTCAGACTGAGTATCAACATGCTTTTGATCAGCACTACCCTGCCATCACCCTTTAATTTCACAGAAGATCATGATTTGTGTAGTTAATTTCATAGAATGGTAAGGTTGGAAGGGACCTCTGGAGATCATCTAGTCCAACCCTTGGCATAGCCCATATGGGGATTGAACCCACAACCTTGGCATTAGTAGGACCGTGTTCTAACCAACTGAGCTAAACCTGCTCCCTCAAAGCCTCTCTTAAATTCCCTCCCAGAGCAGTAGTAGGGCATGGACCCTGTGTTTATATTGCAGGTCTAGATATAGCTTTTGACCTCATCTTGCGTGTTTAATGATCAGAGTTGATCTCAGTCTGTCATCTTTGTCCCTCCACCACCAAGTCCTGGGGAGAGAAAACAATTTGTGGATGTTCAGGAAGCTACGATGGATGGGTGGATGACTGACTTGAACTGCAAGACTTCCATACCTGAATTTCATTTCTTTTTTTCCCCTTCTAAATGGCCATGCTCAGTTTGTCTAGGCTGTCATGTGAGTGCTGGCAAAGCTGATAATTTCTTTAAATGCCCATTGCTGTAACTCCTTTGTTCCTGTTAAAATCACTAATGAAAAGACTCTCCCCAAGCACTTAAACCTCTCTGAATTAGTTTTTTTGAAAAAACAGAATAAAAATATTACTATATCTTTCTCTTCATCTCTTTCCCAAGCAAAATTATTAATGAGCTTTGTCTTATTTATCTCTCTTACTGAGAAATTTTGTTTTTGTTTGTTCTTTGTAAATATGGAAGCTGGAGTAATTTCAGCCTTTGGGTTTTTCCTGACTGTAAGTTTCTTTGTGTGTTTGTGTGAAAATGATCACAGCAAAAAGGAAGTCTGAGCATTTCACATTGCCCAGTCTTATCCTACATTAGAATATCCAGAATGTTGATGCTTCTGTTTTGCAGTTGTGGACTCTTACTTATTTTTTTTGTGCTTTTTGGTAATTTCTTGTCCCAGATGCATGCTTTTTAATGGGGTGGGGTAACATTAAAATAAGACTTCACAATAAAAGAATAATGAACAGCTCATTAAAAATAGAAAACTAACTATGTTGAGCTGTCTTTTTCTTAGCTTAAAAAAGAAACCAAAAAACTCTCTTGGTTTGAAGTTTTTATCTGGCAGTGCTCTAGATTCTGTGTTGAGATTGTAACAGTTCATGGCCAGAGAGCTGGTCAGGGAGTCTGTACGAGAGGCACATGCCTATGTACAGCTTTACACGAAAGCTTCTGGACTCTACTCTGGGTGTGGTCTGCTTTGTACCAGTCAGTGAGAGCACGGATTTTGTAACCAGTACTGTCTGGTAACAGCTGGGTTCAAGTCTATCATTCTTGATCTTGCATCAGAGAGCAGGAGCCTATCCTGCTCTGATCCGCTTGCCTTTCTGCGTTGGCTGCCATTTTCAGCTAGTCGTACTCAAGCTGCAACAGATGCAACAAAGGCTGAGGGCTAAAATTAAATTTGCTTTGCATCCCTTATGTGAGATGCACTAGTAAGCACTGAGCCTGGAGTGTCCTGCTTTGCTTTGAACTTCTGTCTTTACTAACAGCAAACGATACTGATTAAAGCATAACATGCTGTACATGCATTTCCTTTCCACTTGTGGGAATTTTTTAAAAGAAACTAGTATGTTGGTAGCTCCACAGGTGCTCTTAGCCATGCAGCACAGTAAGTACTGCCCTATATTCGCCTTTAATCAGATGTTTGAGTGTCATCTAATCACTTAGCAGCAAATTCTGCTCCTTTGAAGGAGATAGTGTGGCTACGACTTGGGGTGGGGGCTGCAGGAGGCTGTGGGCACCAAGAGCTCTCACTTTCCTTTTTGGCCTGCTCTGCTGCCTGTTAGTCTTCAGGAAAATTCTGCTGCTGTGTGAAGGGGATGGTTGGTGGAGCCAAGTGAGTTGTACTTAATTGCATCTCTAGTGCTGCACTTCTATACCTTGACATTTACTTTGTATATGATAAGAGGTGTTGCCCTGTGAAAAAGTGCTTGCCAGAGGATATTTCCAACATCCCTTTATGTTCTTCTGATACCATGGGACTGCTATTCTGCTGTGCCTGGGGGCCTTTGCATCCATGACAGACAGTTCAAGCTACAGCTGAAACCCTGCTTGCCCTAGGGCAGCCTACCTACTCAAAAACACGTAACATCTCCAGGGACCTGAGGGGGAGCGGTGTAAATCTAGAGCAGTGCAGTAGGGAATTAAGCCTTTTGGTGTAAACTGTATGGAGGATACTTTCAGGGCTCTAAGGATCTCTCATGTGCACATCTATGGACTGACGCCACTGTTTTCTTCGCTTGAAACTTCAAGTGTCTGAGAGATGATTTTAGTATAAGTAAGCCTGTACACCTGCAATTCCTTCCATGATATTTGTGTAAAGCTCAAGTGCTCTGAACGATCTATAGAAGTAATTTCTCTCCTGCTAAAATGAGGGAACTCTCTGGCTGAATGATCAATGTAAATACATCCCTGAAGATACACACAAGCCTTGCTTGAGAGGTAAGGTGACATTGCTGCACTAGGACCTAGTGGAAATTCATAGAATCCAGCCAAACCACTGATTCCTTTAGTGCTGCCTTTTTGGTTGGACCTATGATGGAAGTGGAGAATATCACAGGGACTTATTCCTTGCACTGAAAATACCTTGAGGTTTTGAGGTGCCACTTCACTGCTGATGAAGACAGTATGGCACATGTTACACAGACTAAAACATGCCCTGTGGAAGTTGGGGGAGTTTTGCCACAGACTGTCATGTCAGCTGAATTTAATTCTATTTAAGGAAACTAGAGATCAGAATCTCCAAAGATTATTTTTAAAATAAATACCTGTTTTTTTTGATGCTGTCTATAATGCATTTAATGTGTATTAAATGGTGCGTATATGTTACTCGACATTGCAAACACACTAGCTGCTGTCTGTGCTTGGGGTCAGCATTTCCAGTCAGTCTGTTTTGGAGATGCCATCCAATGTGGCAACATCCCCTGGTTTTGCTGTAATTTTTAGCGGTTTCAGATTAACAGAGACACAGCAACTGTTCACATACTTGGTGGGCTTGGAGTGTGCCGAGAACAGGTACAACCTTGTCTGTGCCTCTGGTACGGCAGTTGATAGCGGTGATACTCCACTTTGATTTATTTTGTTGACCCGATAGCTTTTTTACAGTGGGGTACAGAGCCTGGCGGTTAGTCCACTGAATACAACTTTGAGGCTCCTTGAAGCAGATGTGGGAGCTTGGAAAGCAGAGCTCTGTGTTGGGAGGTGGAGCCCTTCAGAGTCCTGTAACTTCAACTACTTCCTGGAAAGGCCAGCGCAGAGGTGACAGAGGCCAGTCCTGTGGGGGAAACGGCCAAGAGGGAAGAAATAGAGCATTTTTGTTTACCACTTAGCAAGAGTTACTAGTTATATTTATTGTTTTAACTGCAAGGAGATTACCCAAGTAGGAGCTTAAATGATGACTCTGTAGCTGCATGAAGTGCCTAGGACTCTTCAGTGCTAGGCTGTGGCGGGCAGTTAAGTAAAGGACCCTTACAGCAGATTTGTGGCATTTTAACGCCACCTTCTGGTTATATTCATAACAGAGTTGCTCTTTAAAAATGAATTTATTAATCTTTACTAGATAAACTATCTAATTTCTTTAGTAGCTTTCTTTGAATACTTTTAACACTTCCTATTGAATAACAAACACTTTCCCACGTTACTATTTAAGTGAATAAATAATACAGGTAAGAATATAAAAATAAAACCCTAGACAATAAAATCATCACATATCATACAGATAAAATTATCATATGTCCACTGCTGATGGCCTTAAAGGAGAAAGGCTGAGGTTACAGAAGAGGATTTGGCACCCTTGCTGTGGAAAATCTGCCAGGGTGATTCTATGTCAATAGCAAAGACCCAGTTTCAGTAACTAGCAACTGTGTGTCCTCCAGGTATTTTATTTAATGATACATTACCACTAAATGTTTTTTTGGTATTAAAGTAGCCTGTCCACTCAGCATAAGAGGCATCCTTCCTTAAGAGAAGCAAGGAGATGAGTGACCTTGCAAGAATATGATTATAAAAAAAGGAATTTAAATGTACTTCCCTTTAATGATTCCTTAATCCAATGAGTATACTTTTCACTAACACGTTTAAAGTCAATAGAGATCTTGACTAGAAGAAAACTAATATCATGGTATTTTAAAATATTAAATTCTTTAAGATGAAGGGCTGTTGTCAGTAGTTAAATGAACGTGATAGAAAGACCTTTACAGCTAGACTCCTCAAGCTGTTTGCTCGTGACTCTTTCCCCACTAGGTGGTGCAAAGGTATCATGTATTTTGGGGAGGGGGAAAAAAAAAAGGTCCATTTCTTTATCTCAGCCCCTGATCTGGTTATCCTCTGCCTGGCATTTAGGGAAGTCTTTGACAGCAAAGGAAAATTAGAGTGTAGAAGATGCAAAATGTAAGCAGATGGAGAAACTTGATTTGATAGAATTTAATTTTGCTTCACACATATGCCAGTTGCTATAGAAGATGCAGTCTGGCAGGGAATGGAGTTCCTTCTATTTCTAGTAACTTCTATTTACTAGTTAGTATTTTATTGTTACTGACAGCAATGCATTTCTGTGCATCTTCTTGATGAGAAAGCATATTTTATTTTTGCATTTGGTTATGGAACAGCTGTTGGTTTTTCATTCCTTAGTGCAGAGATTTGATGTCACCTCTTGAATAAGAGATTTGCTTTTCTGAGATGAGAAGGAATTTAATTATTAGAGCATGTGAAGAAATTAATTTTGCCTATGGATTGATGGCACTCACTTATTTTTTTACATATCGGATCTTTGATATATAAATTCATGTTTTATGATTCCTTCTCTTTTATTTCTCAGTGTAAGCACTGATTTGCTGCTTTAAGCATTGTTCTAGGCTGATCTGTGCTGACCCAGAATTCTGCCAGAAATGTCAACATTCGGATTTCATGCCTCAGACTATGATGGCCATAGTGTGTGTGTATATATATATGTATAGATATATTTTTTCCAAATACTTTGCTTATAAAATTTTAAATATTTTCATTTAATCTTATCTAGAGTAACAATATGTATTTAGTGGTAAAATTGTTTAAAAGAAGTTAGATAGCAATTTTTTCTCACATAGGGATTCCCTTGAAGTTAAATGTTATTGGCTTCAATGGGAATTTTGCATGAGAGACTTAGCTGTGTATTCTCCAAATATTCTCAAAGGTCATCGTAAGTTTCCTCCCTTCTAGGACAGATATACTATGTTTATGATTAATACAGCTATTCATTTAGTTGTGAAATAATCTTTTTCTATTGTCATGTCAGAAATTCAGTAAGATGAGGTCAGTGAGGATGTGCCACGTATTAGACAGACTTTGAAATGATGAATTTGGTGAACAGCAAATGAATACTTGAATCTTAAATGTAAATTTTTCTGTGGCAGGATTTGTTTCCATTAAGGGCAATCTGCTCAGACGCATGGATATCTTCACCAGGTATCTTTATTTTCTCCCTGTTTGTCAAAGCCAGTGCCAAGGATTTTGCAGTGAAATTCTCAATATTTATGTGAGAGCACAAAACAAACAACAGCTGCTCTGCCTGGGCTGCTTAGAATAGTTGAAGTTACAATAAGGCGTCTGCTCTGGTGATGCCCATGGACATCAGCCTGAAGAAACACAGCTTTGAATATCCAACTTGATTATAAACAACTGTGTCTAATGCTAAATCAGAAGCTGAGGCCTGGCTGGCCTCCTTAGATGGCTGAATGGAGGGAACCAGTGAGGGCCTAAGATTTCCACTGTTTTCTAACTGGAGTCTGAGATAAATCTCTGTATCTTGGCCTTCTTCTAAAGAATATCCTTCTGGTGTCATCTTTGAACTTAAACACTCATTTAACTCTGTTCTTACTTATCGAATCTTCTTTTTCCATAAAGCCTGGTTGGGTGCTGGGGGAGGACATACTGATTTCTCCAGGCAATCTAGTCCACTTGTTTTCTGAATCAAAATCCAGGAGAAAATAGCCCACATCTCTGCAAAGCTTTAGCAGGGATTGAAGGAAATGGCTGCTACTCCCCTGAGAGCTCATCAGAGCAATTTCTAAAAGTGAAGAAGTGGTAGGCCTGTCTGATAACTATTTTCTCTTCCTATTGATAGACTTTCTGCTGCTTGGTGTGTCAGTGTTGGGCTGATGGTCTGTATTCAGCTGCTTTCTCCACATGATGATTTTTGAAAGACCGCACAGGACTGAGCGACCTTCCGTTTCTCAACTGCACATGCAGCTGCCCAGTCGGCAGATCTTTGATGCAGTGTGTTTTGACGTGACCTTGTTTGCCTGTGAGCTGGCAGTGGCAGAGGAGAAGGGCTGCTTTCTCTATTGGGCACAGTAGAGGGCAGGGGGCTGCTGTCAGGATCTGTACCAGATCTATGTCCACATGCATGCATAAGGCACAAGTCTTTGTTTATGCATCAGTGTTTTCTGCCTGTGATAAACTGTGGTAGGGCATGTATTTCAGAGATTATCACGCTTCTCAGGTGATTAAAGTCCAGAGGCAATCTGAGGTATTCAGTAATCACATGGAAATCCACTGCCTGTTGCATCTAATTGTTTAAGCAGATCATGCCATTTTCTTTTGCAGCTTTGTATATGGTCAGATGCCCCCTAACTGCAGGCATTAGCATGAGGAGAAGGTGAGATGCTTGGAAAAGCAGAGATATCCCCTCTCATTCCCTCTTTCCCCTCCTGCCCCCCAAATCCTAGAAGTGGCTCCAGCTGCTGAAGAGCAAAGGTGGCTTTCATAAAGAGCCAGACTACCCACATCATAGCGAATCTGTTCCTTCCTGCCTCTCAGCTCAGCACTGTCTGCCAGGCTGAGCTAACATGATTATCCTCTGGATGAGATTACCCAAAGGTGATTGCCTGTCACAGCAGGCCGGGGGAAGTGGGAAGTGACTCTTCACCTTTGGAGTCGCACCCTGGAGTGGGTCTGTCATCTTGAAAGTGAAGATGGTTCACTAACTAGGAAATGTAACTGTTTGTATTATGTATTCTTTCCTAATCTTCATTATATTTTTGGATTACAAACTCTCTGCCCTGTGTAGGGGTTCTTAAATTCTGTTTGCGTGGCTGGTGCCAGCACAGAGTGAAAATTGCATTGTGGAGCTGTGACAGTGGCAGCAGCCATGACTCCTGCCTCTGAGCTGGAGCATGTACAGGAGGAGGAGGAGGAAATGTTTAGCTGCATGGACAGCATCCCTGTCTCCTCAGAGGAGAGATTTTTTTAGACTGGATTTTTGTGTCTTGAAGTACAACCAGTCTTGTACAACCAATGGTAAGGATGCAGTAGTATCTGAACAAAAGGCTTAATACTAACTTTTAAAATGAATTTTGTGTAAACTTATCCATATTTAAAACACAGCAGCAGCAATGTCCAGAAAAGGAATTACAGGTTACGTATGGTACCTGGATGAGGGCCTGTGTTCCCTTCAGTTTTATAGCGTGGTAAGGAAGCAAGCTAGCAGCATGCAAGCTGGAGAAACCATCAGAAGACTGTGTGCTAGGCATTCAAGCAGTAAACCTAACGATTCCTATTGCAAATGCTGTTTGCCTGTTCTTTGATTATTTTTTTCTGCACTGAAACAGTAAGAGTTGTCTAACATGTTGGGTGTGGTACAGTTTTGCACTATTCTGATTTTTGGTGTGACCTGCCTTATTGCCATAGAAAGATACGGAATATCTTGAAAATAGCTGGATATAAATATACTTAACAGGTCTTAGTGTTTTATAAGAGACCAGCATCACTTTCTCCTGTATCTATGTATGGGAAAAATGGCACAGATTTCCACTGTACAATGAAAGAATATTACTCTCACACACTAACTCAGATCATGTCTGATCAGAGTCAGTCTTTGCATATTGCAGCAAGTCTTTATAAATGTCTTTCAATGTCCATACTTCTCTTGCCTCACTTAATGGTAGCTAGCAATAATCAAAAACTTAGAAATAGAACATCGGGGAATGAACCACACGACTGGGTCTCTCCTGTCGATTGGGCATGTCCCCTTTCCCTCCTAAGGAAAGGGTTGTGTGGGGGAGTTCGTGGAGGGCTATTTGTATTTTCTGGCTTAGTGGATGAAACTATTTATTTTAAGTACAGCCTGTTCAGAGCTTGTCTGAGATCTACTCACAGAGCATGTGGATGTGTCTCTGTTCAGATGGCCCTTAGAAGTGCTCAGTTTTTGGGAAAGTAGTCACACAGTAATGAATGAGCAACAAATACATCTGTAACTGCAGATAACTTCATGTGCTATGGCTATATCATACCACTTTCAGTGTCTGTCAGTGAAGGTTTTGCCCCAATTTCTTCTTTATTTCCCTTTCAGTCATTCCACAGATGATTATATGGAAAAGCTAGATTAAAAAATCACATAAGCTGCTTTAGCAGCCATTAATTTAAATACACTCAGTAGAGGAAATGTTCATAACCCAAATCAATTCAGTAAATGGAGACAGGTCACTGTCTCTATTAAATGGACTTATGAGTGCTCAGGAAAACAGATCCTTCCTGTCAGCAAGCAATACAGGGGATGCCCTCTCAGCAGCACTTTAACCTTACTAGAAGAAGAAGAAAAAAATCTGCCAACATGGGAGCCCTAGAAACAGAAGTGACTTTATTTTACTGTTATATAAAGTAAATCCCCTGGTTAGAGAGAAATCTACTTCTGCAGGAGTAGATTTCCCCCGAATTGGCTGGTGGAGGCTGAAACTCCAACCAGGAGGGGAGTCTCCTGTAGCAGCTCTATGCAAGGATTGGCAGGACAACCAGCGCTCCCAGGGGTGGCTCTGTGAGGAGCCATGCACTACTGTGCAGGTGTAGCTCCCTGTCTTTGGCTTAAATCCCTGCATGAATGTATTTCTTGGAGTGAGCAGTCTGTAAAACTAGCAGTGACATAAGTGGCAGATACTTTTCCCCTTGAGAAAGACATTGGTAAGAGAGAAGGGCTCCTTTTTCTTGGAGTGCTTGGTCAATGCTGCTCAGCTGGCTGTGCTAAATAATGTCAGTTATAAAAGCAGCATGGGCGATCACATGCCCTGTAGTCCTTGTGGAACACAGTCCTCTGTTTCTGCTATGTTTTGTGAACGCTAGTCTTAAATCCGTCTATATATGGCAAACCTTTCCTTGTAGGATGTGGAAGAGGCCTTTCCAACATCTTTGCAGTTTACATGTGAGCATGCAGTCCTAACATATCTGTCTGCTGAATGAAAGGAAGTAGTAGGCTGTGTATTCCCTTAGGATAGTAAGAGAGAAACAGTAATACTGTAGAAGTGTTGGCTTTTCAGAAAAACAAAGCTAAAAGATGAGAATTTTTTTTTCCTTAACTGTAACACTTGCACAGTACTACTATGCATCAAACTAACCAGCTCAAATACCCATTAATCCTTAGAGCTCTGCTGCACACACCACTGCCACTGATCCTCCATTTAGCAACACTTAGGTTGTATATATAGAGAGAGTAAAACCTTTGGAACCTCTCTTGTCTAGAATGAGATGGTGTTTCAAACTACAGCTATGCCCTATAGCATCACTGCAAAGTCTAAGAAGATTAAACTAACTTACCTTTTTTGAGGAAATAAGGGCATAGATAATTGTTGCTAATCTCTTTAAAAGCAAGTTTAAAAAATCATTTAAAAACTTGTAGAATGAAAGGAAACAAAAAAATAGGACTTTTGGAATAAAGTGTATGAAATTCAGATGTCTTCCTTTTCTAAAGTATGTAACCTACTTGTTACACTTGTGTACCACCTACTGCAGGAGACTCCATCTGAGCCCAGAGGCTGCTTTAGTGAAGAGGTAAGTATGTTTACAAACACAAATATAGGGAAAACCGAAGAAATTTCTTTTCTAAACGTACAGTTCTACCATTGTCCTTATCCTTCATATCTCTCTCCTCCCTACGGTGCTTGCTTTCTCTGCCATGTCCCAGTGGGACTGAGCGCTCTTTGGGGCAGTGACTTTGTTGCTGGGGTTTTTGAAGTGCTCAGTTTAACTTCAGAATGCTCAAATATCCAGAGCTTTTCTTTCCTCCTCATCTTTTCTGTCTTGATTACCATCTTGTTGCTCCTTGTTTTTGTACACAGGAATAGCTGAAAATGTTTTATTATCCTGTTACGTTCTCAGAAGCCTGAAAGCTGCTGATCCTTCTATATGGGAAAAAAAAATTCTGGAAATAGCATGGGGGGTTGTTCTTGTTAAGATGAACTCTCTGTTCACAGTCAGTTTGATTCTGCTTCAGGCATAGAACCCTAATATTTTTCTTGTGTGTGTTTATTTTACTAGGATTTTATAGCTTTTTAAACAGAAGCTCTCAAAGCATCTCAGTAGTGGTCATGGCAGTTCACAAGAACACTATCTGATTTAATATTTTGCTTTTGACCAACCCTGTCTATTCTCCCCTTCCCAATCTGTATTTAACAGATGAGTATATCTGAGTAATGAATGTTAGAGAATATCACAATCTGTGTATGTGGCAGCCTTCCAAGTGGAAGAGGAAAACTCTGGGAAGAGTTCCTGGATGGGTATTCATTTTACTGCTGGGCTTTAGGCATCTGTTTAATTGCTCTCAAAAAGCTGAAGCAAAAGGAGAGGCAGACACAATCAGATATATTTTCATTTGCGTTTCTATGCAATTTCCTGTGCCAGGATAGGGTTTGGTGGTCTTTCTGTCCCTGGAGGATGAGAAAATGCCAGGCTTGCTGAAGGTAAACTTTCTTCGTTGCCACATGGTGATGGAAAGGAGCATAGTAAAACACAGGGAAACTTGCAGCCTCATTAAGTCCAGTACTACGCCGTTGAGATGAGCCTATAACTCTAAGGGTGTTGCTCCCTTATTGATGTTTGTTGATGTTTGTTTACCTAATGATGTCCTAGTTACTGGGACTTATTTGGTGCTGATGCAGGAGAAAAACAGAATGCATAGGTTAACATATAAGTTCTGGTGTAAATTTTTAACTTTTAAATGTGTTTTCATTTAGAAACCACGGAGCGAGTGCTGGCCCTGGGCAATGAGGGATGTAGCCCAGCTGTAAAGCTGTGGAGTCAGAAGGAGCAGGCGCTGGTTCTCTGGGGGGTAGGTAAGTGTAGCTGAGGCTGAATGTGATGCTTCTGTTCTTCCTGAAACTAGTATTTTGATGCTGGGAATGTGCTGCTTCCTGAAGCAGTTGCCAAATATAGTTCAGGGTTCCCTTGTAGTTTTGCTGAAGTCATTCTTTAGCCTGTTCTGGTTCTCTTCACAAGTGACTTCTGATGCGATGATCCAGTACTAGTCAGGGGATATATTATTTTCCTTTGTAAAGATCTCAAGGAGCCTAAAAAGGGCTGTCATGTAAAAACTAGTGGGAGTTCAAGTCACAAAAAGACTGTGATGTCCAATTTTTAACCATCTGCAAATACAGCTGCATGAGCTGTCCCAGTTTGGTTACAATATTCACTCTAACAAAAATAGCCGCCTTCCGAAAGTACTACAACAATCTGCTGGTGCTGCAGACTAACAGCTCACAAATCCTGCTCTGCCAAAAAAGGCAGCTAGAGAATTCACCATTGTTGATTTGCTTAGCTATTATATTAAATAGTATAGTAATTTTTTCTTTTTTTAAGTGCTAGCTTTGTTTTGTTTTTAATGACCATCTCTGCATAGTTAACTGGAGTCAACCTGAGGTTGTAGCGAATTTAAACTGGGTGCTATATTTAACACTTATGGTGCTAAAAGACTTATAGGAAAATAGATACTGCATAAGTGTCCATAATCTTCTCACTGTTTGTGATACTTGAGTGGCAGAGAATGGGATGCCAATCTGAGATTAAAAACCTAATTTTAGGAAGCTAACAAGAGTCACGTTGAAATAAAAAAGTAAAGTTTAGATTTTGCAGATTGTGGTTTTTTTCCAAATTGGGCCTTAGACCTGCTTAAAAACCTTACAATCAGAGCATGGGATTCTAAATTACACTATCATATACTAATTTAATAAAACCAAACTAGACACTTCTGTTGCATCCTTGATAGAATAACTAGAATGCATTTTGAGAGGTCAAGTTTTTTTCCCTGGCTTAAAATTGACAAGCCACCTCCAGGTCATTAGTTTTTGGTTGATGGAGGCCATATTTAACCAGCTCCTCTTCTGTGTTGCGTCCATCACACTGCAACAAGAGAGCCCAGCCTGGGACACAGGAACAAACGCACATGCGTTGCCCTGTGGTCATCGTGCAATCGCCTTACCTGAAAGGGCCTCCTGATTTATTTCTTTTCCGCCACCTGGAGGATTAAAAAAAAAAAAAAGATTTGAGAATAGTAGTGCTATTGGCAGACCTGGCCTGACAGCTCTGTCAGGAGGGTGGTTGCTTGCAAAAAGAGACGAAATCAAATTTTAAACTGAGAAAATCCTATCACTGCATTAGAGATTAGCAGCTTCTTTGAGTCAAATTGACAATGCATCTGAAAAGCACATAGCCTTGTGATTCTCAGAGTCACTGCGCCACTGCTTTACTCGTGTTTGTTCACGCTAACTGGGGTGTTACTCTGCCTTCTTTCAGTCATATTTAACAGCTGCCTAGAGGAGGAGAGATAGGTTTTGCATTCTCAATGTGACCAAATTATAAGCAAAATGGGCATCTGAAGAACATCTGAACTGGAATCCCTTTTATTCCTGCTTGTCTGTAGCTTTTTAAAATAACAAACCCTCTTAATGGGATTTGTATACCATATGGTACCTTCCCCACAGGATGACTCTTTCGTGTTCTTATTCTGTCATTTGCCCATATCTGCAAGTAGTTTTTAGCTGGAAAAGAAAACTATATGCGTCATTGAAAGACACCCTGTGCATCACTTAAGTATGCCCAAAGACAGATTACCACCATCTCTTTGGATAATATATTGGTTATATATCCTGTCTGGGGCATAATGTTCTCTCATAGTGGAATGTAAGTGAATAGACTTCTGTGGCAAGTGCAGAGCTTCTGAAATGTTATGAGAAAAAGAAGTTACTGCTTGCTTAAAGTAGGCTCTAACCATACTTTATTAGAGAATAGGATGCTGAAATGCTTCTAGTCCTGTATTCTTGAATAATACTCCTTGTTTGTAATACTCTCATCTTTACTACTAATGAATTCTTTAATACAAAAAGACAATAATTTCATTATTATTTGGTCAGAATAATCTAAAACAGACTACCATACTGCTTGTTCCACTGATGCTTGTGATGCTGCCTTTTTCATTGTTTTTACCTTAATCCCAGTTCCAAAGCTGCTGAGGTCCAGATAGCTCTACTTATGTAACTGCTGATAAATGGAGCCTGTACTTACAGACAGTGCTACTGGACTAATGTTTCTAATTTCAGCTGCTAACTCTGTTTTCATTGGAGTCAAAAACTACAGACGGTATAGATAGGGTTTTCCCTCTGTTTCTGTTCTAAACTCATTGCTGCTTCATGTGTTACTTATATGTACAGCTGCTATATACATTTAATTTCAAAATGCTGTCTTTAAGGGATATTCTTTACTGCCCCATGCAAAGATGCTGCTGCCTGCGGTGCAGCAGACAAGAGGAAGGACAGATGGACAGACATGGAGGTCTCTCTCTCTCTCTCTCTCTCTCTCTCTCTCTCTCTCTCTCTCTCTATTTATACAGTGTGTGTAGCTAGGTTGTCTGTCACAGGCTGTAGTGTAGCTGCATGGCATTCAAATGCAGGCCACCATGGCTAGCTAGAAACAGGGCTGACAGTACTGCTCTTGGAGGGTACATCAGTGCATTAGTGAGTCTTAGATGTTTAGCTGAAACTGGGTTGAACAATCCTGTAAGGGGACCTATCTCTGAAGGAATACCCACATGGACCGTAGGTGACCTTGTGCCTCTTTGTGCAGGTTTGAAAGTAGTAATAGAACATTTCAAAACAGTTCTGGGCTTGCATGCAAATGGAAAGCTTTCTCAGCTTCATAAAGGTTGAGCAATAACCATTGCTATACTGGAATAAAACTGATGCTTTGTGGTGTTGTGGGTATTTTGTTCTTTTAATCATGCCCCAGGTACCATACTGTGAAATCTTTTTTGTTCATCTGCCAAACTAGAACTGCTAATGGCCACCCTGTTGCTGCTCTGCCTGGTGGTCCCTACCTTTGGAATGGATCATACTCTATCAAGCAACTGCTTTCAAAATCCTAGCTGACTTTCAGGGCCAATTGCCAGCAATAGGCAGAGTGTGAGAATGGGAAGAAGCTGGCATTCACAGACAAGCCCTCAACCGAGAGGGCTCAGTCTTGACTTGCTTACCCCAGCGTAGTCTGGAAGTCGCTGTATTTGCTGAGATGTATATGCTTCCAGGTGACACCAGGTTAAAACCTCATTCCTAGTGGGCAACTTTGTATTTCTTCATATATTTCTGCTCCAGTGACTTGTGAAAGGAAAGAGAAAACATACTTGGGATAATAAAAGAAAGAAACAACTTCAGGGACTGTAAGATCATTTAGACTGATCTCCTGCATACAGCAGTTAAATGTATGACTCCAGCTAAACTGAAGCATTTTATTCCTCAGGGGACTAGACTATTCCTGAGCCCCAGGAAGGCACTAACTTATTACTACTGCTGGCAGTGTCTGCAGTGGGTTTAATTAGGTGAGAAATCCCCGAAGGAGTCTGGCCACACAAGTCTTATACTGTAAAGGAAAGCAAGTGTCTCGTGCAATAGCCTTGGGTAGAAAGAAGACAGGGTGGGAGGAGATGGGAGGGAATGGACATTTGGTGACCACCTTGACTTGGTGAAGCACTGAGGTCACAGAAGAGCCAAGAAGCAGAAAGAATTAACCTGTGCTGATCTCCAGGAGATAGGGCTTCCAAACCCTGGAGTAATTTTTTTTAAATTCATGTGGGATGTTTTTCACTGACTGCAGCATAGACCTATCTCTTAAAAAAAAAAAAAAAAAAAAAAAAAAAAAAAAAAAAAAGTGTAGAGGAAAAAGATTTTTGCCCTGTTGGAAGGAGTGTGGTCCTATCCATCTGGCACTTGCCTATGGTTATCTCACATGCTTCAGGGAAGAGTAATGAACTTTCTTCATCATTCCTTCTCCCTGAACATGAGACTAATGTGGCCTCAATGGTAATTTGCATCTTTCCTGAGTGATATCTGTGAAGCATTATCAAGCTGTTATTTTACTACACACATGGAAATATTGGAAGCATGTTGAGTACAGTGCAGACAGTCCTCTTCTATAAAGGACTGAGGAAATAAAGGTATGTGTGAAAGAACTAGGAGATTCACAGATTCCAGAGTGAGAAAGGACAACCATAATCATTTAGCCTGAAGCTAGACTTAAAGGCGTATCTTCAGATCTATCTTTGTGAAAAACACTGCAAGTGATGGTGGTTTTATTAGTTCCCCTGATAAGCTGTTCCTGTCTTTTATTACTTTACTGCTGGAAAAATTTCCCTCATTTCAAGGTTGAATTTATCTAGCTTTGATTTTTTTACTCATTGGATCTTTGACAGCATGATTGGAAAGCTCCTTGCTTGTATCTTCTCCTAAGTGCAATTATCTACGTAGTGTGATGAAGGTGTGACTACACTTTCTTTTCAATGACCTGAATATGTTGAGCCCTCATGTTGAAAGGCTTGGGCCTTTTTTGCTAAAGGCAGGGAATTCATCTGTGACACTTGAACACTATCCAATGTTTCCAAATTCTATTTAAAATGCAGACGCTAGGACATGATTCAGTAACCTAGTAGAGGTCTTGGCAGTATTGCTCAAAGATGCTGGAATCCTTTATTTCTGCTTCATACGCTTCTCCCCCCTCCCCATATGCAAGAATCTCATTAGTCCTTTTGCTACAGCGTTGCCCAGAGAGCTTACATTGAGGCGATTATCTATAATGACCCCTAAATCCTTATCTGAGTCCCTGTTTTTTAAAGCAAAGGCTTCCATCATATAAATAAAACTGACTGCCTCTCTTGGACCTCAAACACTTAGCCTTACCAGAATATGTTTTGTCAGATTGTAACCACTTATCCAGGTAGTTCAGGTCCTCCTGTAATGATTATCTATCTCTTAATTTACTACTCCACAGATTTTTTTTTTTTTTTTTTGTCAGCTGAATATGTGACTCTATCCAAATATAGAGAATCAAAAAAATTTGGATCAAGAACAGGTGTCTCTGGCTCAAAAATGTCCCTGTTTACAGGAGGGACACATCCTGGTGTCCCAGACTTTCCTCTAGCTATATTTTGAGATCTGTCAGTTGTCCTGTTTTTAATCCATAGAGTATATTCTGTGATAATCCCATAGGAGATGAAGTTTGTTTTACTGATCCTCGCAAGTATCTTAGAGAGATCCAAGTGTTCGTTAGCATCACAGGTACCTTTGTCATTTTGTCCTGGAAGCACATTTCTAGTCAATCAAAGTCTAAATGCTTGCCCTTGCTTTCTGCCCCTCTAGTTTGCTAAACCTTGAATCCTTTTCTGTAGAGGGCGTAGTTTCAGTGGAGAAATGGAAGTCTTGCAACAGTGCTAGGGCATTGCCTGGGGAGAAAGATGATGCGTGTTTGACTCCTATAAGGCTAAGGAAAAATGGGTTTGAATCCCTCCTCTATCAGGTAAAAACTAACCAATAAGAGCATCTCTTCTGGCCATAACTGTGATTTTCTGCTCACTTTCTTGAAAGAAAGACTTCAAGTTGCCAAATTCTAGGTTTTGAATCTTTCTCAAAAACAGGCTAAATGGGGGAAGTGGGTAAATATAACGCCAAAGGCCAAGCAGGCAGGATATTAGACAAAACTCTTTGGTTTTATTGTCTGTTTTAGGTGGTTTCCTCCTTATGCAATGCATGAATCCCACTTTCCATGTAACGCTTAAGCTTGGGAAATATGTTCCAGGAGCTGGATATATTGAGTTTGTGCCAAGTGTATCCTTTGTACATATTTTCTTTGTACGTGAGGGATAACTCAGTAAATCTACAAACTGTCTTGCCTCTGCTAAGGTTTTTTTTCTTCATTAGCTACTTTGAGAGACATGACTTTCCATGTAGAGGGAGTGCTGTGGGGCCTTCTGGGAAATGTGACATTTGATCTATACATCAGAGACGCTATTCAGCGCGGTATCTAGGATTGTTGTTACGCTTTTCTGGGCCAGAAGCATAACGACAGAGTGCTAGTTAGCTTTGAGGTTCAGCCTGGCTCCAGTTCAGTAGTGAGACATAATGAAGGCCTCTGACAAATTTTGCCATCACTCTCTGGTAGTTTCTCTCCTCTATTTGTTTAACAGCATTTCTTCTTTCTCATCTGTAGTTACGGCATCTTTAAGCTTCTGTTTGTACTTCTACTTTACTGCTAATGATATCTCATCTACCATGACATAATTGCTTGGTAAACAGCCTGTATTTGAATAAAGGATCACAATTTAGAGTAAGGAATCAAGAATGCTTTAGTGTTTCTCAATGTAGTTCAGTAAAATGGATCTTGTGACAGTGGACATAGATCACTGAATACCTTGGGGGGGGGGGATATAGCTACTGTTTGCTACTGTATCAATAAGAATTCAGATAGTGATTTTTCTGATGATTAGTGTCTAACTTTTGTCTGCCAAAATATAGTTTGCTTTTACATTTTTATTTGCAAGATCTGAAGCATATTGAAAATTTAGCACTGTTATTGTAAGGACTCAAACTTTGTCTCCTTCCAAACGTATTTCTTCACTAGTTTTCATATGTAAGTGAAATATTGCTCTGACAATTCTGGTCCTTTTTAAAAATAATATATGTAGATCACAAATATTTGTCTTCCCACAGTTGCATTCTTGTACAACCAGTTAGAAATTGTTAAAAAAAATTATGACTTATTACAGCATTGTACTGCAATAGTAGACTTCACATAATTATTTTTCAGGTTTCTAGAGCAAAGTTTTAGTAAAAGCAAGCACACTTTCTAAAGTTAAAGATTTCCAGATTTAAGTATTGTCCTCTGTAGCAAACTTCTAAAAGGAGTTCAAAGAATTTAGATGAATTAAAGCTTTAGATTAATGTAAATCAGATTTCTTTAAACAGACAATTGAATCTGCATCTGAAATATTTCTTAACATGAAATCAACATTTAGGTGCAAATTCTTAATTGTATTGATAACTTCTTACTGGCCAGTGTCTCGAGGCAGCAGCTTACTTAATCCCTTTAACATCAACTCTATGCCTCTGTTGAGGCAGTAGCAGTGTGCTGCCTCTAAACAATGCGCAGGGTGCTCAGCTCTGGGTTTGTCTCTTATTTTCCTGATGTGAGGAAAATCCATATCCCAGCACATCTCCCAGCCTTGGGTCAGCCTGAGCTGTCTTCCTCTGCCACAATCAATGCATACATGAGATTGCCACATACAATCTGATGTTGTATTCTGAACAAAATCTGTTAATAGCTTACTACATGGCTCTCACAGGAAAACAATCCTGCCTGTGGAAATCCAAGGGTCTTAAAGCATAAGCAAATAATTGTCTTACACATACAATTTTGATTGTATTTATAGTAATTCAAACTTGCATCTTGTTGAAATTTCTGGAGTTTTTTTTTGTTTTTTGTTTTTTTTTTTTTTTTTTTGTTACTGACATCCCTGGATCTTTTTGCCTTCTAAAAAATGTAAGAGTTACCTCACATTAGCAAGTTTCCAAACAGCATCTAAAACAGACATGGATAGGTGTGTTCACCATTTTAAAAAATATTATTTTAATCTTCATGCAAGAGGTTCATTCCTCTCTGAGCAGAAAAAAGAATGTCTGTTTTAACAAGTCATCTTTTGGTTAAGACTTCATTAGTCCACTTATTCTCATATAGTCTATTCTCATCAGTCTTAATTCTCTGAACCTCTGACTGTAAGTATGCATAGTGTAGATGGTGACAGATATTTTTGCACTTAACTCCAAAGTGCAAAACTCTCAGTACTAGAGACTGAGGTGTGAGTCTTCAGACATCCCCCACAGGTGAAACATCACAAGAAATTTAAGAAAGATTAAATAGAAGATAGCATAGGTAACTATGACTTGCACTTTCTTTTACCATGTTATAATTATCTTACACTATTAGCCATTACATCCCAAGTGGCTGAACCAAACCAGTTGCTATCACTTGGGCCCGTATTTAGGAACTCTGGCCATCCTCTTCCTGCATGGTGGCCATAGCAGCTCACTTCTCTGTTCTGTGGCAGTGCAATTTAAAGCAGTATGATGACAGATGGGGAATAGTACAGATTTTTTCCCTGATCCAGTTCCTAAAGCAGTCTGTAGTGTACTGGTCAGGAGTACAGGAGTAGTTAGGAAAAGTACACCAGAAAGTATGGAGCACATGAAGAACATGCACTGCAGAAAAATTCCAGTCTCTTTTACCCAGCTGTAGAATGTTTGTAAATATAGGCAGTGCAAAAAAGCTTAGTCAGCCAGAGCTTGATTTCAGTGTTACTGAGGACACACTAACTTCTTTTGGACTTGTGGGCATTTAATAGCCTTGAAAATAGGACTCCAAGAGATGCTATTTAAAGTATGAGGCCTGCCTTTCTGCTGAAATAAAACCTGAGATTATGTTGTTTGTGTCTAGGGGAAGAAGGAGAAATTGCTTTTTCTCTCTCTAGAAGCCTGTTTTTTTTAATCAGAACATCAAAATATTAACAAAACTCCTCTGACACAAATGAGCATAATGAACAGATTTAGACTGCCTGTAATAGGGATACTAGGATGATTTAGGATAATATTTATATATTTTTATATATATATATATATATATATATATATATATCTCCTATAGATAGGATAATATTTTAGGATTATTAGGATAATATTGAATATGATACTGCAGATCAGTGTGTTAAGGGTGGCTGGGTACTGAATCAAGTAACTGAACTCCAAAGAGAGGTATGCTTTCTTTTGTTTTGATTGTCACCAGTTGTTCATCCATCTGCAGCAAAGGGCTGCAGTAGCTAATCTGAAATAGCTCAAAGCTGTCACCAAATTTTATGGGTGGATTGAAGTCACTCTCATCTTTAACAGAGTTGGTATTAATCATTAAGTTTCAGGTTGTTCCAGTTTCAGCTGAGTTGTTGAATGCATCCAAGGATTACGTATTTTCTTTATTTATTTTGATGATAGGCTGGATACTATCTATGGAAGTGTTTTCCAACCCCTGCATGACCCCTAGGCTCTGCTTTGTTGGGATATTATAAAGCCTGTTTTTAGCCAGCTGGGATTCTCCAAGGTGTGAAAGCATGATGAGACTTTGCATACTTCAGCATACAGTGCTTGAAATGTGGGGCCTTGATGTGACATATTTTGTTAGAATAGCAGCAGAGCCTCATTGGCAAGACCTGGACAGCCACAGTGCTAGAAGGCACCAGTGCCAGCACTGTGGTAGGGAAGACCGACTGTGCCAAGGGTAACTAATTAACTTAAGCGTGTGCTTTCAGACCTTCTGAGAAAAGGAACGCAATGCCCTTGTTAATGCGCTTGTTAGCAATTGTCCACTGGTTCCATTTAATGCAGATAAATGAACGGTGAGAACTAGTTGTAGATAGATTTTTTTTTTTTTTTTTTTGCCTTAGTGTTCAGTTTCTGGAAACTTCTTTCTGTCTTTTTTCTCCTTTAATTTTTTAAAGAGAAATTCAGGTCGTCTGTGGCTTCATGGACAAACCTCTCTAGGAGCTGCAAGCAACTTCATTCATTTTATCCTTTAGTAGGAAGCCAGCAGCTAAGACATTACGAACTAGAGCTAAGGACACTTCATAGACCAGTCGGTTTGTTCAAATGCTTTGTTTGCCTGACTTCAGTCAAGAACCTTTTGTAATTTATTGTATTAAGCAGGTCTTCAGTTGGGACAGCTGTGTGCCTGAGAGGTTGAGAAGCATTTGTTTGAGGCATTTAGGGTGGGAATGAATGATGAGAGAGGTGCAGGTAAAACCTGAGTTATTTATGTTTTGGAAGAATGCAAGTGTGAAGTGAAAATGCATGAAAACTGGGAGTAGGTCAGAGCGGTTAAGTACTAATGGCTATTCAGCACAACACAGTGTGACATGGGGACCCTGCTGAAGAGGGGTCTCATTCAGAAAAGCTCTCCGAGGTCCCACTTGGGCTGAACAGCCCTGTTCTCGTGTCATTTTAATGCACTGCTTCTACTGTGAAAGAGAGGGAGAGAGAACAGGCTGATATAAAGCATTACACTGGGCTACATGAACATATGGCATGCTCTTCAAGGACTGCTTTCTGTCATCTGTAAGTTTTGCATCACCCTAGCTCTGCAAGATTTGAGTAATTTCGTTACCTCACGTTTTGTTGGTGTAGCTGTAGAGGATTAGTTTGGTTACTGATGAGGGCAGAGGCCGTATTCCTCTTGTGACTTGAGTAGCACTGAAGTCTTATATTCAATAAGTAATAATACTCAGATAATTGCAGATCTAGTCTGTCACCGTAGATACATACTCAGAGGTAACTTTGTGCTCATACACACTACTTTGCAGCTCTCAGTGGAAAGAGTTTATCATCTTCTCACTTTAATATTATGAGAACCTAAGATGCAAGTCTTAGCTGTCAGCTTCAGAAATGACTATTCTGAATAATTTTGTCACTTCATTGTTCACTACTTTTTGGATTGTTTGTGACTGTGTTGAACACCCCAAGTCCTAAAACCCATCTATCTGGGATCCTGCTGGTAACTTTCAACAAAATGACATTTGTTTTATATCTACAACCACTAGAGATGTCTCTTCTATCCACTGATAGTTTAGCTTCCAGGATTGCACCATCTACCCTTTTGTAACCCATGCACAACTATCCTTTCTTCTAATAAGTTGAAAAGCATTATAGTGACAGATCAGCTTTTTCTTTAGTTGACTTCAAAAGCTCTTTCATTGTCAGTGGTTGGGAATGAACCATACGATCTCTAAGAATCAGTTAGGTTTGGCTCTCTGTACATGCAGTTCCTTGGTTGTTGTCATGCACATTTTTTTGCAAATAGGTCATTCTGAGGCACTTCTGGCAGTAACAGATGAGACCAACTGACAGTTTTGCATTCTGCAGGCAATGTGAGCAACATGATCAAATATAGAAATTTAAAACGGATGTTTCTGAGAGTTTAAATATCTATTAATTCCTATCACTAAAATAAGTGGCTTTTTTCATTGCTCAGACCCATCATTATTTGCAGATGCTTCAGTGATTGCTTTTACTCATATAGAGCGTAAGGAAATTGAATGGCAGGTATGAAGGTATTTTTTATTCTTACAATGTTTTTAGAACAGAATTTGATCTATACTTTTAGTTTTTGCCCAGTGTTTGATTAAAAATATAAGTGCTTTAATGATGCACTGTGGGCTTTTTGATTCTCTTGGTGAGTAGCTGCTACAAAATCTGATAGTTTAATGTGTGACTAAGCTGAATGTTGCATGCTGATTCATTTGAATAGGAGCCAGGCTAATATTCCTTATTTATGTCCATTGAAATGTTTTGATAGAATTAGGAAAGCAGATTCATCTTGAAAATTTGGGACCTCCTATTTTGGGTGCATTGAAAATGCATTGCTCGGATGAACAAGCTATTTATACAGACATGTGGTATTACTCTGATACTCCTTTAATCTTTTAGTAATCCAGACGTTACCATATGGACAAACCACACACAGATTAATTTGGGTGGGCCTCACTGGATAAACAAATACCCTACTTCAGTTAATTTGCTGAGCTTTTATGTTAGTCTAGAAAAAAAAACGCTTTGTAGGGATTTTTTATTTGTGGTAACATATAAAATGAGACTGACAACAACCAATACAGGCTTAAGGCAGCTTGTTTGACAAGCAGCTCATGACGGTTTGAACAGTTATCTGTGGGGCTTTCTTTCAATGCGTCATTGCTTGAAGCCACTGCGCAGCCTTTCCAATGTGGAACCGCCTTTGTATGTACATATCAGAGAATGCACATGGTTTCCTCTGCGGTTTTGCTTTCAGTGATGTACCTGCATTAATTTGCCTTGATGTTGTAAAGGGTTACTTAGTTTTGTTATCAACCTCTGCTTTCTCAATCTTCTGTCCTGTGAGGAACTGCCATATTCCTCCTCTGTAGTTCTCGTTCCCCAGGGCATACACAAAGGCATCCACTGTTGGCACGCTCTTGGCAATAATCGCGGGAATCTGTTAAGACACAATATTGTTACCAGAAAACTATCCTGAGGAGCCAATGGTCGGGGGCAGAGCCCCATTCAGCCTACATTCAGTTTCCCTATACTCAACTGGTAGTGGCTTGCTGCCCCCAGGTGAGAGTGTGAAAGCTATTTGGTCAGTGGTGCTTACCCAGGAAAGGGTAGTCTCCAGGAGAGAGAACTTCAATCAGTGTGTGCTGCAACAGAGATGTTTTAGCTGAGACTGAATATAAATGCACACTCGGGACGTGAATGGTGTGGCTCAGCCACCTTTTAATGGGTAAGTGGGTTAATACTGCTGGCACGTTTATTTATGTTAAATACCTAAATACAGTAATGCGTTTGGTGACCTGAAACTGGGCTGATTTTTGAGGACTGATTAGAAATTGAAAGGTTCAATATGATATTACTGAGTCCCAGAGGCAGTCTCATAGCCAGGACTTGCAGAAGAAAAGGAGTGTGGGGGAGCAACAATGCAACTTTCACTAGGAGAGGAAAATACTAGAAAAAGGAAAGAAAATGTTCAAAATTGAAAATTTTTGAGTCAGCACTTCACTTTGAGAAGGACACAAAGAGCTCCTGCAAACTGTGAAGCATATCAGACTGTAGATCCCTAATCAACTGCTGAAAAAAACCAAACTTCCTAATTTTTTTGTTTGCTAAAAGCACTAATGCCTATTGCATTACTGTGCTTAGCTATTTTGCTTTAAAAATGGTAAATAAATAATGCACTTCGAGGAAACAATTTGCTTGTTCTATATGCATCTCCTTCCAGACCACCTGGTGAGTAAGTTGGTGTTCTATTGAAATGAATAGAAGAAAGTAAGAATAATGTCATTTTTTTTGAATTCCCTCAGATGGCATTGACGTACCATTCGGTATTTTGGTGAAATGAACATCACGTTTTCAACTGCTGCATAGAAGCATAAAAGGCAATAGGGACCCCAGCAAATGACCAGTGTCTTCAGTGGTAAACCAGTATTAAACTGAAAAACAAGAGCAATAAATTCCTTTCTATTTCACAACCACACACTGCAGTAAGCAGATAGAACAGATACTATGAAAATGTATGTAATAGGCAAGGGCTAGCCAGTAGAATATACTGCATCATGCCTGCTTTGATATTAATAGAGCTGTAGGAATATATTTCTCAATTGTTTGTGCTCTTTCCTCTTCCCCAAAGGCTGCCTCTGCAGTAAACCAGGAAACTGTTCCCAGGGAGCTGGCATCGGTCACTCCTGGAGCGAGGTGACAAAACAGGTTATGCTATAGGGGTTACATCAGTGTGTCTGCTAAAGGATACAGCTGTAGTCATTAATAGCCACTGAGGGAGAGAGCAATATGCAAGTTTAAAAACAGATTGAAAAGGAATGGTGCATTGCTGACTTCTAAGAGGGTCTTGCAAACAAAGTCTGTGGAGCCAGTATTGCAGCAATGCAACAACAGAATGCAGGGACGTTGTCATATCTGGGTTCCTGCGTCCTTGCAGGCTGGGGCCTTATCCACGATGTTCATGGCCAGTAGTTCCTCAGTCCCTTACAAATATTATAGGGAAATGATATTTTATGCTTACTCATTTTCTGCATCATAACTAGTCTGCATAATTACAGAATATCCTGTAATAGGTAAAGAAAAATCATAAGCTATTATGTAAACTAAGTGAAAAGAAGCAGTAGATTTATTAAAAAAATTTATTGAAGTAGTTTGTAGAGGACTTGTGAGTATTCCAGACAGGTACTAATTAGTCTGCCTGACTATCTCTTTGCCAATACAATGTTCTCAAGAATTAACGGCCTTTACAAAGTTGAGGGGTCAGGCTGTACCAGCCAGCAAGCGCAGTGCCCACAGCCTGTGTAGACTGCACATAAGGAAACAAGGTATGTAATCACCAAGTCACATTCCCATAAATCTGCCATGCCAGAACAGTTCCTTTGTTTCTGGCTCATAAAGATCTCTCAATTTCCTTAGCAGAGTGTAAATATGCCACATTTATCAAGGCACTTTGAACCCCACTGAGCATCTGTGATGTTTCTTTATGGTATTGTAGTTCTGGAAGATTTTTTTCAGTGATAGGCAAGAGCTCGTGTGAAAGCAGGTAATAATGATCCTTTCCAAGCAAAGTTACTCAGGATAAATATTGATATGCTATTAACAAATATTATTTTTTCTTGTGGCTGCAATCATAGCAATGTTGGCTGAGGGGCTCCCTGGAGGTGGCTAGTCCAGCCTGCTTTTTGAAGGGTTCTGCTTGATGAGGGCAGCTGTGGCTTTGTCTTAGCTGAATCTTGAAATCTCTGAGGATGGAGTTTCCCCAGCCTCTCTGAGGAGCCCTTTCAGTGCTGTGTTACTCAGCCAAAATAACAGTAACAATAACTGGGAGTTACACAGCACAGAAGTCTATGAAAGAAAGCTCCTCTGAAAGAAACCGGGAGAAGGAATGGGCATTTTTGAGGACTTCCTCTTGGATGCAAGCCTATTTTTGCAAGGCAGCTGCAGGGGCTGGGGAAGCTTCTTACCTTATACTGCCCACTTTTTTTGAACTTCTGATGTATGGATTGATAGGCTGTCAGCATGATGAAGCCTGGAATCATGAAATTGAAAATGGACAGAGCAAAAAGGAATGTGACGTAGCTTCTGTAAAGGATGAGGAAAAAACACTGTTAATTCCTGTCCGGTGCATCTACATAAATTTAATGTAAATACTAACTTACATTTTTAAAATTGCCTAAACCAGTCTTGTCAATATGCTTTAAATGCAGCATATTCTGAAGGTCAGCTAAGTTGTGTCATGCTGTTGCATATGGGACTAACACATAGTATTGGAGCAATAATGCGAGACCTTATAGATGCATCAAAACAAAACTAATTGGAAGGAGTTCTGAATATTAAACCCCTGAAAGATGCAGCTTGCAGATAACCAAACAAATGAAGCCAAGGAGTGAAGGGGAAGCAGAAATCCAAAAGTCAGCCTTCTCCCACGGACCTATGAAAGCTACTTCGGTACTAATTTGGAGCCGTCCCCACTGTCCCTGAGCATAGCGTGCCCCAACTTGAGAGCGTCTCAAGGTTTGCTTTCGCTGGGCTGCTAGGGAGGGAGATGTGGTGCAGGGGCTAGGGCAGCTGCTCTCCATAGAGCTTTTGGTGTGTTACCATAATAAATGGTGCGTGTCACTGGAGCAGCACTGTCCCATCAATACAGTGGGAGCTCTTCCTCAAGAGCTGGTGGGATGGCTACTGCCCAGGGGTACTCAGGCAGAGGGGAGCCGTGGGGTTTGGCCACCGCTGGCAAACCCCTCTGCGCTTGCTCGGTGGAAAGCTGCTGCCCGATTCCTGCCCCCCTCACCTGTCTCCTTTGCTGTAGTCCAATGTGCAGCAGGTGCGGAGGGGCTCGTAATCATATTCACCCCACCCCAGCAAGGGCATCACAGCCCAAAATGCAGCAAACAGCCACGCAAACAGCACCATTGAGATTGCTGTGCTCCATTGCAGCTTACTTCCTGCAAAAAGAGAAAATGGAGTCTTAATGTCTGAAAGAAAACAACTGCTGTTTAATATGGGGGCAAAGTTGTCCTGTTGTCCATTGCCAAAGGAGAGTGACCCATCCTCTGAGCCTAGGTAAGAGAAAAACAGCTCCTGTGGTTTTTATAGCTTGAAGCTGACCTGAGTTCCGGTGAATCAATCTTGCATAAAATTTGAGGCAAGATTTTAGACTTTGGGGAAGAAGCAATTTATACTTCACTTTCATGTACTTGCACAAATGCTGTATCACTGGTCAGCTTTGTACCGTACAGGAGATGCAGCTGATGTTACAAACACATTCTTGTGTTTTGGGGACATGTTTAAAGACTCGGATGAGGTAAAAAGCAGAAAGAACAGGGAAGGAGATGGGAAACAGCAGTATCTTAAGAACTAGAGCCTTGCTGCACAGTGCGAGTCTGATCCGAAATGTGAGTCCGCACATGCTTCGCAGCCCCTGCCTGCTTGCTCCAGGAATGTGGGGCACGTGTTCATTTTATGTGTATCCTGTTCTAAAAATGCTGCTCGTTGATAAACATATATATGTACGTATACACACACACACACACACACACACACACACACACACACACATATATATATATATATATATATACACACTCAAATATCCTGGCAATAGATCCTGTTCTAAAAATGCTGCTGGTCAGATTATTTTGCCCTTACCATTGTTTAGCCTGGAAGGCTCATTTAGGAGATAAGAATCTCGGCATCGGTAATTTTTTATAATATAATAAAAACGATCACTTGTGACCTTCTCATCCAGTTCCATAAAATACCATTGGAACAGGTCAATGAATGAAAGGAAAGACTGGAAACTTTAGAAGATACAGGAAGTATTTCTTCACAGAGGAGGCAGGCAGCCTTCACCACTGCAGCAGGACGCTGTGTTAGCTATGCAGACCGCGTGTAGAAAGGCCTGGATAATTTTGTTACTGAGGCGAGCGTTCATTATCATGCTTGTGCTGAATAGCCCGTGACGCAGCTGCACCAGCGAGGAGCACGGTGACTTTTCCTACTGCTTCCTTCTAATCAAATCTCCTGTTGGAGAGAAATAACGGTGTAATTTTCTCTGAGGCTGGGAAGCAATCTTCTCCTTTGCCCTTGACGGCAGTACCATGATGGGAGGCCAGGAATATTAGGGCCAGTTCTGACCTTTCCTTGAAAGGTGAGGGACCAGAGTTGGCTGGGTGCATGACAGAGGATCAGTCCTGTCCTCTGATCTGACCTGGTTAATCCTACGCTGGTGAGTCAATAACGTGCTGGGGCTGTGTGGTGGAGGCTGGCAATCCCTTAAGGTAGCAGCACCAGGAAAGACCACAAACTCTGTGGTTGCTCTGTTCCAGTTGCACTATCTTTCTTTTTAAAGAAGGATAATAGAATAGATGTCTTGAAGAAATTGCTCCTTTACAAAAATGGTGAATCTGCCCCTGTTCTTTTCCTCATTCTCCAGAGGTTCTATAGGAAAAAAAAACCTGAATAGCGTTTAAAAAAAAAAGGGGGGGGGGAGATCTTAAAAAAAAAGATGCTTGGTGCAAGTGTTCAAAAATTAGTTTTAGGAAAGAATACTGTGCAATTTAAATACTAAGGGGAAAAATAAAATGCATTTTATTAAATATGGTATGTTTATTATGGTAGTTATGAAGTATCTGATGGTGTTTTTAGTAATTTAAAGCATAATTACTATTTATGAAGAATGATTAATAGTAATTGTCTTTTGTATGCTTTCTATATAGAAGATAGATTGCAAAGGCTCAAATTATGTTTTGTAATACTGATGTAATATGACTGTAGAATATCACTGACGATAACTGATTTAGGGGATGAGAGCACTGTATCAAACATTTTAGAAACTTGTGATTATACGTCACCTTTCAGTCCAAAGAAGCTATACAGCAAGAAACCCAGCATATGTATATACACTTTCAGAGCTGAATCCTATTTAAGTATACGTTCAAACAACAGTGTTAGTGTTGCTATTCATCTAAAGTTTCCATTTTTATTTGTGTTCTAAATAATGGTTCTTGTAGCTTGGCTTTACACAACTGTAATTTAAAATTCAACCAGGACAAAGCTTATTACACAAGCTGTCAGGTTTGCTTTGTGTTTTACATATTCTAGCAACTTTTTAAAAGCATCAGAAGCAAATTCAATGAAACCTGGATGTGAATTGTTTCTTTTAAACGAAGCTCATGACAAAAGCAGCTCTATTACTTTGGGAATATGATTTTGTAAGTGGCAAGCCGACCTGCTATTCTGAAAAAAATGAACTAAGTCTTGCTTTTTTATATTGGAGCCAGAGAACTTGTTGGGTTCCATAAAATAGATAACAATTATTGATTACAGTATCTTGTAGGAAAAACTCTACTTTCCATCCTTTTGTTTCATGGAATTTTGCAGTATTATGAAGATCTCAAAACACACTCGTCCCTGACCTAAAAGGAGTATGTTGTTATCGGTCCTAACCACACACAGTCATCTTTGGGAGTCTTGGCATGTTATGGAAAAATCGTTGTTGTGGCAAAATTTGCCCTCAGCTGCTGGAGTGGTGTTGCTGAGCTATTAAAGGAAGCCAGCAAGTGGCTGGTGCCACCAGCTTCGCCTGCAGAAGCCGGGAGGAGAGCAGCCTGCGGGGGAGGCTGGGGCTGCCCCGTGGCCGGCGGGGAGCACGCCCGGGGGCCTTGAGGGCACTGCTGCTGTCGGGGGGAGGCCGCTCTCCCCAGGCATGGCGGGGCGCAGCTGCTGCGGGTATCTCCTGGCGGCACTCAGAGCTGCAGAGGTGATTCACGTCCCTGCGTGCGGGGTTGGGGACGTGGCTCGCCAGCGAGCGGCAGCACCTGGGAAACGTGGCAGCGTGGGATCCAGGGCCCAAGTGGCAGGGACCCTCTTGCAGACAGTGTTGCTTCGCTCACCGGTTGCAGTGTGACCCCAGCTATCTCTGCACAAAGGAAAAGGCAGAGCCACCTGTTGGTGTTCAGGTGCTTGGACAGCCTTTAAATGCTGACTATTTTTCTTCCTGATGGTGAACTTATTTTGAGAACACAGGCTGCCTCTGAAATCTTGCCTCATGTGAGATCAAGCTTGTATGGAAAAGCAGGGGCAGCCCTCATGTTGTCAGCACTCTCCACCTCTCCTGAGTCTTTTGCAACTAATCTTGCAGTGCACATGCCTGGCTGATGACTAACAAACTGTGCAAATCGTCGTTGGGGTTTTAAGCCCTGACCTGATCGCTGTTTGTTATTAAGCAGCATACCTCTTGAGGCACTGAGGGCTCCTGAGCTGGCCATACTCAGCCTGGAAATCCACAAGCAGGTGTGTGTTGGCACTAGCAGAGCTCCAATGGCTTATTTCTATGCAGAACTTATTTAACTGGATCCCGCGTTTGCTCTCTTGATGACATGTCTGTCGTCCTACTCCATGTCCCCACGTGCTGGGCACAGCTAGTTAGCCTGCCCTGTCATCGGGGCCACCACGGAGGAGAGCAGCTGTGTCACCGTGCCGGGAAGGTGAGGGATGCAGGGACTGCCCTGCCCTGCCACGACCCCCCCTGCCGAGGGGCTGGTAAGCACGCTGCCCAGCAAAGGCATCAGGGCTGCTTTTGAAGGACAGCCTTGAAATACTTTCCTACAGGAGTGATTTTAATGGGGTTTTCTGTGTTATTTTTTTTTTTAATTCTGAAAGTATGGTCTCTAAGAAACTCTAAGGAAAAGAATCCCAGAGCTTTAGCTTTCCAGGCAACGACATGGCAACAGCCGTTTCCACGCTCCCTCTCTGACACTGAGGACCGTGGGTCCACAGCACTGAATTGAAACAGTTGTATTTACCTTTCCATGGATAATAGGGAATTCCATTTTTTTAATTACATGTGGAATAAAGGACAGTGTGTCAGGAATATGGTGCAGCCTCGAGAGGATCCAGAAACAGAGGATCAGAAACTCTGATAACCGTATCTCCTGCAGTGCCTCCTTGTGTGGCACAGGCAAGTCCTGGCAGCCAGAGCTTGGAAAGCTTGCCTCTGAGGCTGGCTTCCCATATCCTGTGTCTTCATATTTAAGAAATCCCATTTTAGGCACTAGAAACTGGTAAAACGGAGAATCAGAGCTTACAGATTTAATTTTCCTGAGAGTAGGAGAGGACACCACTTTTTGCAAAACAGGGATAATAAATCGGCCATAAGGCAGAGTGATATGTTTAGCACTGGTAAAGCACTTTGAGATACTTTGGTACTAGATTAGTGCTGATAATTATTTTGGGGACTTATTACTGGAACAAAAAGCACTCCCCAAAGTCTCAGCAGACAGGTTAAGCTGACACAAACCCTCTCCCTGTTCTTGGGACAAGCCATGCTGTGGCAGCAATGCTTACACTTCCCTGCTCGTGCTCGCCGCCCCAAGCCTTCTGCGTTACCTCTGCGGGACCTCAGACTTGTTTTTTTGTTTGTTTTTGTTTTTTCGATGCTGGTGAAATCAGCTGCCTGTTGGCCCCCCAGAAAGCATTTCTAGGCAAATTGGAAATGGCTAAAAATGTATGGCTGTTAAATGAAATAAACTCAACATCATTTCAGTTTTCTGGAGTACATTTCTATTGCAATGACCCAGATAAAATAGATACAAGAACGGTGAAAGACTCATGCTCAGTTCCCATGGCAAAACCACATCTTGCTCTGAGAGGGCATGGCAGCACCAGAACAAGCTGGGAACGGGGTTTTTTTTTGTGCATAATAGGTCAGAGCTTTACTCTAAATGCCTTTTTTTGGCCTGATAAATTTTAATATAGTAATCATGCAGGTCCTAATTCAGTTAAATGTGTATGTATGAAGTTCAGCACATGCCTAAGGACATAACTCCTAATTGGGGCCCTCTGCTGGCAGTCTGGCCCTATTAAGTCTAATCACTCGGGCTCTGGCTTTTTCTCCTTGAAAATCAAAAGGAAAGTTTCTCTTTTCTCATACAGTCAGATAGTAGTACGGGGGATTTTAAACACCTTCTGTAAGACTGCTTTGTAACAGAAAGAGGTCACTCTTATAAATGAAAACCTTCATCTTTTTGATTATGCTAGCTAGTTTTTGGGGACGCAATCATATACTATTTCTCCATCTCTAGTCTTTGAAGACTATTACGAATTTAGATTTTTTTTGAAGATTTACAAATTGGCCCACCATTTAAACTGATTTTTACAGAAAGAGCGAAAAATACATCTCTGACACAGCAGTTACCTTTCAACTAAGTTTCAGCCTGATGTTCAAAAGGAATTTCTCAAACAAAAAGTCAACAGGATTCTCTAAGATGGAGAAGAAGAAATCCCTTTTCCTTGTTCTTGCAAGTAGATAAACTGTAATAGCTGAAATTTTCCAGAACATGCTGGCTTGTGCCAGACATGATGCATGGCAAATACCACTTAAAATTGGCAAATTCTGGCAAAGACATAAATATCTGAAACAGTCTTATAAGGGGAAATATCAGTTGTAAGTAAAATAGATGTTGGTACCTACTTCACCTGCAGTGCTAAAGGCACCGGTCACTGGTGCTCAGAAACGTTCATTTTTGGTAGCAATAAGAAAGCTGCGCTGCATAATGGCTTCTGCTGCGCATGTCGTTAGAAACAGCTCTTTAAAGTACCCATAGAAAGGGATTTTTTGTTTTTACTCCATTAATTTTTTGCCGTGGTTCTGCACAATCATAAAACTGTCTTGACAATTATCTCCTGCTTCAGTGAAAATGCAAAAAGGTCTGAATAAACACGGGCATTTCTGCAGGGAGGCACAGACGCCAGTGCAAGGCGTGACGGGGCAGCTGCGCTCAGCGTGACGGGATGTACGGACTTATTCCTAATTTGACAAAGCTGACAGCTACAGCTGGAGCAAATGGTAGTGTTCTATGGGTGAATATTGATAAAACAACCTAGATTTTCTGAATGGTAAGGATTATAAAAAACTCCCTGCAGTTCTACTTCTTGTAATTGAATGCTCATACAAAATCCCTGCTGATTTTGTACATCTTTCCTTTCCAATATTGAGGAAAGTAGTGACATAAATCACTCCAGATTTTCCATTCCCCCCTAATCCTTAAATGCAGGTATCAAATCTCCTAGATTTTTCTTTCCTTTTTAAACTCCAACCATATGCCTTGGTTATGAAACAGAAGAGCTGAGCTGGCTCCTTCCCCCGCGGCCTGCTCACTTCAGCGTGCCCCTCTGAGCCAAAGCAAGCCACTCGTCAGATCCAAGCGACTTCGGCAAAGACCTCGCCTTAGTATCTGGCTGCCTACTTCTAGGCAACCGGCTTCACCGCTCTTCCTGCCAGCCGCTTGCCATCTAAGCCCAAGCTCCAGCCAAGTCTCCTGTAACTGCTGGTTCCTTCCTCCCTCGTTGCATTAAGAGCATAATTCAGGGCTTCCCCTGCTCCCCATGTGAATAACTAGGGAGGCAAAGCTAACAGTGTTTGTTTGATGCAAAATGTCATTTTTTGCCCTAAATGCTTGGCTACTGATAGACAACTCCCTCAGAGTTTGCCCTATTTCCTTAGTTGTCAAACACTAACAAAACTGCTTCCATTTTCTCCTTTTCCCCCCTAATGATCAAACTTTGAAATAAAAATATGTTTTCCTGTATTGTCAATGATTGAAATAATTATTCAACCTCCTCAGATTCCCCTGCCTTTTTTCCTGCTATTGCATACAGCTAGTAAATCTCAGATTTTTGAGGTCCTCTCTTCCTTGCTGTAAAAGTAGCATTTTGTAGGCTTTCAGAAGAAAATAATTGGCCTGAGCAGTAGGACAGTCCAGTGTCGAGGCTGTCTTATACAATGCAGATGTTGCTGTTCTGATTCTGAACGTACTTCAGTGTGAGGTTACAAACAAGGGATTGCTTCAGATTTTTAGCCATTCTCTCTTTACTGGTGGCATATTGAAGTAAGGTTTCATAATATGTTGTGTCTATCTATCTGTGTAATATTTTAACATAATATATATTTTAAACCAAAGCCACGTTTAGAGGATGAAGAGAGTTGCCGTGTGTTGTTGACTGGGAGGAACAAAGATAGAGGGAGGAGAATAAAATGTCTCAAAACTCTGGCTTCTGTCATGTGTGACAGTCGTATTTTTTTTTCATGTTGCAGTCACTAGCAGCCTGTTTTCTGATGAGTGATTTATTTTATTATCAATATAACTTAGGCTAGTGCTTCTTCACTGAGGGTTGCGTTGATTTCCAAATTCAAGAATTTGGTCAGTTTTCAGGATGTTGCTGAATGTACTGTTTGTGTTATTATGGAATGGTTGAAAAGTCTCTCTCTCTCTTTTTTTTTTCTAATCATCGTAGCAATTCCTCACATTCTCATCAGCTCTTCTTCAAAAATATGAATATTTGATAATCAAATGTCAGTTAAGGAATGCCACATAAAAGCTTTCTCAGTAACTATTAGGACATAATGAAAATATAGAGGACGATGCTATTGAGTCTGGGAAGAGTACAGATTCTTGGGATGAAGATAAAAGGTAGATACCTCTGTACGGAAGGGCGTTTCATACCTTCTGTATAGGCATGCAACTCACACTTGTGGCAACAGGAGTTTAATGTATGGATTGAGAACACACTATAGCCTGCAGGCTTGGTGTATCAGGTTATGAAATACGACTCAATCTTCCTTATAATCAGCATGTGAAAGATGAAATGAGGAACTCCCTGGCCTTACTGGAATAGCTATAGAGCTTGAGCTTTTAAAACCTTCTGTTCTTGTTTTGCTTTGTATTTGAAATGTTTGGTAATAGCAGTACTGTTTGGTTATCACTAAGTAATAATTTGAGCAAAATTTATTCTGTTCGTGCCTTTAGGGCCCATCTGCCCCTGCTTTTAATGTAATATGTCCTTGACTAGGGGAGTGCATGACACAAAAACATTAAATTCAATGTTGCAGACAGCAAAATGTCTTTCCAAAGACATGCTTATTTTCAGGCTGTCTGTCGTATAAAAAATGAATGCTATTCTTCTAGCTCTCAATGTACGTCCAAGAGGTGTTGGTGCAGATGTAGCTTACAGGCTGCATTATTTGGGGCCTTTGTCTGGGCATGAAAAAAGCATTTCCTTGCCTGAGCTGAATTATTGACAGAGGTTTCGGAACAAAATGTTGGCAATCTTTCCGTGCTCGATGGGATCATCAGACTGAACATGTTCTCTGTGTGCTCTGGGTCTGTTTTACTACTTGGTGCTTTAACGATATGGAAGCCAAGTCTAAAAGGCTGTGTGGGTGAATGCTAAGGGAGGACTGGATTGAAATGTTGCAGCTCAACATTTTCTTCCCCAGCCAATTTTTATGCTTTTTGTTAGAAAATATTCTATGAAGCAGTTAAAAGCATTTTGTGCTTCAGCACAAGAAAAGGAGGGCTACATTCACCTGTAAACATCTAGCAAAGAGAAAAAACGTTCTTTGGGAGTGGTACTGTCGCACCTGGAAAAGGCCTGGCTTTAGCAGGAGACATGAAAGATGCAGATCTTCATGGGAACCTGGACTTTGCCAGCTTCCAGCTAGGAGAGCTCCAGCACGACTGCCAAAAATGGCCAGATAGTTCAGATTATGGTATGAGCATTTACTGCCTCAGATTTCCTACCAGGAAGTCCAGCAAAATAAGTTTGTGTTTCATATTTTGTCTCTTCCCTATTCCAAATGAGGTCCATAAGATTACAGGTGATGTATTTGTCACTTGGAGCTTTCCCAATAACTTTTGAAAATATTGGCCATTTTGAACTAAACTTGAATGGGAAGTGGAGGTTTACAGCTATGAAATAGCTGCATTTACTGTGAAAAAGGTGTGTGGGGAGAGAGGAGACACCATAAATGTACTCTTACAGCAGTTAGCATGAGCCTGTCTAATTAGACATAAGAAAACAGCATCCTTGTGCACCAAGTTCATAGGAAGGCAGGTTGTGCCAGCTGCAGTGCTCACAAGGCTACTAGTTTGTTTTACAAAAAATAATAACATCTCTTTTTGCACTTTTTGACTTCCACTGTAATGGGATACAGTTATTCTCTCATTCTGTCCAGCTACAGCACTGGTTGGTGTGCAGTTTGGGTCCCAGCAGAAATTCTAACAGCCTCAGGATAACTCTGTCCCAGCGAACGCCCAATCCAATTCAGAAGTCTAGTTCAGTAGAAATTTCTACTGACATCAAGTGCATGTACAAATCCAGTGCTGCTGAAGTTTGGGGCATAGTTCTGTGACAAAAGACAGTATGTATCTATCTCTACAAATCCATGTACATTCCCATAAATCCTTATTTTTCACCTAATTCAAAAATCAGGGCCATATAAAAGGGAAGTTTATTTTCCTGGGTCTATCTCCCTCTCAAATACTAAATTTTCAATAAGTTCAGTTAAGGTGTCAGAACTAGTTAAAAATGTATTGCAAAAAAACCAAAACACAGCCTTCACTAAGAGAAGAAAACTAACATATTCCTCCTTTATCAGTGCTTGAAGAAAGCTCCACCACTTTTATTGAACCTTCCAGATAATTTGTTCCTTGCTTTGGAACAACTGTACTAAACCCCAGGCTCCAAAGGGAGTCTGGGATATAACTCAGCCCCCAGAAAAGACACTTGTGCCCCAGAGCACCAGTGTGCTGCATAACAGGGCTGGTGCAGCGGCACGGTCTGTAGAGGCAGGCTCTGCACCCAGGTAGAATTTATCTGCAATCAATAAACTCTGCATGGGCATGAAAATCTGTTTGGTGCGAAGGAGGGTGTTGGATGGAAGCCCAGAGAGCATAGATTTTTCTTTAATATGAGGTGTCGGATGTTGTTTGGGACACTGATGATTACTTGTGGAGAAGGCAGAAGCATGGCAAGAGGGTCAGGATGTGGAGGTGCTCTGGAAGAGGAAACGTCCTGAGGGGGTTGGTTAGTGTTCCTTGTATGGGAAGGGGTCCCTTGAAGAGAGAGTTTATTTCTCTTACAGACTAGAGATAGGACAAATACAGACATACGTATAAAATATGCACATAATAAGTATGTGTTTGCTGGGATTCTTTGAAATCTAAGCATGCTGCCTTTTAGCAGGGTCTGGGTAAGGCTGCTAAGTAAATGATAGCACTTACTCGTACAGTAGTGATGATAACGGTCCCAGGCAACTGCAGCGCTGGAGCTGATGCTGGCTAGTGCCGTCAGGAAACCCTGGAATCCATGAATTTGACAGCCGTCAGAGCCATAAGGCCAGTACCTGTCAATGAACCGGGAATGCATTAAGAAAGTGTTAGAAATGGGTGAAGATCTGTTTGGAAATTGTGTTAATGGAGGGGGGAAATATGATAGCCTGTGCATGTGCTTTGCCAGTCTGAGAAATGTTTCCACTCTGAAAGGTATTACTGTGGTCACCTTCAGGTGTCTGCCAGCACTTAACTTGCTAACGTGTCTGATATAGTACAACAGCTATATTTTTGCTGAGAGAGGAAAACAACCCTGTATTTATCTGTTGGGGAAGGCTGGCTTTTTAAATTGAAATCTACATTTCTTCCAGATACTTGTACCTTCAAAAGTTTCACCCACTAGGAGTAGCCAATTTGTGAACATGTGGAAGTAGCAAATGTGTGATAAACTTCTGCAGTCAGTGGAACACAGTTCTTTGCACAACATGGAACACAGTACAAAAGCTTACGACATATAAAAATTATTCCAAATAGCAAGAGTGATGCCTCCAAATGTGTTTGCAGACCTAGAATGAAAAGAAACATGAGATGATCTTATGCAGCAGGCATCTGCTGATGTGTAGCTTCAGTATCATAGTGGCCTGTGGCAGAGAGCCTTGGCCCTTTTTTTCCTCTTCATCTATATCTAACATGACTTTTCTGCTTGTAAACTGCTGCTGACTGTTTGTAAAGTGGAAATCTTCAGCAATCTCTTTTTTTAATGTGTTTATACTACACCAGTGTAATTCGTTATGAGGCTGTCTCTGGAAGTCCCTTTGAACAGGAGATAGCTAACTTCCTGGGAGCTGCATAACTTCTGCTCTTATTTCAAAGAAAAGGGCCCACAAGGACTCCTCGTCTTGTAGAGTCCATTTCTATTGCATTGCTTCAGATCCCACCAAATCAGTCCCACGTATGGCCACAAAATCGCCGATACCAAACAATCTGCAGCTATTTATGTTAGCGACTGGTGGCTGGAAAGAAGGACACCAGCTTTCAGATAGATAACATAATATCTTATCATGGTTTCGTTGACCTTCTGTATTGCTACTCCCCCTGGGGCTCCCAGTCATGAACTAGGGCCCTGCTGCAGTGTAGTAAGATACAAAACAGAAAAAGGTAGTTCAAAGTTTCTGGCATTTCCTATTCCCTTTGCAAAGACGGTGCTGATATACTGTGAAGCTAATCTGTAATTTTTGAAAGATTAGAACCAAGCTCATTTCTGATGTATTGACTTTAGCTTCTTAGCTGCAGTTCAGAAAAGGCATCTTTATTGACTTCAGTGAGGTATGAGTAGCTGAAGCAGGAATGACCCATACCTGTGGTAAAGCAGTTCCTGAATAGGGTCTTATTATAGCTGACCATTGACTTGTTAATTTGCAAAAATGTTTTTATATCCATTAAGAGAGAAGTAAATTGTCACTTTCCAACTTGAAATGTTTTTCTCTTGTCTGGTAAAGGTATTTTCAAGTTTTAAAAATATGCTACTTAGGTGGAATTACTTATTGGCTTACAGAGTGTGTTTTTTTGGAATATGGCTTGCTTTTGAGTTGTTTGTTGCAATTATTCACTTAAATGCTTCATATTGTTTCTGTCCTCTGATTAAATGACTGACTCTGTGAAAATGTGGAAAATCAAATGTGCCATAACTGATGTGAACCTCCTGAAAACAGGCCTGCATTTTCATTTTCCACAACGCTTTAATGGAACAGGAAAGCTTGCAAAATACTTTGGGGTTAATCTGGAGGTTTAGCTGAATGAAAATGTATGCATATTACATTATTCAACTAGCTTTACTGTAATCACTGGTAAAACTGTGGTTAAATATTTCCTATAATTAATCTTCTAGCCAGTGGTAGTAAAGTCTATTTTTTATCTGCCTGATAGAAATGTATGTTTAAAGTTTTATTTTGCACTTTAAGATTGAAAGAAGGAGAAGGTTGGTTAGCTAGTATGCTAGAGTCATTTAATTAATTTTGACCTTTTAAGGCTTCAGTTGGTCATTTTATGTGGTTCTTTTGAGCATCCTTTAGGAAAAAGAATATATACCTTAGGAAGCTGGAAAAGGCAGCAATGAACGCATTGATGCAGATCCCACAGTCAGCCAGTGCAATGCTGAGAACCAGCAGATTACTGGGTGTTCGGAGTTCTTTGATTTTTCGGAAAGAAATAATTGTCAAGCCATTCAGACAGAACCCAAGCAGGGCTGAAAAACAGAATTGTTTGGCATGATTCAACTGGAAATGGGAAATATCTACAATGGTTCTGCTGTTTTCTTTAATGAAATAGCAATAATTATGATGGAACTTACAGTTACCATGTAGTGGTTACCGTCTGCACCCAAGTGAATAAAAGACTTTCAGGGAAAAAGCCATGGATGGCAGCTGAAGCCAAAGCTTCAGACCGCACCAGGGCATCAGGTATGTCGCCGCTCATGCAGAGCAGACATGCCTTAATTTTATTTGTAATTCTGTATTTTACTTAAGAGAGAAACCTGTTTGCTAGGTTCCATCAAAGGACTCATGAGCTGGAGCAAGGTGGATGCAAAGGAGGCAGTTTCAGAGTGGCCAGCAACCAGCACACACCTCTGGTGGCTTCTCTTTGGTAAAGAAATGGGTCATATTTAATATCACTTGTAACATGCCTTCTGTGTTCAGCAGAGAAATTCTTCAGCTGTGTTTCAGTCAGCCTGCCTCCCTTCAAGCTTCTGCCTGAGGTTAACCTAGACAGTGCTTCAATCACAGCAGCTCAATCTTATTACTGCCCTTCGTCAATAGACTATACATGGAAAGGAATAATCTAATTATAAAAAGCAGTCACTGATAGATTTTATAAAGTAAGTTAATGTTAGTCCTCAGAGAGGAGCCTTCAAATAGCCCCCCTTATTCATCCAGCATGGAGCTGGCCTACCCTGAACCCTATCCTTTGCAGGTTTAAACTCAAGTTTTGTCCTTTAAGGTCCTTTTCAAGATGAGCTGAATTATTTCAGTTCTGATGAGGCTCTGACTCAACATTATACCTCCAAATCTAGCTTAGATGAGAGGCAGTACATCTTTTTCTTTGTATTCTTGGAAACAGAAGTTATGTAGCAAGGAAGAAAATCCGTATTTCCTAATCCTGTAAAACAACGTAGTTACTTATGCACATAATTCTGCAGTTACATAAGATGGACGGTTTTGTAGAGTAAAAAATCCTGTGCCCACTTTAATTGCATTAATGGCTGATGGCATAACCATAGTAACAGCTGATGTGTTTCTTTCATTACACAACAGATAACAAAATGTTTTCAAGAGAAATATTTGGAGCCATTTGAGTTGTGCTGTTCTTATTTCTTCCATGCCAGCTTACTTCCCACCTGCAGGATAAAGCTGCTGCCAGCTCTCCCAAATCCAGGCAAGCCTTTTGGGAGAATGACCATATTTATAGCAGAGCTGAAGTGTTATTACTACATCAACCTCTTCTCTGTCTTTTCCCTGTTTTTGGAAGGTCCAGGCTTCCCTGCACACCTCTGTCTTAAAGTCCAGCATGAGTATGCATGTGGAAAAACTACTAAATTTAAAAAATATATAGGTTTGCATTTCCATTTCCAGCATACCAAATGTGTCCACTTAGTGAAGTGAATGCCAAAAGGTTTTCTTCCCCCCCCCCACCCCGTGCTTTTTTGTGGGCTGCACTTACAAACTGCAGCAAAAAGGAAGTGTTCGTTGCTTTTGTCTCAGAATCTCTGGGAAGATGAATTAATCTTTAATTATTTAGTTTGATCTTCTCTCTAGTCAGATGAAAAAGATAATGTATTACTGCCAAACTGCCAAGCCCGTTTTGTCTACAACCCTGTAGAAAACACTGGACAATCATATTGTTAGCTTTGTTTGATAAAAACATAAATAGGTTATACCTTACATAGTTTTAGGTGAAGGTCTGTTACCAGCAGGTGATTTGCTTGGGCATCAACAACTGAATCCTTTTTTCTTCTAACAGCTGGTGGCACAAGATACTATGTGTATCTGTATGCACGTGCTTTCCTATGTATTTCTGTAAATATGTGCTGTACCCTGGGTTATGAGAATTTGCCTTAACAGCTTTGCAGTAAAGAACTCTGATATTGCCTCAGTATCTACTGTGGTAAAGCCACCATTTTAAGCAGGGCCAGGAGTGACAAACCTCCATCTAAGTCATCAAAAAATGTATAGATTGGGCTTCAGGATTAAGGTATCTCTAAACATTCACTGGATGCCTGTCCACCTGGCAAATATAGCAGTAGTGTAAGGATATTAGGTATTTATATAGTAAATAGGGAAAACCAAGTTGAAATAACACAAACCAACTCAAGTCTTCATAAAAATTAATGCCAGAAACAGTTTTGAGATTTGCAAAGTTCAGCTGAAAAGTTTATAAAATGTATTTGATGCATCCTTGTCATCTCTAAGTAGATATTAAGCTACGCTGGGCTGAAACAACAAAAAACAAAAGAACAGACTGAAGTAAGGAACATGTATTTTGTTCAGCAGTAGGTAGAAGGTAGATATACCCTGTGACTTGCCACTGAAGTGAGATTAAAAAATATGGGTTATTATTTCCCAGCCAGAGAAAAAACCAGCCCTGCTGTGTGCTCGTTTCCAGCTGACAAGTCACCAGCAGACGCCAGTCCCCTGGCAGGCACAGGACGCTCGGGGCTGGGCCAGGCAGGGGTCGTGAGCTGCCTGGAGACAAGCTAGTCCCTGTGCAGAAACTCGACTGTCACCCTCTGCTAACACCATCCCTGCCAGTGTCTGTCTGCCTGCCACTTCTTACCTTTTCAGTTGCGAAGAGCAAAGTCACGGAGTGACCCCCCAAGCCTTACAGATGGCTGAACGGCTTTTGGTCAGTTTTAGCCCTAAACTCTGCCAATCTCTTTAGTCCATGATGCAGCAGCTGGCTCTTGGGCCACTTTCTTACAGCCATAGAAGCTTTTTCTTCTGTTCTTTTCCAGCCCTAAAAGTTTTTTCTTCTTTTCTTCCTCCAAGGAGGGGTTTCTGACGCAGATCTCCAGCTATGCTCTGCAGGCAGATACGGTGCTGCTTCCCAGCAGAGCTCTCCTGTCCCTCATTTGTGCTGGACCATTTCAGCGAGTAGAGATGCTCACCTGCAAGGAGAGGGCCCCTTTCTCCCCACGCTCCATGCTGACGGGGTGAGCTAACGAGTGTTGTTTCCATTCAGACAGCTCTTACGGCTTCTCCTCTTCTGCTGTCAAGCCCTACGATACCAACATCCCTGACTGAGTGGTGGTGTGCAGAGATGGGGTCCCAGTGCAGGAAAGGGACCAGAACAGAGGCCAGCGACTGACACTGATATATTCATGGCTACAAGCACATCCTTTGCTAGCTGCCAGGCAGATACAAATGCACAGTTTTTGTTACAGTGTCTTGATAAAGTGGCAAATGGATTGAAAAGCCCATCCTAGTTAAATTAAATGAATTCTATCTCCTACTTCTAATTTCACTTCTTAACACTGTGAAAGCTTTTGAATCTCATGCAAGTACATTTCTCTTCCTTACTATTACCAAGCAGCCATTAATTGCAATGCTACTAAAGCAATCTGGATGTATGCTAACAGTTAACAGGCTATTTTGGACCTGTCATCTTTGATTATAAGATGGCCATCACAGGCAACAAAATAAGCAGCCAAATATTATTAAGGGATCATCAGTCAGTTCAGCATCTTTCCTCTGAAGGAAATAAAACTGCATTTAGAAGTCAAAACCAAAATCTTACATCCCAAATTCTTGCTAAGAAACCTAAGTAGCAAGTATTTCCCCTCTACAGTGCAGCTCCATATACAGTGCAGATCTTCATTGCAAGCAACTTGCAGCCCACCCTGATTTACTCACCAGAAGTACTGCTGATGTAGCCATAGTAACCACAACGGGTCTGGGTCAGTGTGTCACAGATGCTGTTATTTTCTCCAGTTTTCCTTTTCTGCCCCCCAACACCTCCCCCTCAGTAATAAGGGGAAAAGAATCCTATTTCTGCTGAAGTCCCACACCGAGCTTACCTTCTACGAGCAAGGCAGTGCCAATGGCAAACACCTCTAATTCAGTGAAGCCTTCAGGGAGAGAGTATGAAGTGACCATACTTGCAATGAAAATGCCAATAAATTTAACCTCTGCACCCTGTTATAGCCGTGGGACTGCCTTTTCCCTGGATCCCCCTTCTTCTACTAGCCCAAGGCAGCTTCCTTCTTAAAGGACCAGCTCACGTGCAGACACATGCTTGCTATTATATAAAAGCTTTGGGGTTTTTACTCCCACCACTACAATCCCCGCAAGAATGTCATTAATGATGGGACTAGCGTCAACCCGCACCTCCCCCTTTCCCTGCAAATCGTATTTCAGACACGAGGAAAATGAAAGCATTCATTACAATTACAACAAGTTCTTTGTAGAGACAAGATTAAGAACTCTGTCCAGTTAATTCTGCAACACTGAAAAAGAATTAAAGCTTTTGGAATGAAGGAAATACATGTTATATATAATTGAGGAGTGACCTGAAAAACAGAGGGGCCCTCATTGAATTGGTAACCAGGGGAAAAGTATGAACCACAGATTTCTGCAGCACATAGGTTTTCCCCTCACTCATGCTTTAGAAATTAGGCAGTGTGTTTTTGTGGCAATAGCTATTCAGTATAATAGCATCACTCTTTGATAACTTGGGTTTAATTTAAGATGCGAGCTGCAGAGCCTGATGAAAGGCAAGCCCAGGCTAATTACTGATTTTGGACCGCAGACATACAGGACATGTGTGAGCTGCCTGGCGGTGAGTGCTCGAAGGAATACCTTCCTGTCCTTTTCAGCACTGGGGTCCTGGTGCAGCGTGTCTCTGGGGTACGTGTGATGTGCAGGCTGCCCAGCCTGCAGATCCGCACATGCCAGCCCACTTCCCCCTCCACGAACAAACCCACGCGGTCCATCCAGTACGTGGCACGTGGTCACCGCGCACCTTTGTCGTGCCCTGGCGGAGTCACTGATTTTCTCTTCCTTTCTGATACTATTGACTGATTAAAGCTTTGGGAATTTGAACACTTGAATCCTGCAGAATAGAAGCTAGCAGCTTCCAGAGTCTAGGTGAAACAAATAGTACTTTTTAGCTCTGAAACCATTTTCATGGCATTTTCAGTGTTTGTCCATGAAAAGAGAGCAACTCAGCTATGCTCCTCAATTTTTAGCCTACATTTAGAGTAGCAGTAACTAGAATACCAACTGGATATGGCTCTTTTTTTCTTTTAAATGGTATTTCACTCTATCCTTTTTAGTGCACTTATTTTCTTTTCCTTCCCGTCTCATTTTTTATCGTAGATTAACTACTAGTGTTCTGTGGACCTTCCTGTTATCCTAACTGATAAGAAGATACTTATAGCAGGATAGTTGCAACTTTTTTCATCCTCATAATCCTGTGCAGTAAGAAAAAAAGAGTTACAGCACAAGGCACATTGTCTTCCCCAGCTAAAGCGTACTTGCTCCAGCTCTGCGCCATGCTACCACGGCTCTTGGTTGATTCAGAGGTTAGGCAAAGTGAATTTGCTCTAGTGGGCAGTGCGTGCTCGTGGCTTTCCTGACTGTGCAGCATATGTGCATTCCCAGTCAGGGTTCCTGGTTGAAGCTAGTGGTATTGGGATATTTTTAGTTTTCCTGAAATTAATGCTTACAGACTGTGATGCCCAGGAGGACTGATAGGGGCTTCAAGGCTCTTGTGAAGACATCTTACTTTCTTTGTGTCAAGAAGATCACTGTGTGATGGCTTGTACTTAGCTTACAGCTGTTTTCAGTGTGGGTAGTTGCTGTGACTAATATGCTCTTGCACTTTAAGATTCAGGGGGGCATGGTATTTGTTAGGCTCTGCAGGTGTTTGGTTTAAGCAAAGCAAAATTACATTGCACCATATAAATCCATCCTTTTCTTTGTGTTTCACTCACCTACATGTCTTGATCAAGAAGAAGGTGATAGCCCTGACTCCTAGCAGGCCAAATGACTTATCTGAGCCTGGGTTTTTAATAGTGATCCATTGTGTGCTCTTGCAAAAAAAATTAGTACTAGATCTTGTGAACATGCTGTAAATCTTTTTAGTGTACTGTTTTTGAGAACATATGATATGTCTCATTGTAATGCTTGTCAACATATAGCTAGACAATTCTTCCAGATCAGAGATAGAGGACACAGATATTGTGTGAAGTGCCCTCACAAGGGCTGTTGGCACTTCTGGTTGCCTGTCACTCTCACTCACCATCCCTCCCAAGCAAACCTCCCAAGTGCATTACACTGCTAGTACTTTCTGTAGTGCGTAGTAAAGCTCACTGCACACTTTGCTCATTCCAAAATGATTTTTTCCAGAAAGTGGGCTATAAATACAACCCCTGTGGATTTAACAGGCCTGATTTAGGAAGACTATGATGAACTTTTTGGCTGTTTCTCCTTTAAGAGTCTTAAATAACTTCCGTGTCTAAACCTTATTTAAATTATCAGTGCTGAGTAAAATAACACAAGTCAGTCACAGGCAACCTTTCCTTTGCTTATTCAGCATCTAATTCAAATGCAATTGATATCAATAAAAAATTTAAGCATCAGGCTCCCAATATGCACTTCAGGTGATGTGTTAAGTTGACTTTGTTATAGTTCATTGGTGTAGTATGTGTTGAGGTATGTTCCAACACAACTGCTATATCCCATTAGTTATAAAGGATTTTCTCTAGCAAAGAAGACATGTAAATGTGGAATAAATTAATGAGTTTGACAGAATCTAATAATGATATTCATTTCTTTTTCCACTTGGTAAAACAAAGCTGTATTACTTTGCTTTCCATGCTTATGCAAGACAACCTCACATTGTGTATTCATGTGAAGTCAGTGAAACCATGCAAAGGATAACAGATTTACCTAAGGTATTTATTAACTCCTTAATTTATGAAGTCTTTTAGTGATGTTTTTTACTTTATGTACTCTTTTCAATAGCTATTTGTTGTTTCAAAATTCAAGGGAAGAAGTACTTCACTTAATCTGATGTTACCTTACAACCTTATATTCTGCACTCCCGGTGATCTCTTCATTGCATCAGTAAAACATCTATTTCAATTTACCCTCTCACTTCAGGATGCTTCCCTGGTTACTAATCTGTTTGCAAGGAACATATGGGAAATAGATCTGATATGTTGTTGCCAGATCCCCCCATGGATTTCATAAGACAGAATGGATTTAGAGGGAGCAGATTAATCTTTGTAAAATATGCATTGCTACAAGCACAGCAAAAAAGGTGCAGTGCAGAGATAACAGAACACTCATGCATTTATGAATTTTCTCCACACAATCAATGCAGATTGCTGACATACTTTTTTATATTCACAGCAAGAACTTTGCTAAATTGATGTCTTATTATTCCTCTGTCTTCCTAATCCTTTCTTCTGATGCATGTTTAGCCGAATTGTCTTTGATTTTTTTATATTGAAAAAATGCCTTTAAATGACAGACGGCAGCATTTCTGCAGTCTGGGAATGCAGACACACAGGACTTCAGTTCAGTAACACATAGGTGAGTGGTAGCCTTGGATCTCACTGGAAATGCTTCTCATGAAGGGAAGGAAACAAGAAAGCACGTTGTCTGGAGACCTGCTAGTTTAAGTTGCTTAAATTTATTTTGATTTGGTAACAGTGATTGGGAATATGTTTCAGACAGTGAATAGGTTTGTGGTTCTGTCTGTGTGAGGAAAGACGTAGGAGATGGTGCTGCAGTCAGAGTGCGGGAAGGCTAACTGTGTTGACCTTCTGGACGTATTTGCAGCCAGTCGATAATCATTCTGCTCAAAACAAGCAGATAGTATAATATACCCGTCTAATCTAATTTTGTCTGAGGTTTCCTCCAACACTGTTTGGAGAATGAAGTAGTGGTGAAGGTTTCAGGATGACGAAGGATGCTTGGTGGAAACAGCTGTAGGTTCCCTCTTGGGTGAGTGCAGCCTCATAAGCAGCGTCACCGTGTCACGTGTCACGTGAAGGGGATCAGCTTGGCTGACCCCTGCGAAAGCCTTACTGGCAAGGCGTAAGAAATCTGAGAGCTGGGATTTTGTGCTTTCACATCAGGCCCTGAAGACAGAGAGTGAAGGTCTGGGAAATGTCTGTAGCAGAGAGGTGGTGGCTCTCCTGCCAGCTCACAGCCTGTCCCACCAACACACTGGCTCACCCCTTGTTCCCCTGCCGAGGCTCTTGGCTTGCCTTCGTCCAACCCTGTCTGTGTCACATGGGAAAGGGCTTGCTCTGCCAGTGTGGAGAGCATAGCAAGGGACAGCTGCTCGGCCTTGTTGAGCTGAAGTCAATAAGCTGTAAATTCTGGTGGGGAATAAGGAGGGGCATCTTCAAGGTTGCAGAAAACCACCAGCTGGAATGATGATGTGAGAAAATCCATTCAAAAAAGCATGCAGCTTCCTCATCTCTCCACAAAACTGGCATGCGTTAGCCCTATATTTAGCTGTGCAAGAACTTTGGAGGAATATGACCCTGCTAGGGATACAGGCATTTGTTCATGCCCAGTCTTCCTTGGCCTGATCTGCGTACTTCATAGCTGCCTAAAGAACAAGACGGATGCTGGAGTCAGCTCTCCTGGATGCGCATGTGCTTCAGGCATTAGTGAGAAGAAACTTAGTGTAGAGTTAAGAAGTGTTACCATTCATTCTCTCTAAAGATAGGTAGTTCATTTCATATTCAGTTTAATGTGTATTTGATAAATATCTGTATATCCACTTAGAGCAGAAAATAAAGTTAATAAATAATGATTACATCCTAGAATTATTACTCATTGGCTACATCATCTACAATCATTATCAAGACTGTGTAATTATTGCCTTTAGATGTATTTCAGATAACTGTAAATAATGTATTTTATTGTTACTATACTACCGTTTGGGTCATACAGCATAATGAAATATGCTATCACTTTCTGCTGAGTAGTGGCATATTTCAGGATTTTGGAGAAGAAACCAGTCCTATAGAATATAGGATATACTTAATACTGTTCGTTTAGTTTATCCTCCAGAGTTCAGGCCTTGAAGCAGCACAAAGAATAGTAATTCTTTCAGGAATTACAGTTCAAAGACCAGTGTACAGTTCTCAAAAGAGTCTGCTTTTAAGAGAGGCTTTAGTTATATTAAGACAGGATTTGCACACCAGCTTTCCTTTTGTTTACTATTGCTCTTGTAAAAAAACAAGAGGGATCTATCCATACAATTCCTTAATGAAATCATGCTACTTATAGTATACGTAAATGAACTTCAAGGCCACGTATGACAATATCATCTCACTTCTTCTGTCACTGCGGTATTTTTCAGCATACTTGTCTTAGTAGTCTTACTGCCACTGTCTCTCTGTAAGGATTTTCCCCAAAGTTTCTGTTGATACTTCCCTTGCAAACATTACTTTAGTCTGAATTTTGTGTAGCTTTTCTTGACTTCAAGTTTATGTTGAGAGGGATTCATCATATCAAAATTTTCCCTTAAAAACTAAAGGTGTAAACTATCTAATCTAAACTAGGCTTCCTCTACAGTTACTGGCAGGAGTTGGGTGGCTCCCAAGTTATCATCTGTTTTACAGCGGGACAGATCATGCTCTGAAGACATCTCTCCTGTTTACTGGCTGTTGAAAGAGCCTAGGGGCTGGTTCAGGTTAACTCTCTGCCATTTAAGTAGCTACATTAAAGGAGCAATCCTGGCATTTGTGACAGAACATGAAAGATTTGGGGCTTTCCACTTCTTGAAGTTTGAGGTTAACTTCATTCATTGCCAGCTGCTCTCTTCTTTAGGCTTCTTCTGTTGAAGGCTGTTACAGAAACCTGACCAAATTCTTGTTTATAATAGATGTATGAAGGCCTTTTGTGTTATCCAAGTGCAAATTTTAATGCACAATAGGGAGAATCAATAGAATTGTTTATAAACCACACCTGAGAATTAACCAGAGCTTTCCCTTGCATTTCCATTTAAAAAGTTGATTTTTTTAAAAAAAGATTGCCTAATTGTTTTAGCTTCTGTTATCCAATTCTTTGAGCTCAGCATGATAAGCATTTTTTTTCAATTTGAGTTGTCTTTTGTAACAGAGTCAAATAAGACTTGTAAAACTTAGGTTTTGTTATCTCACAAAACTGAATTAATAATGATGAAGGCAAAGCTTTTGCTGACATCTCTAATCTGGGAATGTTGCTGAACATTTGTTTTGTTTGTTTTGTGGCTAGCTAATAAAGAAGGAGAGGAGCTTTCATAATGTATCATCTTAAAATTGGAGTTCCGGGCCATTTTATTCTTTCAGTTACTTCATTCCTGAGGACTTTTTTTTTTCCTTTTACAGAAAAACAATCAGCTCCTGAACAAATCTTTGGTAAGTAGATTGTCACTATAAAGTACAAATAATGATTAGAAAAGTGCTTTTCAGACAGAAAAAGAATATAAATCATATGTTACATAGGTATCTTACAGTTAATCTACCAAGCTGGAACAAGACAGAGTGCCCAGGAACCAAACTATTTTGATGATGTTCCTCCAGCAAAATTAAGTAACCTGTGAAACACTTTATGTAAGACATTAAAGCAAATAGAAATGGTAATTTTAGTACTTTAATGGATGCATTTATTTAGTAGTGTAGAAATGCCTGCAATTGCTGAGTTTAAATACAGTCACTGATGAGTAAACGAGCAAGAATACAAGAGAAGCTTTATATTTATTTCCGATATACTCATAAAACAGCTTAATGTCCATTATTATATATGATTGAGTCCTCCACAGAATCTGCACATGACCTCACATAACTCTTTGTTCCTTATGGAAAGCCCTCACCAAAACTTTGTCTTCTGATGCATTTCATGGAGGCTGCAGAATTAGAACTACTTCCAAATATCATACAGGAAGCATCAGCTTTCCTGATGTTTCTTTCAGTTTGAGTTGGACTTTAGGAACCACTTTGCCCTAGCAAAGAGCCTGCAGAGTACGTGGATTTTCTCTGAAGATGGCTCTGCACTGGTATAATCTTACTGCACTTTCCGGTCTGCAGCCAATGTCGGGCTAGGAAAGTTGGTACTGAGAGGAAGATCCTAACTGTCACATGCTTGCTTCATTGTCTCAGGTTTCTTTCTCACACTTGCTTTGTTAAGGAGAAGTCATGAAAATTAAGCCAGTTATATGTCTTAAAGGGTTTAACAAATAAGAAATAAGGGTGGAAAAAATGGACCATAAAAAGAAACAATAGCCAAAGTTTGATGCTTTTTCTTTTTGGGGTTGTAGCTCACTGTGGGAATCTCACCTGGTTCAACAAGACATAGCTGGGGCATGCCCTGATTTCTGGTATTATCCCAGAAGACTCTTCTCTCTTGTATCTAATAACTGTAGTAAGCAGTCAAATTGATCATGTTTGAAAAAAATGTATATAATCAGGCATTAGTCAAAGAATAATCACAGTAGTGTAATTACATAGGCAGTATAATTCTTCTATTATGACCCCACCACATGCATATATATATGTACATTGCATCACTGAAGATAATAGACTGAAAAGAACTTATTGCTCTGAGATAAATAACATTTAAAAATAAAATACACCAGAGCAGAAATGTTCCTTTTCCCTTTCCTCCTACCTTTTTCCCTTCTTCTGTTTTCTTCTTTATTTTTTCTATTTTTCTTGGTCCCTCTGTGTAAGACCTGGTTTGCAGGTTCCAAGAGATTTATTAGAACTGCCACAAGCCCATGTATTTGGTCTGTGAAATCTGAAGGCTGTAGGCAGGTAAACCAGAAAAGGAAAGCAGATGATTATCAGACTGGGAAGAGGGTAGAGGGTTGCTGGGTAAAACACATCATGCTCTATCTACATCCAGAAACTGTATAAACTGTGTGGGAAGTTTAATTCTTCTTGCATGCCTGAGAAAGCAAAATAAAACAAGCACTGTTCCCTAAGCAGAGGTGACTCTGCAGGGCTTAGAGTAATACTATTAAAGTCCAAATCAGAAAAGGTTGTTGCAGTCAGCAATATTATTGCATGACCCCCTCTGTCAAGCAGCTAAGGATGCTAAGCCCAAAGTTAGCTGTTTTGGTTAAATTGCAGGACCCTTAGTGGATTTTAGGGAATGAAGGCATAAGCAAGAGATGAGGAGCCAAGAATATTAACCTTAAAATTTTTTTGCTCATTTAATTTTTTTTGCACAGATACGATTGTGGTATGTCAAAATGGGCTAATGTGGAGTGGTAAGTGGTTGTGGCACTTCGAAGAAGAATTCCAATTCTTTCTGTGAGAGACAGTGATGCCACTGAACATCAGATTTAAACTGTTCTAGCAGTATGTTTTGGTAACTCTGTAAGTGTGTGCATGTGTACAGACATCTAAATAATTCTCCACTCTTATCCACTTTGTTTCGTTTCGCTCTTTCAGACTTGTAAAAATACACCTTAGATATTATTCTGATCAGAAATCAGTCAACAACTGATGGCCAGCAGGGCATCTATATTGATTTTTATGCTTCTAATAACAGAAGATTTAAGTCTAGATGTGTATATACATACATACATTGTATCTTATATGTACATGCACACATGCAACAGGACAATGACACACTTGATTTGGTTATAGCCTTCTTTCCCTAATTTCTGTGTGTAATGTCTTCTTGATTGTACTCTGTGCGACGTATAGCTGCTGGTCTTTCATAAAACTTTTAGAGGGCCTATACCGTACTAGACCTTCTGGGCATTGTATCACTATAAATGAGAAACAGTAAGCACTTTATAAACTGTACATTCCAGAATGCAAACTCCTATTAAAATTCAAATATAATGATGATAAAAAATCACTGCAATCCTTTCTCTTTCCTCTTTTTCTTTCCCTCTTACTCTCAGCTATAATGGTAAAGAGAGTTGGTGTAGCAGGAAGATAATAAGGGATTGTCACATGTATGGGTGGTACTTGTTTTGAGTTTTATAGATTTTTCCATGTGGGTAACAAAAATAATCAGAAACATCATTAGCTTCAAAAAATTCTACCTTGTGCAACTCAGTTCTGTTTTTTTCGCATTTTTCTGATTTTTTTTTTTTCATATTACCTTGGTGGATGATACTTGGATGATTAGGGCATTTATTGAATTATACACATTTTACGAGTGTTTATAGGTTTTAAATGGAAATATCTTCCAAATTCCATCGAGTGGACAATGTGTTCACTTTTGTATTAGTACTCAAGAGTAATATCCCTGAAGAAAGGCTGCAGAAGACCTCTAAGAAAGAAATGATTAGTTCATATGGAGCTTTCCCCATGCAGAGGAGTTAACAGAGCATTTGTCCTGGAAAATTTTGCTCTGTAATCTTGTACTTCTGACCTCCAGCAGCTGCTTACCTCCCACTGCAGGGGGACTTGAAAGAGGAATGAAGTAGTACAGTCATGGTCATGGGGGCTACCCCTCTTCTCCCTTAGATTTGTAGGACAGGAATTCATATCACCTCCTCAATCCTGGGGCCGAAGGTCACCTCACTGGTGACCCAAGGGCTTACAGAGGATAAATCCCTGCTTCGGGAGCCCCATGCTCTTGGGATCCAGTGGTGCCAGGGACACGTGGAGCAGTGTCTCCCCAGCATTTTAATCTGTGTCAGCCAGGCCGGGGAGGGTGGGCACAGGCGGCCAGGTCCTCCTCTGTGCGCTTTCCTGGACTTCACTTTGCTGAGAACTGTGGATTGGGATGTGGAGTTGTGAAGCTGCTGCTACTGGTCAAATGGAAATGAGTCAAATGCTGCTTTCGTGAGGGAGCTGCATACATATCTTTCCAGCTTGGCATAGAGGTCTGCACTAACTTCTGCTATTCAATACTGCCTGTTACTGCAGTAAATATATCCAAAAGAAACATTATTGATAGACTTCTAATGTCTCATGACAAAAACTGTTTTATTTAAGTTTCTTGTTATTTCTTCAACACACCTAGAGGTCTACTTAATGACTTAAGTCCTATATGTCTGGAGGAGCTTTCTTCATCGGTATTAAGTGCAGGATCTAATTTAGAGCGACGTAATGCATTAACATGCTCTCAGCCTGCATCAGTGGGAAGGATTTTCCACTTTATGAGATGTGCCCTGCCAGAAGCTTCTTGAAGATGCATTTACCTAATGAAATTGATTTAGTGTCTGGTTTGTGTTACCCGCTAATAAAACCTTTCAGACAAAATCATGATAATAAGACATTTTATGGCTTTCATTTATGATAAAATATGGTGCTTTATTTGCTCTGTGCCATCTTTCTCTAAGTATATGGGGAAAAGGAGTAAAAATAAATCCTGTCCAATGGCCTTATTATAAAAAGACTCAGTAGAATATGCTAAGAATTTATCACTTGAGTCTTGCTTTTGAGTCAGTGAATGAACAGAGTCTACCATTTCTGGTCAAAAAGTCTAATTGGGAAAAAAAATGGGAACTGTAATGTCAAATAATTAACTTAATCTTATTAACTTTTCTCTAAAAGATATCCCACCTTAAAACTGTTAAGCTGTAGGAGAGATTGCCACGTGCTGAATGCTATTGACTTTGTTACCGACAATAGAATTTGTCCCCATTTGCTTGGCATGCACTTGCGCCAAAAATATAGGCAGGGGACCTGGCTGTCCTCGAGAATGAAAAACAAGTTCTTACACTTCTATCAAGTAACACTCCCTGCTTCTTATTATACTTTTTCCTCTATCTCATATTTTTAGTTTAATACAAAGAAGAAACCTAAATAGCAACAAGAATCATAGTTTTTGTGATTTGGAGCTCAGAATCGTGCCGTGGAAGTTAAGGTCCTTACTCCCACTAGTTTCATTTTGGAGCAGAATTAGGTGCTACCTTTGGTGCTTGGAAAATGTCACATTCATTTAAATTGAATATAAATTAAATTAATTTCACATTGATTTAAAAAACTCTCATATAAGTATCACCTACGACATGAAGAGAATTAGCCAATGAGTGTACATTTTAAATTATGTAGCCTAATGTGTGAATAACTGTAAAGTTTTGGGAAGAAATAATACACTTCACCATTATAAATACTGTGATGACCTAGAACGTTCTTACACTGCAAAGAAATGCTGTGACCAAGCAGAACCACGTAGAAAAAGTAAATACATGGCAACAGGGCATATTGAAAACTAGCCAGACTTTTAGTTCAGTTTTGCCTCTGCCATCTCATGAATTAGGGCAGAAGCGTGGATATATCGAGGAGGAGAAAGTCCTTGTGGCTCCCTCACCCGCAGCCACCTCACACGGGGCCTGAGCTCTTATTACACAGTCCCCAAGGTGCAAGACTAATAGCATCTGCTCTTGCATTTGGGGGCATTTCTTTTCATTCCCTTTTGTTCTCTCTTTTTTCCGCTCTTGCTTCTCTTTGGTGCTGGTGACCGCTGCCCAAGGGCACTGCTCCCTCTCCAGGGCTGATCTCTTCACCTCCTGATGGGCCTTCAAGGAGTTTCTTCAGGCTAAGGTCACTCCCTCTCTCTTGGTTATGAGTCATTGTTTCTACTGATCTTTAGCCTGACATGCTTAAGAATATACTCCAAAGTAAGAAAGATTTAAAAGTTACCAGTTTATCTTTCTTTATTAAGTCATCAGCCTGCCATCAGGTCTTTTGCTCTCTTGTTCAGGATGAATCTATCATGCAAACTAATAACAACTTTCATGACAGAACGCACAGGATTAATAGCTGCCAAGGAATGCTTTTTTGCTTGCTCTTGATTTTTATAAATTAAGTTTACTTCTACTGCTTCTGGCCTTTAGCTGTAACTTGGATGTTTCATTTGTGAGGCAAAATTGAGGTTCATGAAAGCAAATCCTACTATATAGCAACTGCCTAATTTCTAGAAGTTTATTATTCCAGAGCTCTAACTGAGGGAAACCACTTTGTCAGGTGCATTGGAAAAAAATAGAGAAAGGAGGTTAATTTCACTGAATTGCTTTTTCAAGTAGAATTTAACTTCAGTGGGGAGTGAAGTGTTTCAGTCAATGTTGCAAATATTGAGCTGAAGCAGAGCATCTGGGCAGCAAGGCTCATTGAGCAAGGAGTGCACTAAACAAAACAATGATCTTGGTCTTAGCTTGGAGATCATTAAGGGAACTGAGAAATCATTACAACTAGAAATGGGACCTAATGGAAGTCAAAGAGAAAATGACTACAGACATTTAATGAGTGGCATTGCATCATGTTCTCATCTCTTCAGAAATAGATAATGAGATACCTGAGTTTCTCTTTGAACAACAATAAATGTAGGATGTGAAAATAGCATGGAGAAAAATAGTCCTTTGGGCCATCCTCTCAGTAAGTGATTTCTACAAACCTTAATTAATTACCACAGTTACTAGTGAAACAAGCTTATGCAAAACTCTAAAATATCTGTTTAATATTTATCCCCAAGCCACATCTAAATTACCTTGATTTTCTAAGAGTTTGTTACTCAGAATTATAGAAAAATTAGCAGTGAAATTTCATTCTACTGAAGAACATAAGATAAATTCTGTATGAAAACATTTATACACCAGCAATCCTGGTGAGCATTTTTTATTAGAAACACCTATACTGTTCCTGTAACATACTAATTAACATTCAGGTAATTTGTACTTACGACTGTTATGCTATTCATGCACTTCTGATTTGTTACTTCTGATTCTTTGAAAAACAAAAGCAACAGATCTGCAACAGGAAGCATTGTAGGAAAGGAGCCGTGGCAGATGTACTCCAGAGTTGAAGCTACTTCAGCTAGCAGTTTAGTCCACAGGGAATTCTCCTTGCACACACTGATCCTCGGCCTGGGCAGGAAAGCAGGTGACAATGGGAAAACATGGAAATGTAAGGGTATTCCTGCACACCACTTTGTCTTCTACATCCAACTCCTGTGGGAAATTGGGCTCCCTAAATTCTATTGTCAATGCGAAGAGAGAGAAACTTTAGCAAAAGGCAACTCAGATCGTCCACTTGTTGTTATACTTATTCTGGAAAATCTTCTCTGTCTCTACAACTACCTAGGAAACCTAGAGAGATTAGTCTTTTGTTAGGGATCTGATTTGGCTGTGTATGGTTGGATGGCATGAATGCCCTACTCCTTAGGACCCTCAAAGATTTGAGTTCTAGAAGACACCTTAAAGCTATATAGAGATCCAGGCATCTGCATAACTTTCATCAGCCTTTCATGCTTTCTCTATGTGCAGGGAAGCACAGAGAAGACTTGAGTTTTAAGGAGTAATATCTGTAGGAGCTCTTCAAAACACATTTGTTTTTCATACTGTTCTCGGATGGAAGCTTTGCATGTTGAAATATCTGTATTTTTTTTTTTAACTCCAAAGGCTTTCTGGCCTAAATTGTTCCTATTTCTTCCTTGACTTTATAGCAGCTCTTATAGTTAGCGTCTGTGCAGATGGGGCAGCTGTAGGTACAACCAGCCATCCGAAAAAGTGGTGTTGTAGTTCTCTCCCAGAGAAGATCTCCCAGGAAAATCTGAATTTGGATGGTTACCCACAAGAGGTGAGAAAAAGAGCCATGGCTTCTTCAAAACACTGTCAGAAGAAACTCTGACCAATGTGACTACAATTAAGATCTAAGAAAACCAAATTTTTAGAGAAAATCTTTGTGGTTTTACTTTTTTCCCCCTTCTCCTCTGACCATAGGCAAAGAAGGGGAAAGGTGGGAAGTGAGATGGAAGTGACTGGTGGTGAAAGGCAAATGGGGGCTCGCACAGGAATGCCACGTGGTTTCTACTGCAGTCAGCTACCTTTTATCCCACACCTCATTTCTCTGGATGAAGTTGATGGCAAAATTCCCATTGAGTTAATGGGATCCAGGAGTTAACTAGAATTGCTCCTGTTTTAAAAGATAGTAGGGCATCTTGGGCTCACCCTGTAACTATGCTGGACACAGAGGCTTTCCAGAGTTAAGGAACTAAAAGAGAAACATTTTCCTAAAGTATCTCTGAAAGAGTAGTTTTTGGTTAGTGCTTTATTGTTAGCTGTTTGGGTCCATTCAATCACTCCTCATTTCCATTACTTTTTACCTTCTCTGTTTCATGTCTGATGTAAGGGTTATATTTTCTGGCAAAGATATAATGCAGTGTAGCTGTCAAGTTGCAGGGAGAAGCAGTCTGATCAGGCTGAAAGTAATCAGCTATTAGCTTCTCCAAAGATTTTGACTTTTAGGGGAGTGTTGTACAACTGCTGTGAGAGTGGTTTATATACTTTCCCATTCAACAGAAAATAATTGCTTTATAAGCATGAGATAGCCTTGTTATTATGAATCTGATTCTGCTTCCATCTAAAATAGCAACCTCTCATGTGTTATATTTGTGCATATTTGGGCTCTTCTTCTCTGACATGTATTGCATTCTCTGGAGTTAGCTGAAGACTGTTGAGAACACATATCTTCTGAGTCAGCTTTTCTATTATGAGTGTCTTTGCTGATAAATAAGAAGCCATTATCTCAAAAAGATGTGGATAAAAATAGTTTGACACCCAGAACTGAGTTGTCGTAAAGATAGAACTGAGTTTTACTCAGTGTTCCTGAAGCTCTCCTGTATCTTAGTTAAGATGGTGGTGCCAAAAAATAGTTCCTCCTTTGGGCATATCAGCAAATGGAATCATAGTGGTCAGTCCTTCAGTCATGTGCTAGCTCTGATATAAACTGGGATATATGTGTATTTTCTGTTTATTCTTCATTTATTAATATAGACATGTTGCCAACAGTTAGTTACATGACTGAACCAGGAGTTTTGAAATAAAAGAAAAATTTTGCTATATATTTTCAATATTCCTATCTAGGAGGCTTAAATTCCTGTAACGCGAGAAATTCTTTTAAAATTATTCCCCAAATCAATGTAAGAAAGTAAATTATTTCTAATTCCTGATCAGATAACATTTATCTTGCCTCTGATGCAGGAACCCCAAAAATATGTTTGTTTTTTCTCATGTAAGAGTCACAGATTTCCTGAGTAGTCTGGTTTGATATGGCTCCCTAAGGGAAGAAATGCTGTCAGTATGATTCCAGGAAGCAATAAGCACCTTCATGAAAATAACTCAAGTCCCCATCCCTAATCCCTGCCTATCCTTTTTTATCTGATGGACTCAGCGAGGGCTGGAAGATCACTGCGTGGCTGAAAACGAAAGGGAGTTAACAAGATGTGACCAGTCAATGGATAAAACAAAAGGCAAAACCGTTTACTTTGTCTAGTATCTAGGTGTCCTTCTCATGTGCAGGTAACAACGATGTGGATCACGGTGGGTTTGGTCTGCTGCTTAGTCTTTGGAGGGCTACGTCGGGCTAGCGGCTCTTGTCCATCTCAGTGTAGCTGCACCTTCCATAGTCTCAGCGAAGGAACAAAAACCAGGTATGCTGATATTCTCCAGAGGGGGGTTGTTGTTGTTTCTTTTATTGCTAGGTTCTTGTTTGTTCTGCTCGGTGAGGATGCTTGGAGGAGAAAATACTGTGACCAGACTTCATGTCTGTTATTTTTCCAGTCACTTTGCACTCTAGCTTTATTTGCAGAGGATTAGCTTCTGAAAACACAGTAAGCTGATTTCAGAGAAAGCTTTTGGGCATCTCCTCTGCAAGAACAGAATGACCATAATTACCAGTGCTGCAAAGGCAAAAAGGAATACAATTTAAACAAAATTTTCTTCTTATATATTCATGTTGAAAATGCTGGTTAAGATTTTATTCTGCTCTGCTGGTTTGTTCCTGTGTGCAACTAGGTTTGACTTATATTGTGGTATCAGAAACTGCAATCCATTCTATTTACTTAAAAAATTCTTCAGTTGGAGTTTTTACAGTTAGAAATAGATCCTAGATGAGAATGAAGCAAATGGACAGATAAGAAGAAGAAGCTAAGACAGTTCACAGACTAGAAACTTCCAGGTGAAAAAGATGACAAGACCAGAAGGGCATCAGTTTTGGAGTGCGGTACCATTAGACGGACAGTACTTTGATTTAATAAAATACAGGCTAAATTTTTATTATGTGCAATTCACAGTAGAACAGATTTTGTGACAGAGAGTATTTGCAAACTCCTTTGGAAGAAATATTTTTTTCCAGAGATCAAATACAGGAATGAAAGGCTGTCCTGTCTATTTTGGGTCCTCATGAAATGGATCTACTTTCTCATCTCTTCTGTGGTGCTATATAGATTTAATACCAAAAGTGTTCCCAGGCAGAAGCATGGTAGAGAAACAGGTAGTCCATAATTTTTAAAAAGGAATGCAATAGCGAGACAGCCTATTATTACTCCATAAATGTCATAGTTCCCAGTGAAATTTCCTTTCAGTGAATGGAAAAAGCTGTAGTGTCTTTTAGAAGATACATAAAAGAGCTAATGCCCATAGGTCCCCTAAGGAACATAATGCCACAATTTTTTCTGCATTATGATTCATATTTCTCACTAGCAGAGGGAGATTATCTCATAGATTAATTGTTTAGTGCTCACTGACATAGTTTAGGGACATGAAGAGAAGCATTAGAGCACACTGCTTTACAGTAATAGTGTCTCTATTGGGATTTCTGTGTCATGCCTACACAAAAAATGTTATATTGAAAGAAGATTTCTGACTTTTCTTATTTTGTACCTTTTGTTCTTCCTCAATATCTCAACCTTCAGCTGAAGATGGGCAGGACTTAAAACCACATTAAAAGTGCTAGATGAAAGTAATATACTGTGTTTTGATTATAAATTAACAATTTTAGCTGAAAGCTCAAAAACCATTTAACTCCAGGAAACTTGCATGAGCAGTTCAGTGATGTTATTTATTTTTGCTGATAGTAGAGGAATAATTGCTTTCAGCCAAAACCAATCTAGTTTGGCAGCTTTGCAATATTCTATTTATCAGCAAAGCCGTGTGATAAGAAAATGGTACTTGACTGATCACATTACATTCCCTGCAATACCTTGTTTAACATGTGGAGTGGAACATGCCTATCTGACCCTGTTACCTTTTGCAAGGTAGCTTTCTATTTTGTTAAGAATTTACCTTTCTCTCTTTGCTGATAGGCAAATTAAAGCTCAGTTTGAGAGGTCTATTTTGTCTCCCTTCACTCCTCATGGTTACCTACAATTCCACATCTTGGCGAAGTCAGAGTCATATTTTTGTGTGCGAAGGCTGCAAAAAATACAGCATAGGATTTTCAGGATTTGACATCTAGAGATCAGAAATTAGAAGGAACAGTTTAATTACACAAATCTGCTCTGCTTTTAGCATAGCATTTTCCAAAGAGTTAATTTTCTGTGCTTTCGCTCTCTTAATTGTACATTGCTGCAGTGAAATGAACTGCTCCATCTCTGCACAACTTCCAGACTATTTCATAGTAAAGCAAGGCTTGCTGTAGTACATTTCCAGTGAGTTGTTAGTTGGCTTTCTGATCTTTGTTTCATGAACCAGAGATCTTGTGCTGTGTTTAATCTGTGTTACTTCTTCCCATCCCACATTTCAGCGAAACTTTTAATACGTTTTTATTGCCCAATTTATGGATCTTTTTTTTAAAATGTGAACTAGCATCTACTGTTGAATATATAAATGCTGTCTGTCATAAATACTCTAAAATATTGAAAGAAAGAAAGAAGGAACATTGTAGATGTTGGACTCAGACTCATACCAGTCCAACGGAGGCAGAACATTGCAGTACTTCCCAAAGGCCTATGTATTTGCAAATTATTGCAAGTTAATGTAATTGTAGTGGTGATATATAGACGTAAGAAAGATATGAAGAGAATAAGGCTCATGAAAAAAAAAGGTAGATCAAAATCTTGTATTAAAGTAAAAATGTTTCAAAATATAAGGAAGTCATTATTTGTGTTTGCATTTCCCCACCAGGACTGTGCTGTGTAATGACCCTGAAATGACTCTCACGCCTGTGAATATTCCTGTAGATACATCCAAGCTTCGGATAGAAAAGACAGCCATCAGAAGAGTGCCAGGGGAAGCCTTGCATTCACTCCACAACCTGGAGTACCTCTGGATGCCCTATAATTCCCTGGCCAGCCTCAGCATGATCACCTTCAAGGGCCTCCGTCGCTTACAGGAGCTGAGGCTGGATGGAAATGACTTAGTATCTTTTCCCTGGGAAGCCCTTGCTGACATGCCCCAGCTAAGGCTTCTGGATTTACACAATAACGAACTCACCTCAGTCCCCCCAGATGCTGCTCGTTATGTCAAGAATATCACCTACCTGGACCTGTCTAGCAATAAACTGATGACTCTTCCTCAAGCTCTTATTTCCACTTGGGCCAACCTCCAGGCAGTTCCTTACTTTCCCAATGATAATTCCAAGATCATCTTAGGTAAGAGAAATAATTGATTTTGCGTGGGGCAGAAATGGCAAGAGATCCAAATCTTGTTGTAGCACCTCTGCTGACAGTGGTTACTGTACCACATGCAGGGCTAATTTAATATCCCATATAAAGTGTGCAGTAGCAGTGCCTCAGAACTCCTTTTCACTCAGAATGAAGCATATTTTTAGTGGAAATCCATTTAAATCTCAACCATCTTACCTCAAGCATTCCACACCCATCTTATTACACCAAAAACTTGGTCACTTGCTTAAATCTTTGTAAGACACATTTAGTGACACATCCTCAAACCCTCCTTTATTTACTGACATTGCCATTTTGGACACAAACACAAATCATTAGTGTGTTGTTTTCTAACAATAACTACTATAGAACTGATCACCTTTAAGCAGTTTTAAATAAAAAGATGGATACTTATTACGTCCAAATTCAAGCAGAAAAAAACTGCTGTTGAGAACCAGTTTGCCCCAAAGTGTGCATCTTTCTAGAATCTTTGTGAATCTGTTCACAAAGAGTTAAAGAGTAGTCTCCCCACAGCCACCAAGATAGTACTGCCTCCAAGGAGAGAGGTATAAAGTTATGCAAATCCACTTTTTGGTGACAATTCCTGGCTCTTCAGAAGTGTAATGTGGAGGAATTGTCAATTTTTGTGTCAAAAAGTATGGTGCAGATGGTCACCGTGAATCTTCTAAGTTGCACTGTCCCCAGATGAAGTTTCGAGCACATTTAGTAGTTCAGGGGATTACTATTGAGCCTTTTAGCAACAGTACACTGAATCAAATCCATATCACGTCACTGACGGTCCAGAGTAGTTGCCATCTGCTGTCCTCATTTGATATAAACTGACCTAGCTCTGTTAATTCTGTTTTACCCCTGGGGCGTATGTGACTGTGTGTTTCACATCCTCAGCCACCACGGGTTGGATGTGGATTCAGGCACTTGCTGATTATCTCAGCAGAGATGTCACAAGTTCTTTCTTACTCCAGAAAGCGCTATCCGTAGCTCAGAGAAATACCTCCTGCTGCTGCTCCTGTTCTCTGGGTAAACCTAAGGGAGGCAGAGACTGTGGTGGAGAGAGACCCAGTACTTTAAAAACAAACAAACTGCTGTCTACAAAGTTTTTAGTGCCCTTAGCAGATATTTCTAAGATTTGATTAGCATTAGAAGGGGAGCAGGTGCCAGGTGCAGTATCAGATTCTTTAAGCCAAATCTTAAAGACTTCCCATTTCATTTGTGTCATGATGAAGCACTGCCCAGGTCATACTCTTTATTTATTTTGCAGCGTCAAGTTAACATGTAAAACTGTTTTTACATTCAATATGGTTTATGAAAGTATTTTGTCAGGAAGGATAGATCATGTCTTGATGCTCTGGCCAACCTGAGCATTTGTATAGCCAGTTGCACATAGGTTACTTGCATGAGGATCTTTAAAAAATTTATGCAGGGAAATCAATATAATGTTAAGATTCACATCATAAGGTATAAACACTCCTGCACCTAAGTCCTGCTGGCACCCCTAGGCACCCAAGTGTATGACATGCGCATCCCTTGGAGGAGCAGAACTGGAGGACACAGCTGCATGTTTCGACTTCTTTCGGCTCATGATTGTTTCTCACGGAGGCATAAAAAATTCATGAATAACAAAGAGTCAGCCCAGTCCCTTCAGTTTTCTAGAGCACATCATTATGAATCCTCTTCAGAGCCCATGTTTGCAGTTTACTACAAGAAAAAGTAGTTTCACCAATAGTTTGGCAGCTGTGGTGTGCCAAGGCAGCAAGGCCGCGTGTGTGTGTGTGAGACGATTGCCTGCATGAGCTGCCAGAGGCAACAGGCTGGATCATGTGGGGTAATGAGGGGGTCACCCGCACTTTGGGGGCCACTGCAGCAGTTGCAGCTCTAGGTTAGCTTCAAGGGCAAAACTCCGTGGACGGTCTGCATGTGCGTGGAAGGCGGTCAGTAACTGTAATGGCTCCCAGGCACAGCCCCAGCCCCTCTCCACCCTGGTGCTTCCAGTCCTGGCTGGCTAAAAATACATTTTATTCTCGTATGCAAAGAGGCAGCCAGAGAGGACAAAGCTTACCAGTGTGGGAAAGGGGGAATGGCAGGATGTCCTGTGTACAAGAAAGGCAGAAAATAGTCCTTTTCTTTTCAGACAAGGATAGCAAAAGAGGATGTGTCAGGGCACTGGCAGGACAGTCAAAGGGTTTCCCCCAACCCGCCTGAGATCCTCGTTCAAACTGTGAAGGGGAGAGAAAAAGCAGATCTCAGAGGTAATAATGTAAAGTGTCATGAAGAATGACCCTACTCATTATTTAATGCAGGATGATTTTAGCACAGGGGCTAAAGCATCAGCAAAGAAAGTTAAAGCAATTATTTCACCAGCATATCTGGAATAAATGACGGTGTTATCTATTGTGTGAAGTCAGAAATGTGCAGTGAGCAAAAATGCCATAAAACAACAAAGCCAAGCTCTGAACTTTTAGTCTTTATTTAGTCTCCTTAATATTTTCATTTATAAGAAGGGCCCTCCCACCAAGGCCTGCCACTTTCCATCTGCCTTGTAAGCCCAAGGAGTATAGTATGGAAGGGTATAAGCAGAAGAGGTTTTTTTAGCAGAGTCTTTAGACAAGTTTATTAGAGGCATCAGTGACTTTTCATCTACTCTGCATTTCTACTGCTTCTAGCAAATTCAAGCAGCCCCTTGGTGTTCAGAGGGCCTTGTTGTATATCTCTATTCTTGTGTCAAAACTTGCTTCTTGTGTGAAAACCTACTGCTTGCCTAAGTACTGCTGGAGCACTTCAGGTGGGAACAAGAGTGGGCAACCTTTCTATTTTCCTGATGGTAATTAAGGAGAAATATTTATACTGCTTAACCTTGGGCAGTCATCTGCCTGGAGGGGGTGTCCCAAAGCTCGCTGTGAAGAACACTCCAGTTCTTTGCCATGCTGGATGGTATAGCAAAAAACAAACAAACAAACAAACAAACAAAAAACCCAACTCTGTGCCCATAGCTAGTTGATTTTGCCATCCTGTATTGTTGGAGTAACTTAATGCTCTGGTTTCTTTTGACAGGTTTGCAAGACAATCCTTGGGTATGTGACTGCAGTCTATATGAAATGGTCCATTTCCTAAATTTCCAGTCGCCTAACATAGCATTTATAGAGCCCAGGCTGAAATGCTTCACCCCCCGGAGTCTTGCAGGAGTCTTCTTCAGCCAAGTTGAGCTAAGGAAGTGTCAAAGCCCGGTTGTACATACGTCTGTAGCCAAAGTAAAGACCATCCTGGGCAGCACCGTCTTACTGCGATGTGGAACAACAGGAGTGCCCATTCCTGAGCTCAGCTGGAGAAGGGCTGATGGTGCTCAGTTGAATGGCACAGGTGGGTTTTCTTTGATTTTTTTTCATGTCAATTGAATGAGGTCTGCATCTGTAATTCCTATAGACTGTGCAGCATATGGAAGCTTCCAAAGAAAGAAAATGACAATAGATCCTTCCCACTGAAAAAGGATAAAAAAAAAGTGCAATATAAAGGTTATAATTCACAAAAATATTATGATTTTTTTCCAGACTATAAAATTACTCACATGTTGATGTAAATGTCATCAGGTAAATATAGTTGAACTAGCATGTAAAAGAATTTTTTTATTTTTGTTTCACAACAATTACATGGTGGTAAGATGATTCAGGTGGTTTTCAGCAAATCTGCTTGAGCTGGAAAAAGGAAATACGTCCAGATGTAGTAAGAGGCTGTCTAAAGTTAGCGATTTAGTCCCTGAAAATACTCCCACTTAACTATTTTATCAGTTTGGGAGAGCTACTATTAAGTTAGTGAATATTTCTGGCAGAGAGTTGTCTCATGTGAATTCAATTGGAATTCAAATCTGCAGTAGCAAAAAAGGATGTGTTGCAGATATGCAACATTAAGGCACAGACATGTTAAAAGAGAGGAAAGCCACTGAACTGCCAAAGGATACAGTAAAAGATGCCATGAGTCCATGAAATGGTTCATTTTTGATGGATTGACAAACTCCCTTGAGAAATACTCTGGAGCAAAAAATGCTGACCAGCTCACCCTTTTGTGCTTTCCTGTCTTGTGGGGGAAGCCTTCAAATACTGCTGTCTTTGTGACCGATCATATTTTCCTTTCCATTCACAAGAATGGCTAGGCACAAAATTGCAAGGTGAGTTAGTCCTTCAATGTGTGAAGAGTTTAGGGGAGAAATTTTTGCTGCATTCAAGTCAGTTATCTATTTTTTTCCCTAGAGGTCTTAGATCAAGACCTGAAGTCTCACCCCACAAATGCTACGGTCTCATTGGTCCAGCCATGACTTTCACAGAAGGTCTAAACCCAGCTGATAGATCTCCAAATGTTGGGTCTTCAAAGGCCTACCGGGTTCCTCGCTGCAGCAAAAACAAGGGAGAGAGCGCTTTTCATTCACAGCAGTGGAACCACTTGTAATAACCATTTGTAGTAAACATCTTTTTGGGGGGGATCTTCATAAGTTGTTGGTCTTTTGTGCACAATGTGCAGGACGTGATGGAGCAGCTCCGTGTAATGATAACGTCCCCCATTTTGCTGCAACGATACCTTCTAGACTTGAAAGAGAGCCACAAAAAATAAAATAGAGAATTCTTTCCTGAAAGCATTTTTTTGAGTTTACTTTAAGCTATAATTGAGATTGATGTATTTTGTGCCTCATTAAATCTGACTTTAGCACTTTTCAATAAAAAGTTGCCTGAAAATATACACAATTTCTCAGCAACAGCAGTGTCTGTGCCAGTGCTGCAATGTAACTGTTTGAAATGGAGGTGTTCTGAATAGAAAGAAGTGAGGAACAGCCCACCGTCTACGTGTAAAGGGAAGTGCCCTGGGAAGATTGGAAGTTTTATATTTTTTTTTTTAATACACCCGTTCAGATAATAATTGTACTCAGAAGATAACATCTGCTGCTCTTGCATTTCTCTTCTGTTAGAATAAGTCCTGATACATAAGGCTTGAACGTGACCTCACTCAGGCCCTGAAGAAGTTTGCGTCCTGTCTTATCATTGCCTTTCAGGCTTCTCCCTGGTTTACATTGCAATAGAAAAGGGCAGAAGCAGTATGTGCTCATCCAAAAGAGGCTAATTAAATAAAGACATTATTCATCCCAGCTTTCCCTTCCCTTCCTCTCCCCTTCTTCCCTGCCCCCAAATAGAAAAAGGCAAGAAAAGCTTGTTTTAGCCTGCTGGTAAACCAGGAGAGAAAATCAACATCTAACAGTGTGCATATTGCTCAGTGGAGCTGTCTAATTTTGTAAGAGGTCACATTTTCATTTGTTTGGCGTGATATAAAGCCTGATTTCAGAGTAAAAATGATACTATTTTCCAGCGACTTTTCTCCTTATGTTTCACGTGTGATTCTTGTCCACGTGTCATTCTTAGAAGAGAATCTCCACTATTTTTCTGTCCTGTGATAGAGAAAAGTGCATTTACTGTTCGACTAGATTGTGTTACATCTCACTCTCTCCACTATTTTAAGTATTGTACCTACATAAGAGCTTTTAAACTTTTTTTTCTTGAAAATGGAAGAAGCTTTTCTGTTTTGTTTTCAAGTTGTATGTCTGTTTGGAGGAAAAAAGTAGGAAATACTTCACAACCATTTGCTTTGAAGCAGTGTAAATTGCAGTGTACCCTAATTTCGGTGTTAATGTCCTTTCCTTGGGTTTACTTTGATTTTGTAACTACCTGCTGGCAAAAAGAAATAGTGAATCTGCTGCATAGGCAGACATTTGGCTGATTGAATCTTAATATTTTACAAAAAAATGCCATTAATTTTATTGTTGGTTGTCCATTTTAATTTGCACTTTTCCTCACTCGCAGTGCACCAAGAAATTTCTAGTGATGGGATGAGCTGGTCTATTCTGGGCTTGCCTGTGGTCTCTTATCTTGATTCTGGAGAGTACATCTGTAAAGCAAAGAATTTCCTGGGGGCAACAGAGGCATTCATATCCCTCATCATCACTGATTCAGAAAGCACGGATGACCCGAGCTCTAATGCTAAAGGTGTTTGGAGTGGGAAGGCAAGCGGGATGGAGGCAGCTGCCTACAATGACAAGTTAGTGGCTAGGTACATTATCACCACCTCGACTGTGCCTACCCTGGGCACCAGAACAGGCTCTGAAGAGAACATCATCTTCCAAAATGCAGCACAGAATGACAATTCACAAAACCTGCTGGTGAGTCTGCCTACGGGTCAGCAGGAGCCCGAGCGAGTCGTGAGGTCGGTCAGGGTGATAGGAGACACTGACCAAAGCGTCACCCTGGCCTGGAAGGCGCCTCTGGCAAAGAACATGACAGTATTCAGTGTCCTCTATGCCATTTTTGGAGAGAGAGAGATGCGTCGGATCAATGTGGAGCCAGGGAAGACCAAAGTCACCATTTATGGGCTGCTGCCAAAGACCAAATACATCATGTGTGTCTGCGTGAAAGGACTGATCCCCAGGAAGGAGCAGTGCATCATATTTTCCACAGATGAAGTTGCCAGCGCAGGGGGAACCCAGAAACTCATCAATGTGGTTGTGATCAGCGTGGCCTGTGTCATTGCTGTTCCTCTGACTCTAGTGGTCTGCTGCGGAGCACTGAAAAGGCGCTGCAAGAAGTGCCTAGTGCGGAAACCCAAGGAAATTCAGGACTCCTATGTCACCTTTGAAAGCCTGTCTCCTGGGGCCAAGGCGAAAGGGGTCGAAGGAGAATACTTGACTAGACATACCCCAGATGAGTCTAACAGGCTGCTCTCTGCCCGCTCCAGTGTGGACTCAGAAGCAATACCAAAGATAGAGGGGCAACCTAATGAATACTTTTGCTGATTGTAACCAGGCCAATTGTTGGCTTGTTAGGTGTGGAAGCACACATGGCTGTATATACAACTCTGTTCTACAGACCTAGCATCACAGGTTGTCATGTCAATGCTAATATCTCCTGACATGCTCTGGAGATGATGCAAGAGGTTGATGGTGCCCAAGCTTTACAGGAACATATTACTCTCCCAGTTTGGGGTTAGCTTCATGGTAACAGCCATGTTCTCTTGGGTGACTCTTAATTTTGCAAAATGACGTGTGCACACTAAGTGTGAGAACATTAAGCAACATTTTTGAGCACATGATGTTGTTTAGTACCTGCTCTGAAGCATGACAAGTATTTTGTGCTTGGATTTTTGAAGCTCTTTAGGTTGACAGCCTGGAGAGCATTTAATAATTTTCATATAAATGTATCTACAAATGTGAAGATTGATAGTCTTATCTGTTACACCCACCACCTTTACATGACACATGCAGCTTGATGTCTAATAGACCACTAAATGAAGTTGTGCAGCAACTCCAACAGAATAACAGCTTTATGCTCTAAGTTCAAAGAAATGTGCTAAGATACAAATTAAGAGCCAAAACCAACCCACTCTTAAGAATACATGATAGGGAGTGTTTTGTGATGATGTTTTGGACCTAACTATGCTTTTTTTGTTGTGTTTTACTTGAACAACAGTATTGCACAGATCTTTCAGTATCAGGCCTAGCTATCATTTGCTGCAGTGTTGTAATTAGTAGAGTATGTTTTGTAACACTTGTACTAGTACTGTACCATGCAGTAACCTACTCTGCAAATAGTGTGTGGATGTTATAATGGTTTGTAGCCATGTTTGACAAAGTTGCATTAGTCTATTCTGCAAGAAGTTCCTGGAGCAGCAGTCGTTGCTGCCAACTCTCCTGATGAAACTAGTAGTGAAGAGAAAAGAGTCCAGCCGGCTGCTTGAGCTTTGGGAATAAAAATATCTCAGCTCTGTGCAGAGCTGGCGCATGTAATGCAGCAATAAGGCCTCTACCTGGTTAGACTTCAGTATATGTCCACCATGGCACCAGTGGTAGCATAGTCTCAGTGCTGATGGTTTTAAGCATTTTGCAAGTTCACGAAAGGTAAAAAGACATCCTATATTCATCTAAATATACTTTCATAAACTGGATAAACTAATCAAAGTCCTGCAAATCTACTGGAATTTGGATATGACTGCTTATCATGAAGCACTTCCCAGATGTATAATTTTCCACTCCAGTTCCCCTATGTATGAATACTGAATATGATGGTTTTTCTCTTTGTAATAAATATCTTCATGAAGAAAATATACATGTTCTGCCAAATGTTGAAGGGCAGGAATCCAGTCAAGTTGAAACGATAACTGATGAAGCCTCAGTCTTTTTGAACTATTCTGAAATGTATATTTGTAAATGTATTTGGAAGGATCTACATGCATATTCTGGATGTATATGTACAATGTGGGTTAACAAAATCCACCAACTGCAATAGATCTCCTACACATTTTGCAAGTCCTCTTCATCCAAAAGGATTTCAGTTATGTCAGGTTACTGGGCCTGGTGGAAAAAATGAGTCATTTGATCTCAGCCTAACTACTAGCTATGTAAGGTACATTAAAATAATTTTTGTCTGTAATCCCTGTATACCTTACAATAATAATAAGGGAATTCCCCTGTACTGGAATAGTTTGTCGATTCTTGTATATAATAATTAATGCTGCTTCCCTCACTGGACTGCATAGATTGCTAGGGTTACAAATAGCATTTTGCTATATGCTGTATTTTAACACAATAGAGTATCTGATGAAATATGTAGCATGTAATAGATCTATTAATTTATGCAGTTGCATTTCCTGTGGTGATTTTTAGAGTCTGTCTTCAAGGTAGAACAAAAATACTCTTCCAGTAGCATGTTTGGAATGGGTTGCCAGGATTACTGTTTTACTAGGCCTGATTCTGCTCCCATTTGCAGCAGTGCCCCTATGATCCCTACTGAAATCTGCAACAGGAGTGCAGGCTGCCATGGTACTGGACGTGTAATTTAACCCAGAAGAATCACAACTATGCTGTAAGCTCTCCAGGGGTGAATGGAGATAAATTAGCGAACAGAGCCAAGGGCTGTCCCATAAACAAGGTCTGCGGGACCTGACTGGCAGCAAGAGGAATTTACTTTTCAACTGCTTGGAGTCGTGAGGTGGGTGAGTGTGTCCCTGTCAGGTGTCCTCTCCCTCTGAGCTCACGGGCGCCCCGACAGACTGTCTGTAACTCAGCGAGGGACAAAGTCACCGCCTGGGCCAGCGCCAACGCTGCTCTGCGCTTGCTGGGATGCAAGAGGAATGCATCTTCCTGGCATGTTTGTGAAGGTGTAAAGTTTTAATAAGCTTTATTGCATATTTTTTGCACTTTGAATAAATAGTGATCCCAAATAGAATAAATGTGATTTTTATTTTCAATTTCCTATGGTGATTCTCACTCACTCATAGGAGAGGCATAAGATTTTAGCACCTGAACTGCTATTGCTGCTCAAAAACAACCTCCCTCTCTGCTGGCTGGTAATTCACACAACAGGCAATAGGTAGGTAAAAGCATGTATGAGCTCTGTCATATCTGTCAGAAAAGAAACACCATTCTTGCTAAACTGTGAGTGAAATTTCAAGCCATAAAGTATATAGATTTTCTGCTGAACTGATGGAATGTGAAATTTTAGGCTTTGGGTCAGATTTGCAGTGATATGAGGAATGTAAAAAGACAGATGATACTTACTTTCTTATTTTCTTTTTTTTTTCTTCTTCTTTCTTCTTTTCTTTTTTCTTTCTTTTTTTCTTTTTTTTTCTTTTTTTTTTTTTGTTAGCTAAGGGGAGTTAGACACCTTCTTCAGCAGGGTTAGCTCCAGCAAGCTTTGCTCTCTGGTCGCAAGGCATTGGAATGGAGCACACTCAGAGTTCAGGCAAGGAGAACATTCATTCCTGGAGACATAGTTTCTTACTTAGTTAAAGTCGATCCTACGACACACATATGCTGTGAGAACTGAAATCACTCCTAAACATATTTATAAAATCTTGAACATGTTTTGGAATTACTACATTAGTAGCCCTTTATTTTTTCTCTGTCTTTTGACGTTTTGGTTATCTTTGATTTTCTTTCTATTTGTATAATATTTCATCTGTTAATAGGCCCTTTATATAAGATTTTGATCAATTAGTTGCCTTTTCAGGTTTATTTCATATGCGTTGGCACTGCTTAAAAAGAAAAATATTTTGGGAGTTCCTGGGATACGATATTCCCTACTCTCTTCTCACTTTAAAACTATTTTTCGATTTCTTCTCAGCTTAGGTTTGAATCACTTTAATTGTGCTCTGGAATATAGGTACTGTCAGCTTGCATTAGGCAGGAGGTTGTGCTGGCTGCCCGCCACGGCCAGCAGGGCCTGGCCGAGCGTGTCGGCGAGCAGAACCGGGGCGCCTCGATGGGCTGCCGAAGCGAAGGGCTACGGCAAAGACAAATGCCTCCTTCCATGGTATCTTTTGATACTGGGGAAGTCAGATCAGTATAAAACCAAAAAATTAAGGATAAATTGTCAAAAAAAGAGAATGTAATAGTGTTTTAAAAATGCAACCAAATAGCTCTCTGAACTGTGCTGGTTTTGTTTTAGAGTTATGTGTTAAAAAGTCTCTGGAGAAAAACAGCTATCAAAACAGGGAAAGAGAGCAGAATATAAATGAACCAATGTGCCCAAAGTGATTAAAAATGTGTGTTGCAAGTAGCTGAAGTGCAAGAAGGAATGTAAAAAAAAATGATTAAGGCTTTGAAAACTGTTTTTCTAAATATCCTAAAAAAGTATTCAGATTATCTGACAAGTAATAGATTCAAACATAAGCTAATAGGGACTCTAAATTGTGAAGTTTTTTCAAATAACTTTAACTGAATATATGTATAAAACAAATTCCATGGATGCAAAGTATTGTCCAGGCTGATAAACACTTTATTTCCAAAATGTGATTTAAACATGTTGGAAGGGCTGTAATGTTGTTAGATGCATTCACTCTCACATTTATTTCTGTCTGCCCAGAGAGACTAGTCTAAAAGGTCTGTAAATGACTGGAAAATGCAGGACATAAAAGTGTTCATGTGCATATATATAAAAAAAGACTTGTGAAAAGAAAACAGAGAGGAACTGAAAAATGTCAAGAAAGGAGAGTAAAACATTTTTCAATACATTTTCAAAAATGAATTGAAGAATTGAAGACATCATTGAAGAATGATTTTGAAAGTGTTCAAATGGTAAAATAAAACCTAAAGGTTAAAAAGCCCCTGAAAATTGACATCAAAGTGCCTCAATATCAGCCGTGCTCTGGGAATATCTAGCAAGCTTCAGGATGTCTTTAAACATCATTCAGGGCTAAAGTAATATGTGGCTCAGTGGGAGCTGCATCAGCTTCAAAGTCTGTCAGAAGAAAACAGATTGTTGCCCAGAACAGAGCAAAAGAATTGCCCCCAATTTACTCTCCTTTGAGTCAAAATGAAAAAAAGTATTTTAAAATCGCCGACGAAAGTCAAACTGTTGAGAAATGAGTGCACAGGCCCCCGGGCGTGAGAGACCAGCTGGAGGGAATACTGTTGCCTTCTGCTCAACCGTGGCCAGGGGAGGAAGGTGTTGTGCCTCTACCGAGTTTCATACGTTACTTGCTGATGTCCTCCTGGCCTCGCCATGGCCGAACACACGCTGGGCTGGAGCTGCAGGACCGTGGAGGCACCTGGCTGGGGCGATGGGAAGAGAGCTGCAGGCTTGTACAGCTGCTACTGTGAAAGAGAAGTCTTGCAGGCCTTGCTCTAAGCTGCTGGAGAGGCCAGGAGCGGTGGCCTTCGCAGTGGCGTCAGAGACTGAGCCTGCCTTTGGCCCCGAGGCCGTGCATGTTTGCACAACCTGCAGATCAAGCCGGTGCTGCACATCAGCTGGTCCCACGTGTCAGCGCCTCCCCTGACAGCAGCGCCCAGACGAAACCCTCACATGCAACTGCTAACAGCCTCCTGTTGACAAGGACCATTCGACACGTGCAACCAACACATTTGAGGACTGTTGAAGACATTCGTGTAGCTGGTGTGTTGCTTTGCTGGGAAAGGTTATGTTTCCTTCACCTCGTCCTTTCCTGGGTGTTGGCTTTGTGAGCAACTTTAGGCACATGTTGTGCCTTGATGATGACATGGAGTTGCATCACCCGTCGTCATCCTGAGCAGTCTTTCCTGGAGAAGTCGCAGCCTCTGTAGCTAATTTTCCTTTCCTTTTCACTTCACCTTATTCTTTATATCAAAGCTGCTTTTATCAGTCCTGCACTGTTTGGTGTTACACACATCATAGCTGAACTATTAGGCCCTACCCCAGCCTTCACCTCATATAGCCTCTGTAGCAAGGATTTTAGATGGTGATAGCTCTGGTATGTGCATGGCAAATCTCAATTAGCAGCCTGGACTTGATTTCTTACAGACCTGTGAGTGCTCGTTGTTTCAAGCTGGAGGAGTTTGAATCTCTCCCCATTGCTCAGAGCACACAGTGTGTGCTGCTCCCTTTTGGCGTTTGCTTTGGCAATGTGTGATCTTTTAAATTCCACTTCCCATAGATTAGTGGATAATATCTCTATGGAAATTTATTTTGACAGCTTGGGTTTTAGACAGCTTGTTCTGCATTTTGGCTTCAGCCAAGATGCCACATGACATTAAAGAGCAGCTGAACTGAGTGGACATCTGCTGTCACAAAAGTGACCATTAAATTTACAAGCAGGCATAAACTGAGCTGAATTGAAGAGACGACAGAACCCCAGTCCTGTAGGTGTAGAGCGTAAACAGCAAGGCTGCAGCTAATGCTGTTAGGGGATTTTTTTTATTTTTCTTTTCTTCTCAGACTCTCACTGTAAGAGACTTTTCTTTCAGACCACTCCTTGTAAGGTTCTTTTCCAGCCTTGTGGAAGATGGGCGGGACTGGGAGTAGAGCTCATGTGGAAGATGAGACCAAAACAACTGCAATTCTCTTTTTGCTAATCAACCAACTTATTCAATTTAATGCATTTCTTTCTATCAGAAAAGTGTGATTAAAATTTTACTTGCTGCATTTCAGGACATTGGGCATTATGATACCCCTGTAGCGTGGCCAAAAATAATACACATGAGGGGAAAAAAAAATCAATAGTTTTTGTACTCTGTCTATAAATCCATTAATACTTAATAATTCATGTGTTCAAAAAGGTCTTTCTTGAAAAAGAGCAGAGTATCATTAATTACAAAGTACTTTTGGACCCTCCCTCCAGGCCCTGTAGGAGGGACGCCAATGGCAGGTGACACGGCCCAGCCTATTGCCAGGATCCTGGAGGCAATCAAGAAATTGTCCAGGGGGGAGATCGGGTCTCCCCTAGTTCATTTTGTTGCTGTTCCTGCCACTGCTGAAATCGAAGCACTCGCTCATTTAAAAGTTGCAACCGCCATCCTATATCTTCAGTGATTACACTGGCCACGTTATTGCCCCGTGCCTGGAAGCCATGTATAGTGTTAAGCTGTCACAGGATGCTATAAATATTTTTCTATCCTGGTCGTGTAGGTTAGAGGTTAAGTAGGTTCAGGCTAATCTTGATTTGTGACCCAGCTTCACACTTATTGGCAATGAGGTTAAGCCCTTTTTCCGGCGGTGTGACGCCTTCAGCAGGCTGTAATAAAACCCCTGCACGCTAGATGGCCCCAGAAGAACACCTTGTCACCCGAAATTACAAGTGAAAACTGCTGTTTCTGGGGAGGGAAAAAAAAAAACCAAAAAACAAAACAAACAAACAAACAAACAAACAAAAAAAAAAACTAGGTACTCCAAATACCTTCTCATGAAATTAAGAAATCTAAACTGAATTTTTCAAAGTGGCTGAAGGGCATTAGGCATACATCTTGCAGAAGAATCCAGACAACTTAAAAGGATGAAATAGCACTGATATTTTATGTTTAAATCATAGATATGAACTTCAAAAAATATGCTTTTTCTAGAGGAGGCCAAACAGAACAGGCTACAACTATGTTGTTGTTTTTTGAATCATCACTTGAGAGTGGGGATAGCTAAAAAGCGCCCCCCCCCCAAAAAAAAAGAAGTGTGTTCTCTACTGCACTGACTAAAAGTTTTACGAATAAGGGTCTTGCTCACCATGTTTAATAGTACACCCTGCAAATGGCTGTAGTCATTTTTGGGGACTGATGATGAAATAAGGTACTATCAAAAGCCAAATTATAGCCGTGAAGTCTGGCCCTTAGGTTTTCTATTTTTAGGAATGCCATTGAAATATTGGAGCTTGCGTGAGATCTATTGAAAAAAAATAGCATGTAGATGTGCTGACTACTTGTGTATGCTTGGTAACAGAAGTACTTTTGGCTCCAGGTACCCATTTAGGTATTAATGTCCAAATGAACACTTTTTGGTCAAAACCTCTATGGCTAAAGAATAAATACGAAGAGTGGTCCCAGAGGTGATTTTTAGCACCTTGGCACAGGCTACGAACCATATTACATGCTTTTTTTTTAGGGTCTGGTCCCTGGCAGGATTTATTTCTGCGTCAGGGAAGATTACAGCTAATAGGATTTGCTCCTTGGAGGCTGTGGGCATGTTTGGAGCAAAACCCGCACAGTGCTTTCTTAAAGGAGAATATGGGCCGTATTTTTCACATTTTTCTTCTTCTTCTGGCCTTTCACAAGATAAACCCATCATCTCTTTCATCTTGTGTCGCTGGATGCTCTTGTTCTAAAGACAATTTTGGAAGGTAAGAAAGCTAGATACCTAGTCCTAGCCTCAGTGAAACCCTTTGGAAATTCCCCATATAGATTCACTACTGCTGTGAGAACTAAAACCAAGCAGATGGCTGCATGGTATGCTGCCTCTAATACTTGTATATTATTAGCTTGAGCATATAATAAGATTTCTCAGTTATGTAGTTGCATATGTACTAATTTTTATGCATTAATTGCATTCTTTGTGGGAAAACTGCATGTAAAAACAGATTGGAGGATGTATTGTTGAGAATGCATTGCCCTATATGTAGTACCTTACAGGTCTTTGAATGCCAGTTGAACTGTACCAAGAACTGATTTGTTAGCCATGACCACTGTGTGTGACTTGGTGAAATTTCTGGTTTCCTCTTCAGGAATTTGCTCTGCATGTCTGCACTGCTGACAAAGATCCCTGAAAACATACCTCAAGACATCAGAAAAATTAGAATAGAAAACTCTCACCTAACAGAATTGCCTCGCGGTTCGTTTTCAAATGTCAGTGCCTTGGAGTACCTTTGGCTCAATTTTAACAACATCACGGTTATGCACCTGAAGAGCCTAGAAGATCTACAGGCCTTGAAGGAGCTCCGGTTGCAAGGAAACAAATTAAGCTCAGTGCCATGGACAGCATTTCAAGACACCCCAGCTCTGAAAATCCTGGATCTGAAGCACAACCGGCTGGATGTCCTTCCTGAACACGCACTCAGGTATCTGGCCAACCTGACCTATTTAGATCTATCCTCAAATCAGCTTACTGTAATTTCCAGGGATGTCTTCTCCAGCTGGCCCATCTACCAGAGGAGCCAGCAGGCAGGAGGGAGAATGGACCATACTGCCAATGCTGTCCTGGCCCTTCATGACAACCCATGGATTTGTGACTGTCGCTTGAGGGGATTTGTCCAGTTTATCAAATCCATTGGCCCACCTATTATTCTGATGAATTCTTATTTAACTTGTTCAAGCCCGAAATTCAGGGCAGGGAAGTTCTTCCATGAAGTAGAGCTCAACAGCTGCATGAAGCCGCTCACCTCAGCCCTTGACACCAACCTGACAGTCCCCGTGGGGCTGAACGTCACCCTGACCTGCTATGTGCAAGCCAGCCCTTCTCCAGCTGTCTGGTGGACCTACGCACTCAAACTTTTAAGGGCATTTAATGGTAAGCACAGCCATATTATTTTTTAATTTATGTTTTGCTATTCTAAGTATGCAGGCCTTCAGGCTAGCTCACCACACAAATTCCCAGGCTGTCTGGAGCATTACAGTTGAGTGTTACAATAACCCAAACAACCTTTCCCATGTGGCCTGTCTGAGCTCCTTGACTGGCCTGGGAAGAGCTGGTTCAAGAAGGGGCTTGGGCAAACACTGAAGGAGCAGGGCCTCACTTTTTTTATGTAGTTATGATGTGTGGCTTTTTATTAGTAGCTCCTTCAGCGTAATACATGATGCAAGAACTATTAATAATACGTATATATTTTATATATATATATATACATATACATATATATATATGTACATACGTGTGTGTGTGTGTTATAATAAATGTGGTATTTTTGTTTAATATATATACATATATGGATAAGTGTGTAAATAGTTATGTATTGTATACAAATAATTTAGGTGCAGCTCAGCATGTGTGTGTGTGCATACACATGCATGCACAAGCATGTGTGTGTATATATATATACACACACATACACACATATATAGTGTGTGTGTGTGTGTGTGCGCGTGTGCGCGCATGTGCGCATGCATGCTTGTGTGTTTATGTATATATTTGTGTGTGTGTGTGTGTGTGCGCGCGTGTGCCTTTATGAATGTACTGTGTGTGTGTGTGAGCATGCACACCCCAATGCGTGTGTACTGCTGTACTATTCCCCTGTATCTTTCTCAAGAACAATCCAAGCCACGGAGCCCCCAAAGCCCTGGGGCCTGACAGCATCCACTCGGCCGTTCTGCAGCCACCCATAGGTACTGCCAGTCTGCAGGAAACCCCGGCGGTTACCTATGATGTGGTTCATCGGGGCTGCGTGATACCAGGCCCTTTCCCTCCGGCAGGCCCTTACCGGCCCCCAGCGCGGTTCTGTCCTTCTGCACCGGAGCCGCCGGCGGGCCGGGCTGCGCTGCTCCCCAGGGCAAGGCGCCCGAGCGCAGCGCTGCCCACGTGCCCGCTCCTTGCGCAGGGCAGCTTTAGCCAGGCACCTCGCGCTTGCTCTGCTCTCGGTGTTCAGCAGCCCGCGTGCGTATTTCCCCAGCCACGGCCTGAGCCGATCACATACAGGCTTTTTCTGGCCCTGTGTCCTGATGCGGATGGCTGCCAGGGTGCCTTCATATGTGGCTCAAAATTGCGGGTCGTCTCGGGGCCAACAGCCCCTTGTCACCTCGCCCCGGCCCCCGGACCGGAGCCTGCTGAGAGTGAACCGGTTCCCGTGCGTGGCTCTGATGGCAACTGGGGCTTGTGGCCAGAGCGGCACCCTGGCACCCCACGAGTCACGCTGCGCTCAACATGCTGCCCGTGGTGGGCAGAGGCCGGCGGCAGCCCCTTGGCTGTGCTGGCGGCGGGGGTGGGGGGGGGTGGCAGGTGCTGACCCCCCCCCCCTGCTGCAGTGTCCACGCAGCTGGTGGGCGAGGAGACGGTGCGCTCGGAGCTGCGCATCCCGGCCGCCCGGCCCGCCGACGCCGGCAGCTATACCTGCGCCGCCGCCAACTTCCTGGGCAACGCCTCCGTCGCCATCGCGCTGCAGGTCGGGGCGCCGCCAGCCGCCGCCGGCACCACTGCCACCGCCGCCGCCACGGTGGGGCCCCCGGGGCCCGGCGGTGCCGAGAGTGGCGCCCATGTGGAGGTGCGCATCGCCAAGCAGACGGTGTACGGCATCACGCTGGAGTGGCGCGCGGCGGCCGCCGAGCCCGGCGACACCTGGTACACGCTGCACCTGGGCCGCTACGATGCCGCCCGCAAGGACACGGTCTCCGTGGGCCCCGGCATCCACACCTACTCCGTGGGCGACCTGCTGCCCGCCACCAAGTACGAGGTGTGCGTGGCCGTGCGCGACCAGGTGCCCCGCAAGGGCCAGTGCGTCGTCTTCGTCACGGGCAGCGACGTCAGCCAGCTGGAGCAGCGGGAGAAGCTCATCCACATCGTGGTCATCGTCTGCGCCATGGTGCTGGCGGTGCCCGCCGGCATGTACGCCTGCACCGCCGAGGCCCGGCCCGGCTGCCTGGCCCGCGGGCTGGCGCCCTGCCGCCGGGGCCGCCGCGGGGACCGGGCGCCGCGGGGCGGCCGCGACAGCAGCCTCGACAGCCTGCCTGCCGGCAGCGAGGAGGGGCTCTGCCGCCCCGGCTCCGGCGCCGGCCCCGCCGCCGGCACCGGCAAGCACCCGCCCCGGGCGCGCGAGGAGCCCGAGCGCCCCGGCAAGGCCCGGCCCGGCCACAGGAACAGCGCTGACCTCTACTAGCCCCGCCGGCCACGCGCCCTGCTGCTGCGGGGACTGCAGGGCTCACGATATCAATCCATCTATCTGTAAGTAGAGGTGTGTGTGTGTGTGTACACACACACACACACACACGCGCGTGTGCACACACTACTCAGCATCACCAGGACTACAGCTCTGGGGAGGGTTACTGTTTTTTTTTTTTTTTTTTTTTTGTCAGATTTAAGCAGCCAATTAACATTAAGGGCTCTAAAATATTTCTCAAGCTCAGACAGATGATTACAAATATTTTTCGGTATATAAGTATATATTTTCTAATAACATTCAAGTGTTTGTGAGATTTCTTTTTTTGCAGTGACTGCTCCATACACGTGTGTGCATTAAAAAAAAAAATAAATAAACCATGCAGTCACTGAGTAAAAGAATCTCTGTATCTCTCTTTAGAAGCAAAAAACAAAAAAGGAATTTAAAAAAAGGGTGGGAAAAAGCCTGTGAAAGCACCAGGCCACTGCTCTCGGAGCGGCTCACGCTTTGCAGCGCCACCACAGCGGGCGGCCAGGGCCCCGCAAGCCTGGTCACCACGTGCTGCCGTCAGCAACAGCCAACCCGAGCAGACGCCTCAGCTTTAAGCAGCGATAAAGCCTAACGTGAGGTTTTGCTTTGTAGCAGTGTGGCTTGCTAGGTGCGTTTTGGTGGCACAAGCTAGACGTCCCTATTTATTTCCGTGCTGTTTCCGTGCGTCCGACCTGCACCCCCTCCTCCCGCGTCCCTCCTCCGCGCACAGCGCTTTAGCCCAGCTGCGTGTTTTGCCTGTGCTGACTTCCACTGGCATTCACACCCTTGCAAGCAATTCTTAGTGTTAAAATAATAAACGACCAATTTTCAGAAGGTGCAGCCGCTCCTTTATTTCTATGCGTCTGCGGTTAAAAACTGCGCTGGAGGCTGCCCGCGGGAGCGCATAGGGCGCCAGCCTGGCCGGGCTCAGCGCGGGCGGCCCCGGGGCCCGCACCGAGGGCGCTCCGCGCGGCTGGCACGCCGCGGCCGGCTCCGCGACACCGCCGTGGCACCAGCGCCGGCTGCCGGGGGCCAGCACCGGTCAGGGCACCTCTCTGCAGGGCTGTCTGCGTTACACTGTCCAAACCACACCTGTAGTAGTTTCTTGCCTCTGTATGCACAAATACAACCATTAAAAAAAAAAAAAAAAAAAAAAAAAAAAACTTGACACTTTATAACCTTGCATTTGCTCTGTAAATTTTTAAAAAGTTAATTAAATAAAATCTTCTTAAGAAAACAAGCATAAGCTCACTTAAGCAGGCTGGTGTCTCTGGCTGGAAAAGGACTTTGAGACGAAATGTCAAAAGCATGTGTGTGGGGAGGCTGATGATCTCCCACCGTTACGCAGCCTCACGCCAGAGCCCCCAGCAGAAATCGGGCCACGCGGCCGACCGAGGGCGCAGGCCGGCGAGCAGCGGCTCGCGCTGGGGGGCAGAGACAAGCTGGGCCTCGGGGGCTGCAGCCCCAACCTCGTCCCGCCTCGGCGGCGGCTCCCCCACCGCCGCCCCAGGGAACGGCGGAGCAGCCGCTGCGCGTGCACCACGTCAGCAGACGGTAAGTAACGGACCCAGAGAGCATCAGCGGCGCAAAAAAAAAAATGCATCAGTATCACGCTTACGGTTATGAAGGCAATTTGTAAATGTGCATGTGAACTGCCCTCGCAAGAGAAGCTTTCTGCTCCCTCCTCTCCTGCCACCGGGGCCGCCCCCGTGTCTCATCCGCTTAGAGCAACCGGAGAGACGTCACTGTCAGCAGAAATACGCCACGTCAGCGTTAGCAATATTGACAGATTTTTTTTTCTTTATTTATTAAAACCCCCTGAAGTTGAAACACAGAAAAACTGGGAAAAAAGTCTCACAACATAGTAATAAAACATCTTTATTCCCTCTTAAATACATCTCTAAGACTATAAGCCTATAACTCCTGTTAAATCTCACCTAATGGAGCAGTCCTTATAGGCTTTCCTCATTTGAGAACGAACATTAAATACTGGCTTTGATACACCACCAGGAAAGTAGCAGCACGGAGGTTAACGACAAGTTTTGGTTCCTCAGGAAGCTCGGTAGAAATCGATTCGGACACGACCGGTGCCAGGAGCGCGCTGGGGCGACGGGCCGGCGCGGCGGCACGGGCGCCTGCGCGCTGCGGGGCGCTCGGCCCGAGGAGCGGGAATACGGCGTGCGCTGCCGGCGCAGGAGGACAGGAGAGAAACAGCAGGAAAAGCGGCGGCGGCAGGCGAGCAAAGCACCAGCGCGCCCGCGATGGGAAAATGCACAAGCAGCAACTTGCCCAGTTTGCTGCCGGCTCAGCCTCTCCCTTACGACCCCGCCAGGAAACTGCTGCCGTTCAGCCCAGCGCCGGGCATCACGCGTCTTTAAAGACGAATTTTATAGCTGCCTGCTCCCCTGCGCAGTCCCAATCTGAGGGACGCTCGTGCGTGGGGCGCTTTGTCGCCCCCCCCACAAAAACGCCCGGGTCGCTGCTCCTCGGCGCTCCGCGGCTCCGCTCCTGGCCCACGTGCAGCAGGAGCCCGGGAGCGGCGCGTCTGGGAGGAGCTCGGGGCTCCCGCAGCACCGGCACAGCCCTGCCGCCACGCGTCTCGACCAGCTCACCCTCTGCCTCTGGGAAACCAACAGGTAACACTGAATTAAAGTAAAAAAAATACAGGATTTTCCCCGTAAGTTGACTAATTTCTCTTTCAACCAGCTTTCCCCTAAGCTGATGAAGTCATGGTGCAAATGAAGGGAAGCGAGGCCTGAGATAGATAGATAGATACACGCATACATACATATATATATACAGTGTACGTACGTATAGGCCTTAAGGGGGAAGGATGAAGTCAGCCGGAGCTGGAGGGCCACGGCTTGTTCCTAACTCCTGCTTGTCCAGGAGGCAACTGTGAAGCCCTGCGAGGGTGCGACGGCTCCCAGCAGCACCACAACGGCATCAGGCGATGGTGCAGGAGAAGCCGGGAAGCAGCTGCTGCAAAAGGGCAGCCGGGGTGGAGGGAGGGTGCGGGGTCCCCGTGGCCAGGCCAGAAGGCCAGGTAATGGGTTAAGAGGAGCAAGAAGCCCTGGCAGGAGCTGCTGGGCTGGCTGAAATGACAACAGAAAGCAGCTGAAGAAGAGTCTTGATGACACTCCTCAATGAACGCAGCTCCCAGAAACGCCCCCCCCAGCCGGCCACCGCTCGCCACCTCTGCCAGGAGATGGGAACAGCCGGCCCCAGCCGCTGAGTCAAGCTCTCACCTGCTTCCATCAGCCAGAAACCAGGCTGATGTTTTATACACCCCCCAGCAAGGGTGCCAAGGCGTCGAGATGGCCCTCCCTGCCCGAGGAAAAGAAGTCCCCAAAACGAACACGAGCACAACTGTGTAGCAGATCCAGCGAGAAAGATGCTCTGCCTTGAGTCACCTTACTGCCACGTAACAGGGAAAAAATGGTCTCCAAAAACCACAGGCCCTCTCCCTGCTTAACTGTTGCATAATTCAGCCAAAAATATTGAGACTACAAACCAGAATATTTTAAGGGAATCTCATTTTGTACCTGCCAGTCCCTAGGGTAAGCCAGGAGAGGTGATGAAATACTTTCCCCAGCACCTCCTGCCAGGAGTCTACAGAAACAAATAATCTTCCCCGACACTTTCCTGACCAACATATTTGAGTCTCCAGCACTTGTCTGTATTTTTCACATATCACTTTTTCTCGCAGTTTTACCTTGCCTTCCCTGCTGCTTTAATCATGCCTCTCTCCTGCTGGCCTCCCCCTCGTTAGGGGCTGCAGTGCGGGAAGGAGGCAGCGTCGCGCGAGCGCCGTTACTGAATTTCCACACTTGCATCCTGCCCCAGCTGGGCTATAAAAGACCAGGGCGGCCTTCCGCTCTCTCATTAGCAGGCATGTCTAGCACCAAAGCAGAGAGCATCACGTCAATGTATGCTGAAAAAATCCAGCAAACGCTGCAGGGAATGAGAAACTTTTCAGTGCCAGCTCACCTTCAGCCACATGCACACTGCACTGCTGGGTGTTGCGAAGGACGCAGTGCACCTAGGACAACTGATACGAGCAACCCACCGATGAGCTATCTACGCACAAAAAACGCCGTACCCTCTCTGACGGGCAATGCTCTCGCCACAGATGGTCACTGGAAGTGATCGGTTTATAGGCACCTCAAGCCCATCTGCCGGGCCAGGTGAGATCTGGCACCAGGAAGTGCCCTGACTGCAGGGCGCCACTGTCCAAAAACCAGGACTCCAAAACGGAGGCAACCTAAAGCACCGGTCACTTTAGGACACTCTGGGTGAAACCCCGGTACTTAGTGCCCTGGTGACATGGCCACAGGGAGGACACACAACCTGCAGGAACCGCGGTCGCAACGTTGGCCATGGTGGGATGGCTCCGCGGCACACGGTACTTGCACAAGGTGAAGGGCGGTCATTGCGGCAAGGAGCCACTCGTAGCTCACTGGGTGTTGGACGACATGGGGAAGACCACAGCACACAAATGTACCCACACACAGCCACCACTGGCTGCGTCTCCTAGATGTGTGGGTCCCCGAGAGCTGCATTCCTCTTCTCAAACTTCATTTTGAGCTCAGAGACCAGGGCACTGTGTGCACCTCCTGGACCTCTTCTCTTCTGCTTGTTGATAAACGTGGGGGTGAGGGAGCCAGAGACAGTGGGCACGCGCCAGGCCGGGGCGGCCGCCACGGAGCTGAGCGTTGGCGGCGGCGGTGGGCCGGGGGCAGGCGGCGGCGCAGACCCGGCCTGGGCGTTGTTGTTGCTGTTCTCATTCCTGGTGTCTTCCTCGACAATGAACTTCTCGGCGGCGCTGCTGGGCCTCCTGAGCTTCAGCCACTCCATCCGGACCATCCTGGGCGGGTGCGCCTGCCTCTTTTTTATGATCCTTCTCACTGGCATGATTTTGTTGGACCGCTTATTGCGCCAGAACATGGCGGTGGAGATCATGACCGTTATCATCACCATGATGCCCATGACGCCAGCTAGCACCCCTAAGGCTTTCATGGGGTTATCTTTAGTTTGCATCAAAAAGGCGGCCATAGGCCCTTTGTGAAGAGTCTGTAAAAGAGTACAAAGAAAACATGTGACTTACGCTACGGGACAGACAGTGACCCAGAAATTTCATTTGTCCAAAATATGTAACAGGCAGGGTTGGCTAATAGAAGTTGTCTCTAAAAAAGAAGTGAGAGTCAAACTACCGATTTGGGTTTGGATAATTTAGATACAGCAGCAGCCTGGGCAAACGTTACAGTATTGTCAAATGACTGTCAAAAATGAAAGCTTACAGGCATCTTACTGCCAAATTAGGACAGATTGCTGCGTATCACCATAGTATTTGTTTAACTTGCCTGAGCAAGAAAATAATTGGCACTAGGATCTCCAGCTGCATTGTTATAATACATTTCAGAATTAATTTCCAAAGAACAATAGTGCTGAACTATTGTGTTGAAATAGAATTTTATGAATAGAAAATGATCTTTCAAAACCAGCTGCAGGTGATACAAAGATGCAGTTTATAGGACTGCTACTGAATTTAGCATTGAAAAGATTTTGAGAAAACTTTGCTTTTTAAATTACATTGTACAAACAAGTAGTTAGCAGGTCTGTGCTGCATTCTGTTTTCAAGTACTCTTTTACAGACATAACAAAACTCTTCGACGTGGGGGACGTGAGCAGAGCTGAAGAGCTTTGCTTTTATAATAAAAGAAATAAGCACTAACATAAGCTACGTATGGCATATTAAGGACAAATGAATGAACAGTTCACTTTGCAGCTGAGCACACTGGGCGTCTTGGAGGTCCCCGTATAATTTTGCGGATTTTGCCCTGCGGGTGGAGCCTGGATCTTTTCACACTTTTCCAGTACATGATGGTAGAGATCACCATTGTTACAGAAATGGCGGAAAGGACGCCACTCGTGCAAATTCCAAATATTGTCCATGGACGTTTCTTGAGGCCTAAAATATAGGATTTTACCCTGGACTTGATCTGGAAATGTCAAAAATAAGAGAAATGGTCAACCCAAGCATGATTACATTTGAAAGAGGTAGGTATGTATTATAAATACAACCAGGGAAGTAGAGTAGAACATGTATGGAAGAGATAATATGTAAAATAAGGGGAGATAAGCGTTTAAATTAGCCACAGGAGATGAGACAGTTGTAATGATGTGGAACTAAATCCAGAAACACTAAGAAAAAAAGAACATAGGAAAAACTTACGAACACCTGGTTGACCAGAGACTGAGGGATAGCAGCAAGACGCACAGAGCACCCCTAATGCATGGAGGCTTGCATAGAATACATCTCCGGAGGAGTTCACGACAAATACACGCTCCTGCAATGTTCTTTGGGTGGACAGTAGAGTCAAGAAAGGCCAGAAGATCCTTCAGAAAATGGCACCCTCCAGGAGGGAATCATCGCCCAAACTCTGCACGTCTAACAACAGGTAGTCTGCATCTTAGTTAGTGGTCTAGGCTCCCAGCATTCGGTCAGTGAGGAGAAAAGGGCACCTCCAGCAGACAAGCAGTCACTGGTCTGTCTTTGACAAAATAGGTGTCAAAGACAGTGACTATACGGGGAGCATTGAGACTAGCTTGAACCTGAACATTTGGCTTTTAGATATTTAAAGTGAGATGAGATGGATTTCACCGAATGCCTTTAAGTTAGGAGACTCATCTCCTCAGCCTCCCTCATCTCTGGAGCGAGATGACTAAGAATACCCCAGGGGATCTGAAAATCAGATCCCTGAAATCAGGCAATTAAATTCATTAATACACACTCCCAGTTGGCTTCACTTGACCTATTTATTTTCACAGCTACCTATAACACCTTTTCCAAGACCACTGCTCCCATATCCTGAATGTTTCCTATTACCAAGAGAAATGGGCAAAGAGATGTTACTGAAATTCATGGACAACCTTATCTTACTGATAAAGATGATCTTCCCCATTTTGCTGTGCAAAGAGTTTTCCATTATTTAATTAGTGATGGATCTGAGCTAGAAGCCCAAAGCTGAACAGCCCACAATTTTGGGGGAGACTCGATTAAGATCAGCTTTGCTGTTCTGCATTACATGGATTTTGTGCACTTAAATCCCATCACATGACAGAAATTCTACCCTAGCTCACTTAACTCTACGTGAAAGTCTGATGAATTAAATGTCAGATAAACCCTGCTAAGCAGTACATGACCCGAGATGAGTCCATTTATTATAGCTGCTGTCAAGATCTATTCTGCAGCATGGCACTGAAGGCTAAATAGTATAGGGCCAACACAAGGAGAGAGATGACATATACTTAAGAAGAGGCTAAGTATCAGCAGCAATTATTTGACTAGCTATTTGAAAATCACAATTTGGGATTAGATATAACTATCTGTCTATGGTTGTCAGAGTAAACCCCCCCCCCCCCCGAAAAGAAAAACAGTTCCAAGGATGTTTTGATGGGGAATCATACGGGGAGTTTCAGAGCTCAGTTCCACCTGTGTCCCCAGAGCTCAGCACCTGTCTGAGTTTCTAGTTATGCACAGGTGATTAACATCAAAGCTAAAAACCATTAAGAGTTAGGTGGTTCAGCCCATACTCTAGTTACTGCACTATATAAAGGACAGTACTGACTCAGCCTTGGATTCTCTTGTGATGTTTGTGTAAAAACATTAGGTATTTTGCAGGTGTATAGTAGAAAACCTGCTGTCTGCCATTGGTGTGACATTTGCAGGACAACTGGGAGCAGAGACTTGCAAAACCACCCTGGAGCAGCAGCATCTCGGCCAGCCTGCAGGGAGGCTTATGGTAAGTGTTTGTCACCAAAAAGCTTGTCTGTGTAATCACTGTGGCCCAGATGATTAACATGTGGCCTGGGCTTGAGAGGGGTCTGAGCACCCTGCTACAGTGAAAGTCTGGGGCATCTGGGCATGTGAGCTGGAGCACTTCGGCTCTGAGCCCTGTACCCTTGGCACACCTGCAAGTCTTGTCATTGGTTAGTGACTACACATCAGAACTGGGTCACCAAACAGCACCACTTTGTAATTTATTTAGCTCTTTTTTTTCTAAGAGGTATATTGCATTTTGAAGAGTACTGATTTTTCTTGTAAACATTAAACATGGGCAGATACACTGTGAAATAAAAACTGGTATGGGAAGTGCTATCATCTCTCAGAGGCAGAAACTGGAGGAAAAGTCTCTGTTTTAATAGGTGTCAGAAGGGTTAAAATACCACTGCTTGCAAAAGATAATACTCATGTTTTTTTGCTGTGATTTCACAGTTATAATGAGAACTGGCCCAGAGAAGAGCTGGAAACAATTAAAGGGTTTAAAGAACTGTGGCAGAAGTTTGGATATAACTAAGCTGTTTGTCTTCTCTTTGAGAAAGAAAAGTCCAAGCTAGGAACAAGAATACCATTAAAAAAAAAAATCACCTTTTTGGATGAAAAGATGTCATTAGTTGTTTTTCACTTAGCATGCTGCTTTACCTGGATTGCCCTGCTCTTACTCTTGCAGCTGCCCCATCCCCTATAGCAAAGCTCCCACATCCACGCGTGGAGGTGCCTGGCTGCCAGGGGGGCTTGGCAGCCTGCGAGGGGCTGCCCACCCCAACGTGCATCCTTGCAGCCTCAATGCTGCAGTTTGAGGGCTCTCAGGACACTTTTGGGCTGCGTATGAGGGGCATCCCCAACACATGGGACTTACCCTTGCCATCCTTCCCCCAGAGCTGCAGCCCCCTCAAGCCCTGTGTTTACTGAAGAGGATTCCCAGGGCTCTTCTAGCTCACCATTTGCTGCTGCTTTTCTCCCTCCCACCACAGCAGTTTGCAGCATCCACCCCTCCTGGTGGCTTTCCAAGAGCCTTTCAGGTGCATGTGTTTCCCTGAGGAGATCAAGTGGGTGGCACATCCCAAACTGGGACCTAGTAGATGCAGTCAGTTGAGCCATTCAACCATGAGCACCTTGAGCTAAGGCTTTCCAGCTATGTTTAGAAGCCTGAGTGAGTGGGTGAAGCAGCTAAGGAGCCGTGCCAGCGCTGATTACAGACAACGCAGGCCGTGTCAGCGGGAGCACGGGGCGAAGGCGATGACATGCGCGGTAGACACGCGCTCCCCATCTACAGTTAAATGTGAGCTGCCCCCTCTGGCGCCCACCCCAAAGTGCAGTGTGTGCACAAGGGCTGCATTTACATCACTCTGCAATATGAAAATGAGCACAGGGTAGGACTTCTTAAATCGCATAAACCTTCTCTCTGCCCAGCTCTAAGGGCCACATAGCTGTGGAAAGAGCAGGCTAACTGCCCTGCAAATGTGGCAGAGGATGTCTAGTGTCATCAGCATGCTGCAAATCCCACAGCCACAGAGCTGGTAAGGGAGATGAGGAAACATCCAAATTAACTCTCAGTAAGATACTGTTTGTACTTCACAGTCATGGGAATATAAAACTAGGACTTACCAGTTATATTTAGAAGTCTAAAGGAGTGGCCAAAGCTATTAAGGAGGGGAGATTTCACAGATCATGATGTCTAAACATGGACTTAAACCTCAGTGAAGAGCTGTAAATAAGTGCCCCCACATCCTTGCAGGCCCTCAGGGGAGCCATGAAGACACAGCAGTCTCCCTTGATCAGACCAAGCTTCAGGATCAAGAGCGGGATCAGGTATCACTGAAAAATCTTGGGTAGCAGGAATAGATTTTTTTTTTTTTCAGTAAGACCATAATGGTAAAAGTCTTTTTCAGCATGCCTTTCTTATTCTGTCGAGAAAGGATGGAAGATTAACAGATGCATTGAGCACCACTCAATACCAATTTCCATAAAAACAGACTTAACTTAAACAGCCCCTGGATCTCTACTGCTGTATTATTCCAAGAGCAAAAGGTCCTTTTGATGTGCAATACTGCTGAACTTAGCTGCAAGGCATCTATCTCAGAGGGCACAGCCTTGTGCTAATTGCAATGGTAAATGTTAATCAGAAAATATGCCTGTTTAATTACTTGGTGTGATTAACACTGCAGGAAACCTCCAGAGGATGCCTTCAAGAAAATCCTCCTTATCCAAAATCAGCAATATAAAAATGCCCACCAAATGGCTTTCTCAAACTGTAGACAGCCAGAGCACACAGCATTTTTTTTTTTTTTTGCTGTGATGCTCTTGAATTTAAAAAAAGAGAAAGCAAATAACTACAAGCAATGAAGGAAGTAATAGAGAACAGTACAGAAACTTACGGAGAATGTAGTATGAGATCACTACTGCAGGCCTTGCTGAAGAGACCTACTCAAGTGGAGAAGAAGCTGTTGCTACTTCAGCTTATGTGATGGGACTTGGCATGGAGAAGAGAATGGGAAGATGGGAATAGCTGTATCCAAGTGGAAACCATGTCTCCAGGGCCCAGCCTGCTTCCATTTCACACTGTGCAAGGGTGAGGGGGCATCCCACAGCTTTTGCCAAATCTGTGACCCTGGAGAGGAAAGATGGGGGCAGGAGGGGCACTCTGCAGCAGACACCTTTTTTTATCAGGTGCTGAATTTAGTGTCATTTAAATGCCCCTAATAGGGAATGTCAGTGGGATATGAGGAGATAGAGAAAATGGAGAGAGGTTATATATGAAGAAGCCTTGGGTTTATTTTTACGAACCAAAGAGAAGACCAACTGCTGCCTGTAGGAAGAGATTTGTATCTTTGCTCGCTGTGCATGTGGTCCAGAGACTGTCAGGCTAGTGATGATTCTCACTCAGGTTAAAACACATTCCCTCTTGCTGGTACCCACTTAAAGGCACAACAAAGCAGTTAAAATAAGTCATGCAAATATGCACTGTTCACCATAATACTGTTCATCATACTTATTCTTTGGTGGATGTAAAAGCTGGGTAACAGGGAACTCTCATCCCATGTGCATGATCTTTTTAAAGTCATCTTGTGCTGTCTGCTGATAATACTGCAGTTATTAAACTCGCATCCAAATTTCTATGAACTTTAAAGCATTTCTACAAAGTTAGCTCATTTCTCTGATTTAACCTACACTGACTTGCAAAACTGGTTTGGTATATTTCATGCTGTCCACAGCTACTTTCCACTCCCTTTTCATTGGGGGAAAAGACTGGATTTCCTTCCCCACCTCTCCAACTGAAAAAAACAAAAACAAAAAAGAACCTCACAAATTCAGCAGTTGTCTCTGGAATGTGCAGACCCTACTTTGCAGCTAGCTCTAACAAACGGATGCAAGGGAGTCATCTCTGAACTACTCATTCTTACCTTTGCAATTTCTCTGATCAAAATGTCTCTAGCATTTGTGGCTGTAGAATCCAGTTTCACCACAAGGATCTAGAAACACCACATGTTATGGGGGAAGTGATGGCTGCCAACCTTTTGTCTGACTCCAGCTCCTGAAGCATTTGTAAAGTGCGCTCAAAGGGAGCAAAAATGGATTTCCCTTTGGTGCTGCTCAAGGATCATCCTGCATGAGGATTTTTCTAAGATACTTGCTTACCTCCTCTGTGATATCAATCTTCAGAACTGCTGTGGTACTGAAGGAAGGAGAGCCTCGGTCCTTGGCCTGCACCACCAGCGACCATATGCAGTCCTTGTTCCTTGTGATGTTGTGGATGATGTCCAGAGAACGGATGTAGGATTTCAGCTTGATTTCCCCAGTGCTTTGATCTATATCAAATACATTGGCTGGATCTGCTTGCATGATAGAATAATCCACAACGTTGTTGGGTTCTTCTGCATCTTGATCTATAGCCTGATAGAGGAAAGGTACAGAACAAAGATGGTATTGTTTGTATCTTGCCTAAAGACAAAACTCAAAAGGTTTCTGATAATATCCCTGCTTTGAGATCACTGGGCTGTTATTGTGTGGTCTTAGAAACAATTTTGCCTTTCCCAGTATCAGCTGTGCTACATTTTCTAGTGAAAACAGCAGGAGTAGAGCTGCTCTTGTATAAATGATTTCTATTTGAGATTAAAGCAGTGGAAAAACTGAATCATAACCAATCTGTAGAATGGAAATGGCTTATTACCAGGGAGTTTCCTATTCAGAATGGGGACAAATATTAAGTAAATAGAGGACAATGTGATTAGCTCCACTCTCTTCAAAGTACTGTTACCTTAATCTTTATGCTATGAGAGTTATTTTATCTAGGTTAGGTGTTGTGTAATCAGCTTGATTATATGCATTAAATGTGTGTAATGTAGGGTGGTTTGCTCCTTTGCCTGTGAATTGCACTTTGGAAAGAAAGGGGGGGGGAAACAAAAAACAAAACCCCAAACCTTCTGTTCCAGAGATCGCTTTAGTGGATCACTATATAACCTTCTGCAAAGGGAAAGGAAAGGAATTTGTGAGTTGACCACGGTGGCATGACAGGAAGTCAAGTATTCAAAATTCTGTACTTTTATTCAGTTATCTTATTTGGGCTTCTGATCAAAGACTATATAATCCTGCAGCAGATTGTTCAAATACTGTAACTGAACTTCTTTTGCCTATATTCTCTTCTCAGCAGTCTGTCAATACTGTCATTGTGTTTTAATCCATGTTACATATGTGCAAAATAAAGATCCAGAAAAAGCCAACTTTCAGGCATTCATCATGATCCCAGCGCAATAAATGTCAGAGCTGGGGGTTCTCCAAAGCACTCTGCTTTGTGACGCATGGTGTTCTCACCTCTATCTTCACTGGTGACCCGATGATCATCGTCTTTTCCTGGATGTTCTCGTTGAACTCTGGAGAGTGGTCATTGACATCTAGCACAGTGATGAACACTTCAGCCAAGCTGTACTTCCCATCTGTGTCCTCTGCCTTCACGTAGAAATTGTACTTGGAGTTCACTTCAGCATCTAATGTAGCCCAAGGCTGGGTGTAAATTATACCTGTTGATGGGTGGATTAAGAACCTGGAAGAGAAGCATGGAGAGACTTGGAATTTCTGGTCACTAAACCTGTTTAGAGCCCACCTATGTTCCAGGTTGTAAACCTTGAATTTGCTCCCAGTTTGGTACTTTACACTGAACTTACGTCTGGCTGACAGACTGTATGCTTAGGAGTGCTATTTTGGCTTGCAGTGAAAGCCTCAGAAATATGTCTCCTGCCAAAAAAAGAGCCTGTGCAAGCTGGAAACCCACAGGCCTCAGGCAGCCTTTGCTGTTTCTGTGCCCAGCTTTCCCTGCCTAATGAAGTGGCATAGAAATAGGGAACATGGAAAAGGCTCAGAGGAGGAGGTGCATGTCCAGGACTTGGAAGGATGCAGCTCACTAGATCTTTGGTCTCTCCTCTAGATAGTAACAAACAGCCTTATCAAGGCAAGGCTGGGGTAAAGGAAAAGTACTTGGAGATACCTTTCTTCACTACCACCTCAGCTGTGCTGGGAACTGAATGGAGCCCAGATGGTTTAATGTAGATGAGCTGTTCTGAGGATCTGGGCTGAGAAGTAGCTGAGATCTTCATGCATCGTGGTGAAAACAGACCTAAAAAGCTGCCAGTTCACAAATCACTTTATCTATTTTTGGCTCATTCCTTTAGGCTTGAAAAATAGAAAATGATTAGTGAAGCTTTTCTATTCATTGTGCATTAGCCATTTTAGCAGAGTTTTTTTGTGAAAGCCTTTGTCCTCATGAAGTGTTCGGTGTGATGGCCTTCTCCCACAGTGATTTCTTTAATGTTTTAACACAAAGAACTGCCTATTTGTTCAGTTTATAAGGACAATGTATTAGATCATGTCCTAATAAATTAAGATTGACTTATATCCCCCTCAATAGCTGAGGGAAGTGTGCTGCATGTCATATTTAAGCTCTTAGTTTCTCAGAATGGATAAGAAAAATGGCTGCTCTCAAATCTCAGGAAGTACAGGGCAAAATATCTCCCCCCAGAATAATCACATTTCCACAGACTGGCAATAGGGTGGAGTGGATGTTCAGATTTATCTGCAGCAAGTGCAATTCTACAAACTTGTAATTAACGAGACACTGTCAAGAGTGACAGGCGAAAGCTTGCATTTACAGAGAAGACAGTAACACAGTGTCTTTTTTAAATGGACTATCAGCACAGGCTCCAAACAGTGGGACTTTAAAGAAATGGAAGGCTTTATATATCCTTCAATTAGTGTAAAGGATAACAAAATATTTTCTGTATTCCAACTGAGAGCTCAATTGAGCATGATTACAAAGAGGCCCTTAATAATCCAGGATCATCAGCTGTTTGAATTACCCTGTTAAATACAAATACAAGTCCTTATGAAAACCAAGATGCTGAGGTGGAAAGTGCTGTCCAGCTCAGGGTAGAAGACAGGCCTGTGCTGAGCACCTCCTTACAGCCCAGTTCAGCCTAAGCATGCAGAGAAGACTCTCTTCATCCTCACTTTAGAGATGAAGAATGGAGGTACTGAGATGTAAAGAGATTACAGCAATGCACTCCATTCCTGCTGACAGCTTGGACATAGGATTACTGATGTAATGGCTGTATCTTAAAAAGCTATCACTATTCCTCTTATTCCAGTACAACTCATCTTTTTGCCAATGCACTGATGTAGCCCCTGAGACACAAAATCGTGCTCCTAGCTGAAACTCTTAAATCTGCATATGAATTGTTAGCAGATCTAGAAATTCAAGAGCCAGGAAATCAGTCCAGCTTTGGAGAGCCATGCCAGCCTGGCAAAAGCAAAGGGGGAAAAAATCATACTTAAGCAGGGAAAAAAGGTCCACACAGCTTAATTTACTCATTTAAGAGCATGAGAACAGTGAGTCAGAACATCCCTATAACATCAATCAGAATAAACTTGCACTTTTTTTTTTTCTAAATCCTTTGTCAACAACCTTCACAAGCTCCTTTGCACCAGCTGTTACATTTTCAACCTGAGAGGTCTGGACTGTATGACATGACCTTTGTCTGTTTGCCTCTACCCAGTTAGCAGCTCGCTTAAAGACTTAGTGAGAAAGTCAAAATAATCCATCCTGGAAATGTTCCCATATGTATATCCTTCTGGCTACAGAAGAGGTTCACCCTTAACAATCCTGGATTTTGATTGTGTCTCCTAAATAGTGTTCACCTTAACAGGAGCAGTTCAGCTTTAAGTCCAGACAGATAATGTACAGAGAAACACAGATTCTGGGGTTAAGTGCCTGAGCAGCTCATTCATTTGTAAGTTCTTGCCTGCAGCCCGCTATGTCCAGGAGCTGTGGCTTCCAGCAGCAATATCTGTGGTGGCCAGGGCAACTGCGGGGATGAAAGAAGTGTGGGAGAAAATGATGCGTCATACGCCTTTCCCACCACACTTTGAACAAAGACAGAGAGCTAAGCACCATTACGAAATCAAGCAAGCATGAGATTCCCTTCTTTTCTGACCTGGAGCTATTAGGTTTAAATGCTTTATACACCCAATGATAAACACCCAATGAAGCTGTCCTCCAAAGCTAAAGGTTATATCCTTGGAAGTCCTGTCATCTTTGATTTATTTTGACAAGAGTTGAAACTGAACTATTTGTACAGCTATATGGAAAAGGAGAGGAAAAGAGTAAAGGATTTTCTTTTACCTAGAATTGACTTTTTACAACAACAGACCAGACCGAAACCTCCTCTTCCTAGTACAAGCATTTTTCAAATGGTGATTTGAACAGATCCTGTGCAGTGGTACTTACCTGAGCTGTCTTATGTCTTGGAGGGGAGGAAATATTCTGTGAGTAAAACTCTATGAATTCATAAAGCAGATGTTTAATGACTGCACTAGTTTTCCTGTTGTTTTTTTCATAGAACTCATAAAGAACATGACATAAATGTCCTTGAATATGAGCAGGTCAGGACATCAGCTGTTGTTTTTCCCTTCCTTTTTTTTTTTAATTCTTTTAAAATTCCACTCAAATATAGTTAGGATTTTTTTTTTAACTTACAAATCTGCTCCTGTTCCATAGATAGAATACTTGACTTCTCCCCAAAGTCCGGAATCTGGATCTGTAGCCTTAGGAAAAAGAAAATAATAGGGTCATCCTTCATTAAATTGCAAAAAGAAATATGTTCATGTTTCTCTCAACAACAGGCTACTTCAAAATCCAAAAGCTTTTCCCTCCTTTTTGCCAGAACGCTTTTAGGGCGAAATCACCCAAACGTGCACATATACAACTGCAAAATCTAACACAAGCAAACGCCTCTGGGTGTCCCAGGAAAGCTGCTGAGATGCCCATCTCTCTGCTAGGCTGGTGCCTGGAGGCTATAGCAGGGAGAAAGCCACTAGATGGCTCCAAATGTTGACATTTAACAGATCCTTCCTTTAATAGAAGCAAAGCCAATCTCAGTGACCCAAACAAACTGCCCGTTCTCAAGTCTCCCTCATTATCAATTAAATATTAATGTATACACCCTGGCCAAATTATTTACTTTAAATACAGCATTTTTTCTAAGTCTCTACTTGTTTAATTGATTTAATTGAAATTAATGCATAGCAATTATTTCAATCTATACATAATATTTTAGCTGTGCTTACGTCTTAATCACTCTTGTGCCTGTGGGACTTCTAGTAATGCAGATGCTATATCGGATGCTATCTTTGCTCTGAACTCTTGTTGGCTTCCTCTGTTAGCTCGGGAACAGGAAAGCCACTGATTTGGTGACAGCTTTTTCTAAGCACCTCCTCCTTTGATATAGTCTGAGAGGCGCTGTGATTGCACTGTACTCGGCCACCAAAATTCACAGTGGCAGTGGACTACCTGTTCATCTTCCTGTTCAAGTATTTGGTGCTTCTTTTGAAACCTGGAGCAAGGTCTTCGATTCCTGTCTGGCTGATGTAACACAGCTACAGCCTTGCGGGCATGTGCTTTTAGTTCTTCAATGTGAGCTTGGGCAGCTTCCCTCACCCCCTAATTCTGACTGCAGTTTGTTTTTCCAGAAATGCCTAACTTTGCCTAAAACAGCTTGCACAGCTGGGACTCCTACCAGAATAGTCACCCTGAGTACTTGGAGTATCCCACTTGGCTGGCAAATACGGGTCAAGGAATGAGCTGGTACCACATGGCAGTAACTTCTACATGGACCCTTCAGCTGTGCTCTCCTCTCCATCTTGGCTCAGAAGGGCTAGTTTTGGCAACTTTTCTTATTTTATTTTTCTTGTTTTTCTTTTTTTGCTGGCCACCTCCTGGAATTTTCTTCCTCCTCCTCCTGCAAACACAATGGTGTTTTGGAGTCTCCATTTTCTATAGCTTTCCTCTGATGTTCTTTTTCTTGTATTGTTTTTGTTTCATTTCCTCTTTCATTCTTCTGCCCTTAAAATCTGCCCTTAGTTCTGGTCATTTCATTTTCTCTGTGAATTGTGGCCAGCCGACGTTGGGGTTTCTGACAACCTGACTCCGTCCCCCGCACCTCTGGGGCCTCTGCGAGGTGGCTTGCGTCACCCCCAGATTCCCACGTGGCTAGGAGCTTTCTCGGCTCTGTGATATGAGATCTGCCTCCAGTCCCAGCTGCTGTATTAAAACATACATACAGCTTGGGCATAACGGCTGGAAATGCTTCTCCAGCACTTCTACAGCTCATGTAACAACCTGATTTTCTTCCTAGGGCAATGGGAGATACTAGAAAATATATAAGCATATTCTCCCTGCTGTGAGAAGATCCTTACACAGGGATTTTTACTGTTACATTCTTGCCTTCGTTAACTGTCTAATTATGCATTTACCAGCCAGGTTCCTCCCAGGAGGAGGAGGCTAATACTCTGCTAAGCAGCCATTTTGTTTTCTTTTTACCCGTACTTAAGCAAGCAAATCCAGTAAATCCAATTCCACTTAGTCACAACTGATCCTCCTGCTAGACACTGATTTGACTGGGACTTTCTTAGTACTTACTCACCATGTGATTTGTCTTAAAAGCAGGTGGCCTTTAATTGAAAAGTAAAATTGTTGTTCTGATAAAATAAAGTTTTATTGAAATATTTATCAGAACTGTTTTTTTTGTTGTTGTTGATTCTGGAAAGCTGGAGCTTAGTCCAGAAGTTGAACAGGGAGTAAGATTTGCTGGTTGCCATTGCCAACTATTTTTAAGGTATTTGGCAGTATACTGATTTTGACTGCTTTGACAAACAGCTGGTCAAGACAGATGAATCTCTTAGGAGTTGAACAAAACTTACAGTTACAGCGACCACGTTTGAGCCCCCCGGGGAGTTCTCAGGGATCCTGGCAATGTAGTAGTCTGAGGAGAACTTCGGGACGTTGTCATTGGTATCCAGCAAGCGTATCACTACGTCAGCTGTTGAGCTGAATTTCTCAGGTGTGTTCACCTCTATTGCAAGAAGCTAAGAAGAGCACATATGGAATTTATTACTACAAAGCAGCTGTTTTTACCTCTTAAAGCAGCTTCCTTTCACTACTCACATTGGTGCATTTTAACCTGGTTGGATCAGACAAGCCAGAAACATGGAGAATATGAGCTACACGAGTGAACAACGTATGACCATTCGTCCATGCTTGCAACAGGCAATCCAGCTGCGTAAAGATTTCAAACCTGTGTATACATATTAGACCTTACCCGACAGATGTGACCAGTCAAAGTAGCCAGCATGGCTCAGAGAGGACATAACAAACACCTGCAAAGACCCCCATGGGCAGCTCAGGCAAGGAAGAGTCCTCAGTAGGCAACTTGCCTGGAAACCGGCCTGAGCCCATAGTTGATAATTCACCCCCAGAGTCTTGCACTAGCATTTTCCCACAGGACTTCCGCTACTTAGCACTGTCCATTTTCTCTCGTATTCTCGGTCTAACACTAAATACTAGTAGAGTATCTGCTGCATCTCTGTTTACTCCTCAGCCTGAGTTGGTAGAGCAGCAACCCTCCGTTGCCACTTGTGTGGCGCGAGACTGAGCAAGAAAGAGGCAGAGCACTTAACTGAGATACAAGAGGCTCAACTGAAAATCTAGTTGGATGGGTTTTAATTCCCAGTAGACAGTGGCTCTCCCAAACAAGATGAATGATCAGCTGAACGCTGAGCTTCAGGCGGTGGAGCAGGGCTCTTGCAGAGCCCCTGCTAAATCCCTGCTGCACCCGGCGGAGACAACGGCTTGCTGGAGCTCTTCTTCCCCTTTGCTGGGCGCGCGGTCTCGCTCCTGCTGCAGCCACGTCAGGAACGTGTGATACACAAACACCAGCAGTGACACCACTTGCTGGGTGCTGGAGCACCCACAGCCTTCGGGTGCTTGCGCTGCTCAATTCAGACACATTCATATCACCTAGAGGTGACAGGTTTTTTTTGGGGTGGGGGGCAGGGGAAGCTCAGTTTAAGTAGGCAGGGATAAGGCCATCTCAAGTGTCATCTGCTGGAGCTGTTCCCATTGTCTAAACATTTTAATGTATTAGAAATAAACACTGAAAGGATCTTGGAGAAATTCAGTTGTAAGGATTGCTTGAAATTATATAGCATAAATTTGTTCTAAAACGGGAATTTCGTTACTAAACTCTGATAACTACTGTGCTTAGGAGTCTATAATAGGATTTCAGCAAAAGAAATTTTTAAAGGCCCAGTCACACAAACATCATGAGAAAAATCTCCTCATGAGCAATCTCAGCTCCTACAGCAGCACACAGATAAAAACCTCATTGCTTAACATGTATGTTGATTTAGAACTAAATTACAGTGTCTACAGTGAAATAATCTTTGCTGATAGAATCACTTGTCTTAGAAAATTCTGAGGGCTTTAGTATTTTGATTTTATTTCTACATTTGTTTTTATTTTCTCTTCTTTTAGCAACCATAGTCCAGCTATGTCAACAGGTTAATGACACCTCCCTCCAGGGCAGGGTCTCTGGCAGTTCCCTTGCCTGCGATGCACTGTGCAGAGCTACACTGTTTGTTATACACAGGGAGAGGAAAAACTGCATAGAGCTGTTTCTTCAGAAGACTACACAGCAGCAGTTAACACAAAGGCTTGAACAACACACTGAGATACCATCTTCGAAGTGGCGGATGAATTTTTAAAACAAATTCTGACTTTGGCAACCAAACACAATCCAGCATTATTTGGGTCCGACTGTAGGAGCCGCTGGTGCCTGCAGAAGGCCCTCGCTATGGCCGAGGAGGGACACTGCAAGGAGATGGGAAGTTTGGCCCTCAGGACAGCAACACCCAGCTGCCGTGGCAGAGCCTGAACCCTGCTTTCGCTCTAAGAGGGCAGACTGGAGGCGTCAGAGGCACAGGTGGTCACAGCTGCCATACCCTGAGACATCAGCTCTAGCTCCTGGCTGGCTGAAAAGGGAGGAGGTCCTGGCTACCCACTGCATTTAAAGGCAAGCTGTAGCTGGAGGACAGATTTTCTCAAGCAGCCACTGCCTCGGCCAGTTCTTCAGTGCACGTTCCAGTCAAATTAGCTTTAATTCCTCTCTGGCATTGTTACTGGTCAATAATAAAGCTGAGAGAAAGGATCGCTGCTTACCAGAAAATAACTCTTCAAAGCTGCTGTGGAATATGTGTTAAATAGAAATAAAAACATACTTCATCCAAAATTCCAACTAGAAGGACTACTTTAGCAACTAAAATGGGGTAGTAAGTGATTTGAACTTCTCAGGGAAATGGAGAAGGTAATGAGGACTTTATAAAGTATCTGCTGCCATATATTACTACTATATCACCCAACTGCACCTTCTACATTTACAATACAGTCAAAGGCTCTGCATTTTCAGCAGCGCCTTTACAGTCTTTCTTCTGTAGACATAATTTAATTAAAAAAAAAGAAAATAACTGCTTAAGTTATATATGCATGTGTGTGTGTGTATGTGTGTGTATATATATATATATATATATATATATCTATATTCTTTATTAATTAATTAATTCTTTCAGTTCCTGGCAACCACATTAACCACCTTGATTTCTATTAGTATTCATGAGGAGGCCATGTGTAACTTCTTTAGTGGTCTTTTGATAGTTTAAGCTGAATAAATGTGCACTTACTATAATTAGTTTTGGTAGCACTTCATAACCCTTTCTGAATCTTCCATTTCAACACAATAATGATGCATCGTATTTTTGTAGCATCTATAACCTATTACACTCAAAGTCGCTGATAAACATTACAAGAGGGACATCAGACATATTGCAGTGAAATGACTTCCTAAGGACACAAAGCAAAGCATGTGGCAAGGATGACAACAAAATCCAGGAAGTCTGGCTTCTGGAGCGTACAGAAAAATCCACTTTCTGTACAAAACCAAGATTAGCATATGCTAGTACTTAGCTATACAGTTTCAGCAATCTTTTCTATGCCCACAGGGATCATCTACACCATTCTTTCAGAAAGAACTTTCTGAGCTTTCTATAGTCACGTGCAGAGGCAGCTGACATGAACCAGAAACTACATAATTATGTTATCTTGTTGACAAGCCAATGAATCCATCAGGGAAGCTGCCAATGCAAGTTCCTAGATTTTGGACAAAAGATGGTTCTTGTATAGCTGGCTTGGAGCATGGGTAAAGTGGCCTCAAATCAATCTGAAAAGGGTCATATAGGTCGCCTGACAAACGCAGCAAGCAATTTTGGGAAATTATCTTTCAGTCAGCTGGTGTCTTCAGCCAACTAAGATACAAAAGCATGATCATGGACCAAATTACTTAGGACTAAGCAGGTGAATTCCTGGCTCCAGAGAAGTTAGGATTTCATGCTGTGAATTTATCATCATGAGAGCAGAAATAACAACCTTAGGGGTCAGTCTAAATGACTATCAGCTGAATACTATCATATACATAAGCCATCAGAGATATATCATATATACAACCAGAGAGGAGACGGAAAGCAGAAGTACCTTGAAGGTTAACACTTTGAATTTTTCATAGTCAATAGCAGCAGAATTTTCCACTATTATTGTAACCTGTGCTTCATTCAGGACAGTTTGGGGAACAACTCGGAAGATGCCACCAGGTCCAACAAGACGGAGGTTGAATTTAGCATTGGCACCCTGTAAGGAAAAGCAGATACTGCATTGTTTAAAGCGGCCATTGTATTTCTTAGAGCTTACATAGGCTCTGTTTCTTCAGGCTGTGTAAAACGTGAGTCTTACTGCTTAAAGCCCTCCGTTCTCCACCCTGCAGTAAGAGAGCGCTAAGAAGCTTAGTTGTATAATCTCTCCAGCTCTGGTCACAAGACAGACGGGGCTTTTCTTAAAATAGATTGACAAGCTTGGTTATTCTTTCAATTATAATGGAAAAACCCTGCAGCAGGTCTGGCTAAGAGACTGACTGTTGTGGCAAGGAGTCCTGGGCTTCCTGCCTCACGCTGCAGGCTAGTAGCAGCTGAATAACCACAGGCGCATCAGCAGATGCATCATACCTGCCTCCTCCTGATTTCTGCTATGGAAAGACAACTGAACTGCCAAAGCCAAGACAACGGACCTCTTAAAAACGCAGCCTGTGGCCGAACCGCTCACAGCCTAGAAGGAATCTGAGCCACTAAGATGTGCAGTTTCAACACAGAGATGATACTCAACAGTTTGCACTGACTGAATTAATTAGCCCAGGGTTACAAACACCAAAACTTACGGAAGTTCATGAACCTGGAAGGAGAGCAGCGCTCCACCTATGCATATTATAATGAGACACACACATCAGAGAGCTCCAGGTGAAGTGAGAAGCTAAATCCCATCATACAGATAAATGTTCTAGACAGAAAGGAGCAGGAAAATAGCGGTACCTAGAAAATTAACACTATCTGCATGCAATCTGGGAATAGCAAGCTACAGCCAAAAGGCCAGGCAATTTTTTAAAACCACGTTGGAGCATGGAAGATAAATGGCAAAAAGAGGCTCTTATCTTTTCTTATCACTGTCTTACAGGGGAGAAGGGAATATGAGCTGACCTCACTTGATCAGCTCTCTCAGTTCACCAATTTCCCAATGTCACAGTTACACTATGACAACCAGGCCTATTCACTGACTGTTTGATGCCATGTTTTCCCCTAGGAAGAATCTTTAGATGAAAAATTTCTATAATTACAGACAGGATAACTTTCACTTTCACCTGTGTCCCTGCAGACCTTGTTATGAGCAGTTCTTGCTTCTATGCTAGCCCGTATCAAGAGAAAAAACATTCAGCTGCAGTCCCCCAAGGGAACCAGAATGAGCTGGGATTCAAGTTCAGTGGTTTGGGTTGCTTGGGAATACAACCCCTCACAGCTCAACAGGAGGCAATAGGTTCCCTTTTGCGAGGCAGTAAAGCCAAACACACAAGTGAAGGCAGCACTGCCGGACTGTGGGGAATAGTGTTGATGGGGAAGGTTGGCCCTGCAACCACAGTAAATCCTCTGCACTGTACATGACTGCGGGGACAGTGGCTCTGGGGTGGAGTGAACCACCCACCCCGAAGGCTGACAGCGATGTCAACCAAACCCAGATACGCTCAGAGCAAGCCAGGTTGCGTGACTCCAAGTGGACAATCACAGGACATATGGATGATGCAACGGGACAGTGGCACTGAGCCCTAAGCAGTGGCCTGTCAGATGAGGAGGGTTTGAGAAGTTTTAGCATGATATTCTTGCAAGTAAAGATTGCATTTCCATCTGACTGTAGGCCTTAAGAGAGGCTGTTCTCAAACCTGCTTCCCTACCAGCACCATCCATTCGTCCAAAGGAAGAAATACCAAAGACTGTGATGAAAACAGATAAATGATTAATTTCCTTTCCTATATAGTCAACCATAACTTTCGATACCTTAAAACAAAACCAATCCAATTCCTCTACAGTGATGTGTATCACTGTATTAGGAAGCTTCTTTAGAAATCTATGCAGAATATTCAGTAACGTTTTCTCCTTATTTTACTGCCTAACGTGCAGCCTGAATATTTTGTCAGCCTATATATAATACATACACATTTTGCCTCTAAACGGAAGACAAGCCAGCAGAGATGTGTTTTGTTTCTTTCCTTCTGCAGCAATAGCCTCTGTGACAACAGTGGGATAGACTTAGCACTGCTTTGAAAGCAGTCATTTATCTGCTTGCTGCAGAGCAGCAGGAGGGAGGGGGAAGAAGCTGGTGGGTTTGATAGAATACAACAATACAGGCAAAACAGCACAATACTGAGTGCAGTTATATAAGAGCACTCTTTCCAGTAGTAATACTCAGATGCATTAAGCTTTCTCTTGTCACTCCTTAACCTCAGGCTAACTCAAATGGATGCCATTCATACAGTTTTTAGCCTAGGGATCCCTATAGCAACCATCACCATAGTATCTACGGGCATCACAGGTCAGTTAAGTAGCAGGCTGAGATGAATGAAGTCCTCTATTCTTTTCTTTTATCTGGTTAGAGTTAGTTCTCCTCCAGCATAATTTTAAGATTACTTAAAAATACCACTCTAGTGGGAATTATTTATCAAAGCATGGACTGCAGATTCTGGCTGTAAAATAAGGGCCAGAAGGATAGCATCTTGTAATGAAGATAATGTAAGGATACAGATCATATTTTTTCCAGAGGGGCCCAAGGAGATACCGACAGCAATTGTACTTGAAGTTACTAAAGTGTCTGGACGAAATAAATGTTCAAAGATAGTAAGTTCTCAGGCATTACACTGAAAACTCCTGAATATAGCCAACAGAAAGGGGAGGCAGATAAAGACTGTTGAACTTTAGTGGCCACAAGAGCTGGACTACAGGTTTAGGACCACTCCTCTCATGGGCTATCATGACAGCATAACAACAGCAGAATGCAGGTTAAATATGCTTCTGAGTCCATACTGTCCCTGGTAATGGACCTCTCAACTACTTACTCTGTCAGCTGTTCGAGAGTGCAGGTGAAACAGTTGGGTTCCTAAAGTGACATTTGCCAATCTGACAGCTGCTTCTTGTCTTTGGAGAAAACAGGGCAGGAAACTGGAAGCCCCCGTAGTTCTCACTTACCTGATCTGAATCATTGACTGTAATCTTCAGTCCCCTCAAGATTTCACCTTCTGGGGGATGCTCATACATAGTCAGTTCAAATCGGTTCTGGGGACCATTTTCTCCATAGAATGTCGGAGGATGGTTGTTGAGGTCAACCACCCGTATAGTCACTGCGGCAAAAGCATGCACTGAGATGTCACCTTCTTGACTGACTTCTGATGCCTGTAAAGGGAGCAAGAGAGAGGAAAAAAATGATGAGAGAATTTTCCCTTCTTACTTAGCTCTTCCCTCAATTCCATGTCCAGGTATTGTTCTGCGAGCACATATCACCCTAACACATCAACTTTGTACACAAAGACACACAGCCTTACGTTTGTCTAGAAATCTCAGTACATTTCCCCCTGAAGTTTATGATGATTAGAAGATTATGGTAATAAACAGTCAAAACAGAGCTCTGATGAGAAAACTCTCCTGATTTTATGAGCTTAGTACTTCATCCTAGGTGAAAACAGTTCTCTTCAGACAATCTAATATTGACAAAATAATGGCGGGCCAAAACTATTGCTGGAATAAAAAAGGAAGAGGAATTTTAAATTTGCTGAGGTCCCACATGTAGCTGATTTACCCATTCCTGAAAGGATAGCAGTGTTAAAATACTGTAAGGAAAACCGTACTTGCAGGGAAATACTAGAAATAATAGAAACTGACAAATTTTTTTGGAGATCTACTCTCTGATTCACAATTCCGCTTTGCTATCTAGATGAGCTTAATGTAAAATGGGTATTGTTTGGACAGATAAGCAAGCTTTGCTGGCACTTATCTGAGCTGAACAATCAAATTGGCCTAAGTTTCAACATTCCCAACATGCAAACTGGTTCACTAGATTGAACATAAGATATTTCTTCTGTCAGGACAGGAATTCTGACTTGTGTTTGTATCAGGTTTTCATAACAGAAGCCTTTGTACTCAAAGCGCTCAAAACCAAAGACAATAGATGATTTTCTAAATATCTCTGATTAGCCAAATTCAATTGCTTAAAGGATATCAGGTTTACAGCAATGCTCAGTTAAGTTCCACATATCATTTTCTGTCCTGTAACTGAGGCACCTGTTGGGACCCATGCTGGGTACTACAACACCCATTTGGTTCCTCAGAGAGCCTTGGAGCTCGGGGTTGCCAGAGCTGCACTCAGAGGTCAGCAGAGCCTGACTAATCCTGCATCCGTGAAGCACTAGCAGGCTGTAGGAAACCGGAGAGATTAGGAAAAGAAACAGCGCCCAAGTCTAAGTCAGAGCAAGGAACCTTATAATCTGCCAGTTCAGCAACCTACTTGAGCCCACCAGTGAGCAAGTGCCCTGGGGATGCTACACTGGCTCTAGGAGTGTGCCAGGCCACAAAACTGTTTTCAGATTACTCAGTCCTTACTTGGGCAAGGTAGCACTTTCAACTTACTAAGGTATAAGCATGTCTTTTTATGTGGTTGATCTATGCTTCAAGAGTGGACACTAATATGATAGCATGATCTACTTCAATCCCGTTACTACTCATAGATTTAAGTCACCTATCTCAGCACATAGAAACTAGAAGTCTTTGATTCCCAGTCCAGTAACAAAATTTTAAAACACAGAGCACATTTATTTACAGGTACAGATGTACAGGATATTAATTCTCTAGACACAGGAATGAAATCGTGACAAGACAACTTCATTTGAAAGAGAAATTGGAGGCACCCTAAATATCCCAGAAAACAAATGCAGCTTGTTCTGACTAGTTGGCAGTCTGCTCAAATACAGGAGGTAGCTCCTAAAAAAAAGTGTGATATAAATTGCGTTATTTTAGATAATGCCCACTCACAGTATTTAAGACCATCAGCTTTCAAGTGGCCACAAAACATACCTGTACTTTCAGTTCATACACTTCTTTGTTAAGCTGATTTGGGCTTTTTATAACAGAAATGGCTCCAGTTGTGTTGCTGATTTCAAATGAACCTTCGCTTCCTGCAATAAAACCAAGAAGCTCTGATTATGTGCCTTGCCCTGTGTCCGGAAAAGGCACGAGCAATCAAACATACACTTCATTAAGCACATCTATGTCTATATATGTGTCTATATCTACTAGTAGATCTGCAACTGTTTTCCAAAAATGAGGCATTTCTATGCTTGATTACAGTATGGCGAATGGGCAAAGAAAGGGCAACAGGAGTTTCCTCAATAAGTAATGGTTTGGGGGAGCCCTGGCGTTATAGGCAGCTGCCCTCACTTTCCTCTGCCCCAGCCTGGCCATGTTCCCTTAAACCTCTGAGGCTGGGTGTGCAAATTTGGTTTTCATCTCCATTATGCTGTCGTCTTTATGCACTGGTTCAGATAAAAATAGACATTCCTCATTTTAATTAGCAAATACTTAATTAAGTCTCTGAGAAAATAAGAACATTTCTCTCACTAATATCAGCTAATGTGAAAAGTCTGACAATGCAATTGAAAGAAACATAGTCACTCTTTCTGCAGGCAGCATCTTTGGAGGCCTTAGACATTCAGTTGTTAACAAACTCTCAGCCTCCTGCTATGCCGTCCCGAACGAAAAAGACTTCTGGAGGATCGAGGGTGAAACCCATGCTTTATGCACTGAGGCCAAGTCTGCTCCGCAGGCAGGGCACAGCTGTCTGCTGATGCTGGTCCCCCCACCCGACTTCCAAAAATTTGTGCAGAAAATCAGTTACAGGGCTGTGGCAGCTTTCAGAGAGGCAGGAGCGTCTCAGCATGATGCTGGCACCCACCTCACCTCAGCTGATGCCTTGGGAGCTCAGGGGACCTGCCCTGCTCTGCACAGGCATGCTGCCTCGGCTCAGAAATGGCCCACAGCCCACATGTGCAGCACAGCCTGTTGCTGAAAGTAAAAGAATAGAAAGGAAATCCTTGAAACGAAGGAGATCAGTCATTCAGAAATAATGTATGATGACATGAAAGCCCAGCCATTTCTCTTTATCTCATCTTCAGTTCTAATAATTAAACCATCCGGTATTGTCCCCTTTTGCTAATACCTGCAATAATTGCAACTTCATTAAAGTACACTAGATACAATGTTGAATAGATATTGACTCATGCGGTAGTAAATTATTAAGATACATCGGCCTGGAAAGTGCATCCTGACTGAGAAAAAGCTGAAGTCAATAGTGGTTTCAAGCTACAATACTTCATGTTATTGTCTAATTAGCACATGGAAATTGGTAACTCAGAGTACATACCCTTATGTGTCTTCCCTAGGACAGCATGTTTAGAGGATCAGAGTATTTTCTAAAACAATCCCTTACTATCCAGCATTGAAAATGCTTACAAAGAGTAATTACTTCCATATTTGTTATTAGTATTTTCTTGCTCTTTGCAGCCTAGCCTGTAGGTATTGAAGTAATGGCTTGTCATGACTAAGGCTAGGGTCTGCACAGTAGGGGCAGAAATCTGCTACCATCATCTCTTCCTTATCTGATTCTTCTCTATCTTCAACACTCTGTGTACTAAAGCATATTCACTTTCTCTCCTTTCCACTTTCTTTTCCTGCTAACAAAATCCTGTGTTAATGGGCACAAGGAAAATCCACCCCCAAGAAGTCACATTCTATGGCTTTCATATCACCCCCTTCTGTCTCCACTCTTTCCAAACCCCTTCGCTCTTTTAGCCCATTTTCCCCCATAGCCTCTTTCTGTTCCACCTCCATTTTCTTTGGAAATTACTGTCTCTTTTCATTAATCCTATTTCCCTTTGACATTTTTCCTGTTTCATTTGCCTTCATTTATTCTCTTCCTCAATTTCCTTGTCTAGCATCTTCTACTCCAACTCTTTTGTTTCTGCTTCTCATTCTCATCTTTCCTTCCATCTACTCTTCTGCAACCTTTTTTTCTCAATGTTTGTGCCTTCCTTTTACCCCTTCTTCCTTTCACCCTCTTCTTCCCCTGCATCAGGGGAAAAGGAACCTTGGCATGTGTCCCACCTCAAGTAAAACTAAAACCTGAACAACAACCTTCTTGAGCCTCTCTAGACCTTGCTGTTCAGATGAGGTAACAGTGAAGAACTTCCTGCAAAGCTCTGCAACTACACCTCAGATTTCTCTTACTGAATTTTAGTGTCTCTAGTACCTGGGAGTTGGGGTGCCCAGCTGCCACTGAAGTCTTGTTCTGGAGAAAGAAAGAACCAAACAAAACTGCCAAACTCAAAGTTGTACCTTGAGCTAAGTTGCTGACTTCACCAGATAATGAGTCATCAATTTAACTAAGCCTCACATTTATGCTATTAAAAGATGAGCTAAAGACAACGTCAGAATAGCTGATGGAAAACATTAATCTTCTGATAATATCTACTTTCTCCCAGTGCAGTGGACAGCCAGTCTCTCTTCACTGATAAATATCACTACTTCCAAGAAACCAGAGGTTTGACCATTTAGCCACGTTAATCACAACATTAATACAAACATCCCTCTAAATGTCTGGATCTCTCAATGCCATCTCCTGCTTTTGAATTAAATGATAGAGATGCTCAGTGACAGCAAATGCATATCCCTTTACATTTTCTAAAATGACAAACAGGCTACTGATGCTTAACGAATAAGCAACATTAACAATTCCAAGACGAACAGCATACCTCCATGAAACAGATACTAAAACACAGTGAATCGTATCTTGGCTGTTTTCTCGTAGACAGGATCCTGGAGTTGTTTCAGGCACCTGACACTATTTCGTGAGTGTTTGCCTCAGCTTTATTAAACTCTAGTACGTTCCATCCTAATTTAACATCAGATCTAGTTTCGACTCCCCTTCAGATTTCAGGCCAGCCCAGTCCACTCACCGTTCATGATGCGGTAACGAATACTGTTAGGCTTTCCTCTGTCTCCATCAAGAGCAACAACAGTAAGTACCTCGGAGCCCTGGGGAGAAATGGGGAATTACAGTCTGTGAGTAAGATCAAAGAGCAATGAAATTGCCACCACGTATTAATAAATCTAACTTCAGAAAGTCTTTCCTCAGTGAGGCGTGGGGGGAAGAGTGGGTACTTCTGCTCTGGCTGCAGAGGGGATGCAGCAAGAGCCCTTGACTCTGAGCCAGAAAAATCAGCGTCTGGCTTTGCGAGGCAGGCAGTTTGGCTGCTGCAGCTGGGTATGCTCCAGACAAGGAAGGTCTGGTGCCTTCTGGCCTCCAGCTTTCTCTTTCCCTCCGTCAGACGTACGTTATGGTGCTGAGCTAGTTTCTCCAGCTGTGGCAGGAGGCTCAGGTTAATGGCATCATATTTTGTACATAGATGCTGTCTGTGCCTGTATGCTCCGTTATGCCTCACTGGAAAGCAGAATTGATGATTAGACAATTCCTGCCAGGGGAAGAGGCTGCTTACCTGGCAATTAAATCAGACAAGTCCCTGCTGCCCAGCTTGGGAGGCAGGGATGGGGCTATCTAGGGGCTGCTGGAGTTTTTTTCCGAGATTCTTCAACGCATTTCTCCTGGCTTTGCACAGTAGCCTGCCAAAGCCAAGTCAAACCCTGAACTGACTAACCCAAGGACAGCTCCTGATAGTTAACTGGTACACAGTGGGGTGTGCTTGTGAAACCGCGAGCAGCTACTCCTCAGGTCAGTGCTGCATCGTCCCTACGCCGTTAATTTTAGTTGCTTTCGGTGACGTTGCAGCCCACCGGGGGTGCAACCCACGGGCTGTAACCCCTTACAGAGTGAGGGCATCGCTGCTGCCGCACGCTCCCCCAGGAGCCGTGGCGCAGCCCGCGCTCACCAGCCGCTCTCTGCGTGATGCCGCCGTCCGTGCAGCAGGCAGAACAGCCTGCTTTGACACGCCGGCTCAGCTGTCCCCAGAGGAGCGGCAGGCTCACGGCACCGCCTTTGCCTGCTAACAGGCTGCGCCGGTTTGCAGTCTGCCCAGCTCCCAGCTGCTCTCGCCCCTTTTTTTCCCACGCAGCTCCTGCAAGCCACGAGCGGAGAACGCTGCCCTGCTCCTCACGGACTCCCTGGCTGCTGCCGCCAAAAGCAGCCCCCAGACCCGCTGCCGCGGCACCCTCCGTCCCCAGGGGCGGCCAGCCACGGGGGCGCAAGGCGGCAGCAGCCGCAGGAGCCTGGCGCAAGCCACGTGTTTGGAGAGAGGATTGTGAGAAACTAATCCGCGACCTGCGCTTTAGCTTGGTTCACTGCCAAGGCAGAAGCGTTTACAAAACAGAGGTGAACAGAGATTTCCACCCCAAAGCCCGGCAATCTGGGTCACGGACCTCTCTAACTAGAAACACCACTACTATTTTTCAGACAGGTATTTCATTCACTTAACAGTGGGCTCTCCCTTTCCTTAGGAAAGGAAGAACCAACCCCCTTTTCTTCAGGCTTGCCTTGCAAGGCCTCCTCCCTCTTCCCACTGGCAGCAAAGCCTCTGAGCCAGGCCTTGAATTTCCTCCTGGAACGCTTTTCGCGACACCACGCCGACGCACGCTGGAAAGGGCTCGACGGGCTCTGGACTCGCAGCGCGGCCGGCGGCCGCGCCACGCACAAGGGAACGGGCAGCTGCTGAGAGCATCATCAGGTCGTTTTTGTCCTACTCAATTAAGCTGAGACAGACAGCAAAAGCAAGCCAGGGATCCCACAGCAATGCACCCGATGCAATGCTTACGGCATGAAACTATGATAAAAATTATGACGACTTCATTACCCTTAAAATCTTCTCCTTCTTTCTTTCTGTGCAAGTAACAAGGCTTTGGGCCATATGCACAGCGGGCTGGAGACCACTTGCTCACATGACTATTCCCATCGTCTCAGACGGACGATTCCCAGGGTGAGCAAGCTCCCCAAAGTGACAATGAGCTGCAGAGTCAGGGCTTCTTTGAACTAACACCTTACTGGTTTGGGCCACAATAACAGGGACCTTTGAAGTAACGGTCAGCTGATCACAAACAGCAACAAGGAACGCTTTCATGAAAATCCCCAAGTGAATTTTCCAAACAGCAGGAACATTCTGTTAGAGCAAGTGGAAATATCGAGTTGTATTTATTATCGTTTCTACTGGAAGCCGCATTAAAACGTGCCTACCTGACAAAATCCACTACTGTTCCCCTGAAGGTGACAGAGTACTTGTAAATACTGACCTTGGTTAAAAATGTGTATTTGGAGAACAAATCCATGAAGGAGAAAAGCAAGTTTATGAGATTAATGCTGAATGTGTAACACTAAAATCAGCTTATGCATCTCTCTGTGGACTTCATTTGAACAGCTGAGTCCACACCAGGAAGGGCTGGTTCATGCTTCCATCATTGTAATATCATAATGGCACAAGTTAGGAGCTCAGACCAGATGCAGTTAATATTTACTGACTTCTGATTTCCTTGGTAAACACTAACCCCTGTGTACTCCTGAGAATTATTTTGAGGTCTATACGTAATTATGCAGAGTAAATCAGTACGCGTAATAACGTTCATTCCAAACATCTCCAAAGTACACAAGCGTTACTTCACTCTGCGTAACAGTCTACACACAGCTGCAATACACAGTTATGCAAGGGCTGCAGGATACACTGGAGTTCTGGACAGAAAGCAAAGCCACAACCTTTCCCGAACCTCAAGAGAAGTTCAGGTGACTAGAATGCAGCTGCACTGCCAAAGAGATCAATAGTTTAAGGTTGGGTAATTTTATGAGTAGGTACCATTTCCTATCCTACGTATGAAGGAAATTTTAATTAAAGTTTTATGTATTTGGATGAAACCTGGTTAGATATAGGGAAAATTCTTTCTTTCGTCACATCACAAATTCTATGTTGCTGGAAGTCCCACGTTGGATATGATAAACTAATTTGCTAAGCTGTACATGCTCTTCGGGGCAAATCTGCCATTAGGAGCTTCTAGGGCATGGCCCAGCCAGGACCTCAGTGTCCTATTTGGATTCTTTGTCTGTGACAGAGAAATTAACTGATCTATCTTTAGCAGCAGACATATGCGGACAGATTCACTGTCCGCACTCATAAACAGTTCTCCCAAGCTGGACATTCTGTTGGGTTTTAGGCCTGGGAGGACGTCTTGGCTCCTTCTGTCTATCTAGTCATCACGGAGCAGAAAACATCCTTCATTATGGGAACCGCAGGATTACAACTCCTCAGATGATTCCACGGGGACAACACATGGAGCCTACAGCACTTGAGCAACAGGACAGTAATCATGAACTTTGATCTTCTTTGATCTATACCTTACACAAATAATCAGCTAGGAAATAAAAACACCATGAGCTCACATACTATGGACATACACAAAGTCTTATAACAAGATGTGTTCAGGTTCAGGTGAGGTAACTGTTAATCTGTTAAGCTCTCAAGCAAGTGTCTCTATAGATCTCAGCAACCAAAGACCTCTTAGTCATTGTCTGTATCTACAGTAATACAAAGGGGCAAAATCTTTTTGTCTTTAATGACAGCAGCAGCAAGACTTCCATGGGAACTTTCAAAGGACGTAAATAAGAACAAGTGTGAGATTTGCTCAGCTCATTTCTCCTAGCAGTCAAGTCAGAGTTTAGGTCCCAGTTTCCATTATTAATAAAACCTGTGCCATAAACCATGGTGCCAGCTTGACCAACATATGAAAGACTGCACTTGTTCTACCACAGGTGAAAAACAGCACTTACTGCAAGTGTATCTTCGTAAACATAGCCATAGTAGGGAGTCCCGATGAACATGGGAGGAGTGTCCTGAACATCCTCCACATTGACAGTAACTGTTGTCGTGGCTGAAAACACTTTGTTGTCTCCCCTGAGCTTCCCACCGCCATCCTAGGAGAGAAGGCATCATCACATACCTCTGCTGAAACATGTCTGTAAATCAGTTAATGGCCTTGCACGCATCTCGTAAGTCTTCATAGGTGCAGTCCCAGAAATTCCTTCTCTCTCTCAACACAGCTTCATCTCTGCTGTCCTATTCCTTCTCTTTTCCATTTGTCCTTCCACTTCCATTAATCCCTCTCTGATTAAGCAGAGGGGTATCTCTCAGTATCTCAAGTGTCATTTCTTACATTAAAAGTGGTTGTGCCAATATATGCAGTCATATATAATCTTTTATCAATGACACAAGGGACAGGGGATTCAAGCTTTTTGCAGGACAGAAGAAAGCTAGAAGCAGACGCAGAAAGTTAGCCACAAAGACCTACAGATTTCCATCCCCCATGCAGTCTTGCCATAAAAACAAGATGATACACAGCAGCAAGGCAATGCATTTCTAGGGGAAAATTACACAATGCATGTGATCAAAGTCTCCCAGGGACTCTTACGCGATGTAAGCGATAGCACGGAGGAGCACAAAGCCAGAAGCTGTTAGGTAGCCGCAGTGTACAGTCTCTGAGGACGTTACTACAATCAACTCTGTGCTAGTGATACAGTAGAGCCAGTTAGAGAGACGATTCACAATTTCAGAAGCTTTTAACACCTTCAGTCTCAGAGCACCAGCTGAAGGTCAGCAGTTATGCTGGTATATAAGAGAATGTGAATTGTTTAGAATGTCCATTGTACCAATTCTAAAAATCTCATCTTTTTTCAAGAGATATGCTCAGGTTTTTCATCCTTACTACAGAAAACACAGCACTAATCCACATTTTGCTACTTCTCCTCAGATGAAACCTGGCTAAATAAATAAATAAAATAATCCACACACACCTCCTAAAACACAAGAAACCCAGAAAGGCAGCATAAGTAGAAGCAAAATCATCCTCTTTTCACCCACATGTGTCTGTGTGACAGATCCCCAAAGGATCCTGAGAGACTTGATTTCAGAATCCATAAACTTATAAAGCCTGTTACGAATCCCCAGCACTGCTGAGGGTGACAGCGGCAAGGAGTGATGTTCGGCAATATTTGAGTGATTTGAGTAAGTTCCTGCCACAAGGCAGTGGAGAAGTGAAAGAAAGAAACATCCAAAGATAAATCCAGAAAATAAGCGTGTCACCCCTGGCTGTCTGACTGCAGCTAACCACTGCAGTGACTAGCAGCAATCCACACAAGCTGCTGCTAGTGGTTGCCACGACTGTGCCAGGCCATCCCGCAACAGCGCGGGGAGCCCGGGGCACCTGCATTTGCATTTTGAGACTGACGCTTCCCAAAGGTGAGGCTGCATACACCAACCTTCCCTTCTAGGCGATCCGCCACATGCCTGGCTGACTTTCTGCAGAGGAGCTCAACATCCTGGCACTGTGGACTGGGCTAAGTGAGGAAAACCCACTCCCAAACGCCTCCAGCTGTTGCACAGCGGCAGCACCTTTCCTGCTGCTAGACACAGGTTGCCTTTCCTCACTCATTTTTCCTTGCTACCTGCTGTATCTCCATACGTGACAGAGACTGCTCCTGCTCCAATGCTAGGCTTCACTTCAGTAACTCTGGGTCACCCTTCTTCTATTTGACCTAAGCTGTCCTACTCAAATACAAGCCTCCCTCTCCTCCCATTTCAGAAGAGAAGCTTGATACCTTGGCTACTACGATGACAAAATGGGTTCTTGACTTTTCATAGTCCAGGGTGACCCCTGTTTTGATGCGCAGAACACCACTGTGACGGTCTATTGTGAACTTAGTAGCATGGATGTTCTAGAAGAAAAGAGAGAAAAAACAGTGAAAGATCATAGGTATGGAAATAAGACTGCTGTTAGGGGTTCATCTTTTATTTCATCTGCTAAGGCAAAAGACTAGAATAATTATATGGTTTGGGTGAATAATGTATTTGATGAATTTCACCTCTATGTGTTTATGAACAATTCATGAACCAATCACAAGTGTCTCATTACTCAGATAAACTAGTAACTTCAGTGTAGATTTTTTAAACCTTTTAGTATTTCATTACGAAATCTTAAAATTGTGGTTAGCACAGGTTATTGCATGGAATTAAATAGCAAGGCTTAACTCAAAAAAGATGAGGGAAAAAATGGAAAGAGAAAAGGTGTTATCCCTTCTGAATTCTACTGGCTTCAAAAAACAGCAATGTTGCATGCATAGACTATTGTCAAAGACTTTTACAGTGACATTTTAGTATTCTTTTCGGTGTCCAAACTGAAGGACCTAAAAGATATCTTATTTCCAAAAGAGGCCTAAAAATATCTCTCTCCATTCTTCCGGACCAGAGATATCTGTAAACTCATTGCAATTTGGGTAAGCATAAGCAATAATTTCTGTCAGATAATCTTGGCCTTTTGGTAGACAACACTACGTGCCCACACAAGACTTTCTTTTTTGTGCACTGTAACAGTTCTCAGGGATTGTGCCAAAAGATACGGCAACATTTCTTCAACAAGTACACAAATCAAGTAACCTTTTGGTACACAAACATATTAGTTAGACATAGACGTTGGAAACAGCTATTCCTTAGTGTCGTATTGTATCAGCTTACTGGAAAAAATCCTGTGCAAAACTGAATCCTGCACACACTGTATTTTGAAAGAATAATTGGTCAAATCCAAACTAAATTTCAACAGGGCTCTCAAGGTGTTCTTCATAGTATGCCTAAGCTCATAACAGGATTAGCTTTAGTGCTATATAAATATTTTCCAACTTGTTTCCGTATTTGTACTAAAGTAAATATTGGAACAAATTGTTTCTGGCTTTTTTTTTTGTTGTCTTTTGAATGAGGGAAACTAGGGAAACTGCAGCAAATCTGGAGAAGCTGGTCATAAGACAGAGGAATTTGAAAAGCATTATGCAAAAGATTGCACTTTTGGCATACAGAACATCCACAATAAAGATGAAATTCAGCTTTAAAGATGAAGCCCTCTCCTGTTCCTCACCAGTGGGCTACACCTGAAAGGCTGGTGTCAAACAGGTACAGCTTTGTCTTGAGGTGAGAAGACTTAGTACTCCATATATCACACTGTGATCCAGATCTCAATTACACATGAACCAGCGACATCCAAGTACAGATTTGGGTTTCCAGAGCGCTTTGTTTTCCAAAAAACGCTATTTCATACTTAAAAAATCCCATACACATACAAGATTACAAGTTAGACTTTGATACACTTGCTCTCCCCATCTCTAGGAGCTGTCATGACAAAAAAAAAGGGGGGGGGCTAGTAGAAGCCCTGCTCTGAGAAGTCCTGTTGGCAACCACAGGAGTGCTGGTGGCAGTTCCAGCCCCTCTCTCTACCTTCTGGACTATGCTCAGCTGCTTGCAGTCAGGCAATGTCAGTGAAGTCAGAGCCTCTTCTCTCACACACCATGCAAAATTGGTCCTACAGACACTACTAGCAGGCTTAATCCTTAAAAACTTTTTTTAAAATCCTGGTTTCTGAGATCTCATTTACTGAAATTACTTCTGAAGGCACAGATAACACCTTACCTGCAAAAAGTAGGTGATACTTCCTCCAGAACCCGTGTCTCTGTCTACTGCCTCAATCTTAAATATACTGCTGCCTGAGGGGGTGTTCTGTGATCAGAAAGAGTTACCAGAGTCAGAAAGAAACAGTGAAGCAATGTGAGTTAAAAGAAATGAAAAAGGAGCATGCAAGGGGAAGGAAAAGGGATTAAGGGTAGAAAGAATATAAACAAATGAATGAACCAAAAATCAGAGGAAAAAATAGAGAAGAGATTAAAAATGGAGGAAACTGGAGAAGAACAAGATAGAAAAAAAATTCTTGGAATGAAAATGACAGGAAATCTCTTCTGAAATAAAGTGCATCCTATTCCCACCTAAGTTAGTTCTAAAAATTCCACTGACTCACGTCTTGGACCTTACCCACAAAATAGCAAGCCTCAAGAAAACCCTACCAGACATGGTCCCTAAGTGCTCACTGAATATTAAATACCTACCCAAAACCCTGAAACAAAGGACTGCAAGTTAATCCTGCAAATCTTGTTATTTTACCGAAAACACACTAGTTTCTCTTTATACTCTACTGAAATATACTTGTAGCATACAAAGAAATATAACCAACCTCTGGGACTTGGACTATGTAAGGTGCATTGATGAACTCTGGGCTCTCATCGTTAGCATCCGTTACAAGGATCCTGACCTTTTCAGAAACCTGGAGTGGAATATGAAGAACACACTATGAATCAAGGTGATTTACAACATATAAATGTTCGTTTACCTAGTAAGGTGTATTTAAATGCAATGAAAATTGTGTACTAATAGAACGTCCTTGCACTACAAAAACTGAGTATGAGAAAGAAAATGCAGAATATCACATTATCCACAAGAACTGGCTTCAAGGAGAACACACAGATACCTCTAGATGAAATAAGGAATCTCAGAGTACTTTATAAATTACAGACTATAGGGTTGATTTTCAAAAGTGGCTTTCCTTTTCTTTATGGCATTCAAGATACCATGATATATTTTATGGGAATACATAAATGACTGTGCAGAAGTTGGCACCTGACAGCTAAAAGCATTCATTAATGCCTCATTTGATATCACAGTGTTAAAGATCTATATAATTTGGATGTACAAATGCACACTATTAATATTTAACAATAACATAGCAGCCTCTGTTCGCTTTCTAAAAACACACAAGCAAATACCTTTCACCAACAAAACCTCATTATTGTTTGCAAAATAGAGATGTGGATGTGATCCCATTATTTCCTTTATTTACAGAGATTGTCAGGGCAGTTGAGACTGTAAGACCTGGCCACTTCCCAAATATTCAATGTAGTGATATTACTGTGTGTGTTTGACATGAGGAAGTACTTTGTAGTTAATCCAGTCTTGTGGCTAGTAAAAGGGTCCCACTTTTGTGGCACCTCTAGTGACGAAGCCCAGATCATCTCGGCAGACTAATATCCTGACTGTGACAGCATCTGTTTGTAAATGGAAAATGCCACAGAAAACTGTAGACATAGGATCATATGCTGGTGCACTGCCCCAGATAAGCCCTGAATGATTAGAAGTGACCAAAGCTTTATTCAGCAGCAGACAAGAAAAATCTCAAAACCTTAGCATAAGCAAATCTTAATGTCATGTTACAGAAACATTGCAGGGGGGTGAGGGCGGGGAGAAAGTCAGCTCTTGGGTGTCCAACACTAGCTCCTCTGATGTCTTTTAAAAGCCTCCAGCTCTTTCTTAGGTATGAACCCTACTAAGTGGGCAGTGAAATGTCATAGGCAGCTGCTACTATTTTGTAGGCCACTGAGTCAGGCTTTCAGCTCACCCTACAGTTGTAATTATCCTCAAATAGCTGAGCAAGGAGCAGGGATGAGACCTGCATTACTGGGAGTTCAGTGGCTCTTGAAACAGAAGGTAAGACTCTAATGGAATTATGCTTTCTGATAAAATAAGACATTCCCTGAAAGGTAGTTTAATGGGGGAGAGGTGCAGGGGGTGACAGCATGACAAGCTATGGCATGAGTAAATACTTACTGTACTCAGGCCATCTGAAATGCTGACTATTACTTCAATCTCATCTTCCTTCTGCAAATCAGGAAAATTGCTTTGTTAGAGAGTTGGTCATTTGTGCTGATTTAAACAGGGTCTGCAGATTTAAACAGGTCTGAGTGGATACAGCAAAGTAACAGTTAATACTACAAAGCCATCACAGCAGCAGCGAGGAAACCCTCTCACAGACTCCACACCTGGCTCTTACAGGGCTTCTTGGACTTCCTGCAGCCATGGGCAAGAGATGGTTGCTCTGGGAATCCCTGTTGTGCTAATGAAAACCAGTTGTCTTTCAAGAAACACTTCCTAAAAAGATATTTCTAGTACAAATTCTTCTGTCTTAGTATACCATAATTTGAAGGGCTTACTGAGTATTGCATACTCTTTCCTGAAAAGCAAACATGATTGGTTCAATGCTTGCGTTCCTGGAATACCTTCAGGTCACTATTGCTAGGAAAATCTTTAACCAACATAAAGGGCTGTGATGTAACTAGAAAAGTGAACTGGAACACTGCTTACAGAAACCTCTACTTCCTTCTAATGACAGCAGAATCCTAAAGAAACTGAAATTCTCTCTGAGAATTGGAGGACTGTAATTGTCCCCAAGCTCTTGACGGGGGAAGGTGGAGCATGGGGGAGGAAAGGTAGAGATAAAGAATAAATTTCTATTTTGGCAAATACTGAATAGACAGCTGCCCAAAATTCAGCAGTAATGTCAGTGGTGAAAGTGAACTGGGAAAACAACATGATGGATGAAATACAATGTCTGCAACTGCATATTTAATCACGTTTCAGGGGCAAGAAAGTTCACTCTATTCCTCAGAATTACTGACCAAATTAAGGACTCAAGGATATTCCATTTCATTGTACTCTACCTCTCTGTCAAGTTCCTCAATCAGAGTAACGTTTCCAAGGTGCTTGTCAACAGAAAAGTAGCGCCTTGATCCAGCTTCATAGGTCAGGTCATATGTTACGGGATCTCCTTCTGGGTCAGTTCCGTTCAGAGTGTACACGTGGGTACCTGAAAAATTGGGCCGTTCAACAACATTTCCTTGTGCTTGCTTCAGTCGTGAATTTTTTCACTGGTCTGTTCCTTAGGAATTTAGCTCCTGTGTGGCAGGCAAAGCTCCTGTGAATCAGACCCACTTTCTGGGGAATACGGGTAAGTAGACAGTCAATAGATGGTCACTTTTCAGTATATGCTTAAGTTGAGTTTATCTGTGCTGGTTTCTATCACTTTGGGCTCTTTACTGTAGAACTGCACAAAACGCAACACAACTCCCATCACAGTGTTTGCACAGATGAGGAGTTCTTGACTAGCTCTCAGGTGATAACCCCAGCAGCACCGAAACGCCCTCGCACAGCTTTGTTCTGCGGGAACAATGAAGCTGCAAACTAGCAGGGGGAGGATCCCCGAGGCTGACGGCAGCACCCCTGCAGGACAGCGCCCCAGCTCTGGAGCCCAGAAGATGCAAGGACATTTCCAGACTTTTCCACTTGCAGAAATAAACAGATGCAAGAGTCTTCCTTCATACTTAGCTCCCCCTCATTAAATTCCCTACTTAACACACCCACTCATGCACATACCAATGAATAAATCCTCTAAACTCATCAATGTATTTTCTTCACAAGCTGGCAAAAACCAGAGATTGTTACTTCTATTTTTAAACATTTGAGAAATTGTTGCCAGTTTCTGCAGTAAACGACTTTGTTTATCGGAAGTGATATGCCTGAGGGAGAACGTGGCGAGGGTTTATTTATTTTTCTGACTCACATGTCTATCATTTTACTGTGCATTAATATCTTCATCCAAATAACCTTAAGCACTTTATAAGAATCAGTTAACTGGGTCTGAAATATGAAACAGTGCTGTTGTTTTCTTTTAAATCATAGTAATCTGGTGTGCCTTGGGTAAGCTACCTGAGATATCCAATTTCCAAATATCTCAGGTAACTCACTCAAAGCACACTGCTGCAGCTAAGCTACTGACTACTTAGTATTGAGTGCTGCTTTTACATAGGACACAATGATATCTTGGCAGAATCCTCTCTGAGAAAGTTAACAGTTACAGCATAACATCATCAAAGGGAACCCAGAAGACTCCAGTTTTAAACTACTCTGACACATTGAGTTTAAGCAATTTTAACTCTAGGACCAAAAGTCACAATCTTTTTCTCGCACAACCTCTGCAGGGACAATGGGGATTTTGACTTACTAGAACCTGAATTTCTGTTTAATGCTTTGGCTTGAGGTCCTGTCAGTAATCCTAATGTTTTGTCAGTTTTGTAATACAATCTTCAGCACCTCATTTGCTTATTTTTTGACATAAAAAATGTCAGCAGGCTTAATGGAAATGCAGCATCCAGACATCAGAGGGGATACAAGAAAACATGGCAACTTAGAAAACGTGTGTGACAGAGTGAGAGACTCTGTCAAGCCCTGCTGGATCTATGCTCAGTTATGTGCGAGTTCCCTTCTGATCATTGCCAGAAATGGGGCAACTTTGCAGAGAAAAATGTTCACACTGCGAAAACCAATGGGTCCCAAGGAACACAAAAACTCGACCCTGTTATGAGCTGGCTCAGCCAGCCAACAAGCATTCAGCATTTGCAGAACTGTTTTACAAAACTGCCGAACAAATTTCACATTTTTCTTAGACTTTTCCCACAAATCAAAGTAGAAAATAACAATAAATCTAAAATTGAGATTCCAAAAAACATTAGGGAAAGGCAATGAGCAGAATTATGAGACATTTCTCCAATTGTAACAACGGAACAATGTTAGCACAAAGAAAAGCAAGGAGAGGAATAAACAGGGAACGTTCCAAAATCTAGTGTCCTAAGTAGACATTCACTTCCAGAACTTCCAGATACAGCTGTCATATATATTATTTACACGCATATATATGTGTGTGTGCATTTATATATATACACACATATAAAAAACCACACAGAGACTGAAACGTCAAGGCTGCTGAAGGCCCTGCAGCACCAGCACTGACTGCACTTTTTATTGTTTCTCTAAAGCTTTCATCTTAACACCTAGCCTAGCCAGGACCAAACCGAGAACTCAGGTATCAACTCTCATAACTTCATTGATGGTTTTGTCAATACAGTGTGCCTTCTCATTCTTTTTCAGCCACTGGGACTTTTTTATTTCTTAATTGCTTCTCTGCCCTTTTTTTGGTCATTCTTCCTATCCCTTCCACTTTTTATACCGCTGGCTGTCCTGTCCGTTTCTGTAAGCATGGAAACGCTACTCCTTCTTCCTGCTGACATCCTTGTCTCTTTGAGATGCCTGGCTACATGTTTCTAGCACATGCAGCTGCTGGAGCAGTCCTATCTGTCCAGCAGGGAAACAGGGAATGGGCATTATGATCCTGCGTCTGAAGTTTTCCCAGCACACCAGTAATAACCAGTAACATGTTCTACTCCTATGACTGGGGCTATCCCAAAACCAGTAAATGCTGGTATTCCAAAAGCTGTGAAAGAGTCCTCATAAATCAGAAGGTGTGTGCTAGAGCAGAATGGATTGCAAAAGTTCAGGCAAATACATTTGAGCATAGCCTTATTCTAATCTTCTTCTATCAATTTTCTCACTTGCATCTTCCGGGAGTTTTCCTTTTACTTGTTTCTAAAAGTGAGATGAAACATTGACATTGGCACATACTCAGTTTACTGAGGTTTCCAAGCAAGTAATGGAGGGCATCATTGATCTTTACACAGCACACTTTGCTTTCTAGATAAAGCTGATACTGCTCCATTTTTTGTAACGCACAACATTTGTGTGCCTATTAAATTGGACTGTTGATCAAAATTTCTCTTCTAGCTCTACTAGAGTTCCTAATTTTGACAGAATTGTAATTTCAGTGCACAGCACTCCTCATATCATTAACACCATGGGAACACGTCTCAGCACAGTGTTAATGCCAATTAAAAATCTCCTCTCTGTATGCTGCCTCCACTTCCTGAAAAGAAAATAAATGAAAACCCAGCCAAAATCTTATCAGAGTACCAAGCAAACAGCCTCCTTCTGTCAGAAAGATAAGGAAATAAAGCAGTCTTTACTGGGGATATGGGAAATGTTGTGCACAAGCCCAGGTCTGAAGCTCTAAGTTCCCCGAGTACCTTTGCGATGGCACAGTAGGATGGGACCGGGGAAGCTCCTGGGGAGCTGCACATTGCTCCCTGCTACTGCATGTTCCCTGAAGCCATGTTAGATTTTCATTTCATTTGTCTATTCCATCTTAAAAGTCATTTGTTCTTCGCCCAGCCACTTAGGTTGCAGAGCTGTCCCATGATGGCAGTGCCCCATCTTACTTCATTTTCAGCCTAGATTTATTCACAGCCAATTTTTATCCACATGCTCTGAGCCAGCACTGCCCTCTTGCTGAAGAGACACTCTCCCTTGCTGCTGCCCAGTGCTCAAGAATCGGCCCTTCGCAGCCAAGTTAAACAGGCCAAACACATTTTGGACTCATGTTCAGCTCTCCTGGTCCTCCTCTGCCACCGCAGCTGACATCTGTTAACAAGATGCTGAGAGGGACCTCCATGGGCATGCTCCCAGGCAAGTATCTCTGTTCCTAATGTCACAGAAAATACCAGCTAGCCAGGGGCTATTAGCCCGCTTGTTCCCCTACCTAGAAAGGCAACGAACAGCTGCTAATGCAAAGCCTACAGATGGCTGCTTTACACTGCAAGTTCACCCTGAGCAAAGAGGATCTCAAGCTTCTGGAGAACATGGATCATGCACTAAGACTACCTCAAAAACTACCCCTTTTCTATTCACTACCAATTAATCCTGTTTTCTGAGCTGCTTCAGCTCCCTTCCTGCATCACTGCCGTGGCTGCCACCACACTGTGTTGACTGATGAAGGAGAGATATGGCCACAGAGCAGCAGCGCGAAAGCCAGGAGCAGCTACACCACAAGCTGAATCTCATCACTGAGGCTGTAACCCTGTGTGGCCGGGGGAGGAGGAAACAGTGGCAAGTGCTCACCCGTGGGCCCAAAACACCAACCCACGGTGGTGGCCTTGTCGGACCAAGGAGAAGCAATTTGAGGCTGATGTCCTGACGTACCTACAATTTCTGTTAAAAGCATCAAAGCAAAGGACAAGGCTGTATGACCTGCAAGTGTCAGTGTATCTCTGTCAAAGGCTGCTCTGCAGGGGGTGCTCCATTTTGCCTGGCGTGAGCTCAGCTACAACGATGCAGAAGATGGGCTGTATTTAACAACCCAGTTTTGGCAGCTCTTACCTCTCCTAGGGGCAGACTTCATTTTCTACAACAAGGTGAGTATTTTTGTGTCACTGGCTTTAAAACAATTTGGCCTTTTTGGAGTCATCTGAATGTGAAGTCTTGGTGGGTCTCCAGATTTCAAGACAAAGTTTGCATTAAAACGTCCATGTCCACATGGACACCAGGACCACACCATGTAGTGTGTCTAGTTAGCAAGGAACTGTAATTTCTTTCACTCAAAAATATTTTTTGGTTTGGGAAACAAATTGTGTGCGGAAGACACTCCTTGCAGGTTCAGCTATGCCTATGATGGAAGAGATAAAGAAATACATGTGGGAGACAGCAGAGTGCCAGTGTGGGATTTCTGAGCATTGAAGGAAGGACCAGGAAATATGACAGCAGGGACTGTTACCAGTTTGGGAACCATCAGCTGGGTCAAGGAAATAGAAATGGAGAAGGTGTGCCAGATACCAAAGAGTATGAGGCAGATCTCCACAGTCAAGAGAAGACAGTGGGAAGGAACCAGACCAGGAGCATATAGGAACAATAAGGGAAGCTTGAAGGGTGGAGGGATCTCAAGTGGTAAATAAGCCACCTGGTAAGCAGCCAGGAGTTGTAGCTTTCACCACAAGGAAGAATTGGGGAGAGAGTGCACATTTGCTGGCATAGAGTAAAATGGAAAAGAAAAATGCAAGAATGAGAGGCATGCAAAGATCTCCAGAGCTCAGACAACGCTTGGACTTTGGAAAAGTAATGAACTTCAGCCTCACAACTGTGCTTCAATCCCTTGCTTCACAGCTGTTCTCATTGCCCGCTATGGCAGCTTACAGGGATTAATGAGGCAGGATGAAGCAAACAACCTGAAATAGCATCCTGCACAAGCCCTAAGACCTTGATTAGGGGCACATGTATATTTTGTATGTACACAGGCAACTCTCAGCAAAGAGCTAATCACCAAATATCCCCACCTGCTCTGCCCAACAACCACATAAACTGCAACTGGTGTTTCAGTCTATAACTTTTCCCATTCTTCTTAAATTTAGCACTGGGAGAGGCTGCTGCTCTGCTGATGGCCCTTCTCATTTCAATGGGGTCTCATGCTCTGGGCCTCTAAACAGGATCTGGAAATATGCAGACAGCGCCAAACTTTCACATAGAAATGGCATTTGCTGTGTTTATGATAATTTATGGCACTAGATATGTAACATGACAAATCATCACTATCTTAAGTAGGAAGTACATTAAAAATGAAAAGAAGGTCAAGTTAAGGATGATATGGTCAAAAGACTCCTTTTCCTGAATTTGACGCATTCTTGCAGCTGCAGCATTGCAACTGCTCTTTCTGCAACCACATACATAGCCCATCTTCTCCTCTCTCAGTGCTCCAAGATGTTGGATGTTTCCTGCCCACAGATGACTGGGAACCTATCACAGTATCACAACACTACCAACTGCTTATAATCTCAGCAAGGCCAAAGACTGTAAAAATTCCTAGAGGTTTATTTAAGCTGCTGTTCGTAGCATTGCTCAGATCAGACACTGGCTGCTGCTGCAGCACAGCCAAGGGAAGTATCCAACTATGACTCCAACTTTTAACTAAGCACAGAGAAGGCTTAAGAGCTATAAGCCTATTTCTTGCAATGCCTAAACCAACGCTGAGGCGATCCAGAGTCAAATGTATGGAAGTTTTAATTTCCTGGATTTGTCACCCAGGCACAGTAACACTGAAGCTGCTGTGTTCTGTGTGCCTTCCTCTGGGAGTCTTCCTCCAAAGCATCCCAGGAGGGCTTGCTGTGCTGACTTGGGCTGCAGGCAAGTCTATGGTGTTGAATTGTTTCTCATTCTGCCACTAGCAAAAGCTGGAGCTGGAAAGAAGCTTCCCAGATGATGAGAGGACTTCACAGTACTCCCAGACTTTAGTCAGGTTGGTTTAGGGATTACAGAGCAAAGCAGCACTGGCAATCGTGTGGCAAGGCCACCACACTGAGCTTTCTCAAAAGTAAGTTCTTATCTTAACCCCTTTCCAAGGGTTCTTCTAGGTCCTTTGTGAAGTTCCAGCCTAAACTCAACACATCCTAACAGTTCACCACAGAGAAACCTTTCTGGCAGCACCTTCAGGCCAGAATTTACTTCCCTCTTGTCTTCTAAAGCACATTTTTATACAGCAAACTGGAAATACAGACCAGCCAATGTAAATACACATTCTGGCTGAAGCTAGCACACAAGAGAAACAGCACTAAAGACCAAGCAGCTTGAGCTGTATCATGATAGCAACCAAAACATAAACTCTTCAGGGACCGCCATGTACTTAGTCTGGTTGCTAATGTTACAAAAGCCCTTGCTACCACATGTTTATCACTATTCTTACTCAGGCTGCTTACAGGTATGCTAACATAGGCTATGCTCCTCCACACCACCATTTTGCTGTGTAGGGATGTACACTCATTTTTTGCCTGCCTGCAGCTCCAAACCAGACAAGCTGGGTCCTGGCACTAGGAAATCACCTGCTGTGCTTCACTGCTGTTGTCAGTGCTGTCATCTGAGAGACTTCCTGCTAGGAAGACTGCGCTGCAGCTTCACATCGTCTTCAGCTCCCCATGCCCATGCAGGTGGCTGCAGGCTGGCCGCGCAGGCTGACAGCTGTGGCGTGGAGAGGCTGATGCTCTGTAAGTGCCTGGGAGCTGGCGCTGCACCAGGGACTGGGAGTCTAATGGCAAGTGAGTTTCACTGCCCGAGGTCTCAGTGCTGGAGCTGGCAGGCATCACCTCAGATGAGCTGCAACAAGGGTCTCGTTTTGTGCCTGGGACTGCCCAGCATTACAAGTCTCACCAACACTAGTAGACAAGTGGTTCCACTGGCTAATCTTATTCTAGAAATCAGCACAGCTGTCCTTATTGTAAAAGCTGAGCAAGTGTGATTTCCATGTGCATGAACACGGGCAAAGGTACCGCGCAAATCACAGCTTCCCCATCTGCCTCTGGCTTTTCCTCGTGCCACCGCGTTGCCGTTGGCCTTCAGCTGAGCTTTCCGCTTGAGCTTGACTGGGCTTACAGCAAAGCCCTGCTGCATCATAAGCAAGTTCTCCTCACGCTTGTCCACCCGATGCGTCACTTCTGCGCGGCGTGCTGCTTTCCAAGGCATTGCCGTCTCTCCCCCCCACCTCGCTGGCTGAAAAATTGCTCCCATTATGGCCCTGCTTCCAAACCACCCTCTCCTCGCCCCTGCTGTCTCAGTGTGGATCCTGGGTGGGATCTGCATCCCCAGGCCCAAAAATGAGACTCCGAGTGAACCCCAGACGGCCTCACCCAGTGGGGAGGCCGGGCACCCAGCGGCACCGCCAGGCCTTGCAGGGGCAGCGCTTGTTTTCCCTCTGTCCCACGCTCCGTCTCTGACCGGTGGGCCACCTCCGCGGCCGCGTCCTGCACGGCTTCACCCGGAGGGACGGCAGGCGCTCCTCCACCCGGGAGCGCCGGCAGGCTGCTGAGCCCGGGGAGCCCGCCTTCACCTCGGCCTCGCCGGGGAGCCAGGCCCCGGGGGCGCCGGGGGCACCCTCTGCCCAGCCGCGGCGCCTCTCGGCCCGGGCGGCTCCCACGCTGCTGCTCTGGGGCTCCCTTCTGCAACAGCTGAGCGCTTTTCTGATCTAGCTGCTCACAGCCGCAAACAAACGGCAGCAAATCCTAAAACAAAACCTCAGTGATGCATTTGTGCAGAGAAAAAAAGGTGTTTATCACGGTAATGTACTTTACATAAAAATTTGTATAGTTATAGTCCCCTCCACCCTGGGGAAACTATTGATTACAAACCACCTTTTTTGATTTCAGGTAAACTTTTCTTAGTGCAATCAAATTAAAAAAAAAGAACATGAATTTTCAATAATACAACCAAACCTTTTTTTTTTTTTTTTAAAAAAAGTCAAACATTTAGAGAAAGCAATTTTCACTCTAAGCAGAAACATTTTCTACCATCTGCACTGCAAACATGAAACACATAACAACTTTTTGAAGAAAAATCTGCCTCTTATTTTTCAATGTACAGCTTGCTTTGGGGCAAACAAAGTCTGAAAAAATTATTAGGAACCTTGCTTTCTTTGCATAAACATTTGCAGAATTGGTGATAAAACCATTATCACCAAGAATTTTTTTTTTTTTTTTTTTGATCTCAAAGGTCCGTGCTCTGGTACTGTGAATAGCTTAAGAGACCATGAACAGGAAAGCTGAAATACATGTTTTAAATTACACCTACAATTTAAACCTATCATTTGAAATTGAGGGCAATTAATACTTGGAGGGAAAAAAAATACATGCAAGGCCACAGTATGTAATAACACTTGCAACAAAATGTACTTTGCTAATCAAAAGGGCAAGTGGCTACAGTTTCTCTATTCAGTTAAATAAATAATTTTAATACTGACCAATGGGCGTGTCCTCCGAAAGGCTGAGAAGTGCCATGTTCCCGTTTGTGCTTCTGTCTCCATTATCAAAGAAATAGGGGGCATAATTTGCCTGAACTGCAATTAAAACAAAAGCCAAAGAAAAGTATTTCATAGATGGCAGTTACTTGGCTTGCTACCCTAGCTCTGAGTAAATTTAAGCTAGGTTGGGAACAGCATGAGTGCATAAGACATCAGTTGCTCTAAGGGACTTACAAACTTATATATGTACAGATATTTGTATTAAATTACCTGTACATGCTGCTGTACCAGTATTCACAAAGCAGCAAACAGAGAGTACAGTAAAAAAAACAAAGAACCATCATCCAGCAGTATGTCTCTAAGAAATCTCATTCAGTTCCAGCCAGTTTCACTGCAAAATTAACCTTTTCAGCCTGTAATGACTGCACACTTCTCCCCTACCCTACGCATGCGAGTCTGAAACTTTCCCAACGCCAACCTGACCCCATGTTCTAAACATATTCTCTCTTAAAAGTATGCCTACTGCATGAGCAATTAGCCATAATTAAATCATTACTTACTTGCTGCCAGACAACAGCAAAGTTAAAAAAAAAAAAACAAAAAACAGCAAATTAGTTGTCATTCTACTGACTGTTAAGAGATTCAAAATAGCCCATTTCAAACAAAACTGCAAGTATATAAGTACAGTGGGTAACATTTGCAAAGGGATCAGTCTCTGAGGAAAATATTTCAGGACCACATTACCACACTAGTAAGGATTACTACAGGATTTAAGGTTATGCTTGTATCCTCCTGTATTTTTAATTAACAAAGTGATTATTGTACTCACCCAGGCAAACGTGCACCAAACTGAGAAATAAGGAGGGCGTAAAATGCCTTATATGCGTCATTCCAATGAAGAAGGGGCCAAAGTCTTCTGTTTCAAGGGTTTTATTTTATTTTCTCTGAAGAGACTAGGAAAGTGTCCTTCAGACTGATGTAGTGGAGAAATGTGCAAGAGGCAGTAACAGATGTTAAGATGTTAAGCGGATGACACGTCTTAATTTCTGAGGAATTTAAAGAAGCTCCTTCCTACCACCTAATTAGACCAATTACTTTGCAGGGAGCAGTGGGACTCATTTCTGAGATGAGATTTGGAGGAATCAGTGTAACTCTCAGAGGTTCTGTTGTTAGTATTGTATTGGTGTTGCCTAAATGCGCAAGTCAGAGAGAAGGTAAAGCTGAAAGCTGTTTTCTTTCCAAACTCTGCCTTTAATTCTCACAGTCCTCTATATATTTTTAAAGCTGACAGAGGCTTTTTCTTTATTTTATATTTGGTAATCTTGAGAAATTACAAAGGAAGAAACTCTAAAACTCTAAAAGTTCTCTATTGCAATGCTTTTAAATGAGATAGAAGCTACACTTTCTTCCCGGCAGATGCAAGGTATTTACACTGGTGCTGAATGCACATACGGGGGGTGCAGGCGAGATGGGTGCAATTGCCTGGCAGCCCTGTCCCCGCACTCAGGCTCCATAGTATAGAAGGCCTCAGCAGTCAGAACCTGGTACAAATTTATAGCATACCTTATTCACTGGTCACCAAAACCACAGCATGAACGAATGACGGAGGAGACTGTGGGGAGACAAGTCTTTGCAGCAGACACATTGCTGTGAAGCTCCTGAGCATTCCCGCCATCTCTGTAGGCCCCTAGGACCTAAGGTGCTTCCGCGTGGATATGTCTGCCTGCAGAACAAGTTAGCTATAAGGCCTCCAGAAGAGGAACATGCAAATGTTTAGTGCAGAATATTAAAAAAAAAACTCATCATTCACATTGGGACTTGCCAGAGGATGGCATAGACAGCAAAAGCTTAAAAGGAAAGGGTTAAACAAATTCATGAAGATTATGTCCATGAGTGACTATCATACATGATGATACTGATGCAAACCTGGGCAAAAATAATCCTAAATTATTACCTGCTGGAAGCTGGGAAGTTATACCAGGGGAAGGATCACTCTGTATTTGCCCTCTTTCTCTTTATCCAAGCATCTCCTACAAGAGCAGACCTTTGGTGTGACTCTCTCTAACCATTTTTATACAGCAGCACTTGCGAAGACTCCATGTCAAACCAGCACAGTGACTTCAACAGTTCCCTATAGACCTCAGAAGAATCTGCAGCAAGCAACTAACAAAACCAAATCTACTGTTAATGCCTTTAAATTCACAGTACAGGGATCCAAAGCTGAAAACTGGGTGGAAAGGGGTTCACAAATAGAAAAAAAAAAAAAACACAAACTGTGATACAGATCTAACCCTGCTACCACTGTCAACAGTAGCACAGTACACCTGGCAAAAGCACAGAACTACACCTGCAAGGTGCCCAAGAAGCTCCATTGCTTTACTGCCAGCCAGAGGAGGCAGTGAAAACATCAGCCACTTGGGAAGCATGAGGCATGTGCAACACCTATCCTTCAAGAAAAACCATAAACAGTACCTAAACCTCCTCCTACGTGCCTCCTCAAGCCAGAACTGATAATACACTTTTCTACAGGGTATCTTCCTAAAAATGGTGGGGAGACAAAGTCAATAGTCAAAGTTAACACCTGCCTGTTCCCCTTGCTGCAAGCCCCAAGCGATCTAAATCTCTAGAGTCAGTATCTCCAAGGGAGCAAAACGTCTCTTGAATTTCAATGAGTTTGAGCTCTTAATCTCCCTAGAGTATGAAAATCCAGCTAGTACGCCTTTATGCACTTAGTTATACGCCTAGTACAGTTGAGCATCAATAGTCTGACAGATTTATTTTTCTCACAGAAAATATTCCTTCATCAAAGCTAATAGGATTGACAAAACTCAGCTCATTTTTATGATTTTCCTCCTGCCAGCTCCAGCCCGTCTTTCCTCCCTGCGCCTTCAAGAATCTTGGAGGAACCTGGGCCCAAACATGGTTACTTTTCATCATCCAAAACCCAGACTTAAGCCTAGAACTAGTCTCCATTAATCAAGTACAGCCAGCACAAAACAGGCTTCCATCAGTAGTGACAGTTGCCCCTTTCCTGCCTCTGCCTCCCAAAGGAATATGGAAATCCTGGGCCTCTCCAAGGTTTCTCAAGCTCAAAGCCCCACCTGAAATCTGCACCAAACCAGAACCAACAACAGATGCCAACACTAGAACTAAACACGTGGCCTTGAGGTGTTATCTACATCAGCCCTCACTCAGGCTACCAAGCTTGAATAAAATGCCAACATTAAAACAGTCATCGGTACAGCATCAGCACCACACGGTTGGGTGCTGAGGTGCAAAACCTGGGAAAGGGAGACAGCAGCACATGACCCTGGGAACAGCTGCTTCCAGAAGTCTCAGCCCGGAACAAAAAATACCGTACGACCACAGCCCCCATGCCAGGCAATATGTATAAGGAAGTTCTCGCCAGGAGAAGGGGCAGGCATACTCCCAAGAGTATCTGTCTCTAAGACAGCAATATCAATACAGAGCTCAGTGGTGCCTCCATGGGGAGAGTCGAAGGAGGCCTGTTCACAGCTGGCAATTTGCAAATGCCCTTATCCAGTCACCAGCATCCCAGCTGGCACTAATTTCCACCTAGGTTGGCGGTCTGAGCTGAGAGGGTAGACAGAGCAGGCATGCCAATAAATTATGCTTCCCACATTGTGGGTGGCCCTTCTACCTCAGAGCAATCACGTTAGAGCTGCCTCCCTGGGGAGTGCCTGCCTGGCACATAAATGTGAGATTTTGACTGTTCTGTATTTCAATCAGTTTTCTTACGCATACGCACACAATTTAAAAGTAGAAAGTGAAATAAAATTAAAGGAATAACAACAGAGAGATTAAATTATCTTCCACTCTCCTGCTCTGCTTTGTATTAACTAGGTATGCTCTTCAGATCTTATGCCTGTTTCCAGTGGAGTTAAAAAACCCCTCTATTTCAGACTCTGGATAGTTTTGATCAGTAACCAAGTTCATATTCATGTAGTAACAACTCAAGTCATTTTCCTTCCTATGCTCCTCCTCCTCTGCTGTGTAAATTTGACATAAAGAGTTATTCTGGAAAAGAACATTCAGTGATTTTTGTGTGCATGTATGTGTGTAAATAAAGTCAACATAAAAAGTGCTCTACACTTCATAGAAACCAGCATGTGCAGAAAGAGACCAAATCACACTGTGCTTTTCCCTCTCTAAATTACATGCTGACTAAAAGGAGCAGCTGGAGAGATCAGTGATACCTGGAGGCATTCTGCACAGAGCAATTTACTCAGAATTGCTAGATACAATAGCCACAAAGGAGAGATGTAGAGTCAGAGTCATTTTTAAGATCCTTCTCCTTCAAATATGATAGGGGTGTTTTAAGAACTCAGAACATAATCAGTAAGAACTTACTTACTATGGGTGGTGGGCAGAGGAAGGGCAGAAGGGTGGGCTCGAGACATGTAACAGGTAAGGTAGACATATGCCGCACATGCCCCAAATTTGACAGAGCTGTGGCTGCAGCCAAGCCAATGTTTGCCCTCTGAAGAGTCAGGTCACCAGCAAGTCCCATGCTGTCATGCAAGTGAGAATTGTTCAAGTTGGGGATAGAGGGACAGTATAGTGGTTATCACGTCTGCTTTACATGCTGAATGGTCCTGGGTTGAAACCCCAGTAGAACCAGCATCAGGAAATCTTAGGGAGGTTGGACTAGATGATCTCCAGAGGTCCCTTCCGACCTTACTGATTCTGCGAGAGCAAAGCTGTTCTCCAAATATTTTATCAGCAGCAGCATGTGCTGAGGTACAGTAAATGCAACAAATCCACACTGTTGTTGGATGTTAGCTTTCTGACCAGGACCTGGGCAGGTAATAGCACTCTTCATTTCAGCAAAGCTGAGTCAGTATGAGCAGATGGTTAAGATAAAGTTAAGCGTGCAGTTCCCTCCCAACAAAACCTCATTAAAAACCTCGCCCATACAGCCTGCATCACCACTTCCGCTCAAAATCCCCAGGATGATGATTTATACTGGGGCACAGCATCATCACTGTCCACCAACTTCCAATACTACAGAGCATAAATGATTGCTCTATAAATCCCAGAACAACTGTCAATGACTATTTTGGATGACTGTTTTCATATTTTAATTATGAAGAATTTTACCCAAACTACCCTTTGCATTTTCCTAACACAGCACAACAGAAATACAGTTTCTGTCTGGCTTCTGAGAGGCCAGTGCTGAGCCAATTTGATGGCGGGAGAGCAGAGCCTAAAGTCCCTTCAATCTCTTCACATTCTGCCACTATCTCCGTGTTTTGAATTACCACCTATAGGAGGTGAAATACTATTTCACAGTAGGAATAACTAAGTAACACAAGCAATGCCTGCTCGTTACAGCAGGAAGAACAGAGGAAGTTTTATGACTTACTTATATAGCAGATAAAGGGCCTGGTCCATCAACACGATCGGCAGAATACGTAATCGTTAAGCATGCTATCGCCCACTGCGGTACTTTCCGTCAGAGCTGTTGTGGGGCTGCGATGAGAGTGGTTGACATGAATATGCCAAATTGATAAAATGACCTGGAATTTTGGATAGCCCCGTAAGATTCAAACGTAAGCCAATAAAGACCTCTTTCTCTCCCTCACTATGTTATTCTCTTGGTACTAATTGAATGAGTTTAGCACTTTTACATCTGAAAGGTAAAATGATCTCACAGTTAGTTTTGACCCACGAGGTCTAAGTTCAGTTTTCATCTCTGTCACTGACAAAGTACAAATAATCAGCCCAAGATCATTAAATTCACATTAAAGACATCAAAAGACAGTGTCTGTCATCAATGATTTTGGCCAAATTTATAAACCTCTCTCAACTCAGCTACAAGAACTGAAAGAAAAATTAAGAAGAGAGCAATCCACAGAAAGCAATACTGTACAGTTTGGTATGAAGAGTAGAACAACAGGAGTCATAACTCAGCTGTTTACGCACCTCTTCTATATTACAGTTCCACTGGACAACCTCAGTAGCACACAGGAGAAAGGTAAAAGCCTGGATAAAACACATATTCTGAAGAAAACTGGTAATTCAACTGTTTCAGAAAGACATTCCTCTCCTCCCCCCAAAAGAGGGGCCAAAGAAGAACATTATTCCTTCTTGGGAAGAAAACACATGTTTTTGAGAAGTGACTACAAGTGTCTGTGTTATTTCTACTTGAACCCCCTTGAAGTGTCCTGGATTGGATAACAAAAATGAGAGTGCCTAAAATGGCTGCCTGCCAAATTGCTGGACAAAGTCTGGGCAAACAAATAATTAAACTCACATTTGAATTGCAATTTTTTTGAAAGGATGTAGCCTGTCACCTTCCTCCTTGATACAAAAAATCATGGCAACAAAAGTCACAGCATGAGAAGGCTTTATTTCCTCTCAAAAGCCAGGTTTCTTGGAAGTTGCTTAATTCTTAGGTGTTAGAAGTCCTTTTTTTTCCTCCTTTTTTCCTCTTTGTTTTTGAGAATTGCACACCATTTTAGACTGTGATCTACTTTTGATCCATTCTGTCCATTAATAAACCAGACAGCTAATAAATTAAAAAGACTGGAAGACTGGCACATTAAAACTTTTGCCTTGGGCTTTGACGAAGTGTCTTAACCATTATGACTAGTCAAAAATTTCCGGTCATCATTTGCTTCTTTTTCTAATACGGAAATCACTTTTTGACCTTAAACACTTCTGTCTTCTTTTTTTGGAAAATGTTCATATTGGCTTGAAATCATACTGCTATTTCAAATATTTTAGTATTTTACATAAATATTTTCCTGAATATTATTCCACAGAGAAACCGAAAATTTCAGGGGAAATGCAAACATGGATTCCATCCAACCCGCTCTAGGGAGAAAAACTCTGGTTTTCATCCTGCTCTACTGACCGTAAAAAGTGAGACCCTTGCCCCTGTTCCAGCCATTTGTAAGGCGCAGGCACGCGCTTCATGCAGCTCTCTTACAGCCCTGATGCAATGCAAGCAGGAGCGGAAGGACAGAAAGGGATATTTGTGGTGGGAACAAGCAGGAAAGCCAGAGAGATCACTGGCTCCTTCCAGCTCTGCACTGTCTCCTGTTCACTGCGCACAAGTTATGTTTTACGCACACCCTCCAGCCTCACGGTGCTGATCTCATATTTGATCCAGAGCAGTTAGTCTCTCTTATCCTTTCAGATTTACCTTTTTCTTCCCCCGGCAAGCACCTCCTTCATTAGCCCTCTGATTATGCATGATTACAGCCTCAACACACCTGGTCAAGTACAATTATGAGGAAACCTCCTGCAGGAGGGGAGCAGCTCCGAGGCCCTGTGGAGGTCTCGCCCCACCTGGCGTCCCATGGACATGCAAGGGCAGGCATGCCTTCCCCAGCCCGCGGGACCAGCATTCCCCCACAGCGCCGTGCCCAACTCTCCATATGCCACGAAAGCTTCACATTGTCAGAAATTTTTGAAGGATTGCTGGAATAGATTAATAAAAAGAAAATATGTCCCTGAATAATCACAAATCCTCTGCCCCCTGCTGTTTCAGAGCAGTCTCACTGTTAAATGTGGGATATCCACGCACAGCTCTAGAGATATGTAAAGTTCCTTTGTTCAGTTCTGAACTTCCTCCAGGTTATTTTTATGTATCCCATATAAACTTGACAGATACAGCAAAAAATATACCAGGAAACTTCTCGTATTTTCCAAATGGATAGCAAGGCTTACTAAGAGAAAACCAAGGTACATAGCCATAGAGCTCCTCTCACACCCACTGGAAATGTTCTTCATAATCATAACAAATTCTCGGGTAACAGGTTTAAAAAGCAAACAAAAAAAGAACCAAAACTGGAAGTCTACCTGCAGTAAAAACATTCACCTGTGTTGGCTGCCACTGCCATGAAAAGGTAGAAAGAAGCCAGAAGTCTCATTCCAACAACAGCCAGTGAACTGTTCTCATGAAGTTACAAGCCAGAGCTTGAAGGAGGAAATACTTGCTTTATTGTTTAAACACACGCAGAGCAAGGCCACGTTATGGAGGAGTGTACGGTCAGTACTTCAGAAATAAAGCGAGTTTTTCCTGTCCCTAGCTCCTCAAATTGCTCGATAAAACGGAGTCAGAATAGAATTCTCCCCTGCTTGGGGAACATTTTAAAGGCCAAACTCTACACATATACCTAAATGTAAAACCTATTTTCCTTCTCTGCAGGCCCCAATTTACTGGACTTTTGATAGTATTTCTGCCTGGCACAAACCGAAAGAAATAACTCATTGTACTGCATCAGGAACCAACAAAAGTCACCCGGGCGGCAGAGCAAATATGCCAAGGTAATAGTCTAAGAACAGGAGGTACCTGAAGGCTCTTTAGGGCAAACTGCCAGTCACCTTGAAAACCCAGTACCACTATTCTGCAGAGTCAGATAGCCCTGTTATTTCGTAAATTGCGCTACGTGTCATGCTACAGTTTTAGACAAAGCTCCAGGAGGTCATTAGGGAAGCACACACATCATGTCCCTATCTCCAAAGCAACTAAGAAACATCAATGGGAGGAAATCAGAGAGAAAGCATACAGCAAATACCTAGCAATCTCAGCATTACCCTACTGACTTTCAAACAGATACAGATGTCAAAGTGCTTCCCAACAGACCAGACTTTTTTTTCCAAGTAGGTGAATTTGGGCAAAAAGAAACACTGTATTCTTTCTATAGGAAAAAATACTAATCTGCAAAATAAAAACCTCGGATCACTTGCCTGCATGGTTTATTGTGAATTATACAATCATTCACTGTTGGTGGTCACAAAGAAAGTCTGGAAGAATTCCTGGGAAGGAGAAGAAACTCTCCCAGCGCTTCATCTCACATATGCCTCCTCCTGGTTGCAGTTGGCCAAAGGGTGTTTTAGAATTTGCAAAAAAGGCTCTGTGGGCAATGAGGGAAGGGAGAACATTTGCCACAGTAGCTCAGTAATGAAAGCTCCTGCTAAGCCACCTTTCTACCTTACAAAATATTGAAGAGCACTGCAAAAATCCATTTACAGTTCAGTAACCTTGGTCTTTTAGAAGCTATTTATCATTGACAAAGATCACGCTACTCATTTTACTTTTTTCAGGGATAATAAACCGAGAACAGTCCCTAGACTATCCTGGTATATTTATCTGCCCTATATTCACTTTGGCAGCATGACCACTGATAGATGTGGTGCTGTGGAGCATGACACAGACCTGTTTGAAAGAGGCCATTTAACAGCAGACAGATAGTCCAAGTTATTTATGCAAGAACTACTATAGCTCATTGTTTTGCCTGTAGAAATAGCACATATATGTCATAGTCTGTACAGTTGGGGTATGAATAATGAATGAATCAAGATTTTGCAATTTAGTCAGTGTAGCTGAGGAAAGTAATGGGACTTGTCAAGGCAAGGCAATAAAATGCTCGTGTTATCTCTGTAAGTCTTCTGGCTAGCTTACGTGCCACGGACATCACTGTACAGACACTCTGCTTACAAGACAATAGTATAATTTTATGAATGAGAGAACATATGAAAATTAAAGATGCTCCTTTCACTGCCACACATAACCAAAGGCAGCAGCTGAGTATAGGAATGGCACATGCAAAGATAATAGGTGAACTACAGCCTTGGCCACAGGACCAGCTCTAGACAGAAGCATAACTTCGCTCTCAGTGGTGGAGGGAAGGATGAGCAGACCCTGGATTTTATGCAGCTAAATGCTCTGCAACATGGTTGCAGAGGGGTCTGCCTGTGGCTTCTTGCTAAGAAGCAAGGCATATGCCTCCACCGTTCTCCAGAAGAGTGGTGCAGAGACTCCACCAGAGAGTCCTTCTGCTCAACAGCTCTCAGACTAGGCCCTGGGGAACTTACCGAGGTACGTTATCTTGCGAGGACTGGGAGGTTCAAATGGCTGAGGTGACCCTCCACATTCACTTAGGAACTCAGTAACAAGATGAAATCTGAGTAACTGGAGAGCCTCTTATACCACAGTAGTGCTTGTCCTTAACCTAAGAAACAAACTACATTTCAACAAATTGTAATTTAGAACAAGAGGACTAAATATTCAATTTTGAAGTAATCCTCAAAAACACATAGGACTATCACCATATACAGTCTCCAGCAACTATCTAGTCTTTGACTGGACAGACTTTTACATGATCAATAGCCTGTAAGTATATTGGTTCTCAGAGCTGTCAAAACAAGTAGTTTAACCTGGCTAGAGCCAAAGCCAACCTCATGCCTACTAGCTCTGCATACAAGCAGTGTGCCATTACCTTCTCCTCCCAACTCCTTCCAGTACTTATCTCAAGGTACTGTTATAACTTTTTACAACAACCTGTTAATAAAATAAATCAATAGAGCTATTTGGAAAGAATCCCAACAACATGTGTTAATCTAAAGAATGGATAAAATATCAGGGAACAGCCTTCCACATGTGGTAATTGCAGGATTCAGATCGTGATTATGTGACTTAGCAGATCCAAAAGTTATCACAGTGAAGGCTAAAATCCAAACTAAATGTCAGAAAATTCCCTATTCGTCCTGTGACTTTGAGATGATTATATGGTACTTTTAAACAGAGATGCTTGCATCCTGTGACTGAAATTGTCCTTAGTACAAAAAAAGATGCCTAGAAATAACAAATACAACGCCCTGCTATTTTACAACTGGTCTTTCTAACAGTCTGGAGTCTGGTCTGTTTTACAGACTTAAATTCCTGGAGTCAAAATATTTCAGCACAAGGAGAAAAACTTGGGGAAATTCAGAGAGCAGAGGAATTGCTCCGAGATGAGATCCGACACAGATAAGGAATAGGTGGGGGACAGTGAAGCCAGGAAATGTAAGATGACTTTTCCAGATAGTGAGAACACGAGGAAGACCTTGAACCAGAAACTGTAAAAACATGTCAAGAAACAGAAGAAAAACATAGAAAGATGGAGGAGAAAAGAGAAAGTGGTTTTGTGCAATAGACAGAAAAAAAAAGTGCAAAGCACATTTCAAAATAAAATTGCATTGGAACAGTTGACTTAACTTCTCAGACTTCAGGATCTGTTTTCAAAACTGGTCAGTCTTGACTTTTCTCTGTGAAAGTCTAGGGGAATTCCTTTCAAAGATTATCAAAGACTGAGTTTACCAGGTTAAGGGCAACTATATTCATATTGCTTTGCTAGACATAACTTCATCTCAGATTTTCATCTCTCTTCACCTTTCACCCATCAGAGATTTTTATGGAAGAAATAAGAGGAATTGGTACATGTTTAGTTAAGCCAAAGGATAGGGCTTAATTGTTAACCTCAGTAAATTCAAAAAACTTCAAGATAAGAGTCTAGTGACATTGCCACCGTTTGTTGTCTCCCAAGTAATGAAAATTTAATTGAAGAGTTAGTAAGTATTTTATAGAGGGACTTGCAGAGGGACTTTCATCTCATTCAGAGGTTTGTTTTGTTTCAAACCATCTCAACGCTTCTCTAAGAGCATTTGTAAACTGATGGAGTTCTTCGTGCTTTTTTGTATGAAAGTATCTTCCTTCCCAGGCATGGGGAACTTCCAAGATGCAAATAGGTTTTAGCATTTCTCAGTGCAAACAGCACACTTGCACCACACAGCATCCACTGATTGTGACACAGGCTCTGCAACAACACAAACGAGAACTTTTGTCTCAGGAGTCCATGTAGCAAAGATGGTATTTTCCAGTATGCTCCAGTCTTGGGAGCTGATTCTGAAAACATGTTATAGAGATTTGATTTTCAGAGATCAGGGCAAGCTATATTAGCAGAAGACTAACCAAACAGCACCTCAAGAACATGTCTTTTCCCTGCTACAATTGGGATCACCACTGATGACCAAACAAAATCACTGAATCTAGTAGCACTTTACTGAATGACCTCCAAGCGTCACCTTGCCTGTCAGGTCAGGGAAGCCCTGCTACTGTTTAACTTCTATACTAGAGGTCCTACCACCCCAGGAAATATTAGTTACTTTGACCACACTACACTTACCACAATTGCACATACACATTGGTGCTGCTTGCAGATCATACTACTGCCTAGTGGACAGCTGATCACAACCAGCCCTTGAGCAGGCATTCTTACGTACACTGAACTTTTGAATGTTTGGGTTTGGATGTCTCCCTTGCAAGCTTTAAATCTTCTCCTGCAAGCACCTGTGCTGTACTGCCAGCTGAGGCTAACCAGCTCTTGAACTAACATGCCACGAGCACAGTTCAAGTCTCTGACAGAAAGTGGGCTTGGTTTGACAAGTACTTGCAATCATGGAGATTTTGAGTGTGTCAGGCTGCAAAAGATGGACAAATTATGTTTAGTTTAGCATCCCCCAGACACACAGTGGCCTGATTTATCTGATTACGTTTTCAAAGGCTAGCCAGATGGCATTATGGCTGTAAGGTGCTTATCTTACAGCAAATCCCTGTCCTTATCCATTTCCTCATGAAAGAGGCATCAGACTGAAAAAGTAGAATTAATCCCACACCTGAAGATACTTGCAGGCAATGTCTCTGAAACACATACTGGCATAAGAGATGAATGATGAATTGGCTAAACCCATTTCCAGACAACTGCTCTTTCAGGAGAGAGACTCCTACCACTAATACACTGAAAACACAGAAGTCACTTCTGCACCCACAGGATCTTAGACTGAAGTATGATGAGACGATCCCAGCATTTCCAGAATCAGCACAGCTGGTCAACTAAGCAGTGCCTGCCCTTCTACAATGCGAAGGGCTACCAAGAACCAGTGACAAGTGAGTTGGAATCAACACTATTCCTTGTGTCATTTAATTTGCACAAGCAAGGAGCTCTCTTTGCTTCCCACTAGTACTTAAAATAGTTGATGACCTCTGCAGAAGAACTAGTTGTGACAGAGACAACTACTCAGATCTAATGGAAAGAGCTGGCTGCTTTGGGGAAAAAGACTGACCATAAGAGTGTTTTCCCCTCATCTTCCTCAAGTGAGGGGAGAAAGTCATTGCTAAGCTTTGGACAAATTCTTCTTGGAATAAGCTTCAGTGAAAAGTGGATAGGAACTCCAATCTGCATTTACCATCTGGCAATGCTTTCCTGCGAAGTGGCAAATGGGACTGTACCAGATGAGATTTGCAAACTTGATCCAATGGCCCTTTAAGTCTCAGTGAGTTTGGAGAACAGTAGTTATCCTGTAAGAGTACTTTCATGAGACAGAGCTACAAGAGCAGAGGTTTAACCCTCTGCTTTTGTTTCACATGAACAAGTCTAGTATAATGAGATAGGATTTTATTTTTCTTGAGCAAACATAAATCACAAGAAGTTGCCATCCCAGCCCACACTTGGGCTTGACAAAAATTCTTCAGAGAAAATTTTGCATTCTTCAACTGGAGACAGACCTTGACATCATTTGGGGGCCAAACAGGCTAGGGAGCTCATTTTGTATGAAAAAACAGGCAATTATTTTTAATACCCATTCTGAAGCAATGGAAAACCTCAAAACTGCCCTAATATTCCCTGTCAGCAGCAACGTTCTTCCTGTGCTCCTGACAATTGCCTGTCACAGGGCCATATCAGACAGACTACTTTGGTGTCAGTTGGTGGAGCGAGGGTCACACGGCTCACTCAGTTGAAAAGGGCTCCATCAGGATCCATCATCTATGCTGGTAGGCACAGAGATGCTTCAAAGATATCTTTATTGGAAGTTGAAAGCTGTGCAATTCTCATGCTCAACAGCTGAACGCACACAAGAACACAAGATACAGACAAATGCATCTGTCAGCTCAGACAAGCTTGATTTACTTCTTTATACAAACACACACCTTTATACTTGAAAAAGCCACTGAGTAAACATTTTCTCCTCAGGTAGTGCCAGACATATATAGAAGTGAAAGGAAAGCAAAAGGAAGAACAGGCATGTTATAAGTGGAGCCATGATCAGACTATAGCTCTGTTCTACCACATGGGGAAAGTGCCTCAGGAAACAGCAGTCAAACTTCTGTTGAAGAATCACTTTCAGGTGCTGACACATCAGCTCCAGGTTCCTCCAGGCCAGGTAAGAAGCCTGCTTCAGAAGCAGTCACATCCATGCTGAAATAGCCTGATAATTCCTGCTTCAGTTTCAGTCACAAGTAGGGCCTCAAACAAGCAGTATTTTTCATCTGAATAGCCCTTTTACCTTATATTGAGGCCAGTCTGGGTAACGAGGTGAGTAAAAATACTCACAAGTGCATCAGAGGATGGGCCTTTGGGGGATTCAGGAACAGAATATCTCTGTAGTACTGCTAACGTTCTCTCAGATAGCAATAGCATAAGCCCCAGAGAACATTTTGCCTGAAGAAACTGATGTTTGTGGGGCAGGGAAAGAATCATCTAGCATTTTTCAGATCTAAAACAAATGTTTAAGTTCACATTAGAGAAGAGAATCCCCATACCTGTCAGCAGTTCTTTATACAGATCTGTAAACACACATGGCCGTATTTAACACAGTCAAACCCTGTTCCAAATCCATTTACTCTACAAAATCATATTTTACATTTACTTGTCACTTGTATTCTACAGATTTCTTCTGTGACCTACAAAAAAAAAAAAAAAGGAAAAAAAAAGAAACAAATGTATTTGCCCAGGGAGCAGCAGCAGAATATTCAAACAGTTCTTTCACCAACCTCCTGACTCAAAGTTTACAAGGACCTGAAGCTCCTTTTTCTTTGATATAAAACTGCTAGGCAGGGACAGCTCTTCAAAATTAGGAAGCTGATGGTCAGATCTAATCTCAAAAGCAATAGAAGTAATAACAAAGGAATGGCAGAGCCAGAAGTCAGTGCAATTGCTTGCTAAAATAGAAACACTGTCAATAAGAAAGCATAGCCACACATAAATGCCCATTAACTTTAGTCCTGGGAATTGCATTTGCCTGTGGGGGTTGTAACAAGCATATGCCTTTCCCCATTTAACTCCCTCAAATCACTGAAGGGCAATGAGACCATTGCTATCATAAAGAAATAATCTTAGGGAAACAGCAGTACTGAGTACTGAGAGTGCAAAGAGCTTTCCACACCTCGTATTTACTACAAGAAGAGCCAGGTTTATTAGCACCCAAGTAATTCTGGCTCAGGAACTCACCACAGGCACAGAAGTAGAAGCACGGGGGAATGGATGGGAGACATGAACGAAGATCCCAGTGCTTACTTATGACGTTAGCAGAAGGAGCTTCTGTTACTCTTATTCAGAGCTTTGGTATCAGTCTTAGCATTTGTTTTATTCATGCTCCAGCTTCAGTTTTGTTTATTCTGAGGTGTTACCACAATTCAAGTGCCTTAGAAGAACAGCTGCTCTCTAGCTTCAGGAGGAAAAAAGACTTAAATAAGTCTTAACACCTTCTCAGAACACTGTTTAACAACCACTTGATAACATTATTCTGAGAAGTTAAGGACAGACACCTTTGCTTTTAGGGCTTGATTTAAACCCCAGGGAAGATGCTGGAAGAAAAGTTATTGCCCTACTCGGATCTGGCCCTCCACCACAATGTTAACTATCTGCTTTCCTATTTTTTTCAGCTCTTTTCTATAAAGCCTGAGCTCCTTCCCATTTCCTAGAAATCTACTTCCAAGTGAATTGCAAGCACTGAGAGCAAAGGATTCAGGAACAAGGTCATCATGTGCCAGCTACAAACAAAATTTTTGTCTATATAAAATCATTAAAAAGGTTAAACAGACATATATACTGTATATATTGATACCGAGAAACAGTAACAGCCCTTTCCACCCTTTAGGCAATCCACAAACGCAAAACAAAGTGATTCTGAGGAAAGTTCTTCAGCAACCTCCTTCACCCTCTTGAGGGGAAAAACACGCAAGGTATGGTGCAGATGAATGGAACACAACTGACACAAGGCCCAGTGGCAGGCAGACAGCTTTGCCTGACCCTTCAGTTGCCAGGGCTAACATCAACAAGATAAAGGAGCCTGACAAAGAAAACATTACACCAAATGAAACTTTTCCTAAACAAAAATAATATACGCTCATGCCCAATTTGTGAAAGGAGAACCCTCAACCAAGTAAAGCACTGAATGTGTTGGCAAGCAGATGCCCTTCACCCTGCTGAGTCTACTCATTTCAACTGTGGAAGAGGTCCAGGAATCACTGGAGGACAAGGCTTGCAATATTTCCTTATTGCCATCAGAGTCATTTTGGGATTCATACCTGTAGGACAAGGATGGAAAGGAGAGAAAACAAGACATTTAATACTTAGATGCTTAGAATGGCACACAACTTCAATACGTGGAGCTGCCCCTTGTTTGTATGGGCAGGCTTAGGTGACTGGTGAGCTGAAAACAAAAGGGATATGAGGTAATCTTCTCCTCATTAGATTGCTGGAGATGACTCAATCCTGGCAGCTTTTCTTCCTGTACAGAGGGTGCATAATCACCAAAGGTACCACGATACTTGCTGCTGCTGTTGGCAGTGTCTGTAGACAGGTGAAGGTCTCACTGAAAAAGTGGCAGAACTACACTATTCAAAGTTCAAGTCTTACAGTTGAGACTTTACACAGCTAACTGTATAATATCATCCCCTTCATATCACCAGACACCAGCTTTCCTGGAAAAAAATCATAGGCTGACATTTGCACCAAGTATTTGCTTTCTCAGGCAGCAATCATTTTTGCTTTGGAGAAAGAGCTAAGTTTCAGGAAACAGAGATACTACAAAAGCAGTAGCCAGTATGGTTTGGTTATCTCCCTCTTTAGGAAGGGAACTGCACCCTTTTAAGCAGCTTTGCAACCACTTTTACATAGGTCTAGCAGAAAGAACAGAGCAGAGTAACACTTAAAAGCACTGTGCTCGCCTACAGATTATAGGAAGTCCCTTGGAAAAGAAAGCAACATGGAAATAAACATCACCCAGAATCCTAATAACAATTCAAAGCGCAAGCCTACATCATTTAGTTCCAACAGTGAACCGAGCACAAAACAAAACACTCGTGTGTTTAACTTCTGGCAATTGCTGCACTAGGCTTGTTTTAAGGTCTGTCCCAGTAGCAGTCAAAGATTCAAAACAAGCATTTTTATATAAGCAGATCTGTAACTGAGTTGAGCAGTGGTTTGCAGCATAAACAGAAGCAAAAAAAAAAAAAAAAAAAAGGCAATATCTGATTTAGGGAAGACTTGATGGTAGCCACAGGAGGTAGGCAACCTACTGGTAATTGTATGGTAATGGTAATAATGCCTATTGGTAGGCAACCAGTTAAACTGGGTACAGAGATCATCAGGTAATATTGCAGAGGACAGTATTTCAGAATCCCTTCTTGGAGATTTTTGTGGTGAATGTACAGGGTTTTAATAGGTTCCTTCATACATTTCTCCCCCAACTCAGAAGAGTACTACACTCTCCTAGGACACCAGTATCACTGTATTTTACCCATGGGAAATAACTGGCCTGTTTTTAAGGAGATATTCTAGTTTGGAAGCAGTTCTAATCAGGAAGGGCTTGTGCCCACTGCACAAGGAGGCCTGAAACACATGCTACATTGTCAGGCAGTGGAAGGTCCCTCAGACTGAAAAGTAATAGCTGTGCTTATCTCATGAGAGCTCAGTATTTTGGAAAAGTGACAGGTTCAGCTAAGACACAATCCATCTGCAGTCAAAAGTCACAAATCTTATATTTTTAAAGATTAATAAAAGGTACCAGCTAACTTTTTAACTTAGAAATTTTCTAAAATTTAAAATATTACTCTGCAGAACATACATGGTTTCCATGTATAAATGCTACTGTAATATTTAATGGTATCTAAAGAGCATATCTAGTATTGTATTATTAGACTTACTCATGGTTTACCTTTTTACCAGGGTCTCACTAAAACCAGGGAAACTATAGACATACAGAAAGAAGCAATCTGAGCATTTTTAGAGTGAATGCTGAGCTTGTAGCTAGAAGTATTTGCATCAGATTCCCAGCTCTCAGCGCAACACCAGTAAAGTTAGGAAAAAAGGGAACTATAATCAAGGCTTTATGGAAGTACAAACGCACCATCTGAAGTTCCTACCAAAAAAAATGAGACTACTTAGAAAGCAAAACACTTGGCCCTCACTTTAAAGGCTATGGCTTTTCTGCATTTCCCATTAAAAGCAGGTGGTCTTGAAAGACTACAGCACAGCCCTTGCCTTCCACTCACTTAAGCCAGGGAACACTGGCTAAAAGTAACTCCAAAGTACTTGTGTACTCTTACTTGTGTAGTTCTTAAGAGTTTGTCCTAAGCAGGGGTGTCTACCTCACACAGTTCTTGAGCCCAGAACAAAACTTGATTTTTCTTTTGAATTTACAGAATCATACTTTGGTTGTTCTCTCATAGAATACGGAGATGGATGCAGCCACAAATAGATGGTGACATAATGGACCAAGGAAAGCCACCATAAAGCTCTTCACTTTTGCAGGTTCTCTATTCTTCTTCAGTAAGGAATCACAGTATGGTATTATTCTTCCTGCCCTCAAAACAAAAGCAAGACCTTCTACAAAGCAGGAACTGATATGAACAATGCGTTTTCATCAGATTATCTTCTCACTATTGTTTTACACTGTGAGCATTAAATGGTTTCCCTACTCTCATTTCTTCCCAATCGAAACTCTGATACGTAAGATGATTCAGGAAAAAAGTTATTTTTGTAATACAATGAAGGTAATTCTCACCAATGTGGAAAATCCTGTGAAGTTTACAAATGAAAACTACAGTAACAAATTGTTATCATTATAGATGATGAATTAATGTGGATATTACCTTTCTGTGCTTTTTTGTTGAGTTTGGGTAGTTTTGAGCAGCAGACTTTTTTAACCTTCCGACCTAAGGGTGAAAAATAATATATTACCAACAGAAGCAGAAGACACAGTTATCTGTGTGCATTCACCAAACAGGCTAGACTCCTCAAACATTTTGACTATTGCTTTGCATTTGAAAGCCTTGAACGGCAATCTGCAAAACAAAGGGTCATCATGATTGATTTTTCGTCAGTGCATACAACCTCATCACTAGCACAAAACAGGTATAAATTTGTTCTTTCCCATCATTGCTAGCGGATACTGTACATTAGATGCATCATGGAGATTCTCACCCATCGAAATGTCACACACTGGCAGACAACACAATGAATTTCAACTATCTTAACCCAATAAATAGACTTTGCACTGTTTTTATGGTTACCTAATGAAAGCATAAAAATTAAAAGTGTGTGTAGTCACATGCACAAGGGTGTAGAATAGATTATTATTCCCTATGTACTAGATCTAAATAAGTGAGACTAATTGCACACCGAATGCTGGATACAGTGTGCTAGCTACATTAGAAAAGGAAGGTCAGTTCTGAAGTGACCATGGAGCAGAAAGGACTGCAAACTGTGAATCACATATGCTCAGTGTTTCCAGCAATCTCAGTGGTATGGCTCAACAGCTGCAGCTAGCCATGGCAGCTGCTCTAGCATCCAAGGAGGTTGGAGTTTCTCACCAGCGTTGCTTCATTCCAACCTAACAGGTTTCAAATGACGAAACGCACACCCAGGTGCTTCTACCGAAGCTAGAGCGAGAAACACTGTACTGCAGCAAGAACAAACTACACGGACAAGAATGGAAGGACAGACACTGGGCAATGCCTTCAAATGCAGGCATAAGTAGGTGTGGGTGAGGGCGCCTGGCTGAGTGTTAAAGCAAAGGGTTGATTTGTCTTAGCTAACCCCAACTGGAAAAGGGGTATTTTTCCTCAAGGAACAGTAAGAGGTGGCTATAGTTTCTCCCAGACTGTTCCCTCATTTCTGCTCCAGCTATACTCAAGCATAGTGATGTGCTTAAGAGGTTTTGGGCAACCTCACACATATTACTGAAACTGTCCTTTCAGTCGGTATGTTTATGGATAAACAGTGTCCTTTTCACATTTCCTCTCCCCTTTCTGACATAGGGAAGGGCTAAACCTCTAGGACACACACTAATAGAAGGTAACATTATTGCAGGAACCTGCATGTTTTCATTTGGGTTTTTAAGCAGGTGTGGTTTTCTCGCATCTTTCCTGCTATGCTCCTGAAGACTCCTCTAGAGATCCTTCTGCAACTCCCTTTGCACTGTTTCTTCAAGTTCCCCCAAAGAGGACTGGGAAGCCTGAATAAATAAAAAAATGCAAAGCAGGGGCAGAAATGCTTCAGGTACATATACACTTTTAATTCCCTAGTGTTCATTCTCTAACAGGCAGAAAGACAAGAAGACAGGGCTGCTTATGTGACCAGTCTTAAAGACAGCTTCTACTCGTTTCTCGTCACACACACACACAGTGATTCCTATGAGGTTCCTAGAAAATATGAAGCACAGCAGATCTGCTGCCACTGACCTTTGGACATTTGTCTTTCCTTATCTCATTCATTCTCTACATCCATGTAAAAGCTAAATAGTGTGGAACAATCATGAGATTTACAACCCCAAACATTAAGGAGTTGAACAGATAGCTACAGAAGTTAAAACACCTTTCAGATTAAAAATCCTGCCACACTCCCTGTACTCCTGTAGCCTCCTTGCAAATCCACAATGACATCTCCAAATGCCTTGCAGCAGAAAGACAAGATCCAACTTTTAAAATTTAAAACTACTTTGTGAAGCTCTGTGCTTTGAAATACTGCAAAATGCTGAGCAGCACAAAGTAATATAGTAATTAAAACATGTACCATCAGGAGGGGAAAAAAACAACCCCACATAACAGTTTTTCTGACTGAGGGTCAGAAGAGCTATGCCCACAGTAAAGAATTCCTTCAGTAAAGGATTTCTCATTTATTCCAGTTCTAGGTATCTTACTTGGCTTCATACTCTCTTGTCCCATGAGGATAGCAGCTATATCCATTAATGTACTTCCTGATTAGTAAGAAATATTCTTATATCGTCAGATGGATATTTGTTGAAGAATAACAAGAATTCTTTTCAGAGGAAGGATTAATTTCAGGAAAATTAATCATGCTGAACTACATGCAACAGGTAGTAAAAGAGGCCTCTTCAAGTGAGAGGAAATACTATTGTGAAAGCCAGACGAAGTACTGATACACAGCCACACTTGCTAGCTCTAAATTCTTGCTCTTCCTTCTCAATTGTCAAGTTTTGTTTTCTAGAATTAAATCAACATACAATTAGAGAATAAGTATTTTTTTATATCACAAGAGGAAAGAACAGAAAAAGAAACAAGGCAGTTGCATTAGAAGAATGTACTCTACCTTCTACGGTGAAGGTGTTGAAGCACAGAAGTAAGACAAACAAGAAGCTACAGAGTGCCAGCAGCTTCATCCTTTCAGCTAGTCAGGAAGCTTCTCCAGTGACACTGCAAGCAAAGCAGTGTTCTGCTCTGCCTCCAGCAGAGTCTTACTTTTTTATAAAGTAGATCAGAAGGAATGTTGTGTTCGGGATGGGTGGAGATTTGGCCTTTGTATTGCCCTTCAAGGGATGGGAAGAAACAGCCCTCCCTACTACGGGAAGTGGCTGACTTGCAAATCAAGCAGCAATTAACTTACATTAAAGAGAGTCCTTCCAGTTAATATGGAGAGCCTGGCTTTGAGGACCGAAGAAAGAGGATGCTCTGAGGCATAGTCTCACCTTGCAGCTGGGTCCTGTGGTTCTACAGCAGCTTTCTTAGCTGACCTCATGTGCTCTTTTGTGTGCTTGCAAAGGCAGAAAGCACTTAAAAATGAAGCTGTGTGGACAGGTAACTAGAAAAGGCAAAACAAACCTGTAGTGCTTAAATCACAGCAATTTTCAATGTGACATTAACATAATTAACAAGACACCTGGCTAAGCTGCATATCTGAGTTTATTATTAACTTCTCAGTATCTATTGTATCTGCATAATTAAGTCTTAAGAGACTCCTTTTAACAGTCAAGATAAAGAAGTCCATCAAATTCAACACAGTACCAAGGTTCAGAGAGAACGTATTGAAAAAAAACTTTGAAGTAGGGACAAGTTGCAGAGCTGACAGTCTCCTACGTCAGGCAGAAATTTAGGTTTGGCAGCATCAGCTCACTTTGAGATGATCTGGTTCCCAATTGAGAGAATAAGCTGTGAGGGTCAGGCAGCTTCTGAGGTACAAGTAGTATCTGCAAGCGGCTCATGCTTCAAACTGCAATGAGAAAGGAGGCTTCACTCTGACACATAGCATACATGTACACTCCCATCACATGCAAATTCAGAAGTTCACATTTAAGGTTCTAGATTTGTTTTCCTTCTTGTGCTGGACTGAAAACCTTCCAGATCAAATCACCCTTTTATCTACCAGTTTTAGCTAAAACCAGCCTTGTTATTTCTACATTACTACCTTGTGATCACCAAATATTGTGAGATTTGCTAATGCTTAACAGTCTTTTTTGCCAAAGCTGACATTACCAAGCCTACAAGATGAAACATGTGGCTACAGGTAGCATTATCTTCAAAGCACTTTATGAACAGTCTTGCTTTACCATTAGCACATCTCAGAACACAGTATGGTTTCCGGTTCATAACGCTGCTAAGCCTCTCGGAAAGTACTTTTACAGTTCAGTCAGTGACAAAGTAGAAGAAAAGAGAAAAAGGAACAAGCCAGCTTTAGTGTTGCTTTTGTTCTTGGGCTTCTTATCAAGAGCTCAAACATACAGATAAGCCTTAATCATGCACTTTTAAAAATCAGTAAAATTTGTAGAGAAGTTTTATACTCCCCTCTAATGGGAGAGCAGTCATTACTATAACCAAATTTGATTTTGTTTCAGTATTTTACAAATAAATTGTTACATTTAAACCAGAATTGCTATAGGAAGAATTTTTGACTTCAAAACATCTATACAATCCATTTTATTGACTAAATCAAATTTAGGACTTCAGTGCTCCAAAAGAAACATTAAATTGCTTTAGATGTACTCTGAACTGGGAAGAATATAGGATAAAATCTAAGCTGATAACAGCTGAATCTCTTCCGAATTGCTTTCCTGAAATAATCTTTTCAGTTCCATCAGTAAGCTTCCATTTTAGCAGACAGCTTATTTGTGACTAAAGCATTTCAAACATGCACTTGTGGAAGCTGTAACACAGTCCTTCGACCTCAACTCGAGAAAACCCTTGAGTGCCTTTTCTGTCCATTCTTGTCCAGAAAAGTACTCACCTAATTTTAACAAGGTGGCAAACAACTCTTCTGTCTAAGGTACTATACCACACAAAATTAAGGCTGAAACTCTCAGCTTTCTAGCCTAAATGATACTCTTACCAAGACAATGGTAGTTACCTCTTCCTCCAGTTCCACATGACAGCAAAGCTGCAGACAGGGGAGGAAAAGAAAATGAGATTTTTAAATATGTGATCTGCCAAACTATTTTAATTCTTCCAGGTATTAAGTCAAGCTTTAACAACTAAAGAGAAAAGCAGGCTAGGTGGTATTCACTGTCAGCAAAGCTACCAGGAACACAAGGAGGTTAGCACAGGTAGTCAAGCTGTGCTGACGGTATAGCTCAGCACTCAGCTCTCAATTGTTGAGATAGCAATTAAAAGATGACAGCAACAAGGCAGTTTTCCGTCATGTTTCATTTTTTCCTTCACAATCTCCAGCATATAGAAATTTTTACCAGCTAAGCTAAATCTTTGCACAGATAGAACAAGTAGACATGATCTTTTCCCAAGAAAACAAAAAAAATTCAACCTAAACAGAGCACGTAGGTAGAACATGCATGGGTTAGTCAATCTACTTGCTAAGATCAGCAGGACATCCAACATGTCAAAAAGGCAGGAAAAAAGATAGGTGGAAGAGTTGTTTCTCTGCAATATTCAATCAGGCTGCTTGAGTAACTGTAGTGCTCAACCAGGTAAGCACCTCAAACTACAGTATTTTATCTCCATCACACTGGGGAAATTCTAGGCAAGCTCATACATATATAGAAGGACACTGCCCAATACAGGGAGATAACTAACACTGCAAAGGGACTCTAGCTGTTAGCAGTAAGACATTTTCAATACATCTAAGAGCTAAAGTAAAACAACAACAAAAAACCCTACTAATTCCGCAAGTTCAGTCTACTGCCCTGTGAATTTGAATCAAACTTCACTTAAATCTGGAAGTCTTTAATTACTATATCTAATTGTTATCACTGTAAAAACCTAAAAAAATCACAACATCTCATTTTAAATTCCGGTCTTGCCAAAGTCAGTGAGGATCTTTCTGAGTGGATTCAGGCCAAATCTGTTGTGTGTGCCACAATTTTTTTTTTTTTTAAAGAAACTAAGATCCTCCCAAAATGTCTGGGAAACATGAGGCAGCAGGCATAGTACATGGAGTCTGAAAGCTAGAAAGGGAGTAACTGTGGTGATTTTCCCATGTGTTTTATGATGTATCACTATACATACTTGTAGTTCAATTAAGTCTGCTTTATCTGTTAGGAATAGAAATTGTGCACTGAACAAGACAAAGTTATTTTTCAAGAGCTGTATTGCTTTGGTTTGCCAAAAGAAAAAGGCAAAAAAAAGGTCCTGATTTCCTGGCAGAATGTTAATTTTGTTACTTGGCATAACCATATATAGGTAATAACCACGCAAACAGGATGGTTTAACAGTAACCCACAAAATAAATATTATTGGAAATAAAAATGTAGCCTCTCCAATGAGAAACAGTCAAATTCTTTTTCTGAGCTCACTATATGCTTATTCTGCTTTTCAATGTTTATATTTTTAATATGCCAGATGAAAAAACTAAAATTTTTCATTTATGATTTTTGTGAGACCGTTCTGCTCAGTTAACGCCTTTCTTTATGGGTAGAAGTCTCCCCATTTTCCGGCACTCATCTCCTGCTAGAGCAGCAAGGGGTTGAGTTATTCGCGGATTCACTTGCTCTGCCCCTTCTTCTCTCCATTGCCAAGAGTCTCCATAGGTCTATTATGTAAACCCTTGTCTTTATGCTAAAGGCTCAACTTCCTTCCTTCCAAGGTTTATCCCTGCCATTCCTTCTTAATGGGCAGTAGCTGAGGCTTTTTTTTTTTTATTCTTAAATCCTGTCAAGAGTTTCTATTCTCTGCCTTATACCCTTGATTATGTTGCTTTCTTTCAAGAGACATTCATAGTATTTGCCAAACATGCTCTAGCTAGTTCTGTAACTTTTGTTCTTTAAAACACACGTTCAGCTTATTTCTCACCCTGCTCATTTTCCTTTCTCTTCTTTACAGGCATGCCTAATTTTGCAGGGTATGCCAGAGAACAAACAGAGCACATGTGTACCCTGTGACTAAATTAAAATCTGATCTTAGGTACTGACTACAGTTGATACTTCTAAGGATTCCCATGATGTTTCAAGTAATTCTACTTTAAGTCATGATCTAAATAAGCAGCTGGAAAATACTATTGATTTTCACTTTTTGCAATCATACACGCTTTTTTCATAAGTAGTCTTTACAATTGGCTAGTATAAGCAAGAAGGCCAGACCTGCCTCACAGATACATTTTCAGCCTGCAGAGCAGATGAGAGCATGAAATTGGAGTATTTCTGTAAGGTGAGGTGCAATGTAATAAACGCTGGACCTTTCATCCAACTTGGTCTTTGCCCTAAATCCAACACTGTTGTAAACCACAAAGTAATGTGCTCTGGCCTTCAAATCTATAAAACATCTATAAAACAATAACACTTAGCATGTCTGCTTCCTTTATAAAACTTGAATTGCTCTCCAAAAGACAGACTATTCCTTCCTATTTCTGCCTACATTAAAAAGCAAAACTATATTAAATACGTGAAGAGTTTGATAAGGCAGGTTGTTTATAAATGATCTTCAGCTGCAGCAAGCAATTTAAAAATAGTTTTCATAGCTTCGCCTTTTAATTTTGAAAGGATCTTCCTCTGCAACTGAAAAAGATGCATTCAAATACCCCTTCCACCCAGTATTTCAGTAAGAACCGGGCTTTTATTTCAACACCCAACTGTCTCAGTGACCTTCAGACATCACAACAGGGAGAAAGGGTCTTACAACACAGGCAACTGAGTAAATCATTCTGGGGAAACTCTCAGTGAGGATGGCTGTTCAAACCTGTAGTCTGGCACTGGAACACTAATTGCTATGACGGTAAATAACCTGCCAGTGCAAAGCCCAAGATCAGTCAGTAACCCGACATTTGCCCACTCATTTTACTATGCAAAGAACATTCTCTGAACAGAATTATAATGTAGAGCTGACACACTCCAGGAGAGCAAGTGTCTGATTCATATACTCTCACCCACCATGTTTCCAACTGATTATGTTTAGATCCTTTGCCACACTGCTTTTGGAGCCAAATACGAACAAGAACATGTTCAAAAAGACATCTTCATCAATTCTCCTCACCCCTCCATTTTAATACTTTAAGCCCAGAAACAGTATTATTAATGCTTACCAAGGCATGGGTTACTACCTTAGATGTTTTTCTTTATGTAAACATGAAACAACATTAGTGGTACTTTACTAGTAAATCAAATCTAAAGTACCACAACATTAGTGGCACTTTACTAGTAAAAACAATCTAGTTGTTGCATGTGTCTGTGTTAAGTTTTTGAGCAGTTCTTTAGGCCTACTGTAAAGCCGGTCTTTTTTAGTAACTTGCACACAGGAGCTAAACTTCAACTGAAAGACAGTTTTTTCTGTATGAAATACTAATCTGTCAATGTATTACATATTGCCACTTCCTGACAGTGGTCCTGACATCAGTAAGTTATTGAAAATTTATAATTACAAGAGTTGTATTTAAAGAATTAGCATGACAATATTATCTTCCTGGAAACAGAGTTAGCCAACAGACAATATGCCAGGAGCAGAAAAACTGGAGTGTCTGACTTATCTGCAACAAACAGCTAAACACATCTGGAAAAGTCTTAAGATTGAATACAACTGCATGAAACACACTAGGTTTACTGCCTGTAAATTTTAAGGTGACCTACCTATTTGCAGAAGTACTAGATTCCTTCCTAGATGCTAACTCATCAACACTGCAAGGGTGAGACAACAGAGGCATGATAATTTGTATTAAGGTAATGGCTGCTGAATTGCAAGTCTTACTGTACTAAGTGCAAAACTAAAAATCACTACATCATCCTACCTAGGCCAGACACAGGATGACACCAATCTACCATCCTGTGGTCCAGAGATGAAGATGTTCTGTTTTTCCTCCTGGTAATACAACACCTCCTTTCCCATCACCATCTTTTTCTAAGAAAGAAAAAGATCACAAGAAAAGTTTTAAGAATAACTGCAAAACCAAAAGCTGCATTTCTTAGAACGTTGCTTCCTTCAGGATTTTTGAATAACTTGTAAAAATAATTTAACAGTTTTTCTCCCCCCAAAGATAATTTAATGAAACTAACTTCCAGATATTTTGGCTGATTCTATTGGTGCCCCAAGGGAATGAGAAATATAAGCTGAACAGAGATGCAAAAAGCCCACTATTCCATGACTTAAGTCTCCTAGTGAGATTGATTCAGACAAAACTTCAGCTTCCAATAAAAGCTCTGCTGCAGTTTTGCTAGCCCACCAAATTTCTGGCTAAAAGTAAAATCCTTTTTCATGAACTGTGCATCATCTTCTGTTCCTGTGCAGCCATATAAATACAACTAGGATGACCATACATGCTTCGAGGAACAGACTGTGTTCACTGCATTGAAAAAATGCCACGATCCACCTCACTGGGCACTGTTAGCTCCTGCGAGCTAACACAAGTAGTTACCACTAAATCAAACGAGGAAACATTCTTGGACAACTGTTTCTCTGTAGGAGCCTGGGGGAGATGGAGGAGTTAAAATTCATACCGTTCCAGAAGCGTAGACAACCTTAGCCTTTGCTTCTAAAGGTCTTAGTTCAAATTCATTTTGGTTGTGTGGAACGATCAGCGTGCCCACAGTCTACAGAAGAACCATGAACAGAGCCACAGCCGCTGAGCAACAGCATTTATGCTTGTTCAAAAGGACGTAACTCCCCCCGTCATCCCTGCCTCAAGGCACTGCCACCAGCTCATGTCCGATCAGCACAGGCAGAGTTTATTTACATTTTTAAGAGAGAGATCAATATGTAGATTAATCACAAAATCTTCCCAGAAGCCCTAGAGGCTGACAGCTGCACAGTATTTTCTCCTTTGGAGGCCTGCCAGCTGAATTAAATGGCTTATCTATTCAGGAAAAGCATGATATCTGCCAAGACATCTGTCATCATACCACTTCATTTTCTCATATTAAGTTTTCTGGAATTAAGCACTAGGTAAACAGACTAGTTATTTTATACAAAATACCTGATGAAGTGTCTTGTATTCTCCTTCCATGTTTCTGAAGGAAGGAGGGAAAGAAAGTATTTTCGTAAGCAGCTGAGAGTGAAAGACTAGAATCTTTTAAAGCAAAAGTTAATATAAATAAGGATGATCCTTCCCCTTTTGGGTGCCTACATTTTCCCCTCACCCTGCAGAACTGACTTGCAGCAGGAACAGAACTTCTGCCATAAACAGGTTTTGTAGCTCTTCTGGTCATCTGGTCAGAAGTGTGAAGCTCTGGCCCAGCAGTTGTCAAAATCAGCTTATTAACTTGCATCTTGCTTGAGCAAGTGGGCCAGAGAACTATCAGTGCAATAAGAAAACATAATTTCTCTCACATGTAGCGCCACATCCAACACCAGTAATCCTGGACTGAGGCCTTGGCTCATTCTGGTATACTTTCTTCAGAGGCCAACAGCTACCATGATAATAAATTGGCCTCATCCCGCCTTGAAAGATGAGAGAGAATAGAAATTACACACAAAAACATGGGGGAAGTGGGGACAAAGTTGTTAAAACAGCTTAAGCACCTCGCCTGTAGGAGGAAAGTTATAAACAAGCAGAATAAATGCAGCTACAAACCTCACCTAATAGTGCAAAACCATCCAAAAGAATGACTCGTTATGAGAAGGATAAATATGCACAACTTGCAACAGTGAACAAAGTACACGAGTCTCAAAGGCATGTCAGATGCCAGTTATACCGAAGGATTAATTACAAGGCACAGACTCAGGAAGTTACTATTGATTTGCTGTAAAAGCTCTGTGGAAAAAGAGAAAAAGGTTTTACACCCTGCTCCAGGACAGTCTGAAGTGATTCTCAACTTACCATAAACTTAAAGAGAAGTTACTTGGGTTTTGCTCTTTACTCCAGTTTTTACACGTTACTATATCCCAGACACTGTCATTATTACCTCTTTCTAATAGAGAATAAATACAACTACACAGTCTGCAGTTTCTACAATTCGTACCCTTTCAAGAGGAAGTTCAGCATATACTCCTATAGAACTACAATGATTCATAATTTGTCTAAGCTGAATTAAATGAACTTTGTACCCTGGAATTTCTTAATGCTTCCTACTTTCCCACAACTCCAAAGTTAGAGTTTTTATTTATCACTAAATTTAACAAGATCTTTTGCGCCAACTGTTTTGTTTTCCTCATGCTGCAAGCAGCTGTTTCAACCTGCTTAGAGAACGCTCTCACATGTAAAGCACAGGTTTTCCTTATAATGGCATGAGCTTCTACCATTAGAATTATACTACTATTCTACCATACAAGATTGATGAAACCTGTAATATTTTGACATATTGTCTCCAGAAATGACTACACAAAAATTACATTTTTGAGTTCATTCAGTCTCTTACCAATGCAATTGCAAGAAAAGAAGCCTTGAACATATCTTAATCATAAGAACTCAAACTACTTTTTACATGACAGACATGCTTTGACTTTTGAACAAAGTGTTAGCAACATGAATCTAAGGATGCATCCCTTAGATCCCTGGATGACTGAAAATCTTCCTTTTGTACTTAATTCCTAGCCCCATGCTCATCACGGAAATCAACAACAACCTCTTTTCAACTGCAAAGGTGTAATAAAACATTTGCTGCTACTTTCATAAAACAAAGGCTTCCACAAAAAGGCTATTGTATCTCAGACTTCTAGGTAATAGACTCTGAAGTCAGATTTGCTTACTTTACAGTAATTTGTGTTTTAATTGAATCCCTTGTCCCCAATCCCTCTCCTGACGCACTTTTAAACTTACACATTCTTTGACCTTGTTGCACTTTTCCTTCTTAGTGACTCTGGAGATGACACTAGTTCATTGCTACTAGTCTTCCATTTCCAGCTTGCTCAATGTTTTCTGCCTTTCTGCTTCTCCCATCTTATCCTAGATTGAATTTAAAACAGATTTTTAATTACTCTTCAATTCCCCAAACCACAAATGGAACCTTGCAATGAAGCAGGTCCTCACTCTCCCCAACCTGTTTCTGCTGGAACTACTCTACTTTCAGCAAGCCCCTGTCCAACTTGCATGCCCTCTACCAAGGGAAGTACTGCCCCCCACCAACACACACCTCCACCCTGCTGCCCAACCATGCAACACCCCCACACACACATTCCTGTGCCCAAGGGCACATGCAGGATACACTGCACAAAGCCTCAATTAGGTAGGCAGCACCCCTACACTCTTTTTCTTTTTTTTCCCTCTTTTCAAAATACACTAATTACATGGCAGTCCCTTTGAAAACCAAGAGGCTACAGAAGAACTTTCTGCAGGCATTGTGGACAGGATTAACTCAAGCCAGTGTTTTGGAAGCAGTCTGGCCACATAAGCCTTCACTTGCAGTTAAGAACCTGAGGAGGGATGAATCCCGACATCCTTCAACTGCCACCCCCAAAGTGAGGGCAGATTATCTGCCCTATTTGAATTCAGCACCAGGCTGTTCAAGTGCCATCACGGGCAGTGGAACTAAGAGGGAATGTTATAATGGGTAGCCATAAACTCTGTGTCACTGTACATCAGAAGTAACACAATAGGCAAAACAAACCCAAAACCACATATTGCTCCTGACAGGTCCTACCACCTTGGACTAATCAAGCTGGAATCACAGCATACTTCCCTGTCCACCTTCACATTGGTATGAACTACTACTGTGATCGAATTCACTGTCACCATAGAGCACAAATTCCCACTTTCACTGCCTTTAGAGGAGAGAACAGAAACAAAGAAAAAACAACCCACTTTTCTTCCTCTCCCTGTTCTTCCTTCGTAACTCACGAAGGCGACTCCAGTCCAAGCCAACAAGTGGTTCTGACAGATGTTGCTTCAGCTATGAGACGAAACAGACCCTCAAGTGCGTCTGCTTTGCAGTTTCTGTAAGGAATTTTACATTTCAAGCTTAAGAAAGGCCGTAACTCAACCATTCAGTACAACTTCCTGTTTAACTCCTGGGGAAAAAAAAAAAAAAAAAAAAAAAAAAAGCTGCTTCTTAAACACTGTACCTGGACCTCACATTTTACTATGAGGTCCAAACTTGACTTAAAGACTTCTCGCAATAGGAAACCAACTGTATTTCCTGGTAACATGTAGTGAGTTTTGAAGGCCTGTTCCTCCCCCGCCCCTCTCCCAAGCAGCGTTCCCAAATTCTGCCCTATTTTACTGTGATTTTAATAAACTGCTTCTGGCTAATGAAACTTTTTTGCTATACTTATATAAAAACACATAACTTTCTCCTGTATTTGACAGTTAAGCTTAAACTTTTAAAAATTTAAATTAACTGCTTAAACTTTTTCCTCACTACTGAGCTTCTTAACATCTAACATGAAAACCGTTTTCTTTAAATACATAGTTTGTTATTTACTTGAAACAGCGGAAACCATGAAAACATTCTGTCTTGCTTGGTTTTGTAACCAATTTCTCTCGTTCTCTTTAAGCTTAAAGCAATTATTTAAGAGTTCCCTGCAAATCTAATATAGGTCTCTACTAGCAGTCAATAAGGGAATACAATTATGCATAACCCTCTTTGATCTGAGACAAGAGACTGAATCAAAGGGCAAAAAGAAGTTTCTGTGACTTTATAGCCAACTGTCAAAAAAGTGAACAGCACCCCAAGGGCAAAAAAAGTAGCATCTTCAGAGAAAGTATACACATTCACACCTTAGCTTTGATTTCTGAATTTTTACCTACTGTTGACCAACATTTTTCCCCTTCCCAATTTGTAGGGCCACTCGTAACAGCACTAAAATTGGACAGTCTAGTTGCAGGGCCATTTTTTACACATCAGATGTTGTAAGATCTAAAACATCTCATTTCTTTCTGAAACTACTCAGTGGTTGGAAGGAAGGCTGAAAGATAGAAACAAACAGTGGCGTTCTTCCTCAGCTGCATTTTCTACTCAAGTTGCTCAGTAAGACATACTTCATGCATCTTAATACAGTCTTGAAAGTCTCCCAAGTTAAAATTCAGTTTTACAGTTGTAACTCTCCATTCTTTAGCAAGAAATGCAAAATAAAATTCCTAAAACAACAGTGACCTAGTTAGGTCTAATTGATATAACTTTAGAAAATTTCACTTTTTTCAAAGTTTACACTCCAATAGAGCAGCACCAAGTAGAAAAGCACAACAGCAAGCTCTCAGACAGAAGCTCTCCCTCATCTTTCACCCTTAGGAAAAAACAGGCATCTGTTCTTGTGCTCATCTCAAAGCACTCTATTTTAGATTTTGATCACTCCTTACGTCAGAGCTGTCTTAACTGACAAAATAAATCTTAATTCTGCACTTAGGACTGCATGTATAAAGAAATAATTCTTAAGTCTGTTCTTCTACACACACACTCCTTTTCAAAATAACATTAGTGCTAGTGCTTTTTCAGACACTATTTGACTTATTGGTCTCTTAAAAGGTACTACACCTCTTGTTGCTCCAAACTGTTTTCCCTCGCTAAACCAGTTCTACACCTCACCGTTTCAAACAATCCAGAAACCTCCTCTTGGTTCACACAGTCAATCTCTGAAAGCTTTGTCCTCAATTCAGAAAAAAGTACTTTCCCCAGACTTTAAGTATCTGCACAGATATGAGAATTTCACTGCAAGACAGAATTTCAGGACAAGCACACTGCTGTGTTCAGTTACAGCAACAGTATTTGTAATTTGATTAAGCATTAAGAAATTGCTTGAAGAGATAAACCCTTCAGTCTACTTACACTTGACATGATCCAGAAACGTCTTCCTCCAAAGTACTACAGAGATTCTTTCAGCTGTAAAAGCATCAGAAGTTAGATGGTGTTACGGACAAAAAAAGAGTTGTCACAAGGTCCTTCACAATCTACTGCTCCTCCCTTAGGATCCAAGGCTGTAGAAATACTGCGGCATACTACAGACAAAAGCAGCACTGGCTGCAGTCAGTACCCAACAAGTCACACTTACTGGGCCACTTCAAGCAAGCATTGATCAGCATCTTTGTCTGGGAAACACCCCAAATAGCCACTGAAACTGGAAGTCATCTTCGTGGATTCTTTAGAGACATATGTATTAGCACTCTAAAACCAGATTATTTGTGCAGGGTAATGAAAGACTTCCATTAACACAGAAGTAAGCAGTAAACTCGTGAGGCTAGATTTTTATTGTTCCACAAGTCAATACATGAGCATAGCATATTTATCAGAAAATGAAAGTTTGAGTTGTTGACATTTGCTCCAAGTTTCCTTGTGCCCAAGAACTCACCTCTTATTCCAACATACAGCAACAGAGTTTGGCAGGTATTTGTTAACGTCAAGTCAACATCACTGATAGGGAACATTTTAGACTCAGCTAAATATACCAATCTGAAGAAGAGTTAAAACAGAGGAAGGAAAGACTATAATAGTATGGTAAATTTATGATACTTGGGTTTACAACAGGACATCCTCAATTGCCCCTCTCAGTGCCAACTGTATGAGCTTGTGAAAGAAGCTGAGCGCTGGGAGTTCTTCCGTAAGACCGTGCTTCACCTGCAATATTGAAATCTAATCACTGGAAAAGAGCCCTCTAGCACTATTCAGTGTTTGAGAATTCTAGTATCAGAAGAACTTAGCTACTATTATACCCAGTTAACATGAAAATTCATGTCTAGTTGCCAAAACTACAAGTAGTTTCCATATGTGCTTCAGAAAGACTGAAGTTTTCATACAGAACAGATGCTGCATAGTTTCCTCTTCCTGTCCCCTTTCTATTTTTGGTCACCTCATCCATGCAGGCCAATGGATTTCTAACAGTTAAGCGTTTCTGAAGTTTCTGCCCAGAAGGCATCAACTGGATAGTGCTGTATCCAGTTTGTTCAGTTCTTCATGTGTCACTAGAAGATCATTTTACACAATCTTAACTGAAAACATGTTTTATCTCAACAGCATTTCCTGAAGTAGCTTTTGTCGCTATTTGCATAAGGGATAACACTTTACAGATTATTTCCTTTTACTAAGCAGTTACAGTAAAAAGGAAACTAACTGCTGTCAAGTCCACTAAAAAGCTGACTAATTATTTTACTCCATATATTAAAAATAAATTACTTTCCCAAAATAATGTACACTTAGGAGCAGTTCTCACTATTTTAAACACAAAACTGAAAAGAGTTTGAGGAAAAACTATCAAGTCTGAATCACATTGCACTGAACCAAGAATAATTTGCTAAGATGCTTTAAACTTCTGACTCCTGCAGCAAGACTGCTTGTACCCACGAATTTTTATTTAGTATATGCACTGGGCAGATAACCTAGAAGTTGGATCTTTCAGATAGTTGCAGAGAGGAGTCTTGATTTACTTTCTCCTGGCACTTCCACCAGTGGCAAGCATGGTGGCCACCCGAATGAAGATGTTCAGTGTATCTGTGTAGATACGCAGGCACCTAAGAAACAGGAAATTAAGGTTAATCTAGAAGTAGTATTTGGTGCCTCACACCATTACAGTTCATTGTTAAAAGCCTCCCTTAAGGGCCTGTGACAAAACTCAACTGTGCTGCGTCCTCTGCACTTGGTATACAAAACCTATACCTTGTTTTAATCAAAAGTTTACCAATAAAAGACACTTGCTAAAGCCCTGACAGACATCATACCATTCAAATAGTAGCCCTCAGCTTTTATGCTGTACTTCCAGCTGCTCACCTCCAAGCATTTTTAAATATCAGTAGTATTATTGCACTTTAATGATCAGAAATCAGAGGAAGTAAACAATTCACCTAAGATGAGAAAGACAACACCTATAGCAAGGAAGCTACTTGCTTAATAAGACTTATACTTACTCTTACTACAAAAGAGTTAACATGCCTTGTTTGAGGTGATATTGACAGGTATTTTCAGAGAGCAGCTATAAAAATTCCCTTCTGAGTAGAAAAACGTGTTCTAAAAAAGTTAATATTGTTGGAGGCACGTAACATTTAATCATGTTTCTCTAGTGTCAGGCAGATGCTTTGTTTTAACTTCAGGCAGCTATTTCCACATTTTATTTTAAAACCTCACAATTTGTCACATTTTGCAACAATACATTTTTGCACAGTTTAACAAAATATAAGGTTTTTTGTTTCTTTTTTTGAAAGCATACTTCCATACTATTTGAAGCAAATATAGACACCGAGACCAGCTTTGTGCTAACACAGAATACTTACGCATTGATTGGATCGTATTTAGCTACTCCATAGTACGGAATAGTCTCTGCACGCTTGATAACGTGCTGGGTATCATACAGCAGGAACATGCCAAAGAGTATCAATCCACCATAAACAGCTACTGAATACAAGCCAGCACCAAAAGCAGATGTAGGAGGCAAGAACATGGATCCTAAAAGGACATGTACAAGAATTAAACAAAAGCTACTGTAAGCATCTCTGCTACTCTGGATAAGGTCAAACCTCAGCTATTACAGCAAATATTTTTCAAGGAGTACTCAAAAATTCTGAACAGTTTGTAGTGCATTTGCACACCAGCAGCTTTCACACACCAGCACACAACAGCTGCAGATAAGGCATATATGAGTTGATGTAGTACTTTTAAGCACTCTAGGGAATCATGTACTTTTCTTTATATGAAAGTAGTTCTGCCTCTGTGACTTTTATACAACAACACCCAGCAACACAGAAGGGAGAATGAGTGGATCTGAAGCTAAGCTCACGCTTACTACCTTCCCTAGTTACCCACCCACAGCAGCCAAAAATAGAAGCTACCACTATCAGCCATTTGTCAAATTAATATTGGCCAGAATTGTAGTTCTACATTTTCAACTACACAGTTTGCTTCCAACACAAGATTTAACATAGTATCTTCTGCTATGCTAGACTTACAAATGCTATTTAAGGCAAACCTTAATTGGGGACAGTATCAAAACAGTATTTTACCAATTGAAGAGGCAAGAACAAAGCCTAAGCCTATTCCAAGTGGTCCTCCCATATTCAGAAATTTTTCACTCGGGGCACACATGGCCACAGTCGAGAGCCCTCCAACAATTCCAGCTGTATACCAGGCAGCTCTGATCAGCAGAGGACCACCCAAGAAGGCCAGAGGAGCCACCACTGCACCCATCACACCTAGTCAAAGAGAAACAAAACAAAACTCATTAGGAACAGTTCAGTTGAAGACTCCGCCTGCCAAAACCATGTTTTCTCAGTCAGATAGTGTGGGGCTCAAGCTATACCACTTACATGACAAAAATACCACCAGACTTGACTGTGTATCTATCTAAACAGTATGAAGACATGATAGACTAGCAATCTTAAAATAAGTGACCTACTTTCATTTAGCTTTAGGGAATACTCCAGGGAGGTGGTCTGTGGAATAAAGCTTTAGTACCAGCCAGCATATCGATCCATTCAAAACACAGTTAATGAAAAGATACTTTGCACAGACTCATCAGCTACACAATAGCCACAGAACACTCAAAACTGAAAAGCAGGACAAAGTTCTGCTACAAGAAATAGTTAAGCAAAAGCTGGACTTTTCACTGATGTCTTGTATGAAACCTCCATCTGTTACATTAATATCAGACTAAATTTCCTCTCAGCTGATAAAAATCTTTAGCTCCAGAGAGACAAATACGATTTCACTGCCTTACATTCATTGTTCCTGAATCATAAATTGTTTTTGGCAAAATAGATCAAAAAAATGAAAGCCTCTATTACCTGAAGTAGCTAATACCTTCAGTAAGAAACTGATCTGTAGTCCTGTCTTATACACCTGATACACATATGCATCTAAGAAGCTGAAGTTTAAATACTAAGATCCCCTGCTTCTAGTCAGTTTTCAAATATCCTTCTATCCAGATTCATCCTAAGACCCAAAAAAAAAAAAAAAAAAAAAAAAAAAAAAAAAAGCTCTTTCATACATACAGTAAACAGAATTTCCTGCTGAAAAATCCAGCCTTTCTCCTTAAAAGGAGGCTTTAGGAAACAAGTCTCCTTTTCTAGGAAAGTTGCTAGGAATAAAACCAATCCATTCACAAGATTGCAGGGGGAGAGTGGGGTGGAAGGGGCAGCACAAAAATGACACTTCATGAAACAGCAAGAACAGCTGCTAGTTCATCTTAGCATAAGGTTGCTTCAACACCTTCCTTCTTGCGTTATTAAGTCAAGCAGCAGCATACTGGAAAGACTGCACAAACAACTTGAAGGTAGGGCAGAAAAATTTTTACAGTAAGTTCAAAACTATTGCTAAATATTAGTGTTAATAGTATGTTTTTGTGGAAGAACTTGATCCAAGCAATACTTGACTTTCACACTGCAGCAATTCTTATAATTGAGAATTCCAGTGTTTGAACAATTTCATTGTACAAAAGAGGTGATATGGTAAGTGTACACAACAATGCTTATAAAAGCTATGGTCCCATAAAGTGGCCAGCAAGCCAGAACAACTATGAAACTATTTAGTTCTACCCAGCAGGGCATATTTGTATCTCAAGTTTAACTTGAGCATGGCTTTTTACAAGATTATGAAGTATCAGAATTGTGTGGTGGACACTTAAAGCTCACTGACATCCAGGAGTTCTCACTGGTCTCTCTGAAAACTAACTCTCCTAAACCAGTATCTAAAATTTAGTTTAGAAGTCAAAGCTTTGTTGAAGTAAACATCATCACTCTGAAACAGATCTCTATAATGAGAAGTAAAACTCACATACCTGAATGCATCATCCAGGCAAGGTGCTTAACTGCTGGACTATCTTCATAGGATATAGACCTGACCAACATTCCAGCACCAATCATAGCTGCAAAAGTTGCACCTATTGCCTGTAAAAATACAACATTACATTTCTCAATTTGGCATTAGGACACACAGTCCCTGTTCTCCTCCAAAATCTGTTCCAACTTGTAGTCTATAAATTAACAGTGCAATTCTGAAAGAAGAGCAAACCCTTGCTCGCAGTAACTTTCGTTTTCCTTCTACTCAGTCTTTCAGGAATCTGAGTTCAGGAATAGGCTAGCAACAATGTCCTACTTGTGCAAGACAGAACACGGAAAATACATAGTACCTCCTCTTACTCATTCTCATAAAGGTACCCAAAACATGAACATTACTTTTCTTGTACATTTCTCCACCCAAAGCCAATATTCAGTTCACACACTTCTGCTGCCACTGATTTTTAAACCTCATTGCCTCCCTTTACTGCTGCTTTTGAACTGAACTTTCCAGCAGCTAACAATCTAATCTGAAAGGTTCAGCTTCCAGTTAATCACGAAGGATTCACTATTAAATTAATCTCTGCAGAATTATGTTGATACTGGAATTACCATTCCACTACTTACTGCATAGGTACTCAGCAGACATCTTATAGACAGTTTGCCTGTGTGATTTGATTACCAGTATCATTTTGGCCTTGGCAAAAGACAGAAGACAGCTTTCAAAGAGGTATACAGGAGGGCACAGGCTGGAGTAGGAATGCATAAGAGTGTGCCCAGTTATGTGTGACCTGCACCTACAAGGTGCAAGTCCACTATGTAATCAGATACTAAAGACAGTACTTTTCAACTTCTGGTATATTAGCACTCCTGTCTTCGGAAGCAATTGTTCTTAAAATTCAAACAAGCAAGAAGTAATCCAAAATATTTGCAGTTTTGCTACTCAAAGCTACTGAATCATTTAAGATAGGAGATACAATACCACTCACACGTCTTTACATCTAAGGCATCCAGACCCACTTGGGCAAGCTTTTGATCCCAGTATTTGCAAAGATGTAACTATAAATCACTGTCCTAACAGTCAGAAGCCTTGAAAGATGCCTACTGCTCTTAAGAAACTCAAGTCCTTAAAATGACTCCACATGCTGAAAGCAACTTCTATCTGAGAAATCCAGTGATACCTACAACCATGTTCTCTTTGGATCTATGAATGGACACTATTTCACAAGTTTAATACTTGCATAAAGTGGTGATGTATTTCAGAAGTCTCCATGTATTCCCCTATAAGGCTTTCAGTACATTTCCCACCAAGAAAAGCACATTAATAACACTTGATAAAGCCAGCTAGCAGGGTGCATTCTAGTTCTCTGGAGTTTAAGCTTTCAACAGTTCTGCTGAACCTACGTAATGGAATTACTGTGATTGTCACTGCCGACCTTGACTGATGTATTACTGTGAAATCCAGTTCCCACTGCTTCTATCACTGCAGTTTAACACCATGACTTGTAGCTACCAAGGCTTTTATGATGCCTGCTGAAGGAAAATTAGGAACATCACCTCCAGAGCCCAGGGGTCCCTTGCTCAGCTGAATTCTTCCAAGTCTCTGGACTACTGAGTTTAGTATCTCAAGTTTTGCCTTAGCTTCTACAGAGGAGTTTATATTTTGCATTTTTGATACCAGCTGCCACACTTGGGGGCCAGCTTCTCAGTAAACATCTTGAGATTTAACATGACCTTACCAGCCAAGAACCTCTCGTCATAAGACTCATGAGTGCCGGAGATCTGCTCACTGCTACAGCAGACAATGCCGTCAAGCCAATGCTTCCCGCAAAGTACATATAAGTAGAGCGAATTCTGTCTTTCACATACTGTGGCCAAATACTGAAAAATAAGCAGTAATGTACAGTTGTGCAATTATCATTACCAGAATAAAGATCAACGAAAAACATGATCAAAGCTATTAAGTACATTATTAGATTCAGATACCAGGGAGGTTTCATAATGGTGTGGCTCAGCAGCTTCTGCCATGGGTTTACTGAGGGTGGGGGGGCGGAACAGGCTGACCTTTTAAGTCTTTCCTACCATAACACTGATATACCACAATCAATTCTTTGGAAACACTGCTAATTATAATAATTCTAGTTACAGATCAACTCTATGGAGGAAGCATATATGGAAACAATAAATGTTTTGACTACAAAAAAAGGAATGAGGTATACATAATTTAAACTAGCTTAAAAAAAATCTACAAAATGTGTATCAAGCATTAAGTACCCTGCTGAGCCATTCACAAATGCTGAGTCATAATGAACACGTTTATCTGGCATCACAAGATGCACACATCATTTTGAGAGCTCTCTAACAATAGCAACAGAACTCGACATTAGAGTCTCTCCACTATGATTCAATCATATTACGGACAGGAAGCTTCCCCAGCTAACACCAATAAACAAGCTGTACATATTTTCTACCATTTACTCTTAACTCATTACTTGAATGCTTGTGGAAGAAAAAAAAACTACAAACAGTAGTTTTTGATGAACGATTTCACACAGCTACAAGTAGCAAGCATTAACGATAAATACTGATGATCATTTCCAACTCTTAAGTGTGAAGAAAGCAAATCAAAGCATCTCCAGTACTCATCTGTCCCAAACTCCAGCTTATCACTACCTTAGGTTTAAAAAAACTATAGCTTTTTGTTGCAGTTTGTTTTTGCTAACCAAGAAGTAATTTATCCAAGTTTTAAGTACAACAGAAATTCTTCACAAGCAGAGCTTTATGCTAGCATAAGCAATGTGCTCAAAGGAAATTCTCTCCTCAATTTCCTTACACAATGTTGTAAGGAAATTTAATGAACAGACAGGAATACTAGTAAGATGTATTCCTAACCAGTATGTTTACAAAAGACTGAGTACCCTTCCTAAATTACCTGTGGCACTCCTCATGAAAAGTATGTATATAGCCTTTGAAATGAAGTTTCGAATTTGCCAATACAAAAAAAACTCAAGTCAGTCAATACAAATAAAAGCTTGAGTTACCCAAATTTTGCTTTTGACTTTATGCTTAAAGATCTTGCATGCACAGAGGTGAGGGCTTTTTGTTCAGTGCTTAAAAAAGGGCAAGCCATATGTATGTTGGAAGACACCACACAGAGAAAAGGCAGATATAAGTACGGGAGGGCATCATTTCATACAGTCTTAAAAGAATAAGCCATCTTTCTTACACAGCTTTTTCAATAGCTCCAATCTCACTGGACATGCCCATTCCATAGTAACACAGAGCTCCCAGGCCAACAGCAGCCCCTCCAGCAACAACTAATCTTCCCAGGCGGTCAGCTGTATGAAAAAAAAAAATATGCTCTCATGAATGCGTTTTCTCATAAAGTAGAAAAAAAATTGTATATTAGTCATAACAGTTATAACTGATCCAAGGTGGGCTTCTTAAAGCTTCACTTAACTTCGGTAGTTATTCAAGAGTTATTGTGTTGTCAATTCTTAAAAAAAATTTGGATTTGAAGCACTCTAGATAGCTTGCCAACACAATCTAGCTTCGTAAAACAGAGCAAGAAACAGGAGACTAGCCAAAGTCACTGACCTTCATTACTATAACAGAAATGCCAACACACACTAGCTGGTAAGACTTCCAGTAGAAAAGCTAGACCTCTTTGTCTTTTTGATTGACCTATCCTTAATGTTTGCTCCGTTAAGAGCTCTTTGGTAACAATTAGATCCAACTCAGTTCAAAAAGTGATTTCTAACACTCACAGGCAACAATGTAACATATTCCCTATCAGTTTCTACTATCTGATTCTTTAGACACATTGCCTGATAGTCACAGGCACCAGATTATGGCTACAATTAAAAGCATCAGTCATACAATGTTGGTATAATCAATGTAAGAACAGCTGAGACCAAATACTTTCAGCTATAAGATTCTTTTAAGAATATTTTTTCTAATGTGTTAGAGACAAGATTTTATCTAGACAAATGCTATTTATCAATTCAGTTCTATAGCAGAAGATTTGCAAGTCTATTTTGCAGAACACTGCTATTTAAACAATCCCTTTGTAATCCACAGAAAAAATTCTCAATAGAAGCTCAAAGAAAGAGACAACTGGAAACTTCTCTGTACCACGAGGTATTTGCAACTTTAAGCATTACAAGAAGACAAGCAGACAAACAGACTTGAGACACTTGAGAGGGGTCACTAGCAAGCTTTAAACAGTTGTTTTCCAGTCTGTTTAACAGTTTGAATGAAAAGGTGTCCCCTTCTCAGCTTAAATTTCAAGCATATTCATTAAAGTAGAGCTACTCTACCTTTAAGTGCAGTTTCTGCAGATGGTTCAAATGCTGCTGCTTTGATTTCTTGGCCAATTTTTCCACGCCTCACACCTGTTCTTACTCTTGTGGCATAACACTGTTAGATTCAGAGGTAACATAAGAAAGGTTCAGTGAAAGAAAAGAAGACATCTCTTGTACGTTGTATTTACAGACTAATGACAAATGATTCTTGAGGCAAATCAATTTATTTGCTACAATTAAAACTGCTAGTTGGTCTCTTGCTCATCTGTCCATACCTCTTAAGACATGGAACAATTCTGCTAAAGGAGAACAGTTTAACATGAAAGTTTAAGAGCCTTGGTGAATACGCAGGGAATTGTTCTATGTATTTACATATTCTGAAAGCATAGAACCAATGCTGTGAATTAATATCCAAAGCATTTAGGTTTTGCTAAAAAAAAGATTAAACACTTGCTTTTCTTCTACTCTATTTCCACAGTACTAAACAAGGCCTTCAGTTTTTATTTTGCCTTTTTATGGGAAAAAAAAACTACATGTTCTTGCCCTCTGTACTAAGCAGAGATGAACTCCAACTTACAGTTATGTTTACAGACATTACATTTGAGAGAACAGCATAAATTCTCCATTTTCACACATCTAGGCTTGATGTAGAGAACAAGTTTAATGAAGGTCTGTGAAATGAAAACTTAAGGCTGACACACTCCAAAAAATTATAGTATGCTGCTCTATCAAACTCTTAGTAAGATGCAAAAGCAATCAAGAACAAATTCATAATTACATTCAGAAATCACATTTTAAGCTAGGAAACTTCTGAAATCATTATGCAGGCACCTAACCAGTGGGGGGATAGCTTCAAGCTACAAGCTTATGTTTTAAAACTAAAAATGGAAATATACATATATTGTTAGAATCAGCAGTTAAGAGTGATAAAATCCAGGATGACTAGCAATGTACTCAGTTGGCATCTAACATCTAGCTCAAAGGCAAAAATTAGACAACACTCCTCAAATATTTTTAAAATAACCTGCAAGCTTAGCATGCTTTAAAAAAATATGTGACAAAGAAAGGAGTCAATAGAATTTGCCAAAGGTACTTTGACAAGTTCGTGACAAAAGAGCAATGTCTCCACATAGTGCAACAGTCTATTAACAAGATTAACTTTGAAGAAACTCTTTGAAGGAAATTGAGAGTTATCTGTGCAGACAGCAAAAATGAAACATCTTCTCTCACTTAAGAATAAAAACAATGTTTCTTAGATATAGTAACAGTTGACTTTTGACACTACTGATGAGACCAAAGGTAGTTTGCCAGAGTTCAGAAACTTCTCCAACCTAAGGTGGAGCTCTAAACACATTGCAACTGACTGACTGTACTGCACTATATAATAGAAACAGTACTAATGCTGAAGTACAGTAACTCAAGAACACTCTGGCTCTGAAGATAAGTATTTCGTTAAAAGTAAAATGTAATTTCAGTTTTTTACTCAGAAATGGGAAATGGAGGTGGCAGGGTTCTCAGACAAGCATTCCTACCCATCTTATCTAGTGAGGTTTCTCTATTACTAATTATGGCTGTGAAATTACTTTTCTAAGAATTGAGAGTGGAACAGAAAATACCACTTGAATTTCTCTTAAAATCCCCTTTTTTAATTAATTAACACTCTTCCTTCACTTTAGCACAGGAACCCCATAAACAAGTAGAAAGGCTCATGTTCATTCACAAGAGATACTATCTGCAAAGTGATTCTTTTGGAAAAAGATTTAACCCTCTAATATAGAAGCAATTTGAAACATTAGAAAAAAATACCTTACCTGGCTAGGCTGCCACAGCTTGTATGCTTTTATACTGGTGTTCCTTAAAGCTGGGGAAGCCTGAATAAGGGCAGGGCGAGTAGCCTGGCAGGATAACGTTCTCAGGCATACTAGCCTTGCAGCCAGCATGGTTGCTTAAGTGGTTAATACACAAAATTCCTGTAAGAGAACAAGGAAAATATACTTTATTATTTGGTTACATGGTTTTCAGACAAAGAGGTATACTTTGTACTCATGCCTGACTATACTGCACTATATAATAGAAACAGTACTAATGCTGAAGTATTGTAACTCAAGAACACTCTGGCTCTGTATTTGTCTCCCACTTCACTCTCACTTATCTACCGCAACAGGGCACGTAAAAAAATAAAATAAAATAAAATAAATTGACAGGAGAACAATACAACTTCTCATACATACGGGTTACACCTTTACAAGCATCATTACGTACCCATAAAGGCCATCCAGTTAAAGGCTTGAGTTACTTTGGCAACAAATTTCCATTTTGAGAAACACTACTGCATCAACGTTCTGTCTGCCAAACAGCACACTGTTCCAAATTTACACAACCTTCACCTAAGTATTAAGCCAAGTGAGCACACAGTATAATATACATGGTGGCAAAGGATTTAGAGAGACATTTTTTCATTAAAAAAAATTTTTTAAATAATCTTTTTGAAGAATTAGCTAGCTTTATAGACAGAACATTTAGTAAACATCAGAAACATGAGAGGATCCTGGGACAAGTAAAGACCAGTCTGAATACCTTACAGGTGATATTCAAACTGCTTGCTTAGTTCTATAAACACTGCATGCCACTTACAAAGAAAAAGTTTTTGTAGTTTCATATATTTTAATTACATCTACATACATCCTCTTTTTTCCATAACCCCCCAACCACCAGTATATTTATTCTAACAACTGTTCATAGCTTACATACAGGGTCAAATATAATTTAAGAGTACAATGAACAAAGACAACTTTTCATTCAAGTTTAAAGGGAGCACTCATAGCAGTAGACATTGCAGATCAAACTGCAGAGAAGCAAAAAATGAGGAAAATAATTTTGCCACTACAAAAAGAAAAAAAAAACTTTGCTTTGGAGATCAGTTATGAAATGCTATTTATACTTATTCAGGGCAAGTATTTTCAGAGACACGTTTGTTCTACTAAACCTCAATGTCCCACTCAGCTAATAATTTTCAAAAATTACAGTTACTCCTGCATTTTTTTAAAAGAAAATGATTATTTTCAAGTATTAAATTAAGAATAAAAACAGGCAATGGCAAAAGTTTAATACTATAAAACACTATCATCATTATAGCATTCCTCCTAGGAAAGAAAGCAGCAAGATTGTAATGTTACTCCTACCCCATACCATAAGAAAGGCAGTTCTACTCTAGGGAGGCCAACTAGGCCGGTACCTTGAGGAAAAAGTTCAGTCCCACAAGCTACAGCACCCCAAACGCCTGTTTTGGTACTATACGATAACTGTTAGGCTTTATTGTCGCACAAAACTCTCCCACAGGCCTTTGTAACGGCAGACACGACAGTAAAGCACAGCCGAAGGGCATAACCTCGGCTCGGGAAGCGGCAGCCTTTATTTCCCTACACTCCACCAGGGCAGGCTCAGCCCACGGAGCGCCCCGCCGTGCGGCCCTGCTGAGGCGACGGAGGCGCAGAGCAGGCCCGGCCCGGCCTGGTCCGGCCCGCCGCTCCCTCCGCCTCATGGAGGGGGGGGGGGGTCGCAGCCCGGAGCACACCCTCTCCGCCCAAAGGGGCGGCTCAGCCCGGCGGCCCCGGCCCCCACGCACCGCCGCTCAGCCCCACCGAGCCCGCTCCGCTCCACCGCCGCGCACCGCAGCCGAAAAGACGCCGCGCTACCGCAGTAGCGGAAGTCACGTGCGGCAGCTGCCCGAGCCTCCGGTGACTGGCTCGCTCGCCCCACGTGACCCTAGAACATGCAAGCGCTATTGGCTGGAGGCGGCCGGGCTAAGCGTCACTCGCAGTTGTCAGGGAAGGCGCAGGAGCCATCTTAAGTGTGGCCAGGGAAGCTTCTGGAAGCCCTCCCCGTTAGGGCTCTGCGCTATTTACTGTTCGTTTCCGCGTGGTGCGCACAGGGGCTGCGGCCCTGCGCTCGGCAAGGCTGGCTCCGAGGGCTCACGGCGGTGCTTGCCGAGGAGGCAGAGGCCGGCTGTTGCTATCTCGACAGATGGCAGTGCTCGCTGGCTGCCATTTTGTCGCGGCGCCTGAGCCCAGGCGCTGCCATTTTGAGTGGGGGCGGGGAAGCGTTGGGGCACGGTCCCCTGCAGCCCCGCAGGGAAGAGACGCCCGGGCAGATTTGTCTCTCGTTCCCAGTTTGCTCCCTTCATGGGTTGCAGCTGACTATTAAGAGACTCTCCCGTGCGTGTTTGAGAGTGCTCAGCACACGTGCATCACTGCCCTTACCAGCCTGTGCAAAGCGGTCTCCTCTCTATCGTGTTCTCACTTGTAAAGGATTTGCTCCTTTTTTCCAGCAGATGGCATTAGCTATGTGAAAATAAATGAGAGTAAGGCTATAAAAGTTAACTTTACTCTCAAGGAGTGTAATAATCTGAGTTATTCTGTGTGCTTTTGCCCTCCATTTTGTCAGCGGCTGGCTTTGCTGGCAGAGGCATTAAAATGGCAGGGAGCAGAGGCTTCTCTGCGAACACCAGCAGGCGCTGGCCAGCCACCGTCAGGGTTGTGAGGCTGCTGCGGCCTCCCAGCGACGGCCGACGGGATGCCACGCCACTGCTGGTGCCCGCAGCGCCCCTCTGGGAAGCCGAGGCCTGCGGTCCCCTTTGCCGCTTCCCGTGTGTGAACTGAAGCCTTGCTCTTCTCAGGGGGACAAAAAGCTCAGGGCCTTTCCGTTTGCTTCCCTTTACTGCTGAGCAGTTTACCCAGAGCTGGGAGGTAGTTCTTCCTGCCTTTTTAACCCTATTTGGGGGTTATACCTGTCTTCATGCAGATGTATTACCTGCTCTGGGGCGGGGACCCTCGGGTGTGCAGACACCAGTCAAGCACAAAATAACGGCACTGAACCTGCAGCTGGGGGGGGGGGGGGGGGGGGGTTGTGTGACTCCAGTGGTGGCAGCAACCCCAGGGAGCCCGGCCGTCAGGCTGCTCTAGGCCTCCCAGAGCCTAACCGACCCCTGGGGAGAGACCTTTCACCACCATGGAGTCTCTGCCGGCAGCCTCTTTCCAGCCTCCATCCTGCTGGAGCTCTGCGCTGTTTTCTGTTCATTAGTGCTAACCCCAGGCTGAGCTGCAGACAAGGCACTGCAGCATTTCTCTGATCTGTGACTTTCTCAAGGGAAAGGACTTTCATGTCCTTTCCACAGCCCTCGTTTTCCTGCGGCAGCTCCTTTCCAGCACCACTCCAACTGTACCTCTGGCTTTTTCTTTCCACCAGCCCTAACCCTAAGCCCAAACCTAGGCCAAGCCAAAGGCTAGTGATGCTGTTCATCCAGAGACTTCATATCGCTGTGAGGATAATTGTTTTAGCAGTCCCGTTGCCCCTTGGTCAGCTTTTTTCCAGCCCCATTGCAGTTGCACTTCTGTCTGTCTCTCAGTGCTAACCCTCACCCTAGTCTGAGCCACGAGTCAGGGACTGACTATTCAGAAATGCAGTATTCTTCAGAGGAGAACTGTTTTGGCAGCCCTAAGTTTGCTTTGGCAGCCCATTTCCAGCCCCACTCCAGCTACAGCTCTGTAGTTTCTTTCAGCCTTAACACTACATATGGCCATGGTTCTTCAGAGCCAAGTGAAACAGACTGCGAGAGCCTTGAGGCCAAGATCAAAGACAAATATAACAGAAAAGGTGTGGAATAAAGAATGAAGTACAGAAATAGATTGAGTTAGAGCAAAACTGTTAGGGATCCTGAGACTAGCCTCCCCATACCTTGGAGCTTCCTTTTTTAAACAGTAAGAAATGGAATCTACTGACCTGCTAGCTTGCCAAATGAAAGACAGGTAAGAGAGATCAGATGCGGAAGAGATCTAGAAATGCACTAGCACATAGGATCTTGGAGAAGAATTTGAATGAAGAGACCGAAGCAGAAGAATGCACTGTTATCAGGGAGGAACTTCCATATGAGGGGGCAGTTCCAATGGGATTCAAGGTCTGATTCTTATTTTCTGTGCAGCTTATTTACTTTCTTCTCTAGTAAATGAAAATCCAGGACTTTGAAGTCTGTAGCCGCAAGATCTTCTACAATTGCAAAAAAAATTGCCAGTTTCAGGCCACAAATACGTTGTTTATTTAGAGGCTTATAGTGTTTATTTTAGAGATTGTAACACTCTGTAATTGTTATGTACTAAAGGATTCATTATAATAATTACTATTTAAATTTATAATTCTGTTATTAATAGTAATAATTTATGCAAGAAATCAAACTTATCTCTCTCACTGCAGCATCATAATCATGTAAAAAAATCTCCTGGGACTTTCAAATAAGATCATCAATCCAGCTCTGTGCCAAATTGTTTCTTTAATAAATAGTTTTGCCAGAAGCTACCAAATTCATAAAGGGCCTCAGTGCAGAAAATTCAGTGGTTGAGGCTTTGCCATAGAAACTTGTGTGTTTTAGCAGATAGTCGTTTTCTGCAAGATGGTCAACAGTTTTAAAAAGCTCTAGCCAGCAAAATCACTGATTGTGCACAAGTGGGAAAACAGGGCCTCTTATATAACCAAGTCCCAAATCATCTAACAGCTTTTGAGTTAAAACCAGCAGATTGAAGCCTATCTGTTGGTGCCACAGTGAAATTACTGTTTTTCTCAGACAGGGACGCAATAGCTTCAGTCACCATGCAGCTTCATGTTACTGCAGAGCTTCACAGCAGCTGGCTGTGCTTTTGTAGTAGTTCAAGCACATGCTGACAAAAAGCATGGATAGCAGCATGATAGCAAGGCTCATTGGTGCGATGGCAGCCAAATACACACACAAAAATGTGCTTTTCAACTCTGATGCACTGTTCCCTTATGGCATTATGTTCATATGCACTGTGCGTCCAGCACTGTTTAGCATCTTCATTAATGACCTAGATGATGGACAGAGTGCGCCCTTAGACGATTTGCAGATGATACAAGACTGGTGGTTGTGCTGTTCAGAAGGACCTCAACAGGCTGAAGGAATAGGCAAACAGGAATTTCAAGAAGTTCAACAAAGGGAAGTGCAAAGTATGTACCTAGGGAGGGATAACCCCATGCACAAGAACAGGCTGGGGCCACCAGCTGGAAAGCAGCATTCCTAGAAGGGGCCCCGTGATCCTGGTGGACACTGAGTTGAACACAGGCCAGCGACATGCCCTTGCAGCAAAGAAGGCCAATGGCATTCAGAGCTGCATTAGGAGGAGTATTGCCAGAAGACTGAGGAAGGTGACAGGCAGACATGGAGCTACTGGAGTGAGTCCAGTGAAAGCCTACTAAGATGATAAAGGCACTGCAGCATTTCTTGCAGGAGGAAAAGCTGAGAGAGCAGGGACTCTTCAGCCCAGAGAAGAGAAGACTCAGATGGATCTTATCAATGTGTATAAATATCTGATGGGAAGAAGTAAAGGAGATGGAGCCAGAGTCTCCTCCGTGGTGACCTGTGATGGGACAAGAGGCAATGAGTATAAACTGAAATACCAGAAATTCCATTGAAACACAAGAAAAAACTTTTATTTTGAGGGTAATCGAACGCTGGAAGAGGTTGCCCAGAATCGCAGTAGAGTTTCCATCAGTAGAGAGATTCAAAACCCGACTGGGCATGGTCCTGGGTAACTGCTCTAGCTGGCCCTGTTTTGAGCAGAGGCTTGGACCTCTCCAACGATCTCCAGAGGTGCTTGCCAACCTCAACCATTCTATGACTCTGTGAAATGTGAAGATAAAGGTGATTCTTAAAGGACACACTTTTTTTTCAGGGGTGCTGATATGCACTAGTAAGAAGTGCTTAGAAAATATTAAACGTATTTTCTTTAGGCAGTATGTATAGAAATGATGACATTTCTGAAAAAAAACCCCAAAATATTCAAAAAATAAAAATCACAAACATACTTTGAAATGGGTGAACATTTCTTCAGAAATCAAAAGGATAAACCAGAACTTTTAGTGATCTACAACTTCTTATAATTTTAACAGACCATGTTTTCACCCGCAACAGGTTTTGCATTTGCTGGAAATTTTGTAATTTTATCTAGGCAGGAGCAAACACAGTTTGATACTAAAGGGTTAATATGTAATTATATATTTTGCAGCAGCAGGAAGCACCACTGTGAAGGGAGTTGAGAGTCCTTGAAGCCTGCCAACCTGATGCGGGAGGACTGCATGGCAGCTGGGAGGCAGCAGGACAGACCTTGTGCCCTGTCACTTGGCGGGGCAGGAGCTGGGGGAGCAGAGTGAGAGTGCACCGATTCGCCTCCTTCTCCAGCCTTGCTGCTTCCCGTGAATGAAATTTCCCAAACTATGCTGCTGCCACGGCATAAGGCAGGGAGGTCCCTGGCTGCTGTGCCCTTGTGGGGCTGGACTGCTGGCTAGCAGCCCCGAAGGGACTGGTCCGAGTTCACACTCAGTTCCCGTGCCCCAGTGAGCACATGCAGAGAGCTGAGGTCCCCCTCAGGTCTGCTGTGAGAAACATCACCTATTTCCACCCAGCGTAGTCAGCCTGTTCACACTGATAGCTGGTTTGTTAAGGAGTTTTGTTGTCCTGACAGAAAAGTGCCGATGGCCAGTAATGCAGTCATCCTCCAGGAAAATAACCATGTGACGTATTTTCAGCTATGCACTCTGCCTTGCCAGTCATCCCAAGCAGGACTGTGAAAAATCCTTACCTTTAGCTGCAGTCCTGGAAAGCAGCATGAGCCACAACAAGCCCATAATTGTGTTAATAAATAGAGTCACTGAGAATTTTGAAGTTTAAGCTTGTAACTCTGCAGCTCTGGCATCCTCTTGCAGAAAGAGACAGCTTGATCAAAATGTTCACATGGCTGTCTTCATCAGCAGAAAATAAATGAGTCTGTGGTTAGCACAATTTCTCCTTAGGGTGAACTTTGCCACTTAAGTTCTTTAAATTAGAGCTGACAAAAAATATTTTGAATGCTTTTTGGCTGTGTTGATGCTAGCATTCCAGATAGCTCTCCCAGCGTGTTACAAGGGACTTTCAGACTTAATCTGTAGCTCCTGTTTGTGTTACAAATGCATGTTTAATAAGTATCATGTTCTTATTTTAGATTAGATATCATTAAATGGTGTAGTGCAGTAGAGGGAATTTGTAGAGACAGTACTGATGTCTTTCTCAACTGGTTTTCTCAAAGCAAGGCAAGAGAAAAATATCATTAAACAGATCTCTCTTTGCCATGGAAGAATAAGGGATTTGGACATAACTGCTTCCATGCTGAGAACTGAATGGCAAGAGCAGGTTGGGATGTTCCCAAAGTGAAGCAGCATCAATATTTTTGACAAGTTAGAGAATTTTTGAGCTCTAGGTTTATTCTCCCACATCTCAAAACACAAATAAAATAGTTACTTCATTACAGTGACACTGAACGTTGCTGACACTGAAGTTATGGTTTTTACTTAGTTTGTTACAAAGTTTGCACCCTGTAAGTTTTAAAAAGCACTGTACAGAAATTCAGACACTTGTATGTGTGTTTTGTATCAAAGCAAAGTAACTTCAATGTAGTATTATGGCGGAGTTAAGAGAGTGAGCGTTGGTGAGAAAACATAATAGGTGCTGTCAAAAAAAAGCATCATTCTTGAAGAATTTCACATTTTATTTGTCTTGCTAAAACAAAATAAATGTATTGTGGCAGGCACGTCTGGTGTATAGTAGTGTTTTCAGTATCGTTTAAGAGATAGCTGGATTTTTCTGCATGTAAAAATGTGTTTTGGGCAAACAAAACTAGAAAGCCTTCTAGATAGCTATTACAGATATTTTCTGCTTTTAAAATAAATATATACACATTTGTGTAAAAGATCCTCTTAAAATAGAAAATAAATAATATATCTGCAGCTTCTGAAAGTCTGTAGAACAAAACAATACATCTCAAAGAACATGTTTTGTTTTAAATGACTATTTTTATACTGCTTGAGGTTTTCTGCCCTTAGTCATTCGTTTCCATGAAAACACTGCTATGACCACACATATGAGTTTGCTCTGTGAGTACTTTGCAAACTTCTAATTTCCTAAGGAAAAAAGTCCTTCAGGTACAACATAGGGAAACATGCATTTTATGTAACAGCTTTAAGTTAACTTAGGAACAGGTTCTGTTGTTGGGTTTCTTTTTTCAGTCAATAAGACATTTGTCTTCTTAGGCACTGTAAAGACAGGAGCTTTGTATCATGCTGTGGTGATAAAGAAGCTTTCGCTCTTCAAAGCCCCAAGAGGAAAAAAAGGATTCTAGGTAGGAAGATCTACTAAGAAATTCTTAATCATTCATATTTAAGCTCTATTTTGTAGAAATGACTTTGTTTTTATACTGTAGGAGAAGAAATGTCAGCCAGGTTATATTCACTGTTTTTATAGGTTGGATTCCTTATGGCCCTACCAATAATCCTGATGACCTTGTCTCAAATCTTTATCGGTTTCCTTAGGGAACAGCAGCACTGCCTGGTGTTGCTGCAGTCTTCTCAGGATGACTCGCTTGTTTGAGCACAACCATTTTTTCTCATTTACTTCAGGTCCTTCTCTGTTCCCTACAAGCACCCAGGCCTTTTCTCTCTTCTTCAGATTTTTGTCCAGGCTTCTCCTGGTCACAGTCCCAACACTTTTCTCTCACTTGAGAGAAATCAACACTTCCAAGCCTGCTTTGTCTCGCCTTTGCTTTCTCCCCGACCTTCATCAGTCCCCCCCATTCTGTTCCTTCTCCCAGACCAGCTGCTAAATCTAATCAACTCTTGGTTAAAGGGAGTTGCAATCCCTCCCTTGATTTTCTTAACAAGAAGTCCGTGTACTTTATTAGCCATTAAATGGGAATTTTGACATTAAAGAGCATTTTGTTTTAAAATATATTGTGGGATTTATTTTGCCTTAGGCAGCCTACAGCCATTTAAACATATGCCTTTGCCCTACCAAATGTTAATGATAAACTACTACTGCTATTATCTGCTACTAAAACAAAATTCAGAAATCAGAGAAAAGTTTGGTAGAAAATCTTACATATTCCGTTAATTACTCACTTTATAACTGATTTGAAAAATTGGGGGCTATGGCTAGCAAGTATATAAGCTTGTCAGGATGTCAGATCCCTGGTTCAGTAAATCGCTTCAGCTTGTGAGTAACTATGAGTAACTATTCCAATTGGAATAGCACTCTAATGTATTTAACGTAAAGCACATGCTCAAAACTGTTGCTTTAGTTACTGAAGAATACTGCTTTGGTTACTCAGAGGCTCAAAGATAAATGAAGATGAGTGCTTTGGTGAACAAGGACCTGACATTGTACAGTTATAAATGAATACATAAGACAGAACATTTTGTTCACTGAAGAGTCGATTTGAATAAATTGTATGTAACAGGACATTTGTTCTTCTTTGATCCATGTTTTTTAGTCTATAGCGTGAATTATGTATTTGCATCACAGTTCTAAAATATTTTTCTATGAAAAGGTGAAATCTACATGGACAGCATGAGACCTCTCAATCTTCAAGAAATTGTTATTTGTTTTGTTTAAATACAACAAATACTCATTTCCCTAAATGTTTGTGAACTTTATACTGCAGAAAAAAATGACCTGGGGCTTTTTCTAAAATTGCTGTTTGTGCTTTCTAATTACTTTTAACATGCAGGGCACTATTCTTCTGCAACTTCTTGAAAAAATACAATACTCTTTGATATTCACTAAGCTTTAATTTAGAGTGATTAGCTTCCACCTGGATTTTCTTCTCAGGAAGTTTATTAGTACATTAAAAGATGCAAATTAATTCATAATTCTTTTCAGTTCATTCTCTTGGGAACAATTACACAAGGAAATTATTAACGTACAAGAGAACAATAGTTAAAAATCTCAAAGGGCAATAGTGATGTGGAATATATGAAAACATTTAAACCAATCTAATAGCAGAACTTTGTTATAATAATAACAGTTCATGAAGCAATTTTAATTGTTCTTTATTTGTGGTCTGATTGCAGCCACAAGGTGCACATAAGGAATCAAAGACCTTGGCAAAATGAGTTGACAATCAAAGGCCCAGATCTTAGTGAAGTGCTGTGGAAGCTCAGTGTGAAAGTTGAGCACACGCTAACAGGGTTTCGAGGATCACAAAATATGCGGCTTCAATCAGTTCACTAGTTTCGATGTTTCTGATGTATACTGTTCCATGATGATCACATACAAGATTATTCATTTCAATATAAGCCTTTGAACTTGAGCCTCTGATAAATAAGCCAAATATTTTGATCCAGATAATGAAAATCCCTCAGGATCCTGTTAATATTTGATGAAAAACAGCAAACACACTTGCTTATTAGGCTTATTTTGATAGGCTTATTTTTCTCCTTTTAGTTTAGTGTTAAACAACTCAAAAGCTTTCCTTTTCAGCTTTCCTTTCATAATTTATCTTACATGCTTTTAATAGTACATGTCTGATGAAAATTTTAAATATTTTTACAATCAGAGTCATAAGACAGGGTATCACCAGGACACCTGTAATTACTCTTGGATATCTGCTTTTAGCACTCCCTGACATCTGGCTATTAATGAATAATACTGAGAGGGAAACACCTAATACCAACTCAAATGTTCTCAAAACATTTGAGAATATTATATATATATACACACACACACATACATATTTTATATATATATATATATATATATACACTCATATATATATATACACACATACACACACACACATATATAAAACAAGCATCACTTTTTGAGGGAAGTTTGCCCACCACATGGACACATGGACATTATCCTATATTAAAAAGAACTTCATTTTTCTTATACTTTAAGCACAGACACGTTAACATAATATACATATGTATATTTTAATATGTAGCCAACATATGTTGGCTAATATGAATTTCCTAGAGGTCACCACATGCAAAGTCTGATTGTAGCTTTACACCAGGACAAGATAATAGAGAAGATTAGGTTATGGATGTGCAAGTATAAAATAACTTGTATTATGGACATGTTCACATAAGTCTGGAAAATAAAATGTTCTACAAATAATTCTCAGTTCTCAGAATAGCATAAGAATTGAAATCCTAAAAACTAAATAACATGGCTTAACAATAGTAAATCCTCGAGAAGAGAAGTGGATGCAATAGGACATGCAAATCATCCAGGCAGAAATCAAATTCCTGAACACAATTATACTTTTTGTTTTGTTTTCTTCCAAAACTCCCCAAACCAAAGCCATTAATTTGATGAGGTACAGAAAGGAAAAAGAGAAGTTTCTACACATGAAAAAATGGTACTATTGAAAGTACATGTCAAATTCCTGTTGTCCTGCTCTACAGTTGCCTCATTGCATGAAAGCATTTCATAAATGTAGGCAGTTTGCTTCCAGAGGAGCAATTCTGTCTAGTGTTTCTCACAGTTCAATTAAGGTTACTGAGAGAAATCAAGGATTATTACCTATGTAATGCCATCATTCTGTATATTTAAAAGAACATATGGACTTACTGGAAAAAAAAGGAGTGGACATTTTATGCATAATTAATTTAATATCCCTGTGCAAGTCAAATAAATTCTACTAGCCTCTTTTAGTTAGTTTGTCCCCTGCTGATTTCTGCTAGAGACAGAGAGCCCCAAGACCTCATAGAGAAATTGGTGCCAAGGAACCAGAAGGACATTTCTGAGTGAATTCTGACAAGGGGCCATTATAGCTAAACGGTTTTCAAATGCAATTTTAATTACATGAAAATACCAGCAAAAGTTTTTGCTGAGGGCAGCAAAGTAACACATAAATATAACTTATTTTTTGCCGTTAAAAAAAAAAAAAAAACAGTTTTAGAAAAATTCAGAGAAAGGATATGAAACCTCACAGGACTGGGTCTCTGAGGAGGACTGTAATGTGCTGTGGCCAAGGAAAAGGTGAAGCCACACTAGGCTGTTTGTAAGCAAAATGTTTGCCCTCTAACACTGTGTTTCAGGCTGTTAAATATGAAAAAAGCCAATGGCATCAATTTGATTCTGAAAAGTCAAGTGCCTTTATAAGAAAACTCTCATTTAATTTAACCTGGACTGGCATTTCTGTAACTTTAAGGACAAAATGAACAGAGATATTCCATGTCTCCAGTGAAATGATTTCTTACATGGTGAGCACCAAGGTTCGATGGCAGAGATCCCTAAGTTGTTGCTGCTGTGATATGCCTCTTTAGCAGCAAAACCTACAACATCAGCCTAGTGTAAATTTAAGTGCAAGATCAATTTTTTTCCCTTTGAGGTGCACAGTCTTAAAGGATCAGGTAGAGCCCTGGAGAAAACAATATTCAAGTTAAATATCATCATTGTTCTGGAGAAATTACTTCAGTAGCTCTTCTGATTAATCATGGTCATTCCCTAGCCATATAGACAGCAGACAGAAAAAAAGGTGTCATCTAAGGACAGCCTTTCAGAAAGAGTTCCCCTCCCCTTTAAACAAGCACAGAGGCCTGGGCTAACATAAGCGCTCAGCATGTGAGAGAGAAAAGAAAGAGGTGCGATCTTGTAAAAATCAAGCTCCTGGTTTAGTTACAGTATTTCTAAGAATTTGGTCCTTAGCACTGTAGGCTTTTGAAAGCTAGCGTCTAATTAATGCCAGAGCAAAAGTCCTCATATAGTTGTTTGAAACTGTGAAACACAGAAGTAGCAAATCACCTTTTGAAAATGCAGTGATGCCTCCCTGACCCAGCAAGTTCACTTAGGCCACAGAAGTATCCCATGCCCAAGCAGGGGCCTCAGACTGAAGTGGCCAAGGTAGCAGGATGCCTCCTGTGGCGCAATCTCCTCCCCAGAAACCAGCAAGCAAATAGATGGGAATTTGGAAACTCAGCATGACAAAAATCTTTCTTCTTTGTAGTTGATCGTGTTTTATCTGTGATTGTAAATAAGCATGAGGGGAGCAAGTGCCATGAAAACCCACTGGTTTAGTTTTAAAGACATTTATGGGAAGATTCACTGACCGCTAAATGATGGAGAACAGTTATAATCCGTTACAGTTAGTTTACTACTACATAAGTAAAAATGTGCTAAGAACAGCACACTTGTTAAATTAAAGCCCACTTAATGATTACACAGCAGTTGGGAATAATATCCAGTTAAGGAGTAAGCAGTAAATGGATGTTTTCTTTAGAATCATTCATTTTAGGAAAATAAGATGACAGAAGCCCTTTACATTTTTGCTGGTTATAAAAAGAAATGAGCAAAAAGTAGACTAGGAGGGATTTCTTTTAAATGTTAATTTGTGGTAGATACTGGAATACTTATTGCTGCTAATACAGCCTCCAAGAGAAGGTTACTGGATCTAATTCTCTGCCCATTACAGCAGGTAGAGCTGAAGTCAGTAGTGTTACCTCAGTATATAACTCTTTTAACAGACTGAAAAAATCAGATAAAATACTGTTCCAGATACTATCTAGCTTAGGCTCTTGGTTGTTTGTTTCCCATCACCACAACATCTGCGAATGTGATGCATAAAGTCAATAGTAATAGCAAAGTCTCAAGCCTCAGATAAAGTTAATGTCTTCCTCTTTATGGGAATCAGGATATTATATGTATTAGTGTTATTTCTGAGGTTTGGGAGTACCTTTGGTAGTCCTGGGATGGTGAAGAGAATGAGAAGTATATGGGAATAAAGTGTGTGTATTATAAGTCCTTTTGGATGGAAAGGTGTTCTCCAAGGGTCAGGCATTGGAGTGTTTCATCAGGAAACTGGAAGGTACCCGAGTCTTACCACTTCGGAAAGATCATCAACAGAAAATACTTCACTTCTCCCATGTGCTTCAGCCAGGGCTTTTCACTTCTGTTCAAAGCTGTATCATCTGACCCCAAAACCTCAGAAGAAAGGACACTAAAGCTAGATGATCTGTAATTGAAAGGCTAAACATTTTGTAGGATTTCTGTGGTATATATGGTTGGATATACTGGAAAAAATATTTTAATTTCAAAAGGAATCACAAAATTAATTGCTAAAGTTATATTTAAAAGCAGTTCAGTCATTTCTAGGTATGCAAATGGCCCTCTATAGACTGTATCCTCATTTTCTCTCTTTATTCATAATGTATCTTTCAATAAAATACAGCATTTTTACACTGAGTACTTCTGTGAAAGAATTTGCATATTTTTTCAATCTTTAATGTGAAAAATACTCTACAGCAATCTCAATACAGCAATTCTGGATCATGTGTTGTCACCATCCTTTCAAATAGGAACCTTACAGAGGTAATTCTTTAGTGGCTCTGGGGCCACACTGTGACCCCCTCATGCCAGCGTGAAGGAACCGTGATGGTTCAAAGCTCGGCTCCTTTGGGTGTCTCTGGCAGAACCTGTTGTATGCCAGCTTTGCCCCCGGATACGGGCGCGAGGACAAGGATCGCCTAGGACTGGCATCGCTGCGGACGCCAGTGTAGGCTGAAGCAGGCCGACGGCTGTGAAGCAGTCTGCATCCGCCAAAGCCCGGCAGAGCAGCGCTGCCCGAGACGCACCCAGAGCATGGGGATGGCTTCCCATGGCAGCTGACAAGTTGCTAAGATATCCTGATTCAAAGTTACGAACGAGGACTCCCTCTCGGTCTCTAGCTGGCAGCAAATGCCTCCCCACACATCCAGACTTCACGTTTATTCTGAATGGAGAAATGACAACCTGTAAAATGGATCACTGCTTTGGTAACTCACTTCATACATGAGTATCTTCATACTGAGGTGTTGCTTCATCCTTATATTGTTGTTCTTTTTATATACATGTTGTAGTTTCATGAGACTGGACAAGGGGATTTGCAAATGTAAATGTATTCGTTCATTGTTTAATGATGCTTGCATAATTGGTGGCATATGGGATCTTAATGAACACTACATGCAGTATGCTGTTTGTCTAATAAGAACTTTAAAGTACATCTTTTTGTGATTTGTGTACGATCATAAGAAGGCTGAAATTAGTGAAATTACAGTATGATTCAGAAAAAGGCATTCTAGCATTTCTGCCTATTCATAAAGGAAGACTGCACATATAGCAAGATGGATTTAAACGTTATATTTATAGACACCATAGGTAAGGACTCAGAAAAGCACTCAGTATTGATCAAAATGAGAGCCACTGAATGTCACGAGGAAAAAAACAGCGGAAGAACATTTAAAAACATCACTGATTTTGAGTTTTGGCCTTATCACTTGAGAAGTGTTTTGCCAGAAATGATTTGGCAAATGAAACTTTGGCCAAATAGTGTTAACTAGTCAGAGAACACTTAAGCATAACTTGAAGTGGAAAGGGCTTTTTTGAGACTATAAACGGAGTTAGGCTTATCATCAGGCTTATGATGGAAAGCAAGGCTCACCCTTAACTGTGAAGCATATACAACCTCGGCATAATAGTGCTACCATGTAATTTATTCATCTAAAATATTTCATCTTACTACAGATAACCATAAATTAACCCATAAATGTGATGAATTCACAAATACTTTAGGCTCTGAAGGGCATATTCTATAGAAAAGCAGCAGAAACTGCTGCCCATGAAGACTTAACATAACTAGATAATTTTAAAGTGCTTAATAGTATTTATTTGTAAAAGGCAAGTCATTAAAGCTCTGCTCTGCAATTTGGGTCTTATGAATCATTTAGTATGCAGTCAGGAAAGTTGAAATGTCCTAATAAAAAATAAATACTCAAAAAACTCAGATATTTAGTGCCCACATTCTTGAACAGAAAGTAAATGCCAACATGCAATGTTTAAATAAGCTGTCCATACCTTCTCCATCTGTTTTATAAAACATTTTTTTCTTCTTCCTAAAACTTGACCTACCATTTCATCAAAAACCCACAGTAGACGGCAAAGGGTGGCAAGTTTTTAAACTGGAAACAAATCAAAAGCATATATGGATAACCGTCTTACACATCTTACTGAATTTTAACCTAGAAAGAACTTCTGTACAACACAGGCTCTAAGATCTCAAAAGATTCCTGACTCAACTCTAGAACTTCTAAACAAGGTGAAATCTCAGCATTTTACTTTAGGAAGACACCCATTCTGTAAAGGGTAGTGGGCTACATCCAGGTGGAATCTGATTCCGTGGCTAGAAATCTTGAGTGTGAAAAATGTATGTTATTTCCAGCCTGTGTGTCCCTGTTTTGTGTGGGAGAAACTGTTCTCCCACTAGAGCGCCTCAGACATCGGCACAGGAGAGCTGGAGCAGTGCTGCTAGCCCATCTCTAATGCATCCGTTGGCATGGCAGGATGTAGCTACATTTGTCTCAGTTTCCCCAGTGATTAACTTGGTCCACAAATGGATTTAGACTTAGATACCCTGTTAAAATTCACTATATCTCTCCCTAGTCACATATGCCAAAGGTGCGTTGTAAGTACTTGATGCTGTATCCTTAGGACCTCAGATACAAATACGGAGTAATTCTATACAAAGCTACTGAACTTTAGTTGGGTCAGCAACAAGAATCCTGACTTTTATTACAGTCTTCCAGAGTAAAACTGAGCAACTCACTTGAGGATGAGATTTACCAAAGGAAGCCAAAGGAATAAGCAGCTCTTAAAAACTAGGGCAATCTGGGTATCTACTTCCTTTGGCTGCCTTATTTTCTTTGTATCTCACTGTCCACCACAGTAAAAATGGTGATTCAGTGATACTTTTTAGCAGGAATAGAACTAGTTGATTGTAAAAACAAACCCAATGAAATATTCAGTAATGAAATGGTCAAGTCACTAAATAATGCATTCAGCTGGCTCTAGTGGTTGACCTTTGTGAAGTTCCTTGGGGGTGAAATGCAAACTATTATCTTTTCTATAGTCTATTCCTGGGGAAACATTGCTATGAGAACTCTGTATTTCACAATGAAAGCAGCTCATTTTTTAGCTTTAATTATGCATATTCTTCAGTAGGTGGCCTTCTTCCTTCTTAGGAGGTACTGAATCAATAACCTGGCATAGTGCTAATGGGCACTGTGCTGCTTGAGGTGCCATCTTTCAGAAGTGATGCTGATAGCAAGGTCTCTTTTCTTTGTGATTCTGATGGCTTTTGTGGCACTTTTATTTTTCTTTCTTTCTTTCTTTTTTCTTTTCTTCTTTTTTTTTTTTTTTTTGATAATGGAAGTGTTAGCATCAGTGTCTTGCCCAAGTTAGGTAATTATGTTCTGTCTCTCTAAATTTTCCTTTGTGCAGTTTTCATTGAATACAACGTTCTTCTCTTTCTGCCCTAGGTTGTTTGTGTCATTGCTGGGCACTCTTAAATAACCACAGACAGCCACATTTCAGCTGTGTTCCGCCTCACAGACGGCTGCATTTCAGCTATGGGTGAGGCAACTCCTGCACATGAAATTTGTGAACCATTTCCAGAGAAGGAACCACAAGATCACTTGCAATTATTACATGACAATATTTACCTAGATGAACTCCAGCTTCTCTGGTCTGCTCCAGTAGTTTGCTCTAGTAGTAGTTTGGTTTGGAATTTAACTACCAACCTGAAAACAGGCAGTGGTGGGGAACACCACCCCTTCTCAGGTCACAAGACTCACGCTTGGGAGGCCCTTTTGGGCAAGCCAAAGGTCTTTACCCTTCTTCTGAGAAGGTAAGCTGGGACAAGCAGCCTCCCTCTGCAACAAAAGGCAGTATTTAACCCAGAATTTAACACATTAATCCTCACAAAGGGATGCAGGGAGGCAGAGCTACCTGTCCCAGTGAGGGGTGTTTCCAAACCAGCGTGTCTTGGGCTTCCTTCCTACCGCCTCTTTCCTCTTTGGGGGCAACCTGTGCCACCCCTTCAACACACAAAGTCAGATAGGCTCTGCTTGAGACTAGAAACAAAATTAGTATCAGAGGAGACATGTGCAGTAGACACTATTAATCCAGAGAAGCAAAAGGCTTGAAACCTGTATGTAGACATTGCTGCTGCTCAGAAGCGAGGTGAATCAGCTGAGAATCACTCTCCTGAGTTTCTCCACATGCACATGCTTTTAGGTGCTTTAAGAGAGAGGAAAAAAAGCGGGGGAATCACATGCTACAACACAGAGCATGCTGCTCTCATGGGAAATAGCCTCCTGAGGGTATAAATCAAGGTAGTCAAGTTTTCATCATCTGGATTGAAAAGTAGGCTAAAAATAAATATTAAAAAACTACGAAACAGAGGTGTACTTCAGATGCAAACAGTATAACCACAGCTATCCAAAACAGGCTTATGGCTTTATCTCCTTATAGTTTCAAAACAGTTCATGTATTCAAAGTCTTAACTTGAAAAATAAAATCATAGAAGCAAAATTTCCATTGCTGTAAATTAGAAAGACTCCACTGATTTTCCAATTTACTCTAAGTAATCATAATTATGTATTGTCTCACTTTTCTTTAAAAACAGAGCTTCAGGCTTTGAGGCTTTTCATACTGACATTTTGTTGCTCTTACTGCCATCACTCTTGCTATTTTTTAAAAAAATACAGCATGCTTTTAATGGTTAATTTAAATCTATTCAACCTTTCCTATTGCTACCCAAAGATATTTTGCATGTGAAAATAACAATTTGGACCCCAGATCACCACCATCTGCTCATTTGTGACAAGATCCAACTTTTGTCACAGTGAAAGGGAGTCTTTATGAAGCCCTCAATGGGAGCTGGATCTTGCCATTAGTCATGAGACCATGCGATAAAGTTGTTCTCATTTTCCTGATAAAAATGAGATAATTCCTTTATCCATCACTATTACTGTTTTGTGATGTTCTCCAATGAAAAAACTAAAAGAACTTCATTCTTTTGTGATTTATCCTCTGTACCTAAAGCAGCTGTTGTGTCCCAGATATATGGGGTGTGTCCCCTGTCCTGGTGTGCCAGAAATAAATGTCATTACAGGTTTGCTTTCATTCAGCATCTGGAAGGGAGGCTAAGTTGGTAAGTGTGTTGTTTTTTGAAACTGCTGAGCTCTCCTTACTGTGGCCTTCAGAAAAAAATATGCTGCAATACTAGGGTTTTAGCTGGGTAACAGAATCAAGCAGCTTAAGAAAAAAAATGAAGTCAGTCATCGGCAGAAAGCGGAGATTAAATAATTGAAGTAATCTGCCTTGTGTAAGTAACAGCAGCAAGAAAAGAAAAATAGGTTTTAAACTTGCATGAAGTTTCTCATAAACTGTAATCCTGAAGGTCTTTGATAATAATAATAATAAAAACCTGTCTGTTCAAAGACGAGTATGTGGGAAAGAGGAAAGTTGTTAAGATGACATCCCACTTTGGATGGATCGCTTTTCCTTCTAATGAGGACACATACCAATCACTGCACAGCACAAAGGCAGACTGCTGCTGCTCTCTAAGTTCACTTTTGACCCTTAAGTACAGTGCATAGGGGTAGGAAGTTGCTTCTTACTTCAAAATGTTTCTGAAAATCCCATTGCCACTCTCAAACTATCTCAATGCACTTTTGCAGACATGGCTCATTTCACTTTAAAGATATTTCATTTTTCTAACTTAGATCCAAAAGATATTTCATTGACTTTCTCTGAGAAGTATGACAAGTGCTTCAAGTTCACAGCCTCAAACTCTCACACATCTCATATTAAAACCACAGAGTTCCTAGTAATTACTGCTTCAGATAGACACATGCTCTTATACAAGTGGGTAAGCTGAGAAAAGCTAGCGCTTTTAACATGCATAGTAGCAATTACTTCTATTACAATTCCATAGATAATTTGATCATAAAATTTTTCAAGTTTGTAGGGTTATGAGGTAGGATTTTGCCTTACATATCCTGATTGCCACTATGGTCTAGTATTGAGAAATCATGGTACTCCAGAGACTGTTAGCATGAATGCAAGAGGGGAAAATTTTGAGTATTTTCAAAACTGGCAGCAACTGAAGGAAGGGGGTTTATTTCTGCTATGCAGATATGAGCTGGGATTTGTCTGAGTGAATTACAGGTCTACAATACAAATATCTGTAATCTGAACTATTTAGCTAGGCTCCCTTTTCAACCAAGGAGAGAAATGAGCAATTCTAGATTTCCTCTCCTCCTAAGGTAGAAAGTGAAAAAGCACAGATGAATTACGCTATAGAAATAACTACTTTTGTCCCATGGCTATATGAGAGCATACACTCCTAATTCTGATGCAGAGATGCTAAAAGGCTGGTGAGCTGCAACTGACCCTTAATCTCTACCTGAATTCCTCATCACTTAGAAATCAATGTTGCCCAGGCACCGCTCCTTTTAGCTGATGCTAAATGTAGCCTCTGACTAACCTGCATAAAACTACTCAGTATGAAGTAGGTGGTGTCTGAGTATGAGAAGGAAACTAGACAAATTTGTACAAAATGCAATGTATGAAAAATTCCAGCCCAAAAAGGAGACACCATGCTTTGCATCATTCTGGCGGTGGTGACCTCAGTTACTTTGCATGAAAAATGAGGTATGGAGAGACATACCTGTAGCAGACAGGTATGAGTGACATCCTCATTCCACAGAAATGAAAGGCAAAACATGCAATCCTGAAGGGGCTCAGGACTTCAGCCCTTGTCTGAGGCAATGGCACATTTCTAGCACAACTACTGAAAAGAAAAGAGCTCGCTGGAGTCCGTCCAGCCTCTGGGATGCATTTCAAGAAATGTCAAGAGGTTTAAGTCCCTGTTGATGAGTTCACTGAAGGTGAAGTTGAGCCTGCAGAATACAGTGGGGATAGCAGGCTGAGGCTGATGAGCCAGAGTTATCCCCAAATTACCCTCGGTCACGGGCCCATAATGAGGATGAATGTTCTGGCGAGGGATGGGCTGCAAGCAGCTCTCCCTTATATCTCTAGATAGATGGAGAAAAAATCAAGGAAAGTAGCAGAAGCTTTCCTATTCAGGCCACCTTGTTCAAGCCCAGCTACTTCATACTGGCCCTCCTCTGGCCCCAGATCAGCCACTGCCTACCAACACTTGGACAATTCTGTCCAAATCCAATTATAGTCAGTGGTGGTGGAGAGCACAGAAGAAAAATCAGGTCATACACTTTTAGCTAGGCAGCTAATTCAGAGCTCAGCAACAGTCAGTGGGAGGAACTTTTAAGTAGTATGTGAGAATACAGATGTCAAAGGTAGGGGATCTGCGTGCAGATTGTAGCTTGACACAGCACAAACAGCTTACGACCTTCACCTCCATGAAATACCTGCCAGGCAGCTGTGCTAAACAAGAATCTCCATGCAGTGTGTCTAATACACTGAACCTCTTTTCAGGCCAGCCAGACTTTGTACCCTTTTTCCTAAACGTTAGAAAATGAATTGATTACAACAGCATTCATGCAAGAGCAACATACCTGTTGCGACTGATGGAGATAACAACAAAAGATCCCATGAGGTACTACGTGTTTTACTCACAAAAAAAAAACCCCTCCAATCCTGTAACAAATTCTTGCTTAAATTTACACACAAGGTGCTCCACTGAAATCTAATCACATGCCTAAGTCCTTTCTGAATCAGGGACTAGTAGTGCACAAGAAATGTGTTTGTCTCTATCGATAATACAGATCTCTTTAGGACAAAGTGTAAAAAAGAATCTGTTCTAACTGTTTGAACTCCTTGAGGAATTTTAGAAGTCAGATCTGGATTTTGGATGTCAGATCTGGATTTTAGCCAGAGTACAAGGACCATCACCCTACTCTGTCCAATGCTACTCTGAGACATTTAATAATAGAAGATAAGCAGGATTTTGTCTCTATCCCTGGTCACGACAGCATCTGAGAAGCTCAATACTCTGCTTGGAAGGTCTAGACTTTTTAAATTAAGTTCTTTACCTGGATGAATAACAGTTCAGCAAAGCCAGAAGAGCAGTAAGACTGAGGCATTAGAGTGGGAGAACGAGAGCACAAGTTCTAAAGTTCTGGCAGACCCAGTCTTTAGACCTTATCCCTGGTGACCCAGAAGACAGAAACCTATTTAATGTGTTACCATGAAATTACATAACCCCAGGCCCTCCCAGGCTCTTTTACTAACCTGCTAGGTCTCAATGTCTGTATTAATACGGATGAAGCCACAAGCAATATATAACCTTTCACTTTATTACAGAAGGATAACTGCTCTTACAAACAAATAAATAATGAAAAAACTTTAAATCACATTCTCATACAGATCATCTGACAGCCCCTGTTGCAAGTTGTGATCCCATCAAAACCAGCTATCTAAACTGTGCCACAAATTTAAGAGCGGTCATACTAAATTGTATAACCTGTCTTATTACAGTAGTAAGGTGTGCATTTGAATATCACCAGAGTCTAGAGTTTTGGGTTTGCTCAGTGCAATCTTTAATTGAATGAGGCCAAATTTCATAGAGTTCATTTCAAATATTACTGCTTTTTATGCTCAGATCCAACAACTGTCACATGGCATCAGATCAATGGTCCATCCTACTTCTCTACCAGCCATGGTCTCTTGGCAATATAGCTCTAGTGTAAATAGTGAGGAGTGATGAAGAAAAAATATCAAATCAAACTCTCTCCTGACTTTGGGGAAACATCAAACATGTATTTGGACTTAAATGTGACCCTATGCCAGCAAATACGACCCTAAACCAAAGCAAAACTTAACTTAGGATGGGTGTTCCCACTGCTTCGAGAAATCATGACCAAAATGCAGTTCTGTTTGCACTCTCTTGCAACAACCTTTTCTATTGAGCTTCCATTTAGAATCATACTTCTGAATATACAAAATAATAAACATATGATAAAAGTGTTGTCAAGGTGCATCCTTTTCCCCTTCCCATTCTATGCTTTGCAATAGTTTACAAGAAGCATAGAAATACCAGGAGCCCTGCATTTATTGCAGCGCTGAACGGCAGGTGAATCCTTTCTGGTGTAGCTCCCATGCAGCAAGCCTCAGAGACGCAGAGCAGAGTGCCCTTTCGTCCCCCGCACAGGAAAAGAGGAGTGCTCATTTCCACCTTGTAATTCAGTTCAGGTAATGCCTTTTAAATAATACACACTCCCTTCCCACAACGCAGTCATTTATCAGTGTTATCAGACAACTGCTCACTTTTAGCTGTTAATAGAAACACAGTCGTCTGCCAAGTGCCTTCTGTACAAGTGGGATTCAGCACATCAAAACTGGAGGGAAGAAGTCTGGCCTCTCGGGCTCTCACAGGTAGCTTCTGACTGCCTTCCCAGAACCAGTGAAGAAGTCTGGGCCGGGCCATCAGGCACCTTAACCTTAGAGGAAGTGAAAAGTAAACGCCTTTTAAAGGCAAGTAACTTCAAACCCACACCATTGCCAAAACCTCTTCCCCTAAAAGAAGCCTTACGTTAGAAATCCAGCATCCGCTTTCATCTATATACACCACAAAAAATCAAGTCTATTGATATGAAAATCTTGAAACAGCATGAAATGAAAAATTATATCAATATTTTACTGAAAGTCTAGACCCACTTTTATGTCACGTAAAGATATTTTAAAACACTGGGACCGAGGTGGTGAGAGAATAAATGGACCATAATTTAATCTCCTCTCCACCTATCTAGTTGCATTTCAGAAAATTAAACTGTCCTGTTTTACACTGATGGTTTTATGATTCTGTGCTTCCCCGAACTGAAGAGTTTCCCATGTCCTTGGAAAAGATGAAGGCGACACTTTCTCTGCACCGAGCTGGTGAAGCAAACACAGCGCTCTGCAAACGGCTAGAGCTGCTATCGAGCGGGCCTGCCGCCCGCTCCCTGCAGGCCCACGCGCAGCCCTCCGCGCAAGACCCAGGCCGGAGCGGCAGGTCTGCCTCCGCCCCAAGGCTGGGAGCCCTTTCCCTCCTCTGCTCTGCCCCGGAAACACCTGCCCTGGCCCGCTTAGCCCAGCGGACCCTCTCCTCATGCCTCACTTGCAGGATGAGCTGCCAACCTGCCACGCTGCAGACGGGGCACTTGCCCGTGCCCAAGGGGGACGCCAAGGCTGAGGCTCCCGGAGCTGTGGCCACCCTTCCCGCAGGACGAGCAGGCAGTCAGGGACGAGGCCCAACCGCTCTCGCGCTGCAGGTAGCTGCTGGGCTGTCTCAGGTCTTGGCTAGGGAGAAGCTTTCCCCTCCGTCTTCCCCCAAGTTCCTTTGTGTCCGTCCAGCACAGACCCTCCTGCCCCACAAGTCACGTGAGTGCTGCCTGATGTAGCAAGCTCTGGAGCAGCTGGAAAACATAAAGCTTTGCTCTGAGCTGTTGTCTGAAATATGCTATTCAGAAAAAAATAACTTTTTTTTTCCAGTAGAGGAGCTGGAGATAGAAGCCAAACCAAACCAAAATAAATAAAAAAGAAACCTAAAGAAATAAATGGTACCCATCTACCATCCCAAATCCAACCTTACTTAAGGAGCCCTTTCCATCACGCTTGGGGTTCAGTTCTGGGTCTGCAGCCCATACGGTCATTTACTTTGACTTTGGCAGCATTTTTAATTCCACACAGCCACAAGTGCTGTCAGACTCCAGAGGATAACAGAGAATCAGCCTGGAAAAACATTTTGTTTTTCCATGTCCCAAAGTCTTTTCAATTGTTCTGCCTTTAATAATCCATGTTTGCCTTGAGTTCCCCACTTTCAGAGTCGAATCCTTCTGATTTTTTTCCATCAATTGACAAGATGAAGGGTTCTTTTTCTTAAAACATACATTTTAACAGATCCTGTATGGAATATGCTCAGTTGTGTCAGCGATCTGGAAAACGTGCTTTGTCTTTCTTCCAGAGAATATGCACATTTCAGATTTCCCTTAAGCTTTCATAATTATTTCTGATCTCAATGGTTTTATTTTGCCAGCCCAGCTGATACCAACCAGATGAGAGAAATGATTTGAGAGTGGATTTTGTCTAAGAGGGGGCAGAGGAGAAAACCAGTGAGAAAATTATGGTAATTTCTCATTTCATTGTAAAGACATGTCGTGGGTATTTTGCATATTCTGGCTGCGAAGTAAACAGAGCCATAATCAGATGACATGTCAAGAAAGGCTTGAAATGCTATTTAGGACTTAAAACGTACGTGTTCACTAAACAAGAAATCTTTCCTGTGAGGAATGCTGAAAGGAAAGCACTAGATCGGGCACCTTGTGCAGCAAGTCGAACCCATTCTCCCAAGTGCTGCAAAGACCAGAGTACTGAACACAACACAACATGTTTATGCATGGGCAAGCAGGGCAAGCAGGTGTGTGCATGGCAGTAGCACATACACGATACATTAGTTTAGGATGCAATCCCTGTAAATAAAAAGCCTGCTCCTGAAGAGACCCTGGCATGCTGAGAGACCTCCTTTTAGCATTTCATTCAGCCCTGCTGCCGCATCAGCTGGCATGCGGGGCGCACGAGGCAGGCACGGTCAAGGTACAGGGCGCAATGAGCCCCATCACTGCGCTCCTCCGCCTCAGATAGAAAGGGTCATCAGAGCGGGTATGGCTTCCTGTGCCACCTGCTGAAGAAGAGAGGAAACTTGGGGTACTTAACATTTTAGAATAAAATGTCAGCTTTTCCTTCAGCTGCATTTGGTGTCTGAACAAACTCCAGGGCATAAACTCCAGTGCCAATTTAATACAGGTTTCTATTTGTGGAGACTCATTAACGTTGTACACAACTGCTGTAAAAAGGTTAAAGTCTTGGCAGAAAACAATAGCAACTGCTGATTCAGTGCTAGGAAGTCTCCAGCCCTTACCTGGAGGCTCTCCAGGTGGGGAAGCACCGCGGTGCTGAGTGGAGTGCCAGATGGATGCGGGTGCAGCGCTGTCCTGGAGTTGTGGGATGGCAGGAGGGCCAGGTTGATGCCTGCCAGCTGGCAACACCACACAAACCTCCTGCAGCCCAGCACCGGCTACCAGCATCCCAGCTCATTGCCACGGTTGCTCTCCACTAAATTAACATGCTTATACCCTTTCCTTAGGGATGTGCTTTAGTCCTTTATTGTGGCTCCTTGGTGGCTCCTGTTGCAGACCTGTCCCGCTAATGGCTTTGCAGTGGGAATGCCAGGGAGAGGACCAAGAAAGGCCTTAAAAATGAGATCTCACCATTTTGAAGGCCTTATTTCATACTAGAATGCATACTGCAGATTGCCTCTCTTGCAATTCCTTTGGATATGAGGTGTTATCTTGACTCCTACTCCCTAGATTGAAAGAAACTCAGGAAAAACTTCCAGTTCCATTATAAAGGATCTAGAAAGAAACAAAAGCAAAAATGTAAAAGTGTGAACCTGGAGAGGCACAGCCATTGTGAAAGTTTTGATCTGGTGCAGGTCTTGATGGCCCAGACTCCCTTTTCATTACCTGCATCTTTCCTTACCTCAGACCTACAGTCTATAGTATAAAATAGAGATCTCCAAGTTCTTTCACTGAGGCTAAGAGCAGACACTATTTTAGAAGTTAATGAAACACTTTGAGTGAGCGATTTGGCATGAAATGCTTTCCATCTCCCAAAGATCTCAAAGCACTTTACCATTCAAATGAAGTGATATAGATGGCTTATTCTCTCTCTGCTCAACTGTAGCCACTGAGGAGTGGACTGCAAGAAACATTTAATAGTTCCCTCTAACCCAACATAAATCTTTAGAAACGTAATTGAAGGATACCTCTCTCAGTTGAAATGGGAAGGGGAACGTAGGTGTAAAGAATTTAATTATCTGGGTTGCAATTTGACATGGGGAGTGTATCACTCTTTCTTTATATGCCAAATTTATCCACTTTGAGTAGCATTGTGCATACAGCATATACAGCAACTACTGTTAAAGTGCTTGAGCCTGAAATTACTACCTGACCTGAACAGCTTCCTGCAGGAATTAAGTTATGCAATTAACATAGCTTAATGCATTTGAAAACCTTATTAGTTGAGGGGCAAAGGAGAAACAATAGGGTCTTCAATCCTCTGCCTGAAGGACAGATAAGATGGCACAGCTCCAGGAGAGTTGTGTGTCCTTGGTCCTCTCCCTGGCATTCCCACTGCAAAGCCATTAGCGGGACAGGTCTGCAACGGGAGCTGACAGTCGGAGGATCTGGTCAACGAAAAGCTCCCCGAGAAGCAGATGCTGGTTCTCAAGCCAAGAGGAAGTTCCACTTTATCTGCTGCCTGGAGGGTCTTACAGGTAACACTACAGAATTCACTAGCTATAGTAATTTCTCTTATATTTATTTTTTCCCTAAAGTCGTAACAGGAGGCAGCAGCCAACACTGAGCTGAACCTAGTAAGGCTATCAGTATTCAGTTATAGTCCTAGAATCAGGAAAAAAAGAAAATCAGTCAGGAAAGATCTTGAAAAGTCACCTGGTTTTGTTTCTTGCCCCAAAGCAGGCTCTCTACATCTACAGCATTTTTGATACAATCTAAACTGCTTTTAGAGCCCTCCGCTCCTGGTGCATCAAGTTATCTTGAGAAATCTGCTCCAGAGCCTTACATCCTCACTGTCAGAGAGCACTTCCTCCCATCTAGCCTGCATCTCACTGCCCTGTCCACAGCAGAAATTGGGAGGGAGCAATGCAATTGCATTCAGTTTAGACTATGCTTCCTTTAGGAGATGGGAAGGAATATGTTTTGGCTGGCGCTATATTTATGGAGAGAAGCAAGAAAAGGTAGGATTGAGAAAAGGAAGGAAGGCAGGAAGGTAGCTGAAGCATTGGGCAAAGAAAGTAATTTGCAAGTGACATTTTGCCGAGTTAAATGAATGCAGATTTGATGAGAAGTAGAAGCGCTATCCCGCACAGTCAGCAGGCAAACCCTAGTTAGGCAGGATGCCCTATTAATAGAGTTGTACTCTTGATTGAATAGGTACAATTCTTCCTAATATTGCAGGAGGTCAACAAGATGCCTACAGTGTACAGCCAAGGTGTTTCTCACAGTATCTCACACACAGACACACACCAAGCTTTGCTTTGTACAGTTTTTCACTTATCCATATACATTCTTGTGCAGTATACAGACACACACAGTTATAACCCGTGTGGTTCCTCCATCTACCTTCTGTCATTTTACAACAGGTATTACTTACTAGGTGACCAGGTTTAGAAGAAAGCAGGGTTAACGCATCCTCCTTTAGAAAAGTAAGATGGTATCTAGCAAGCCAGGGTCAGCTGACAAAAGAAGAAACCAAAGTAACACAAAACAAATGAATAGCTTGTGCCATTTCATAACATACATCTCCCAGCAGATGCCAGAGGTAGTTACACAATTGAAGGGAGCACTCACAAAATTCGACTTTTATCTCATTGCTTCCAGCCGATGTCTGATAATGTATAAATAACATTACCAGCACCCACACAAACTGATGAGGTTTGGAGGTGCATGCATCCGCATGCCCAGTGAAATACCAATTTTGCTGCAAACTTGAGATGTGTTAGAAGAGAAGGGAAGATGTTTATCTCTCTAAAAAAAATGGGCCCTCAAAACACACATACCAAGGTGCTACCTATAAGCAACAAAAACCACATGCTAGACTGAAGAGCCGGGTACTTAAGGATGTTCTAAGTGTCCCTTTAGGACAGCAGCCATCAGCCTGATTCCAGCCTGATTCCCAGTATGGAGTGGCGGCTCCCTGGCATGTGCCTCGCTCCTTACAGCAGCCCAACAGCTTCAGGTGCCATGAAACTTCAGTCCTGCAACAGCAGGCTCAGTGTGTGCTACCGCTGTTAAAAACAGAGCGCAGCGTAAGCGGGACTGACATCATTGTAATGATAAGTTTTAACAGGCTCAGCCAAAATAAGCAAGAAATCAGAATGAATCTGTGCTGCGTTTTGTTTCCCATATACTCACGGACTCACATTTTTCCACATGCCCCATACATGGGCTGGCTCCTCAAGGGACCTTTCACACGTGGCCTGGGCTTATCCCATTTCAGTGCTCACAGTGAGTGATTTCTTTATGAATTCTCCTTTGCTTAGGCTCAGCAACACCCTATGATTAGGGACACTCACCTGCATCTTAAAATGTGCTAAGCATATGGTGAATACCATCAGCAAAATTTGGCAAGAAAATAGGTGGCTTTGGAGGCAGGTATGGAACAAGAGAAAAAACATCTACAGAGGAGCTAAAACAGCAAAGAGAGAAAATGAGCTACTGATACTTTCCAAGGATACAATCACATGAAACTACCTTGTTAATTTTGTTTTTCTTCAAAGGTATCTCAATTTATCAAAACAAGAACAGTCTCTGAGAGGAACAACTCTGCCAACCAGACCAACAGCATTTATGATAAGTAGATTCAATTTATGAAGATGGCTTTAGGTGCATTGAGATAAATCACATTATTGTAGTTTATCAACAGAATAAATATATGCAATAAAACAGGGTTACAATGGCAGCAAAACGGACGGAGATCCTATTATCTATAAAGAATTTCTCATGGCATGTCAGCTATAGGAAGTGCAGACAGCTAAGTTGGCTGCAGAGAGGAAGAAGATCAAAGGAGCAATGGGGCATTTGAGAGAGTGCAATCCAGAACATACAATCAAAACACAGCTTTCAGTTGACTCTTGTAGTTTCTAGCTCTTTCACCTGCAATTAGAAAGAGTCTTCTAATTGAATTAGTCTTACTTCAGGAGGCCTTCAGGTGTATTTGGTATTTGTCAGAAAAAAAAGATTAATTTGGAAGGGGGGAACAGTCTGGACACATAGGCAATGGTGTCTGACATTGTCATAGTTACGTCACTCACATCACAGCCATGAAGAACTTGCTTCACGTGAAAAGCCCATTTCTATGAATAAAACCATATGAGATGAACCATTTTGCATTTCATCTTGAGTATCTTTTTTCAAATGAAACAGTGCAACACTTCAAAATTTCCTGCCACTGTGCTTTGTGATTTTGCATCCAAACCCATTCTGTTCCCCAGTACAATGGCAATTAGTTTAGAGGTACCAAAGTCTGAGATAGGCCTATGGTCATCTCTGATACCAAGTGTTGACATTGGTCATATAACTTTTTTGCTGTTCTTTTCCCTTATAACAGAAATGCTGTTTTTTAAACTAAAGTTGAAAAAATAAATTCATTACAAGTCTATCTTACGAAATTTCAGGGTGCTTTGCCACTGTACAAAGAAAAAAAAATCTAGAAAATAGGACACGTTATAGTAGCATCTGCCCATAATGCTTTTGTAAATAAAAATGTGCCATTTTACATATTAGTTTGTGATACTGCACATATGGACTAGAAAAACAATCCATATGAAACAAAATCTCAAAACAAGAAAGAATGTAAAGTAAGTTTTATTTTCAAAAATCTCCCTGTAGTTTATCCTTCACAGAAAATATCACAGAGATTTGTATTTCTCCAAAATAGAAGAAAATATTTAACTGCTAGCACTTCATAGCGCTGAATTCTGAACTTTGGTTGGCTTCCTTAAAGAAAACCATGAGAAACGAAGAAAGCAGCGGAGGACTGCACTTTTATTTACTTTTTAAAACGTAGTCTATCTTGTCTTATAGTATCAAACCCCTAAAAAGCAATCACCTTGTCATGTGGCTTTCTGTAAAATTATTCACAGAATTATACAAGCACAAATATCCATATACTGAGAAGCTTAATTTTCTGTTTGTGACATAAATATGTCTTCTGAAATAACTTTCTAAAGTCTGTGCTTAAATAGCCAATATTAAGAGTGCTGCTTCAGCATGACTAACAAGGTTGCAGTGTAGAGTGGTTAGCATATGTAAGCCAGAAACTGAATATCCTAAAGCATGTTGTGTATGGTAAGCATTTAAGGGAAGACTAAATTCAGGGACATTCATCCCAATCAGGACTAGTAAGTGCATAATAATTTGCAATTGCTTGAACTCAAGAAAGCTACACCATGCCCATTTCCTGTATTTCAGTAGATCAGAGAAGTTAAGGGGAGGAAAAAAAGAAAAACCAAAGCAGTGCTGGTATCTGTCAAGACGCACAATGTGAACAGTGAAAAGAGGACGTGCTGGTTGCAGAGGACTCAGTGTCCAGCCCTTCAGGCCCGTGCAATATTTCTGGCTTTGTCACAAGCCAGTAAGAACTTTTTGGTTCTTCTGAAAACTCCATGGGGAATTGAACACTCTCATGGAGCTCCTCACGGAGACCTGCTCTATCCAAACCTGGCCTTTGGGGTTCTCAGCATCAGCAGGGTGGGAAGCACTGAGACAGGCTGGGGAAACAGCCAGTCCGCAAGCCCCCAGGAGACGTCCCCAAAGGACCATGCTGAGCCTCACTAGGAGCCCAGGAAAGAGGCAGTTTTGGTGCTTTGCTTGCAGGGTTTGAGCCTCCAGGGCTGTCTCTTTGGCTCCATGACAGGTTCTGCATCCCTGTATGAAACAGTGGCCAGCAGACTGCCACCGCCGGGCCCTAGGATAGCAGTTGCTCTCAGATACTGCTGGAGAAAAAGGAGCAATTAAAAAAGTCATCTCCAAATGTGGACACCAGTTTGATTTAGAAGGGACCTTGGCAAAATATGCTTTTGGAGCAGGTACAGAACAAATATTACTGAAAAGCTTTGTTTCTATATGGTGCGCCAAGTTGGCAGAAAAGCAGATCTAAAGTTTTGAAACGATTGCTAAGGAGCTGGGCAAGTAGAAGGAACTAGAAAAGGAAGATGGCATTATAGTATTTATTTCTTTCAAAGAATAAATCGTGAGCTAGTTTTCTTTTTTATGGCAATCTTAAATATTTTATCTGCCTTTCCAGGCCAGAAGGTAAGAATAAATTTTATATATGATGCTTTCTTTTAATCATGTGGCACAAAATGGACTCTTGCAGGATGCTGTAGTATATTACTCTGCTGTGCTGGCATGTAGGGGGATTCATTTTGGGGTTGTTTGTGTTTTGGGTGCTGATATTGTGCCTGGTGAGATCCTCATGTCTTTCTGAGAGGGGGAAAAATAAGAGAACACAAAAAATAATATAGGGCGTAAAACTAAGTAACACAACATCTATATGAAGGATGTTAGAGATACTTCCCTAGGGAAAAATGAGCAACTTTTCATTCTCTTTGGCATCCATTATCTTTTCCAAAGTTTCTGTTTATTCTCAGTATTCGGAAGCAGAACTTATTTGAAGGACAAGGCACTCAAGTTACCAGGATGCACTTCAGCAATTTCTGCCTCAAAACTAGAAAAACCAGGGCTGAGAGGTGTCTTTAAAAAACCTCCACTATTCTATATTATAAAATACGCAACTTAGCAACATCTCTGGTAACTGCAGAGGAGTCATTTGGTTAACACGAAAAAAGTTTCCAGAAGAAACTTCACTTGCTACCCTCAACCCTTTGTTCTCATTATAACACATCTCTATACAGCACACAGCATTTTCCACTCCATGTGGAAATAACTTGTAACATCAAGAGATGATATTGCTTTTGTATTTAATATGACTGCAGCCAGATACCCTTCTCATGCACATTTATTATCTTGGCAAGAAATGCTTTATCAACATGTATCGCAGCAACATCTGCATGTCTGAATCCAGGATGATGGCCCTAAAGAATTAATGATAGTTTCCTAAGCGTTCACACTGTAAGCAGACGGAGGGAGAGCAGAACTTAGGCTAAGGACATGCTACTGTAAGTCGATGAATGTTTAGTGATTTCTGCAACATCACACAGAAAAGCCTATGAGAGCAGCATGACCTCAGTGCAGGCGTGCGAGTGCTGTGTCACAAAACTATCCAAACTCAGGTATCTCCTGTCACCACTGCTCTGGAAAGATTCATTTTCATCCAGGTATGAAGATTCACCACAGAACAAGAGTCATATTTTGAATAAATTATACAGGAAGCTCTCACACAGAATTTGGCTGTATAAATGGTTATGTTTGTGGTTTCAGTGCAATGCTCAGTGCGTACCAGCAGCAAGACATTTTGTCAGCACAATGCACTACAGCTTGCTTCCCCGTCTCTCCACTCTGTGGATCCATAAAAATGAGATAAGTTAAGTTCCTGGTTCGTGCATGCAATATCTCTAGGCTCCATTTGCGGTTATGCGTGAACAGTCTGCCAGGAGATAAGCATTAGGCTAAAGCACTAGCAGATACTAACTCCAAGGCAGGATTCAGCTACGCAAGGACTGCAGCGGCACAGTTGTAATCTGGCTTTAGATGAGGTTCTTAAACAGCAGCTATCAACAACAGACAATATCAGGATTTTTTAACTAACGTTAAGTCTGTTTAGCTTTTAGGCAGTCAGTATGAAGCCTCCTGAAGTATATAGCAGGCTCCTTCAACTGTCAGTTTGTTTCCTTTGAACAGTTGTAAAATTCTGACCAGAAAGGGCAACAGGCCAACAGAACACTCAAATAAATTAATATACAAAATAGCAATAATAAAAAGAGCTGCCTAGTTCCACATTTCCAGGACTGTGTGACCTGCCTGATTCCTGCACTTCAAATGGAAATAAGAATTAAAAACAGACTCGCAAAATCTCCAGAGAAGAGCTGGCCAAAACCCAAACAGTTATGAATTTTCTATGGCCTGAGGTCTCTACACCCAGGTGCACTTTCAATTTTTGACACAGGAGCAGCAGAGCTCCAGAACACAAGCCAGAAACTGCGGCATTGCTGTGGCAGTTCATCCTCTGCCCGCAGCTGCTCGAGTGCTGCTTGCCTTGATACAGGCTGGAGAGAGCAGCTCCATCTCCTCTGTGCACCTGAAGAGACAGACCAGCAAAATACTAAACAGCTACAGATTCCATAAGAAAAGCAACTGTTTAGTTAAGCTCTTCAATTTTTTAAAATTCTTACTTGTAGGACAAAACTGATGAGAATGTCTGATGATTTTTTTTTTAAAAAAAAAAAAGATAGCAAAGAAAATCTGTCTGGTGGCAGCATAGCTAAAGTTTAATCTATTTATGTAACAAGACAGAGGCAAATAGCTGTTAATATGCTAGAGATGCACAGAAATGTCTGCTAATCTATTATCAGGGGACAAGCTGCTATTCTGGTACTGTGTGGGCTCTTCAAACAGTGGCGCAGCCTCCCATCAAACTGGCAGCCCCGCTTTGCTCTTATCCTCCACGTCCCCTGTTCCTCTTTAAGGCAGGTATTGTCACTGTTATCGCCCCTGAACGTTTGGCACCCCAGAGAGGAGCGTGTCCTCTTTCCCCTTTTTCCCTCCTGAAACAGGGAGCTGCAGCACGAGACTTTTCCTCCACGGCCGGTCAGCGCCCAGGGCGAGAACTCACCAGGACAGGAGACGGGGGCCGGGAGAAGCTTGCCCCTGCCCGCCTGGTGGAGGGAGCACTTGGAAGAGCTATGCAGTTCATAGCAGCTGGTGCTTACTGCTAGATTTATCGTGACGGGAATTTCAAGCTCTCTCGTCAAAACGAGTCTTCCTGTACCTGCAACCAACTCATTAGTTGCCCTGTTTTGTCCTACTGTAGGCAATGCCAATCAAGGTTCACAGCACAAACTCAACAGCCGACCGGGAAAGAGGCAAAGCCCCACGAGTTTCTGACAATAGGGCAACACCCCAGTGCCTTTCTGTGCTGAAGCGTCAGTGCTCTCGCCTGGGAGGGAGCCAAGCCAAACTAAACGACTACTCTGCCCTTTAAAAATATCACACCGAAAGACTAGGCTTAATATAAGTTCCTAAGGTGCCAAAATTTTGGTTCACGACTTGCGATTTTCCCATGAGCTGAGCAGCTTGGCAGAACACACAGTCTCATTGCAGCTCATGGATCTCCATTCCTGATCACAGCAGTAGACGTAGAGAGAAAAAGGGTTTCTTTCTCTGTTGCGCCTAGCCTGGCCAGGACCGCGGTCTCCAAGCCGCACAACAGCAGTGCACTCCCTCAGTGCTGTAAACAGGCAAAACAGTCGCCGAAGTGCTATTACTTAGTCAGGTCTACCAGAGCAGTGAGACCCACTGGGGCAACTGTCACTTCACAACATGCCTCTGGGGTTACATTTCCTCCAGAGAGACAGCAAATAGCTAGCAGGAAGCTAGCGGGAAGATTGGGATGTTTTCAACAACCTTGGTTTAGACCTAAGAGATGCAAAAAAGCTGGCTGAGAATCCACCTGGTTTTCTTCAACACAGGCACAGGCACGAAGAACCTTCCAGGATACTGGCCTGCTCTGGTAGTAGAAGTCAATCAGGTCTCAGTGATTCTATGATGAGTTTGTGTAAAAATCAGTATCAGAAAGAAAGAAGCCCCAGGACCACCAGCTATCACACAGAGCACAACAGCCTTCCTGCAGGGAAGGAAATGGAGCCTCATACCCAGACACGGGCTGGTCTCTTCCCATTTCTGCATAGCCACAGCTCATGGGCACGTTCCTCTGCACCTTCAGTAACAGCGTGACTGAGAATAAAGGTTGCAGCTCAATCAGCAGCACTGTGAAGCACATATCAGGGTCAAATTAGCAGATCTTCTACGGATGACGCCATGTCAGTTGAATGCAGAACAGGCAGGGAACACAAACAACTCCACACTCGCTTACAGAAGTTAGAACAAACCAGTAGCTTTTTCCCAGCATCATTTGTAGCTGCCATCCTCTGTCCAGATGGTGCCATGTGTTCACCATGTCACATTTATGATATCTTGAAGGGGGTTGAGAGGGCCGAAACATCTCAGAAGAAGTGGCGTTACATTGATGCTGGGGGGAGAGCACTGCAGTGCACTGACATCCTATATCTAAGTGACTCCATTTCACAGTGATGGCAATGAGCAGCAGGGTTGCCGTGCAACTGTTTAACTTGGCAAACCCTCAGATGTTTTCAGTTTGTGCTCTGCATTGTTCCAGTAAGACGTCTACCTGTGTCACCCCTGCTGAACTACATTCTTACTTTTGATACGCTGCTCTGCTTTTACAATATAGTGCGACGGGAATACTTGAAAAGAGTAGATGGCCACCAACTGCAAAGCAAGTGTTGCTTGGCACTTCTCCTGGGAAGAAGTGAATGGTTATCTCCCCTCCTGTTATTCTCTACTCCCTCCCACCAAGCTTTCTGCTAAACACAATTACATGCAGCATTTGACAACAGAGCTGATCAATTCAAGCAGCACATGATTTAAAATGTGAAGGATAATAGGGATGAATATCAATGCATTCACAGATGATGCAAACCGATTTCAACACTTTCAAGGCTTTTTGGTTGTGCTCAGGGATGACTTGTTTGAGCTAATTCCTCAGTGTATTGTCTTAAAACATCTCTAGGGGAAAAATGGGCTATGCCTAAGAGCTCAGATGGCTTATAGAAAAGAAGAAAAAACAACAAAAAACCTTCATACCCCCAAAGGGAATCATTTTAGGGGCATGAAAACCTCTCAGCTGGGAAGTCCAATTGGAAATTTTCCAGTTTCATTGAAACTGGATATCATGCCTGGCTTTCCGATAACAACAATTTATTCCCATCTGACTAAGATTTATGTGTTGCCAGAAATACTTTCTTACGACTTCTCTATAATAATTACAGGTGAACACACCTGCAACAAGAAGAGTCTTATAGTAGACTTCCGTTAAACAAGGAAGTCAGTCATCTAAAAGCTGTGACAGACTGCTGTTTCTTGTAGACACTGTCATTTCTGAACAAAATAGCAATTTGGGCAATCCGTAACCCTTAGTTAAAAACATCTAATGTATCTCTATTGTCATTTTCCTGTATTAAACCAGTAATTTTCCCAGAAATCCCTCCAGTTTAAGAAACAGACAGAAATCTCAGTTTAGCTGTAAGTGTTGCTAATGGAAAGCTTCAGAGAACACATGCTGGCAACAGAGAATACTCTAAAAGATCAAACATCTGAAGTCAAACTGAGGGACCCCAAGAAGGTCTCATCACTGATTTGAGCTTGGTTTAGAGTCTCACACTTTTCTTCAACCTCTTCTACACAACGAGCTCTTCTCAGTGTTCTCCTGGCTCTCACAGATGTAGATGCAATTCTAGCTGTTGTACTAAACCTCTGCAATTAGAGGGCATCAAAAAGCAGCCTTCACTAGCATTAGACTTCCTTCTGCATCTCTATGAAATGCAACAGCCTGCCTGAGGCACAACATCACATTAATAGACCAATACATGGAGGCTTTATAGCATATCCTCTGCCTGCAATCCACTAGCATACAGAGTCAGGATAGCTTTTAGTTTAATCAGCTGGGATACTCCCAGCAGAACAAGACGATGACTACAAGGCTGGAGAAATGTGGACATCTCCAAATTGCACAAGTTCACACTTTCTTTTCCCCCGCCAAGTCTTAAGCTTCCATAGGCAGCTAGAGTTCAAATAGCTTTCAAGCCATTGTAATCTGATGCAGGGGGAACTTGTAAGCAGCAGGGTTAAGGAGGACATATGATGAGAAAAGCACAATCACAATTCTGTCCTGGCCCCTCTCCCAGGAAAATGCACTCCCTATCCATAGACTTCTCCTGCCTCCTCTGCCCAGATGTCACCACAGTGGTTCTGGCTCCCCCTTAGGTTTCGTGGTCTCCTGGTGCTTTCAAGGCCTTCACATTTCTTTGATGCTTTGATCTGCAGTCTGCTACTTTTAGCTTCTTCCCCCCTTCCCAGCTTTACCTGCAGAGCTGACAGCAGAAGTGCTGAAGGAGAAGCTGCTCTTCCTTATTAGTCACCCAGAAACATGAAACCAACTGCAGCTGCTGGGAAGCTGTGTAGATTCATGTATTTTTGGTAAGACTCAGGTTTAGATCGCCTTTAGACCAGATTGCAGACCCATTCCCAGGCAAGTCCTTGCGGGTCGGACTGCACACAGGAACACTGGACCCTTCTAGCCACTGCAAGCAGCTCTGTCACAGGAGCCTTTCAGGTGATGAGCAGCGGACTCAAAATGAACAACTACCACAAGTGCTTGATTTCAAAGCTCGAAAAAGGTAGTTCAGACCAATGCGCAGCAAACAACAAATGCACAGCTGTAGCTCAGGAATGGAGGGCGGCTTCTTCTGACATGCCGAAGGCTGGAGCTGACACAGGTGCAATCGAGAGCAATGGCAGAAACCCTGTCCCACGGAAAACTGCTGGCAGGTATTCCCCAGGGCCCCAGCTTCCGGACGAGCAGAGGCCAAGCCACACAGCCAGGCCCCTGCTCAGTGCAGCAGTGATTTATGCCCTGAAATTTCTCGTGACTCTGGGAAGGTATCGCAGCGCGACCGAGGACTTCTTCACACCTCACATGGGAAGGGCTCACACGGGAGCTGAAACAGGAGCCAGGCCAAGGATAGCCTTTGCTGCCACGCGTACAACAACCAGGGACTTTGCTGACAGGAAAAACTGATCTTTTCTGTCTAGAAACAACCGGTTGCTTTCTATTAACCTGCCTTTCTGCAGTGGTTTCTAGGCAAATTAGAATGAGACAGGAGAAAATTCCAGACATCTTAAAGATCAAACAGAAGCACAGAAAAAAAAGAAATCACGTACCTTTACTAGTGACATGCTGATCCAAACTAAACCGTATTTACATCTTTAAGAGTGAAAAATGTATTACTTGTATCATTTATTTATCACATAAAGAGTACCATACGGTGTATTTATGGCATAAATTCTTTAGTTTTGAATAAATGACAAATATGTCTAATGTTAGAGATGGCGCTGAGCTGCATAAGAAGGCCTTAAAGTGCACTTTTGCCTGCTGATGTCTCTTTTTAGGGATAAAAATTAAAATGTTGAAAATAAAAAGCATCAATATTCTTGAAGGTTATATCCACAGGGCTCAGTAAAAGTATGTAAATAGAGAATTAATGTCATAATGTAGATAAAAAAAAGCTCACATTTCTTGAGAAAAGACTTGGAAAGCAAATACGGTGCATGTGTGTCTGCGTGTTTGCTCATTACCACCCTATTAACACAGCACAGTATTAAGGGCCACCAGTACGGCTGGATATAAATTGAGGACTGTGTTTGTGCGTTTATCTGTACTTACATGTATCAAGAGTAATTGCCAGTATGATAAGTGTTGAAATAAAGACTCTGTTGAAATGCCTCTGGGATTTAAGTGAAGCATTTTAAACCTTACTTCAAAACCCTTTCACTATTTATTTAGAGAGCAAAAAAAAAAAAAAATCTCAGGATAAAAGTTTGGTTTAAACCTTCCTTCAAACGCCTAACGGAGCGAGGGGATGAGAGGGACATTTTCTGGAAGTTTCTGCATGTCTCCCACACGCGCCCAGAAGCCCCTTGCCGCGGTTCAAGCCGCGGGCTGCGGCGGGCCGGGCACCCGGCGCGTGCTGGCCGAGCGGCGGCGCGGCACGGCGCGGCGCGGGCACAAGAGCCGGCCCCGCTGCGGGGCGGCGTCTGCCTGGCAGGAGGCCGCACCGAAGCGAGCAGAACCCGCTGCGCTGGTTTGTGCTGGCACCCGCTGCCACGTCGGGCGACGCAGAGGTGTCCACGGCGGGCGAGAAGGGACCGAGCGCACATCTCCCGGGCCCTACGCGCGGCCGCTTACCTCCTTCACCTTGCTGGTCCGCCGAGGGATGCTCTGCTGCCACGATAACACTTCGCTGTCAGGAGTGGCTACAGTAACGCGAGTGACCCCAGGACGAACTACGGACAAAATACAGAGAAGTGAAGAATATTTTTGGCTCTGACAAGTTAAGTGATACAGTCGGGCAGAGAGATGGTGACAGTGCTTCAGCAAGGAAGATCAGAACACAGTTATGCGTGGCCAGAAACGTATTCAGTAATGATCCATCATGCTGTCTCTGGCTGCTTTACATGCAGGAAGATCATCTGCTCTAATCTCCCTAGTCTCCAGAGCCACACGGAGCATCATATATTATGCAGAAAAGTACTCTGGGCGGCAGTAGTGAGTTCACCACTGCAGCACGCTTTGGTGTTGTGGGGGGATTTTGTTTTTTTTCTTAAAGTCTATACTAGGCATTTCTTTACAGAAAAAGGCAGTTTTTTTTTGTTTTTTTTTTTTTAAATCAAGCTCTACTGGACACAGTGTGCGCGCAGTGGGGGGGGGGGGGTGAGAAAGCAGCGTGCATCAGCAGAGTCCCAGGGGTTTCACCACTGACCAAAATGCATTTTCTTCAAGCAAGTATTCCCCAAAACTCTGGACGCTAAAAGGAGAGGTGGGGTTGGGGGAGGGAGGAGGGAGTCGTGTTGGGAAGGGGCTCACTGCGGGCTTTTCTCTCACCCCAAATCCTGTAGCTGCCGCTGCAGGAGGAGCAGGTGCCCGTCTGCTCCCACAGACCCTCAGAGAGGCTCCCGCACAGGCGAACAGGCACAGTCCTCGCACGTTACACCACGTTACACCTGCTGAGGAGCTGGCCTCAATTCGTGCTTCTTTTTCTTCCAAGTTACATAAATTTGACACATAAAAGAGAAATGCTTGCGAGAGCAGAGCGTGGCTTCATTTACTTCCTGAGTTGCCCCAGATTTTCACGGAGAGGGGAGGAATCACAGCCCGACTCTTCACCCACCCGCATCATTTGTGCCTGTGCAAAACAGCTCTGAACTCCTCCGGGGGTGTAAATGACCCAGTCTGGCTCTGCCCCCGCACGGGAGAAACGGCAGTGACTCGCCAAGGGCGCGAGCAGCGCGGAGCCGGGCTGCCACGCAGCCGCCCCGAGCTCTGCCTACCTCCTTGGACAAGCACAGCTTGAGTCAGGATTTTTTTTTTTTTTTTTAAAAAAAAAAAAAAAACATTAGTAGGGAGCTAAAGGCTCCAGAGAGAGTGTTTATAGAAAGTGCTTTTGAATGTAAGCTTCAGCCTAGATACCGCCCATTTAAAACTGGAGCTGGACCTTTTATCAAATAGAGTGACAGGTTATCTTAAGTGCAACCGTCACAGGGTCAGTTGTAAAAAGAAGAACTATCGCTTTTTTTCTATTGTTTTGGTTGTTTTTCTTGTAATTTTACCAAGCATTTAGGGGGTGAGATAATGATGTTGTACATACATCTTTGGCATTTTCAGGCATGTATCACCTTGGAATCTAAGTGCTCAGGCAATATATGATAACATCCTAAAATACTTCCATTTCCTAAAGCTTCTCTCTCATCCTTTTATTTCTACTCAAATGAGTTCAAGTAACTTCTGATTTTGCATTTCTCTACATCTGAGGTACAGAGGAAAAAATAGGCTCCTATAATTTAGCAATTGGTAAGAACTGTACTAGTTCAAACATGGAAATCATGATAAGTACTGATTTAGTAATCTGTGAATAAAAGCCCATCGTTTTACAAGTATTAAAAACTATTCCAAATGATGATTTCAGGGTTACTTTTTGTGTATCCCCTGTCCATCAGGGGAAGTATCTGAAAGCCGAGCTGTCCTTAAATTACACAAAACAATAATTCTACCTGCACACAGTGATCGGAGGTCAGTACAAGACCGCTACCACCAGCGTGGTTGTGCCCTCACATAAGCAGCCATCCAACACCCACACAAAAAGATCCATCAGCAGGCCTCCTGGAAGGAATCCACCGACACCATGCCCTAACACACCCATAGCCCAGCAACGCTGCTGCGAAGGAGAAGCAACACCGAGCACAGAATTAAGTTCATAGACCTGCAAACGCCAGATGCAAGCAAGGAGAGGTGGTAGCTCATACTCTAAGAGACAGACAGGCTGCTGGTCCTGCAGCGATGAGTGCTAGGAGATCATGGCACGTCCAGCTAGCCCTTCTCCAGTGAAGCTCTTTCAGCCAACTAGACGCTGTGTGGTGACTCGGCAGTATATATCGTATTGCCTTTGGTGTTCTGCTAATATAACAGCATGATGGCCAACTGGCTCAGAGCATGGGTCATGCCTGTGCCCATCAAACAGAAAGCAAATGGTTTAAAGCAGACAAACAAATGACCCAGATAGGAACACGCCTTTGAAATCTACAGTGTTTGAGTTTCAGGCCTTGACTTGGCATACCAAAATGTATCATTTGGTTTGGATCCAAACTGTCTGAAAGCTCACAGTTATTTGAGCAGGATTTTGAAATGAAAGTCTCCTTTAACAGCTGAAGTAAGTTAGGTACCACACACATGTAACCACCAGGGCAGGGACACGGCCCGGGTGACCTCTGAAGGCCCCTTCCAGACATATTTACTATGACCTTTTTCTTTGTTGAATTCTAGATGCTCCATATCTTTGATTAGTTACTGCTGTAACTGCACAGTTTGTCTAGTTTTATCCTTCTCCTTGGTTTGTCAAAATGGCTGTCCCTGCAGGTGTCATACAAAAAGAAAAAAAGCTGCAAATTTGTGATGCCAATATGATCTTTGAAAACATGCCTTTTATTAGCTTTTGGAGCTTAGCCAGAGAAGTGCTGGTCTCCTAGTAAGTTTTAACCTCAGTTGTTTATTTCCATGTCTTGCCTAAAGCATTTAACCTCAGTTTATTTGTCTGCAGGATGAGGCTTCAAGAACACTCGAAGGAATGCTCTGGGTGAGGCAATCAGAAGTGACTCTTCTTCAAAGCCTTAGGTTCAGGTGCATGTCTCACCTCCCTTTTCATAGGGCCCGCTGCTGCTGATGGGCTGCATCAGTCCCTATCCTGGGCAGAGCATTTAGCAGTATTATGCCCAAATAACAACAGCGTGTGGGTGAAAACCTAAGACTGTAGCTACCTTCTTATAAAAAGCCTTACAACATAACAACACCTGCGGCACAGAAGAGGCAATTCTCTATTAGTTTTCCAAGAATGTGAAAATCTCTTGCAAGGTGATTTGAACTCACCTGTCAGGATCTCTGCCTGGAGTCACATCATGCAGCCCAGAGACACAGGAGAGCTCCCAGGCAATCGCTGCATCATGCGAGACCAGGAAGGGAGAGTCAGAGAGCTTTAATCCCAAACAGTCCATGTGGATGACTTGCCTTCTGTCATTAAACTCGGTAATAATGTGCAACAGAAAAAGCTCAAGCTCATTTTAGTTCAGTTATGAATATAGCATGAAACAGGAGTACATTTGTATGTACTGTACCAATGGGAAAATAGAGACGCTTAAGTGCATATGGCTGGTCTCTGTATAAATGACACATTGCAAGGTTTAAGTTTCAATATTCAAAGAGAGAGAGGTAATTCTTTTAAAAGGTGTTAAAAGACAATAAAACAGAAGCCTAGTCCATCTCAAAACTTCAAGTGTTTCTCCCCAAACAGACAATCAAACACAACCTCAGCAAGAGCACACTAAGCACACCGCCTACTGAGCAGGACGCCACACTATCATTAAGAGAGTGAAATGCCCTATTTATTACACTGTGCAAACTTAAAAACTATAAAGGAATTGCTGCTGAGTGAGTGCTGCTGTAGCGAGTTGGTGTGCAAGCCCTTCCCCACTAGCAAGGGAGGTCGCTTGCCTGCTCCGGAGCAGGTGGAAGAGCAGGGACCTCCCAGCACTGCTCTCCCGTGGCATGTGCTGTGCCCGGCTGACACGGCTGCCCTGAAAGCGTAGTCTGAGAGGAGCACAGTAGTGGCAACATCTCTGACCAGGGTGGACAACGGGTTACTTCAACAATGTGCATACTTGTATTATACTCGGCTTACTATGGCCTGTTTTCATCAGCTTGGGAAAAAGATGGAGGGTTGAACTGAAAAACACAAGTGTAGGAATGCAGCATCTGAGCCTTACTGTATCCCTTCAATGCCTGGACTAGCATATTGCGCTATTTCAGCCAGTTCTCATCACAGGTTGTAATAAAGGTACACCGATTTAGATGTTTAATCAGTAATTCACAGGGAAATAACTTCCATCATGATACAGAGGAATCACAGGGTAACTGTTATTAAAAAAGGAAATGGTTAACTGGTTAACATGAAGCATGATACTGGATATATCATCATATCTGTATATGTTACCTGCCTGAAGCCTGATTTTGACCTCAGTTTTACTATTCTATGCCTTTATGACTTAATGGAGATACTTCTCATCCAGAGGTCAGGGCGAGCGAGATCATAACGAACCTCGACAACACCAGGACATCAGTGGCCTTTAGGTCTGCCCAGAGAGCAGTGTAGGTACAGTGGGGGGGGGAAAAAAAAACAAGCAGCAAGACCTTTGTGTTCAGCTGAACAAAGGATTGGGTCTGTTATTCTTCTGGTGCTTACCTAGCTAAATTGCAGGTATATGATTTTACATACTCTCTGGTATACCAGTTGGAAGCTGCTCTCCTTAAGGAAAAGGAGTCAAGTATCTTTTCTGTATTACACTGTTTGTACTGACGGGGTCAGACGTTAAAGCACTCGCGCTGGAGCACTGGCTGCATGAAGTATGTTCATTATGGATACCATCTCGCCGATGGCGCGTGCTCGATAAAGGTCAGTTGACCGTTCTGAGACTACTTCAAGCAGCAGAGGTAGCAAGGCGAAACAAACCCCCACAAATTCACAATTCTTTCACTAGTGTCATATACCAGGAGATGCAGTGCTGCTTGCTGGGAGGCAACACCTCCCCTGCAAAACCTCTCAGAGTCAGAGCTCTCTGAAGCCACTTCTCTAGCAACAGCAGATAGTTTATAAGGTGTTGCTACCAGGCAAGGATTGCACACGGATGTAAAGAGGAACATACGAAATCTCCTTTCTCTCTGGAATAGGACAAGTACCTGAAGAGAGTGACAGCATGAATTTAGCCTCCCTGCAACACAGAAGACTGGCGCAGTTTGTTAAGCTCTCTGGAAAGGAAACCAGTCTCCTCTGCCTACCGCTGTCCGAAGTCTGCCAAGATCAGTGCAACAACTCCCATGACTATGGGAGGCTTTACTCTGTGTTTCCAAACGAGCACTGAACTTCAAGAAAAACATCTTTTAAGGTTTTAATGCAGTATAAACAGTAAAACAAAAAGCACTAACAATAGGTTAATTCTACTTTTAGAAACACTGCTTTCATGTAACAACAACTGCCCATACCTGGAAGCTTCAAGTACAGTTTAGGTGCATTCCTAATCTCTGGATACGAATGTTAATTTAATTCTCTCAGTGTGATATTTGAATGTCTTACTAAAAAGGCTCAGTTTTAAAAAGAGGGCTGATTATCTGCTGAAAGTAACGTGCATCTTGCATGTCCAGGAGTTCTTTTAAAAGCAGTGTTACTTTTTCTGTAAGCAGAGACTCCTGTGCCCTCAGGCACACAGATCCAGCCACATAGTGGCTGGGGACAGTAAAGGGATGTACAGCTGTGGGATCACCACTGGATGCTGCAATAGGCACTTAAAGTGAGGAATGAAAGCCCTGAAACTTTCTCAAAATCTGCTCTGAATTAACAAGAATATTCTCTCCAAGATTAGAGATCGTGTTTGCAAACCTATTCAGGCAATGACACAGGGAAAGATCAAGGAAGACTCAGGGATGGGTACCAACTGCCAATTGGATATCCAGCAAGCACAGCAGAAACCGTCCCACTTGAGATGCCTCTTGATCGTCTCCACTATCTTTCCTGCTTTTCTGCCAGAAAAGCTAAACTATAGCCTGGTCATGCTTGAAGGATGACAGAGACCCAAACTGTCATCATGGGAAAACATGCACTAGAGCAACAGCAAAGACCACAAACAACTGATATCACTATTTTTTGTAGACCGAGTTCATCACTCCAGCAGCACTGCAAGAAAGTATATGCTACTGCAGGGCATTCTGTATGAAATCCTGCCTTTTCTTTTTCCCATGTATGCAGACAAACTCATCAATGGTCTCAATTAGCAGCAAACAGCCACTTGATTTGGAAGGGAAACGCCTTAAAAACCTCCTTTCCATTTTGCCTTATCCACTGGGACCAGGTTTCATTCTGTTCCAAATAATAGATCATTTGTAAATGTACTCTATCTTTTGTAAATAAATCTGACAGCATTAGAGATAAATCCACAGTCCCTTGAGGGCAAGATCAGTGCACAGTTGTATGCTTGTATGAAGTGTACACCTACCATTAGTCTGAAAAATTGGAGCCTACTGACATAATGGGTAGTTGTGATCAAGGCAGAATAAAGCTTTCTGCACAGTTCCTAAATTTTTCTGCAGCTGTTAATCATCTCTGGAATCATGTTTCCTGTTTACTCGCAAACAACTGCCTGCAGACAGGCTGAATATTTCTCCATCAACACTACACTACACTCATACCAGGACTCAAACTTGAATTGCCAGCAAGAGAGATGCTCTCTCTCCGTATCTGCCTGTTCCTTCTCCCTTCTCTCTCCCACAGACTCAATATACTTTCTGTAAAGCTGCCTTTCCCTGACCTAAACAGGCAGGTTGCACCTACCCAGGGTGCCTCTCCTCTGAGGTATTCTCCCATTCCCTTTATTCAGGCTTGAATTAATGAGCAACCCCCCTTTCACTGAGTGAGCCCAATTTATCGGCTTCCCTGGAGATTGCCAGCGCCTGCTGCGAGCCCTGCCAAGGTCACAGCCTGGCTGTGCATCCTCATCGGGAGACAGAAAAGCTCAGGGTGTTATTCCGGTGAAAGCTGGAGATTTGAAACCCTGCTTCTCCCAAGTGCCACGCTGAAGGTATCCATCTTCCTGCACTCTCTGCGTGGCTCTGATAAACAGCACACCTCGGGGAGCTGGAGGAGGACAGAGGAAGACTAAAACCCAAACATAGTACGGCTGCCGTAGTAATGGCTCTCTGGCAGCTGCCTTTGGAGGTTAATTACCTTTCTAAAAAGTAACAATTCATCTTTTCCCCCATATCATAATATCCTGCAATGCTAATTCTCATTTTGAAGACAGGAAAACTAATGACAGAGAAAAGGTTTAATATATATAACTCAAAAGAATGAATAAATTTGCCATAACAGCATACTAGACTCCATCAATAAAAACATCATACCAAAAGATCACAACACAGAGTATTCCCAGAACATAAATATTTTCTAGGATACACCATCATTAGCAAAACCCATCAAGCTTTTGTTTCAATAAACAGCATCTGCCATGAGCATTTTCCCCAAAATAGACAGTATTAAACAAAGTTTGGTCTCTCATTTATTAAAGGGGCAGAATTCTGGGCTGGTGTCTCAGGAGTCTTCCGAAAGCTTTTAAAAAAAATGCATTTTTGAAAGAAGCCTGTTTCATTTGATGCAAGACTCCATCCTAAATACTCTAAAAGGTGTTATGTTATGAAAGCACTGATCTTCTGGACCTGCTGAGTATCATTTTAAAGAAGCACCCTCACCCTGAATCCTTCAGCTATACAAACTAAACATATAGCCAGCTTCCTCTCTTACAACTAGAAAACATCTCCCATGTTACTACTGCTAAAGATACCAACCAAATGAAGTAAGAGAAGCCATCTGGGAAGGGCACTGAGGACACCTGCTTTGGTGGTAAAGCAAGTTGAGAGCAGGAGCAACAGGTCCTACCCTCGGCCTTGCTCGCTCTGGAGAAGATCCTCCAATGACAACCAGCCCTCGAACCATCCTAAGGCCCTCTGCAGAGTCTGCCTCTGGGACGGAAAAAAAGGCACCTAGAAAACCTCTTCCTTCCCCTCTGAGATGCACAAAGATAACCACCTGCCCTGTACTCAGGCCTTTAAACAGTAGGTAGATAATCCATGGTAGCTCTTATGCTGTGCTGGGGCTGAACTACTGACCTCAAAATGCAAGATTCTGTCTCTTGTGGCTAATTCTATAAATTACTTAATTTTATACTTTTTTGGTTTAAACCCCAATTAACTTTTCCTTGCCCTAACTGTGCTTGGCATTGTCTTAAGAAATTAGAGGCTAAAACATAATGCACCTCATGACATGAGGTTTGCTTACGTCAAAAAACATATACAGCATCATGACAGGTTTTTCCCCAAGCTTATGGTTTTGGGGTGGGTTTGTCTTCTGCCTTCGATGACAGCCTAACATCACCCTTAGGCCCCCACTGCCTTTAAACTGTACAGCTCTGAGATGAAAGGGGCTTGGTGTGTGTATTTTTTTAAGGAGACAGCTGAAAGAAAGTCATCTTTAGAGCATCTTTGAAATACTATTTTCAACTACCTCGAGCCAGATTGCAATAGGTATTGCAATACCACAAGCAGACTGCTTTACCCTTCCAGATGCTGGAGTGGCCAGGAACGAAATGCCCTATAACTCACACCGAAAATGGTAGAAAAAAATGAATGTAAACTTAGTAGAGAGAAGACAGTCCCATTACAAGAAAGTCATTTTCAGACTCTCCTGTGGCGCTAGCTTCCAGAAAGCAAGACACAGCATGTAGTGGGTAATGCTCTGCCAATTGAAAAATGCTATGTCAAATATTCCCATTAGAATTTTGTTTTAAATTAAAATAAACATGATATATGTAGAGGGGTGGAAAGAACTGGTATCTGTCATATTCAAGCACTTCAGATTGCATTTTCATAACATGCAGGTTAAGGCCATGCCTGTACCTTTGAGACAACTGTGAGAAATGAGAAACAAAAGCTAAAGCCAAACATTTCAGACGTGACTGTTCATTTTCTCTGCGTCAGGATTTTCTGGTTCTTGCTGGAGACACCTCAGTGGTGTCAGCCTGCGACAGTCCTATGCAGTATTATTCCAAGTCCTCTCAGAACTGCTACTTTTACTTCTCTGCGCCCAGACAACTAGATCACGACACACAGTCAATAAGGGTGAAGAACAAAACCCAACTGCCCCTCTCTAGCGTCTGTATTAACCAAGAACAGCAGATCCACGTCTGCTGTGCCTTTGTTCGCTATTTTTCCTCCTCAATTTCCTCCCTAAACTTCAGTTACTTCCACAGCTCAGAAGGTCATCTTGGCCTCGTCACAGCAGGCAAACCGGCCTCGGATCCTGCTTTCATACAATTTCAAAGCAAACTTCCTTCCTTCCTGCATCTGCGAGTTAACTGGGCTCCCTCCCGAGGCACAGGGCTTGTCAGCAGACTCTGCCAGCATTAGCTCTTTCTGCTTTTGTACACGCTCCAGAGATAATAGATAGGATCTTTCATCCACCTTTGCAAATGGACCAGCCAGCAGTAGCTCCTGAATATTTTAAAGCAGAAGAATATTAAACTCAGATTCAATTGCTGCAGAAAGCCAGTATAGTTTTCCTATCTTGATTTTTCTTTCCTCTCATTCCCTTCCCCTTCTATGGCTGCTTCAGGGATACCGACTGCAGTTGGCAGTATAACCTCACTTACGACATGCTTGGGAACAGATGTTTTTCGTCATAGCTATCCCTCCTCTCCTACCTCTGGAGCAGGATAATGAGATATTCTGCAGCTTCTGTTCAGAGCATGGTTATTAAACAGCTAGGGAAAATGACACTGGCGTGGCAAACCATCTATCGCTGAATTACTACGAAACACAGTGATGAGAAAACAGATCTGCTCTGAAAGGGGAAAATGGCCTATTCTCAGTCAAGAGCTCTTTCCTGTTAAGCAGCCCAGCCCATCAACAGAGTATTAGACGTTGTACACAGTAATTTGTAGGCCACATGGAGGGCAGCAATTTGTGCCTAGAAGCTGTCACATTACCTCCCTTGGTGGACCGTAGCCAGTGTCTACCTAAGGGCCATACCCATGATGAAAAATTTATGAGCTGTGATTACTGGAGATTTGTTGTTTGCTCTTGTTTTCTGCTATTCTTTAGAGTAACACAGCAAAATAATACAAACACAAAGTTTTACGGCGATTTCTCCCATGCAAAAAGCTGATTAAAGTCTTGGAGCTCAGAGGGACGAAGTGTTGCCAGATCCTTCCTGAATGCGCTTTTGTGACAGGCAAGGCACTGCCTTCTAGAGACAGTGGATAATTGCTTTGCTCTTAAGTTTATTTTGTATTCCTTGGGAGATGACTGGATCGAAGAAAGGGAAAGGCTGACTTGCATAAGCAACTGCATATCTAGCCAGAACAGATGATAAACTCTCGGAAAAGGTCTCATGGCCCTATCTCCTGTCACAGAGAAAGCAAATCACCTATAGCAGCACCTCTTGGGTAGTTTTTTGAGGAGATAGCATTTTTTTGGTTGAGAGCTTTCCCAGGGAAAGCGTCTTAGCAGAGCCACCACGACCCGCCTCGACAGAACCAGTGGCGAATGCTGCACTCCTGCTTCTTCTCTGTCACTGTCTAACAGCAAAACCCAAGTGGGCATGAGCAGGAAAGCATGGACCTTCCTATTACTCACGTGCTGCCTGTGTGCTTGTGGCCAGAGAAAGCTGCCTGACGGTGGCACGGCACACAGGACCGCAGGGCTTTTCTTTTTCTCACCATGACAGATCATCCTGGAGTGACCACACAGCCAACTCCCCGCATTCTGCAGCCCAACATCGGCTGCGTGTGGAGATGCTCTGCAGCTTCTGTGGTCCCTAAGACTATCCAGGAGGTGAAGCTTGAAGAGCAAGCTTGAAACCTGAGCAAAGTAAGCAAATTAACTGGAAGATTTAGCCCACTCTCCATCCTGTCACAAAGACACAACACAAAGGGTTGTCTTCTAGTTGGAGGATGCAAAGATGTCAGTATGTCTCTCTTTCCCTCTCATACCTTTTACATTCTCTATTGCTGTATTTTCAGAGTGCCCGCCAAATACAGGCATCTTCCCAGCAGCCCATGAGGTAAAGGCAGCTCTAATATCAGTAAGCAACTTGTCAAACGACACACAGGACCTCTGCATTACCGTAAGGCTTCAGCCACACCACCACCCCTCCTTTCTGCATTTACAACATGAGCTGAAGAGGATTAAATCTACCCGTATCCTAGACAACAGCTGCAACAGACTTTGGCTGCAGATGGAGAAAGCAGGGGGAGAGGGAAAGTAACTCAGACCTGTACCTAGCCTAAAATGGAGCCGGGCTAGCTCCCCTCCGCCCAAGCCTTACCCAATCCCAAAACAACCTGGGAGCATTTCTTTATTGATTCACATATGGTTCTCTTACACAGCCTGCCAGGAAAAGCAGGATACGTGTCTGAGTTGGGGATAGAAATAAATGGAGCACAGAACAAATACCCTGCTAAGAGTTAGTACTTCTCTGAGGCAAGTCGCAAGCACAAGAGAGGGCTTCCAAAACTAATTCCAACTTCCATTTTTAAAAGTTTTTTTTGACAAGTCTTTCTAACAGAAATAACACAAGCCTAGCATGCTTTTTTGCAGACTGATTTGCTGCTTTTCCCTGGAATGAAGAGGAGGGCTGAGGTCACACAGCAGAAGATGCCCGATTGCCATGTCCTAAATGGCAGTGCTCAGTGGCTGCAAACCAGACTCTCTGATTTTGCCCCACCATTCAGTTGGGAGCATTTTTTCACATGTAACATAGCAAAAAGGGTCTTGACAGCACTGTACCTCCAAGGCAAAAATACATCCTTTATACCAATGAACAAAAAGTCTTGTGATTTGTGGTAGAGTTAGCAGTATCTACACATCAGAGGATCACATTCAGCTATTGCTGTCACCATTTTCTTGCCGAAGTTAAATAGCAGAGAAGATTATAGGCCATTTTAAAAAAGATCAAGACAGGCATCCGATCTGTAATACTGTGCAATTTCTGAGTGCTGCAAGCAGAGCAGAAGGGAGTAGCTGTGGTATGCAGTTCAGCTGCAAGGTGACTGCCTGCTCCAGAGAGCAATGCCAAACGCTCAGGAAATACACTAATTATTATCTCCTTGGAGTACAGTAATGCCAGTGTTTGTACTTTTTACAGTCTAGCTTTTTTAGATTTTTGGGGCGGGTATCTTTTATATTCTTTAAGAACAGAGTTAAATATCCCTCCTACCCACTTTTTGCGATGTAAACACATCAATCTTCAGTCAGATCCCTAACTTCAATGGAACACTCTGCCAAAGCTACACGAACCCTAGGGTCATTTTAAAATGAGAGCTGGGGACATTTACAAATGAGGCAACTACAGAGGTCCTCAGCTTGCAGCATTCCTCTTCGAGACACCCAGGAAGAACACAGTGAGGACCTGGAACTAAAAATGCAACATAGCTCTTCTTTTGGAAGGAACAGCTGGGAAAATCTCGGAGTACTCCACCCACTGGTTCACTCTTGCTCGTAGAAGAGCTCAGTGCCGTCAGATTCATTTACAGTGTAGTAGTAAATGGATGAACAGAAGTCTCCATAAAGGAGAAGCAGCAGAAACAAAACACAACTTTCCATGTTGTCCTATAACCATTAAGAAAACCAAATTTCTAACTGCCTCTCTCTTCCAACTATTTTAGAAGGTCACGAACTATAAAACTAGTGTTTTTTCCAGATACCCATTTCATCACTTTTATCATATTTGAGTACTCAATTGTCTCTTATTTTTATTTATTTTTGCAGTAATTCAACGCTGGATGGGTTTCATTTTGCTGCTAAATAGCATACTGTTTAAAGACCAACTGGTGCTCTAGCCCTTATTTTCTTTCCCACATACCTTAATCTAGATTCAGTCTGCGTGGGAGTCTAGATAAGTGCTACTACTCCTTTGATAATCAGCAATTTATTACTGCATTAGAGGTGGCCCAAAAATTCAAGCTAAGAGCTGCCACTAACCTGAATGTAAGCACAAGGTATATTATTGGATTACAAGGTAGATGCAACGGATAGCTATAAAGGAAAGGAAATGATATTAACTCTTTTCAAATCCAACTATTATTTTGAGGAGTGAGGGAAGCAGGAGGTCTTCAGGCTTCTGACCACTTGAAGTTGCCAAACAGAAAAGATTCTGATTTACTGAAACACTTTTAGACATCAGGAAGAACTGTACAGAAGATGCAGCATGTGGGATGACCTAAAGGAAAAAAAGTAAGTTCCAGTAACTGCAAGCTGGGCTCACAGAGTTGCTGCAAAGAAGGTGTCGAGGCAGACGTGGATCTGATCTAACGCACCCTACACAAGTCCAGAAGCAGTCTGGGAGCTGCACATACCACCCAGTCAGAAAAGGAGGTTTCTCGTTTACGGGCCCTAAACTGCACCTGAGCCCACGCTGCCGCAAGCAGCCCCTCCCGCAGCCCGCACTGCCGCTGAAAGGCTTCGGGTTTGGGCAGCCCTGCTCTGCCAGCGCCACTGCGAAGATCAGGGCTGCTCCGTCAGATCGCTGCTGTCTGGCTTCTTCCTACCTGGAAGAAGGATTTCTCTCGACCCCTTCAGGGTGTTGCCGCTCAGCCTTCTACGTGATCTGCTTTCACCAGAGGGGCGCGTACGAGCCTACAAACCCGAGCATCAGGACTCCGAGTCTCCTGGCCCAGGATGCGATAGAGCGTCATGTTACTCCAGTTTCTGTCACACAACTCTACTTGCCGTCACCAAGATTTCAGGAACAAAACAAAATCTCTGCCCTCCTCAGGCAGCTTTCGTCACAGCACCCTTCTGGGACAGGGCAGCTAGTTCTCTGCACCGCACCGAAAAGCCTTAACGCCCTAACAAAGCTGGAGACAGGGAAACACCACCAGTGCTCAGTTGAACTGAGCACTGCACTGTTCCCTAATGTCAGGAGCCGCGTTCAATATTTGTCCATCTCTACTTGTAGGTGTCAAACTCTTATTAAACTTCATCCAAATTCTCTGTCATTTTAAATTGAACAATGATTTTAAATCATCACCTGCCTCGTATGAATTGTATACGAGTTCAGGCGTGCTTTGTAAGAGGTAGTTTTGTGGCAGCAGTTCTTCTCTTCCCTTTCTTTTTGACTGTTCACCTGACAAGCTCTGCTTAGCTAAGGGTTAGGGAACTAAAGCACCATTTTCATACAGACACAGTCGTCTGTCATTTAACAATTACACCATGTGGACAAGGCTGTAATTTAATACCAGCACTAAAGTCAAGTCACGCTACGTTCTGCTCCAGGAAAGCTTAAATAACAAGCCTCGCTTAGAGGGGCGATGCAGGGCGAAGGCCTCCCCGGGCAGCCCTGGCTCTGCAGAGCTGGCCCCCTCCTCCTCCTCCTCTTCCTCGCAGCCCCGCTCACCCCTGTGGGCGCTCCTAACCTAATACAGCAGCTGCAAGCGGCTCGGCTGCCTCCTGCCCAGCCTGTCCACGGGAAGTACATGGGGCTGCAAGCCCCCCCGGCAGCCTGCCCCCTCCCCAGCCCTGCTGCCAGGTGGGGCCTGGGCAGCAGAGCCCAGCGCACCGTGTGCCCAGCGATGCTCCGGCCCCGATTGCCACCTTGCATCAACCCGCTGCCTGCGGCGCAGCAGGAACGCCCCGAAGCCCGCGAGGCTGCGCTAAGGCATGTACGGGGAGATTTCTGCTCCCAGGTCCGGCCTCTCGCTCTTCCTGCTCGGGCCTGCCTCCCTGAAAGCACGAAGGTGCAGTAGGGTATGATGGCACTTCCAGATGATTTAAAACTGGATGTAGTAAAATACACCGAGAGGTGTATTTATCCTTGTAGAGGATAAACAGGCTTGGTCGGCAGAACAGAAAACATGCAACATCGTATGTCATTTCCTTCTCTTAATTTCTAGGATTAGATGAAAAACAAAGGCGGGGGGGAGGGGGGGGAGAGGAGTCCCTAGCTGCTGTCAGTGTATTAGCTGGTACAAAGCTGAGCAAAGCACAGATTATCCAGGACTGTGAGTAGAAAGCTCCAGAGAGGGACAAACCCGACTGCTTGTCGCATCCTACTAGGCGCCGCCGCCCGGCTCCGCGCCTCTGAAGCTCCTGTCCATCAATCAACAGCTCCATTCCCACCTCCGCGAGGATCAGCTGCTCCCTCTACGGTATCTGTCATCGTCGACAATGAATGAGAAGAGGCCTGAGGAAAAATCATTCGGGGCACGGACGCTCAGGATGTAATGGACCTGACAGCAAGCAGCTGCATAGGCTGGATCCATATATTTTAATAGCAAGTAAAACACACGGCATATCAGCTGGGATCTCCCGGGAGGCATTTTACCAGCCAGCATCTCACAGAGCAGGAGGAAAAAAATAATAAATTAAAAAAAAATCCCAGAAGGATAAACGAACCTAGAATGAAATCTACTGTCTATAGATTTGTTAAAATGCTTCTAAAAATATTGCCTAGTAATGTCACTTTCCCTCTTGCTATATAGCTTAATGCTGTTCTTTATCTATAGCAGCTGCTGGGCCATATGCCAGGGCATGTTCAGGCAGCTCTGTGAAGGCTGGAAAATGCTGTCCCTGTCACTCTTGCAGGCTTGAGGAGGATACCCTGAATTTTCTGACATACTCCTTCAGAGGAAGGAGCAATGTGTAGGACTGCTTTACAGCCCCGGTGAAAGCCCTGGGACAACTGCTGCCTCCCAGAGCCCTAGCAGAGCAGGGTACATCTCCATGCAGGCCAGGCTTCACACTATGACCCATTCCCTACGTCCTTATACCCAAATAATCAGTACTGGCTTCTTTTTTATACTCAAAATGCAGATTCTGCCTAGAAGTAAGCAGCTACAGAAGCACCTGGACCTGTTGGGAGGCAGAGAACTTCTGCAAGTTCCTTTAAGTTTTTTAGTCAATTTTGAGCACACAGGTTTTAGTAAAAAGATTTCTAAACAGTGGAGCTAAGCCATGTCTGTGGTTTCAGGTGCATCCCTGCTCCAATAATCATGCACCACCTCAAGTACTGCGCGAGTACTGCCCACAGCCAAGCAGACCCCAGCAGCCAAACCCCCGGCACGAGCCCCTGGCTACCTCTGCTCTGCTGCTGCTACCCAACAGCGGGTGCATTTCCCGGATTTTCAGCTTCCTCAGCTATTTGGAAATGGCTGCAGGAAAAAAAAAAAAAAAAAAAAAGAAAGAGTGGATAGCAAATACCAAAAAGAGTGGAAAACACATTGGTTTCATATCCTGCGTAGGGGCATAAAACAGTTAAATTTTATGAAGACAGCTTCAGTAAAAATGTTTCTGCGACCGAGGTTTTGGGTCTCAGAGGGGCGCACTGGCAGCTACTCAGAATGCTTTTTAAACAGTTGTCCCAGCACATCTGTTTCCCTTCCCCCACTGCAAAATTCAAGCTTCTTTTCACCACTGTTTTTAGCATTGTTTGATTTTTTTTCAATTACCCATTTTCTTTTGTCTTTTCCAAAGAGAACAGGGACACACAGCTGGAGGGAAAGCAAAAGCTGTGCGGACTATGAAAGGGGAAAGGAAAGGATCATTGAAGAAATTAATCCTGCTTGTGCTTAGACAATCTGAACCTGAGTTCTTGAGCCAGCTATAAAAGGGAGAGGGAAGGTGAGAATGGAAAAGTAGGAGAGAGAGGGAAAGCCTTTCCAAAAGTAATGCTCCTGAAAGGAGCTCCCTTCAGGCTGTTTGCAGATGCTTAAGAACAAAGAGGGAGCGAATACGAACCAGCAACTGGTATTCAGAATAAAAACATCCTGTGATAGAGAACAGCTCTCTACCTACGGTGATTACCCAGAGAGAGGCTGATCTGAAGGCTTGCGCGAGGTCTGGTCCCATGGACCTACTGCCAGCTAGGATGGGGTTTGAGGCGAGAAGACTGTTCTCTTCTCCTTTCAGATCCACTGGTGGCTCCAGTCCTCCCCAACCCTCTGGCCTTATGCAATCGTGTACAGTGGTTCAGAGGAAGTAAGGAATGAATGTCCATGGTACTAGAAGGACAGATGTTTGCAGTGAATTTGCAGAACTATAAATGACTGTGCAAGTGAAAAATCAGTAGGAAAAAACAAATTAATTGTTTTTTTTATATATATAACTAGGTCTCACGGTAATTATGAAATCATGTTTTCTGAGGAGACATTCATCCAACCGCAGCCTAGAAGGAAGCGGACACTAACATCTTACAACCTACAAAGCAATGGGCAGCTAGAAATGTCTCTGGCATGTGTTGAAGAGTATGAATGAAGGCCTAATGCAAAACCACTAAAATCACAGGGAGTTCTTCCATGGTTTCTGTTGATTTCGGAACAGATTTCTGATTAACATAAGCCTCCAGTCCTGCAATTATCGCTTCGTAGTTGTCCATCTCCACAGATCTCATGTCTATCCTGCTGCAGTAGTCCTTCACAATGTTTTGGGAGAATTCTGAATGGGAGCTTGTGATTGAGACAAGCCTCTGTTTTAAGCAAAAAATTAGCAAAGATTTTGCGAGGAAGTGAGAGGGACCTGCGTCTCAGTCCCTCGTTGCTTGTCCTTGGAAGAACAGGCTGGGTCTCTCTGGGGTAGGCTGCCAACAAGTTCAAAAAGGAAATCTCCATTTCATTAACGATCCAGGACCCTTACCATTGGCACCAAAACAGAAAGCTTCTTATAACATAAGCCCATTCTGTACTTAATATCTCTGCTGACTATCTGCACTGCTTATTTAGATTGGTAATTAACACATGAGCATGCCAGTGCATTTGAATTCTCATATATTTTTTCCCTTCCTCATCCTCCTCACACTCATTGCTATTGAACTGGTTTAAATGCAAGAAAGGTACCCACCCAGTTCTCCTGGCTTGAGGGGGCCATTATCTTTTGGAAAGAAACCTCAGACAGTAAGTGCTCAAACTGCAGTTAATTTCTCTGGAAGAACTTCAAATGCCTTGGAGAAAATTCTGTGGAAGCAGTATTAGTCCTGGACTTTTAAAAAATTAATTTGAGTTATATATCCATTTTTATTATCCTTCTTTGCATACATGCATATATCTGTAAAAGCATGTGAAATAGCACTAATAGTATTACTCTTTTCACTGCCAAATATGCATGCTGAGGATGGGAGACATTTCTCCATCTTTCCTTGCTCCCAGATAGAGGCTTCTCTAGAGGACTCAATTATGTCATGCCAGATGAGACTTATTTCAGCACAGGCCTTTGCAGCAAACTTATCACCAGTATTAAGACCTGAACTACCCAGAACCGAGCAGCTGTGAGACAGACATCTTCACCTGTTGATCCATAGCTTACAAGACAATAAATGGGCAACTTCCAGTTGCCCAACAGGTAGCACGAGCCATGATCTCTCAGGTCTCTTTTAGAATATCTAACACAAGATTTCTAGATTATCAATAAAAGTGATAGTATCATTAATAAACTACTTGAAACAATCTTCCCTCTAAATAAACCTCCCTAAATTTTGGAATCTTTCCCCATCATTTCTAGTCACATTTCTTTCATCTGGAATACTGACACCAACTGTCAGAAGATAGCTCTTTTCCTTCTGGTTTCTACAAACGAGGAGACTATGGCTATTTCAGCAGCTTTCCTTCAAGAGAGACGCCTTCTGTCTGTGTCTTTTAGACAGGCTGACATACCCAAACTGCTTCTTTCATTGGCCTAATTACCCAGCTTTCCTACATGTTATAGCATGGCTGCAGGAGAACGCAGAGCCTGAGGAAAACGAGTTGACTGCAGCTGGAAAAGCTCTCCGATGGCCATCAGCACACCTCCCTTGCTCCGTCTAAAACACACACACACTGCATCTCCCTGGCAGCCACTCGTCCTTCCAGCTCTTTCAGCCCTCTGTATCTATGGTGAGCCTGACAGCAGCACTGCCAATTAGTGGAGATTACGACAGCACATTTCCTCACAGGATTCAGCAAAAGAAAAATCAGCTAGGGGTTAGCAGTCAGCCTATGCTTTGCTTTTTCATATCTTACTGTGCACCATAAATAACCATTTATAGTTATGTTCTGCTGCTCAGCAACAACTTTCAGCTTTCATCTCTGTCTTGCAGCGAAGTTAGGAGTGTCATTTAATACCTTTGTCCCATTCTCCAAATGAGATGTCCAAATGCCTGTTCTAAAAGCTCAGATCACCCTTCTCTCTCGTCTTGACAACCATCTCATCCCCCTGCGCATTGTGAAGACACCTATCTGCCTTCTTCTCACAGCTCTTAAGATGAGTCCTCAACAAATTAATCAGTGCCCTGTCCTTTCCGCACAAGGGACTGTCAACAAAGCAGATGGTGCCCGTCCCTTACAAGGCCACGTCTCTTGCATCTCTCTCCCTCTCCGAGTCTGTCTCCAGTTTCATGAAAGAGGCCTCAGCACGTCTAATCTTTATTCTTACTTTTTTTTAAACTCAGGCTCACTGACCACAGGCCATTGCTCACCTAAACACAAAGGTGACAATACACTCAAGTTGAAAGAAGTATGTGAACGAACAGAAACGCATCAAGAACTCATCAGCTCTCCTGCTAAAGCCTGAGGACCATTAACAGTCTGTTGACATTGAAAAATGCTCAGATTATAAGGAATTCTGGGAAACAGGATTCAAGAAAACGAGCAGATGTCCACAGCCCCCCACGCAGGCAGGCTCAGTTGTACAGATGAAGGAGCTGTAACCCTCCCCCCCCCCAAATGGCTCTCAGTTTCCTAACTGAGCCTCAGCAGTCTGGAGCTGATGAAGCCTAACCACTTCAAATGCCTCAAGGCTGCTACAAATTTCCCAGTTCATCAGGAATTCCAGCTCCCCCCCCCCCATGCCCTACTATCCCAAATGGAATGGAAACAGATTAATGACAGCAGAGCTGTAAAATGCTGCACCCGTTAACTCTTCCCTCCCCAATTCTGCTTGTCCCAAACACATCAAACTCTGGTTTTCAGTTTTAATCCTGAAAACTAGAATTTATGTATGGTAGATTTTGTTTAGAAGAAATCATTCAAGCTGAAAATTGTGAATATCAACAGTTCATTCCATCCTTTCCCCCCAATCAAATGGCGATCTGCTATTTCATAATAAAAAAGACACTTAGATTTCAATGGAAACTGTTGTTTGCTGGAAAAAAAAATTAAGAATCCCTTTTGATGCAGAACACTTGCTCTAAACACACATATCCAGTCCTTGCTGAAAAGCCTCAGTGTTGAGACCACCCGCCTTATATCAGACAATATCAACTTATTCCGCTGGTATCAGACATCAAAGCCATCAAAAGAGCTGTGTAGGAAAGGCTCATTACTCCTGCTCCCATCTCAGGCTGATGAATCCATATCTACAATAAAATCAGTGTCAACCATGAATGAGATTTCTGCTGTGACGTGCATCAACAAGGAGCTGCAAAATGATGCTATGAACTCAGTACATCGCTGACATCTTCTACAGCACATCTCTAGGCGGGCAAGGAAGAACAGAACAGCCTTAGGTATTACCTTCATGTGATCTCAAATATAAAATGGGTTGGCCTATATATAAAGCATATGGCCATTTAATATACTGACTTTGCTACAGTATTGCTGCTCATATAGAAAGGGCCTCAGTCATCCTCCTCCCAGGGGGCCAGCCGCTTTTGTAGCGTTTCTAAGCCTTGTGGTCCTGAAGGACATCGATACCCATGCAGCACAAGCTCAGACCCACCTGCCGTTGCAGAGACCATGGTGCTCTGGCTCATCTCTGGAATCAGAACCAGCCCCAGCCTTTTCAGCAACATAAACAAAACCTAATTTTGGAAGTGCACAGCTGGAATGGAGGGCCCGAAACAGCCATGGAGAGTCAGGCAGGCTGCTCTTGCTGCTTCCACCAGAGAAGGGCAGTCTGGTGCAACGGTAAACTCTGCTCCTGGAAAGGGAGAGCTTCTCTGCTGCTTATACATACTATCAGCTGCTCCCAAACACTACAACTTCTCCCTCAACAGCAGCAGCCAGCCAAGGTCTTTTCCCTTCCAGCAGCAATGTGCTGCCCTAGACAGCTGTTGTTTTTGGCTATGCCAACTGCTCTGACACTGCTCATGCTCTGGGGCTGACCTTCTGTTTGGGAGTGGACTTTGAGGTGGGCAAAAATCAAGCAGCAAACAAGCAGCAAAACTATTGTCAGACCCACGTGACACCTTGCTGCTTTTTTCCTCCCGTCCAGGCAAAGCTCCGGAGCAGATACAACATAGCAGAAGAGACCTATGTCCTGGGGAAATTGCCCAAAACTCCTTGACACCAATGAGATCAACCTGCAGGAATATCCATAGCTAATTAGACCTAAATTTACAATACTCTGTAAGAACTGTGGCCAGATCCAGCCAAAAACCCTGCAGCATTTTTAATGAACAGCAATATCACCAATGGAAGTATCATTTGCCTGCCCACCAATTCTTCCCACGCACACACCTTTACATTATGTCTAGGAGTCTTCACACTCTTAAACGAGTCATCTTTCACTTTTTCCAGCAATTTGCTGCAGTTCAAAAGGTCTGGAGTCAGCTGCAGTGTTAGACAGGGACAAATGCAAATGCCTAGGGCCAGACCTGTTTGGATTTCAGCATAAATATAAATCACCTCTGATTCTGTTTTTATTTGCTGCCTTAAGCTAGTCATTAAGGCATTGAAAACAATCTGGGTGCAATCATTTTCTTCTGATCCAGCTCCCTTCCCCTGTAATCAGCACTCCCTGAGAACATATGGGCTTCCTCTGTCACTTGGCTCCTGATTTACACCAGTGTAAATCTCCTCAAGTCAACAGAAATCCCCAGGAGCTGTGATCGGCTCTGGTACATGGGAGCAATTGCCAAAATCAAATGAGCCCCTGTGCTGCAAAGAGGTCTTCTTGTATGAATATTGCAGCGAGCCCTAATCTGGCAAGGATGCACATAGCAGCAAAAGGGTGCAAACCCCTTTCCTCCCCTCAGCCCCCACTTCTAATGGTACCAACAACTCATAGAGCTGAAAATCTACTTCCACGTGTCAGAGCTTAAATTCTCAAGTGGCCACTAAGTGCTTGAGAAAGCTGAAGAATGCATCCAGCCTGAGAGGAAGAACCTCAAGAGGTCCTTTTTTGATGTTCAAGTGTGTGTGCGTGCATGGTTGGGGAGGGCACGTCAAAGATTCTTCAGGATATGTTAGGTGAGAATTATCAATAAACTAAGGAAAAGAGAAAGCTGTGCAAGAAAGAGGCACTGTAGGTTTAAATGCAAGTTAGTCAATGCTGTCCCTGACAACAGCTTTCTCATCCAGTGTTCATTAGTGGTGTTAATTCAGGTTTCACCTGCACTGCCAATCAGTTCAAATAATCTCTGGCTGGGACTTCTGCCAAGCTCTCCCTTCAGAGGTGATTCCTACTCTGCTTCCTTGCTTGCACCAGGTTTACCTGTACTCATCTCCCACTGTCAGCAGAGCCAGCTAAAAAGGCAAAGAGGACAAAACCCATCCCCCTTGATCTGTATTCCCATTTTACAGTCATTTTTGTTTTACAAATATTTCATTAAGAATTTTCTCCTGTTAAATTTTCAGGATAAAAGCTTGCATAGTGTATCCTGACACCTCCACCACTGCTTCCTCACGAAACAGGTACAGACAAGGTGTGAGTATGACATTGCTAATCCTCAGCGTTGCTAAATCAATCAGTTTTCAGATTTCTTCAAAAATTATTGTCTTCCCTGAAGCTGATCTCTATGAGTTTCTTATTACTGATCCTCAGTTTCTTTAGCCTTCAAGGATAAGAAGAAAATCTCTCTTTCTCTAGAATCACTTACGTCTAGTTAAGTGGGAGGAAGTATATGAAATCTGAAATTCACTTAGACTGTGATGGCAGTAAGACAGTTTTTAGGAAAACATAGTAGTATTATGAGTTTTGTGATAAAACTGTGAAAATGGATAAGCCAGAAAAGGGAGAGTTTAGGCTTGCTCATGAAAATCTGGGCTTGGGTCATTTCACCTGATTCTAACTGATCTGTAAATTCTCTGTGATGGATATACACCTTGCTTATCCTGTGGCTGTGAGGTCTGTGCAAGGGTCAGGGGAAACTGAGAACTAGCCTGCCACTGATGCATGAAGAAGTCGATTGTAGGTCCAGATTGGCACACATAAGTGGTACTGCACATTCCACTAATCGCCTCAAGCAGCAGGACTGCAAAAGGGGTAAGAAATAGCTGTCAGCACCCTGTTAACAACAAAAGAGCTAGCTGTTGCACTGACTCGGAGTCTGTACCAAAGGCGTATCATGGGAAATGGCCGTTCTCATCCTCTTACAAGAAATTGGGGCTTCAGTACCAGCCTGAAAGGAGAGTTCTCTGCCATTTTTCCCATTAGCTTTTTCACCCACGTTCATGACCTTGCTGCCTAGAGCCAGTAAGAGATTGCACTTTACTGTAACGCTTAAAATGGTGCAGGAACTTGGGAGTCTCTCACAGCTCTCCATACCTCCCCACTTCATCAAAGGAGGTCTCTGTTTAATGGCATTTTTCATCCTGAAATGAGCCAGAAAATTTGAGAAGCTATAGGTCCAAGAACCCTAGGCTCAGCCCTGCAGGCAGTAACACACAGACACGTTACTCACATCCGCGGCTTCAGGGACTGGCTTTCTCTATCTGCCCATCGCTACTGAAGGGTGAGCAGCTAGCAGGCAGTAACGTGGTGGTGTACTTTAGCCAAAGACCAACGGAGCAGATGGTATGTTTTAGCCAAGGATAATTGGGCACAGTTTGTCACTTACAAAAAGCACCACAGGGTCTTTTGCTATCTGTGCAGAGTGGGGAGGACACCAGTTTGCACAGCCTGAACCAAATGGTCTCAAAGGCAACAAGCAGAAAGGGTTACAGCTGGAGATGCCTCATAAATGATCTCCTTGAACCAGACCTTTGGCAGGTGTAAATCGGCTGAGTGCCTTTGAAGTCAGTCAGTGCTTACGGATGTGCATGGTAAATGCTAACCACCTCTCTCTGAAAGGACACCCTGCATAGCACTTCTTCCTAGTGGGAAACTGGGTTTACAAATCCTTGCAAGTCTGTTATTGTGATAGAGATTTTGTAAACTGCGAACAAATGCCAATTTACTAATTGCCATCCTCCTTCTGACCTTATTGAAATGTCCTTCTGGTGAAAAATCAATCTTTCATTTTTAAAACCAGAATGTTTAATTATCATCTATATTGATTTAAAAGTATCTCAGATTGCATTAATGTTACTCAGAATAACTCAAGGCAGGAGCGATCCTTCGTGCAGCAGGTGCTCTCATGTTGTGCAAATGTTTCTGACAAGGTAGATTTTCCCACTCTAGGACTTCTCCTCAGGAAGGCAAACTAGATGCTTGTTGGCCAGTAGACACTTAGCTTCAAAATGAAGCCTTTGCCATCTTGGCTTGTAATTACAGTTGTCATAAGATATTGATCTACCTCCCCCTTCTTTTTCTTTTCTTTTTCTTTTTTTTTCTTTTTTTTTCCTTTTTTTAAGTTACCTTTAAGGACTCAGCAATGTCTATGGACGTGATGCATCCGAGGTGCAGCCACTGTGTGAGTGCCCAGGGTGCTCCGTACCGTCGCTGCAGCAAGGTAGGGAGGCACACAGCCCATATGCTGATGCACCAACTTAGAAAAAAGTTGTCTGTCATTCCAAGATAAGTTATTTATTTATGATGAGCTATTTATTTATTATGGTTTTTAATGATATGCTTAATGCTCCAGCTCCCATACTTTCTACCACATTAAGCAGGAAGTCACTGCATTAAAACGCAATAAAGTAGTAAGAAAAAAAGATACAGATTTCCACTTGGGAAAAAACCATTTCTGTACTGGCATGCATTTTTCTTCTCTCCATTTGTTTGATAATTTACATGGTTGGTCATTACATTCCCGGCTGGACGTGTTGACACCAAATGGGAAAAAAAACAAAACGAAGAATCCTTTGTCTCTAGCTAAAGCAATGAATATGTAAAATCTGCTTGGAACAAGCCAGCCCATCTCATTCCCACACATCTGCATGTTTATTGGCTTGTCAGCTGAAAAAAAAAGACAAAATCTCTCAACCAAGGAGTTTGCTGATGAGTGCCTTGGAGATATTTTAAGTGAAAATGAGATCTTCCGTCCTTATGCATTTCTAGCTAAATATGCAATACCTTAACTATCATAGGTAACTGGGGAAGCACGCCTGGTTCTCTGTGATAAAAGTGAATCTTCTTTCATATTAACAGGCAACCAAAAAAAGAAATGTTTTCTCAGTAAATTATACAGCTATCTATTGATACAGGAAGGTTGGATGCTTGTCTAAATATAAGGATGTTAAAAGTACTGATAACAGTGTAAAACGTTGATAAGAATAAGGAGAATGCACGTCAGGTAGGAATGCGAGTTCACATATAAATACTAGAAAACAAAAAATTATAAAAGGTATAAATCTACTCCTTTGGAACTACCACTTTGGAGCTACTATGTATAGTCTTCCTACACCTTCAGGGAAAGGAAAGTTAGAAGTTACTCATTTTGGACTTTGTGGGAAAAGAGATTCCCAGCTTGTGTCACAGCTGCAATGTCGGGGTACTCAGAGCTCTAAAGAAAACCACTGCTAGTTCACACAGCCCATGACAATTAATTAAGAATGAGAGTCTTGGAGACCCTTTTTTGCCAGAAAATAGCACATTTCACTGGCCACCGAAAACCTAGCAATGATACTACCAACCAGTTCTTGAGTGTTCCTTCTTCTGCCAGCTCTTAGCCTTACTGTGCCAGTGATTCTCTCATCTCCTCCTTTTCTCTGAAATTGGAAGCTGAAGTTCTCACGTACGCATTAAAGCATCTTGAAAAAGTATGGCTAAAAGATTATTTAGAAGCCTATTTTCCCCAGGCCTTCCATAGCAAAAAGGAAGCAACTTTGTCAGCAACTGCTGAAAATACAGGGAAAAAACCTGGAGATCTTTCACCTATCTTCCTCTAAGGGAAGCTTAGCTTAGCTGTATCCCCTAAAATAATACCCTTCCTGTCCTCCTGAAATTTTTATTTGATTGAAGATTCAGCTATGAAATAAAAGTATTGATAGAAGCTGCTATTACAGGCTTTGTAGCCACCATGGGCAAAAAGCATTTGAGATCTCCTGAGGAAACCTTTGCCCACATCCACTTGCTGAGAGTCAAGTGCTGACCAAGACTTGCATTGAATTCCTAGATACAGTTCTTGGGCTAAACGGTGTTTTTTCTCCACTCCTATGAGACCTTCCTGTGAATGTATTTAAGAATCCATCAGCTGGACAAATAAAATAGAAAGATAAGTATTTTGATAGTGAGAAAGAGCTGTGAAAGATGCATAGTTCGTTCTTCATAGAGCCAGCAAAGATCTCCAAGCGAACAGCAGCCTTACCTTGCAACTTCCTGCACATTTGGAAAGCACATCCTCTTTTGCCTCTTCCTCCACACCAGGGCCTTGAGCTCGGCTGCAGGAGCTTCCCCACGTTTCTGAGCAGCACGCGGCCCACCAGCTGCTGCAGTACCTGCCGTGGGACTCAGCATGGCCAGCTCAGTGCTTGCATTGAACACCCCACCCCTCATTACAGGGCAGGGGAAAGGAAAAAACGTGTGTGCACTCCAAGTATACAGTTCTTCAAGTCTGTCCTGCTTTACGAGATAAATATGTTTTCTGCTATTTTTTTAAACAATCAATATGCCTTTTATCACACTGCTGTGGCACTAATCTTTCTTCTTCTTCTAATGAAAATAAATTACTTCTCTTAAAGGATCAATCTTTGGGGCATGATTCTGATCTCCTTTACACGGTTCTATCCCAGCAACCCCAGCAGAGCGCTTGCCGAGTTACCTCCACAGTCCAAACAAGCCTCCTTCCACCCACTGCAAGGCTGGAGCATGTGCTATCACTGGAGTCCAAGTGATTTGCAATACAGCAGAAAGTACTCTCAGAGCTTTTCACTTTTTGAACTTTTATATCATTCTGCTAGCCTAAGAGAGAAATGAAAGCGCAGTGTACTTGTGTAGCGTAACTAAGCAACAGAGCACAGCAGGGAGACCCAGTTATCTGGAGCTAATCACACCCCAAGGATGTGAAGCTCATGAATTACAGGCCATTTTAACATTTATCGTATTTCTTCTTATTTAAAGGTAAAAATAAATTATTTCTATAAACTGCTTTGATCCCTGGACAATGCCATCTGATATATTAAATCCAATCTGACTCTCAGAGATTAGTATGCCACATACCTAACTGCCACTCAAAATGCTTCTCAGTCCGGAGTGATAGATCAACAAACCATTTCAAAAAAAAAAAAAAAATCACAGTCCAAGGCTCCCTCCTCTCAGCCCTGATCTTTGCCATAAGGTCACTAAATGTCACTCCAGCAAGTCCACGCGAGTCCTAAGCTGGACCCGGAGGCCAGCAAAGAGCTCCTTTTTGCAAGGCAGGCCTTGACCGAGGGGTGCAGGATTGATGGGATGCCACTCTCACGCCTACAAGGATTCTGAGTTTAAATGTCCCTCAGCAGTAATTAAAATGACAATATGTAATTCATGGCACTGCTCAAAGCTGCATTTCAGCTCTGCTGGAGATTGGAGCAGCCTAGAATTTCCTTAGCAGGATACACACCTGCACGTCTACCCCTGCCCTAAGAAGAGATGCAAGCAAAAAATGTGTACTAGCAAGTGCTAAATGTAGCCTGAGCCTTGCCCTCTTTTGGGGTCAGCTCAAATTGCAGTTTCCTGTCCTCCCATCACAAGCGTCAGGACTGTGAGCAACTCAGGGAGAGGATAGTGCCATTTAAATGGATGAAGCTATCATCAGCAAAGTAATGCCAGACTCAGAATGGCTACAGGTGACAGGATCAAGGCCTGAAAGACTCCAGTTTGTCTTATTATTCAGAGCTTGTATTTAGCCCATCAAATGCAAACTATTTGATATTTACTTCATCCTGCTGCATGGCAAGAGCTAGATAAGCTAGTTGATCTCTTCGTTCTCCTACGAGTCTATTTCTGTTAGTATTTTGGTTTATTCAGGTCATTCAGGCCATTCATACCCCAGTGAGGTGGTACAAAAAGGCATAAGGACAACACTGGCAGTGTGTGTAAGATCAGTGATCAAGACCCTTTAGTGCCCGGACACTGGCTGCAGCAGATGGCAGCCGTACAAAATGGAAGCATTAATCTCCGAGCTCAGTGAGCAGGGTCCACTGTCAACCATGTGTCTATATGTGCATCCTAAAGATTTGCTGTACAGGCAATGCCAGAAGGCAATTACAGCAATTACATGATCTTTTTGACCTGTTTTGAATGGACTAATAGCAGAGATTGTTGCTGAAACAAAATACAGACCAATAATAATCTGGATCCCAGTGCTCTGAGGATTCGGCATAAGCAGTGCACTTTCCTAGGAGGCGAGAGGCCAAGGGCCATGCTCTGCTCACCTCCCAGAGAATCTCGAAGGCCCCATGAGGGTTCTTGGGAGAAAAGCAGCTCTCCTGGAAGAACAACTGAGAAAGATGTGCGCCTAAATAGCTAGCAGTATGTTGGGGTAATTATGTAGGAGAATGGATGAAAGGATGTAGAAGAATGGCTAAGTCTGGGTTAGTGAAGGTCCCTTTCATGAATTCCTCACCTGTCCATTCCAAAGAAATATTTTATCAAAACTGTGCATTATAATGATCAAAACGTCTGTAAGAAAATTACTCTTTAGCTCTAGTTGACTGATCAGAAAAGAGATCTACACATAAGAATTCTGCTGTCATTCAAAGATCAGCATCTGCAACATTTCTATCACAGTGTTTACAAGCAATACTTAAAGTTTTCAGGAGTAATCTGAGAATCAGGAATCCTCACATTCTCATTAGCACTGAGATAACTGCTGATGTCCCAGCAACAGGGTAGCAACCCATTCCTTCAGAGTTTACTTCAGGGAGTATTTTGTTAAGCAGACTCCTTAGCTGAACATCCGTAGATAGGCTGTGGAACTGGCAGGGGTGGAGTTTATCCAGGATAAATAGCAAACAGCCTCCGATTTTGGTGAGAGCACCTAAGCACTTGGCTCAACCAGAGTAAGCTGAAGCAGCTAGACAAAGTCTCCCTTGCCATTAACATAGGGAACTAATGAGAAGACCACAGGCAGCATTGGCAGAACTGCAAAAAGGGTAAAATTTCTCAAGGGAACTATAAAAATAAACTAATACAGATAATTGAACATACAATTATCCATGTATATAACACAGGAACACTGTATTGTTTCTGCAGTGCTGACATACTGTGACCATCACAGCACCAGAGATGTCAGACTGTAGAATTGACCGCTGGAGGTTTGCTAAGCAAGGTACAGGGCTGTCCTCGTGCGACTGCTGCAGTCATCTCCTCAGCCCACCATGGCTCCCGCCTGTCACCGCAGGATGCTCCAGAAGCAGTTCCTGCTTTCCGCAGCCTTGAGACACAAAGCTCAGCATGATCCTCTCCAGGGAGCTGTTCCACCATCGTTGATCAATGACCGCGCCAATAGCCGACACCTGCTGTAGCTGGATAAAACAACAGCGTGTTCTTCATGCAGTGATTGCCATTAAATCAGGCTGGACTGAATACCCAGCAGTAACTGAGAAGTAAAGACCTCGAGTGCCTGAGAAATCTTTGATTTCTCAGATTGTCTAGCCCCGTTTTACTGGTACTTAAATTGCAGAGTGTAAATCATTAATATCCAAGATGGAGAAGTTACTGGAATGTAACTGCTGCATAGGCAAATGAAAATATAAAGCTATCAGCAATATATTAATTGTATAGTGCTCCACATGGAATGCATTTAGAGATGCAAAACTTCCTCGCCTAAAGGGGCAGCCTTTCTTTTACCTAGATTAATTCCTAAGAAAAGCCTAATACTATCTGACACTTTTCAGATGAAAGTAATTTGCTTATTTGGAAGACTGAAGACAGTTTCCTGGTAGTAGTAAGTGAAAAGACAGCCTGAGGAACTGAGGTACCAAATCCAACTGCTCCTCATGTCACTTTGTATTTCTCTGGAGAGTACTGTCACTTAAATCCCATTGTTTCTTATCTCAAATACCATTCGTGTTGTGCAAGATGCAAAAAAGACATGACAAAATACACAACAAAAATTCCTCTTCTTGTTTAGTGGGCCATTTTCCCTAAGAATTACTAGTCTTTTTGCAGTACAGGGTGGCAAAGATTATTTTTGGATTGAAAGAGATCAATCAGATATGATCAAGTATCCCAATATAGCCAGAGAACAACTAGAGATGCCAATAGAAACCTTGCTTTGATTACATTGCATGGATTTGTGCAAGGGATGGGTCAGGTAAGGTCTTATTGAACAGGAAAATAAGAGATTCTCCAAGGAAATATGAACTAAAATGTGATTGGGCTTTCTTCATTTAATTTCCTGGTGTTTGACATCAATTATTTAATGTTCTGAGTTCTCACTCAAGCTCTGTTTGTCAAACAGGGTTTAATAGCAGGAAAAAAACACAGAAGTTCAAAATGAACACATAAGCTCAGTGTATTTCTGTGGGTCATTCACCAAAGACATACAGATGTGACTTCTGTTGGAGCTTATGTACTGGGGCAGGAACCTGAGGTTGTCAACATGAAGTTTGACACCTCTAGCCTGAAGGAAGGCTTTTTTTTACTACTATTTTCCTGAAATTTCAGGATATTCTGCTTTAGAATATCACAGAGGGTAGCTGTTTCCTTCTACATCTTCACTATGTGGCATTTCAGGAACACTTTGTGCCTATTTTAACAGCAGCCTCTAAATATAGATATTTTGCTCAGACTCCAGAGGAGCTGAACACCCTGCTCCTTCTGGCCCTACTGCCAGCTTAACATGACTTGGTCCACCTGCAGAAGTGGTTCCACTCAGTATCTCAAGCATAGAAACCTGACATTTTGCATTAAAATTCCTTTGGTTCACACTTATTCGTTTCAGTACCTTTTAAGTGATGTTATTTTCTTACGTGAGAGGTGCCTGTAAAGTCTGTCTCAATATTGGTAATGAAACATGATGCCAAGGCAAAACCAGAGTGTGGAGGAGTCAGTGGAGAAGGTGAGAATAGAGTTCAGATCCCAGATGGATAAATAGATCATGGATAATCACAGTGTCCACTGTTTACCTTTGCTTTGAAAACTCTCTCTGTGCAAACTTATTTCCATACTAGCCCTGCCCATAAAAAGCCTTCATCTGTTTTTGTTTCCTCTGGATCTGACCAGCCCTTCTCCAACAGGAGCATGGCACCCACTCTCCAGTTACAATCCAATCAATATAGGATCATTGCCTTTCAGTATTTCTTTTTCAATCATGTTGCATCGTATTCAGGCATATACTTTCCTCCACTCAATTATTAGCCCCTAATGTACATAAAGAGAATAAACCAAAATTCTGACTCTTTACTTTTTTAAATAGAGTAGGCAAACAAAACATAACAAATACTGGCTGCTGCAGCTAGCACTGTCTAGACTCAGCAAATAGGCACGCTTAAAAAATATTGGCTAGCATACATAAAACACCAGAAGTGTTCACTGTGACTTTGCACACAGTTCAGGCAGGGACGCTGTGTTTAAGAACGTGTTATTCCGGCTATCATATCCCCCTTGGGTTGCCACAAGTGACTGTTCTGTTTTCAAACTGAACCCATTTTCCTTAGTCCCAATGCTCCTGGGAAACAAAGAAATCCTTCACACACACACACACTCTTTACACTGCTCAAGTGTCTAGCAACACTGCTGAAATTATCTATAGTTAGCTGGTGCTTCCTAGAAGAAATGGTCTCTTCACGTAATTGCACCACACATTTCTTTGGCAGTGGAATCTCTTGGCTTATGTGATTTATTAAGAATCAAAAAGGCAGAAACACATCAGGTAGTTAGGAATATACTTTTCTCTAGGTTCTTGTTTCAGGAAAATCTAACTCAGATTTATTTTAAATTAATGCTGGGATGCTTCATGTTTAAAGGTGCTTTCAAGGTATCTTTAAAAGGTACCAGGTTCCTTCAGAGAGCTGCTGCATAATGATATTTTCCATGAGATGGTCACATTTAACATAGAGCCGGGTGGCCCCTCCAAATGCTGTTTTGCATGAAGGGTTATCATTAACCATTCCATAGCAGAAGCATGAAGAATCTCACTTTGGAAAAGCCCCTTAAGAGCTGCTTAGAGATGGTATTAATGCCACATATCAATGCCTAACTGTGGAGCTGGAAGCCCAGTAGAAGTCACCAACCCTGTGTCACTAGATTAATGTTTCTTCTGAAAGTAACTGTGCCCTTTTATTGCCTCGTATCTTTTGTCTCTGTTTTCCATATTGGCTTCAAAAAAAATTAATTCAACAAAAAGTAAAGCTGTAACAAAGCAGGAAATTGCAAACCTGCTATCATCTTCTGTGCAAGTAAAATGGAATCTAACAAAACGATGCACAGGACATGACCTTGTTTGTCTTACTTGTTTCTCCAGCTTTGTCTCACTTAAGGAGTATGAAAATCAAATTCTTTTTGCCTGGTAACGAATATCTGACACCATAAACCCTACAAGGGTTGTGAATGTCAGGGGAAATTGATAATGAGCTGTATGAATTTCCCTAGTGGAACAGCATATCATTGACTCATTCAGCTTGTCACCTGAGACCCCTAAAATTCAGAAAATTCACTCTCTCTCTTTCCCCAGATAAGCTTGCTTGTGATGAGGTCCTCAGTGTCCTTTCCCTAATTTGGGGCTGATAGCCCACCAGGTTTAATCCAGTTAATAACACTGGAGGTCCATCAAGACTTCAAGCATCATCCTGGTCTGTTTTACACCATCTGGATGTGCTCTGCTCACAGCTACAAAGCCTGCATTTTACAGGGAAAAAATGATGTCTTTTCATCATCACCAATGCCAACAGGATTTGTGCAATGTTATTTCTTCTACTCCATTTATTTCCTATTTTTTTTGACATTCTAGCTTACGTAGCAAAAGGATGCTAAAAGGAGAAGACATGCTCTCTTTTCATTTTTCCACTGCACTCAGTCAAGAGATTCCCTTGTGTGACAGAACCAGCCATCTCATGTCCAGTGTAGGTCAGGCTTTTCTGCACATTTAAACCCAACGGTATTCCATAAAGCTAGACACTGATTTGCAATATCCATGTCAGTGGACTTTGCAGGTGCAAATGACATCAACTGCACTTCCCAGAGCTGCAGGGCTTTGAGTTAGCGAAAAATATAAATTCTGAGTCTCAGTGACATCTATCTCATGGCGAATCAGCTGCAGGTCTGAACTTAGAAAGCCAGAGCCTGTGCTCCAGGCTGAGCTCTGATGAGACCCTCCACCCCCATTTTGCCTTGACAAGGTGGCTGTGAAACCTAGGAGTAGGCAGAAGCTGAGCCCAAGGTCAGGAGCTGCTGGAGTTGCATGCTTGCAGTGGGCTGTGGAGCTCACTCCAGCATTGCTGAGCAGTGTCCGGAGGCAGCTCCTGGGCCACGCTGCAGGCAGTTGTCACCACTTTTGGCACCAGAAGGCCTGCTGTCCGGAGCCAGAGCTCACCCAGATGCAGGCACAGCACAAAGCTGCCTCCAGAAACATCAGTTTGGGCAAAGAAAGACCTCCACGTCCCTTGTTTTTATCACATACTGATCTCACCTCTTCATCTTACAGGGGACTCGAGGTCAATGTGGGCTCTATTACATCTCATTGGTGACTGGATTTCCCCTGAACCCTGTGGCATACTCAAGAAAAGCCAAGTTTCATCCCTACAGAGGAACACAGATCTTGTTTCCTCCTCACACCCCGAGAGGCCGAACCGGAGAGAGTGGGAATGGACGTGGCCTGGTCACACGTGCAGCTTGCCACCAGGATGGCCACAGCTCCTTGGCCGCACTGGTTAGTAGGTGGGCAGACTGGCTGTTCCTTCAAAGACATGACCAGGAGCATAACTTTAATAAAAAGCAGCAGACCTCAGTCCAGTCAGGGAAGAAAATCCTAACATAAAAGCAAGCTTTCTTTCAGAAATAACCTCAACAGTCCCCAATTGTTCAAAAACCCTGAAAAGCTTACTCTGCTGCTTTCATTTCCTGCCTGCTCACTGTGCATGCCTGCCATAGCCAGGAAAGCGCACTCACTACTTAATCTACTGCTTACAGTTCAGGATCAAGAGCTACATTTTCCAGCTACCTATTTGTGTATTCAAGCAGCTTTTTAATATTTCTTTGTTGTTCCTGTACACTAGGAACTTGGGGACACTTTCAATAGAGCTCACAGCCCCAAAAAGCATCTAGATTATCAAAATATATCAGTGTGCTTTGAAATTCAGACCATTAAAGTCTGAATATATCAGCCATAATAAGGGTTTCCTTGCTTTTCAGCTTTCTGCCACAATAACTTTAACATTCCTTTGATACTATGATTGAATAGATATTTGCCAGAGTGTTGGCATCAAGGATGGATACAGCCTCCAATGTAAATGGGAAGGAGGAGGCGGTAGCTGTACAGACACACAGGTTGCAAAGTACATCAAACAGCGCTGGACCGATGTCCCTGCCAGTACACTGGGGAGGTCTGAAGTCTCCTTTGCCCCTGGCCCTGCACTTCTCTGCCAGTCTATCTGGGGCGTTAAAGCGTGTCCTTCTGAAGGGGGCTGGTGGCAATGCTAGTTACCTGGATATAGCACTGCAAATTGAGATGGTGGGCTAGTTCTGCAGTCATTGCAGGAAAAACTCCAAATGAAGGATTCACAGATTTCCTAGGAAGAGCTGCTGCAGAGGATTCAGTGGGGCATATAAGAATGGCAAAGGTCTGACCTCCCTGTCCTTTCACCAGAAAGGCAGATGGAAGCAACACTGAGGAAGGCTGCTAATACATCTTACATATCCTTGTGTCTTGATTACTGTGAGATCCCAGTGCTGCACCCCAAGCAGAGCATAATGTAATATGTATGCACTGTACACATGCACAGCATCTAATTATAGTAGCACTGCTTCTCATTAATACTTTCAGACCCTGTAGGTTATTTTCCCTGGGATACTGCTTACAAATTCCCCCCAAGCCCTGCCACTGTCCTTTATTGCTGACAAGAGCCGAGAAAAGCTCCTGCTGCACACTGAATGCTAATAATTGCCCGAGTTATCAATCAAAACAGATGCAGACAAAAGTAATCAGCATCATCAGAACATCTCTATGATGCAGCAAGGAGATATTTTGAACTCTGCCCAAATGAATAGGCCAAGCTAAGAGCTGGAATTACACTAATGTGATGTGACATTTGCTTAAAGCCAAGTCCTTCTGTTAATGAGTTTCAGAGTTCTCGCAGCAAAGTCACAGCCTCCGTCCACGATTCAGAAAGAGTGGATGGCAGGTCACAATAATAGTAAAAGTAAAAAGAAGTAACAGTGAAATGCCATGGAAAAGGAAATCAAAGTGAAGTATAACTTTCTTGGGCTTTTGCATTCAGAAGTTTATAGGACCGTGCCTCTGCAGACATTTTCTCAAGCAAACTCAGTCACTCAGCTGGACCAGCACTTCACTACAAATATGTATTATGTCCTCATGCTTAATGGCTTAGCTTGACCAGGGACCCTGGCACCCTGCAGCAATCTCTTGGCAGAAAAGGGAGATGCATATCCTCTAACGTTAACCATCTAACTGAGCCATCTTTTAAGGGGCCATCTACAGAGCCTCACACCAAATCTCTGAGACACCGAGCAAAATTAAGATATATTTAGTTAATGATTCATTGTCTTCCTTAAATGCTCGGTGCTTTGCTGTCTCAAGCAGATTACAGTGTTTTTCTTTAGCCTTTGTCAGGGGCTACTGCATGGTACCGCTCTCACCGCTTAGCGTTTTCTCTGTCTTGTTACAGACATGGCTGCATTCCTGTGTGTGGATTTTAAAAGACAGTTACATTCAGGTCTGCACTGGGGGCAGCTTGGTTTGGTTCAGCAGAATTGTTTGTCAAAAACACAAGCAGTTCCTAGACAGGCTGTTAAAAACATCAGCGATCCTCAAGCGCGGCTGCTGGTGGCCATGCCTGGCTGCACCGGCCTTCTCCCCCAGCCCACGCAGCCCCACAGGCTGGCGCCATGGGTCCCCCAGCGCAGGGGTCAATGAAGCAGGAGCAAAAATAGTCCTTGATGATTTCAGGCCCCCTACTACCATCACCAAGTTCTTGCCCTGCCTCAGTATCAGCTGACATTAGTTTGACAGCTCTTTTCTACATAAACATGTAAATTGGTTTTTAAAGCCTTTTTCAGGATTAAAAAAACCTTACTCTATAGAAATTTATATGATTAACAGAAGGATTCTGATACATTTGGGTATTGCATCTTTAGCGAGCTTAAGGATTTAGCTAGACACTGTCAAGGTATCTGAAATCCCTTTCCCTTCACATCATTGTTCATAATAGCTCCTAGTAACCATGTAATTGAAATTTCTTTCCTACTTCCAAGTGGATTCTTTTACTATGTAGGTAATGCCATCACCGTCAATGGGGATACTCATGGGGCATGCACCTCTTTGGCCATGGCATGCTACTCTCTCCTCCTTCCCCTTTCTAAATTCCTTATGTCCCTTTGTTAGTTACAATAGCACCACAGAAAGAGTATTAGAACACGTGTATGTACACACACACACACACACATATATACACACATACAAGCACAGAAATATCGCCAGAAATAGGCATACAGTTTAGAAGTGGATTTTCTGGTGCATGGGACCTGCTAAACCTTACTGCCCTGCTTTATTAAAAAAATTGTATGTAACGCAGAGGAGGTAAGAGTACTTTGCTCTTACTGTGTGCTGTATCAAGTTTTCTGCACGCGGTAATCCAGCTGGCAGGAGATTCAGAGCCTTGCAACTGAATCTAAAGGGGGATATGAAAGATAGGTACAATGTGTCAGGCCCCAAGTGACAAACATTAAATCTGATGCAAAGATTTTATAAAGTGTACAACTTTACTATGTGTGACTCTGCCGCATGCCATGTGAAACTGTACTTTTGCATTTTACATTTGCAGATATCCTCACTTTTGCATTCGTTTATGAGATACAAGCAACATACCAGCCTCCCAGACTGCAACAAGCTGGTCTACAGATTTTCTCAAGCTTCTGTGGAAACTTGGAATTGTGAATGACAAATCAAGCTGAAGGCAGAAGAAACTCAAAAACCAATGCAAGGCTAAAGAAGCTATTTAAACGTGTGGTTAGCAGTTCCCTGCTCTGCCTATTGGAAGGCGTCCAGCAGCAGCACCCTCCCAAGCGTTTGGACTTGGCTGCCTTGCAGAAGTATGACAGATGATTCTGCTTTGCAAGGCCACACTTAGGAAATATCTTTATAGTGTCTAAAGGATGTTGGGCATGAGGACTTGCTTTCAACAAAGCAGGCAAAGATTATTCTAATTACACACACCTCTCTGTTTAGCCATCTTCTCCTCCCTTATCATAAAAGGGCAACTATGAAATGCCCTATCACTTCAAAGGAACATTTCGCTTTTTATGTCAGGTGGATTAATGATTAATTCATTTAATTAGTTATTCATACACCATTTAGAAGACATAAAGATATAAGGTCTTAAAGAAGTTTGCAATTATGAAATACTGTATAAAGGGGACACGAGTTGCATTCACTTTAGCACTTGCCACACGCTTCTGCCTTAGGTAGACGCTGCAGAGGTCCATGGGAACAGTTTCCGACATCCCTTGCAGAAAAAGGGTGGGATGGTCCTTTCCAAGCAACATTAAGTGAACATACCAAAACTTGCAAAACCCCCAACAAAAACCTAACCACTTGAAACACTGCTGTTCACCTTCCAGAATAACACAGATTTTGTAGTCATGGCAATTCAGGGAACAAAACTGCTGAAGAAAAAGCATTTTGTGTGTGTTTCTCAAGTTCTTTTGCAAAGATATTTATGCACTTCCAGTACCATAACTATGAATTTCAGTATGTCCAAATGGGTATGTCACTTTTAGCTTAATTCTAATAGGTTGGAGTCACCGTGAAGTAGCTTCCAAAAGCTTCAAGATTACCTGGGCAATTTCTGAACAGACAGAAAAAATGCAAAATTTGTCAGAGAAATGATTCTTCGTAGATATGCTCCCTCGCTCTGCCAGAAATACAGTGGCAAAAAGTTCTTCTAAGGTGTGGAAAACCTGCGCACTGCCCAGGTTGTGCTTTGATACACAACACTATTCATCTGACAGTTTTCATGGGCACTAAACGGATTTAGAAACAGAAAGAAAAAAAGAAATGGTCCCAGGAAGTGACTTCTGACAACTTTTCTGAAGTAAACCCAGCAGAAAAGCTCCCTGTAGTGTGTGTAAGAATATCTGTGTTACTTCAAAATTAGTAACCCCGAAAGAGGTGACAAATAAAAATGTCTTTCTGGTATATTTTAAATATGGGAAGGAGCAATTCACATTATTTTTGATTCGCAATGAAATCCCAGTTTATCCTCACAATTATAGTCAGAAAATAAATTACACGTGGGCAAAACACACAGAGCTAAGAATACCCGAGGATGAGCAGGTATTATTCATGGCCAGTGCCAGGCAGGCTGGGGCTGTGCGTTAACGAGAGCCTCAGTGCGCGACCGAAAGCGCGAGGGCCGCCCGCGCCTGCGGTCTCGGCAGGGCAGCGCCCGTCTCGGGCGCGCTTCGGGAGCTGCCGGCGCAGCGTGGCGCGGCGCGGGGGCGCAGCCCCCGCCATCCTCCCGCCTCCGGCAGGCCCCCGCTTCTCCAACCCCCTCCAAAGCCCGCCTGCTGCACCGACGGCCGTCGCCCACGGAGGCGGGTGGCGGCACGGCAGCGCGCCACAGTGCCCGAGGCCAAGGGCCCCCTTGGCGCCCGGCGCCTCGCCGTCACCTCTGCCGGGCTGCAGCTGCCCTTCCCGGCAGCCCGCGGGACGCCGGCGGCTGCTCTCCTGCCCGGCACCTTCTGGCCGCTGGGCTACAGCTCTGACTTCGTACAAACGACGGCCCCTAAACTTTCCCTCGCGTCCAAAGACGCGCGTAGAGGGGCGCACCGGGAACGGGCTCCAGCAGCTCCTGCCTTCAGGAGAACCACGCCGAACCCTCACAGCGGGCGGCCTCGCTAACGCGACGCTGGAACCGTGCTGCGTTTTCACAGGCTTTTCTAAAATCCACTCAGAGCTGAGCTGGCCCCACCGCCCGCCCCCGCAGCCCCCCTTGCTTCTCCTCCGGCCATCGGGAGGCAGCCGGGGCGGGGGGCGGAGGACACCCACAGGCGCCAACCCTCCTCCCCGCGCACCGGGCGAACCCGCCGGGGCGACGCCGGCGTTCCCGCCACCCTCCTCCGTTACCGAGCTGCCCAGCGAGTCTAACACCCACCAGACCGCGTTCAAAGAAAGGCGCTCGCTGAAGGCGTTGAAGCAGCAGAGGCGAAGGCCAGCCCAAGCGCCCTGGTCACACAGCTCCCCGCAGGTTTTGCGCCCCAGAACACCAGTTAACCCCAGTTAGGCCACGACTAACACCCCCAGTTCAGTCTAACGGCGAGCGGGAAGCATGACACAATTAGGAAAACAGCCCGGGAACCACACAACGTCGTTACGCTGGAACAAACATTAAATTCCCTATTTTTACGCTTTTTGTTAGAAGAAGTTACTTTCTTTCAAAGTTGAAAAGTGCAGGAGTGCTTTGAAGTCCAAATAGTCATTCTTCTCTGCTCCCATTTCTAATTACTCTTTTAACTCATGAAAAGTCAATTAAAAAAAAAAACCCCACTGATCGCATTACCAGCATTTCTAGCTTATCTGGCTGGTACAGGAAACCGGTTTGCGTATCATGCCACTGTGTTTTATTATTTCCCTGCCATCCATTGCTCAAAAATAAAGTTGGTTAAGCACAACCATTCAGAGTAGCAGCCGTGGCGGTTATCAGTCTCTCCAGCCGTATCATCCCAGCTCAGCTTCTGATATATCATTACATCTCCAGTATCTTCAGTGTGTAGCCACACTACTATGGAGCAGCTAAGGTGTAAATGTAATGTGTCTAAAATAAAAGGATTGCAGCAGCACTCCCTTCCGGAAGATTTTTCTAACAAAAAGCTGAAAATTTATGATGCGAACAGAGTTTTCATCTCAAAATTTTTTGGAATCAAAATAGTATGATTTTGTTAGTGTTTTTGTGTGAAATGGTCTTCAGGATCTCCATGAATAAATAAGGGAAGTGGTCAAGCCTACGTGCTTAATAATTCTTGCTATCATCTTTTTTTCCTAAGTTTTGTCTGGGAGATGCACAGTCACGAAGTAAACAACATTCTAAAAATGCTAAATGCTAATAATTATTAGTTTCACTGAGCTTCTGCTGCAATGTGGGCCTGGAGCAGACAGCTCAGGAGACAGTTCTGCAGAGCCTGGCGCCCTTGCCCCAGTATCATCCATGCAAAAACCCCACGGCAAACCACAAAGTTTCTGGGAGAGAAGGTGAGCACCCAAAGCCGCCCACCCAAGTGCCTGAGAACTTCTCACCAACTAGCAGTGGCTTGCAGGTCCTCAGCTTCACCGAGTCCAAAACACAGCTTTCTCACTCTTACCTTGCTCTGGGCAACACCCAGAGAACACGAAGAGAGATCTGCAAAGGCAGACCAAGAAGAGGGAAGAGCAAACACACCAGGAAGGAGGGGATGCAGGGCTGTTTTTAAGGACTAATTTAGTCTGCACTAACAGCTCTTTGGAAAGCACACACACCTGTGGCTACTTGCAGTTAAAAACCCTTCCAGAACTACAACCATATCCTGCTGTTACTTTTTATCCTATGTACTCAGTAATACTTCTTGCTTTCAACAAACCCACCTTCTTCAAATGAATTAATTGTTCTCTGAATATAACTTGGCCTCATGTTTTACGTACTGTCATTACAAAGCCTATGCAATATTACAGGTGTTTCAGCTTCAGCTATCTGAAGATATTATGTAATTCACCAAATTCATTTTTCTAAAGCAGTTTTTGAACCCACAATCATATTTTCATTGTTTTCCTGAACCTGGCTGTCTCTGAAGCATTCTCTTCTGACCTCGTTATGAGCAAATAGGGCACTGTCCCCCACTCAAGTTGTCTGTTTTCCAAGATGTTTCTCCTGGCTGGACTTTATTTTACAGGAGAAGCTCTCTGGAGCCCCCAGGTGCCCAGTGACCTTGCTGTTCGCCTCCGCGAACCCAGCTGCCACTTGGCAGCAGCCTGGGGACACCCACTTCCCAGTTTGCTTCTCATTTTAACATGCGCCACGAGTTGTGCCAGGATCAAAATGAAATGTCCTCTGCCCAAAGGAGTTCATGCTCTCTGGCTCAGTATAGAAGGAAATAGCAAGTATAAGGTTCAAAAGGTTTTAAGACACACGGCTTGAAGAAACATTTCCTCTGAACATTTCACTGGAAAAAGATGTGCCTGCAATGCCATCAGCAAATGTGGCAAACGCATAGGCTTCCAGGATGCGTTCAGAATGAAACCTACTGATTTTCTGATTCTGACTTCTTCAAAGTTTTTTTCAAATATACATAAAACAAAAACCATTAAAACCACACCATACCATTAAAAAAACATTAAAAGCACACTGCATAAAAAGCAATTGTGTGTTTTATGCTAAACGAGATTTGGCTTTTTGATTTAGTGAAAAATACTGAAACATTTTTCTTGTGGAAAGGGCTTGAAAACATCCTTTGACAGTTTTTAAAGAAGTGCCTGAGACTTAAAACCACCTCTTTTTGGACAGATGCACAACAAATTTTCTCAGGGGTTTAGGTAGCCTCACATGCATTCGAGCACTCCCAGAGCAGAAGTTAGTAAATAAAGATGACACATATCACCACTGAAGGAAGAGCTGCACAAGCTTTTTTCCCCCAAACAAATAGCACAAGTTACTCTAAAAGGTCTCTAGGAGATGAGAGGAGAAGGAGGAGTAACTCCAAATTCAGAAATAATCAAGTGAATTGTTTCCACCAGAGCAGGAAGGGGCAAAAGAACTTCTTTTATTATTATGAGCGGCACGCGGCGAGGGCACCAAGACACGGCTTTCAATTCAGCGGGGGCTTCTGTACTGCAGCGACAAGCTACATTTGCAAGACCAAGGTCTTGGAGTTGTATGCTTCATTACCTTTTTTTTTTTGATGCTGTTTTACTCCTCCAGACAATCTGGAAAATAATAGGGGAATTTCCTGCAGCCGGTGCAATGTTCAGGACTCATGTGTGCTGGTGACATCAGCTGCTAGCTGAGGCTGCCTAATTTTGTGCTGCATAATGACCTTACAGCAGAGGAATGGGATCCACTCACAATTCCTTGTAGTGCTCTTACAAATTTCATTTGCTTGTAAATTTAGGCAAGCAGCGGATGTACTGGCTGCCAAAGTGCTCTGTGCCACTGCGCTATCTGCTCCACAATCAGCAGCAGAGGCGTCCGTTTCTGCCTGCCCAGGCACAGTTAAAAAAAAATCAAATCAAACGTGTTTCTGCCACTAGCTCCCCCAGGTCTCCCCTCAGACATTAAACAAATGTGACTTTTGGCCGCAAAACAGACACAAACCACAGGTGTAGCAGTTTTGCAGTTTCTGAAAAACAGTTTTGCAGCCATCCCTTGGAATAGCCTTTCTTGCTCATTAGCATGGCAGAGTAAATAAGCCAGCTGTTTTGATGATGATTTTTAGCTCCCTACAAAACCTGCTGGGCTGGCAAAATCTAAGTGTTATCTCTTTCTGAGGTGCTCTCCCTTTCCCTCTGGACTTTTCAGTGTGCAATTCCTTCCCCGGGCTTTGCGAGACATGGAGCTGCACAGAAGGGGCAAGAGAGCTTAGTGCAGACCAAGAGCACTGCACTCCCTCCAAAGGGCATGCGGCAGAGGCACGGCTTTGCCCCGCTGAGAGATGGAGGATCCCAGCGACAACTACAGCACCAACAGCAGTCTTCGAGAGAGGCAAGGCACTGCCTGTTGTTCTTGCCTGTCAGTCAGCAAGAGTCTGGAGGAACTGGGAGCCAGAAGCTTCCTCCACCCACATTTGATACCACTTTTGCTCCAGTCTTGCTTTCCTGCCCATGGATCAACAGCCCTTTCACTTACTCACTTATATCCAAGGAGAAAAATTAAATTTTGGAAACTAATTCTGTTAGTGATATTCTATTAGGGATATTAAATCCTACACACTTGGACTACATTAGGACCTGCAGAGGACCCGCTGTACTCATTAGCATTGGCTTCACCATTACCAGGTATGAGAGAATTAACACAGTTCGCTACCGCTTTCAAAAGGTTTCAAGATTTCCACAGATTTCAAGAGGTTTTGATCACAGTAATTTATTCTATTAGGTATCAGCACTCTAACCTTTTCATTACAGCCTAAAGGACAGACTTTATGAAGCTGCAATGAGGCTATACAACAGCTGTACTTGTTACTATAGTTCAGATTGGGAGGAAAGAAAGTATTGTTCGGTACAAAATGGCATCCACAGAACTGCAGCACACCGAAAGAAAGGTACAGATATAGATAAGGGTGTACTTATATCTAAGAATCAAAAAGACCTCTACTGAAGTTAGTAAAGATGATACCAGCAAGAGAAGGACTTGTGTTTCTGTGCTGAAGATATGAGTAGGAAATTTATTGACAAGGGAGGTAAGGAGCAAATAATAATGAGTCCAGTCAGGAGCAGCAGCAAAGAGCAGCCTCTATGTAAATGGTCTCTTCAGGAATGTTGCAGTGAAGGTCAGTCCTGTACCACAATAACTTCTGTTTTACACCTTTTGAGCTTAAGAAACACATTTGTGACCATTCTCTTGCAGGCAGTAACAGCCACAAAATCTAGAGCAAAACAGAGGGAGAACAGCAAATCAAGAACAGGAGAGAGACTGGCTCAGAAAGAGGCTGCTGGGGAGACGCTAGGAAGGTGCCCTAGGTAGCACGTGCTGTCCCGAGAAAAGGCTGGGCAGCCAGTAGGGAAAGGTGTGCGGGGGCAGGCTCCCCCGTCTCGCCACTGTCCAACATGCCCTTTGAGAGGTACCAGTCTGGTCTGCCTGGAGGAGGAAAGCTGCTCCTTTCCACAGAGACAAGGCTCACTTCTGTGCAATGCTCAAGTCTCAAAGCTCTGACGCTGTCCTAGACGTGCCTGGGAAGCTCGCAGTCTCCAAGTCTTTCCAAGCCTTGACTACACTGCAGAAACAGTGCTCCATCTCACCAGAGGCTTGTGCAATGCAACTGTCAGCGGAGCTGGAACCAGGTAACTTAAATCACCTGAGCCAGTGAACGCTACAAAGTTGTGTTCGCTGCCAGGTTGTTACCAGTCTGGGACCTTTGCTTAAACAGGTGACCTACAGGTGAAAAGCTCTGCATTCTCCTACTCATTCTCTTCTCATCCATTTGCTCACATTCAATATTTTATGTTCCCTGTGCTTTGGTGTTCATGCAATATTTAATGGATGTGCACACTGCTTTATAAATCAGTGTATCATGTATTTCTGCAGAAATAATGTAAACCATGACCACATGAAAGATCTATTGCCACGCTTGAAAATGTATGCTTTTACTGTGTATAAACATTAACCCTATGTAATCAGTTATAAAACAACATGTCTTATTGCAGGCAGGCTAAGACAGACAGTGCTGCAACTCCCTTGAAGCATTCAGCGTAGCCTAACTCTATATGAAAGCTATAGAGTCATTACCACCAAACAGTAGGTCATTGTTTGATGTTTTGCTTAAATCTCGCATACTAAGAAAAAACTTGTAATGGGTCACAACCACATCCATTGTTATAAGAAAGACAGTAACAACTACGGTTGTACTATAGTTACATTTTTGCCACAGATAGGGTTGGCTGTGGTTCCCATTAAAATTAGAAGGACTTCAGCCATTGACCTCAAGTAGAAGCAGAATCAGGAAACGCAGGTTTTTAGGAGGAAAGAAAATCTCTCCAAAGCCATTTTCATGATGCTGTAATTATTCTTTCATGTTCTTATTCACTTTCTAATTATGATTGGCACTGCCTGGTGGTGTCCAACATCTTCTACTGGAATGGCTTTTTTGGTGGAAAGATGAGACTTTGGTTAAATTATTTATTTCATTGCACTGAAAATCATGTGCTTATGTGGAAAATTTTTATTTCCAATGAAAGCTATTTGGGCCAGTACCATTTTTTTTCAGCCAGACCAGCTTCAAAATTTGTCATTGCTGTCTTGGTTGAAAATGCTTCTAAGTCTGACCAAACCAAAGTTACAAATTTATCAGGTGAAATTAAAGTACAAAGTATCATTAGTACGTATGCTCGAGAAGATCCTCTAGATACCACAATTTTTGTTTGTTTCTTTGTCACAGTATTGACGAATACAACTCATATACTTCCTGGGTGCATTTCATTTCTTTCTACAGGGCACTGTGTCAGAAGATGGCTCTGATGGCAAATCTTTGCCTGTCATTTATTTCTCTGTTTTTTTTGTGTCTCTCTCTATTTTTAGTTAGGTATAAAAATTACTTCTCTTTCTGTAGCGAGAGCAATTTTGTTGTGGCTTCCAGGAAAGATGCCCTATGACTATTATCACAGAGTAAAGAAAAAGAGAGAATTGGTTTTTATTTTCTCTTAAATAGTGTTAGTACCTGGGTAATGGAAATGTACAGCTCCATGGGTGAGGCATGCCATTATACAACAACGCACAGCCTGGGCACTGAGAGCTTGTGTGAATCATCACGATGAGCAGCCAGGGTGGATACATAGGAAACACGGGTGAGAAGCCGCCGAGGAAGACTGCTCTGGTAGCACGCAGCTGGCACAGACAGAGCGTGGGGGGTGAATGCTGACAAGGAATAGGACAGAAGAGCTACAGCTCTTTTTACCATCATCTCTATAAATCCACACTTCATATCATTCACCCAAGCCATCAGAGTAGCTGTAATTTAAATGATTTTTAATTAGTCACCTTAATCCAGTGACGCCAAAACAGTGTTCTCGGTGCTAAGTATATATAGGTGCCCTCTACAGTGAAACAGTGCACTGTAGGCAGGAGGGCAAACAGGCTAGAATTAATTGCTCACGGTAGAATTAACTGCTCTGCTTCTCTGGACTGTAGGGATGAGACCCAGCCTATCTTCCAGCAGAATCTGGCCTTCTATTGGTAACATTTTACTTCCCATACCCTGTGCAGAGAGAGTATGAAGCAGCACTCAATCTTCCTGTTGCTTTATCTACAGGCAGACTCCATTTTCAAATTGCAAAGCAGCACACAAAAGAAAAAATTCACTGATCACCAAAACCCTTGGGTGTTTTAGGGAATGTGGTGTCACTGAAAGGAAGAAACCAAAATTTTGTTGCATCTTGTTTTGACTAAAAAACCCTAACAGTGGTTGCAGGAAAGAAACCCACCAAATTAAAAACATGGAAAGCCCACACCACAAATGCTAGGGCAAACCCAGGTTTTATACAGTGCAGGAATATTAATAAATAGCACATTTAGTGAAAACATATTCAGTGTATTTTGCCAGAGCATTTTCTGCTGTACATGACAGAGTACTAAGCTACCTCTTGTAACATCAAGTGCTAAACACAGAAGAGGCTTTTGTTACCCAAAGCAACTGCAATAGCTAACAACACAGCACAGTTATGAATACTGATGCATATCTTATCCGCAAAAAGCTATTTGCGGTCTGTAAGAGAGGGTGAAGCACAGAAGAACTAACTAGGGTCATTAGTGAGATGTCACGCTAACCTTCTTCCCATCTCCTCACAAGCGTTTCTCACCCAAGCTTTTATACTAGGGACAGCTGGCTCATCTGGCAGGCTAAACCAGAATTCAGCTCCTGCTTTTGGTCTGGCTGGTTCTGCTCCCGGTTTCTTGTATGGAAAGATCTTTCTAAACATCTTTGCTATGCGTTACGCATGTAGTCCTCTGGGACCTTCCCACAGTTGTCTCCACCTGCCCAGTCCTTCCAGCAGCCTGGGGGAGAGGACAGGGTACATGGAAGGAATCAGAGAGCAGCCAAGCTTATTACAGCATACATATCCACCAGATTTGTCACTAGAGAGCCCAGTAGTGCATGTGTTAGGGACTGAAAATAGGGAGAACAAAACTATCTTGACAGAGCTCTGGAGCGTGTTTTCCCTCCACTGTAGACCAGTCAAGTGATGTTAGCGTGCATCGACTTTCTAGAGAAGCGGTGTCCTCAGACAACGTGTATCCACAGAGACATAGCCACAGGACAATGGCCATTTGATGATCATTTGCAACGGTGCTATTCAAAGCTAAAATAAAACATAGGCCTCTGAGGACAAACCATGGTCATATAACTGTGGAAACTGAAATCTCTTTCCCCTGGCAGTAAAGGTTCATGTAATTAATGCAAGCACTAATTAAAATTTAAATAATTGATAATATTATTATGAAGGAACTATATTTAGCAATATCAAGAGGCCCAGAAAATCTGGTAGTAATTAAATTATCTGTGTCTAAGGAGTAGCACTAAGCAACCTCCCCACATACATACACAAAACAAACAAAGCCTGGCCCAACAACATCTGTAACAGAGGAAACCGCAGCAGAGAGACCAGGATATCACTAAAGCAAGATCACATGGCTTGAAGGTCTGCACCAGAAGAGACACCAGGAGCTCAGCTGAGGCTAGGCATGAAATGACAACAGTCATTCGCAACATGCAAAGCAGCAGAACAGATGAGAACTATAATGAGAGAGCAAAGAGCATTTTATAGCATTTATAATGGAATGGAAACTTTAGCTGTGGATTTGAAATGAGTTTAAGAGTTCCTTGTCCATTACTTTAGCTCTTTAACATAAGACCTAAGTGTAGTGACGTAGTGCTGATAACTAGCCTACGCAGACCCAAGGCAGAGATAATGATTACTTCCCTCTGGAGGAAGAGAGGGTGTAAGCGGCTCTGTGGGGCCAGAGGACGAAGGCTGGTAGGTCTGCGGATGAGAGGCCCATCAGCGGCTGTCACCAAAGTGGAGAAATTCAGCAAGCCTGATGTCATTTCAAGACTAGTGCAACACAGGCCAAAAGCTACAGACACTCACTGGCCTCAAAGCTCTGGAGTCTCTCTGAACACCTCTTTCCTGTTCAGGGAAGATGGTGGCAATCTGACCCACAAAAATGTAAAGCAGAATAGGTACAACTACTTTTTTCATCTCCTCTGTATCCAACAGCTTCCTTTGTGCCTTCTAACACCAGAAATCTGATGGTGAAATCTTCCCTCGTCTGCAAGGCTCTTCCTTGCCTGGCATTCATAAGTGATTATACATGCAGGGAAAGCTCTTACGAGTGGGGAGATGTACAAAAAATTCTGTTATTGGTGATCATCATGAACAATTTACATGAGAACTTACAGCAGTGCTGTTCAAACCCAGGCTCCTGTCGCTATTAAAAAGAATTACTACTTAATGAGCTTCTATTTTCATTAATGGTGTGAGATTAAGGCTGCTCGCCACCAGGTGAATACTAATAGACACTCTTTAAGCAAATGAGGCCCTCATTCCCTTAATTTTAATATATGATAGAATAAAACATGCTTTCTTGTTCTCCATTTTGTTAACCTGAAGCTTCTTTGCAGATTCCTTGCTCCAGTAAATGAAAGCATTTGGTCTTACTTTGTACACTTTTCCTTTAAGGTTTTATTCGGAGAAAAAAGTTTCATGATAAAAAATGAATAGAAACGTTATAGCAAAATAATTAACTACACAGAAAGCTCCTTTCAGTTTAAGTATTCTGCTGAGGTCTGTGAACTGAGGAAGAAGCAGAGAAATGAGCCTAGCTCAAAGCAAAGCAAGAGTGACAGGTGAAGTTTGATGGTGCTGCTATATGAACAAGTTACTGTTCATATAAGTAGAAAAAGAGAAGAGGAGAAAAGCTAGAGGGTAGATTTACAGCACATTAACTGCACCATGGGAACTGCCTGTTCGCTCGCGTCCTTCGGAGGTAAATGGGTAGTTTGCCCCCCAGCTGAAAACAGATCTTGCCATTGCCAACTTACGAAGAAGCGTCACCACACTGAAAGAGAGACCCGAGGGCAAACAGTGAGGTGAATCAGCACAAGCCTATGAGGGATTTCTCCCAAGCCCTGCTGGTGGCAGAAGGCATGAATACACTTTTTGGAAAAACCAGTGAGTGAACAGTGTTACTCTAGATAAGCCTGAAGCAGAAACTGGACTCTAAACACTGGATGAATGCAGAGGATCTTTGAAAGCCAGGTGTGAATAACAGGACAGAGAAGACGGAGCCAGGTCACAAAGAGAAATACAAGGGGAAGGAAAACAAAGTTAAAAGTGATGGATTAGAAAAAAAATCTAAAATGTTGCAGCAGCAGTTTGGGAAACAATTATATTTTTTGAGAACAAAGAAAATAATGTTGCCACAACCAAAGATACAAAGAGAGTGACAAAGACCTTAGAAAAGCATTTTAGCTGGTAAGATGAACATAGTAGGCCATATCTTAGTCATCTTACAGAAGAAAAATCAGCAAGTCTTAGCTAATAAGAAATGATGTCTAGTTAAGGTTTAAATGAGAGGCTGGACATTCGTATTTTTCACAGTAAAAGAAGGTAGGAAGGAAGGCTTAAAAGCAGAGGATAAAAGCTCTCTGTGCCATCCTCAGACTGAGCTGATAAGACATCCAGATTTTAGTTTGGACTGAATGAATCATATTACGGTGGTCAGTCTGAGTCTTCTGCACAGATACAGTGCAGAAGATACAATACAGATACAAACTGAATTTATGTTTATAGAGCGGGAAAAAAGGGGAAACAAAGTCAGAACCTGATGAAACCTCTGCAAAAATTTGGATGAGTTTAGCAGCACTTATGTATTTGACAAAACTGTAAGCAAAACTGCAACCCCCCCCAACCATCCTGAGCTAAAATTCAATTTTAGAAGACTGAGTTTGTACAACCACAGCTAAATTAATTGGGATGACAGAAAAAAAAAAATATGATGGGATTTCTTCAATTTTGAATGTAATTACAATCTCCCTTTAACCCAACTCTTCCCCACAGCTGCATTATTTATGTAATTGCATTATTCCAAAGTCAAAATGTAATAATAAATTATAATCAGTTAAAGCACCCAGAGGTTTCTTTCAAATGCACACATTCCAGAAACAATTACATTTTGCTTTAAAAGCAAGAACATTCAGCTCTCTGCTTATTATTGGTGCTCAGAGCACAGCAATCATATTTTATTGAGGATACTTATTGTCCCAGATAGGTGCCTGGCAAATTGCTATGAACATTTTCTATTGCAATTATGGACAGATTGCTTAAAGGTTGAGTCCGATAAATGGAATGGCATTATGGCATGGTTTGTGCTTATATATAAGAAAATATAAACAGGTGTAAAACCCTCCACATCCAGTGGTGTGTAAAGACCTTAGACGGCGCAGTGGTTATCAACAGCTCGTTACGATTTCATTTTTGTAATAAGGCTAAAAGGAACAAGCTAAGAATGAGCAACTGGAGAACAATGACAGTCGCTAACATTTTTAACTGTACACCACTAGCTGGTGAATTGCAGCTTTTTTACTTGCAGGTGTTGTTTTTCTGGTTTAATTCTACTCCAGATCAATTCCTTGATGTAACTGACTGCCAAGCTGCATTTGCTGGCAGATGGAAGAGGCTGTGCAGAGTGGGAAATAGCAGGGGGAATGGAGAAATTGCCCTTTTTTTTTTTTTTTTTTGGTAGGATTACTAGCTTAAAGTTTTTGATAATATCCTTTAAAAAAGTTCAGGAGAGCTCTCTCTTCCTCCCAGATGAAAGAAGCCATGAGATCAAACAGAGCAACAGGACATGGATGTAACTGGTTGTTTATCTGAACTTTGCTTGTGCCTGCACGGTTTCCTTCTAGGCCAGCACTGTGCAGGGACAACCACCATATGGTTTTAATCACCATCAAACTGGTTCTAATTCAAAGTCAAAACCAAATAAATACACAGAGGAAAGTTTTCCCTCCAATTCTAAATCTGCTCTGATATGGGAAGCTCTTCAGGTTGTGTCCTGAACGTCTGCTTAGGTACTCAAAGGAAATATGCTCAGGTGGACTTTGTACAGACATTATTTGACAGATTCTTGTCCTACTTCCTTCAAGTTAGGCTGGAAGCTACAGTAGCTGCCTTTTTACAAGCACACTGGCCAGAAGAATTGGGCTTTCCTGTAACATGGATAAACTAACTGATCTTGTCTGGTTGTTAGGAGAAGCAGGCATGAGAAAGCTGAACTCTCTGGGAATTCTGCATTAATGAACAAGTACAATGCAGTGAGGCCCCAGCCTAATTTTTACTTAAGATATCTTTCAGGATCTGAACCCAGACACTCAAAATCTGAGAGACTTGAGCACAAAGTCTCAAGCACTTTGTAAGTGCTCTGGCATTTTACTTCTAAAAAGCATTTGCTTTTCCCCCCTAGTTTTGCACTTTGTCTTCAGAGCTTGCTCTACCATCTTTTTTTTAGTGTTTCAAAAATCTCTCAGAATTTCTTTAAGCAGAACTTTGCAGCACCACTCAGAGCTTCCTCTAATTTCCAAAGCTGATCAGGAGAGAAGCTGGCCCTGTAGGTATTAACTGGCAATTTGGATTAAAATGCCTCATTTAAAGAAATTACTCCATGGATGAATGGTTACCTTGCAGGAAGAGAAAAATAAGCTGAAGGACCATTGAGCTGGCATATGTTTTTGACCTGAAATAGAAGATCCCTGGGAATAATAGCAAAGAACAGTAAAAAGGAACCTACTTTGCAAAAGCAGCAGGATGAGCAACAGGCATATCCCTGGTTTAACTTCAGGGTGGATTTGGCCCAGAGAGTCTCTCCTCCATACTGGAGAGAGCTGTGAGAATACGTGCTTTTACTGTAAACACGTAGTGGTCAGGAGAGATCCTAGGGACTATTTTAACCTGAAAATTAAAGGTGAAGTAAAGAAAGAATAATTCTCAGGGGATATGTTTTTCCTTATTCTAATAAAGTTCCCCCTCTTCACTACAACAGTGAGATAGAAGATGAGGAATTGTGGTAGGTATATGCAACAAATACAGAATATTCTTCAAATAGTTTACAACTTAAGTACATGATACACACACTCCATCCACAGTCAATTCAAGGACAGAGAGACTCAGTGATTTGCTCAGAGGGAGCCTGTGCCGTAGACCTGGAACAAACACCAGAAATCTCTTGCGCATCTTCTCTTTCTCCATGATCAGTAAGTATTATATTAAAAATTTGCTTTTCAGGTGTACCTGCAAAATATCCTGTCTTCCATCCATTTTTTAACACATATGTGAAAGCAAACAGTTTCTACACTGAAATGCTGATGAAACCCTGTACAAAGAAGGGCTGGTGGAAAACAGTCATAGAGTTGCCTTTTGATAGGGTTGTCAGATCTGCCACTTCATAGCTCACAGGTCGAGTAAAGGTCCATAAAGTCATTTCAGATCTGCATGTTAACTAAGCTCTGCTTTCCCAAAGTAGCTTCATAGCAAGGTAGTTGCTCAGAGACTTCACTCACGGAGAAGGATAGCAGGGATGCCATAACTCATAGGTGCACTCCTAAGAAACACTACTTGGTCTGACCCTGCTGCAGCAAGTGTCACAGGAAGTTCTTCAAATTTTATAGCAAATGCTTTTCAAAATAGTAGCTTCCACGCATTCACACACCTCTTTTCCCTTCAAATTAAAAAAACAAAAAACAAAAAACACAGCAAAGTCCTCTCTTTCTAAAGCCAATCTATTTTCAATTACAACTTCACGTATCTGCTGAGGAGGCATCTGCTGGCGCATTTAGAAGGTCCAATCAAGTACAGAAAAATGAAAAAAATTTCCAGGTTTCCCAGCATGATTAATTCTTATTGAATCTTCCTGATGAGCTTATTTTTGTCATGTAATTAAGATCTTTAACTAACTACTCAAATGCTCAGGTTATAAATGTTATTTATTTCATAACCCCTTTTTCAAAACTGCCCAAAAAACTCTCATGGGAACCCACAGACGCAGGTGAAAAGCTATTGGCATAAAAAAGCCTGTGAGCTACTGCAGGGGAGGGAGCTGAGGGCTGCAGACAGAGGAGGGAGGGAGCACCGCAGAAAGAGAATTGCATGGGGGGAGAGGGATACATGGAGGACGCTGGGGAGGAAAGAGAAGACATGACCTGGAAATGGAATAAATAGCAGGCAGGAAGGATATTGCTAGCGGCAAGGCCCATATGAGCCAGAGAGAGAGAAGGGGCTGCAGCCCCATGTAAGTCATGCCCGCAACTGTCATGCCCATTTTTAAACTGGATATGCTGCCACTCTTTTTCCCACTATTCCTTAAACTTCTCCCCTCAAAATGAAGCTTCTCCAGGCTTTTTCAATGCTCACAGAGACCTCAATCTTAGTCAGTGCCTCTAAGTGCTGCAGGGAGAGAAATTATAACTGGGAGAAGAGAGATCCTGGTTACAGGGCTCTTCACTCATCCATGTATATCATCTGTGTTTTTTAATAATACATTAATCCATTAAATAGGGATTTAAGAAGAAGAAACGCTCTTGTTCTTTTTAAAGTAGTTTACAGAATTGCTGTTTTTCTCTGACCATTTCATCGCTCTGTTGATGGTTCTTTCGCCGCCTATAAAATTCAAACTTTTTAAATAAAACACTTGAGTTCCAGAGAGAGGGGGTTTTATCTCCTTAATGAATACAAATGTCTCTAATCCACTTTACAAAACTTAAAATAAAGCCTATAAATGTACTGTGGGTGTTTGATGATGTTTGGCTCATTTATTAATCATGTAAACCAGAGCTGCAGTGGTTTTTCACCTTGGGTTTTAAACTCCTCTCTTTGGACATCAGTTGCTGGCCGACAGGCTCTGGATTACAGTCCAGTCCTCCCTGCCTCCTGCCTGCCAGACTTGTACGGAGCGGGATGCCTCGGCAGCACTTTGAGGCCAGCTTGCAGAAAGGAGGCACCATCGAAGGCGGGAGCGGGCATCGCCCAGCGCTACTGCACCAGCGTCACGACCACAGAGCGGATCTGCACCCCGGATGACCCCGAAGCAGCATTTCCTGAGCTGCAACCATATGCTTACAGCCAGCTTTTGCACTTCACCAACCTTAGGCTTGTCTGCGCACTGCCATATGTTGCAAAACATATGGCATATAACCTAAGTTAATGCTGCTTGCCTCAGGTCCCTGCAGACTCCTCCAGCCTCTACAGAGTCTCTCCCGTCCTAGGCTTGGCCCTTTGTGGGGGCAGTTGGGGACTCATTGCAACTTCTCCCAAGGACTCCTACATAACGTTGAAGTATAAACTGATACGTTCATTTGAATAGGCAAGAATTCAGGTACTGGGATGACACTTCTTACACATCTAATCTTACACTTCCCACTGTAAATAAGAGGTACTATTTTGAAGTATTTTTCTTTGGGAAAAAAATCAACAAAAAAAAAGATGTCTTACCTGGGTTGGAAAGATAGATAGGCCTCCAACCAACCTTCTCATTTGATTGCCTTTATTTTCCCCTTAGAAAACAGATCAGAGATGTGCTGCAAAAAAAATGAAAATCCAAGACAGCAGGTTAGCAATGTTTTCTGCCAAAATGAGCTCATCTGGAGTTCAGGAGGAAGCCGTAGTTCAGAGCTGTCTAGGTGGCTGCTGTGAGCGCCATGTGTGTGCCCACCCCTCGCCGGCCTGGGGAGCCAGTGCAGACTGTGCCCCAGAGCTGCCCGGTGGGGGAATCACTGGCCTCCTGCCCCTTCAAGGAGCAAAGCACCACTGGGCCTGCTGGAGATAGGACGCAGGGAACAGGCCTCCAGACGTCACCACAGGTATTTTGAAAGCCAGCCTGAAGCAAGTGTGTTATTCATACAAAGGGGAATGTTGATGCCTACCTCGAGGGCAGAGAGAACAGATGGTAATATTACCAAATTAATTATTAATAGCTCAGGTAACAGAATGAGGCCAATTTCATCCTGAACTCCACCACGATCCCTCAGGGCTCTCTATCAGGATTTTGATAAAATGGATGTCAGATTTTGGAGCGCTGACATGACATTTGCAGAGTTAACCAAAGTGAAATTCAAATGTAAAAATGTTGCTATAAAGACAAATGTCACATTGTGAGATGCAAACATTGCTAGCTCTTTTACTCCCTGTATAAAAGCAGTGCATCTATGATATAAAAAATAAAATAAAAAAAAAAAACAGAGCAATTTTGGTCAAACAAAAATGAGGGAACTGTGAGCAAAACATCAACTATGTGAAAAGGAGAAAGAGGTTAGACATGGCATATCACTATGCCTGTGCCTGTGAACAAGTAGGAGCAGTGAGATATTTGTAAGTTCAGTTTTAGTCTTAACCTGCATTTCATCAAGCCGACAGAGAAATCTGAGCTTTTCTTCTCCATTTGTGATTTACTGCCCTCTCCAGAATCACTCTGTAAATTTCCAGTTTTAGCCGTCTTGGAGACAAAGTCACACGATGGAGAAATGGTATATTGCCTAAGAAAGGTCATGGATCATCAAAACTAACACATCTCATACCCTTCTGAGTATCTGATTACAGATCACAATTTTTCAGTGATGCTAGGCCTGAGTTTAATGACAGATCCTGCCCACAATAAGTGACTTCTCTCCTATTCCATCTAGCAGATCCACCTCTAACATTCTGGTACCTTCTTAAACAGTTGAAAAGAAAAAAACAATAATCCTTCTCTCATTTTCTTCCTCACAAATTAAGAAAGTTTAGTACATTTAAAATTTCGTACATTTTTCATATTTGCTGACTACAACTTCTGCCTACAAGAAAGCAGAGGAGACAGATCTGAGTTTGTAACTGATTGCACTCAACTGTCTGCATGCTGTTCCTACCATTACTACCTCCTCCTTGCTGGATGTGAGCTTTAGCAAGCTCTTCTCCAGCCTGGACTTGACCTTGGTAAGTGCTAAATAAGCATAAAGATACCCGGTACTTGGCCTAGGAAAGATGTTTGTACATAACCTACAAAGTGGTGGTAGTTCTGCCTGCGTCATGGAATCACAGAACATCGCAGCATCTTCTGCATCACCTTCTAGCAACCTTTCCCCAATTCTCATCACAGAGTTGGAGAACTGGGTCCTGTTAGAAACAGCATTTTCATAGCATTCTATGAAAATCACTTCCAAGTTCCAATATCAACATTTTTTATTAATAAAGAAAAATCAAACAAACAAAACTGTTTTGCAGTTGGCAAAGAGTGATCAAAAAACTAAATACACCTTGAGACCAAATCTTGGAGCTCAGATCTATCCACTCCGACCACCTCAAACCACTTCAGGGCAATTCAGTTTGCAATATCCCATGTTCTTTGTCTCATTTTGTGAATACAAGTTACTGCTCTCTGTAGTTGCCATTTCAGTGTCTTTCAGTAGCATTAAATTCATTTGAAAAGAAAAGATTTTACACTGTACCTAAGTACCTCATAGCAACAGCTGTGTGAAAAAAGGGAAGACTAAGAACAATCAAAAGAGGTTATATATAAATGATCAAGAGAAAACATACAGCACAGCATGAGAGACTTTTCCTCTACAGTCAAAAGAATTATCAAAAATGAGTAAAACCCAACAGAAGACCAGTGATCCCAAGAGATTAAAAAGAAACTGAGGAGGGAGAGTGCAATTGTAAATGATCTTACAAGACACATTTGTAGAAGAGAAGGGAAATTCAGCTCAGTCACACATGGAGAAAACCTCAGCCTACAGACCTCTCCTGCTCCATCCCCAACTCTGGATGGATGACGCACAAATAGGTCTAACAAGGAAGAAAAGCAGAGAGAGAGTTGTACATGAAAGATCTGCTCTGTGTCCAAGAGGCTCTATAGTCATCAGGAGAAGCACAATCAGAATCACATCTCATGACAGCCCCAGCTATAAAGGAGAAAAGATTTTAACGGAGAGCAAAGATAAGGAGGGCTCTCTATTACCATCTGCCTTGCAGGAGAATTCAAATCTTTCACTAGCTCAATTCAAATTTCAAAGTTCGATTCAATTACAGTCCCTAAGGACTGGCAGTATCTGTGTTCTGGAAGCTATCATCAGAAAAAATACCATTTTTTTCAGGTACAGCTCAAGTACTCTGCTTGTTGTGGAGAGCTAGACTATTTGCATGGCCTTCAGTGAAAATATAGCATTACTGAGTATTCAGACAATTAATATGATCTAATACATTTTTTTAAAGCTCCCGTTATTTAGAGAGCTCACAAGGGCTTTTCCTACTGCTTCACGCACAGTTGTTGTTCCCCTCCACATGAGCCGCTATAGCCTAGAGTAGTCTTCCAAGATAATACCCTGGGCACTTCTTGGCCTGACTACTATGTTTTATGCAAATGCTTTAAGGCAGACTTGGGAAGAGGGAAAGAATTTCTCATCTAATAAAACCTTTGGATTTTTTTCCTCCCTTTGCAGCATAGGGCTTGGATAAAATATGGGCACCCCTCCTTCTGATCAGGTCTCAGTCTGCAAATGTTCCGGATTTTCAGGCCACACTCGTTTCTCCTGTTACGTGCATAGACAGAAGCAACTACTGAAATATGTTAAATATTAAGAAGTAGAAAAGGTCTTTCAGAAAACCCACAGTCTTTTCTTAGAGTTTGGGGAAAGAAATACCATTTTACCTGCAGTTCGCTTTCAAAACCATATAGATCTTCCTCAGTTAAAAAAGATCTGTAAGAGTATGTTTTTTTTTCCTTGAAAAGAGAAAGATTGTCAAAAATCTGCTTTTAAGATTCCTAATACTCTAATACAAAATAAATAAATAGCAAAATCTAATACTGGTGATAAAGCTCATTGCTAGATAAGTATTTTGTCACATGCCAGATGGGTATGTATGATCTGTAATGAGACCGCTCAATCAGTCTTCTGGCTATTTTGACCAGATGGCTTTAAAACCTGCAGTGAAAGCTTCTATCAGACGTTCTATTCAAATAACCCTAACATACATCTTTAAAAGTACAGCACAGAAGAAAATGGTATTACAGTTACAGTAAAACCTCAGCTGGTTAGAGCGTGGTGCTGCTAATGCCAATGTTGTGGGTTCAATCCCCATACAAGCTACGTTGAGGGTTGGACTAGATGATCTCCAGAGGTCCCTTCCAACCTCACCATTCTCTGATTCTAAAATAGATGATGTTGTAACGTATGTGTCAGAATCCATAGTGTCACAACAGGCGTGAAAAACTGTTATTGCTTCATGCTTCTCAGGACAAAGTAGCAGATTTCCTTACGTTAGCCTGAACACTTCATTCAAAAAACAAGTAACCAAAAATGAATTCACTGGCTCTTGCAGTTTCCAAACACCACACACCCAAATCATGTGTCTCTCTTAGTACAGTAAGTTTATAATGACCTAACATCACAAGAATAATGATAATTCATGATAATAAGATAATTATCATCAATATTAAAATCTGTCCTGTACTTTATATTGTCACTTTTCAGATCTTCACCTTTTTCTGAACTTAGTCCTCTAATCAATCGGTGGTGATTATGGCCAAATGGAAATTTGATTTAGCAAAAATAGAAATGGATTCATTTTGGGGTAATAAGAACTTGCAGAATAATTTAGAGAGTGTGTTTTGAAAGAACTAAAATCCTGTCAGTAACAATAACTTTTCATAACAAATGTTGGTTTCACGCTAACATAGGTTCAGTAATGCGCCTCCTTGTAGTGCGGTTTGTTGCAAGGTTACTGGACCCGGAGGGGCTCAGGCAAGCATTCTGCCACCCTCATTTCTACTGCTCCCACAAACTCAGATTTCGGAGTTTGAATTAAACCCAAACTTGCCTCTTTGATGGGTTTACATTCTCCCTATTATGCGAGGTGAAGCAGCACTGCCGCTGAGAAAACAAACTAAAACAAAATCCACATATGAACAGATACGAAATGCAGAATGAGAAAATTTCTGTAGTTGTATAAGTATTTAAAAGGAAGAATTAAAATTAAGGACAACTGTACAATAGCCATGGAGACTATCAACCACAAACTGATCTGAAAATACTAGGTAACCAGCCAAAAATTAAGATAGTTTACTTCCAGTCCCCACAGAGGTGGGAGCTACTGCACCGTGTGAGCTGCATTACACTGCTTCATCCCTGAAAGCACAGAAATCCCTCTCAGAGGTGTAACCTACCACTCAAACTAGATGTTAAGCTGCCACCTGCAATTTAGCATAATTTGTCGTGAAAGAAATAAGAATTCTGCCTCTTAGAGTGGATATTTTATCACTACAATCATACCCACATTTTCTAAGAAGAAGTGAGAAAGGATTTTTGCCCTTGTATTAGCCCAGGAAGAGTCACCTGTGATGGTGACAACCACACTGAGATCAGCGGCGAGGCTACCACTGAACAGAGCCGTGTCTCCTTTCTCTCTCTCCCTCCGCAGAGGTAATGCTCAGTGCAGGCAGTGATGTGAATAAGGTGAGTGAACAGATATTTTACGGATCATTTGTGATAGTTATGCCAAAGGAAAGAAATAGCTAACTGTGGTCAAAGAGAGGCAAAAACACCAGGAAGAGATTTTAACACTTACTCTGCTTATCTGCTGCAGAGATTTTACCTTTTCAGAGAGGCATTTGAGGAAAAAAACTATTGCACCATTTTGAAAACTCCTTGCCTTCAGGTGATGTATTCATTCCCATTAAAGTCAGAAATGGTGAAAAATAACAAGCCTTTCTATTTCTTGGAGTAGGAACTGCATATTAGAAGACAGTAAGCACAACTGTAGCATCACAAATTATTTTAAATGCAGTAGCTAGCTATAATTTTCATTTCATTCTTTCCTGACAGATATTAGCCTGACTTTGAGTACGTTTTATGTGTAACTAAAGTGGAGTTAAGAGAGACTAAATATATAACTCCTTGAAGGAGGCCCAAGACAGTTTGGATATGGAATGGGTTACTGAGGTTGCAAGCAATCTAACAGCTAAAAGCACACCAGGAAAGAATAAGAGAGTCAGGATTTCTGGTTCTATTTCAGATACTGCCATTGATTCCCTATTCCTTTGCAACATGTTTTTTTCCTAAGAATTTCAGTAAGTGCACATCTGAAGATCCCTGAAGTTTGGATATCAATGCAAATTACTTTAGTATTAGTGGAAATGAAAACTTGAATACAAGTTTTTAGACCAGACCTTCTCAGAGATCTAGCCTCTTCACCCACTCTTCAGTGGTGCAGAAGGGGGAAGAATAGTAATATCTCTCTGTGTGTTAAAAGTAGGATCAGCAAGCCACAGCATCAGGTTCCTGCAGTCCTCGATGCTGAGGAAGAAAAAGGGCATGGCTGAAACATGGTGCACACCTGCAACACTGACCTAGCAACCTCCCCTCAGTGGTCCCAGGCAGCGGAGGCCATGCCATCAAAAAATAGCATTTGCAATTAGCCAATTTTCAGAACTGCAGATTTTTTATGTGATTGCTTGAAATGCACCAAGCAGTGTCATCTACATTAGTAATTTAAAACATCTCAGATGCCTTTTATCGCGAGAAACATCTGTCATTTCCAGCTGAAAACTATATCCTGCTCAAAATATCTTGTGCCTTCTCCCTGTGAACAAGCAGTAAAACTACATATTGATCACCTGAGCAACAGAAAATATCACCTGCACTGTTTTGACCTAAGAACCCAGCACAATGGATGCTCAACATATCTGTTGTGATGCTTCTGTTGACTAGGGAGCAGATCTTTTTGATGATAGCCTGGCTTTGGGATCATAGCCAAGGAAGATACCCTGACATCCCATTTAGGTGAGGTTACTCACCATGAGAAAAAGAATCTCTAAGATTAGGTAAGAAGCCACTTATGAAGAAGATATAATGGGAAGTGGAAAAGGGAGGAAACAAAGTGAAGTAACATATTAGAGCAGCAGCTGGATTGCCATTCCTTTGGCGTTGCCTCTGATCTGTTCTTTAACTGCACTGCTCCACTTTTTGAATTTGGTTCAGCTGTGCTTTCGTCTTTAGAACCTGCTGCTTTTTCTTCTTACGGGGAAGCACTATGCACTGCATGGAGAGGAATGGTGAAATACATCTATGCATGTGAAAAAAATCAATGGTCTAAGTTCAGTATTTAATCAGGGCCATGTTGAGTCAGAGGCTGAAGAAGGTGACCAGAATCTAGATCCAGTTACTCTTTGATTCAAACTCTGGGCTCAGTTTTAGCCTGCGCACAGCTTTGCCTGCATAAAATTTCCCACTGTTTCATCTGGCAGCAATGTTTTTGTTCACACGACTGTGCTATATGCTGTTAAACACCTGCTACCTCTCCCTCTCGGGGATGACTGCATTTCTGTGGTGGGTGAAGTGCTTCCCTCTATCCATTGCAATCTGTAATCAGTTTGTGCTCTTTCAGAGTGAAAGCTGATATATAAACGTAAATAATATCATAGTCTCCATCTTTCACTAACTCTACCAACATGGGAAAAAAAAATTCTTACAGTGCATTTCATCTACATAAACAAACACTCTGCAGGACAGTTTTTACCTTGTTGCTGACATGTATTACCCCTAAAGCAAAAAGCCCCTCCATTATTAATTTTTAAATAATGAAAAGACTATTCCTACTCAAATCTGTCACCTGCTATAGATCTTAATCCATTTCAGTCCCATTATGTCAACATTGGCTGCAGTGAAACAAGGTTTGGAAAGAATTTGACATCCTGGGAAAAATGATTTTCTTTTCAGTGGGATCCACAGCATTAAAAAAATTATAGTAGCATATGCCCTTCGATATATTTTATTGAATACTAAATGTTAGAAATGAACATAAACCAAATTTTGGACAGTTTTCAGCTTCCCATTAAAGTTCTGCCTTGGAAGCATTACTATGGCAGGCCGCCAGATACAAAGGGAGTAGATACATTGTTACGAAGGACACAATCTTTTATGTCTTTCCCCTTTACAAAGTGGTTGCAATCAAATGATCTGTGGCTGCTGGCACTTAAACAAACAATGAAGCTAACACTGGGGAGTTTTCTTTTTGTTCTAAATCATTTTGCTCTTTCTCTAGTTAGCCATGAGCATTTTTGTGGCAGATTCACCTCGGAGACTCCCTTGACCTTTGGTCTCATTCGCGGATGAATTTTCTCCCTTTTAAATGTCCTTGATCATTTCAAGATACCCTGCAGAAGATCAGTCACTTGCACAGATGCTGGTTGCTGCGCTAGACCTTTCCTGTGATGCTCATGGGTCCTCTTCACCCATTCTCCCCACCCAGCTCACTGTCTTGAAATTGGCAATATCCAAATATTTTGGGCAAGCACGAACCCCAACCACCCACTCTGGACAAGGGACAGAGAAGATGGAATCTCAGGCACTACAGTGGATATTCAATATCCTGTTGCCTGTCATCACAGCACAGCATCAAGCGCAGCGCAGGAAGCAAAACTACCATTCTCCAGTGTGCCGCTGGCTGGCAGAGACCTGGGACAAACCCTCTAATTCCACTCCAGTCGTCTTCGTCCACAAAACGAGGGTGACACTTCCCATATTTTTCAGTTGAGTTTGTGAATGTAAGATAAAAGATGATCCCAGCATATGTACAAAACAGTACCCACACCAACAACTGAAAAACTTAGTCAATTAGCAAACAAAAGCCTCGTAATACTTTCTCTTTGGTTTAAATGGTTGTTGGAACACAGGAAATAACCAGGTTGGAACGTAAACTGTTTCTGGCTTTCATGAGAAATGCCAGCATCCGCAAAGTCCTGGGGGTAGCTGTGCCTAGAAACAGTAAGGTATTTTTGCTGCGGGAGCTCTCCTTCCATCTGTGACCTCGCACAAAGTGCGTGGGATGGCCAAACATTTTTTTTCCCTAAATATCCACGTGTGCTGGACATGTAAGTGGGGAACCAGACAAGCTGTACTATGTGTACTATTTAGCCTCTCCTACATAGGAGCATTTAGATAAAAAACGAGAGACAAGGATCAGACACATCATTCTTGTGTTCAGTATCAATACTCTTCAATCATCATTGAATTAATCCAATTGACAAAGGAAAGCAACAGTCCTGTCACATCATCACGTGCCCTATCTGCATCACAGCACTGTGTCACTGCAGACTAAAGTGAAAGGTAAGTGATTGTGAATATGTTAATCAAATTCAATGCGCATTACTCCGAATCCTTTTTCTGGTGGTTCGTATCACTCTCTTTTTAATCTACGAACCATTGAAAACATCAATAACCAAACCTCCGAACTGACAAAAATAACGGCAAGCAAAGACAGTCTAGACTGATCTCCTTCCTTGCACAAGCACTGTGCATCTATATAAATGAGGAAGGAACCTAAATACTCCACATTTACTCTGTCTCCCCCCTTTTAAATTATGACTCAGTTTGCTAATGCTTTCTCCTCCCTCCATCTTTGCAACCCTTTTTCCAATTTTCTTTAACTTCCTTTTTCTTTGTTATTTGAAAAGGCCCTGAAATACTGGGGACAGCCCAGGGCCTCAGAGCTGCCTCCAGCCCCTGCAAAGGGTGGCCAGACACAGGACGATGGCAGGCAGTAGTGTGACCCTCTCAGGCACCAGGAGGTTCCTAATGAGCAGTAGCAGGCAGCAACATCTGCCTCTCTAGTGCCAGAAACAGAAGGCGAAAATCTGCTGCTGAGGAATTCTTTGTTCCAGATGGCAAAGCAATATCTGCTTCCTCCTCCCAAACACTTAGCCGGCCAAAAGGGGCAGTGCCCATAGCATGGGCTGATTTCCTACAGGAGGCAGAGCTTTTCACAAGAAGCTGCAAGATGGGAACAGTGGGAAGGACACCTGAAGAAGGCTCCCCTGGCTGTAGGCTCTGCTGGCTCTACTTCTGGCCTTGCTTCAGTGACCTAAAGCCCTGCACTGTTGCCCCAGGCCCTTGCAGAAGCTTCTCTCCCCTGGCAAGCTCCCTTATTTCTCTACGCAGCCCAAATCCTCACTCAGATGCGGCAGTGCCCTGCAACAGCTGCTTTCTTTGCTGCTGCCAACTGGGCAGCTGTCTTAGCCTTGCCACCTTTGCTGCCCTTACTGCAGCTCCCTGCCCGGGTGCTTCTCCTGGCAGAGCTGGCAGCAGGGCAGTGTCCCTCTTTGCTGTGCACATAGCCCCAGTGCATCAGCTGCTGCTGGCCAGCACAGGCCGAGGAGCTTCTAGACCCACAAAGCATGTCTCTGCCCTGCGTACGCGGCAAAGCACGCAGCACCTCCACGTCCTGAGCACGGCCGGCACGCAAAGCCCTGCTAGTCGAGCCACCTTTCTGCTGTAGATGCATCTCTCTGTCTTCTGCTCCTCTCTCATCATCTTCATTATGGCATTGATCACACTGCACTTCCTCACTTCAGAGGCCTCATTTCACTGGGATGAGTTTCACACTGCTAACACTGAATAGACTTAAAAGTCCTGTCTCCTGCCTTACACATTCCTATCCTCAATATACATCCTGTTAAGGGTTACAAAGATGGAGACAAATACAGATACACTGCAATTTGCTACGCAGATGGTAAAAGAGAACCACAACAACTTTGTTTATATGTGGAGCGAATGAGTCCTAAAGGATACTTTTTCACTGATGCCTCACTATTTTTAGGAGCTCTTTACCAATACCTTGCATTCCTTCAATTGCTCAGTTGGGTTCTGTTAAAAAATAAACATGTAGCTATCGCAAAATGAAGCTTTTTATTTAACCAATACTAGATTTTAATTATCTCCTCCTCTATTTCCCTTAATTTTCACTATCTTATTGTTTATCTTGATAAATTAACTGTTCTTTTCTCCACTTGCATATTATCTCTTCATCTAATCATTATCAGACACTATCTTCTACTTGTACTTAAGCTACCTTTTGGACTTCCCTTATTACTAATTACTCTTAAACTCTCTCCTGCTGAATATTTCTTCTCCAGTAGGATCAATTTTAACACTCTGCTTAAGCAACTGGGTGCCATAACTGAGATGAAGCTGCATTTTGTCCCTCAGAGAGACAGAATGCTTTCCTAAATTTCTGGTGTGACCTTTAAAAGAAAGTTTGCTGGAACATAAAGGCATGGGGTATGAGTTACACATAAATTTATACATGAGAAGAATTGCCTTGCCTGTACAAAATGGCTTCCCAATTGATTTGGCAGCAACCTGAAAATGCAAAGCAAGAAGAGCATCTGGACATCTCTGTATCACCATTGGTAAAAACACTTTTCTGCAGCTGGAGGGCTCAAGGGCTCCATCTCAGTAGGCCTCACCTTGCACAGCTAGTGAGAGCTAGCTCATCCCATCAATCCCACAAAAATGAATTTTACTTTTGGTAGTTTAGAGAAGGGTGACACCATGCATTACTCCTGCTTTCAGCAGTAATGCATGGCATCCCTTGCCCTTTCTCTGCCCAAAGCAACCATGAACCAAACTGTTTGAAGCTCAAAGGAAAGGACTGGCACTGTCCTTCCGCTTTTTAACAGGATGGGGACACTCTGACGGGCTTTCATCCCCTCTGTGCTTAAAGTAAAACACCCCATGACTTGCAACAGACAGGTAAAGTGTGGCATTTTCCCTGCTCAGCTCTTTCCAGGTGAAGAAAGACAACAGATGCTGCCCTCATTCCTGCTAATTTCCTCCCATGCAGGTGCTCTGTTACTGCTGACCATGGGCATGCCTAGACTCTGCTTCTCTTGCTCTGAGTAAACTTCTTAGACCCTCCACTTCCCATTCATACTTTGATACAGTCTCTAGGAAACCCACTGCATTCCTGCAAAATTTCAGTAAAATTATTACCCTTTCTATTGCTTGAGTAAGATGTCTGGAATCTAGATATTTGCAATTAATGCCAGGGACAAAGGCTTAAGGGGAGCCAAATGCAAGTGAGTGCCATATAAACTTTCCCAGGCTGATGAAAAATACTATATCGTGCTCTTGGAATAATGATAATTGGGTGCCGTAGACGAACACCATACGTTTTGCTAGGTTGGAAAGGCACTAAGAGAAAGGGACAAAGGGAATCAAGCAGAAAGCTACACTGCAGTTTCAGGAGAGCCAATTGCCACAGGTGAGTTCGGAAACACAGCAGACAAAGCGACCTGAGATCAGCTTAGAGAGAAAAACAATTACAGCTCACGCTACAGAGGGTTTACTGCTTGAATCAGACCTGACTCTGCAGAGGCTATAACCGTCGCTGCTCAGCCTGAGTCAGCAATGGCAGAAGTGAAAATGATAAGTCAGGGTACAGCAAGCCCTGTTCAAGCTGTGCAGCCGTTGCAGCTGGGGCTTTAAAGCGCAGCCTATGGAAAATTACAGTACTGCAGACACACTCAGCAGACTCCAAACACACAGGGAAAACTTTGCTACGGCAGTGTGTCTGCACAGTCTATTGGAAATTACGCTGAATGTCCTGCAAGAGAAATTCAGTGCAAACACTGCATAAAATTGAGTATTTGTAAGAGTATGTCCTACTGCTCCAACTGAGCAATAGGTATGTGAAATTACTTGTGCCAGACGTTCCTGTTATGAGTGCCAATAGAAATAGTCCGGTATTTGCTGAGCACAGTCACATATACTGTTAATGTTTCTGCTGTATCAGGAGAGCCATGAACCTTTGAACTCATGTCAGTCATGAACTGTGTGATATCGATACTACCTGAAGCTATTTGCAAATAGCCTGGAATTTTGCTATTTAAAGACCTTAAGTTATGTCTACTAAGCTAGCTGAGGCACGGTGTTCTACTTGGTTACCTGAATATAAATATGACTTAAGACCTTGCAGACCTTACTGAACCCCCTACTGTGCAGCAGTAATGTTATAACCAGCCCTAGTTTTCTGCACTGAATATGTAAATAATTGGTGCATTACTTCAGCCACCAAATATTAGTACATTACAGGCTCCACGCTTACCGATTGCAAGAGACAGTATTGAGAAAACATTGCGCAAAAAGTCTGTTTCCAGAAGTCAAGTTCAGCCTAATACTGTGCCTCTACAATAAGAAATGTATCACCTGTCTTTTTCCACGAGAGGTGCCGCATCGTGAAGGCTTAAAACAAACCCCCACAACGACATTATCAGAGAGAGAGAATCTGCTGACTGGTGCTCATCAATAGTAGTGACAAGGAAGACGACTGGAGAGATTTGTCTTTGCATGGACTCGAGAGCCCTAATCTAAGCTGTAATGACTGATAGTCATCACCTGAACACAGAGAGGTGCTTGGAGAACTCAGCGGTATAAAGGGATTCTCGTGATCTCCAGGGTGGCTGAGGAACACTATATGAGAGCAGAGACCTCACAACAGTTAACACGTGGCGGATTTTACCCCACTTTAAACATAAGCATTAATGGGCACGCATCTGCGCCCGTTTCCTTCCACAGAACGGTGCCCACAATTCTCAGTTATCAGCCCCGAGTCCCGTGTGGCCTGAGTGCGCTGTAGCTCTGACGACTTCCAGCACGTATTGCATTTATACTCTAACGCAAGGGCAGAAGGTGAATTTTACCAAACACCCCTTCAACTGACAGAGAATAGCTTTATCTTTCCCTGAATACATGTAGTTTCTCCACTGACACTGAAAGCCAACCTGGGCAGCCCCGTTTTCTTAATCACCACAGGCCCCACGTTCCTAACTCTTGCTTCGCAGCATGAGACGCTGAGCCTTGATCGAGCTTTCTTGGTAGAGGAATTATGAACACTGCTTTGCAGAAACTCATGCTTGTTTTTGACAAATGCTATGTTAGTAGTTTCAAAACACTTGAAAGCTAATTTTGAAACAGTAGTGAAAGCACTTATATTGCCTACAGTACTGACTATGTAAGCTGCAGGATTAGGGGATTGAAATATTATCTACTCATGTCTCAAAAGCATCACTGCAGAGACCACTTTATTTGCATGAGGAATTACTTACATAATGTTACAGAATGCATGTATTACTGAAAAACGCAGAATTAATGTTTGTGGCTATAAATTCAATTATCTTACAGATCACTGCCCTTTGCTTAATCAGAAATGACTCAGGTAGGTGGGAGCATGAATTGTCTCACCATCAGCAAAATGACCTCTAAGAAGGAAGTGAAAACATGATGGTTTACCTCACCTGTCTGGCTACTCACTAGAGGCCCAGACAGATGATGGCTTGGTATCACCAGCTGCACAGTTACCAATACTCCACCACAGTTAGAGCAGAGTGAGTGAAAGGGGCTTGGATACGATCCAAAAAAAAAGTTTCTTCATATCCTTAACAATCTCAAACCACATTGCCCTTAAAGATCCTACCACAGTACTGAAGAATTTGGCACGAAATTTCCTTACAAGATGTGTGATTTGAAGTGACTGACTTGCAATTCCTAAATGTTGAAGCAGTACATTTCTTAGAGCCAGTACTGACAGCTGTTCACCTACAGCTACACAGCGGAGGTGCCCATCACGCACAGGAGTGTCCCTGCTTTGCGTGACAGGCACAGAGCTTGGCACAGCTGATCCCGAGGAATAAAACCTGTTCCCTCCATTTGCTCCTAAGGGTGCTTATTGCCCTTGGGAGAGAGGGAAGGGGATGGGATGTTGCCTCTCTTAGTTTTATGCGCCTGTACCCAGGCAGGACAGTTTGCAAGGAGTAATACGCTGCTCTGCTCATGGGATAGAGCAAAAGACATTGCCTTTCTCATGGCTTTGCACTAGTGTCAGCTCCAACCGATGTTCCTCTCTCAGGAGATGAACGCAGCCCTGAAGTTCCCCCTGAGGATCAAGCCAGGGCTCTTTGCAGCAAAGGCAGAAGCTACAGAGACTCTTCTGGGAGCAGCACTTTGACAAGTCCTGCAGCATGGCACAAGGTCAGTCATCTGTGTTATCATGTAAATCAAAGAGAATTTTTAATCATCTGCTCATACGTGCTGATGCTGGGGAAATTTAACAAAGATGCAGAGCAGTACAAGTTAACTGAAGAAGGAAAATAATGAGAGCTTAGTTGCATTTAAATGAGATCTTAGTTGCATCTCAAAAACAAAATCATAGCCCAGAACAGTCAGCTGACTGACTTTCTCCAGCTGTTACTGAGGGTTTGTTCCAGCAGGTGTCCCTGCGATACTGGGTACCCCCACACAGGAGCCAGCCGTCTGCTGCGAGACAGGCAGCTCGGTGTGACATTGCATTTTCCTGTGGGTCAACCCCGACTGTAGCGGGGCTGAAGGTATTTCCTAGGGGCCTGGGGGCAGGCAGAGCATCTCCCCCACTTACAAAGCCTTCTTTCAGTATGGAGCAACCAGGGCTCTTTATACTGCTCTCTGTAGAGCCTAATTAAAAAACAAAAAACAAAACAACAACAACAAAAAAGCTTTAAGCATCTGCCTAAAAAATACATGCTATGAGAACACATTTAACTGGAAAGATGCTGCATGCTGGAGGAGCATAGCCAGCAGGGCACCCCTGACGCTGCTGAGGACACGCTCCCCATCCCCATGCTAGCAAGGGCAGCTGCGCAGGGAGGTCCAGGCGCCCTGCTCCAGGCCATTCCTGTGCACTTCCTCTGCACCTCACCCAGCAGGTGAGGGTTTACAAGCTCCCAAATCCATCGACTTCCCCCAAGATCCCCAACAGTACTTCATCTAAGTAAGACAAAACTGTAGCTGCTCAATCCACAGTTTCCACGTGTACGCTTTCTGTGTATGCATCTACTTCATGTTTGCAGGAGATGCCTATTTCTTTGGCTGTGCCAGTCACTAAATTACGTCACTAGCAAAGCAGCAGGGACCAGAACTCATCAAGCTCAGTACATGCCTGCAGTTGGGCTACAAGCAGGATCAGGCAAACTAGGTGACATTTCTCTTAGCCTCCGCTTCCTGATATGTCTATGAAGACCGGCAAGACCTGCCTTACTGCGGGACTGGAGGGTTCAATTCGGGTGCAGACGGTGCAGGCAGTGGGCTGAGGTCGGTCCCACCTCCTCCGCAGCTGCTCTCCGCTGGCACCAGTGCTGCTGCCACCTCAACAAGCCTAAGCGATATCGTGTGAGCAGTAATATGCCAAGTTGGGGCAGCATAAATTTGCTGTGAGAGCCTCAAATACAAGGAACTATGGGAATAGTAAGCAGCCTGTTCACACTAGATGCGACAGGGATATTTCTTCAGTCTTGAGGAAGGCATCTCACTTACAGACACCACAGAAGCGATACAGCCAAAAAAAACTAAAGACAAATCAACCCTTCTCTGCCAAGCCCTTGGTCCTCAGCTGCTGCTACGCTAATATACCTAATGATGTTGACTTATGCTAGCTAGAGTATTGGCCCACAGTTCTGCAAAGAACTAGGAAAAATAAAAGAATGAAGGTGTTTAACTCAGTATTTTTTTCAAATAAGGAAAAGCATTCAATCTAACCAGAGACGAGGTTTGCCCGATTTTAACATGCAGGCTTTGCACAAATATACTATTGTAGAGAAGCAGCTATACCCAAGGGAACATTTTTTCTTCCTTCTTTGAGTTGATAACACAAAGTTTCATTTATTTATTTTGGAAGAACTACGTTGAGGCTCCAGGATATTTTTTCTATAATTAGAGAGTTCTTATAATACTTGCACAGACAGGAAATTATTTATTTGGCAGGGCTGTCACACAGTGTTTTCTGCGCACGGTGACAAACACACACACAGGAAGTAAAAGGGAAGGTTTTACTGTCTGTTTCAAACACTTCACAGCCACAGGCAAATTACAAGCACCGCCAGCTCTGGCCCACTTGGTATTCGGGAGTTGTCATCACTCCGCTGGCCTCTGACGTTGGGTACAATCTGCCATTTAGCCACCACAGCGGAGCGTGTTTCTCAAGCCATTACAGCAAGCTCTCAAGGTAAAGGCAAAGCTGGCTCACGAATACTAACACAACTCTGTCATACTGACCTGCCTGTGTTCCCATAATCTGAGAAGAAAAAAAAAAGCCCTACCCTCCAGGCATCTATTCACCATGTCACATATTTTCTTTTTGAAAGCTTTTCAAGGTAAGACATCTAATTTACTGCCATTTCTTTCCCTGCAACCTCATAAGAGCTGATAAAATTACCAAGCACAAAGACTCTCACGAAATATTGCTATTTCTCAGTGCACACAAGGACAAACAATTCTTAGCGGAAGTGTCAAATCTTGGGGGACATCATGGTGTGCTGGGAGGCTGTGAAAAAGCCACATCTCACACAATGAGGGGCTCTACATGCATCTGGACATGCATCTGGTCAAAGCCACTTGCACCTGAATCAAAATGCTTTGTCAGTCTAAATTTAGCAGATAGGGTAGAGATCAAAGCAATTGGGGAAGTACTAGCTGTCACAACAGTCCTAAGGAAAATGTGTTATTCCCAGCTTACGCAGGAGGAAACTGTGGTAATGAAAGGTTCGAACGGTAATACTGCGTGTGCGTAAGGCATAAAGATACTATCTTGAATTTACCCTATTTTTGCCCTCCAGAGCAGCCCTTTTTTCACCTGTTTCTGAATGGTGTTCCACGCCAGGAAACTCTGATGAAGATTGTTCTTACTATGTTGTTACCTTTCCTACTCAGAAGATGGGACTACTGAGCCTTTTGCTAAAATAACTTCGTAGTCACAGCGTATTCTGCTCCCATTTGCAGTACCCACAATATCGGCTGAAGAAAGATGCATTTTAGACAAACTGGTCCTTACTCAAAGAGCAAGCAAAATTCTGTATGCTTTCTTCAAGTAAGTCATTTTGTTTAGAAGGCCTGTGATCCTGGAAACTGGAATACCCGCAGTTCCTTTTCCTTGGGTCATTGTGGCCACCTGGCAGATGGCTCTCTGTGTTCAGGGCCAGTGCTTCACTGCACGCATGGAGGTTGTCCCAAACTCATGCTTTGTACAACCCCCAAGTGTTATTTCAAAAGATTGAAGTGCTGTCTCCCTCAACTGCTGGGGGAAAGGTTTGTGCCCTGCGTTCAGCACACCTACCAAAGGCCAGGGCAAAACTTGGCTGGGGAGCGCTGAACTGCTTGGGGCCTCAAGCTGGTGACGGGGCTGGATGGAGCCAGTGCTGCAGTCAGCCCAGGACCATGTAAAACTACCTCAGGCTGACCGAAAAAATTATAAAACCTTAGGAGCTTTCTACTAATCTGGATCCTTACAGAATTTGCTTAATTATAATTTCATTTTCTTTGGGTATTTCATATACCCCTGAATTCCAGGGGTGTTTTTACTGCAAGGAACATTATATACATGGTTTTGTTGCTGAAGTTGTGTGGAAAGCATGCATGAAAATTAAATGAAGTGGTGACCTCAATAAAGCGATTAATTTCAATTTTATTGCAACATGACAGAAGTTATTACTTTTGCTGCAGACATGGAACAGATCTTATTTTTATGCAAACTACTTTAAATCAGCTTGGTTAAGAAGCGAGGCAGGTTTTAAACTGAGCCCTGTTTCATATACACCTTCTAGCAAAATCTACCTACTACAGTCACTGCTCTCCTTTAGCCTGCATACAGTTTGACCTGGTCTAAGCAGTTTGGTCAGCTGTGCAAGCAAAGGAGCAGTAATGAAATTTGACTGCTGGCTCAAGTTTCAAATGTAGTAAAAGCTGAATCAATGTTGGAACTCATTAAGGTCTTGACAAAAAGCAATGAGAAAAGTGTTTGCAAAATGGAGATGATGGGCAGAGCAGCATCCTAGGCAGCCCTGGCCACGGGGACCGGGCCCCTTTCCCCAGGCATCCTCCCTCCTGTTACCTGGCAGCCACGCTGCAGCTCCCCGGGGGTAAAGCTGAGCTGGCATTGCACTTTGCTTATTAATTCTTCAGTAAATGGAGGAAAGATTCCATTCCCCTTGATGGCTAATGTACTTTATGGTTCAGAAAACAGCACTGGGTTGGGTAGTTTCTATTTAGAAGTTCAGACTCAGACCTAACTGAAAGAGGAGATGAAGCCATGCAGGACTTTGAGGTCACAGGAGGATAACAGAAAGTTCTGGCTGCTTCTTTGACTACATGAGCGGGGAAAACATTTTTAGATTTCATCATAAAAAAAAAGACAAAGTACATGACCAGGTATTTTGACTGACTGAAAAGCTTTGCTAATGTTCTGAATTGATCAGATTGTTTCTGCAAGAAACTCTCCTGCAATGGAGAGTTGAATGAAGATACTTGGAAGATACTTGATTTTTCCAGAATTAGGAGCTTTTTTTTTTCCCCATAACAAGACATTATTTGCTTAGGAGGTAACAAATTTTAGTTCAAATCTGACAATAATTTAATTTGAAGAAAATATTTAATCTGTTCTGAAATGTTTCTGTTATACCCTGTTTAATATTAATTCAAAGCCAGCAAAATGAGAGCACCAACTTGGGGTCTTACACAAATCCCTATCAATTCACTGTGCTATGAAACATCTTTCTACTTTTCCTCTGAGCAGTTGATTCCTGTTCAACTTTTTCATCAGTGACCTGGATGAAGGGACAGAGTGCCTCCTCAGTAAGTTTGCTGATGACACCAAGCAGGGAGGAGTGGCTGATACACCAGCATGCTGTGCTGCCGTTCAGAGAGACCTGGACAGGCTGGAGAGCTGGGTGGAGAGGAACCTCCTGAGGTTCAACAAGGGCAAGTGCAGAGTCCTGCACCTAGGGAGGAATAACCCTAGGCACCAGTACAAGCTGGGGGCTGACCTTCTGGAGAGCAGCTGTGCAGAGAAGGACCTGAGAGTGCTGGTGGATTACAATTTGACCATGAGCCAGCAATGTGCCCTTGTGGCCAAGAAAGCCAATGGTCTCCTGGGGGGCATTGGGAAGACTGTTGCCAGCAGGTCGAAGGAGGTGATCCTGCCCCTCTACTCAGCCCTGGGGAGGCCTCAAGTCCTGTGTCCAGCTCTGGGCTCCCCAGTACAAGAGAGACATGGAGCTCCTGGAGAGAGTCCAGCGTAGGGCTACAAAGATGATCAGAGGGCTGGAGCATCTGCCCTACAAGAAAAGGCTGCGAGAGCTGGGCCTCTTCAGCCTGGGGAAGAGAAGACTGAGGGGGGATCTTATCAATGTGGATAAGTACCTGAAGGGAGGGTCTCAAGGGGATGGGGACAAACTCTTTTCAGTTGTCCCATGTGACAGGACAAGAGGCAAGGGGCAGAAACTGAAGCACAGGAAGTTCTGCCTGAATGTGAGGGGGAATTTCTTCCCTGTGAGAGTGATGGAGCACTGGGACAGGTTGCCCAGAGAGGCTGTGGAGTCGCCTTCTCTGGGGATATTCAAGGCCTGCCTGGATGCAACCCTATCTAACATGCTCTACGTGACCCTGCTGAGTAAGGAGGCTGGACTAGACGATCTCCAGAGGTTCTCCCTTCCAACCTTACTGATTCTGTGATTCTTTGCTTTATTGTCATGACAACACACTTACCCTGTACAATATAGGGTAATTTTAATAAAGAAGTACCATCATTTTTTAGAGGCGGAGGAGATATGTGGAACAGATACACAGATGCAGCACATAGATGATACATTAATGTATTTTACAATTTTACAATAGAGCAGTTTAGAGTTAAGTGACTTCATTACAGCCCAGCATCATGAGTAAATTCTTTCAATTATAGCTTGTTTGTACTTGATATTGTTAACATTTTTTGAAGCTAATTTCATCAACTAAACTTGGTGCAATTAGCTAGGTTAATGGTGGGTGCAAACCATACTGCCCATAAGGAGACTCTTTGGTGTGTTTCTAACCATGGGAAGCCAAAGAAAGAAGTGGGTGAAAATAGTGGCAAATATATTTAAGTTCCAGGTCTCAGCTGATCCCACCACTTACTCACAAGTGGTAAAAACTGCAAAGACAGCAATGACAAGTAGCGGTGCAGGACAGCACTAAGACTACAGCTTGCACCAGCTTTCAAAAGGGTCCCCATGTCATGGTGCTACTAAGTGGTGCAACTCCAAAGGGTTGCATGATGCCTGGAAACAACTCATTTGCAGATTCTTCAAAGAAGGCTTTTAATTTCCCTGGGGCCATGCACGCCCGCAGCAGAGCTGCTCCATGCTACTGCCAGCCCCCGGGAGGAGCAGGAGAAGGCTTCAGGGCAGCACATGCTAAGTTTGAACTCAGCAGGTGGAAGAGCACTGAAAGCCGCAAAGCTAACCCTGACAAGACGGGTGAGAGAGAATCGCACTATGAGCTGTTCGGATTTTAAATCCATGTAGAAATATGAATCCGTAAAAAAGAATAAACGTTGGGTCAATTCAACATTTGCTGTAAAAATCAGAGTATTTCTGCTGAAGTACAAGTACCTACAAGCCGTCTATCTTGCACAATATCCAAAGTGGAAACACAATCTCAAAGAAGGAGATGCAAGCCTGGAGATAAAGTGATCATTTGCTGAGGAGATTTACAGCAGGAAAAGACATTGTTTTAATCTACTACAAAGATCCAGTTAAGTCATTTTGTCAGCAACAATTCAGTTTGATAATTATCATGTTGTGCTTTGCACATGTCTACGTGAAAAATAAAATAAAAGCTAATTTTAGAGTTCTCAGTCAAGCCGGCAGTTAGTCCTAAATCTTGACGAGCAGCTCTAGTTATTATCTTCTATTTTTAAAATATTTTGATTGATTTTACTATTCTAAAGAACTAAACTGTAAATCATTTCTGCTGCTTTCAAAGCTTTTCACTTAATCACTATGAAACAAATAATATGATACAAAGAGACACAGCAAAAAGTCCATCTAGTAACACCAAGCTGTCAATGTTAGTGGAATTTTCTGCCTGGAAAAAACACTCCCTGTGGTCAAATTCCTCTCTCTCTCTCTCTCTCTCCCTCTCTCTCTCTCTATATATATATACACTTCTTTTCTGAAATAATGCTACTTCTCCACTGTTGTTTGTTCATATTCTTTCCAACCACCATTCCTGTCACAGTAATAGCTAGCAGCCTTGCTCAGCAAGGCATACAGAGCAGCTCCCAAAGCATATTTATACCCATATGAGGCCTCTCATGGCCAACGAAGGGGCCCAAGCCTGGAAACAGCAGATGACTGTCCTCCAAGTGACCCAGCATCCCTGCAGAGGCTGGTCTCATCCACTGCAACAGCTATGCTACCGCCCTACGCTACTGAGAACGCACACTATGAACACTGATCTCACACACAGGCCAAAAAGAAGTCAAGAAATGTTTTTCTACTCATTACTGAAATCCTCATTATGTACTACAGTTATTCCAGTAAAAGCATGTAGTAAATGAGGTGTTTGCTGTCTTAGAGACCTCATATCTGAGCCCTCTGCTTCATGTGTGGAGAGAGATGTAGACACTTCCCCAGTAAGAAATGGTGCTCCCCAGCTGGGGGAGTGGACTCATGCTAACTGTGACCTGCTGTGGTCTCTGCCCATTCCTGGCCACTGAAGAACAAACCTGGCATCCTTCAGCTGTGGAAGGAAGACCTTCAACATGTGTTCAGACAGTCTTACTGGAAGGCTGAGGAGGGCTTTAGCCTTCCTGTTTCCTCCTTATCTCACTCCTGCTACTATGTCACAGTGCAGTATCTCCAGTTCAGCTCTGCAAACCACACACCAATGATAGGGACCAGAGGAAAAAAACACTACCATGTACAACACGGGCTTTCCCCTGTCCCAAGGGACATCTTAGCCATCTGCACTGCCAGGGCTGTGCCCATCCACGCCTGACTACCATTCCCCCGGGATGGGGCCCTGGCAGCCCTAGCACACCACAGGGCAATATACGCTCTCTGCATTGCACAGCAAGACCTAACAGCAAAGAAAGGCTGAGTCGTTCCTTACCTTCAAGCTCCCTGTTATCATTAGAAAGCCAAAGTACTCCCTAGAGTACTTGGAGGGTGAGGAGCTGGGGGGGGGGGGGGGGCGGGAATATCACCCAAAAATAACAAACCCAAACCACTGAAGCCATTTTTCACATTGTTTTGATTTTCTGCCGTTAGCTGGTTCAATTTGCAAGCCTCCCGTTTTTTAAAAGAGTAACAATAACTCCACATTCCCTTTCACTTATGTCAGCTGAATGCCTGACAGATGTTAAACTTTATTTGCTTTTTGGCTTTCTACTTTGTCTAGTTTATCCCAAGCTAGGAAACCTCAAGGACATACAGCATTACAAAAATAAACAGCACCACTAGCAGAACTGTCATTCTCACAACGAACTTTTGCCTCATTAAACTGCCATATTTCCAAAAGCAACGAGATGTAGTTTTATAAAGAGTAGGAACTTCGCTGTTAATGAAATGGGACGTGGAAAACCTTCCCTCCTAGATCATTAATGCCAGTCAACCTGCCAAGGGTTTACACCAGAGACAACATGGGAAGAGACGACCTCCTCTCACGAAAACCTCCACCTTGCAAGAACAGAGTCCCGGGACAACCTTGCCTCCCATGGCAAACCTGCCGACGCACGGCAGAAGCCCCAAACTGCAACTAACATGGTACAGACAACAGCACTTTGCAGGCCTAAGAACTGGATTCATGAAGTATATTAAAATTTTGTTATTTTGGACCTTTACTTGCTCTCAGTCCAGAGCATTGGGAAAGTAGGAGAGTAATGTGAAGGGCAGCGACAGGACAAAACCAGGAGGGGAAGTCACGCTAGACTCACCTCTCCTTTCTTTGGTTGAGCTGTGCTGCTGTGAATTGATACTGCAAGAGCAGCTGGGTCTGATTCAGGAACAACCCTCATACCGAGCAGCACAGCATCACCTTGTCAGCGTGCAGGAGACAGGCAAAAAATCCAGACAGGTCGAGCGATGCGATGTAAGGGGGAAGAGCTAGCTAGCTCACATCAACTAACGGACATTAATCTGAAGGAACAGCTTCTTCTCCTTGGATTTCTGTGTGGCTTTGCAATGTGTTAGCATGCATACATGTGCCAAAATGCTCTGTTAACATTATGCCAACTCAGATAAACAGTGCCTGAAATATTAAGCCTCATACAAGATCACTGTCTTATGTGCTTCTGCTAGAGCCAGAGAGGAGAACAGTGCTCTTCAGGCAACAGCATCCAAAATGAACTCGGTGTGTTCACTATAACAAACTAACGTGTCTAGTGAGGATTGGCTCCTGCCATTAAAGTTGCAGGCATGCTCGGGGTTCACCCCTAACTGCTTGTTGCTTCCTGATGATTCTTTGCACGAGACAAGTTCCAATCTGTGATCTGCGTTGCAGCGTGAATCACAATTCTCTGTGCAGTTTATCCTCTGAGGCTTTTTGGTTTTTTAATTCCACACATCCTTCCTTCTACATTCTCCTAGTGGCTTAAGAGCTTTTTTATTCTTTAGGATTAAAAATGACTTGGACTTCCAAACTGGTTGCAATCAGAATTAGTACACCAGCAAGGAATGAAAGATAGCTTATTACCTACTCAGAGATATAGTCATAATGTTTCCTTCATAAATAAGCTCATCAACAGGCCAGACATCATTCACTGACAAATACCTTCATTTGCAATACTGTGAAAAATAATATGTCTGTAAAAGCCGTATCCTGAATTTCCCTAGGAACAGAAACAAATGGCACTTCGTCCCTCCCAAATGTCGAATGCTGGTGTCTACCCAAAGTAGGCTGAGGAATTGCATATTTTTGCCAACATATGAGAGATCACCTTCTTAGTCCTTTGGGAATCAGGGAGTGACCTGAGAAACCACAGCCAATTAACAATTACATCTGAGAGCATTAGGCCCTGGACCTGGAGCAACAAATAATAGCAAGATGATACCAAATAACAGCAAGATGACACCTCTGTGAAAGAGTCCCTAACGATAATGTAAAGGCAGACTGCGCGTATTTGACTCCTTTTTCTCTTGAGGAGCTGGAAACCAGCCCCTGCTTCTCACTGATATGCTCACACATTGCAAACACCAAAGATTAGGTTTCAACTCTGATTGCCTGGACAATCTGTTCTCCCCCCTGCTGGCTCTAATTCCTGGTTCTGTTTTTGCCTCCTTTCTGGCCCTTACTCTGCAGCCTTTTGCACCACAACACCACAGACAGCTTTCCCGCTACCACTGTATTTTTTTTTTTTATCATCTCTTTTCTGGGATCCAGGGGGTGGGGTTAGACCACGCAGTCCTTTGGCTCTGCAGTGAAAGCTACCCTGCTGAGTGGCTGAAGCCCTTCCTTGACTTTGGCACGGCTGGTTTGATTCCCCTGTGAACTATCATTCGTTAACCTCCTGCACCCTTCCCGTCCCCACAATGATCTGCGTGGGAAACCTGGAAGCAGCATTTACTCCATCTGTGGTCCGGTGTATGTTTTTCTGGCAAGACTGAGGCCATCACAAGTCTCACAGAAAAGCTCTGAGCTAAATGCTGAAGCCTGCATTTTTTGAGACACGCACACTTGCTCAGGCTTTGGTCGCCCCGGTTCCCTCGCGTGGCCGCGTCGCCCCGCTGTCTCGGCGTGCAGTGAGAGGCGCGCGTTCCTGCAGCTCCATGCCTTCAAAGCCCGCACAGAGCTGCCAGGCCAAGGGGGCCTGGAAGCCCCTTGAACCAAGCAGCTGCCCTTGCTGCCATGACCGCACACACTCCCCTCAAGATGCAGAGGCATGAAAAGAGAACCCCAATGCTTCCTCAGGCCTCCTATCGGCAAGGTATAGTTTCTTTGAGGTTGAAAAGGCCATTTGCGCTTTGGGTCTGCGTTTCCTGGGGAGATTGATGGGCCTGTGAGGGATGATTCTAGTACAGTTCAATGAAGGTAAAAATGCAGAGGAAAAACTGCAAAGTCTGAAGAAAGCAACTGCACTCTGGTCCTCCAAGCTGTGCACCTGTGTCTGTAATTAAAAGCAGTAGGTGACTGCTTCCGTCGCACTCATCCTGTAACAGCGTATCTCACAGAAATCACTCGCAGCCCTGCAGACTTGGAGTGGCCTCGCAGACCCACTCTCCTTCCCCCCCTAGCCTCAGTTAAGCTCCAAAACCGTATACGACTCAGCTCCAGGGAACTGCACCGAACATCTCCAAACAGGAGCAAGGTTAACGGGGAAACAGAAGCAGGGCCACGAAACCACTGAGAGCGTAAATGAGAACAAGCGCAAACAGGAGAAGCAGAGGCAGCAGAGCGCAGGGAAAGAAATGGACAGGAAGGAGCTCCCAGCCCACCTGCCCAGCAGAGGGCCAAGGGATGACACCTGCTCACTGGGGCAAGGATCAGCACAGGGATCTTTGCTGCCTGTGCACCGATAATATCACAGTATCCTTCCCTGCCCAGTGCGCACTGAGCCTTGCCTCCCCTCAGCCACCAGCTACCACTTCAGCGCAGGGTCAGGTCTTACAGCGCCCCTGCAACTTATGAGCCCCATCCAGCTGCATAAGCTGACCCAAGCATTGGCCTTATACGGGTGAATGTTCAGGGAAACCAATTCCCTGCCCTAGCCTGAGGATTAGAGTTCATGTGGTCAGCATCTAGGGCTATATGGAGCAGAAAGGAAATCATCACCGAATGGAAGAAATAGTGAAGAAAAGTGCTAAACTATGGTCAAGAGTCTGAAAAAAGGGCAGAATATGCCTGCTATAAATGCCTGCTAATAGAGCCGTGGTTACAGAATACATCAGACTCCTGCTTTGGCCATTTTACTTTTTGCACAGTTGGTGAAAATCCTGCCTCTCAAGGGACAATAAATTTTTATCTGAGTTTTTTTTTTCTTAAGTTTGGCCATTATTATACACTGTTCTGTATACCATAGGTAACAGCAGTCCCAATCTAAGGCAATACCTAACATTCCTTAATGGGTGTTGTAATGAAATGCATAAGGGAGGCAATAAGCATGATGTACCCATATGACAAGGACAAATCAGGAAAAGCAGGAGGAGGAAAAACACAGTTCCAGAGACTTTGGCTTGAAAGCTTCCTCGCTCCCTCTGACGTGGCGGAATTTATCTGGCTACCGCTCCCTATTTTGCCAAGCTGAGCTGAAGTACAGCTCATGCATTTCTGTCCGTATGTCTCCTGACCCCTAGACAGCCTTTTTTTAGTGAGCCACCCAGTTCACTGACAAACCTGCTACTGCCAGAGCATTTGCAAACCTACCCACAGCTGTGTAACAAGCAGCTGCTCTGCTTCCAGGAAGGCCAAACAAGCCCGTGACTGCACTTGTTATGCAATTACTCTGATGGCAGCTTTGCTGGACATTTTTCTGATACATCTCTGATAATCAGTGAGGAACAGAGCTGACTTTTCACAAGTGCCAATATCATCCTTATTTTTTATAGTCTCCCTTTATCAAAAGCCAGGTAAGGTTCTACACTTACATTTTGCCACCTGTGGTATTTATTTATTCCCAGCCTGAACCAGAAAGTCAAATGTGCTCCAACAATGCTGCAGAGCGAGAGGCTTTAAGGACATAATAGCCCGGCTGTAGGCCAGGTTGTTCTGATCAGCCTATACAATGTGCACACAAAAAAAGCCACCTAATTAAACAAATAGCCTAATGAAAGCTCACACTGCTCAACATCACATTGCACCTCTTCCTCAGCTTACATTCACTAGCATTTATATAAATTGTAAAATATACTCATTTTCAAAATAGAAATGGATAATCTCTGTGAAGAAAAATAGATCTTTGAAAAACGTGTGTAAAACAAGGAGAGAGAGCAATGGGTTAGTCAGACCCTTGCGACGCTCTCTTTAGCATGCACTTTGCAAAACGATTTTGCATTGTTTGCCTGTCATTGTACTCAAAAAAAAAAAAAAAAAAAAAAAAAAGAAAAGAAAAAAAAAAAGGAAAAAAGTAGCAGCAGCTTCCCTGGTTCACCTGCTTCTTTTTAGGTACAGCTGCCTGGGGCTCCAGGCTGGGTAATTACTTCATGTAGTCAGAGCTGGTTGTTGCCAGGTCCACCGTTTTCTCCTCAACGGCTGGTGATTTGTACCTGTCAGCAAAGCAGCATCTGCAGGTGCAGCCACTGCAGGTGCCAAACTGGCCCTAGAACAGCAACAGAGATACCAGCAGCTCATTTTATGGATGCTATGGGATCGTTTTTTTTCTGATCAGCTTCTGCCCAAGCTTTTACTCACTGCTCTGAAAACGTACCCTGTTCCCAATCTGTACAAGTCTCTGCTTTTGTGGTATGCACTGAGTTTAAGAACCACATTTCCTCCTTATCCATCAGTAACTCTGTTATTCTGGTTCTGTGGTCCTTGGGAGAGCAGGAAATACAACATTACATGAACTGGTGATGAATGCCTTCATGATGGGGACCAAGAAAAACTTTAGGATCAAAGATAAAATATTTACATACTTTCCCTTGAAATTCAAGCCAAGGTTTGAAACAAGGTTTCAAATTAATAAAAGGTAGTGGTCAAATATGCCACTCTTTAGTACTTCTTACCATCACAATACAATTCTTAAACAACCAAAAAGTCTCACTGCAACTAAAATGTCCACTTAATCTTAAAGATAAGATATAGGATGAGAGAAATATAGTAACATTTATGTATAGTTCTCAAACATCTATTCAAATACTTCAAATATTATGAAAAAACCCACAGAAATTCATTTAGTGAGTCTTATTTCCACAAAAGCTCACAACCTGGACACTTCAATCATTTTCTCCTATTTTATTCTAATTTGAGCCTTTATCAACGATATTTTAGCATTTTCATTTACAATTCTGAGTATAACCTTAAAAAATCAGAACAAAGCTGAACTGTTCAATCAATAACATGACTCCAGGAGACAGGACTTTAAGAAAAACATTAATTATTTTGAGATCTGCAACAAAATCTATGAGGAACATGAAAACTGCTTACCAGAGAGTACAGTAACCCAAGCTTTTAAGGTTATATATTCCAGATAATCCCTTTGAAAGGGTGAAAGTGGACTTAATCTTGCCGCCTTCTATCAGCTTCATTCAGTCAGTCCCATAACTCTGTCCTTTCTCTTCCAGATGTCTCCCTACATAATGAGGGCAGAGGCACCTTCTGCACTGCTCTTCTATCAGCCTGTTTTTCCTAATAAGTTAGAGGAGAAAGCTATGTCTGACCCTGCCTCATTGATAGGTATATTAGACTGATGAAGGATCCCCTGCGCTGGGAAGTCTAGGCACTACAGCCTAAGTCCTCTGAAGGACACTGGTGATGGCCAACATAGGTAGCAGTCCCTCCCCTCCTCCTCAGCTTGCCTTTCCCTTTGATACTTCCACATGTCTCAAACCCAGCTGCTAGTTTGTAAGAGCTGCTCCTCTTCAGCAGAATCCATCCCTTCCCAGAAGATATACGTGCTACTACATAAAACACATCACGCCCCAGGGACCAGAATATTCTGCCACCTCCTTCTAGTCTTTTCTTCTAAGTGCCATTTTCCCTATGGCACTGAATATCCAGCTTCTATGAGGAGTGATGCAAATGCCTTCTGCACAGGGATGAATTACACCCAAGCCAAGGAGAATCTGTATGCAGAATTATATGAATTTTTATTTTTAGAACATTTCAGAGACCATAAAAGGCATCAGGGGTAATGCAAACCAGGAGCCTTGAGGTTTCTCACTTCTCCAGCAGTACATCACACATCAGCAGCATGCCAGTGTGTTACAGCAAAGCCCACAGTGGCAAAGAAACACCAACTACTAAAAGCTTCTGCTTTTTATACTTATTAAGCTCTTAAACGCCCCAAATTCACAATTTAGTCCCTCCTACTCCTTTGTTATTACACTTCAATATCTGCCTCTGCTCTTACTCTAAAACCCTTTGAAAAAAAGGACTCTGTTTTTCTTTTCTTTTCTTTTTTTTTTTTAAACATACTGTCAAGCTCCAAGGTAACTGTGAAGAAGTAAACGTACGCTCAAATCTGGCTAGTCTGCTAGTCCATATAGATGGAATTGTTTCAAAATGTGACTTTTTCCCCTCAAAAATAATAGCTAGCAGTCACATCCAGGAGGATAAGCTAAAAAACACAGCAACAGCCACCTCACTCTGTAACTTCAGGATTGGAGACAAGCGTTTCAGTGCACAAGAGATTACTGCTTGTTCCACAAGGGAGACCTCTCCTGCACTCTGCTCTGCTTTAGCTCCTCACTTGAAGCATTCCAAAGATGCGGGATTTGATAGGGCAATAGTTCTTCCACTGGATAAATTAATGTTGAAAATCCCTATGGCAACAGATGTCTGTGCTTGGACCAAACTGAACAGTAATAATGAGCTTAAAATTAGGCATTGCACATAAGTTTAAACAGCGTATTCTCTAAAGCCTTCTACAGCTTCATGTGTAGGCTTCCAGTTTGTCATTTCTAGCTCTGGCAACATCCAGCTTGCACCCCTTGAGAACAGCCATCCCAGAGACATCAGCTTGTGCCCTCCTGCAATTCTGCAATTCATTTCACCCAAAAGACTCAGCAACACATGTGCACTGTGAGTGTTTTTCAAACTACACCAAGTAGACTCTCAAAAAACCTTTGCCCTTCATTCTTCGAGTGTGTTTGAAGCACAGAACTACACGGAAATCCCTCTGTCTCACAGATTTGCTGCCTGACCTGGACAAATTATTTTTCTATTGGTGGGCTTGGGAGGGCAGTTATTTTCTTAAGTAGGACATAACAAACTCTTTTGATAGAAGATGTCATATGATTGCAATCACAATTACTTTCCTTGTAACAGGGAGTACTTGTAGCTCATATAAAGCAACAGGGTACGTCACAGGCTTTTTAGGTGCACTTTCACTACGAGCTCTGATTCTTTTTCAAGCAGCTCCCCTATGAACGCAGCATGAAACCTAAAAGAAAGCAACATCCAGCTCCTATTTTCCTTTTCCTGTGCCTAGCACAGAATCTCTTATCACATTTTTTTAGGCATCCGTGGGTGAGTTTAGTATAACTAAAAAAGCAACAGTAATGAAAACAGCCATAGCTAAGAATGTGTGGGCTATGTCTGTGTAAGATTCTGTTGCACTCAGCCTTACCCAATTTACTCATCACAAGTCTTCATTTCTGCTGCCTATCTGGAATTCAATAGTTTGTCTTTCCAAAGCTCTCAGCAGGATCATGCTGAAGTATATTGTCTTACTGTTTATTTATTATCATCCAGCTGCTTGCATCCCTACTGCTCTATGTTAACTTCAAGAAATTGCTGTTTGAAGTCAGATCAAGGGGATATATTTGGGGATTTTTTTTGTTATTGTTGGTTTCTGCATTTGCTCAGCTTCTATCACAAGTGTGTTCCAGTCCTTGACTGATGCTCTAAGGCACAACCACTGCAATCCGAAGGTATAAACTACTCCTGATGCAATGTCTACATACCATACCACTCTGAACAAAGACAGTAGTAGAGAAATGCAAGGGTCTTGTGCTGGGTCCTAGCTAATGTCATTAGCATGAAAATGTGTCCAACTCCTACAGTTTAGCATTCAAACTTCTGCTCAAGCAAGACGTGTTGATTAGATCTATTTTTACAAAAGCTTCTTAATTCCAAATTATCTCAATTCAGCTGCACTCTCGATCTGCTTGGGTGTTTCTTCTAGATACCCTCTGAGTGAAGTGTTTCTTTATGTGGCACTAAGGGCTGGCACACAAATTGAGGCTGTCCTAGAAGCAAATCAGTACATGAGGAAAGCAGACAAGTAGCAGTAGCAAAATAAAAAGAGAAAGAAATAGCTAATATTTGACTTCAAAATGCACACGTAACAATCTACTTTCCTGCCATCACCCTAATTATTTTGTTTAAATATTTGTACCTTCTCATGCATTGTCCTTTCATAGCTATTAGGAGAATTTCCCTTCCATATGCTTGGAAAACTAAATTCACAATGTTTGCTAGTGCATAGTAAAATTAATGAAATTAAATACTATCTGTCTGAGTTAAGGCACCTATGCAACTTTGTGTACTAATTTATTTTCTTTAAAAACTTTGTGTGACTGATCTGCAAAATCATAGCTGTAGAGGTAAAAGCTGACACTTCAGTAAAGGACTCACTGGGAGTAAAGTGTACTTTTTCCAAGCCAGAACATTGAATTGTCAACAGAAAGGGTGATATGAGTTTTAGAAAAAAGCCTTGGTAGCACAGCTTGCTCTGCAAATAAGTTCTCTCAAAGACAGAACAAAAGCCAGTTTGGCTTGTGAGGTTTTTTTTTTAAGATTGTATTTTGAGTTGTTGTAAATCACTAACTGTCCCTGAAATGTTATTGCAGTTGCTAGAAAGAGGCAGTTAATTTACAAAAGGTCCACATTGCCAGGAAGTCTAGATATAGGCATCTAAAACTATTTAGAACCAAAAGGGTAAGATGCAAAAGGAAAGGAGAAAATCTAAAATGTACTTAACACAGTATCTTTTTATCAGAACATAATCATGCCCACTGCATTTCTCAAGATCTTCATAATAACACACATGGTACCTACTTAATTGGAGAGAGCTGAACAGAGAAGAACAATATTCCAAAATTGCCGAGTAGTCTGATGTGGAAGATATCTATGGCAAGATAGATGACATTTTTTTCCTCATTCAATAGATAATTCTCATTTCTTCCATCTTCTATTTTTGCCTTCAATTTACTCCACTTTTTTTTTTTTTTTTCTATCTAGCAATTGTCCTGGAAATTTCTTTAAGCAGCAGGCAAGCTGATCACTTTTGCAATATGCCGTGTTCTGCAGTATGTCCAGCAGCTGGTATTGTAGCACATTCAATTCCCTGCACCTTGAAAAATGATAGAACAAATTTCTGAAAAATTGCAGCATCCCATTACCAGGCATCTGGGATTATAGGTGCATTGCTCATGCACCATCAAGATCTGGAAGCTGCATTTAGGAAAACAGAGATTAGACTGAGAATTTGAGCGAGAGGCTGCCTCACCTCTAAAGGAGAAAAGCTGTTTTAGCTTCCCTAGCTGTAGGCTGATAAGTCTTTGCTTCCTCTTATTTCTGAGATGCACGAGCTATTGTTCAACAAGTTTTATCTGATTTATTTTCCTTCTTCCTCTCTTCTATTATTAAGAGTGCAATATGCAGCCAAAATTAAACTTCAGGACTCCAGAAATTACATGTCTCTCTCAATATGCTATCTTTTCCACTTCCCAGCTTTTCACAGTACACCTTTACAACTGCACGCTTGACAACTTTTACATTTTCATTTCATTTTACTAGATGTATTCTTAAAAGTAAAATAATTATTCTATTTCAAATACAATTGGAAGGGGGAAGGTCTCCAACAATACCCTCTGCCCCCCAAAATATGGAGATAAGTTATTTATAAATATGCCTTTATTAAATTTTCCCAGAGAAAATAGTATTTTTTAATTCTCCAGTGATCCACCCACAAAGTATCCCAGCAGCCCTTACCTGTGAGTTGTCTCACTAAAAAGTCATGGCTAGTTCCTTATAGTGCTTCCATGAGAGCACACGTAGGTCTTTGAAAATCGCACCAGCCAGGTCTAGGCACAACAATTTTAATGATCTAGACAGTGCTTCTCAGTCCCCGGGGCAGAGAAGCTTTTGGGCACCAACACTCCAGAGGACTTTGCAGGCTCCTTAGGAGGCAGTGGTGAGTGGGAAATACATGATGCTTTAACAAATTAAAGGATGGTTTAACTCATATATTAAGGGCAATCCCAACTCACTTATAGTAGATTTTATATTTTAACACATCTCCTTCCGTTTGAACTGACAAATAGATAAGCATAACTAGAATAAAAATACAGAAAGATACATAGAGTTCAGATGGGCTGTTAGGTTCCCTCTGCATCTCCAGTCTGCTGTATGGCAACTCCAATCTGCTTTATCTGCTTTATATTTGTTTTGTACTTTTTTTGTGCATCTCTTGTTCTCCTGAAATCTGGTCAACTGAAAGATTACTTTTTTTTTTTTTTTTTTTTTTTCCCTGGACAAACTGATAGGTGCTGAAAAATCTAGATTGAAACCTGAAATATTTTGGCCAAGAATCAAAATATTTTGGTCTGGAAAAGTTGCTTCTGCAACTGCAAGCCCACCAGAGGCATCATGCCCACGAGGACAGCCTTTCTCCTTGCATCACAGACTTAAAACGTACAGCGGCTTTCCTTCTTCATGGGATTAAATGATGTACTGTGACAACTCCTATCCATGCAACGTCATGAAAGCTACATTTAAGTTGAAGACAAACTTCTTGACCCAAAGAGCTGCTTCTTTTTCTAGGCTAGTATTTAATCCTTCTTTCTTTCTTTTTTTTTTTTTAAGGGTTACATGAATTTTTTCTAGAAGGGGCAAGAAATTGCATAGTGAAATACAACACTTCACTAGAAGACTTCTCCCTTCACCCCCAACTCATGGCCCCAGTTAAATTGGCAAGTTCAAAGTAGCACTTCTCATCAGGTACTTTCTGCATGCCATTTTATTCCCTTCATCTTCCTACCACTTTCCCCATGAGCAGAGACTGTTGAACTACTATTAAATATCATTTCTGTCTGGCAAATAAGACAACAGGTTTATTTTCATTCCAGTTGGGCAAAATCTACTTGGCAGAACCTCCCAAGCCACTAATCAATTAGAAAACACATTTATATCTTATTTTGATCATGAACTTATTTTGATTCTTCCAGTTTGCTGATTAAGATCTGATTAAGTATTTGCCTGTGATAACATTCAGCCTTTCAGCAATGTCATATTGTAAAGAATCCATATAAAATACATAGATTTCTAACCCTGTATAATATTGAATTTTATAAACAAGAGTTTAAAGAACAATAAAGGACAGCAGTGATCAACTGCTAGCAAATAAATCCTGTTTCCTCACAAAAACTCACTTTGCATGCATTGTGAATATTTCTATAAAAAGCAATACACCCAAAGCATCAAGTATTTCTGTAAAACAAATCCGGGGATCCAGTTAAACTACTAGCAAATGGGTAAACAAGCTTCATTAGACTATTTACCAAATTAATAATTAAACATGTATAAAAGCATACATACACGCATGCACATATACTCTAGTCTTACTGTTTAAACAAAACTAAGCCATAAATGTCACCTTAATCTTTCAAATATACTCAATATACTTTCTCTTAAATGCTATGCATATAAATACTATGCATATAAATACTATACTCTCTCTTAAATGCTATTTAACGATCCATTTCCGCTAAACTTTGAAGTGCAAGTGTAATTTCCAGTGATTTTAAAGCTCCTTCTGACTTCCAAAAAAGTATAAAATAATGTCAGTGTAAATGAGAAACAGCCCATAATGGAATAAAGCCGTGATAACTTCCTTCCCCGCTCACATATTTTTCTGGGATCAGACCATCCCACAGCAAGCCTTTGAAACAAGCACCAGCCACAGCAGCAACTCCCCAGCGTACCGCCGGGTGCAAGTTTCACTGAAAACCTCCATGAGACCGTGCGCATTCTCTCTGCTACAGACCAAAACAGATTGCCTCAAGCATCAGAACTGTTAAGAAAATGCCCACTGGACAAGCACCTTACTAATATTTTCATCAGAGAGCCTGCCGATTAAGCAAGTTTATCCGCAGAAGGGGTCTGCACCTTGAAGGAAGGCAAATCAGTTTGGAGAACGCAGGGACTGATCTAGCATGAATTAAACACTGGACGCTCTAGCTTCTTCGTACTTCTCCCCTCCCGTTTGACCCTTTTGTTCCTTTTGCTGCATCCCTGCTTTATGCCTTCATTTCATGTATTTCTTTTCCTTAGCAGAGCAGCACTGGGAAGCTGTGGGTCCAGCTCTCTCCCAGCCCTTGTGTGGGGCGGCGTGCGGGACACCAGTCCTGCCTATTCAGCACTCTTCAGTCTGTTCACCTGTAGAGTTGGCAACTGACTCACATTCAAAGACAGGTTATATCTACAATTAGTTGTAACATTATTTTGCTGGAGACAGTTTTTCCTTTAAACTTTCCAGCATTTCTAACAACTAAGAAAAATAACGGTCTTAAAGCAACAATCATGATGACAGGGAAATGTGTCAGACCTTATCCAACTAATTGGCATTTTTCTTGTTTCTTTAAATGAGAAATAAAGGTCTACTTTAAAATATTTATTGGGTGGTTGACTTATCAGGCTGTGAATATTTTTATTGAAACCATACATCAGAATAGAGAAAAAGTGACAGTATTCTATAGACATGCAAACAAAATTAAGTGAAGTAATTGAAGAGCAGTCATAGCCAAGAGATACTATTCCTGCTACGGGTATAAATCTCAACCCAACCTTCCTTCCTAGGAAATGCTGCTCCCAAAGCTTTCGTAATAACATGATTCTATTTTGTTTAAGCAAATCCTAATTTCCCATGATACTCATGATGACCAAGTTAATGGGACAAACTGTTGGTGCCAATGGGCAATACTGCTGAAACTACAATGCAAATTGTAAATCATATGAAGAAAAAAATTTGACCAATAATTGTGCTGAGCACTCTAGAAACTGGTTACAGTCTTGGTGAGCTAACTAGAAGCATACAGGGCTGAACTTTCAAGTATTGCCGATCAGCCCAGCTGATGTTGGATGCTAGGGAGAAGGGTCAGATCCCCAAAGTTGGCAGGATGCAGTGTAAGGGTATCTGTTTTCATTTTATGCAACATGGGTCAGAATTGATCACATACCTGTGACTAGCACCTGCCTTCTAGACAGTCATCCCTTTATCTGTGCAAAGAATTACAAGAGGTTTTACATTAAAAGTAAATAAGGATCACACGATGAATTATTTTGAAATTTTAGAGGGCAATTTCCTAAAGTGATGCCTTTCTCTGAGACTACTGAACACATCCAACTTGCAGATCAGCAGTTTCACTCATTTCCATTCTTTCATGCTTGAAGGTAACATAACCTGTTCTGCTACGCTGGCCTCCTCCAGGGCAGCAGGCATTGACCAGTACAGCAAACTGAATCACTGATCAAAGGCACAGCCCGTTAAAGGAAGCACAGGACTTCTTCCATTGAAGAAAGCCATAAAACAGTTGATGTTAAAAAAAAAATATATGCATTTTTGTGTTGGGTTCAGGGTGAGAGATTTATTCTTTGCTGAGGTAAAATAGGCTTTTGAACTCTTGTGTTGAACTGCAACTTCACACTATTCTAATAGTAATATTAAAAAACAGTAACAAAACGAACACAGATCACCTAAGGTCATAGCAGGGATCTAGCATACATGCTGTATGTACCACCTCCATGGCATAAGGAATGCTTAAAGACTGCCTACTGAGTCTCATATTTCCCTCACAAACCACTACTTCATGAATAAATTTAAGCCCAATATTAATTTAAAGCATCCACTGTTTCAGCTGGTAATAGCTGGTAACCCCTGAATTCATCTATCTCTCTTTCTGCAGTGCTTATTAACATTCTGAGTTGCTTCAGAATTAATAGCTACTGCATACGATTTTTTTGGGGAGCAGAAATATGCAAAAAAAATTAGCTTTACAAATGGCAAAATAAAATAAAAGTAGCAGTAGATAATGGTTTTGTTATATCCACAGAAAGTAAAAAAAATTCTTGGCTCAAGATTTTCTGATTCTTTTTTCCTAAAAAATATCTCACATAGACACGTGAAATATTTACATCTGTCCCTACAAATAGTTTGCTAATAGGAGACCATCTCTCTTCTCTGGTTCCACAGTCTAGAGGAGAGGTCTGGTCTATTAAACAAGTGATCTTGCTTGAAATACTAGTGATGATGTATTGACCTAAGTAAGCTTTAACAAATCCATCTATATTATATGCAACCAAAATTCCCATCTATTCAAGCAGTGAGCAATCAAGCAAGCACGTAAGCTCTTTGAGATGACACCTCCACAGCACTGGGATGTTCAGATACATTATTCATTGTATGCTCCAGACGCCACCCTGGTAAGCTCAGTCATACCCATCTAATAGAGCTCTTCATACGTATCTACGCTTCCCAATGGTGTTTACGTCGCAGATGCTATAAATGTCCCCTATCTCTGATGGATCTCATATCCCTTCATAGCCCTTGTAACTAAGTTATCAAATCCCTGCTGTGGATTTGTAAGCGTCTCTCCTAAACATGGATCAATTCAAAGGGGAAAAGCATTTTTTTCCAGGGCATCCTGGAATGACTACCGAAGAGCTAATTCGAAGAGGACGAGGTGAAAAGGAGGAGAACCAAGAGCCGTAAACTATGCGAGGCGATCAGATTACTTTCCTATTCGGAAATGCTGTTTAATTGTTACTGCTATTTAGTAACACAAGAGAGGCTGGACTGCATTTTCCACCTCTGCTTGGATTGCTCAGTCTTTTACAGGAAAACACTTGGCTTTCAGGAAATTGCACATTCTACAACTAAACCATTTTACTCTAAAGGGTGTCTGGAGAGTATTATGCAAACCCAGGTAACAATGACAGATTCCAGTCTACTGCAGGTAAAACGTTCCACTTCAAACATGTTTTTAGACAGAATGCCAATATCTGTCATAATCAACTTCAAGCTCTTGCTGAGCAGCCTTCTTGTCTTAGCCAGCCCTCCTGAGGGCTAGGTTAGACATATCTCTCAAAAAAGAATTTCCATTTAAATGCGTCAATCCTTCTAATTTTACGTAGCATGAGAGAATAGAATAGAGAATAGAATTCTGTATGGGAGAATAGAGACGGACATAGAAAGTAAATAAGTTCAATGAATTTATTTACCCTACTGAAGGTATTTGGCATTTACTTGCCTGTTGATTTGAATCTGTGTATTTTCAAAACAAGAAAGCCTAAACTATCAGTCCAATTATACATTGGAGAACAACACTCAGTTCGAACAAGATACAGCAGGCTGAGTAATCAATTCTAACTTAACATCCTGATGATGGCATATGTCTCAAATTATTCTTTCATTTTGTTTTTTTTCCCATATTTTGTTTTTAATCCTATATTTTACAGGCTATATTACATTAAAAATTTTAGTAAAACTACTTAGAATTTATCTCACTGCAAAAGAGCAGAATCTGTTGCTATCTTCTCAAATATTAATATTTTGCCTATAAAAAGACATTATAAATTGAATAGGCTGCAGCTAGGAATTTTTCTTTTCTTTATAAATCAAATAATAGAATAAAAGTTCATCGAGTCACATGGAAAATACATTATCTTTCATCTTGAGGCCTTTTAAAATAGAGACTATCCCACAGGACCATCAGTGAAGTCTTTCCTTCAGAAAGACAGAGCTTTGAGGAAACCCCTGGCTCCCTTTATGCGGAGCGGCATGGCTGCTTTCATAAGGGGAAGCTGTCTAACTGATCTGAAGTTATGCTGCGGACACTCTCCTCTTTTTACAGCTATCCAGATGAAGGTACCATAAAGTGCCTCCACAGGCCTAATTCTATGATGTGGATTTTTGACAGAGATGCTGCTCATAGTCATGAAACTAAAAGCTCCATAAAATCTGAAGGAAGCAACAGAGAGTAAATTGAATCTAAATTGGCCCCAATACAGTAAAAACAAAAGCTTTTTTTTTTTTTTTTTTTTTTTTTTTTTTTTTTAAGAACAAGCTCTATTCTCAGTCCCCTACAATGGCTTGTACTCATGTTTTGCAAGTGAATTGTGTGGAACAAGTACTCTTCAAACAAGCCAGTTGGACAGAACAGGTTCCTGTCTTCTAAAGATGAGAGACTATTAATTGGAATACTAAGTATCAGCTGCTTGTCTTTGCTGTAATTATGGTACTTGGCCAGTAGCTTTTATTGAGGGAGGTTAAAAATTATTGCTCATCTGAAATAACTACCCCTTTTATGTGAACTCTCTTAAGGTTGCACTGGCCTTCTCAAAGGTGTTTATAAGTTTTAAAATATAAAGATACTGAAAACTGTGCAATTCATGGCACTGCTTATAAGAAACAGATGCTTCTGTCTCAGGTTATTGGTTCTAACTTGAATGGTTTGGAAAGAAGCTTGTCTGCAATTCCATCTCTGAAATGACTTTAAAAGTTGTAAAGGCAGAAGAAATCAAGTCGATTAAAAAAGAAAAGGTCTGATTCTGTTACTGTGACACAAACACAACAGTATTATTAGTAAAAGATGATAATTCTAAGTATTGTATAAGGATATCAAAATCTGACTCAGAACCAACGGATGAAACATTAAATTAATACCTTAAACCACCAGTACACCTTGTTCAATTTTTCTAGCAGTGTATTTATTGTATTAGCAAAAGTTGCAGCAACATACACTGCAGATTCCAAGTCTACTAATCAGAAAACCATGGCTTTCATGGATGGAAGAAAGAATTAATTTAAAGAACTGACAAAGCACTTCCACAGGACAACTTGAGAAGATGTACGACAAGACCCTAAGATAGTCGTAAATGTTCATCACTAAATCATTTCTAACATGCCCAAGTAGTGCTCAAAAGGCTTTTAAAAGCAAAACCTGGCTCTTTTCTAAATACAAACAGAAAGGCAAACTTTTAAATTAAGAAACAAACAATAAGAATAAATAGACATCTTACCATGTTGTTGTTGGATAAACCCTTTTAGGCTTGGCTGACATCCAAGGCAGTGACTTTCTGCGTCTTGGTAGACTGCCCAGTCCCCTCCCAGCAGCAGGAGAGTCTCTCTGCCACCTCGCCCTTCTGGCAGGGCACCTGCCACCACCTCCTCTCGGCAGCCTGCCTGGCGTGGCGGGCTCTCTGTGGCTGCACTCCCCTGCCTGCTGCCCTGGTGCTCTGAAGCTGCTCTCCCTGTAGTATATTCAATAGCTCCAAGAGCAGAAGTCATTTCCTTTATGAAGAACATAATATATAAATAAATAAAATATATATTGAGCATCATGATATGGAAGAAACTGATAAAAATACACTGTTTCCTTATCTTTTTCACACTTCTTTTAGCTTCTATTTAGCTCAGAAGTTTTTTTAAATCTCTATACGATTTAATTAATTTGTGACAATCTTATCATTAATTAAATCAATAAGCTCATTAAAATATATGAAAAAGCTAATCACATAAGTACAGAGCAGATACTGAAGACCCAACAGTTTTTTTGTGGACTGCTACTTTATCCTTTGCTAAGAGCAGACTCACATCAAGATGTGTGAAGGGAATGAAACTTAACAAAATAGCTAATCATCAGCATTCAAATTCTTCTTGTTGTATTTGCCATAGTGGTGAACATAAAGCGTTATGATCTATGTGTTCATGGAGAAATTGAATTGCATAGATGAACTGTGCATATGGGCAAAAATACATTATAGCAGCTGCTTTCCTGCTTGCCTAGCAAATTCTTAGTTCCCTAGGGACCCCATTTGGCTCCTTCACGTCTTAAATAAAACAACCATCTACAAAACCAGCATTATTATCCCAAAACAGTTTGATCATGGTTTAACACCAAAATCTGCCTTGATTCACCATGAGTGGAACTGTTCCAGCAGTCTGTACAACACAGGTAGAGAATATACGTATACACACACATATCTGCACATATATATATATAGAGAGAGAGAGAGAGATGTGTGTATATAAATATAAGGGAATGGAGATTTTGCATCACAACTGTGATTCACTGCTGAAACAAAAGGTTTAAGAAGAAATGTTTTTCTTATAAGCTTTTTTTTGTCAGGTATCCTCTGCTTACTCAAATGCTTACTCAATGACCTCTGTATCATCTCTACCCTGTAACTGCTGTTCCCAGGGAATTTGTGAAGACTCACGAATGAACAGAGACATTCACGTTAGCTGAGGGCAAGGCCAGCCTGCCTCGGCTGTTACCCAGCACAACCCGCCTGTGGCCCACACAACCCAGTTAACGTGCACGCACACCAGTAGCAGCTGCAGAACTGCTGCCTCCTATCCGGGGTGGAGAGCTGTTTGAAGTGTTGTGGCAGGAGAGAGGGACTAGGGAGCAGAAAGATCAAAATTTGAAAGGAAACAGGCTTCAGGCGTTTTCTGCTGTGTAACAACAGCACACACTAATTGTTATCGTCAAATAAGGCTGCTAATTTTCCCTTACAAGCAATTATTAACAATGCTTTGTATTTTTTAAACAATGTCCTTGAGGAAGTACTGTCGTAACAGAACCGTGCTCTGGACAGAGGGAGGCAATGTTCATAGGAAGAGCAACTGTATTATTAGAGCAGCTAACACAGCTGGGAAAAATGGCCCACTTTCCCTGGACATTGTTATTTCTCAGGCAAAGGTCCTTACAAACCTGTTCTGCTTTCTCGTTCTTCTCTTCCTTTCTTGATTTTCTTTCCAGTTGGGCCATCATTTTAATGTATTTTTCTCCTTCCTTAAAAATGGGGCTTCTGGCCTGAAGCAACAAAATATTATCTTACAGACATCTAACAATGAGATAAACTACAGATTTAGAATGCAATTACTTTAATCCGTTACATGGTCTCCAAATTTACCTTCCAACTTCAACTATTCTGTGACTCTATGATTGTAACATAATTTTTCTAATTCAAGAATCGAAAAATTCTTTCTGCTAAGAAAAGAGCGAAGGCTAGCAGATCTAAACAATTTGTTGGTGCAGCCATATTTTACTGAGGCCTGTGAACACTATCGTTCAGGGAATTCCCTGAAGTGGAAGAAGTAGGAGCCCAGCAATAACAAAGGGGGAGAACTCAGTTAATCATCTTGCTTTTACATTCAGTCCTTTCCTACTTTGTCTCTTGTTTTGAAACCAAAGTGTCCCACAGAAATTCATTTCTGCAGAGGCAGCTGGGGAAAAGGATGGCTCATTTGAACCAAGCTGAGAAGTCATGCCCTGAGTTTCAGTGTAAACAAGCTCAGCTCCTTATTAGTTTGAACTTATCGAGGTAAACTTATTTGGGGATCATTAAACACGTGACCAGCATCAGAGTATTCTGGCCCATGGCCGTCCCATTCCCTACTGATGAAGCAAATCCTTTGCACAAATTGATGAACAATTGTAGTTCACAGGAAATGCTGAAATGTAACTTCCCAGCATTGAAACACATGCAGGAAGTTCATAACTTCCAGCACAGGGCAAGCAATGGGAACCAGTTATGCACCAAGGGTTTTGATAAGCAAAAATGCAGCATCTCTTCTTTCTCTGGATTAAACTGAAAGAACAGAGTTTTTCCATTGTTGTTTGTGTTTTTCTCTTAGAGGAGTCATTAAAACTGATTGCTCTGGCTAATTTACAGGAACTCAGGTTAAAACAATAAAGAACTAAAATGCTTACTGAGAGGATAATGCAATTTGCTTTGCTAGTTCTATCATTGCAGGTGGGCACAGCTCTAAGTCTGAACATTCCCACAGAAAATATCCTCAAAGCATCATGATAATAGACAATGGAAAACATCCAAAACTGTTTTCACAGGGAGGATAATTCCTGGAGGCAGAATATTTGTTAGTGAAACGAACTAAATTAACTTTTTAAATTAACACCGTGTGACTTGCGACGATTCTACTAACTCCTTCACCTCCAGTTAAAAATTGTTTGCTCCTTGACAGAAGAGCAAACTAGACCAACCTTCTACCTTGTCTGGTAATTTGGTTACTGTAATTTTGTTGTTTCTATATATAAAAGAAAGTCTATGATCTTTGATGAGAATTTCTATTTCATTCCCCAGCTGAATACAAACATACATAATTCTAATCCTTCGTAAATTGACAGTACTTAATTGCAAGTCAGATCTGTACATCTCTCTCCACCATATACACTTAAAAAAAAGAGTCCTTCGTATTTTCAAGCCAATCATATAATGACCAGCCTGTATTACCTACTGTAAGTGCCTGGTTGGAAGGCAGCAGAAAATACTTGACCTGCTTGGCCAGAGCTGTGTAGCATGTGAGAAAGTTTTTGATTACAGCTCTATTTTCAACATTTCGCTGTCTCCTTCACATATTCCTTGGGGCAATGACTCTCCAGTGGAACAACACTGCTTTAAAACACTGCAATTCCACCCCACCGTTTTGGATTAGCTAACATTGTGGAACTGCAGGGGCTGGTCGTATGCAAGTCTCTACCTTAATATCCCGCATCAGGCACCCTCCCAAGGTGTGTATTATATAAAAAGTACTGCTCCATCCATTTTCATATTTTGTGCTCTGCTTCTCTGGAGTGCAGTCCCAGCTCATGCTGCACAGGGCTGATGGGATGCACACACATCACACCAAGAGCTTTTTGAGCCCTCCATTCTTACCACAACATGTGAGCTAGGCTTGGATAAATCCATCATCTTCTCACTCCTAAACTCAAACATGAATGTCACCAGCTGTGGGTATTGGGTATATAAGTTTCTCCCTTTACTTAGGATACTATTGCTAAATCATACAAAGGAGTAAGAAAGACTCAAATGCATCATCTACGATTCTACGATCTAGTGTATTCTCCTGCCTCACATCAGGTAAAGCATTTCCGACAGATGGTTCTTTAACCACCTTTTAAAAATCTCCAGTGACTAAGTTTCCCCAGCCTCTCTATGCCATCTATTCTGTTCCTTAATTATCTTTGTCACTGCAGATTTTTTTTTTTTTCTGCAAAGTTCCTCCTATATCTGCCTTTGTTGCTCCTTGCCTCAGAACTGGAACATGAGAACAGTTTGTTCCCCTTCCTCTTTGCAGCAGCTTTTAAAATATTTAAGGACTCTGCTGCATGTCTTCCCTCAGCTGTCTTTTGTTTGGGCTAAAATCCAGTTCCCTCCCTTTTCCCTCACAGGCCAGTAGAGTTTCACAGAAATTGGCTATGAGGACAGAGTAAAGCATCTGAGGTCATGTTCCCTACCAGTATCTAGAATTTCAGTCTGAGGAAGCTAAAGGAGCGTCAAGACATTTTCCTTACAGAATTTGAATTATACTCACAGCTGAATACTTCCTCTACAGTGGCACTTTCAGGGCTCTTATCAAACAACCAACCAGCCACCCTCAGTGAAGCAGGAAAGACAGAGTTCAGGAGGGCTACAAGCAGCCAAGACTACATTTGAAATAAACCATTAAAGAGTAACAGGAAAAGCTTTTCCATTCTTCTGCTAACCTACCCCAAAATTTCACATGTACATGGTAGCAAACCTTTCCATGTGAAGAGTTTCTTCTTATAACATGGAAGATGTTGCACATCACCAGAGCTGCTGGGCTGCCAATCTCAGCCATCAGTGGGTGCAGCTGGGCTCCTTCTTCTCACAGCAGGGCAACGTTAACACTTTCTCTGTCATTTGCTGAGTAGACTCTCCAAGTACCTTGCACCAACAGGCTCAGTTCTCATGCATCCTCACAGCATAGCAACAAAAACTCGAAGCTTTAAAAGTCATCTGGTATCCCTGATTGGGAAAGTAACATGAGCATTTACAAATAAACAAATGAATATGGAAGACCGGTTCTTTAGAATGGGAAAACTCCCTTTTCAGTGTGCAAGTTAACTGTATTGCTTTATTCACTTACTTTGCACATATTAGAGTTTTTATTAATGAGCTCAGTACTTCCTAGACTACCCCCCCCCCCAGAAGGGGAGCAAATGAGTGCAAATGAGAGCAGAGCCATACCTCTGCCATCAAAGTAAATCAGTGGTGGTTTGCCTAGAAATATGGGGACTCAGCACGAATTTGGATGGCATTCTTGCTCGAGAAGAATTGTATAGCATGTACGGCCCACTGCAAATAGAGAATCTAATAGCTCAGTAAGTAATGAAAGCAATGTCAAAATTAAGCCTGGATTTAGATACACATAGACAGGCCCCTTACGTTTCCTTACTAAGGATTCTTATCATGGTTTCATTCCTCATTATCATAATGTTTTTAAAACAATCTAGAGGAAAAAACATAACCTCACATCATCTCATGAAGGCTAGAAATCTTTGGCTTTATCTACAGATAATATATGCTCCATAAGTATTTGGAGAGATACTGAGTTAGAAAAAACTATTGCACCCTATTTTCCCTTCTATAAATTCCAATGAGATAATTTTTGTAGAGTTTTTACAGCTTTGTTATTTAAAGTAAAGTTAAAAGATAATTTTTAATGGGCATAAAATGGTGAATATGTAGGAGGGCAGCTAAATCTCATGTGAACTTTTCTGATACACAGGCTTGCTTTAGTTATACAAACAAGTAGCCAAAAAATGGTGTTACATATCTAGCCATTGAGAAAAAATGCAGTACATACTCCAAAGTACCAAAATCACAAGATTACAAGCAGCATACTCATTCTTCCAGTCCAAGTCTGCTTGCTCTAATTTTCAAATGTATGACTGAAAAAATGATAGTGGGTTAAAAACTAGAAGAAAATAAAAAAACTCTCCAAATGAGGTACAGGATCTCTACTCTAGCTATATGTAAGAGAACAAAGAAGTACAGAGCAAAAAAATGATTTATCTGTGGTCACCCAGAAGCAGGGTCAGAGCCCCAACACCCATGTTTCAAGCCTGCGCTCCTTTGGCTACTACCATCAATAACATTTACACCAATGCAGTCTGCTGTTGTGCCAGGTAACATCCACTCTAATATCAATACAGGCAATTCACATGATTCAGGCAGGGCAAGCTGATTAATTTATTTCATCAGTATATATAAAAAGGAAAGTAAATAAAGGAGCTGTAAAATAAGTAGGAAGCAAAACAGTCGTTATCTTACATTCCACATTGGTCTTAAGTGCCTCACTTTAGAGCAGGAGTTTATTTCACTGTTAAGAAATTTAAGGTACATTACTTTTAAGCCACAGGAATCTGTCAGAGTGAATTCTTGATCTACGCTTGATGGATGACATTGACAGACAGTTGGCATTTCAGGACAGTCTGTGCAGCACTTTCAGGCTGTACAAGGGGAAAAAAAGAAAAAAAAATAAAGTAATTATGATCACCAAAGACACAAAGCTTCTTCTGCCTTCATCCATATTCTATGAGCATTCCCCCTGCACCCTTCACCTTCCAAATTTTTAACCATGTATTTAACAATGGAATAAAAACTAACACAGAAGCCACTCATCGAAAGCAGACTGGAAATGTCAGGTTGAAATCACAAGTTGCAGCATGGAAATATGAAAGAGTTCAAGGTCTTTACAATTTTTTTGGTCCAATTTCTGAATGAATTGAGGATACCCATGGGAGACATTGATTTTCCAAATGCTTTGGGGAATATGTCACTAAATAAATACATAAGCAAGCCCCTTTCTCTTAAACTTTGATAGCTGTATTCACATTATAATTGCTAAGTGATATTTGTTTTCAGAACAACACATTAATCATAGGAGACATGACCTTTAGAAAGATAACATACTCACTCTATTTTTTTTTTTAACCTTTGACAAGATACTGCATAAGTTAAGGCAGATCACACTTAATACAAACACAAGATAGTCATTTAAATTGTGCCAGCTATAATTTTATGTTAAGAAAAATATACAGTTATATGAAATTATTTGTGCAAAGTTCAATGAAGTCTTGCTTTAATTATTAGATAACATTTTCATAAACTGATTTTACATCTCATTAATAGCTTTCTTCTAATAAAGAAGATCTGGGTGTCAGAAGGAAGGCAGCAATTCCAGCCAAGGTCAGAATACCTGAGGGGGAAAAGATTTTTATATGAAAACAAAAAACAAGAATAACTTCCAGTCCATGTTTTTTTAAAATATTGTTTTAAGTATTTTACCTGGAGAAAAGTGGCTTAAGCAGGAAAGACAACACATTTCCAATATGTCTACAGAAGGTTTGTTCTTTTACTCTCTTGAAAAATCCATATTTTAGAGGTCATTTTAGTGAAAGTCATAATGAAAATGGGCTGAAGAAAATATGCGCTTTCTTATACTTGTGCACATGCATGAACATATCTATAATTCATTAGAACTGGTGAGAAAAGAAAAAAAAATCAAAGTTTATCCTTATAAATCATCCCAAGCTTTTTGACATGAAGGGGCTTTGGATTGGTACCCTGGATTTGCAACGTCCATCCCCAGTAATATAATTATGCAATCTGTCGGAAATGAAATTGCATGTCATGAAATACTGCACAACCCCATAAATAATTAGTGTTTCCATTTTCCAAAGCAAATTGATAAAACTGATATTTAGCTTCATTCTTCCAGCCCCAGAAACTCTCTCAGACTTACGATGTTAATTCAATCTTCCTCAGCTGGAACGACAGAAACAAAGATTTTCAAACTGAACCCCCTTGCCAGCATGAAGGGCAGGTTAGATTTAGATGATTTAAAGGAGCTCAGAGCCAAAGCAAATGCTTTTTAAAATACAATAAATATTGTGAGGATTTTTTCCCCAAATCTACTCAAACTAGCCATTCCGATGTTAAATTCAGCGAAAGGAAAGATGCCCTCTGATTGCAGGGAATATAGGATAGGACCAATACACCTTTCCACAGAAAACAGAGCTGAGTAGAAACCTCAGTGATCATGTGAGTCTGAAAGCAGATCCTGTCCATAGATTTGAAAACCGTAATTCTAAGGCAGACATCCACCAGTACATCACAGTCCCACGTCGACTTAATTTAAGAACAGAAATTTCTGCACAGAGAAGTGAATTCACTTGATGTGAATTAAAAATAAAAGAAACTTAAGCAGAGGGAAGTATGGATTTGGGCAGCATTCAGCAAATATTATTTTCCAATACATGCAGGAATCTTAAGTGATTTTTCTGCTAATGAAAGACTACTAATGAAGTCGACTGAGCAAGACTGGCTGCTTTGATAGCAATGGGACAGTTGAAAGCTAAGGCAATTGTCAATTTTGGCCCTATATTTGCATCTGGAGGCTGACACACAGATTAGGGATAGAACTGTTCAAAAATCAAAACTATCATGCAGAGAATATCAAATTCATTCAGCTGGTAGAAACAAGTCTTGGCTTATTTCACTCGTTTGCTAGGCAGCAATTCAAAAATCACCTGGATTAACATTATCAACTTGAGCTGTCTACCTTTCTATTAGTACTTTGAATTGTTTTGGGACTAACAAGAATGACATGACAACTGTAATTTGATTTTGATTTTGTACATTGGCAAAGTTTGCAGGTGCCTCCAAAGAAGCTGGCAGACAGATCTAATAGGGTATGGAGGATCTGGACACCAAGAGGAGCCCTGTCTGGTCACAAGCACGTGTCGGGCTGGAGTGAGCGACACAGAGCGGATAGATAAGAGCTCTTAACTGCACAATGGCCGTGACTATGAGGCGACAAAGTACAGCCCAGAGTGTCTTATTACGATTGTAAAATTGATCCGCGGTGTCATAAAAACAAAAAGCCAAAAGACCGTCTCAAAAGCTGCAATGAAATCCAAACACATTGTCATTTACAGCTGTTCAGATAGGCATTTCCATATACTAGCAGGTCAGAAGATTCAGCCAGTAACCAAAAAATGCCCCACAAGCTCACACAAGAAAAAAAATTTAAAAAGGAAAGTATGGTGCAGAGTGGAGAGGAAAGGACTTCCAATCTGCTCCTGTTGGCTTGAATAGTGTCAGTATTAGTGAAGGATGAGAAGGTGCAGCAGGGTATAACTCCCATTCTAAGTAAAGCAGGGGCTATCTTCAGGGGGTTTGGACACTCTTTTCTGCAGCTGTTAGCACAGCTGGCTAATGTCTCCATCTGATTTTTTCTTTCATGAGTTTGCTACATCAGTGGGCCTGAGTCTTTCTTCCAGAGAGGATTACAGTGCATTGCCTTAGCATTGCTTTTGGCTTCTGCAAAGTAGAGCTGCTCAGGAATTTTCTGAGACAATGGTGTCCTGAAGGGGCTTCCTCCAGCCTAAGGCCGGAACTAGAGTGTGCACAAGTATATTTAGTATAAAGTTAAAAACCTGTAACTTTGGAAAATTCACAGCAGAAAAATTCAATGGCAAAAGTTGGGTATTTTCAGCTGGCAATAGGATGCCGTGGTCAGCTGGTGGCATGCTGCTTGGCTAGCAGTGGCCTCTTGGACGAAGTGAATGGCGAAGTAGTGCTGATAGGCAACGCTCCCACGCACCTGCTCCACGTTCAGGGCAGCGTAAGTGTGCTTCCAGGTGGGGATGGGACCAATGACAGGAGTGCCGAGAGTGGGAGGTTGTGGGCACTGCAGACCATCAAGCCGACCTCTGCTGTCAATGGTTGCTCTTGCTATATTGCAAGGAGGACCTGAAGGAAATAGCAATGCTTAAACCCAGATGACGTTTGCCAGGACTCAGTATTGTACAAGTCAAGCAAGACGCAGGACAGAGTTGCATCGCAACTGTCAGGACAGCAGGAGTATAAGCTTTACAACACCCTAGCTGTTCATCTGTTAAACTCATGCTAGAAATCTCTGAGGGATCCTTTTCTCTTTTAGGAACAATTTTTGTTAGTTAATGCTTAGACCATTTGCTTAATTTTGAAACCAACTGGATGTAATGTTCAAAAGTAATGTTCAAACTCACCAACAAAATTCAGACAAAAAATCTCCATAAGCTCAATCACAGTTTCCCAAGCTTAGTCAGTAATATTTGTAACAGTCTGCAAGAAAATTACTAATATTCCTCATAATCAGCTGTAGTAAGTTTGTAACATCTATTTGTCATTTATTAACTCCTAAATTACCATGTACAAATGGTTCCTTAACAGAAATTGTTATCTAACGTTCAATTAAGGATTTCATTTCAGGCCTTTTGTGAATTATTTGAATAGCCTCATAAAGAAACAGCTTAAGTGATGTGTTTCTCAAAATAAATGGAAAGAAATGTATTGCATCCACCTGCTGAAATAACCAGAACTGTGCCTCATCTCCTATTCCCAGCAGTATTGCAGTAGAGCGTCACGTTGTCTCCAGACAGGAAAGTATCCCACTCGGTGATTTAGGACTTTGCATAATGAGAGCCTTCGGATGAAAACCTCTGTTTTACTCTCTGCTTTGGTTGCTGATTAATCCCACGGTCTTACTGTAGGGTGAATGTGAACATGGGTGGAGACCATCGAATGGTCTCTGTCGACTTTGGTTGGCTTTGTCACCATGGAAAGCTGCAGCTGTCCCTGTCTGGGATCTACCTCCCTCAATGGACCAGGGCTTCTTGGCACTGAAACTGGCTCTCTCGGTGTGCTGCCACGGTGATGGCAAGCAGACAAAGGTACAGTTTAGAGGGAGTCAAGAACAGAAATGTGTTAAAAATGACTCCTTAAGCAGGGGAGCTCTGTTTGGGTATAACAGAGGATGCTGGATATCTCAGATGCAGCATATACTGCCAGACTGTTTTCATCAGCTACTCACACTGCCCTTAGGATGTCATTGCAGCCAGCCTGCAAATGAAAGTATCGGCAGATTCACCAAGAATTGCTTTTAAACAGGTCTTAAGATGACTCTGAGCTGGCACCACTGGACACACTGCCCTATGCCCCTACACACAAGGCAGGGGAGGGCACTATTTAACATTTCCCTTCTGCATGCCGAAGGCAGTAAAAAGATCATGGCATGGTCCTTGGCTGCTCAGGACCAGCTAACAGTTCCTCCCTCCTGCAGCACACCCGTCATTTTGCCTTTTCAAGTCAAATCAGGCAGCCTTAGCATTGCTGCCTTCAGGCAGTCCATGTGGCTGGACTCTGCCCTTGCAGAAAGGAGTCGTGAGGAAACTGTTTCACGCAGTGAAGTTCAATTTGAAATTTACTGTCTTTGGGAGGATATTGCTTCCAATACTCTCAGCCTGAAATGGAAAGAGTTTTAAGTTTTTTAAGTATTTGAAGCTTTTGTGGTGAAGAAAACACAAGAGATTTTACCACAGTCCAAATTCCAGAAGGAATATGCAGGAAGCTCTTAGAAAGATTGGTCGAACATTTACAGTGTTTTTATGACTGCAGTTTTCAACATGCTGGACCAGTTTATCAGCTGGTATAGATTAGCACAGTTCCAATCTTTCAGTACAAACAGTATCTGTATATGTACTTTAGTGAGAGCAAAGCCATCTTATACCAGTTGAGATTAGAGTCAAATATGTCTCCAAATTTATTCAACGTGGCTGAATTTGCCTTGATTTTAAGTTGCAAGTAGATGTTCCACATAATTTTAATGCAAATGCATAAAAAATCAGCTCTGGTTCATTTGAAATGTATGCACGCAGACTAAGTGTTTCTTTAAAATACCCAAACCAGATACTTTTTTGAGCTTCAAGTTTAATTGCAAACACTTCAGAAAGCTCAAATTCAAATCAATTTTCAAATTCAGGTAACATTAACCTGTAATTCTAGCAAAGCAAACTCTAGATATTGTGTCTAGTCGTATCACACAGTTCTCTGGATTTTATTTCTTCAAATATACAAAACAGCAACCCTCAAATTAGCATTTAACACATTACTTTCAAGTATGCTAATTGTGATTAAGATCCTCATTACTCATTTGGATAGAAATCAAAGTACTCTCAGAAAAATCATAGTAAGAAAAAGATCACAGCCTTATCCTTCATTGCTTTGCTCTTATATTCTAAATGATTAGAAGTGTTTTGTGTAACATATCTGAAAGGAAAGAGAATTGATATACTTACACGAGGTTAAAGACCGTACTTTGTTTTGTTGGGCTAAAAACAGGATATGTCTTTTTTCTTCTTCACAATTACTTTTCAATACAGGTATTTATGACATAAAGTGAGTGAATGAAAGACTTTTTTTGCACTAGTGCTAGACTTTACAGAGGTGCAAAGACAAGCTCTATCACTTTCTACTCTGTTTCTCTGTATATGACAGATTATTATGACAAATCAGTAAGAACGAGAAACATGAAACAATGGCATTCTGCTAAGCTAAGATTTTTTCATAAATCCTTAAGTTTTATAAAATAGGCAATATTATGCTAGGTTATTTGAAAGATCAATCAGTTACTGATTTCTAGGAAGAGAACACCAGGACTGATGAAAAAAGAACAGACTGACTTAGCCATTCGAAGAAATGGAAAGAACAAAAAAGAAAGGAAAGTACAGCAAAAATGCTAGTGAGTATGCTTATCAGACAAGTTAGACATGCTATTACATTTTCCTCCAATGGCTTTTTTCAAGTTTGAAACTCTAGATTCTTTTTATTTTTCTTCCTTTTGCCAGAGGAACAAAGCTAAAAACTGAAGTTTCCTCTCTACTGGAAACAAAATGAGGATTTTAAAAAATTTCTTATTAATTGTGGGATATGGCATTCTGGTCAAGAAATAAAAAAAAGACACAGCCTTTGGGCCAAGGAGTTTTCTAGTTAATCATATCAATATGCTATTATTAATGCAGAGCTTCAGATACACTGAAACGTTCTACGCTGCACATTCAAATGAGAATTTATAGAGAAAACTGTCATTCAGCAACAGAAATAAAAATAAACTATCAATCCAATATACATGCAATATTGCAGCCTACAGAGGCTGACTCCTTAGCAAATCCCAGCCATTACAGAGTGCTGTGACCTAGCTCTTTGGAAAGGGAGGTTCAGGTGAGACTGCCTTGCCTTGGGAAGCCCCATCCCCTCAGCAACGGCTGATGTCCTTGGCTTCAGCCCAGTGATCTAAAAGCCATCTTCTGCAGCATTGAAATAGAGACACTAGTTACTAACAGAGCATGCCAGGCACAAGTAGTATTTCTTCACCAGGGATTCAACTGTGCAGGAGACAGAGCTGAGGCAACTTCAAGATCACGGGAGAAATGCTTAAGAAACCCCAAAACCTTATTACAAATGTTATCACCTTCAGTTCTCAGGAAAAGATGATTTTTCCACCCTACTTCTCTAACAGAATATATGCTTAAACAAAAAATAAATCAAAGTCTATTAAAACAAAACCTACCTCATAGACATCTATGGAGAAAAGAGAAGCAAATGCAGCACAAATAATGGATTAGTGACTGCTCTCAATATCCTTTGGGAAGACATCAGGTGTTATGGTGCTGAGTACAGTATTTGCATACCTGTGTAGGTCATACTAGACTAAAACAAAACTACTTATGTGAGGAGGACACTTCCTATCCTGAGAAAGGTAAAACAGAAATCTCTGCCTGATTTAGTAATTTGTAATGTCAAGTAAAGTCAGTTAAGCAGTAAAAAATTATCTTGCAGTAACTGCCTATCCATTAGCACTACGCACAAAGAATACCTAGCCACCAGGCTGAGCTCTGAAGAAGAAGCAGGATTTTTTAGGTCCACAGAAATGGGCAGAAAGAGGATGAATGTGGCCAGTACAGAACTATATTTGCATGATTAAAAACTCTTCTCCAAACATTTCTTCAGCTTCATATATAAAACAGGAACAAAGCCAGTATTGCCTTCAGTCTAATCTGCACACTTGAGAGTTCACAGACATGTCTCATCATTATTTATCTATGTCTATCTTAATAATCTCAGTAATTGCTTTTAAAAAGAAACACACAGTGGCAATGTTTTCTAAAGCCTAGGCCCTCTGTCTGCTCAAAGCATGCAAGACTAGATTTCCCTTCAATATCTGCACCTCAGCTGGCTATCTTGCTAGCTGACCACCACAAATGCCATGCAGGTATCTGCAGCTTGTTCATGAGGGACCTCCGTCCTCTAGGAAGATGGGCAGGAAGCAGAAAAGGCTTTGCCAAGGCCACACAAAAAGCATCCGCATTTCATAGCTATTCTACCTTTTCAGAGACTTGCTGCAAGTTAAAACAGCTTGAGAAGAGGCGCATGGTGCAAAGTTCAACAGCAGTTCAGATGTAGCAGCAATGATCTACAGGCACCATGACACCTAACTCATCCTTTCAGTGCTTTTATTAGCTTTCAACAGGAACGATGAAACACCCCGGTTCCAAACACTGAAAAGTAGTATAAAACCCCAGTGCACTGTAAGAACCAAAGCACCCTCAAGGGGACCAGCAGATCTAAATGAGATTTTAATGTTAATAAGTGCTGACTGACCTTTTTCATTAAGTAGTTCATACATCTCCAGCAGACAATAGAGTACTTGTGGTACACTAGCAATAGGTTAAGTGGACAAACTCATCCTTTAAAAGAAATTAACGGTTTCCATTTAAAAATGCAATCAGTTTCCTGAAAGACAATTTAGAACAACATTTTTGAGGTTGCTATCAGTCCTAAACAACACCATTGCAAAAACATTAAACTTCTGTGGAATTAAAAATCATGGGGCTGAGATGGCACTACCCTGCTAACAATCTAGCCTGTGGCTGAGAGTTTCCTTCTATCAGAAATATTTAGAGCTCTGGTGAGCGGCCCTGACAGTAATCTGGGACTCTGGAGATCATGGTTCAGTATCCTGGTTTCTAGAATATAATCAGCGATGTCTTAATGAGGTGAATTTATTAATCTGTGCCTAAGTTTCCAACCTCTAAAATGGGAATATCATTCCTTACTTCATCAGGAAGTCAAGATAAATTCCTTACTTCATCATGAGGTAAGGAGAAATACATCAGGCAAGTTACTCCATAAGCAGTAGAACTCGTAAAGCCTACGTATCTCCGCCCGCCCCTTTTCCACCACGTGCTGCTGGAAATCCCGCTTATTCCTCCATCTCTGTGACATCTGTGCCAGACAAAGGGCAGCGCAAGCAATACCCAGTCCAAGTAACAGTTGGACAGTCAGTGCCTACATGCTGCAGCACGTATGGCAGCCCAGCTCTGGCCATCTGCCCCTTAGTGAGCACGCATTCACACTTCTCTACTCTGCCTAGCCTCCGCTTATTACAAAAACCGTAGGAACATAAATATGCCTACTACTTCCACCCTCTTTCAATTTTAGCTAGAACTGTTTGATGAGTTCAAAAGTTTCTGGGAAGTGACAGATCATATATGGTTACTTTTTTAGAAAACCAATCTAAAACAGAATAGGAGTTGCTTTAAGAGGGTGTAATTATATTTAATAGCAGAGATTATTTTTAAATTGTGGAGATATGTCTTGTTAGGAAATGGCAGGGTATTTCTGAGGGAAGTTCCTCAAGCTTAAGGCGTTGTCAATTAAATGATTACAGTCTGCTCTGATTTTACTATTAAATTGTTCAAGTAATGTGTGTTTGAAATACTAGGACAGGAATTCTATTCCGGTTGTGCTAGGGTAGTTTACCTTATGAAAGATAAAGAAAATGAAAAGTTTAGGAAATGGGAAAGCCACAGAGTAACATGAAGGCCACAGGTACAACAGCCTTGCACTACCGCCTTACTCAGTTTGGGCCCGTTGTAATGCAAACACCACTTCACTGGAGCCAAACTGCATCTTAAGTCTTGTGACTTATTAATTTACAATATAGTACCAAATCAGAGCAGTCTCTGATTTCCTTGTGGTCCAATCTGTTCTTGCAGAAATTAAAAGACAGATTTCATATTTTTCAAATGGGAGGGTGGGGGTGAAATTTCAGGCCTAAATGTAATGGACTACTAAGGCTCCAAAATGCATATTCAACTCTGCAGTCAACCTTTGAGAATTCAGTGTTAATAAATTAACACAAGAATGTTCTTAGTTAATCAAAGTACCAGATTCCCACTCTGATGTTTATTATCTTTTGAAACTAATGAAATCAAAAGACCAATCTAAATATCATCATTTAAATTGGCAGGAGACAAAGCAATCTGAGATCTCCTGGGTCTATAGAGTGGGCAGGGCAGTTACAACCTGGTAAGACTATCAAAAACAAGGGTACAAAAAGGGAATGAAAGAGAAGTCCACAGCACTTATCAGGGACTCTTTCATCATAAGCAGCTTCTCTCTGAAACAACTCTCATAACTTAGTGCTTAGCCACACATTAAAATGGATTTCCCTGAATGAAATCATTAATAAGCCAGAGAATAAGCCAGACACTGAAAAGGATTAGGAATAAGGCTGCACTGATTCTGTTACCCAACTGAAGCCCTCTAAACTTTCTGAAATAATAAAGTTTGATGGAAACCAAGTGGAGGTGAAAGCCAAATAATAGAGAAAAGAAAGGAGAAGGGATAATTTGAGGTGTTCCCCATTCTCTAATCTTTGATTTCTCTTCTCTCTCTCATTTGGATTTTTTCATGAAAATTTTCTTTAGATCGTACTTTCATTCAAAGGCAAATTTCAGAACTTGAAAGGGCCTTAGTTTTTTTTAAAAAATTGTTTGGAAACCCTAGTGAAGACGTTTTTTTCCTCCACTTTTCCCTATTTTATTAACTCTAGTAATTAGGAATAGCCCTGTTCATCTCAATGCAGGCTAAAACATCTGTAAGTATCTATGACTCCATTATGTCCCTTTAGCTATCAGAAGAATCAGTTACCTTATGTTGTTTTTCATCTCTGAACTGTGCCATTTCCCACTTCTACACTTTGACAAAAAGCTAGAAGCAGCAAAAATAGTCTTTGAAAAGTAATAAACCTGCCTGTAGGGTAATAGAGTGGGTATGACTCACTCCTTTGGAAGTCCACTCAATCTTATGTCAGATTGAACAGTATGATGAAGAGCGCGTGTTCTGAAATGATGGAGCGCTCTCCAAAATGAGTTTTGGGATTCGGACTGATCATTCAGCTCTAAGGGGAACAGGTTTCTCTGTCAGGCAGAGTGTTTCCCTTATGCACTCCACCTGATGTGTCCTGTTTGCTTGTATAGTCTGTGATTTGAGTTCATTCTTGGTCACAACCGTGGCCGTATTTACAACTTGCAAGGAATCCAAGAGTCTCACCAACTTAGCATAGAATCTTGAAATTCACAAGACTGTTTTTTCTAAGAAATCATAATTCCAGCCCATTTACTAGTGACAATATGCACCACGGCACCTCAGGTTGAATTGTCTCTCAGAGCTTCTTACAAACATCACAAGAAGAGAGAAAGCATATGGGTCATACCAAAAAGATTTCCTTTTGAACTGGCTGAGAGCATGGGAAATCACCACAGTGCACTGGGAAAGAAGTACTTGGATCCAGCACAAAGACTCACAGTGGGAATTCAATCCAATTCAAGCATGTGCTCTTATGCAAGCAGTAGTTTTCCTAGTCTTGCCAATCTGCATCTTTTCTAGTATACCACAAGACAAAACCATCTGAAATTGATTTTAATCACTTTACATAAAATGCACGCCTAATTAGTTAATTTAAACACAACTCTCCTGTTATGAATCTTTAGGAGCTAATGATAGGCACAAAAAAAAGACAAAGAAAAACAGTTCAGTATATCTTTATTATAGCACTCTGCTTTTGCACTACTCTTTCATCCAAAATATCTCTTAAGAGTGTTCTTTACTGATGTTCCTCTGCCACCCAGGCAATACTAAAAAGGCTTCCTATCTATAATATGATCATCTCCTGACCACTGCTTAGTTTTTAAACTGAATACAACTAGATTACATAACAGGAAAGGTGGAAAGCACAAAGTAAAATGTCCAGGAGGCTAGCATAGAAGTCACGGATCAAACTCATTGCTTTCAGCAGCACACTTCTAATGGATAAGTCACGTGGGTTCTGGATCTTTGGTAGCTATCATGACAATCTGAAAGACAGATATGTAGAAAAGAAAGAAAAGGACTTGTAAAAAGCAGTTTTCAATGTGCTGCACATTTTTAGCACAAAAAATGTAGAAAAAAGCCATTTTGCACAGGGCTCATAACAGCCCTTAGTGTAGGGAAGTGCCTTTTATTTTGAGGGAAAAAAATAAATTGCTGGCAGAAGCAATTATGTTTGTTTATTGTCTAAATCTATTGTCTAATACATAACAAAAGCCACAATGGCCTTCAAGCCATACGTGATTGTTCTGGTAAAGCTCTGTAAAGAGTAATGCAATAGTCAGAAACTACATGACTTAAATGCACCAGAAAACAACTACTTCATTTTATTAATATGTTTCAATTAGGATTCTTCACTTTATAGGACAAATTGATTACACTCCACGATGAAAAGCATGTTGAGAATCAACGTTTTCTGTGAAAAACAACAATGAATTTTTTTTAAGAGTAAGGAAAGGCAAATCATCAACTTTTATTGGATCTGAATGTCAAGGTAGTTGGAAAATAGAATGTCCTAGAAAAAGAACAGTAGTGCCAGCCCTGGCAAACTTTTACTCAGGCACTTCACTTTATTCATGTCAAGTCCACAGATAACAATCTCTTTCTTGACCTCACTCTACATAAATGTTTACAGGCTGTCTCAGTATCTATAGAGATTGTTGTAACCCAATGCAACAGGACATATGCATACTCATAAAAAAGGGCTAGCTCTTTTATTTGTCACCTTTGCATGATGTGGAATCATCATTTAACTAACTCAATTATTTATTTCTCACTTTTTTCTTTCCTATCAGAACACCACAAAAGAAGATACAATGATCCAGCGTCAATACAAGTTTGCCTTCAATAATATGTACTTTCCCATAAAGTAGTAAGAGTTACATCTGGCTATATAAAAAAAAAAACCCAACCAACTTAACATTTGAAATGCCGTGGCAGGATGCTAGCCACTCTGTAACTATTCAAACCTCTGGATCGCTGAAACCGTTCTAACTACTCTGTTGATCTTGGAAACCTGTGCTACTTCAGCCACTGTTTGTCTTTAAGATACAAACTCTTAAAGACCTTTTAATGTACTTGCAAAACATATAGCATCATGAATGGTACTGAAA